>NC_083708.1:33767500-35017500 GCF_033118175.1 Dama dama | reverse complement strand
AAGAAGAACTAAAGAGCTTCTTGATGAAATTAAAAGAGGAGAGTGAAAAAGTTGTCTTAAATCTCAACATTCAGAAAACTAAGATCATGGCATCTGGTCCCATCACTTCATGGCAAATGGATGGGGAAACAGTGGAAACAGTGGCTGACTTTATTTTCCTGGTCTCCAAAATCACTGCAGGTGGTGATTGCAGCCATGAAATTAAAAGACGCTTACTCCTTGGAAGGAAAGTTATGACCAACCTAGACAGCATATTAAAAAGCAGAGACATTTTGCCAACAAAGGTCCATCTAGTTAATGCTATGGTTTTTCCAGTAGTCATGTTATGGATGTGAGAGTTGGACTATAAAGAAAGCTGAGTGCTGAAGAATTGATGCTTTTGAACTGTGGTGGTGGAGAAGAGTCTTGAGAGTCCCTTGGACTGCAAGGAGATCCAATCAGCCCATCCTAAAGGAGATCAGTCCTGGGTGTTCATTGGAAGGACTGATGTTGAAGCTACAACTCCAATACTTTGGCCACCTGATGCAAAGAGCTGACTCATTTGAAAAGACCCTGATGCTGGGAAAGATTGAGGGCAAGAGAATGGGATGACAGAGGATGAGATGGTTGGATGGCATCACCGACTCAATGGACATGAATTTGGGTAGGCTCTGGGAGTTGGTGATGGACAGGGAGGCCTGGTGTGCTACCGTTCATGGGGTCACAAAGAGTCGGACATAACTGAGGAACTGAACTGAATTTAGAGTGCTTTTTATCTTATAACCTAATAACTAAGGGCATTCATTAAATTCATAGGTCAGAGTTTTTTAGTTTTTTTTATTTTGAGATAATTTTATATTCATGTACAGTTGTAGGAACTAATACAGAAAGGTCCTGTGTACTCTCTTACCCAGTATCACCAATGGTTAAATCCCACAAAACTATGATACACCAATGTCAATCTGACTTCTCTGATTTTACTCGTGTCTGTATTTAAGTTCTGTGCAGTTTTATCACATATTTGAGTCCATATATTCACCACCTTCAAGTTACTAAATAATTCTATTACCATAAGAATCTCTAATTGCTCTCCTTTGATGACTGTACCTCTTCCTTCCTTCATCCCCTTCAATCCATTCCTAATTTCTGATAACCTGTTGCTTCTTCACCCACCCCACCCACCCCCGGTAATCAATCATGAATCTGTTCTTCAGTTGTATAATTTGTCTTTTCAAAACTTCATATAAATGGAATCATACTCTAACTCTGGGGATTGACTTTTTTCACTCAGCACAATTTCCTGCCAATTGATCCAAGTTGTGTGCCTCAATAGTTCATTTCTTTTTATTATTGAGCACTGTTCCTTGGTATGGAGGTATGACACTTTGTTTAAACATTCATCTAAGGGCATATGAGGTGGTTCCAGTTTTTAGCTATTCTGAGTAAAGCTGCTATGAACTTTCATGTATGATTTTTACATGAATGTAAGTTTTCCTTTTTCTAGGATAAATGCTAAAGAATGTATTGCTGGGTAGTCTGATAATTGCCTGTCAGTTATAAGAAACTGCCAACTGTTTTCCGGAGTGGCTTTACTCTTTTGTATTTGCACATGTAACATAGGAGCCATCTAGTTTCTCAGCATCCTCTCCAGCATTTGATGTTGTCACTATTTCGGCCATTCTGACACTAGTAAGGGATATTACATTGAGGCTTTAATTTGTATTTGAGTAATAATGGCACTGAACATCTTTACATGTGCTTATTTGCCATCTGTTTATCCTCTTTGGTGAAATGTCTGTTTATATCTTTTGCCCATTTTATGATTAGATTGCTTTTTATCCTGAGAGTTTTAGAGTTCTAGATTCTAGGACAAGATATTAATATTTTGTTGGATATGTGTTTTGCAAATATTTTCTTCCAGTCTATTGCTTGTCTTTTCATCATTTTAAGAGTGTATTTTTGAAAGGAAGCATCTTAAATTTTGGTGAAGTCTAATTTAGCAAATTTCTTTTCATGGATCAAGTTTTGGTGTCAAATCTAAAAACTTCTTGCCTAGTCCTGAATCATAAACATTTTCTGATTTTTTCTAAAAATTTCATAGCTTTATAGTTTAAAGTGATCTATTTTGAGTTAATTTTTGTTTGGGTTGTGAGGCTTATGTCAGAGTTCATTTTTTTAAATCTATATGGATAAAACTTTTTGCTTTCTCTTTTGTGTTGAAGCTGTAGTAATAATAATAACATTTTAAAGAGCCAACACATTTAAAGCGTAAATCTTTTCCTGAAAATACTGTAAATTGACATGCTTGTCTTTCAGACAAACCTGCTGAAGTCATCACCTCCCTTATATATTTACTGTCCTGGAATCAGGTTCTGTATATTGTAATTTGCATTATTTTCAAGTTTTGTCCCAATCCAGTCTCTAGATTGCCCCTATGACAACTGTAACTAGGGAATTACAGCTGTAAGTAATTTAGTGTCCATTTATCCCCATCAATACTCCTTATATCCAGGCCCAATGGAAAATATTTTACTAGGTGAGCTGCCCAGGTGGTACAGGGGTAAAGAACTCACCTGCCAATGCAGGAGACTTGGGTTTGATCCCTGGGCCGGGAGGATCCCCTAGAGAAGGAAATGGTAGTGCACTCCAGTGTTCTTGCCTGGAAAATCCAATGGACAGAAGAGGCTGGTGACTACAGTTCAGAGGGTTGCAAAGAGTCGGACACAGCTTAGCAACTGAACAACAGCAATTGTATTGAAACTTTATCATCTGCCACCGTTTTTAGTACTTATGAGATTCTTAGATAACTTTCATTACTACCTTGCTTCCAAATTTCTTGAATTTATTAGATTTGCTGCTCCTTGAATGTGTATTAACATTCTCATTCTCATTTTTCTTATGGCTCTGGAAAACTTAGAATTTGCCATTTTTGTTCTTGTCAGTTTAACAGCTTCCCTGTTGCCTAACTTCAAAAACTTACTGCGCTATTCAAAGGGAATAAAAATATTCAGCCTTCAGAATTGAATAGATTCACTCCCTAAGTGAAAGGTGAGAGTGAAGGATGCTCATAGTTCTTTTTGTTTGGTTGCTATTCTAGTTGTCTGCAGAAACCTCTTAGACTTTCATTTGAAACTTTGTCTTACCTTGTGTTTCAAAATAATGTTCTAGTTTAATGGATTATGAATAATAATCTTCCAGAAGATTTATGTAAAATATATCCATATTCCTGCCTAAATATATACCCTTATTATTTGAAGGGGATACACTACTGGATCTGATTGTTTTTATAACAGAATTAAATACTTAATGTTTTTACATTGGTATTTAAAACCGGAAGTGTAGTACTTTTCCATACCTTTGGCAAAGTTGACCATAATTCAGCCCATACAAATTTAAAGGCAAGTAAAACCCATTAAATTCCTCTCCATTCTTAACATTCTCTGCCTGCAAGTGTAATGCTCTTCTCCCCTGAGCTCCATCACCTCTTTCTGAATGTATTAAAATATGACATTAGTGTTTTTCTGTCCTTGTTCCTTCATCACCTTTAATATCTAGCTATCTTTTACTACTCTCCCATATAAGGACTTTTGCTCGAAATGAACTCACTGTCTCCACAAAGCTTTCTCTCACCTTCCTTTCATTCTTCTTCTGATTAGTCTACCCAACTGGAATGTATTCCTTTCTTCACTACAGTGCTTTCAATCTTTGAGAGTAAAATACATCTTCTCAGAAAACTTTTCTGATCATCTTCCAAAGTCCATTCAGTTATCCTTCTGCCCAGCCATGTGTTCACACATTAATCCAGTTCTTTATCCAGTAACCTAGCAAGTATCCACAGAGTCCATAATTTTATGTGCTAGATGTTGTGGTAAGCTCTTGAGTTAAAAAGACGTATATCAGGTATGGTGTGAACATAGACATAATTTATCAAGGAATTTGAGAGACACTCCACCTGGGTGGCTGCTTGAAGGATTAGGAATGTTTGATGATTGGAAAAGTGTAAGGAGAACATTGAGACAGAGGCAATATGTGCAAAGTTTTGAATATTGGTGAGAGACAGTGAATCTGTGATTCGGTGCTACAAGAACATGAAGTATAATGTGGAAAGAGGTAGGATATAAGGATGAAGGAGTCATGAACAGTGTATACCAATCCAAAGAATGTGAGACTTTGTGAAAAGCTTGTTTTATTTGATTTGTTTTAAAAATAAGTTTGATCATATTTAAGATATATGACATGATCATTTGACACATATGTACATAGGAAGTGCTAATTGCAGTCCAGCTAATTGACATAGCTTATCCTAGCAAAGAACTTATTACAGTCAAGCTAATTAACATATCTTATCCTCATGCAGAGTTACCACATTTTTTGTGTGATGAGAACACCTACAGTCTACTTTCTTAGAAAATTTCCAGTATTCAACAGTATTATTAACTGTAGTCAGATTTCTATACATTAAATCTCTGGACTTACTCATCCTACGTAACTGCAACTTGGTACATTTTGGCCAACATCTCCTCATTTTCCCTACCTCCCTGTCCCTGCTAACTACCATTCTACTCTCTCCTTCTGTACATATGACTTTTTAGGTTCCATGTATAAGTGAGATCATGTAGCTTTTTTTCTTTCTTTGTCTGACTTATTTTACTTAGCATGATGTCTTCCAGGTTCATCCATATTGTTGTAAAAGGAAGGAGTTTCTTCTTTAAGGCTGAATGATGTTCGATTGTATATGTATATGTATCATGATTATTTTACATTCATCTGTTGATGGGTACTTAGGTTTTTCTGTATCTTGGCTATTGTGGATAATACCACAATGAATATGGGAGTGCAGATATTTCTTAAAGGTACTGAAGAAATATACTCAAGAGAGAGATTGGTATATACCCAAAATAGAGATCACAGGATCATATAGTAGTTCTATTTGCAGTTTTTTTAGGAACTGTCATACTATTTTCCATAATGGGCTGTACCAATTTACATTTGCACTAATAGTGTACAAGTGTTCCTTTTTCTCCACATCTTTGGTCACACTTTTTTTTTTAAGTGATAGACTTTTGAAAAAAGTTTTTTTATGAATAACATTGTTTTTTAAATAATGGCCACCCAAACAGGTGTAAAGTGATATCTTACTATGGTTTTGATTTATATTTTCCTGATGGTTAGTGATGTTGAGTAGCTTTTCACATATCTCTTGGTCAGCTGTATATCTTTTCTGGAAAATTATTGGGGTTTTTTTTGATCCCTTATATAATTTGAATATAATAATATAAGAAGCCCTTTATCCGACATATGGCTTGCAAATATTTCCTCCCGTTCCATAGGTTGCCTTTTTAGTTTGTTGATTGTTACCTTCGCTGTGTAGAGGCTTTTCCTTTGTTGCTTGAGCTTTTGGTAGCATATCCTAAAAATCATTGCTAAGGTTAACATCAAGGAAATTTTCCTCTCAGCTTTCTTCTGTTTTATGGTTTCAGGTGTTACTTTTAAGTCGTTAATGCATTTTGAGTTGATTTTTATGTATGGTATAAGACGAGGACTCGATTCAGCTGGCTCAGACCTGGCTCAGCTGGAACCGTCACCCATCATACTATAAGCAGCCTCACCTTGGTTTGGACCTCTTTATTCATGGCACCTTTGTTTCAAGAATGACAATCCCAGGAGAGATTCCATAGGGCAAGCATTCCAAGAGACCAAAGCAGAAGTAGAATTTCTTTTTTCTCTTTTTAAAATAACCTGAGGAAGTCATGTGGCAGTCACTTCTTCTGTAGTATGCATAGTATCCTGGCTGAAGCAGGCTCTGCCCTTGCAGGTTCCAGGGCATGGGGACTAACTCCACAGCTTGAGGAGGAGGAGAAAGTCACACTATAGAAAACAGAAGATGGCAGATTTGGGGAAATACAGTCTGCCATGGTTGAAGCTGCTGGCAGTTTGGGAGGGTTTTTAGTAAAAAAATGGTGTCTTACAGGTGTCAATTCCTAGGAAAAGAAAATCTCAGGCAATATTAATGGTTTAGGAACACTGAGAGGTAATTTACAAAATACTCATACAACTCAGTGGAGATTACAGTATTGCAGTTTTGTACTTACACATTTTTAATTAATAGATTTTTTTTTTCCTGAGCTCTTGACAACAGCACGAATTACCATTGGTTGCTAGTTTTCCAAATGATGAATTGAGTTGCTACAAATTTTCATTAAGGTTATTATTAATATCTCCTATTACGGCAAGTTTCTAAGTACTTCATTTATAACATCACTGGTGGTTCTTTACTTACATTTTATCAGAGTGGCTGGCTAGAAAGATAGAACATTCGATATGGAATAGAGACAAATGGTGGCAGAAAAATGGATTCTGAATGTTGTTTGAAAAACCACAATTCCCTTCACTGAATTGAGAGTCTAGAATTGGCCACACTTACTCATCAGCTGTTCATTTTTTATGTTTTTCCCTTCTGGCCCACTGAACAGAAAACAAGACCACTACCCTTTCGGAATTTTCTGTTAAAACCAATCCCTTTTCTAAGGTGAATGAGATATACACAGACAGTCATATAATTTTTTTGGATTCTCTTTCTTTTTTGCTCCTATACCTGTTATCAGAATAACATCATATTTTCTTAAGTCTTTAGTTTTTTTTTTCCCTTGATAACCTTTGTTGACAAGTTCTTTTCATATCATTACTAATCATGGGGAAATCTACTTAGCTTAATCAATAATCCATTTCTTAACTTGATTATTTGTGTGCAAAAAAATGGTTCCTGTATTTAAGGTAGTTTCCAATTTAGTTATGAAAACAAATCATATATAGACAGTCTATCATAGCAAAAGAAAAATGTGTGCAATGATTAACATTTGTCAGAATTTCTTTTCTTTTTATACTTTTTCAGACCTTCGTGTGAGGCTAATTTTGGGTGGTAGAAGTAAAGAATGGAATTATATTAAATTTTAAAAAATGATATGAATTGTATCATTAACAATAAATTATATTTTATCAGCAACAGTATATTATACTTTAAAAAGTGTTTTTATGTTTTCATGATAAAAGTAATACATATTCATTGTAGAAAATTTGGAAGATAAGAAAAAAAACATAAAATGTGTCCGTATTCTCCTGTGTCAGGGGAAGGTTCTTAATATTTTAGTGCATTTTCTTCTAGACCTACATGTACCTGTGTGTGTTTTCTGTGGAAAAAATTGAAGTCCTGGTGCAGCGATGGTTGTGGTGGATTCAGTCAGCAGCTGATCCCACCTCCTTTTAGTGTGCTTTACCACAGAAGCCAGAAAGCAAAGAGTGTATTTTTATAGATGCTGTTGTAGGAGAAACGTTGGACGGAAGTTGGTTTTGGCAGTGAGATGCTTCCTGGGAGTTTTGTAGGAGTTAGGTTGGGCAGTACTTTACTTTCTTGTATTCTAGCTCCTGCAGCAAACACAGCTATGGGGATGATTTTTTTTTGTTTGTTTGTTTTTGCTACAGTTGCATTCCAGGGTCCACATGCTTGCTTCATGGGTATCTTGGGGCAATTTAGTGATAGCAACCGCATCGAAATCCTTGAATGTCAATGATTCTAGAGAATCTATTAATTCTTCAACTTCCCAGTTGTGATGCTGATTTTAAGTCTGTAGTCAAACAAATTTGGCTCTTTTGTTAATTAGAATGCTTCAGTTATTGCAACAAATAAACACTAAAATTTCACTGTTTTAACAGTTTCTTATGTTTTAAAAAAATTATTTTAACATTTTAAATTGAAGTGTAGTTGCTGTGCAATATTATATAAGTTACAGGTGTTTAATGTGATTCACAAATTTTAAAGGTTATACTTCACTTATAGTTAATCTAAAATATTAACCATATTTCCAACGTCATCCAGTATATCCTTGTAGCTTATTTTATACCTAATTTTTTAACACACTTTAATAGTTTTCAAATTGTTCAGTGCCAGTATTCCTGGTTGGCTGACACTTTTCCTCCATTCTGTGGCTCTGGAATCCTCTAGTCTTCATCATCTTTTGTGTCCAAATAGCAGAAAAAGAAAGGGCTCGTGGAAAAAGTACATTTTCCTCTTAAAATCCCTGACCCTGGAATGACACACATCACTTCTGACCATACTCCACTAGTGAGGGCTGTTAAGTGACCTGGCTTTATCTACACTTAAGGAAGTTGGAAAATGTGGTCATTTGACAGTCATTTCCCAATAACAACTATATTGAAGGGACGTGAAGTTTGTACCTGACACAGAGGCTTATTCTGAGTGTCACTCTTAGACCACAGATAATGCAACCCATACCTGGCATTTCTTGAAATGATTTTTAAGACTCTATTTCCTTATATTAAATTTCTTTTTACTTAAAGGTAGCTAGAATGATTTGTTTTCTGCCACCAAACTATATGTGTTATTAGTTTTGCATCTTTTTTAATCTTTATATTTCATAAAAATCAATTTCTAATACCATTAAAATTTGCCTTTTGGCTCTCAAATGCTGCTTTCATGAATTCTACTATTTTATATCACAGGGACTTATAAGTCTAGGTTGGGTTTTTCTTTTATTATGAACATATTTTCTTCCTAGATTTAAATGTTTTATGGTAACTCAAAAATTTTGACAGAATGTGTTTAAATATCATTTACCCTGGAATACATTGACCATTTTTCTTCTTTCATCTCTGGACTTTTTGTACTTTAGGAAAGCTTGTGCCAACCTTAAATATATTGGATTCTTTCTTTTTCAAAAGACTTACATTCCTTTTGTGAGAACACCTGTAACTTTGATGTTGATTTCTGTCATATTTATAATTCTTATTAAGAGAAACCTTGTGGAATAATGTTGCTTTTTAATTATATGTAGTATAATTTTAATAAGGATACAACCTAAATATTACATAATAGTGTTAATAAAATGTCCTCTAAAATGTGCTCCCAAACAGTAAGTTATACTAGAAAGAATAGACAGTTTTGTTGGAAACACTCTAATGTCCATGGTAGAGACTGTGTAAATAAACAATGAAACATCCTTACATTAGAATGTGATATAACCCTTAAAAATAAAGCACAGAAAAAAAAAGTGTAACAACTGAGAAAACTCATAGTCATAGGAATGCACTTTGCGATACTTTGTTTAGGGATAAACTCAAGTTCCAAAGCAGCTGGACTTATGTGCCACATTTTTGTAGAAAGAAATGAGAAAGAAAATGAATTTATATTCACATAAACATAAAATACTTTTTGAGGCTTACTTTAAAAAGTGATACCTTTGATTGTCCCTTTCAGGATAAACTGGGTGGCTAAGGGCAAGATCTGGGGAGAGATTTGTGCATTGCATGCCGTTTTGTACCCCTTGAATATTGAACTGTGTGAATATAAACTGCCCACCCCAAATAAAAAAATAAATCCTGTATGATAACCCAGACATTATATCATTCATTAAAGTCTTGATCTGTAATCCCTTCAGTAAAACTTTCATTTACTAGAAGAAACATTTTACATTCATATGAAGAGCATATACTGTATCAGATTGGGAATGCTAAGAAGAACTGAGACAGTTCTACTTTCAAATATGTAAAAGTCTGAGAGGGAAGCCAGTCATTGTAGTACATGTGGTAAACGCTCTGGTTGTTCAGTCACCAAGTTGTGTCTGACTCTTTGTGACCCCATGAACTACAGCATGCCAGGCTTTCCTGTCCTTCACTATCTCACAGAATTTGCTCAAACTCATGTCCATTGAGTCAGTGATGCCATCCAACCATCTCATCCTCTGTCACCCCTTTCTCCCTGCCCTCAATCTTTCCCAGCATCAGGGTCTTTTCCAATGAGTCATCTCTTCACATCAGGTGGCCAAAATATTAGAGCTTAAGTATCATTCATTCCAATGAATATTCAGGGTTGATTTCCTTTAGTGTTGATTAGTTTGATCTCCTTGCTCTTCAAGGGACTCTCAAGAGTCTTCGCAGCATCAAAAGCATCAGTTCTTTGGTGCTCAGCCTTCTTTATGGTCCAACTGTCACATCCATACAGGACTACTGGAAAAACCATAGCTTTGACTGTACAGACTTTTGCCTAAATGTTAGAAAATTAGTAGTCAGAAACTTCTCCAGATTTCTAGGGTCGTGATTTTCTTTCTTGTTCTGGAGGAATATCATGGACTTCTTTCACTATAATAAGAAAAACTCCTAAAGAATAGTCATTCCAGCATTTGCCTCCACTGATGGGAAATTTACCACCTCTTGATAGGGCCTGTATTATCAGTTCCTGTTCCTCTGTTGGGCCTCCGCCTCTCACAGAACCTTGACTGAGTGAAGGATGCCAGTCTCCTGACAATCAGCATAGCTTAACTGGTTAAGAATTGGCCTCAGATTTTGACAGCTGGTTTCAGAAATTACAAACATGTGAACTTGAGTAAGTTATGTAAACTCTCTTTGCATCCATTTCCTCATTTGTAACAGGAAAATAACAAAAATATCTACTTTAATGGAATTGATATGAAGGTCAAATGAAACAATTAAAACTTAGAGCAAAGTGACTGGAATATAGAAAAGGCCTAATAAATATTGATTATTGTCATTTTCATTATTGTTTTCGGGTTTCGTCCCAGTCCAATCTCTGGATTTCCCCTTTGAAAATCCTAATTAGGGAATTAAAGCTCCAAGTAATTTAGTCTTCATTTATCCCTATCAATACTCCTTATATCCAGGTCCAATAGAATACAATTTACTAGGTGAGCTTCCAAGGTGGCATGGTCATAAAGAATCCACCTGCCAATGCAGGAGACACAGGTTTGATCCCTGGGTTGGGAATATCCCCTGAAGGAGGAAATGGCAACCCACTCCAATATTCTTGCTTGAGAAATTCCATGGACAGAGAAACCTGGCTGACTACAGTCCATGGGGCCACACACAGTCAGATGTACTGAGCATGCATGCACTTTATGCTGAATAAAGAGAAGGTGAACAGAAGAGGAAATGTATTAACTTCCTAATACAAGGGGAAATTAAAGACATATTCATGAACAAAATTTATTTTAGAGCATTTGCATGAAGAGTGTCAGACAGGGGTTCATCTACAGTGAAAAGTTTGATGATGCTGTGGTCAAGTGACAGTGATGAACAGGGATTAAGAGCTTAGCATCTGCAGTTGGCCAGAACCTGCTTCAGATTCCAGCTCTGCCTCTCTGTGCCTGCTTCACTTTGGGGTAATTTGGTTAATTCAAGCTATGGTTCCTTTAATTATACAATAGGGGAAAATAATAGAACTGATATTATGGGATTCGTGTGAACTTTGAGATAATGACTAAATGCTACTTAGCAGCATGTATCCATAGCACAAACAGAGTAAGGAGGGGCATTGACTAAATGGGCCAAATCCATTGGAGTAGACATCCAGGGAGGAGGGAGGTATGAGAATGAGAGGCATTGAGGGGTCAGAATTGGCCCCATGGACCAGTAGCCCCATTCCCCATTTAACAGTGGGTTTGGGAATACTTTATGTTGAGGACAGAGTAAAAGTCTGCTTGAATGGGAGAAATGGTAGGAACCTTTGTTTTAGTTGGCTTTTGCCCCAGAGACTTCCTTCTTGTACAAGTTCAAAGGAAAAGTAGAAGTGTATGAACAATAATTCAAGCTTTACAAAACTTGCAAGCAGGCCTACATCCTTGACCTTTTCCCCTTTTAACACTTACAGTACTAATGAAATGATCTTATTGTGGCTGATCTTATTCTATGGCACTTAGGATTTCTAGTGGCTTTTCTCATTTGTTATTTGGTAGTACAAATAAATTTTTCTCACAAACATTATTTTGTGGCAACTAAATTTTTCTTGTGCAAATAAGCAGATGAAGGGCACATTTACTATAAATTTGCAATTTATAGTCTAGCATCCACTGAGGAGGGCGATTTCTAAATAAACCACCACCTCTAACAAAACCTAGAGGTAAATCCTCTGAGAGAGAAACAAGGGGACAATCAAATCCAGGGCTAAGAGGTAGGGTAAGAAAAAGGTAAGAAGGCTTTTCCAGGGTGTGAATCTTGAGATGAATCGAAGAAAGGGCTGGCTATTCCCTGAGAGGGAAGGGGAGAGGCAAAGACACCTGAAGACATGGTGTTTGGAGAAACTGCCAGGATTCGAGTATGTTGAGCAGACATTGCAACAGAAATTTTGTTGGAGGAGAAACCTGAGGAGTCAGCAGGAGCCAGATATTGTAGATCCTAATACTTTATAGTAGGAGTTACGATGCCAATGCAGAGAAGCTGGAGGTTCAGTAAGGATTTTAATCTAACTAGGATAAAGAAGTGATGTGTTCTGTTTTTAGCTTTAGAAAGTCCACACTGATGGATCTGACCTGAGCTAAAGTAACTTAATTTTATAGCAATTGCTTAGTTTGCTTGCTGCAAATGGAAGAGATGGCAAATCAGATCAGTGAGAGCATAAAGTGAAGTCAAAATTATATGTGCACACTTTGTCCTTGCTTACTGGCTAAGAAAGTATTGCTTATCAAAATTAAGAGGAAAAAGACTAAGTGATGAGATTAAAGCCATCTGGAAAAAAGAGAACATGTTCTAGGGTGCCTAAAGAGAGAAAACATAGAGCTGCTGGAAAAATAAGCTTGGGGGGAAATAATAGAGAGCTTTGGAGGAAAAAAAGTTTGAACAAAAGTTCGGAAAACAGAATAAAAGCCTAAAGTAAGAAGAAAAGATATTTTACTAAATGATGGACATGCCGCAGGAAGTAACTGGATGATCCTAACGTGGAATCAACCTTTAATAGAGTCAAAGAAGAAAGGGTTCAAAAACACTTTGCCAACTCATATAAAAGCTCAGTTTTTAATTTGTCTTTCCTACAGACTGTGGTATGTGAAGCAATCTAGTTAGACAAAACATGTTCATTATAGTCAGTATAATTTTCCCACAAACAAAAATGTTTTGCTCAATCTGTTAAGTGTACTACAAAATATTGAACTCTTCCTTAAGAATTCAGTTGTACTTTGCTGTGCAACACTTAGCAATGGGTAGAACCCTAAAAGAATTTAGTTCTGATGGGCAGTCATAAATTTAAAGCTCTTCTGAAACTAAATTGTTTAGATATTTTATTGGAAACATAAAAGTGAAGAATTTTCAATGGGGCTATCAGTGCTTTCTGATTTGATCCATTTAAGAGTTTTCTGGGCCTCCTGAGGGCACTACGTGTAGTATACCATCTCAGCACAGTAGATATGAGTGGGTGGAGCAATGTGTAGCCACATTTGTTGTGTGGTCTGAAAGATTTTAGAAAAACTCAAATTCTCTCTCTTGCCCAGGTTGTCAGTGCTTGAAATTTTATCCTGAGGAATACATTTTTGTTTTCTTTTTTTCTTTAGTGTTTTCCAAGCCTTGCTGACCAGAAGCCCAAATATTTCTTGATGTGTTTAAGGTATTTATTAACTCTTATGAATTTGATCATTATGGAAACATTGAATTGTGGAGCTAAAAATAAGCTTAAAGGTCCAAATTCATCTCTCACAACCCAGGCAGTTTAGGTAACTTGCTCCAAATTACAATTGTGGACATATAATGAGCTCAGTTTATATGTGTCATTGTCGGTTGCTTTTACTTAGTGATGGTGGATCATTTTTTTTTTTTTCCTAAGAAGCAAGGGCCAGTGATGTGACCATCTTGGTCTTCATTGGGGACAGAAAGGACAGTGGGTGAAGGTAGAGGGTAGAAATGCAAGAGGGATTTCATATCCTACTATTTGGTTGGGTGCCATCATCCTGTGACTGTGCAGAGGAAAAGGGTAGTTTGGCATACAGTCTGCTAAGGTTTTGAACCATTTCCTCCCAGATAGAAGTATTTACAGTCTGTAACTTGGGTGTTATCGTCTTCAAAATGGAGAAACTAACTTGTTTGGGGCTTTCTCTTACCTTTGTATTAACGTCTCAAGCAACAAACTTTCTCTGCGGCAGAGTTGTTGCGCTAAACACAAGACTCGGGCCATGAAATTCAAGTATTTCCCAGTATTCTGCTCCAGCTGTGTTCTCTGATTACAGAGTTAGTGTTTGGAACTCTTACTCTGTAAATGACCCTTATGTATATTTCAGTGACCAGGAAACCTGCAGCTTTCCCCTTATTCTCTTAAAGTGCCATTTCCGTGCTTAGAAAGCATTTCATCCATCAGTGGTATCAATACTTTTCAAGCTGTGAAAGTTGTCTGTCCCAGCTTCTTGCACAAGTAATGAGCATGCAGAGCTGACCCAAATTCTACTCAAGAACTGCATAATATAAGCTAATCATTACATAAAAAGTACATTGAGTGGCTCTATAATAAATTTTGAGAGATTACGAGACAAAATGCACACCATGTCAGCTCTTTGATATGCTTTGTCAGTGTTAGGAAAAGCATATTTTCTTTTAGTATTTCCTGTTCTCTCCCAATTTCTTCCCTAAATAAGAATTTCAGTGCTTAGCATAAAAAATATAAATAGTAGATATAAATATAAAAAAAAGGACAGTAGTTTCTGAAGAGAGTTCCTATCCAAAGAAATAAGTATTGAAACGATGCTCTTTCTTCATTTTGTAGGCAAACAGAGAGAGTGTGTACAAATACACACACACACATTTAATTATACATTGGAACATGATGTACATTTTATTATATAACATACATTTTCCCCATACTGTATACCATATGCCCTGGGAATTTTCCTATTTAAAAAAAAAAAAAACTATGTAATCATTTTGAATGGATATATGTCCCATCATATAGTTAACTAAGTGATGCACACTTAGGTTGTGTCTTTAAGTTTTCATTATTGCAAGCTATGACGCACCCATGTCCATCCAAGACACACCATTACAGCATTACAATAAATTGACACCACCTTTTTTCCTCCCCCATTTGGCACTTCTTGTATGTGCCATGTATCTGGCTCTTTAATATCTCTCTGTGGTACCTGGCACAATTAGTATATAGTTTAACATTTGTTCAGTTTTTCAATGCAGTGTGTCAACCCCCTAGAGAGTGGATTAGGTCTTCTATTTCTTTAGCCCCTCTCTCTTACTGTACAGACCACTGATACAGTAGGAGACCCTTAATTATTAATACTTACAGGTTGATTTTTATTTCAGTTTGATTTGTGGCCTCTGGGTAGTTTTCCATGTTCTAGCCTCTTGCTGTTTATTTTATTCCATCCAAATTTATCTATTCTTCAATTTACATACCCACACCTAAATACAGGATGGTTAATACAATTAGTTTTATAAACTAATAATGAAAATTTAAAAAATAGTACTTCCAATGTTCAAGGAACTGTTCTCACATATATTAATTTGTATTCAAACATATGAATTCACTTGTTCCTCATAACAGCTCAGTGACATAGGATTGTTAATAGCCCCATTTATAAGTGGGGAACTTGAGGCATAGAAAGATTAAATTATTGCCCAAATGAATAGTGGCAGAACCAAGATTCCAGACCTGATAACTTGTTCCCAAATTTGTGCACTTATCCATATATGAATTGCTTCTCAAACTCACTGAAGACGTTTGTGGACTTAATGAACACCTCCGGTTCAGGGTGTTTGCACCATTACCATTACAGAGACCTGAGGAAAGAGGACCTAAGAGATAGAAACTTCAAGCACTGTGGTGAAGAGGAGGGGAAATGCTTCAAACAAGCTTTTCGGATCTCATGGGAGACGCACCTGGACCCAAACGTCATTGGTGCCATAGTTGAGAAAGCTTAGCTAATATGTGGAGACGGCCTAGGTTGAGGAAAAGATAGTGATATGTGGGCCCAGGTTCACATGCAGTCTCACTTTGTAAAGTCAGAAACCTGTGTAATGACAACTGAATGAGCTTAGAGAATATATTGCTAAGAAACTTTTTAAATTAGTAAGATAATTTAGGTTTAATGAGCCCTACTGTCTTCATAAATATCTCCCCCATACTTTCTTTTAAAAAATAAATTGAATTATGAACCTCATCTGTTTAGGGCACTTTAACAGATTGCTCTCAGGAAAAATGCACATTTCTTAAGTGGCCCACAAGCTCTGCATGAGCTGGTCCTGACTTCCAGGGGTCCTTGTCTGCTGGTGTCTCCACACTAGGCCTTAAGCTCCTCAAATGCATGAAGCTGTTTAAGTCTCCACCCACACTCCCCTTCCTCCTTCTGTCTAGAGCATTCCTGTCCAGCCACCAGACCTCTTCCTATGCCTGCTTGTCCTTAGCTCACAGATTGGTGTCTCCGTGACTGTTTCACTAAAGCTATCTGTAATCTAAAGTAGGTTCCTCATTTCAGAATATTTATTGCATTTCTAATCATATATTTTTATAACTTGGTTAATATTTGACCCCCTCCATGGCTTTATAATCCATGAGGGGGGAAAATTGATGATGTCTTGTCTTCTTTTTTAACTTCCCCCAAATATTGATGGCTTCATGTGTACATATTTACTGGGATGACAAATATATATTCTTTTTTTTAATGGGGTAAGAATAGGTAATATGAGTTCTACCCTCTTAACAAATTTTTAATTGTACGGTACAATATTGTTAACTATAAGCACACTGTTGTCAGCCAATCTCTAGAACATCCTCACAATGCTTTTGCACCATGCAGCACCAATGTCTAACTTAAAATCTACTCAGAGTAGTTTCTCAATAAATATTTATTGAATAAAAGAGACTTGCTTTGAGTCATGAAGGAAGATGATGTCTCTGTCCTTTCCCCATTCAGCCTCCCTGACATCACCACAATTTACCAGTGCTCTAGGACAGGAAGTTTCTCTGTTGGGTTTAAGGAGCAGATGTCTTTACCAGTGGCTTCATTCTTTCTCTGAGGCAAAAATAGATAAAAATCTAAAAGGAGAGACCATTTGTTCAATGCTGTTGTTTCAGTTTGGAGTTGACGTTTCTTGCTGCTGCCTTGTGATACAGCTACATCTAGCTAGAAGTGCTACTTCTCTGGTGATGACAAGAACAAAAAGGTCATAACAATTTTTCCCCAAAGTTTAGGATTAGAATACCAGAGCATCTCTGCTCAAACTATGCACTGGGTTGAAGGAAAACAGTCCTAAGTGATACCCACCGTTCAAGTGATCTTTGGTAGGAAGAGTTCTGTGAATACCAGGGCCCATGTAAGTTCAGGATTTTGATTGGCAAGGATTTAAAAAGAGCTCGGGACCTCAAGAAATTATCTAGTCTATGTACATTCATCTTGAGGCAAGTAGAGCTTTGTTAACATCTACAAATGGAATAACCTGGTTAGCAAAATGATACTCTGATTGCTGGTAGCAGGGTCTGCCTCCCTGTTTATTATCAGCACATCATCTTTCTGTTTCAAAGAACTAGGACTGACCTGTTCTTTGAACTAAGAACACTTAGTTCTTTTGAGTAAAATCATAAAGATATGTTTTCCTTTTTTATTTCTCTGAATGTCTGACCTACATTTTATCTTTTTGTTATCATGTAAATGAACACTGTATTCTAGTTATGGTTTATTATAAGAGGAGATTTTGTCTCAGTGTGTAGATATATATGATCTTCAGTTTCTATTGGGTCAAGGTATCCTACATAATAATGAAATGTATTCTCATGGTGAAAATCCTTTTAAACAGATAGATACAGAATTTAATTTTATAAAATGGATAAACTAAATCAATAGAGAGGTCAAACATTTTTTTATCACTACAATTCTTTCTTTTAGAGGTTAACAGTAAGGTTATCCTAATGGCTTTAGTCTCCAATCCAGGAAACTACAAGTATTTCTTTTTAAAAAATGCTAAATTTGAGATTTTTAAAAATATAAGTTCCTGTTAAAGTGTTTCTGCTTTGTTGTGGTTCAAATCTTAGCCATTTAACATCTCAAATTCAGATCATGTATTTTATATATTCATTATTAACTTGTGAATAAAAACAATGATTCTGATTCAAAGATACTTCCCTTTTTGATGACAAGAAACATTTCTCAGAAATAATCAAAATCACATTGAAATAAATATAAAGTAAAATTTCACTAGTTATTCTAGTTATGTAAAGCATGGCATAAATCAGTAAATTGTGTATTGTTAGCACACAATCAGTGTATTGTTAGCATCAGCTTTATTGCCATTATCACTTTGAACACTATTGTTGTTATCACTACTACACTTATCATCATTGTTATGAAGTTTACCTTTTCTTCCTTCTCATCCTTCTTTTCCAGTTCATAAAATCAGGCTAACAAAATTTGCCAAATACCTTAATATCTACTTTAGGAGAGAGTTAAGAATAGACAGCATAATTTTATAAGTTGAGTCATTCTGCTAAAATTTTTAAAGCAGGTTTTCTTAAACAGGTTAAGCATAAATTTTCTATATTAGTTTTCTGTTGCTGCTTAACAAGTACCACAAACTTCATGGCTTAAACCAACACACCTTTATTACCTCAGTTTCTGAGGGTTGGGAGTCCAGGCGTGAGTTAACTGGGTCCTCTGCTCAGGGTCCCCCAAGGTTGCAGTCAAAGTGTGCGCAGGGCTGTGACATCATCTGAGGCTCAGGATTCTTGCCCAGGATTCTTCAGACTGTTGGCAGAGTTCAGTTCTTTGCAACAATAGAACTGAAGCTCTGTTTTCTTGCTGGCTGGAGACTACTTTCAGCTCTTAGAGATAGCAAACATTGCATTTGCTTCTTAAATCTTTCTCATACTCAAATCTCTCTCTTCAAGAAGAGCCCAGTTCTCTTTAAGGATTCACCAGAGTAGGTTGGGCCCATCCAGGAAAACTTCTCTGTTGATTAACTCAAAGTTAACTGACTAGTAACCAAATCAGAAGAGTAAAATCCTATTATGTTCACAACTCCCACCCACTCTTAGAGAGAACAGTATGTGTACTAGGGAGTGAAATCTTGGGGCCATCTTTTAATTTAGCTTACCACTCCACGGACAGAGGAGCCTGGTGGGCTACAGTCCAAAAGGTTGCAAAGAGTTGGACGCGACTTAGCACGCATGCACCATGCTTTAACATGCCTGTTAATGTCTTCAGCTCTTCCCTATAGATAGAAGCTAGGAGCCACATGTGGCCATTTACATCGAAATGAATTAAAATTGTATAAGACCACAAATTCAGTTTCTTAGTTGCACTAGCCACGTTTTACATGCTCAGTAATCGAATGTGGCTAGTGGCTGCCATATGGCAGTGGAAAGTGCAAGTTGAGAACATTTGTATTATTACAGAAAGTTCTATTAGCAGTTAAGATGCTGACGGTTGGTATGAGTTATTACTTCTATGTAGCATAACTAATAAGACTTCCATTGTTTTAGAAGATTGACTAAAACTGGAAATTTTAGATGTTATTATGCTAGCGAGGAAAGATATTTTTAAAGAGTATTTTAATATATGTTAAGTCATACAACAGAGGTGGTATTTTTTTATCTCATAGTCTCACCTTCAGGGACAGTTTCTTGTTATTGTCTCCTCTTGCTGTGGCTAATTGCAACAATAGAACATTTCTGTTACCACGGAAAGCCCTATTGGAGAGTGTTCTGCAGAAGCCCATATAAAAAGTAGAAAATTAAGTCTAATATGCAGCTACAACAGTGCTATAGAATAGAACATTTTCTGATGACAGAAATCTCATGGATAACAATATTCAATAGTTACGTGTGGCTATTGAGCACTTTCAGTCTGTCTGCCCTCTGATGGAGAAGGATAAGAGGCTTATGGAAACTTCCTAGTGGGAGAGACTGACTGGGGGTGGGGGTGGGGGGCAGACTGAGTCTTGATCTGATGGGTGGAGCCATACTCAGTAAATCTTTAATTTAATTTTCTGTTGATGGGCGGGGCTGTGTTCCCTCCCTGTTATTTAACTTGAGGCCAAACCGTGGTGGAGGTAATGAAGAAAACGGCGACCTCCTTCAAAAGGTCCCCTGCACACACTGCTACACTCAGTGCTGCTGACCCTGCAGGAGGCCGCCGCCGACCCACGCCTCTGCCAGAGACTCCTGGACACTCCCGGGCAAGTCTAGGACAGTCTCTTATGGGGTCACTGCTCCTTTCTCCTGGGTCCTGGTGCACACAAGGTTCTGTTTGTGCCCTCCAAGAGTCTGTTTGCCCAGTCCTGTGTAAGTTCTAGCAGCTCCATGGTGGGGCTAATGGTGACCTCCTCCAAGGGGGCTTATGTCATAACCAGGTCTGCTGCACCCAGAGACCCTGCCCCTGCAGCAGGCCACTACTGACCTGTACCTCCTCAGTTCAGTCCAGTCTCTCAGTCGTGTCCAACTCTTCGCGACCCCATGGTCCACAGCATGCTAGACCTCCCTGTCCATCACCAACTCTCAGAGTCTACTGCAACTTTTCTCCATTGAGTCAGTGATGCTATCCAACCATCTCATCCTCTGTCATCTCCTCCTCCTCCTGCCCTCAGTCTTTCCCAGCATCAGGGCCTTTTCAAATGAGTCAGTTCTTCGCATCAGGTGCCCAAAGTATTGGAGCTTCAGCTTCGACATCAGTCCTTCCAATGAACACCCAGGGCTGATCTTTAGGATGGACTGGTTGGATCTCCTTGCAGTCCAAGGGACTCCCAAGACTCTTCTCCAACACCACAGTTCAAACGCATCAATTCTTCAGCACTCAGCTTTCTTTATAGTCCAACTCTCACATCCATACATGACTACTGGAAAAACCATAGCCTTGACAAACGGACCTTTGTTGGCAAAGTAATGTCTCTGCTTTTTAATATGCTGTCTAGGTTGGTCATAACTTTTCTTCCAAGGAGTAAGGATCTTTTAATTTCATGGCTGCAGTCACCATTTGCAGTGATTTTGGAGTCCCCAAAATTAAAGTTAGCTACTGTCTCCCCATCTATTTGCCATGAAGTGATGGGAATGGGTGCCATGATCTTAGTTTGTTGAATGTTGAGCTTTAAGCCAACATTTTCACTCTCCTCTTCCACTTAATCAAGAGGCTCTTTAGTTCTTCTTCAATTCTGCCATAAAGGTGGTGTCATCTGCATATCTGAGGTTATTGATATTTCTCCCAGCAATCTTGATTACAGTTTGTGCTTCATCCAGCCCAGTGTTTCTCATGATGTATTATGCATATAAGTTAAATAAGCACGATGACAATATATAGCCTTGATGTACTCCCTTTCCTATTTGGAACCAGTCTGTTGTTCCATGTCCAGTTCTAACTGTTGCTTCCTAACCTGCATACAGGTTTCTTAAGAGATAGGTCAGGTGGTCTGGTATTCCCATCTCTTTCAGAATTTTCCACAGTTTATTGAGATCCACACAGTCAAAGGCTTTGGCATAGTCAATAAGGCAGAAATAGATGTATTTCTGGAACTCTCTTGCTTTTTTGATGATCCCATGGATGTTGGCAATTTGATCTCTGGTTCCTCTGCCTTTTCTAAAAGCAGCTTGAACATCTGGAAGTTCATGGTTCACATATTGCTGAAGCCTGACTTGGAGAATTTTGAGCATTACTTTACTAGTGTGTGAGATGAGTGCAATTGTGTGGTTGTTTGAGCATTCTTTGGCTTTGCCTTTCTTTGGAATTGGAATGAAAACTAACCTTTTCCAGTCCTGTAGCCACTGCTGAGTTTTCCAAATTTGCTGGCATATTGAGCACAGCACTTTCACAGCATCATCTTTCAGGATTTGAAGTAGCTCAACTGGAATTCCTTCACCTCTACTACCTTTGTTCATAGTGATGCTTTCTAAGGCCCAGTTGACTTCACATTCCAGGATGTGTACCTCCTCAGGAGACACCCAAACACAGTTCTGTCTCAGTTTTTGTGGGGTCACTGGGTCCTAGTAAGCCCAAGGTATGTTTGAGCCATCTGCACTTCTCTGGTGGGTATGGGGTTTGATTCTAAACGTGATTTTGCCCCTCCTAACATCTTGCTGAGGCTTCTTCTTTGCCTTTGGACATGGTATATCTCCTCACAGTCACTCCAGCCTCACAGCCACCACTCCATGAACAAAGCTAGTGGAGATGATGGAATTCCAGTTGAGCTATTTCAAATCCTAAAAGATGATGCTGTGAAGGTGCTGCACTCAATATGCCAGCAAATTTGGAAAACTCAGCAGTGGCCACAGGAGTGAAAAGGTCAATTTTCATTCCAGTTGCAAAGAAAGGCAATGCCAAAGAATGCTCAAACCTACCATGCAATTGCACTCATCTCACACACTAGCAAAGTAATGCTCAAAATTCTCCAAGCCAGGCTTCAGCAATATGTGAACCATGAGCTTCCAGATGTTCAAGCTGGATTTCGAAAAGGCAGAGGAACCAGATATCAAATTGCCAACATCTGTTAGATCATCGAAAAAGCAAAAGAGTTCCAGAAAAACATCTACTTCTGCTTTATTGACTATGCCAAAGCCTTTGACTGTGTGGATCACAATAAACTGTGGAAAATTCTTCAAGAGATGGGAATACAAGACCACCTGAACCTGCCTCCTGAGAAATCTGCAATGCAGGTCAAGAAGCAACAGTTAGAAATGGACATGGAACAACACTGGTTCCTAATTGGGAAAGGAGTACATCAAGGCTATATATATTGTCACCCTGCTTATTTAACTTATATGCATAATACATCATGAGAAATGCTGGGCTGGATGAAGCACAAGCTGGAATCAAGATAGCTGGGAGAAATATTAATAACTCAGACATGCAGATGTTACCACTTTTATGGCAGAAAGTGTAGAAGAACTAAAGAGCCTCTTGATGAAAGTGAAAGAAGAGAGTGAAAAAGTTGGCTTAAAACTCAAGATTCAGAAAACTAAGATCATGGCATCTGGTCCCATCACTTCATGGCAAATAGATAGGGAAACAGTGGACACAGTTGCTGACTTAATATTTTGGAGCTCAGAAATCACTGAAGATGGTGACTGCAGCCATGAAATTAAAGGACGCTTACTCCTTGGAAGAAAAGTTATGACCAACCTAGACAGCGTATTAAAAAGCAGAGACATTACTTTGTCAACAAAGATATGTCCAGTCAAGGCTATGGTTTTCCAGAAGTCACGTATGGATGTGAGAGTTGGACTATAAACAAAGCTGAGCACCGAAGAATTGATGCTTTTGAACTGTGGTGTTGGAGAAGAGTCTTGGGAGTCCTTTGGACTGCAAGGAGATCCAACCAGTCCATCCTAAAGGAGATCAATCCTGGGTGTTCATTGGAAGGACTGATGTTGAAGCTGAAACTCCAATACTTTGGCCACCTGATGCAAAGAACTGACTCATTTGAAGAGACTCAGATGCTGGACAAGATAGAGGGGAGAAGGAGATGACATAGGATGAGATGGTCGGATGGCATCCCGACCCAATGGACATGAGTTTGAGTAAACCCTGGGATTTGGTGATGGACAGGGAGGCCTGGTGTGCAGCAGTCTATGGGGTCATAAAGAGTCGGACATGACCAAGCGACTGAACTGAACTGATTGAGCACTTTAAATGTGGCTAGTGAGGAACTAAATCCTAGTTTTTCTTGTTTTTAATTATGAATTCATTATATAAAAATTTAAAAAGATACATGTGGCTAGTGGTGAACATATTGGACAATCCAGGTCTAAAATATTGTACATTTTCAATTACTAGAGTCTGTAATTGAAGTTGGATACTATTTTCCCTTTGGCTCATATGAGTATATTGGGCATTTTTAGGTTGGTGACGGGAAGATGATTGAGTGGATGACAGAATGCAAGGTGCTTAATTTTAATCATATTTTAGACAATTTTGAAAGTCCAACAAAAGTTTAAAGTTAAATTTCCTAGTTTTCAATCTTATTTTAGATTCAAGTTAGCTTTTCATCTATAGAAATTTGTCTGCCTTTAGATTGTTACAGCTTTATTCAGCTGGAAGATATTTTCTCACAATGTTTTCTCCTCACATTCACTTGCCTTTTGCTTTGTTACATTTAATTATATCTCCCCTTAAGGCAGATGAGAGGGAAAACATCAAGTAAACATGTTCCACTTCAGAACTTGTTCTTTCCCCAAAAGGTATAATTTGTAACTTAATAAGCACAGCCACATTGTGATTTAATTAACAAGTCACAGCAACAAACAAAATGGTAAATCTGTGATTTCTTTTAATATGATGGAAATGGCAGATTTCTTTTAGATGAGCCTCTAAAGTGAAACAAAATCAAATTTAGCTCACTGTGTCATCTCTAGATGTGCTGTCACAAATCACACACTGCCTATTTCCATGAGATGTACACCTATTTTTAGGGAATAAGATTTCCAGCATGCTAATATGTTTAGGTATCATTTGCACATGCTCAGCTTCTTAGGAACTGAACCAAGTATTGAAACTGCATGGCACTCATAATGATAACTAGCTCTGAGTTAACAATAAGATGCAAAGTCCAAGTCCAACATATTTCATAGTTAAATTTTACCATAGCCAGAGTTTTGCCATTTCTACTACATAGTCTGAAAAAGAAAATTCATTCTATTTATGAGATGAGGAAGAAGGGAGAATGGCTACTTTACCTTTTTTTTTTGATTTTGGTTCAGAAGTTCAGTTCAGTCGCTCAGTTGCGTCCGACCCTTTGCAACCCCATGGACTGCAGCACACTAGGTTTCCCTGTCCATCACCAACTCCCAGAGCTTGCTCAAACTCATGTCCATCAGTGATGCCATCCAACCATCTCATCTTCTGCAGTTCCCTTCTTCTCCTGCCCTCAGTCTTTCCCAGCATCAGTGTCTTTTCCAATGAGTCAGTTCTTTGCATCAGGTGGCCAAAGTATTGGAGTTTCCGCTTCAGCACAGTCCTTCCGATGAATATTCAGGACTGATTTCCTTTAGGATTGACTAGTTTGATCTCCTTGCAGTCAAAGGGACTCTCAAGAGTCTTCTCCAACACCACAGCTCAAAAGCATCTGTTCTTCAGCGTTGGGCTTTCTTTATAATCCAGCTCTCACATCCATACATGAGTACTAGAAAAACCATAGCTTTGACTTGACAGACCG
The DNA here is from genome assembly GCF_033118175.1 of Dama dama. Taxonomy (NCBI): domain Eukaryota; kingdom Metazoa; phylum Chordata; class Mammalia; order Artiodactyla; family Cervidae; genus Dama; species Dama dama. Next base: position 34,992,597 of record NC_083708.1, on the reverse strand, counting down.
TTTTTTTGGCAAAGTAATCTCTCTGCTTTTTAAAATGCCGTCTAGGTTGGTCATAAGTTTTCTTCCAAGGAGCAAGCATCTTTTAATTTCATGACTGCAGTCACCATCTGCAGTGATTTTGGAGCCCAAGAAAATCATTTGGGTCAGAATGTCACAGAATGAAATGAAATGTCACAACTGATTATTTCTAAGAAGATATCACAGAGCTTGGCTTCATATGCACCATAGAAGTTAAAGAAGCATCTTAGGGCACTGGCTTTGGTACACTTACAAGTCCCAATCCCAGTTACCAACCAGAGGTACAAAGAGAATGAATTTAGAAAACAGAAGCTCTGAAGATTTCTGAGCTATCCCTAGTAGCGAAGAGCCAAGGAAACATTTTCACCCACCATATTCTCTGTGTCTTATTGCCTTATTTTTCCTTTGAGCTACAGAGTGATAACTAGGATTGGAGAGTGGTGATGTGCAATGGGATAATGATACTTGGAAATATCACCTAAATATTCTTCTTAGTAGGTAACTCATTTTATTTTTCCCACTTGCAACCTTTCACCACTTAAATTAGGCTGTGAAGTTGAGACTTTCTGACATGGAGAATAAAGAGAATGTGGTTATACTTGAAAATATACATTTTTTTACTTAGTCAACAAGAGTTTTATTTAAATATAGAGTGGATACAATAGTATGAAAGCAAGTTGCATTTGATTTGCAAGAAGCAGACACTTGAAAGAAAAATGATTTTTGGATTTATCTTTGTAGACCCAAAGCTTTGTGAGTCTTGATGAGAAGAGCGGGGAAATTTGGAAAATAATTAGGTGGTAAAGTATTAGTAGATATGATTTTGTGATTGTTTAGAAATGAGAGATGCAGGAAATAGAGGCTTTGAGAATGATCTCTATCTCTTTGGTTTAGGAAACTGGGTTAATGGTGATGCTACTGACTGTGGACGGCCATCCAGAGATTTGTAGTGTAGATGAGGTCTATGAGCTATTGCATTTAAAGCTGTAGATTACAGTGGGAATTTAGTTGTGTGATGGTAGTTTCTCCTCTGGAATTTCCACTTGTCCCATTTTGGGTATCTAAATGCTGCATTTAATAATATATATTTCTGAAGACAACTAGTAGAATTTGTAAACAAATCCCTCTGTTAGCATTTTAGAGGTGTCAACTCAATAATTATTTTTTTCTCAAGCCAACTGGCTCACTAATAAATATATCCTAATTAATGATATATACAGATTTTGGAGCCCAAGAAAATAAAGTCTGTCAGTGCCTCTTTTTCCCCATCTATTTGCCATGAAGTGATGAGACCAGATGCCATGATCTTCATTTTTTAATGTTGAGTTTTAAACCTCCCTTTTCACTCTCTTCTCTCACCCTCAAGAGGCTCTTTAGTTCCTCTTCATTTTCTGTCATTAGAATGGTTTCATCTGCATACCTGAGGTTATTGCTATTTCTCCTGAAATCTTGACTCCAGCTTGTGAGTCTTCTAGCCCAGCATTTCCCATGATATATTCTGCATAGAAGTTAAATAAGCAGAGTGACAATTTACAGCCTTGACAAACTCCTTTCTCAAATTTGAACCAGTCTGTTGTTCTGATAAGCCAAACTATGGCTATCTTCTGTAATAACAGAGTGAATCATAAGATCACATTGAAGATGATTTTAATGTTTCATCATAACCTTGTATAATGAAAATTTCAGAAATATTATTCTTTAAGTACTCTGACATTTTTCAAATACTCTCTTCTTTAAATATTATAGCTCAGAGAAGGGAATGGGCCAGTTTTACAATAACATGCTGTACACATATATCTCTCTTTTTAATTTCAACTAGAAGAAACTGCAAAAATCTTCAAACGCAGCAGAAATTGTGAATTAATAGGACCTTCAATTAGATCTCTTTTTGTGGTGTAAACTATGCCCATGCCTTAACAAAACAAGATGTCAGCATTGTGAAGGTCAAAGTTGCTTGGCATCAAATAGATCAAGTGCTGAATTGTTTATATACATGTTAGAAAAGTGCACTGCTGTAAAAATATTCTTATAATCTGCAGAACTTGACACTGAAAATAACATTTGCTATTTAATTAAATGTTGAGAAGGCGTTTATAGATATATACCAATGGACAACAATTTTCTTGGATTGTGTCTAGAACAACCTTTACTCTCGTTTGCAATACTTTCCTTCCACCAGAAATACTTGACAAAGAATTGTGCTTGTCAGTGAATACATCCCTTGCAATTTGAGCTAGGCTTTGAACTTTGTGGTCCACATGAGACAATTTTCAAGACTTATTTTTCACAAGATTTCCTGATTATTTTTTCCATACTAGATGTTTTCTACCTTTTATTCACCCTAGTATGGGGGTTATGGGTAAAAGTTTTCATTCAAACTGGAAAGTTAGCCATGGAGATGAAACAAGATACTTGACTATGATCACATGTGCTGTACTGTTCTTAGTCGCTCAGTCATGTCCAACTCTTATGCCCGCCAGGCTCCTCTATCCAGGGGATTCTCTAGGCAAGAATACTGGAGTGGGTTGCCATGCCCTCCTCCAGGGGATCTTCCCAGCCCAGGGATTGAACCCAGGTCTTCCTCTTTGCAGGCAGATTCTTTACCATCTGAGCCACCAGGGAAGCCCAAATGTCTCAGTGTGTTCCTATTGCTTTGTGGATAGAAATTTAAATTCATTAACTTTCCTCTCCATCAGTCAGTCATTCTAGCTTTGCTTAACCATTAATGCTAGTTGAGGTGGCTCTCTATGTATCTCTCAGGTACATATTATAGAACTTCTGTTTTATTGTTTGTTTTATTTTGTCTATTTATGTTATTTCATGTGAAAGAACCCTTTTCCGTCTTCTTGTTGTTCGTGGGTGAAAAAATATTTACATAAAGATATCTCTCTCTACAACCACCCCCCATCCAGGATTGGTTGCTGATTTCTGCCCCAGAGTCAAGAGAAATATGCAGAATGGATTGTTGGGGGAAACCACAGCTTGTTTTTATCAGGCTGTGCTCCCAAGCTCCTGTGAACTAAATCAGACCACAGAGGACCTTCTGAGATGCTTCTTGATTTTCTGATCTTGATTCACTTTTCCCTTAATTCACCATTATAACTGGGTGCTCTAGATTTTATGGTTCTTAGGAAATACATTCATATTCCCTATCAAAAATGTCACTGCAAGCATCTCGGCTCAATAACATCTAATGTGCTGGCCTTAGTCACTTAGTTGTGGCTGACTCTTTGTGACCCTGTGGATGGCAGCCTGTGAGGCTCCTCTGACCATGGGGATTCTCTAGGCAAGAATACTAGTATGGGTTGCCATGCCCTCCTCCAGGGGATCTTCCCAACCCAGGGATTGAACCCAGGTCTCCTCCATTGCAGACAGATTCTTTACCCAATAATGACTAATAATATTACATTAATAATATTGATAATATTAGGTTATTACATTAATATCATGTCATATTCCTCAAGATAGATATGAGACAAAAAAAGAAGATTAAACTTATCTTGGAGCAGTTATTTTCACATTCTAAAGAATATTTGGAGTATGGGAGCGCTGATGATGAGGATTAAGAGGGGCCAAGGAGGGGAAGAGAGGTTCCTACTCTCTCATCAGAATTGCTCTTCTTTCATGGGCTTTGTAATTTTTTCCATACAATATTTTATTTAAACAAAGATTGCCATGGGATTTTAAAAAAGAGTTTGTTTTAAAGATTGAAGGGAATAGCTAACACTCTGTTTATTCAATTTCAATTTTCTCTCCATAAAGCAAACCTTACCTTAAAGTTTGTCCTAAACTCCCCACTTAAGATATGATTTCCTTTCAGGTCAGTTCAGTTCAGTTGCTTAGTCGTGTCTGACTCCCTGCAACCCCATGAACCGTAGCATGCCAGGCCTCCTTGTCCATCACCAACTCCTAGAGTCCACCCAAACCCATGTCTATTGAGTTGGTGATGCCATCCAACCATCTCATCCTATGTCATCTCCTTCTCCTGCCCTCAATCTTGCCCAGCATCAGTCTCTTCAGATGAGTCAGTTCTTTGCATCAGGTGGCCAAAGTATTGGAGTTTCGGCTTCAACATCAGTCCTTCCAATGAACACCCAGGACTGATCTCCTTTAGGATGGGCTGATTGGATCTCCTTGCAGTCCAAGGGACTCTCAAGAGTCTTCTCCAACACCACAGTTCAAAAGCATGAATTCTTTGGTGCTCAGCTTTCTTTATAGTCCAACTCTCACATCCATACATGACTTCTGGAAAAACCATAGCCTTGACTAGATGTGTCTTTGTTGACAAAGTAATGTCTCTGCTTTTTAATACACTGCCTAGGTTGGTCATAATTTTCCTTCCAAGGGGCAAGCGTCTCTTAATTTTAGGGCTGCAGTCACCATCCACAGTGATTTTGGAGCCCCCAAAAATAAAGTCAGCCACTGTTTCCCAATCTATTTGCCATGAAGTGACAGGACCGGATGCCATGATCTTAGCTTTCTGAATGTTGAGCTTTAAGCCAACTTTTTCACTCTCTTCTTTTAATTTCATCAAGAGGCTCTTTAGTTCTTCTTCAATTTCTGCCATAAGGGTGGTGTCATCTGCATATCTGAGGTTATTGATATTTCTCCCAGCAATCTTGATTATAGCTTGTTCTTCCTCCAGCCCAGCGTTTCTCATGATGTACTCTGCATATAAGTTAAATAAGCAGGGTGACAATATATAGCCTTGACGTACTCCTTTTCCTATTTGGAACCAGTCTGTTCTTCCATGTCCAGTTCTAACTGTTGCTTCCTGACCTGCATACAGGTTTCTCAAGAGGCAGGTCAGGTGGTCTGGTATTCCCATCTCTTTCAGAATTTTCCACAGTTTATTGTGATCCACACAGTCAAAGGCTTTGGCATAGTCAATAAAGCAGAAATAGATGTTTTTCTGGAACTCTTGCTTTTTCGATGATCCAGCAGATCTTGGCAATTTGATCTCTGGTTCCTCTGCCTTTTCTAAAACCAGCTTGAACATCTGGAAGTTCACGGTTCATGTATTGCTGAAGCCTGGCTTGGAGAATTTCGAGCATTACTTTGCTAGCGTGTGAGATGAGTGCCTTTGAACTGTAGCAGTTACTGACTGGGGTCTGGGAGTCAGACATTCTCAGTTGCTCCGTGCTTTGTCTCTCTATTATTACCCTAAAATATGCGGAAAGAACAGCATCTAGCTCAGGGACCTGCGGTGCAGACCGAACGAATTAAGCTACCTGCAATTATGCAAGCGTACTCTCTAGTGGTATTTATATTTATTCAGTTCTGCCTCATGATAACTCATATGTTGCTATCTTAAATTGCCTTTTCATTATGAAAATATATGCCTTCAAATAATTGAGATATATACATGCATGTATTTATATTACGTGTTTGTATTATATAATATATGTAAGTATTCACTTGGGAAATAGAGCTTCCCCAATATCATTGAAACTACTGTGTATCTTTTCGCCATACACACTTCTTAGTTTATTCCAGAAATTTTATTACATTTGTATTTCTAACAATTAAATATTTTAGGTCAGCACTTTAAAATTTTTATATAAGTTGTACCACACTATATATATTCTTTGTTTTTCAAAAGCAGAAGGCTATGGTTTGTCAACGGTTTTTTTTCTGAAGTTCATATGTATTATTATGTATTGCAGTAGTTAATTTATTTCTGCTACCATAGAATATTTCTTTTAATAATGCATCATTTGTCTGATTTTCTGAGAGGCATTTTCATATTCTCAATATTTTTGCTGTAGTAAAACTGCTGTAGATACTCTTGAACGTATTTTCTAGTATTAAATGGTACCTTATTGTACTGTTTAATTTTCCTGTCTTCCTTCTTGTCCGACCTATGTCTCTTAAAGCCTTCATAATATTAAACAGTTTCTGTCTTTTTTAAAAAAATTAACTAATTTATTTATTTTACTTTACAACATTGTATTGATTTTGCCATACTTTGGCTTGAATCCGCCACGGGTGTACATGTGTTCCCCATCCTGAACCCCTCTCCTACCTCCCTCCCCATCCCATCCCTCTGGGTCATCCCACTGCATCAGCCCCGAGCACCCTGTATCATGCATCGAACATGAGCTGGCGATTCCTTTCACATATGATAATTTACATGTTCCAATGCCATTCTCCCATATCATCCTGCCCTCGCCCTCTCCCACAGAGTCCAAAAGACTGTTCAATACATCTGTGTCTCTCTTGCTGTCTCGCATACAGGGTTATCGTTACCATCCTTCTAAATTCCATATATATGTGTTGAAAGTGAAGCCACTCAGTCATGTCTGACTCTTTGCGACCCTGTGGACGGTAGCCTACTAGGCTCCTCCATCCATGGGATTCTCCAGGCAAGAATACTGGAGTGGATTGCCATTTCCTTCTCCAGGGGATCTTCCCGACCCAGGGATCGAACCCTGGTCTCCCAAATTGGAGGCAGACGCTTTAACCTCTGAGCCATGTGTTTGTATACTGTATTGGTGTTTTTCTTTCTGGCTTACTTCACTCTGTATAATGGGCTCCAGTTTCATCCATCTCATTAGAACTGATTCAAATGTATTCTTTTTAATGGCTGAGTAATATTCCATGGTGTATATGTACCACAGCTGTCTTATCCATTCGTCTGCTGATGGACATCTAGGTTGCTTCCATGTCCTGGCTATTATAAACAGTGCTGCGATGAACATTGGGGTACACGTGTCTCTTTCAGATCTGGTTTCCTCAGTGTGTATGCCCAGAAGTGGGATTGCTGGGTCATATGGCAGTTCTATTTCCAGTTTTTTAAGAAATCTCCACACTGTTTTCCACAGTGGCTGTACTAGTTTGCATTCCCACCAACAGTGTAAGAGGGTTCCCTTTTCTCCTCACCCTCTCCAGCATTTATTGCTTGTAGACTTTTGGATAGCAGCCATCCTGACTGGCGTGTAATGGTACCTCATTGTGGTTTTGATTTGCATTTCTCTGATAATGAGTGATGTTGAGCATCTTTACATGTGTTTGTTAGCCATCTGTATGTCTTCTTTGGAGAAATGTCTGTTTAGTTCTTTGGCCCACTTTTTGATTAGATCTTTTATTTTTCTGGAATTGAGCTGCCGGAGTTGCTTGTATATTTTTGAGATTAATCCTTTGTCTGTTTCTTCATTTGCTATTATTTTCTCCCATTCTGAAGGCTGTCTTTTCACCTTGCTTATAGTTTCCTTTGTTGTGCAGATGCTTTTAATTTTAAATAAATCCCATTTGTTTATTTTTGCTTTTCTTTCCAATATTCTGGGAGGTGGGTCATAGAGGATCCTGCTGTCGTTTATGTCAGAGAGTGTTTTGCCTGTGTTTTCCTCTAGGAGTTTTATAGTTTCTGGTCTTACATTTAGATCTTTAATCCATTTTGAGTTTATTTTTGTGTATGGTGTTAGAAAGTGTTCTAGTTTCATTCTTTTACAAGTGGTTGACCAGTTTTCCCAGCACCACTTGTTAAAGATATTCTCTTTTCTCCATTGTATATCCTTGCCTCCTTTGTCAAAGATAAGGTGTCCATAGGTGCGTGGATCTATCTCTGGGCTTTCTATTTTTGAACAGTTTCTTGAACACAGTAGGTACTGCACATGTGATAATTTTAATGTGTCGATTTGACTGGGCTGAGTGATGCCCGGATAGCTGGTAAAACATTTCTAGGTGTGTCTGTGACAGTGTTTCTGGAAGAGATTAGCACTTAAATCAGTAGACTGAATAAAAAAGATACACCCTCACTAATGTTGGGTGGGCATCATCTGACTCTTTCAGTGCCTGAATGGAACAAAAAGGCAGAGGAAGGAAAAAGTCTGTCTCTTTTTGACTTGAGTTGTGTATTTTTTCCTCCCCTTGGATAATGAAGCTGCTGGTTCTTGGGCCATTGGATTCCAGGCCACCCATCAGCCCTTTGGACTCAGACTGAGTTACAATCGGCTTTACTGGTTCTCCAGCTTGCAGATGGCAGATCATGGTATTTCCTGACCTCCATAATCATGAGAGCCTGTTCCCATAAATACACATACATACACACCCTGTTGATTCTCTTTCTCTCTGCTAGCTCAGAGGTCAAGAATCTGCCTGCAATGCAGGAGACCTGAGTGCAATCACTGGATCAGGAAGATCCCCTGGAGTAGGAAATGGCAAGACCACTCCAGTATTCTTGCCTGGAGAATTCCATGGACAGAGGAGTCCGTTGGGTTACAGTCCGTGGAGTTGCAAAGTCAGACACGATTGAGTGACTAACACTTTCACTTTCAGAGAAACCTAATATATCATGAAAAGCTTGAATATTTGATATAATCAAGATAGTTTTATCCTTTGACCAATGTATCACATAGTTTAATTGGTCTTTTTTCTTTTTCTGTTCTTTAGCATTCACTTCATTTGTTGCCCTTACATTTGACCATTTATTCTATTCACTATAGCCCTTTAGAATATCAGTGGTACATACACTTGTTTATAAAGTCACATTCACTATTAACATACTGTTTTTCAACATTTCTATAATATATTGGAAAAGCTACTTAACCTGTCTAACTTCATTTCTTCCTCTATAAAATTAATATAAAAATACCTACTTCATAAGTTTGTTGTAGAGAGATTGGACATAGGATATTTAAAACATCCAGCAAAACATGGACTCAAAATATGTATTATTATTATTCCCTCACTTGCTTATGTGGTTAATCTCTGAAGCCAGCTGGTATGTCCCTAGAGCACAGAGAACATTTTTATAATTATACCCATGTGTGATGCATGACATAACTCATGTTTGTAGAATTGAACAGAGTAGTCAGTGGCTATTAAGTAACTATTGATCGACTGACTCCCTGTTGAGCAACTCTTCTTCCTTCTTTCTTTCACTTAACTCTTAAAGGTGATTTACAGTCTGGTAAGACTGCTGGTTAGGACTAGAGTATAGAGGGAGGCCATCAGCTGCAACAAAATGAAGGAGAAATAATAAGAAATTGTTCCTGAGGCTGAGAACCGAACAGACAAATTAGGTGGTCACCTCTGTGGTATGACTTGACATATAATATATGTCACAATGTCAGGAATCTACTTTTAGTCATTTCTTTTTGAACTAAGACTTAAAAGTCTTGATAACTGTATTACTTGGAAGTACTTCCTTTAAAATAATAGTATTTCAGAAGGGAGGATGTAGAATGATCAATGGAATTCTTTTTTTTTAACTTTATATTATAATTGATTAACAATGTTGTGTTAGTTTTACCTATACAGCAAAGTGATTCAGCTATACATATATATGTATTGATTTTTCAAGTTCTTTTCCCATTCAGGTTGTTACATAATATTGAGTAGAGTTCCCTGTGCTAGGGTGTCAAACGCTGTTAATTTCAAGTTTTTTCTTGGAGCCACTAATTTTTTTTAATAACAAAACATTCATTGTATGTGTTTCCACATGTTAGACAGTGTACTCTTATCATTTATAATGTTCATAAACCTCTATAGTTTTAATATTTGTATTTATTGCAGATCAGAAAATTGAGACCTGGAAGAGTCTTTCCCTAGTTTATCTAATCTTAGCTATCCATGGCTTAGAATTCTGTGATCCTAAACTCGGCTACACTGTGAGGTCTCTCATCTCTTGCCGTGGCCTGTGTTCTGCTTACACCATGGTAATTGATAGCATGATGGGATAATTAGGATGTTCTTGACTTTAGTCAACAACCCTGGAAACCCATTTTCTGCACTTAGCTGTCTTCTATTCACATAATAGAAAAGCCTAGTGTTGCACCTCTTCTCCATAATGAATGAGTTTTCTCAAGTCTTTTTGGGGATATGTGCTTCTGTAGGGCGAATCCACACTACAGGTTGCTTCTCCCCAGTAACATGGCTCCTGACCACCCTCTAAGCAGCTCCAACCCAGTCTTCACTACCACTCTGTGGCCACTGGCTTCCTCCTGCAGCTGTCCCCTCATCTTGTCTCAGGTCTTTGTTACTTGTTTGCTAAGTTGTTTTCTCTTTTTCCCCCTCAGCCATCCTATTTAAAATTGCCCAGCTTGAATCCTCTCTTCTCCAGTTTCTAAAGTTTGTATTCTCCTTTGTTGCTCTATTTTTATTCATAGTACCTATTATCATTCTACTTACACAAGTAACTGTAATGTCTTTTGTCTTTCTTCCCTAAATACAATCGAAGCTTCAAGAATGAGAGATTTTTGTAAGCTTTGTTAACTACTGTATCTTCAATCTTAAGTGATGTAGAGCATGTAGTAGATACTCAACAAATGTTTAAGTAATTAATAATTATGTTGGATTACTTGAATGCCAGAAATGTGGTATTGGGTTTGATAGCTGAAGCTGTTGAGGAGGAGGGGGCTGAGGTCTCACAGATTATTTTATTTTAATGAATTGGTGCTACATCAACATGACAATATTCTTGCTGAACTTATTAAAAAACTTGATAAAGATACATGACATTATTTGAATATTTTATTCCTCTTTCTGTCTCAATGTCAAATCCATAAAACTTGTTACAGGTAGTCACTTTTTATATACTGTTGTTCTAATTTGGCCTTTTGGACTATGTAGAAAGTAAGCATTTCCCCCTTTCATTAAATCTAAAATGGCAGAGATATTCCAGGGCCTGTTTGCTGTCATGGTACAAATGGCGAGAGAGATAAGAGGAATGAGAAAATGGTAGTGAGCTGAAAGACATTCAATCTGGTGCTGATCTTCAGCTGTCTGAGATTATTACCTATTTCTTTCTTGTCAAAATTGCTGATCAATAGGTAGCAGTTTTATTAGCTCAATACTTAGGCCTATTCTTTTAGTGTTTTATTTGACAAGGATTCCTAGTTAGGGGAAAAATAAAAAACTTGGCAAGGCTAGTAAAGAGATCATTTGGGAAATTTTTAAGTTGAAATCTAATTATAAACTTCTCATTATTGACTTGTTCAGTCAAACTAATAATAAGGAAAGAATCTGAGATATTCGTAATTTCCTGAAGGGTAGAGTTCCCGGATGAGGTTGTAGAAATCAAGATCTTAAAGCTTACTTTTTCCAGTTTTACAAATCATGGTCTGGTACTTGAAGCTGCTGCTGCTTTTTTCCCTTAGTTCTGGTAAACTTTTATTAAAATATATCTATAAAAATCTCCCAAAGTTTATATTATAAATCTACCCTTTCAGTTGCTCTTAAGTTGTACATTTGGATTCAGTCAGGTCATCTAAGAACTGCACGGTTATTTTGCATTGTCTCAGCACCTTGTAGAATTGCTTGTACAGAATTGCATTTTGGATTTATACCATCGGCTTGTGTTGAGGGACGTTATACGAAACAACTATAAGAAAGACACTATCATACATATTATAAAAGCCTTGTCAAGCACTTGTTCCTTATAAGAACTTCAGGGAAATTTTCTTTCAATGTTCTATAACAGGGAAAACTGGGTTTCTTTTGAATAAATGGTTTGTATGTGTCTTATAAATATGGTGAATTGAATGACTAGTAGACCTTCTCTCTGCTTTGGCCTCTATGGACCTAAATCAGCTAGGATTTGGACAAGAAAACAGAAGTCACTCTGTGCTTTCCAATTATGAAGAATTATCATTTGGAGAGTTAGAGTTTTGCATAACTGATGAAAAATCTGTGGGTTATGAAGGTTGTCACTACTGCAGATCGCAATTTGAAGCAGCAAAGGGAGTGATTCTCAAACCTCAGGGGAAGCTGTCATGCTCTCGGATCTGCCTCTGCTTCTGTAGAATATGGCCTCTCTTCATCTTTGCCTTCCAAACTCACGTGAGGGCTTCTCCTTGGCATATTCTAACCTGGACAATATAGGAAGGAGATTTTGAGAAATATATTTTCTAATTCCTTTGTGCAATATAGAAAAGAGCTTAGAAAAGCTGGTGATAAGGCTGAATGGATAATAGATAATTAAGTAAAAAAATTTAGAAAGCATGCAAATTTTGTCCTCTTCACGCAACATCCAGGATCTAAAAATGCATAGTTTATATTGTAATTTTATATCAGCATTCGACTTGCTTTGCCTATTTTTTAATCCTAATTTTATTTATGTTTTGTTGTATTAAAATTATCTATTTCTATAAGCCATCTCAACTCTTTTGAAAAAGTGATATATAAATAATTTATTTATTTAAAAGGTAAGCAGAGAAGAATGAGTTTGTGAGAAATGTGTATCTGAAAACAAACTAATACACATTAAATATGACTGAGATCTAAAGTGGCTGATAAGAGTAACCCAAACAGTTGCCAAACACTCTCTAAACAACACTCTGTAAACCAAACACTCTCTAAAACTACAGCCATCATTTCAGACATTTCCTTTTTGTCATCAAACTGACTTTTTTCTCTTAGTGGATTTTCAAAATATGTTATTAAAAATAACAGACAAAATACGCATTTATCCAGAAAACTGAGGAATGAAGTCTTTCATATAAGTAAATTTTTCACCTAGTTTAAGCTATTTCCTTTAAAGCTATTATATTTTAATAGTTTTTGTAAAGAAATACAAGTATAACTAAAAATATATATCTCTGCCTTTTTAAGCAGTCAGTAGTGGAAAATAATTCAATCTCTTTTTTGTACAAATTTAGGGTAACTATTATGAAATGATAATTTAGTTGTGGCACACTGACCTGATGCTTTCAGGGACTCTTGGGATGTAGAAGAGTCAGATTCCTTAGAAATGAGCTTAATTCTTCTATTCTTTTTGTTTCCTTCTTGTACTATTACCCTTATTCAGTTTCTTATTTTACACCCAGTTGTCTGGAAGAGGTCTGAGAATGGCTCTACCTTTTCTGTAGAATAAGTATAATGGTCTCAGTATAATAGTTAATATTTCTTCATGCTTGAGAGCTTCCTTTTTCTTTTTTTCTTCCTTTTAAGTTTAAAGCTATATATCAACTCCTGAGGTTTCCAGAAGCTTGACCTCTGAATGAGTGGGTATTATTGCATGTATTTGATCTCTTTAATAGGATTACAGAGTAATGAAATTTAGAGACTAAGGGAGACTATGAAAGGTCACCTGGTCCACCACTTTCCCAAAGAGGCCACTTCCATTTAGAACCATATTTAAACCACTGCAGGCAAAGGGCAGCCTTCACTATTTTATAGCTTTTTAGAGACAGAAATGCTACAATCTCTAGTGGCAAGTAATTTTTTTTTTTTACCTTTTATAATTCCTATGTCAGAAATTCTTTCTTACATTTAACTTAAATTTCTCATGCAGAAGTGTAAACTCCTGAACTCATCCCTGATGAGATTTGAAAATAAAACTGGAGCTTTGAAAGGACTTCAAAAGGTTTGGTTCTATTGTTCCCCCTTTTATTTTTCTACGGGAAAAGTTGACATACTGGTGTGTATGTGTGTAAGAGACAGACAGAGACAGATAGATAGAAACAGGCTATAGATTTTTTTTTTTTCTCGCATGCCCATCTTTCCCATGACATTCATTCATGGATCAGGCCAATTGGTGAGGGTCTGGGCTAAATTAACCCTACATTTTAACATATCCCTTGATATTGACTTATTATCACAAACTAGCCATTTGCATAGGATTAGGAGTACAGTTCGTAGCTATCATGCACACAAAATGTGGGATGATATAGCAGAGAAATAGTATGGGGCCTGGAAAGAAGATCTCCTTAGCATTTAAGAACTGTACTACTTTGAGTAAGTCTATTTCTACTGTGGAATGGAGATTGATAGTCATATACCATTATATATCAACACATCATCATCCAATGAAGAGGGAATTTGGAGAACCCAAAGAGAAATTGTGTGTATACATTCTTTAAAAATTGTAAACCATATATAAGTATATGGCAAATTTCTCATTCCCCAAATATTTACTTCTTCTTTAAGTACTGAACTGTAAAATTAAGAAAATCTGCTTTGGGTTATAGATTTGGCACTCTGTAATTGTGTGGCCTTAAGCAGGTCTTTTAACATCTTTGAGCTATAGTTTCTCTTGCAAAGTGAGAAAATATAATTGACCTTGCAGGTTAGTGGTGATTATTAAAGATAATGAATGCAAAGTGTCTAGCATGCTGTTTCACAAACAGTAGGCATTCAGTAAATACTAACTATTGTCATCATCTGATCATTGAAGCAAAAAAAAAAAAAAAAAAGCCACACTAATTTTTCCTTCTCTTACTTTCTCATAGCTGCCATTTAATTGATTATGCAGTCATGCCAATTTTACCTTCTTAATATTTCTGGAAGTACTTCTCTTTTAATGTCTCCATAGCTTTTGTATAATTTTTGCCATATCATAACTCTCATGAAGTATTTCAGTATTTATTCTCTTTGCTTCCAATGCATGCATGCTAAGTTGCTTTAGTTGTGTCCAACTCTCTGTGATTCCCGTGGAGGACTGTAGCCCTCCAGCCTCCTCTGTCCATGAGCTTCTCCAGGCAAGAATACTGGAGTGGGTTGCCATTTCCTTCTCCAGGGGATCTTCCTGACCCAGGGATTGAACCATCATCTCTTAAGTCTCCTGCATTGGCAGATAGGTTCTTTACCGCTAGAACCACCTAACCCCCTATAATCCAGCTTCCATACTATAACCAAAGTCATCTTTCAATGAGCTGTCTGAATATTGTTCTACTCTTTATGAAACTCTTTATCAAATATTGCAACAACTCTGCCATTAAATGAAGCCAAAGATAGTCACAACCAGTTAAGGTCTTTCATAGCCTAGTGTGTTATTTCTATATCATCTTCAACTCTCCTCTCCTGGTAACACATCCTATTCTTATACACAAAGTACTGGAAGTTAATCTAAATGTGCCATGTCTTTGTGTTTGTTATTTCTCTGCTTGAAATGATCTTGTCCTCTTGTCTATCTTGCAAGTCTACATTTGCTCTTTGAAGAACATGGAGATTCTAGCCTTGAAAGCTATAGACATGTAGAAGAATCTATATATCAGGTTCATGGGTTCAAATTTTATGTATATGGATTTTTCTGAGGGTTCTGTTACTCTTAAAATGAACCACTTTCTGGACACAGCTTAAACATCCTTCTCTTTGCAAAGCCGTTACTTTTCAGTGATACCTTTGGGCTTTGAATACCAAATGATGGTAGTGAAGTGAAGTCGCTTAGTCGTGTCTGACTCTTTGTGACCCCATGGACTGTAGCCTACCAGGATCCTCAGTCTGTGGGATTTTCCAGGCAAGAATACTGGAGTGGGTTGCCATTTCCTTCTCCAAAATGATGTAATGTGGTCTTTAATATTTTGAAGCAGGCATTTACAACTATTGCTTTCAGCAGGCAACCAATGAGTCAAAGTAGGATTCTAAGCACATAGACTCCTGTGTGAGTGCCTTCAGAGGAAGATCTATTTCTCATACTCTGTCCCTTTTGACCAATGCCTGGAAATACATGATTGAAGTTCATTTCTCTAATATGAGAGTGTTGATTTCATTTAATACAGAAATCCATACATTTTAGTATAAGATGTAAAACTTTAGGCTACTATCAACCATCATGCTTCAAAATTATACATGAGTTTTAGGTCTTTTCCTAGCAGAAAGGGCAAGAGGAAGGACCTTATGGTCCTAGAGAATCTAAGGAAAGTAGCAGACTACCAGGAGAGAAAAATAGGAGAGTTAGGGAAATCAAATGTTACCTCTGTCTAAATTTTGAGCGTTTATTTATTCTTGGCTGAGCTGGGTCTTTGTTTCTGAGTGGGCTCTTTCTAGTTGTGAGAAGCTGGGGCCACCGTAGCTGTGATGAGTGGCTCCGCTGTGGTGTCCTGTCAGCGTGCGGGCTTCAGTAGTTCCGGTGCATGGGTTCAGTAGTTGTGGTTCCTAGACTCGCGAGCCCAGGCTCCAGAGTTGTGGCTCACTGGCTTAGTTGCTTCAAGGGATGTGGGATCTTCCATATCAGGGATGGAACCCATGTCGTCTCCACTGGCAGGCAAATTCTTTACCACTCAGCCACTAAGTAAGCCCTCTTATTTGTTAAGTGATCCTATAAAGCAGTGGTCTTCCCGCTGGATGTACGTACCCTTAGAGAAACCCTTTTCCAAGCGGCACAGGAAATCAAGTGTTTCATAGAAATTAATTCCTACATATTCAGATTCTGTCTACTTTTCCCTGAAGAAGCCTGAGTTCATGCTGAGTTTCCTTTCCCATTCTTCACACCTTTCTCGCACTCTAAAGAAAATCTCTTGCCTATCTAGCGTAGTGCTATGGTATATTGTTCCAACATGTAAAACCCTTGGGGGTGTTGTGTATAGGTGTCCTGGGAAATAATGCTGCAGATGGTAAGATAGTGAAGAGCTAAAATTGCTTAGTAACACACCTATTTGCAAGTGAATTTGATTCCAGGTCTTTGCTTTCAGTGCAATTGAAGGAGGAACCAATTGAATTGTTGGCTGTGATCACTTTTATAGGTAACTCAGAAGTAGTGTAATAAATTGGGATAAATTATTATAGCAAAACTCCTTCTATTCCAACCAATTGTTTATAAGCAAATGCTTACATGTATAAAAATGAAAGTTAAGCATTGAATTAATACTAAGATTCTGTCATTTTATCAAAAAGTAATATCTACCCATGGTTACACCTACTGACTAAGGAATGAAGCTTCATACATCTCATTAAGAAGTACATTTCCAATAAAAATTGACTTTTTATGTTTAGTTATTACCAATCAAGATATTTATATGATTTTGACCAATAGTGTATTAAAAATAATTACAATACTGAAAAATGTTTTCTTTATAACATTTAGAGCTTTTGAATCTCTGATAATAAAATCACAAAAATATATACTTATATGTTTATATATAATATGTAATAATTGGGCATAATATATTTAAAATTATATATCATAATATATATGAAATGCATATAGTTGCAGGAAAGCATGATAACTTGAATAACAATAAACATTCAAGCAAAATAGTATATTCCTCTAGAAAAAATTCTGTGGGAGAAGTGGAGTAATAAATCAAGCTTATGGGGAAAATAAAAAGTTAAATTTCTGACTATTAAAAAGAGATTTTCATTTATTTTTCAATGAATGATGGTATGAAATTGCTATTATAAACATGTGAAAGTATGATATATTTTAAAATGTCAATATTTGCAATATGCCAGAAATCACATTCTTCACAAATATTTAGACTGGAGCAAATGTTTTACTCTCAGAATCATCTATTAAAAATGATTGTGCTTTGGGGTCTTTCTTTTCAGAGTCCTCTTAATTACTCATCCTTCCCAAAACTGAGTACATGCAAGTTAAATACATTGGCTCTTCAGATTCCAGTAGGATCTTTGGGATGGCCTAGGGTACTGGGAGTAAGGGAGCTGGACCAAACCAGGGGAGGAAAGGATGGACAGAGATGGGGGTGCCAGAAGCAAACACACTTGTGCATGATTTTCGTGGCTGTGGCTTTGGCTCTTAAAAGTGGATCTCCCTGGTTTCAGCAAAAAGAGCCTTTGCTGTGATTTCAAAAGGTGAGGGGAGCTTACCTTAGAGGAGAAGGTGTCCCAGGTACCTCAGTGCCTACTCATGAGAATCATCTCCAAAGTCCAGCTCCCTTACTCTCAGTAATAACCAAGCAAACAATTCAATGAAAGAAAAGCCCCTTTTATCTCATTTATTTTTAGGAATGAATCCTGTCCTCCTGTTTTTTTTTTTTTTCCCTGTTTATTAATCATGTTCAGCTCGTCATCATCCTTTAGTCTTATTTTCCCATGTTCCATACTTCTTTGCTTCATAATAATTCTAGCTGCCAACTTATTGAAACCGTTTTAAGTAAGTGAGGAAGCAATGCTCTTGGCAAATTTCTGACTGATTCGTTTGTCACAAGTCAGTGTGACAATTCAGACAATCAGTCTGAATTTATGATGTATTTTTTTTTTATGATGTATTTATAAAAGTCAACACAGTTCATAGTTTTTTCTGTGGTGCTGTGGAGGCAATCCTGAGCTTTATTGAAGTGCTAATAATACGAAGTATCAGCATGCATATTCACCAGAAGGCCGTTGAGCATGTTTTATTATGTAAGAGTCATTTTAACATTTAATTGAGTGACAGCATGACATACTAAGAGCTTCCAAACTTGGATTTCTGGCTGGCCAGTATTGCTACCAAATGTGTGTCTTTTGAGAAATGTTGGTCCCTATCATCCCTGGTCTTTAGATTCCACATTTATAGAGTAAAGGAGTTGGACCTGACCAATTCTTTCTTTACTTTTCTGCTAAAACTCTGTTGTATGATTTTCTAATCTTATAATGAACTTTAATAGGGAATTACTCTCTCCATATCCCATCCAATCTTTCTATCCTTAAGAACTAACAGTGTTCCTCTTTGACTTTTAAATACTTAAGAATGTCTGGTATTCCTTGTGTTAGATGGAGATCTTTACAGAGAAAGACATATTTGAATACAAATTTGAGTCCTACATAACTTTTCCACATTAGATGCAATATACATTTTGGCTAGATTGACCTGAAATTGTCTCCTTTTCTGCTTATTATAATCCTAATGTCAAAATTCATTTTACAGATGGATGTTTAGTGATCTGTTTCAAAATGATGTTTTCTCTTTCATTCTTTCCCCATATCTGTATTGATCTAATTTAATGTTCTGTCTCTTTGGTTCAGAATTAAATTTTTCTCTGTGTTTTGTATTTCTACTTAACCTCTCTAAACTACATCAAAGGATCTGTGTCTTGTTTTAGTCTCTACTTATTTGATCATCTTTATATCCTTGGCTCTCTTTCTGGTACTCATTAACTTCTCAATGGGACTATATTTTAAATATTGGTGTGCAGAGAGGTTGGATGGGGGGAGTTGGATTATTAAGATCCATGTTTAACCAATTTACACTTTTATTTATATAACACTTTATTTGGTACTAGGAAAACTAGATTTTTTATTAAGTGGGAACAGCGCATATATTTTATGTTTGCGTGCTTCCTATATTTGCCAGTTTCCAAGAAATAGATGCTTCAGGCTACAAAAGAATATATTCTCCCTTATCTTCAACCAAGAGTGAAATATAATGCTGTGATAGTTTAAATGTGGTGGAGGGCGCTAATATAAATTGAAAATCTAATAAAAATCTGTTTTCAAACAGGGTATAGATTTTTCAATAGAATTAAGAGGAAATATAATAATAAAAAGCTGCAAAGTAATAGTGTAATAAATTCCCATCTCTTCAAGCCCTTTTTCTTAAAGCTGCATAGAAAATACTCTCTACTTTATAAGTCCAATTGAAAGCTAAATTTAGTCTTTGAAAGGTGAGGTCACCTCACTGACCTTAATTATATGTCTTTAAAAATAGAATTGAAAATGTTTTTTCCTGGACAGGAGTTGCTGACACTTGGCTGTCGCATGGCATATCTGAACACATCTTATCAGTCATAACTGTAAACAGGTAGTTTCCAGTACTCTTTTCGGGGGTGTGTTAGTGATGGACTGACTGGTAACCTCAAGGGGATATTGGATGGTCATTTTTGGAGAACACACCAAGGCATCTGTGAGGTTCACAGGAAGATATTATAGTGGATGTGAAAGAAACAGACTTCAGTTCAAATTCCATTTCTGTCTCTCACTGGATGTACCTGCCTCATGGAGGTAGGCCAGGCATTCTTAAGTTTACTTTGCATTAAGATCTTTCTTCTCCAGAGACATGCCTGGCTTTTCCTTAGGAAAGACTGGTAGGATCTAAGGTTTGATAAGCAGGATGTAGGCCACCTGGGTTGGAGGGTGAAGAGGAATTAGAAACCAGGCAAACCTGCTTGGATTTAACTATGGCAAGAAACAAAAAGGAGAACACATTTTTGAGCATAAGAAACACTGTTTTGGAAGCTGTCTTCCAGGTGAAAGGTGGTTCATAAATCAAATCACACTTAGAGTACGGTCTAAAATGATGTCTTTGTCTATAAAATGGGATAGCAACTGTCCACCTCTTGAGTTACGAGGATCAGAGTACACAGTGGTGCTTTATAACCATAAAGAATCACACATGTAATACAGGAATTGGGCAAAGAGGACTGCTGGAAGACCGGAAGCAGCTCAGCCCCACCTCTTCTTTACCTCTGTAGATGTAGACGATGATTTTCACAGGTATACCACACACTCCCATTTATTGTCTATTCCAGAAGACAGGAAGTATAGAGCTGTAGACTGAATGTGTGTGTGGTGAGGGGGACGGCCTTGGTATTCCTAAAATTATGTTTTTTGGTTGTGATTTCCCCACAGCTGTTTTTATTTGATGAAAATCATTCATCCCATGAGCGTGACTGTAGCTCTAAGCATTCTTTTTAATTGGAGGATAAATTGCTTTTCAGTGTTGTGTTGGTTTCTGCCGTACAACAATGTGAATCAGCCATAAGTAGTATACATATGTCCCCTCCCTCCCACCCCCACCCTAGAACTGTGTCTTAAGCACATAGATCATAAAGTAAGTCATTTAAATGTTCACTCTCCTCGGTCTCGAGTGCCTGTGAAGAGATCGTATTTAGCAGCAGAAACACAATTCCCTGCAAAGTAGCTCTGCCCTTTTTGCTTCCCCAAGAACACACAGAAAGCAAGTGAGAGGGATGTTACCACAGTGATTACTCAAGTCATAGTTAACTTGTAAAGAATGTAATTCACAGACTTCATTAACTGTTTTTAGGGACAAGCAAAGTGTAATATTTCTGTTTGCCAAGACACCCAAGTGGAGAACTGTAAATCAGCCTGGAGTCAGGGTGGTTTACGTTCTCTTCTTTGTGAATGTCATTTGACTATTGTGAAGGCAGAAGTTCCAGTCCTTCCTGTAGTCTTCCCAGGACAGGTTTCTCAGAAGTTTCTCGCCTTCCATCTTTACCCTCCATCTAATGCTTTTTCTTTACTCCCTGCCTTTCACTGCTGCCCTTTGCTGATGTTTCTTGTGTATTACTAATATATTCTGGAAAGGAAAGTGGTACCGAGAGGTGTTCTAATAATACTTGAGATGTGAAAAAGTCTCTGATACTTAAAAAATAAAAGCTGAACAGTTCTTAACTGCCAGATGATGATCAGTGAATATGACTTTTGTATAAAAATTCTTTGTTATTGATATCATTTACCGCCAGGAAATACAGTGTCAGCCTCTCTCTCGGTTAGGATGACTAGTGTGAGGCAGGATACCTCCTTATTCTGCTGCATAAGCAAAATGCCTTTGGCTTCTGTGCAGGTTTAGGCTAATATGGATTCCCCAAACTGAGATGTCATGGAGGAATGTAGGAGGAAAATTTGAGGGTCAAACTGATTATTGGAGGTAATAAAAGCAAATGTTGGGAATGAAAGAACATACTGGAAATCCAGGAAAATGAGTCTCTGAAGTAGCAGACTTAGCAACAAGGATAAGAAAGTACAATAAAGGGTCTTATGTATTTTGACTGCTTGATTATTGAGTGGTCCTTGGAGCATACATTCCATGGGGGAAACACAAATCTCCCGTCTCTCTTCCTCAGGGAAAAAAATTATTAGACTTGCTTTTAAAAAGATAAAGGGTATGAGGGACAAACTCTCAGATGGGATAAATGTATACAGCACAAACACCAGAAAGTATCTCTCCAACAGAGAAGCTTTAAATAGCTGTGTACTCCCCACTGGCACCATCTAAATTGCTTACAGTGCCTAGGAATTCACCGAAGGGAATACTAAAAAAAAAAAACAGAAACCTCTTTCTATTACTCTGCATATGTGTATTGCCTTTGGAGTAGTTGTTTTGCTCAGCTTTATACCAAAAGGGAACTGTTTACACTATCATTTACAGCTAAACCTGTGTGTGTGTGAGAAAATTTGTAGGAAAATATTCAGAATAGTGCTTATTTAACCCATGGTTGATTTTCACTACAGAGGTCAGATGTTAATGTGAACTTTTATTTTCACTCTCCCCTAAAATTCACACAGCACCAGGAGGCGCTGGGTATTGGTATAGGACGCTAATCCAGATATTCAAGATACTTGCAAGACACACTTAGCTTGCCTTTGATTAGTAGTCTTGATTATATCTAAAATGCAGTTTTCAATTTGTGAAAGAAATCTAAATTCATTGAAACCAAAGTTAAGCAGCAATGATAAGTGAAAGTCACTGGGAGGGAAAAAAGTAGAGGAGTTTTGTGATGCTATTGAGTAACTGAGTTTACTATGTTTTACTGTGGTTTTTTATTTTATTTTTTAAGATGCAAAATATGACATTTACCATTTCAACCATTTTAAATATACAGATTAGTGGCATTGAGTACATTCATAATGTTGTGCAACCCTCACCATCATCTGTCTCCAGGATGTTTCTCATCTTCCCAAACTGAAACTGCAAACCTGTTCTTTCTTCCCTGAGCACCTGGCAACCACCATTCTACTTCCTGTTTTTCTGAATTTGACCACTCTAGGTGCCTCAAATAACGGAATCATGTAGTATCTGTCCCTTTGTGACTGGCTTATTTCACTTAGCATGTTGTTAAGGTTCTTCCATGTTGTAGTGTGTGTCAGAAGTTTCTTCCTGAAAAGTTGGATAATATTCCATCTTAAACAAGTATCACGTTTTGTTGATCCTTTCATATGTTGAGTGCTCTTTGGTTGTTTCCAGCTTTTGGTTATTGTGAATAAAACATGCTATAAACGTGCATAAAGCTATCTGAGTTCTTGTTTTCTTTTGGGTGTGGCCCAGCAGCGGGACTACTGCATCATATGGTTGTTGTTGGTCAGTCACTCAGTCCTGTCTGACTCTTTGTGATCCCATGGACGGCAGCACGCCAGACCTCCCTGTCCCTCACCATCTCCTGGAGTTTGCCCGAGATCATGTCCATTGCATTGGTGATGTCATCCAGCTGTTTCATCCTCTGATGCCTTCTTCTCTTTCTGTCCTCAATCTTTCCCAGCATCAGGGACTTTTCCAATGAGTTGGCTGTTTGAATTCCATGACCAAAATACTGGAGCTTCAGCATCAGTCCTTCCAATGAGTATTCAGGGTTTATTTCCTTTAAGATTGACTGGTTTGATCTCTCCAAGGGACTTCAGGAATCTTCTCCAGCACAAAAGTTTAAAAGCATCAATTCTTTGGTGTTCTGCCTTCTTTACAGTCCATCTCTCACAACTGGATGTGACCACTGGGAAGACCATAGCTTTGACTATATTTACCTTTATCGGCAGAGTGATGCTTTTCAATACACTGTCTAGGTTTGTCATAGCTTTCCTGCCAAGAAGCAATTGTCTTCTGATTTCATGGCAGCTGTGATTTTAGAGCCCAAGAAAAGGAGATCTGTCTCTGCTTCCACCTTTTCCCCTTCTATTTGCCATGCAGTAATGGGGCCGGATGCCATGATCTTAGTTTTTTAATACTTGGTTTTAAATCAGCTTTTTCACTCCCTCCCTTCCCCTTCATCAAGAGGTTCTTTAGTTCCTCTTAGCTTTCTGCCATTAGAGTGGTGTCATCCTCATATTGAGGTTGTTGATGTTTTTCCTGCCTAAATTGATTCCAGCTTGTAATTCATCCAGCCTGGCGTTTCTCATGATGTGCTCAGCATATAAGTTAAACAGGGTGATAACAGACAGCCCTGATATATTCCCTTCTCAATCTTGAACCAATCAGTTGCTCCATACAGGGTTCTAACTGTTGTTTCTTGACCTGCATACAAGTTTCTCAAGAAACAGGTAAGATGGTCTGATGTTCCCATTTCTTTAAGAGCTTTCCACAGTTTGTTATGATCCACACAGTCAGAGACTTTAGTGTAGTTGATGAAATAGAGGTAGATATTTTTCTGGAATTCCCTTGCTTTCTCTATGATCTAGAAAATGTTGGCAATTTAATCTCTGGTTCTTCTGCCTTTTATAAACCCAGCTTGGACATCTCTAAGTTCTTGGTTTGCATAATGCTGAAACCAAGCATGCAGGATTTTAAGCATGACCTTACTAGCATGGGAGATGAGTGTAATTGTCCGATAGTTTGAACATTTTTTAGTACTACCATTCTTGGGAATTGGGATAAGGATTGACTTTTTTCAGAAGAAAATGGCAACCTATTCCAGTATTCTTGCCTGGAGAATCCCATGGACGGAAGAGCCTGGAAAGCCCCAGTCCATGGGGTTGGCAAAGAGTCAGACACGACTGAGCAACAAACACTTTACCTCGCTGGAATTCCATCGCATCCACTAGCTTTAGGAGCAGTGCTTCCTAAGGCCTGCCTGATTTCACACTTCAGAATGTCTGGCTCTGGTGACTGACCGCACCATTGTGGTTATCCAATTCTTCTTCCTTGTATTCTTTCCATCCCTTCTTGATCTCTTCTGCTTCTACTAGATGTCTGCCATTTCTGCCCTTTATTGTGCCCATCTTTGGGTGAAATGTTCCTTTAATATTTCCAGTTTTCCTGAAGAGATCTCTAGTCTTTCCCCTTCTGTTGTTTGGCTCTATTTTTAAGGATTATTCATTGAAGAAGGCCTTGTTGCCTCTCCTTGCTGTTCTTTGGAACTCTGTTTAGTTGGGTGTACCTTTCCCTTTCTCCCTTGCTTTTTACTTCTCTTCTTTCTTCAGCTATTTGTAAAGCCTTCTCAGATAACCACTTTGTCTTCTTGCTTTTCTTTTTCTTTGGGATGGTTTTGTTCACTGCCTCCTGTACAATATTATGGACCTCCGTCCATAATTCTTCAGGCACACTGTTTGTTAGATCTAATCCCTTGGATCTACTCATTACCTCCCCTCCATATTCATAGGGGATTTGATTTAAGTCATAACTGGCAGGCCTAGTGGTTTTGCCTGTTTTCTTTAGTTTAAGCCTGAATTTTGCTATGAGAAGCTGAGCCACAGTCAGCTCCAGGTCTTATTTTTGCTGACTGTATGTAGTTTTTCCATCTTTGGCTACAAAGAATGTAATCAATTTCATTTTAGTATTGACAATTTGGTGATGTCCATGTGTAAAGTCATCTCTTGTGTTGTTGAAAAAGGGTGTTTGTTATAACCAGTACATTCTCTTGGCAGAATTCAGTTATCCTTTACCCTGCTTCATTTTGTTCTCCAAGGCCAAACTTGCCTGTTGCTCCAGGTATCTCTTGACTTCCTACTTTAGCATTCCAATCCCCAGTGGTGAATAGAACATTGTTTTTTAGTGTTAGTTCTAGGAGGTCTTCTAGGTCTTCATAGAAGTGATCAGCTTCAACTTCATCATCGGTGGTAGGGACATAGACCTGGATTACTGTGATATGGAATGGCTTGCCTTGGAAATGAACAGAGATCATTCTGTCACTTTTGAGGTTGCACCCAGGTACTGCATTTCAAACTCTTTTCTTGACTATGAGGGCTACTTCATGTCTTCTAAGGGATTCTTGCCCACAGTAGTGGATATATGGTCATCTAAATTAAATTCGCCCATTCCTGTTCATTTTAGTGCACTGATTCCTAAGATGTCAATGCTTATTCTTACCATCTCCTGTTTAAACATGTCCAATTTACCTTGATTCATGGACCTAACTTTCGAGGTTCCTATGCAATACTGTTCTTCGCAGCATCGGACTTTGCTTTCATCACTAGACACATCCACAACTGAGCAGCATTTCTGCTTTTGCCCAGTTGCTTCATTCTTTCTGGAGCTATTAGTAGTTGTACTCTGCTGTTCCCCAGTAGATGTCCCCTGGACATCTTCCAAGCTGGGGGACTCATCTTTTGGTGTCGTATCCTTTTTCAGTGTCTTATCCTTATCCTAGTCCTTTTATAAATTGTGTGAAGAGATGCAATGCTGTTTTCCATGGTTGCCGCACTGCTTTACATTCCTACCAACCTGGCACAATGATTCCAATTTCTTCACATCCTCACCAACACTTAGTCTTTTTTCAAATAGTAGCACATTTAATGGGTATGAAGTGGTATCTTAAAAAATAATCAGATCTATTACTGACTAATTTCTGATATAGATTGAATAGGTTTACAAATCTTGATTTTAATAACAGAATATTTTATTCTTTCAGGGTAGTTTTCTTTTCATTGTTAGTGTCCAGCAAGTCTGTAGCTAATCTGGTTTAAGCAGGTTATATAACTCGCTCATGGCCATTTGGCACTAAGGCATAGATCCATAATGCAAAGCTAAGTATCTCTGACTCCTTCACACAAGTTACTTGAGACAAAATCTAACCACAAAATCTTATATATCCTATTATAAAAGGTTTCCACCAAAACTCCAGTAAGGATAGTTCATGTCCATTGAAGGGTTACTCTCTGTGAGGTACTATGTTAATGACTTTATACACAGGCTGACCCTCACAGCAACCCTATTTTTACAGATAAACAGCCTGAGCTTCACAGATCTTAGTTAACTATTTACTATCCAGCTATGAGTGGCTGAACCAGTATTCAACCTGAGGTCTTCATATACGCAGAACAGAGTTACCATTGTGGCTACCACTGGTTACCAGTTGCCAATTCTAAGTAAATATACTTAGAATTTTGCTTCCACAAGATGCATATATCAAGAACTGCTGGGAAGACATCATATTTTTGTCTAGAATTTTTCTAAGCATATTCCATAGAGGGAAGATGGTCCCTTGGAGGATGAGAAGAGCTTAGGTACATGGAGATGGTAAGAAAGGGCTTCCCGATAGAGGGCAATTGTGAGCCTCTAATTGAGAACCAGGTCTGGTGTGGCATTCAAGGCTACAGCATCTTGATGATGTTGGACGTTATCTCCAAATTAGTGACTAAATCAGCAGGTGACTTGAGTCCCTTCCTGGCCTAGCTTTGTCTGCATCCTCCTGCCTCCTAGATTGCAGTGTTCTGTTAGCTGCAGCCTCTGCAGTGGCAGGCAGCTGCATCTCTGATTTCCTTTCATGTGTGATGAATTCCACTCCAATGCCTGGTTTTAAGAAGCAAGATCTGATTCCATGGTGATCAATTTTAGTTTCTGCTTCCCTAAAGAAGTCAAATACTAGGCTTGATTCTGCTGTGACTCAAACCCCAGCAGACAGTGGCTGTAGCCCCTCTTATCGCCTCCTATGTGCGTTTTTGTTTTGCTTCATTTTTTGGTGTGTTTATGATGATGTTTATTTTTTCTCTTTTTGTTTACCTCTCAGTGCTGTGTGTTTGGAATAGCAGGAATGCTTCAAAGTGTGACCACATGGATCCCTGTTGATTACAACTCCTGGAATAAGGTTGTGAGGTGTCATAAGTCAGCTAAGCTCAGGACAGACAGCATCTAATATCTAATTGGCCTAATATCTATTGCTTTTACTCCAGCGCTAGAAGACAGTGCACTGCCCAAGGGGATGGGGAAAATGCAGATTATTCACGGAGACATCAGTGTTAAAGGGGGCTCAGCATTCACGGTTGG
The DNA here is from genome assembly GCF_033118175.1 of Dama dama. Lineage (NCBI taxonomy): Eukaryota > Metazoa > Chordata > Mammalia > Artiodactyla > Cervidae > Dama > Dama dama. Next base: position 34,965,269 of record NC_083708.1, on the reverse strand, counting down.
ACCACAGCAATAGGAAGTTTAGCTGCAAACTGTATTCAGTGTTAGACTAGAAATATCATGTGATTTGGACCGTCGATTCAAACCTCAGATGGTAATGGATTTGGGGGGTGGGGGGCTTCACTGCTGGTTCACATGTAAAGAATCTGCCTCCAATGCAGGAGACCTGAGTTTGATCCTTGTGTCAGTAAGATCCTCTGGAGAAGGGAATAGCAACTCGCTCCAGTATTCTTGCCTGAAGAATTCCTGTGGACAGAAGAGCCTGGCTGCCTGCAGTCCATGGGGATGCAAAGAGTTGGACATGACTGAGTGACTAACATTTACGGTAGGAGAGGAAATTCCAGGATCTCACTTGAGTGGCCTGTAAATTCACTTGAGAGAGTACTTCTAACACAGCAGGAAAAGTAAAGTACCAGGCAAGGCAAGTAAAATGGCATTGCACTGTGGGGGCAGGATTCAGTGAGAAACTTCTCTTCATAATATCTACCTTTCCTTTTCATGTCTGCCAAGAAACCCAGGTGAGTGGGTTCATAGTGAAAGGTTCTAGTACCTCTAGCTGAGGAATGTTGAGAAAGACAAAGTTTAACATCATGTCTTTCTAACTCTGACAGTCTGTATTAATACAATCTATAAAACAAGTCTAGTTTTTTTGCCTCTTCTACTACTACTTTTGTAGTTAATACTACAAGGTTATTAGTTATAATGTGCTTGAAATATTTATTATACCCACATGGAAATAGGGTTAGATTTGGTACCAGCATAATAAGGTAAACTGTTTATTACCAGTACTTCAAAATAATATCTGTAAACAAAGGTAGGTTTTCTTGCTTCTTTAATTTTCCAAGTAGCTTTTGGTAGTTTAGGACTTTCTAAAGAAAACAACAAAGCCTTAACTGAAAAGAACTAACCTGTTAGTTTGACTAAACAACAGAGAAGTTGATAAACAAGTGAAGCATAAACTTCAACAAAATAGAAATATGTTCAGCTAAGACTTCAGTGTGATTCTGGTGGTACTTAAAATTAGTAGGGACTTGGGGATACATCTAGTTCTTAAAAAGAATTGCTACCATAACATTCTTATTTTGGGGGTCATTTTTTGATCAAATTTCTTTCCACTTATCTGTTTATTCAAAAAATACTTATTGAGGACCACTCTAATAACAGTATTGGTCTTAGCTTATGTTCCCTTATAAAGCTGATACAAGCCATCTTTGAGCTGACTGTCTTCTGTATCCTTTTTGGATACTTGTCCCCCTTGCTAGTTGCACGTTAAATCATTTCAAACCACTTTAGCCTCTTCACATGTATTTGAGCTGACAATGGCTTCTCAGAGTATTCCTTCTGAGAGTGAGTGAATTCTACTCATTCGCTTAAAGACTATCTAGAAAAGTCCAGTGACTTTGTGATATGTTTTCCTACTTTTGCAGTGAGCACTTCTTTTTTTTATGTAAATATTTTTCCATTTATTTTTATTAGTTGGAGGCTAATTACTTTACAATATTGTAGTGGTTTTTGTCATACATTGACATGAATCAGCCATGGATTTACATGTATTCCCCATCCCGATCCCCCCTCCTACCTCCCTCTCTTCCTGATCCCTCTGGGTCTTCCCAGTGCACCAGGCCCGAGCACTTGTCTCATGCATCCAGCCTGGGCTGGTGATCTGTTTCACCCTAGATAATATACATGTTTCGATGCTGTTCTCTCGAAACATCCCACCCTTGCCTTCTCCCACAGAGTCCAAAATTCTGTTCCGTACATCTGTGTCTCTTTTTCTGTTTTGCATATAGGGTTATCGTTACCATCTTTCTAAATTCCATATATATGCATTAGTATACTGTATTGGTCTTTATCTTTCTGGCTTACTTCACTCTGTATGATGGGCTCCAGTTTCATCCATCTCATTAGAGCTGATTCAAATGAGTTCTTTTTAATGGCTGAGTAATATTCCATGGTGTATATGTACCACAGCTTCCTTATCCATTCGTCTGCTGATGGGCATATAGGTTGCTTCCATGTCCTGGCTATTATAAACAGTGCTGTGATGAACATTGGGGTGCATGTGTCTCTTTCAGATCTGGTTTCTTCGGTGTGTATGCCCAGGAGTGGGATTGCTGGGTCATGTGGCAGTTCTATTTCCAGTTTTTTAAGAAATCTCCATACCGTTCTCCATAGCGGCTGTACTGGTTTGCATTCCCACCAACAGTGTAAGAGGGTTCCCTTTTCTCCACACCCTCTCCAGCATTTATTGCTTCAGCATTTATTGCTTGTAGACTTTTGGATAGCAGCCATCCTGACTGGCGTGTAATGGTACCTCATTGTGGTTTTGATTTGCATTTCTCTGATAATGAGTGATGTTGAGCATCTTTTCATGTGTTTGTTAGCCATCTGTATGTCTTCTTTGGAGAAATGTCTGTTTAGTTCTTTGGCCCATTTTTTGATTGGGTCATTTATTTTTCTGGAATAGAGCTGCAGGAGTTGCTTGTATATTTTTGAGATTAATCCTTTGTCTGTTGCTTCGTTTGCTATTATTTTCTCCCAATCTGAGGGCTGTCTTTTCACCTTGCTTATAGTTTCCTTTGTTGTGAGCACTTCTTTTATAAAAATGTATACATGTTTCTCAGCTCAGATACACCAGGAAATATGAAAACCATTCTAGATTTGGGTAAGAATAGGATAGCTTTCAGACTGGATGCTACTTAGGAAAGCCTTCCATGTCTCATCTCAATCATTTACTTGGAATTCCAATGCTCTTTGACTTCTCCGTATATCAGGCTAATTTGGGTCATGGTCCACAAGCTCAAATGCTTATGGGATTTGACAAATGATAAACATGAATAAAGCAAGCAGTGCCCATGGCAATGAGGAGTGGTAAGAATGTGGTCATCTGCAAAGTGCATATGCTCCCTAATGAGACAGCCATCACTCAACTGCCACTGAATGTCCCATATGGGAAATCTTTTATTGCTTGACCAGTTCATCTAATCTGTAAGCAAAAACAGGTTCTGAAATATAATAGAAATTTTCCAATTGAAAATATAATAGAATTTTAAAATCTCACCTGACTAGATAGAAATATTCATGTTCCTGAATTTCCATTTCATGACCTCTTCTGTACTCCTAAAGCTTAAAAAAAGGATTGACTCTACCTTACTGGGCTTGGCTATTTTTAAAGTATAATGTCTATCTGTAGTTGTCATGTTCAATGTGAAATATTTTCTTCAGTTTGCAGTTACTGGCAAAACCAGCTTTATAATCAAATCTACAAGTAAAAAAAGACTGGTTATACTTTAGTAATTTCTTGCTATTTCTCATACATGCTATTTATCATATGTGTTAATGTTATAATGCTATTTTTTTCCATTAATCATACAGTTTCTGGGAGAATCAACTTTTAAGATTTTAGCAAGTTTACTGGAGTTATAAAACCAAATTAGGAAGAAGTATTCTGGGTGGAAATGTTCCCTGAAAACTCTTTAGAAACTAGGTAATCAAATTGCTGAATTTAATGCACGAAAAGTAAGATAACTTAAAAGGTTTGGATCCACTTCTCCTTTATACCAGAAAGTATTCAAAACAATAGTTTCTGCTTTCTCTAATCTTTGAATTCACTGCTGATTTCCTATGATCAGTGATCAGTGCTGGCATAAAATGAGGTACTGAATTACATTTCTTGATGCATAAATGAATGAAATAAAAAGGAAATTTAGAGTCATCAAATAATGATAATGCTTGAGAAGCAAAACCCCCTGAGAAAGTCAGAAAATATGGTCATAAGACATCTAGGTCATAGGAAAAAAGATCACTTGTACACCTAGGCGCAAGTGTGGAGAGATGTGCCAAGGAACAGTCAGTTTCAATCACCTGGGAGACTGTCAGATAGGTGAGCTCAAAAATACATAATTAGAAACAATGGGACAAAGTTGGGCAAATGATAAATGCTTTTTAAATGTTTTTCAATCTTTCCTTTATAAGAATTGGATTATAATTATTTCTCATTATCTGGGACAAAGATGGTGCTATGATTAGAACTGTGATAAGTACAAAATCAATTGATAAGACTTTAGGGTTGGGTTGGTAATAACTGTTCTATAAGATTTTCTAAGTCATCATTATTTTTTTTCGTGTGTTTGTATTTACCGTATAATAACACAACAGAACTCAGCATCCTAATTGATTAAACAGATTAAGCTCATATACTGGTCAAATAAAGTACCTCTTAGCTGAAAATATTTTCTTTATGGAAAGAGAGCAAATTTAAGGTCACTGAATCCAATAGTAGTTTCAGATCAATCAATTGAATTACTTCCTTACTTGATAGATCAACCTGGTGACTTTGTAATGAGCTATGGACAAGAAATAATTATAGTTGCCAACTTATCATTTCAATATCAATGGTTGAATGAAAAATAGACTCTGTTCCCAGCTGGTTTCCTTGTGAGCAGAATACGTTAAACATGACTATGTTTCTTAAGTAGAGTCAGAAACAACTTTAGATCAGAGTAAATAAAGGGTCCTACTTTATTTTATTAATTATGGAAAATTATTCACTCTCCTCTACAAGCATGACAGAATCATCCTCTCCCACTCTAAGTCCTAAAATTTAGTGGGTCTCAATACTATACTATATTATGTATCATAGTTAATTCTCAGCAACACTGCAAGGCCTGCATTTTTAATTAATGTTTATGAATTGAATTATTGAGTAAATAAAATGGTTGATTATTTAAGATTATTAAAAATGGTGGTTATCACATTTCAAAATTTGGAAATATTGACAATTTTTTCAGTAAATATATGTTAAACTTTATATATTTGTCAACATAATGATATAAAGTTTCAATATATGTTAAAATGCAACATGGAACATGAAATAACAGTAATATACAATTAAGATATAGTGTATAGATTAAAACAGACAAATTAATAACTTTTCAGGAAAAGCTTTGCAAGTTTAATACCTAAAAATAAGAGTTGCTACCCAGTGGTATATACTTTTAGTAATTTTTTTTTTTTAGAGACTGAAAAGGAAAAAATTGAAATATGAACACTCTTTATTTATACAATAAATTTGGAGATGTCTATGACATGCATTACAGTCTTTTCCATTATACTGTGTTATGGTTTTAAACTGTATACATACAAGCTACTGTAGGATCTAGTCATGATAATTAGGTGATTATATGACCAGGACATTTAGTTTCTGAAGGTTGAGGTAATAATTAAATAATTCAGTGGCACAAGGGAGAATGATTTTTAAACTCCTGTTAATTTGTTGTGAGAACTCTGCATGTCCATAAGATATTTCTTCAAATTTCAAAGCTGAGAAACTTGATTCCTAAATCTTTGGTTGCTTTAATCACCTTAAACCTCTTCTCCATGAATTGTGTAAAGTAATAAATAATGTGAGGTTATGGTGATAATACCTTCAAAGTGCCAGGAATTTTCAGGCTCAGCTCAGCTGTTATTCAAGATGCTTACTTTTGAAGACAAACGGGAACAAAAACGTGAAATCCTGAGTTCATCCAATGCTTGGCTTTCATACTACATACCAAATGTAATTGTTACCCTATTACTATATAATGTGAATGGCATCTGTGTAAAATATGAGTATAATCACATGATCTTCCACAGTCCTATGTATGCTTTGGTGTCTGACAATGTATAAAATTGAATTTAAGTCTTGGAATTATGACAAGAAAAATAATGCAACTACAAAAAGAAACATAGATGTATATTAACTTTTTAAGATTGAAGAACTATGAATTTATTTTTCTTTGCTATTTCAAATATCAGATTTTGAGTAAATATTCTGAAAACAGTAATCAAATCCCATTTCTATTTAAAAATTAAATAAATTAGATGAAAGTGCCAACACACAAAAATGTTTTAAGCAATTTAAATTCTTGTCAGTGAAGGCAAGCGTGAAGTGAACAGCAAAGTCTTATTTATAACAATGTCTTTGACTTTCATTTTTCTGGCTTCATAATGTGGTATTTTGATCATATAAAAGACACTTTGAATCTAAAACAGAAATGACTAGCTCTAAAACTAAAATAGCAGTAACAGTGCTTTAATAATTGAGAAAGAGATTAGGAAGACCCTTGTAAATTTATCCTTAATCATAAACTGTGTGAAAATTACATAATTTGAAAGTCAATGTATTTTTGGCAGGTTCTTTTCTTTATGTGTATGTCACAGATTGGAAATATCTAATTTGCATAGAAAAATCTAAGTAGCATGTCTTCTGGAAATAGAAATACTTAGAATGCCGAATTAGCCTCTTGACTATGTATAGAGAAACTGCTATAATAGATTCTGAGTTAAACTATATGTCTAGGCTAAAGTCCTGAATGGGCTAATGTCCATTAACAATCAACAAATTAGTGAATTGCCTTTATTGAAATTTCTTTTCTCAACCTAATGGTTTGTTTAACTGATGGCTGATGTGACCATTAGGAGCTATTAGCATGTTAAGAGGGTATTAAATAAAGCCAACAGTTGGCCTTAGAAACAAAAGGATAAATGCAGCACTATTTATTATTTTGCTAGGCTAAGCAAACATGGCTTAGATGCATTACTGCCTTCTAACAATAGCAGTAGTCATCTGTTGAATAAGCATTCTATTGGGCTAAAAACAAAAGAATCAGCAAATCTATGATCTGCTGAACTTCTAATTATTGATATGTTTTAGTTCATTTGTAGACTTTGAGCCATCTATATATAGACCCATCCAAAATTTTAATTGTGTTGGATTTTTCAATCAAACACTGTTATTAAAAGGAAAATACATATTGCAACCAGATGTGGGTGAAATTGTCTTAAAATGAAGCTACTTTTAAACATTTTCCATTTAATATACTTTAAGGTAAAGGAGAATCAGATGGAAGTATTTATTTAAATGTTCAACATCCTCATGTTGATTTTTCTACTTCTTCTACATTTAACTTATCATTATTGGTTTTATATCTAAAAAACCAGACTTAGCAGTGTCACATAGAGGTCTGAGGAGAAGCTCTTTCCATTGGCCTGTTTTATTCTGATTTAAATGCTGTGCTTTTGAAGTTGTGTCTGATAATGTATCAGAAAGAAATAGGAATTCTTGTTTATATGCATTTTCCTCAGCCTGTGCCTCATAGGAAGAAATGGAGGATATACCATTTCCAACAGACTCTGACTATTACACCAGGAATATGGCTCCATTGCCCCAATTTGAGACTGAATTTTCATTAATTCACTCCATAAATGTTTACTGATCACCACCACATGCCAGATACTTTTCCAAGCACTAAGGTTACATATTGAGTTCAAAGGGGAAAAAATAAAAAAATAAAAATCCCTATGCTTGTGAATCTTACATTGTAGTAGGGGAAGAGAGACAATGGACAATAAACCTGAGTAAGAAGAATACTGCAGGTTGATAAGTGCTATAAAAGAAAGAATAAAATAGATTAGAAGTGATGAGGGAGGGGCGAGCAAGTGGCCTTTTGAATAGACATCCAGTTTCCCTCAATAAGAATGATGTTAAAGATTTAAAGAAATTAAGGGAGTTTGTTTTTCACATATTGGAGGAAAGAATGCTCCAGGTAGAAGGACCAGCTAGTGAAGTGCTCTAAGGCACTGAGATGGTAAGAGGTGAGACTATAATGATAAGAGGGAAGCTTAGATGGTAAGAGGTGAGACTATATTGATAAGAGGGAAGCTCAGATGGTAAGAGGAGTAGGATCTATTAAAGGACGACTGGTTGGGTGTCAATTTCAGTGATCCTGCAGAGAGACGATGGTGATTTGGTTGTGGGAAAGGGCATCACAGGACATGAAATGTAATGAAAAGTAGTCTGATTCTGGATATATGTTGAAAGTAGAACCAAGAAAATTTTATGGAATGGGATATATGAATGAAAAAGGATAGCTCCAAAGTTTTATCCCAAGTGGATGTAAAGATGATTGACATAACCTGATTTGGGAAGGGTTGTGGGTAAGAGTAAGAACAGGAGTTCAACTTTGAGCATGTCAGAAGGTCGCCAGATTTAGCAAATGGAAATGCAAGACAAGTCCGTGGAAGTTCTCTTGGCCAAATTTGTATTTCTGTATTTAATCTGGTAGCCTTAATATGTTGACTTTGAAGTCTGTTGGACATCAAAATGGAGATGTTGCAAAGGCATTTGGAGCACAGCTATGAGTTGAAATTGTAATTTTATGAGTTGTTAACATGTAGGTGAAATTTAAAATTATGAGACTGAATGATATAGCAAAAGACGTGAGTATGGATAAAGAAGGATGGCGGGTCTGTGCCCTTCCTAGAGTGAGGCTTGAAGCATTTCAGCTTTTATAAAGTTTGGGAAAAGGCAGAAGGAGTAGCAAAAGAGACCAAGAAAGAGAAACCAGAATAGTAGCAGGAAAATCAATAAAATGTAGTGTGCTAGTAGCCAAAAAAGGAAAGTATTTCAAGAAGGAGGGAGCAAACCATTCTGATATGTGCTGACAGGAGTAATCCAATATAGAGGAAAGTATTGACGTATTAGAGAAAGAGAGTAATTGCAGAAGCAATATCCTTGACTGGATAGTATTCATGGATTCAATTAGTTATACATAGAAATGAAGCTTGGCAGCAATAGTAGCAGATAGGAGGACAGAAAATATGGTGACCAATGCTGGTGGGTAAGCAGAGGTGGTGGTAAGAGCCTGTTGAAGTTCTCTTCTAATTGCCTCAGTTTTCTCGGTGAAGTAGGAAGCAAGGTCATAATTGCAATTCAGGATAAATAAAGAAATATTTGGGATTCAAAGAGAAAGAAGGCATGAGGCATGTTTAGGTGAGGAGAGTACCTGGACAGGTCAAAAATATAGCATAATTGGGCAGCATTAAAAGTCCTCTTAATTTGTGGGCCTGATTTAAATTGAGACTAGTTAATGTGGTTTTGTGTTATTTGTAGTACATCCACACCAAAGTTGGGCACTGGAAACTTTATGGTGAAAATGAAAGGATTTTAAAAAGTGAGTCTTACTTACCAAATTTTACCCAATTTAGATGAAAATGCTTAAATGTAATAGTCTTCCATTTGCCAGTGCCAATTTATAATAATTCCTAGAGAAGTTCCTTTACATGGAGGTGAGTAACACTATAAAAGATTTATTGAGAAGGACTAAACCCCAAATAAAGAAGTGCTTTGTATACTTTACTATGTAAGATATTATTAAGGGGAACCTGAGCTTAGTTTTCGGGCTTCCCAGGTGGCTCAGTGGTAAAGAATTTGCCTGCCAATGCAGGAGACCCAGGAGACAGAGGTTTGATCTCTGGGTCAGGAAATTCCCCTGGAGTAGAAAATGGCAACCCACTCCAGGATTCTTCCCTGGAAACATCCAAGAACAGAGGAGCCTGAAGGGTTACATTCCACGGGGTTACAAAGAGTCAGACACGACTGAGCATGCACCCATGAGCTAGTTTTCAAGTCCTCATAGGAAGTGGAAGGAATTCTAAACCAGTATTAACTTCCTAGAGAAGTTTACTGTCTCTTCCACATTTTATCCGTGGCATTCTGAAACAGGCTCTGGATTTCTTACTTAGGATCTCAATGGGAATTACAAAAATGCATTTTAGTTCTAGCCAAAAACATTATTTATTGGTGAAGTAAAATATTGGGTTTTCTTAAAATTATTTTTAATTGAAGGATAATTTCTTGACAGTATTGTGTTGGCTTCTGCCATGCAACACTGTGAATCAGTCATAGGAGTACATATATACCGTCCCTCTGAGTAACATCGCACTGTATATATGTACCACAACTTCTTTATCAGTTTGTCGCTCAGTGGACATCTGGGTTGCTTTCTTGTCCTAACTATTGTAAATAGTGTTGCTATGAACATTGGGGTACATGTGTTTTTTTCAGTTACGGTTGGCTCGCAGTATGTGCCCAGTAGTGTGATTGCTAGCTCATACTAGATAGTTTTATTCCTAGTTTTTAAAGGAATCTCCATTCTGTCTTTAATAGTGGTTGTATCAATTTACATTTTTACCAACAGAGCAAGAGGTTTCCCTTTTCTCCACGCCCTCTCAAGCATTTATTGTTTGTAGATTTTTTGAAGATGTCCATTTTGACCAGCGTGAGATGATACCTCATTGTAGTTTTGATTTGCATTTCACTAATAGTAAGTAATATTGAGCATCTTTTCTTGTGTTTGTTGGCCATCTGTATGTCTTCTTTGGAGAAATGTCTGTTTAAGTCTTCCTCCCACTTTTTGATTGGGTTGTTTGTTTTTCTAGTATTGAGCTGTAGGAGCTGTATGTAATTTTGGAGATTAATCCTTTGTCAGTTGTTTCATTTGCAATTATTTTCTCCCATTCTGAGGGTTGTCTTTCCATCTTATTTATAGTTTCCTTTTCAGTGTAAAAGCTTTTAAGTTTAATTAGGTCCCACTTGTTTGTTTTTGTTTTTATTTCCATTACTTTAGGAGGTGGATCAGAGGATATTGCTGTGATTTGTGTCAAAGAGTGTTTTGCTTATGTTTTCCTCTAAGAGTTTTATAGTTTCTGGCCTCACATTTAGGTCATTAATCCACTTTGAGTTTATTTTGGTGTATTGTGTTAGGAAGTGTTCTTTTATGCATAGTTGTCCAGTTTTCCCAGCACCACTTACTGAAGATGCTGTCTTTTCTCCACTGTATACTTTTGCCTCCTTTGTCAAAGATAAGGTGCCCATGAGTGCATGGGCTTATCTCTGTGCTTTCCATCTTTAGATGCCGCCAGAAAATTACTAGAGCTAGCAAATTTGGAAAACTCAGGAATGACCACAGGACTGGAAAAGGTCAGTTTTCATTCCAATTCCAAAGAAAGGCAATGACAAAGAATGTTTACACTACCACACAACTGCACTCATCTCACAACACTAGTAAAGTAATGCTTAAAATTCTCCGAGCCAGGCTTCACCAATACATGAACTGTGAACTTCCAGATGTTCAAGCTGGTTTTAGAAAAGACAGAGGAACCCGAGATCAAATTTCCAACACCCACTGGATCATCAAAAAAGCAAGAGAGTTCCAGAAAAGCGTCTACTTCTGCTTTACTGACTGTGCCAAAGCCTTTGACTGTGTGGATCAAAACAAACTCTGGAAAATTCTGAAGGAGATGGGAATACCCAGACCACCTGACCTCCCTCCTGAGAAATCTGTATGCAGGTCAGGAAGCAACAGTTAGAACTGGACATGGAACAACAGACTGGCTCCAAATTGGGAAAGAAGTACATCAAGGCTATATATTGTCACCTTGCTTATTTAACTCATATGCAGAGTACATCATGCAAAATGCTTGTCTGGATGAAGCATAAACTGGATCAAGATTGTTGGGAGATATATCAATAACCTCAGGTATACAGATGACACCACACTTATGGTAGAAAGAGAAGAGGAACTAAAGAACCTCTTGATGAAGGTGAAAGAGGAGAGTGAAAAAGCTGGCTTAAAACTCAGCATTCAGAAAATTAAGATCATGGCATCTGGTCCCATCACTTCATGGCAAATAGATGGGGTAACAATGGAAACAGTGACAGACTTTATTTTCTTGGGCTCCAAAATCACCTCAGATGGTGACCGCAGCCATGAAATAAAAAGACTCTTGATACTTGGAAGTAAAGCTATGACCAACCTAGACAGCATATTAAAAAGCAGAGACATTACTTTACCAATGAAGGTTTGTATTGTCAAAGCTATTGTTTTTCCAGTAGTTGTGTATGAATGTGAGAGTTGGACCTGAAAGAAATTGAGCACTGAAGAATTGATGCGTTCGAAATGTGGTGTTGGAGAAGACTCTTGAAAGTCCCTTGGACTGCAAGGAGATCCAACCAGTCCATCCTAAAGGAAATCAATCCTGAATATTCATTGAAAGGACTGATGCTGAAGCTTCAATACTTAGGCCACCTGATATGAAGAACTGACTCATCAGAAAAGACTCTGATGCTGGGAAAGAATGAAGGCAGGAAGAGAAGGGGATGACAGAGGATGAGATGGTTGGATGGCATCACTGACTCGATGGACATGAGTTTGAGCAAGCTCCGGGAATGATGGACAGGGCAACCTGGTGTGTTGCAGTCCATGGGGTCACAGAGAGTCAGACATGACTCAGAAACTGAATTGATGAAAGAAATTAAAGACAAGACAAACAGATCTAGATATATCTTTTGTTCTTGGACTTGAAGAATCACTATTGTAAAAATCTATACTACCTAAAGCAACCTACAGTTTGAATGCAATCCCTATCAAATTACCAATGCATTTTTCGAAGGACTAGAACAAAAAAAATTTCATAATTTGTATGGAAACACAAAAGACTCTGAATAGCCACAGCAATCTTGAGAAAGAGGAGTGGAGGTGGAAGAATTGGCTTTGCTGATTTCAGACTATAATACAAAGCTACAGTAATCAAGACAGTGTGGTATTGGCCCCCAAACAGAAATATCAATCAGTGGAACAATCATTTTGTTCTTAATCCATTAATTTCTAATGAGTATCTTGCTTTCTTCCAATAGCTCAAGTTCTGAAAAATACATCTGCCTTTCTATGTATGAGAGTAGCTGTGTGACACTGTGGCTGCCTGATTCTCAAACAAGCAGTGTATTCTGCATTGTGTCCATGATCCCTATCAGGTCCATTTTTGGTGGTATGAAGAAATTTCCCTAAAGAACTGTTCTCTGATAACTGTAGTGAAGAAAGGGCTATTTGAAATTTATTTCACTGGAAAAAAATCACTTCTTTATAGTAAATACCTATAATCGTAGTTATCTTAGTTAAGGTTTAAGTCATGTAGAATTTAAAAAGTAGATTTTATTTAATCTGGGGTGAAATTGCAAAATAAACATGAAAGAAATCTTACATCCTTAGGGTGACCATTTTCATGCAATATGCTTTTGACACAGCATATAAAAAATAACAAACAACTTGGGGACAAATATGACATCCTGAAGTTTAAATAATTTACTGTGTTCTCCAGATGTCTAGTTATTAAAACAAATGGATTATTTTAAGGTAAGTAAGTGAAAATAATTTCTAAATGCTCAAGTAAAAATTCAGAATACAGTGTATTTTATCAATTAAAAAATAATTTGTGGTGAGATGGTTTTTAAAAGGTCTCCAAATAATTTTAGCTCAGATAGCAAACAAAGAAAATAACTATTTTTGAACTTAGATGTCTAATATTTGAGTACTATTTTGAAAATATTTGGTAAACATGTTTCATGGCATCCAGTGTAGTTATGAGGGATAGAATAACTCAGAGGTGAAAGTGCCTACTGGAGACAGACTTCTTGGGTTTGTTTTCCTGCTCCACCCTTTACTTCCTGTGTAAGAGTAGAGAGGTTACTTAACTTTTCTGTGCCTCAGCTTGTTTTTTCAATCTGAAAAATTGAGATGTAATAGTCTAAGAGTGGGACACAACTTAGTGACTAATTAGCAAACAACAAGTGCATCCCTCACAGCCATAGAACTGTTTGTTGAGAATCGACTACATTGTATTTGAAATGTTTGGAATGGTAACCAGTATGTGATGAAAGTATTAGCTATTATTTTTTGAAATATTAAAGTTTATGTAAAATGTTACCATGTCAAATTAAAGAAAAAAGCAGGATACATGATGAAGTATGCTATATGATTAAATCAACTTTTCAGATATGACCAAGGCAAGTGGCAGATAGAAAATGTCCGCAAGAAAAGTTATGGTTTGGTGGCTCAGACGGTAAAGAATCTGCCTGCAATGCAGGGGAACTGGGTTCGATCCCTGGCTTGGGAAGATCCCCTGGAAGAGGGCGTGGCAACACATTCCAGCATTCTTGCTTGGAGTATTCCCATGGACAGAGGAGCCTGGTGGGCTACAGTCCATGGGGTTGCAAAGATTCAGACATGACTGAGTGACTAAGCATAGGAGTTGATAATGCAACCTGAGTGAGTGTCTGTTTTACATAGTCCCTTCAACATTCACAGCCCCAGCCCACAATTTGCAAGCAGTGGAAAACACCTTCCAGTCCTTCTAAATATAGACTCCGCCTAACTAGGTGTACAACCTCACAGAGGAGGCCCTGGGGCTGGCAGGGCAAGGCTCCTTCCAGTCCAGTAGTATATTGCCCGTGCCTGCCCTTGCTCACATGCAGCAAGCTCAATTCTAATGTGTCACAGACTCTAGTCACTGGAGAATAATCAAAACTATGAATTTTGAACTGAAAAAAAAAAAAAAGGCCAAAGTCAAACATATTTCTTGATCTATTTTTGCTGGTGTTGCCAAAATTTTCACATCACACTTGATGTGAAATTTGTATAATCACATCGCTGGATTCTCTCTGAGCCCAGCTATTTGAGAGTTTTAAGAGAAAAGACCAGTTTTTAAAAATCATCTCTCTCTGGATCTGAAATATAAAAAATACACAATCAATTTCCCTTTAAAATTTTCCTATTCATGGAGATTGATGATATGAACTTCGTCCCTAATTTTAAAGTTGCTTTTATTAAATTGGTCACTCAGTTGTCTTTGAGGCTCCCTGGACTGTAGCCCACCAGGCTCCTCTGTTCATAGGGTTCTCCAGTCAAGAATAGTGGAGTGGGTTGCCATTTCCTACTCCAGAGCATCTTTCCAACCCAGGTATTAAAGTTGCATCTCTTATGTCTCCTGCATTAGCAGGCAGATTCTTTAGTACAGTTGCTTTTATTAAATAGGTTCAGTTATCATTCAAAAAATGTATACGCCTGTTCACCTTTAATTGTCCCACAGCTCAGGTTTGGTTTGCTGCTCTTATATGAACTCGGTGAATGGACCTAGTGTTGAGACAAATGAATGGGTATTTTCTCATTACAGAGCTGCTTATTGTCAAGGATAATATCTAAAGCTGGAATTGGGGCAGTTTGCTTGGGAGTGAGGGGAAAAACATAAAAAAAAAAAAAACAGTAACTATTTTTTAAATATTTTTTTAATTACAAATTTTTTTAGTGTCATGAAAGCATTTCAAAAAAAGACTTCTTTTTCAACAAAGAAATCATAAAATGTTTTCTTTATGAAACAATGTCTGTACATGTATTCAGTGGTCACACGATTGTGTGCAGGGTAACTGCTAACTTAATATTAGAAAGAATGAGTATGGTACAGTTATCCAAATTGGATGTTATCTGATTATTCAGTTTTTATTTCCCTACTTTTCCATCAGTTTATTACTAAGGGATGAAAATGAAGGTGGTTATGTTGAAATTTTTGTCTGTGACTTTGCAATAAACTATACAAGAGAATATTTGTAATGAGAGCATTTGTCCTTCTGAAAATAATTATTATTGTAACAATTTCTTTCATAGCTTCCTGAACATACTAGCTTAGCTTGGTATTTGCTTTTTTCCCTAACATTTCCCTAGTTGAAAATAAATATAAAATAAGCAGAAAGTAATAAGTCATCCTAAAGGAGATCAATCCTGGGTGTTCATTGGAAGGACTGATGCTGAAGCTGAAACTCCAATACTTTGGCCACCTGATGCAAAGAGCTGACTCATTGGAAAAGACCCTAATGCTGGGAAGGATTGGGGGCAGGAGGAGAAGGGGACGACAGAGGATGAGATGGCTGGATGGCAACACTGACTCGATGGACATGGGTTTGGGTAGATTCTGGGAGTTGGTGATGGACAGGGGGGCCTGGCGCACTGCGATTCATGGGGTCGCAGAGTCGGACACGACTGAGTGACTGAACTGAATAAGTCATTAGCAAAAGAAAAATGTAAAGCAAGAAATGCACATTAAAATGATATATAACATAACCACATTTATTTTAGAGTGCATTCCAGTATCAAATGGCAAATTTCAACAATGCAAAAATCGCAATTATGTTTGCACCAACCTAATAATATAAGGATCACTAATTATTAGTATGATTCTAGCATTCTGGACGAGATTGCACTTCTAAATTCTGTATTCACTTAGCAGTCATGATGTTGCAGCTAAATTCATAATTAGTAAGATATATTCTTTAGGAGGTGCTGGTATTGAGCCTTTTCCAAAATTTTTCTAAAATTTAGGTAATAGTGAAACAAATACTTTTAAACATCAGCAGTCGGTAATGCCCTTTGTGCAACATCACACGGAAAATAGCAGCATAATATTGAAGCCAAGTCAGGGAAACCAAAAGAAAATTGATATAGCTATGAAATCAAGGGTGTTCTGTTGTGGTGGGAGGTGAGATTGGAAAGAAAGATTGGGTTTGGATTGTAAAGGGCCTGTGTGTTTTGATAAGAAGTTTGGGAGCAGTGAATGGTTTTGAGTGGCAAATTAGCAATGAAATATATGCTTAGGGAACATCTCTGAAAGCAAGTCTGGTTGAATGTAAAAAGATTTTCCTGGGAATAGGAGACCTCCTTTTACTGATTCAAGTACAATGAAGGGCCGGACTTACAGGTAGAGAAAGTAAGAAAGGAAGAAGTTGATCTAAAATTGAGCTTTGGTTATTTCATTCTATTTTCTTCAGTCTCCAGAATTTTCTTTGCCTCATTTCTCTCAAGGAGTTTTGTTAAAATACTTCATTGAAAGTACGACTAAATAAATATCTGATGTTGAAGAGTAAAGTGTACAAGGAGTTAGGATATATTTTCCAACAACGGAAGTAACAGACTTCATAGGAAACTCTCCAGTTTGTACTCTGGAGTCTGACAGTTCAGTCTTATCTAAGTTAATAACAATATGAAAGAGGAACAGGCATGACATTCTTGAGGAATTCAGTTTGATACATCACGCCACCTCTTTTCCCCTGTAGGATGATAGGAGCATTGCTCACAAGAAGCCCCTTGTACACCGAAGATAATCTAAACCCTGTCTTTTTCCTGTCTTTCCCATTTTAGAGACATTTGCCAAGTGGCCTAGGACTAGAAATTTAACAAAGATAATGTTTTGCATGCTTACTATGTTCAGTCCTCTTTGGACAATCAAACTAATTATAACTATTGATTCAGCATCCTTGTTACTGTTATAGAAGAAAATTAGATTAGGCAGACACGTTAATTTTTGGAGTTTTTCTCAATTCCTCACAAGCTTTCGGGTGCTTGTAAATTTATTTTTAAGATATTTAATATATTCTATGCATAATTATATAGTTCATAAACTTATTTTTTCTCCTCTGTTACTTGGCAGTAATATATAGAGCTCACGGAATATCTTGCTTAATATAGGGATAAATGAATTTTCTCATTTCCCCTCTTTGCTTCCTCTGTATTTCTGCGTCCACCCCACTCGAAGTCATTTGTTTTCATCTTGGCAGTTGTTCTGCTGTGTCTTTCTGGACTACGTAGGAGACTCCTCAGAGCATACTGCAGTCAAACACATAGAACTGCTGCTAGTTTCTTTTAAAAAGGCCTGTCTCCTCCCTTGGGGGGTAGTTGAAGTGGGGTGGTATCAGCTAGCTGACAGACAATAAAGCAAAGCCCTCCACCAGTCTCCTCTGATGATCTGCGTGAGTACCTGCCTATAGAGTGATAACTAGTGATATATATGTATCCCTTCCTAAGGTTGCTTCCTGATACTCTAGCCTCCAATGGATTTATTTCCATGATACAAGAAATTCCATTTTGCAAATATATCTAATTAGCAATGACTTGGCCATGTATAGCTAATTCCCTCTATAAGGTCTTGACTCGGACAGTTAAAACCAATATGGGCTGTTAAAAGACCTCAAGTTAGATGCTTATAGCTTTCTACACATTGTAAGGAGTACAAAAATGGGATACAGTTAATCAAAACAAATCTAACAAATGAACAATTTCAAGTTTCATTCATATTTGTGTGTGTGCTTAGTCACTCAGTCGTGTCTGACACTTTGCAATCCCGTGGACTGTAGCACGCCAGGCTTCTCTGCCCATGGGATGCTCTAGGCAAGAATACTGGAGCGGTAGCCATTCCCTTCTCCAGGGGATCTTCTTGACCCAGGGATCTAACTCAGGACTCCTGCATTGCAGGTAGATTCTTTACTGTTTGAGCCACCAGAAAAGTCATATTTGTTTCATATTTATTTGGGACCAAATTGTTTTGTTTCTCTCCTTTTTGTTGGCCTTTTAATGGAATTTAAACATCCTTAAAGAAAGCTGACCACCAAAGAACTGATGCTTTTGAATTGTGGTGTTGGAGAAGACTCTTGAGAGTCCTTTGGATTGCAAGGAGATCAAACCAGTCAACCCTAAGGGAAATCAGTCCTAAATATTCATTGGAAGGACTGATGCTGAGGCTGAATCTCAAGCTCCAATGCTTCGGCCACCTGATGGGGAGAAATGACTCATTGGAAAACACCCTGATGCTGGGAAAGATTGAAAGCAGGAGAAAAAGAGGACGACAGAGGACGAGATGGTCGGATGGCATCCCTGACTCGATGGACTTGAGTTTGAGCAAGCTCTGGGAATTGGTGATGGACAGGGAAGCCTGGTGTGCTGTAGTCCGTGGGGTCACAAAGAGTCAGACAGGACTGAGCAACTGAATTGACTGAAACATTCTTGGATACAATCTGGTGGTAATTTGTCAAAGAAAGCAAATTTTATGTTAAAAATCTCCGCAAAAATGGGAGACATATTTAGATGATGCAGTGGATAACAGGTAGTAGAAGTAAACAAACACCTTAGTCCATGGTCAAACATGTCAGTTAAATTCTAATCGTATCAGAACCTCCTTAGATACATGCAAGTGCAGCCGCTGCTCTGGGTCTTGTGTTTCAGAAAGCCCTGCATGTTACAAACACAAATTCATTGAAAGCAAAACACATTGGCCATCTGTCCCTTGGGATCTGGCATTTGGGACCTATAATCTTAAATATCTGCTCTTGTGACTAATATCATTTAGGCCTCAAAGAAATGCATGCTCCTTCTACATCTATTTCCCTATGGTCTGTAAATGAAAGGTGACTGCATGCCAGTATCAAGAAGGTTTGTGGCATGTACAGCTGCTGACATCAGACACACTCAATGCTTTGGAATATAGGGACCATTTGAGTGACTAAAGCTCAACGTGAAACCCAGTGAGTTTCCCACAAACTGAACATACCTGTGTGATTCAGCACTTTCCAGTCACAGGCACTGCCAAGAGAAACTGCTAACCTAACTTCTAACACTGCGGACTGTTGTCCTGTATCACTTCATGTAAATAGGAAAGGCAGAGGGACCAGAGATCAAATTGTCAACATCCATTGGATCATAGAGCAAGGGGATTTCAGAAAAACATCCACTTCTGTTTCACTGACTATGCGAAAGCCTTTGTGTGGCTCACAACAAACTGTGGAAAGTTCTTAGAGATGGGAATACCAGACCACCTTAACTGTCTTATAAGAAAGCTGTATGCAGGTTAAGAAGCAACAGTTAGAACCAGACATGGAACAATGGGCTGGCTCAAAAGTGAGAAAGGAATTCATCAAGGCTGTTTGTTGTCACCCAGCTTATTTAACTTATATGCAGAGTACATCACGTGAAGTGTCAGACTGGATGAATCACAAGCTGAAATCAAGATTGCAGGGAGAAATATCAGCAAGCTCAGATATGCTCATGATATGACTCTAATGGCAGAAAGTGAAGAGGAACTAAAGAGCCTCTTTACAAGAGTGAAAGAGGAGAGTGAAAAAGCTGGCTTTAAACTCAACATTCAAAAACTAAGATCATGGCAGCTGGCCCCATCACTTAATGGGAAATAGAAGGGGAAAAAGTGAAAGTGGTGACAGGTTTTATTTTCTTGGGCTCCACAATCACTGTGGACAGTGACTGAAGCCACAAAATTAAAAGACACTTGCTCCTTGGAAAGCTATGACCAACCTAGTGCGTGCAGGCCATTCAGTCATGTCTGACTCTGTGTCCCTGTGGGCTGTTTGTGTCCAGGAACCCCATGGACCAGGCTCCTCTGTCCATGGGATTCTTCAGGCAGTAATACTGGAGTGGGTTTCATGACCTCCTCCAGGGATGACAAACCTAGACAGTGTATTAAAAAAGCAGAGACATCACTTTGCTGACAAAGGTCTGAAGAGTCAAAGCTGTGGTTTTTCCAGTAGTCATGCATAGATATGAGAAATGGTCCATAAAGAAGGCTGAGTACTGAAGAATTGATGCCTTTGAACTGTGGTGCTGGAGAAGACTCTTACGAGTTCCTTGGACAGCAAGGAGATTAAACCAGTCAATCGTAAAGGAAATCAACCCTGAATATTCTTTGGAAGGGCTGAAGCTGAACCTCCAATATTTTGACCACCTGTTATGAAGAGCCAACTCTTTGGAACAGACCCTGATTCTGGGAAGGACTGAGGGCAGGAAGAGAAGGGAGCAACAGTATGAGATGGTTGGATGGCATCACTGAATCAATGGACATGAATTTTAGCAAACTCTGTGCGATAGTGAAGGACAGGGAAGCTTGGCATGCTGCAGTCTATGGGGTCACAAATTGCCAGACATGATGTAGTGACTGAAGAAAAATAGGATCCTATAGTACTCTGTGGTAACCAGACTATTTTTGCTCAGTATTTGTGAGATCCATTGATGCATATATTATAATTTGTATATTTGTAATTCATTCATTGCTGTAGAGTATTTATTGTGTGGAAAAAAACCCATACTTTATTTAACCTCTATTATAGATGGATATTTGTATTACTTCTAGTTTGAAAATATTACTGAATAGAGCTGCTATGCACACTCATATTCGTGTCTATTAGTAAATCTATATACTTATTTCTCTTGGGTATATACCAGGAAGTGGAATTTCTGGATAATAAGGTATACATAGGTTTAGTTTCAGTTTTCCACAGTGGCTGTATTAATTTATACCCTCTAGAGCACAGTGTAAGCATCACTGTTATTTTCCATCCTTGCTAACTTATGGTATTTTCTGTTATTTTAATTTTATCCATCCATTTTTTTGTGTAGTAGTATCACATTATGGTTTTAATTTAATCTTATGTGCAGAAAATCTTAAAGAATCCATATCAAAAAACTACTAAAACTAATAAATGAGTTAGCATGCAGGAAAGAAGATTGATAAGACTAATAAACAAAATTCAATTTATTTCTATAAACAAATGAACAATCCAAAATTATTCATGGACATTGTTGATGGACTTTTTTCCCCAGTTTTCTGGCTATTACGAATAAATTGCCATGAATATTCACATACAAGTCTTTGTATGTACAAAAGCTTTCTTTGCACTTGGTTAAATACTCAGGTAGTGGTATGACTGGATCATACAGTATGTATGGGTTTAACGTTTAAGGCCAATCTGCTTTTGAAAGTGGTTTATCTCTGGATAGCTCTCTTTTTTCCAGTACTCTGGTGGCAGACTCTAGTGGCTTAGTGTCCCTGAACTTCCAACTCTGTCTTCTTAACTTGTGGAGTTTCCTGGACACTACCTGGATTCTTCGCATGTACTTTCTTAAGGCATTAAGTTGGAGCAATCATAGGACTCTTGTTCATTTCTTGTCCTTTAGGGATCATTGTCCTTCATTGCTTCATGCCCATTCTCTTAAAAACTGTTCATATATTTGTTCATTGCTTCAAGTGGAAAGAAATTTTTTTCTGTTACTCTGTCTTGTCTAGATGTTTGGTATTTGATATTTTGATATTATATTTAATCTTTATGTAAATTCTATATTACTTTGTTGCTGATTGTGATAGGTTAATTGCATCTATAGCCCTAGTCTTCCACCCTCTTTGTATTTATATCCTTTGCAATATAATTCTTTAATTCTTTCCGTCAAGAGGAAGCATCTGCTCCTCCACTCATGGAATCTAGATGGCCTTGTGACTTGCTTTGACTGAATAATTTTCTAGTAATACTTGGCAAAAAAGTCTAAGATGGCCTGCTGCTGCTGAATAATCAGCTTGAACAGAGTTGAGTCATCCTAGCTATGACCATGTCGAGCCAACCAATGCTAAGTGGCACAGAAGTTGATCAGAGAGTATGCGTGAGCTGAACCAAGTCTTGAAGAGACCAGAAGCTGAAACCTGAACCTGCTTAGCTTATCCCAGACCCAATTTTTGATGTTCAGAATTGCAGCTGAACAGATAATTTTTTAATCAACAAGTTTTAGGAGTGGTTTTTACACAGCAAACATTGACTGATATATTGGTATATGGAAATACAATTAATTTTGTTTATTGACTTTGTACAGAATGATCATTAACTATTCTTGTAGTTTGTCTATGGATTCTTTTAATTTACTATAATCACAAAATAGTCATATGTAGAATAATGGATTTTATTTCATTTTAACACGTGCACCTTTCATTTCCTTTTCTTATTTTATTGTAGTTACTTGACCCTCCAGTATAATATTAAACAGAATGGTGATACATTTTTTCATTCCTGATCTCAGGAGGGAGTGCTTATAACAAACTTCCTTTGAAGTTCCAAAGTACCTTTAGAATTTGACAAGTCTCTTGAGGGATATGCATTCTTTGTACTTAACACTTCTCAAATCTCACTTTCTTTGTCACTTCAGAACCAGAGACCACCAAGGTTCTGCCAACCTTTCCGTCCCCCAGTGAGACCCTTTGTCTGCACCAAGCTTCTACTATGGATTCTGACTGCATCAAGCCAGAAGTGTCCCAGGGTAGAAATGGCTGCAGATCTGTCAGGGACCTCTCCAGGATTCCTACTTCTTCAGGATTTTGGACTTTCTAGTCCTCTTTGTTTCCACAAAATCTCTGATGCCTATAAACAGAAACTCTTTTTATTTTATCTGATTTTTCTACTTTTCTTGACTAGAACTTTGTGGTCAGACACACACTGTATCATCTATATTAGTGTTCTCCAGAGAAGCAGAATCAATATATAGCATGCAGTATATATATATATATTTTATATATATGTGTGTGTGTGTATTAAATCACTTCAGTCGTGTCTAACTCTTTTTGACCCAGTGAACTGTAGCCTTCCAGGCTCCTCTGTCCATGGGGATTCTCTAGGTTGACACACACACACACACACACACACACAGACACACAGACACACACACAGACACACACACACACAGACACACACACACACAGACACACACAGACACACACACACACACACACACACACACACCCCCGGTGGCTCAGTTGGTAAAGGATCTACCTGCAATGTGGGAGACCTGGGTCAGGAGGTTCCCTTGGAGTAGGGCATGGCAACCCACTCCAGCATTCTTGCCTGGAGAATCCCCATGGACAGAGGAATGTGACGGGCTACAGCCCATGCGGTTGGAGTCGGACATGACTGAGTATGTGTGTGTGGGTGGTGTGTGTGAGTGCGTGTATAGTGTATATACAGAGAGAGAGAGAGAGCTGTTATGAGAAAGTAGCTCATGTGATTATGGAGACGGAGAAATCCCGTAATCTGCTGTCTGCTTACAAGCTGGAGACCTAAGAAAGCCTGTGGTATAATTCTAGTCCTGAGAATTAAAGAAGAATCAGAGGAACTGAGAGTGTAAATTCCAGTCCAAGGCTGAGAGAAGAGCTATGTCCCAGCTCACATAGGCAGGTAAGAAGGGAGCTAATCCTTCCTTCCTCTGATGTTTGTTCTGTTTTGGCCTTCAATGTTTGGATGGTGCCCACCCACATTGAGAAGGGCAGTCTATCTTTAGTGAGTCCACCAACTTAAATGCTAATCTAATCCGAAACATCCTTATGGATATACCCAGAAATAATCTTTTATTTAGGTACCCCATGGCCCAGTCTAGTTGACACATAAAATAAACCATCATACCATCCTAAGAAACCTAAATGAATTAGCCTGCTGTTTATAACAGTTACACATGAAAGCTAAGTAACATTTTACATTATAAAATATTCATACTGAAATTAAATTTGTATATATGCAACTCTTAAAGCATTAACCAGATCTCTACAATTTATGTTGCTGTGTACAGTAGAAATCTAGTTAATGCTTTTAAAGACAGTAAAAGTCATGATTTTAGTAATAGTGATTTATGTGAAGAAACTGAAATATTTTGTAATGTTTTATGCATAAAGACAGTTTATTGTATGTCCCCATTATGATATTGGAGTGTGATGTGTCAAATTTAGTGTTTATTTCTTAATGTAACTATTGCTTTAAGAATTTTATTGACAATTTTAGTAACTACTGCCTATGCAGAGTTTCTGCAAATTGAAATGAATAAGAACTTGTATAATAACTAGAAAGACTAAAAAAATGTCAAATTTTATATTTAAGACACAAAAACCATAACTTTGTGAATACTCAGTTATTTTTGAATTTTTAACTTTTCAAGGTAAGAAATAGAACATAATTGGAAGTTTTGGCTTAACTTATAATCAATATACACTTATTAGTATAGTATGGGGGCTTCCATTTGTACTCTTGCACAGGGTTGCCAATAGGGTCAGCCCTTTCCAACACATTTGTGTTAGATACTTTAAAATTTCTTATTCTTTTTTGTCTGCATAGGCTGGCAGGATTACTTTTTACAGTTAAAACAAAGCAAAATCAAAACCATTTTGCCGTTACTGACCACCATTTCATCACTTGACGTTCAATCATAGATGCAGAATCACTATGAATATTATGGAATAAGAAATTTTTTGTACAAAAGCAATCTCACACTATCGCCGGAGGAGCTAGGAAGTAAAGACCTGAAAAGATTTAGAGAAAAGTCCTTAATTAATCCTAGTGTTGATGGGTGATTTAGAACTTGCAGAAAGTTACTTTTGGGTCCTAAAGTAGTATAGAAGGCTATGAAGGTTTTTTTTCTTTAATGTCAATAATCTTTGTAAAATAATTTTTATGTATTTGTTTATATTTGGCTGTACAGAGTCTTCATTGCTGCCCGGACTTTTCTCTAGTTGAGGCAAGCAGGAGCTACTTTAGTTGCAGCGTGCAGATGACTTATTGTGTCAGCCTCTCGTTGTGGAACACAGGCTTCAGTACTTGTGGCACATGATCTCACTAGTTGCAGCTCTCTGGCTCTAGAACAGAGTTTCAATAGTTGTGATGCATGTTGCTCTGCAGCATGTGGGATCTTTCCAGCCCAGGGATTGAATCCATCTTCTGCATTGGCAGGCAGATTCTTTATCACTGAGCCACTGGGGAAGCCTTGAATTTTTTGACTCTTCATGACCATTGCCTCTTTTAGTTCTCAGGAAGCAAATTTGTTGCTTGGGGTATTCGGGAAGGGCAATTGTCAGGAAGGGGAAATGGACACGGAGCATTAAAAGAAAGGACACATTGAAATCTGCCAAGTGAGTTATCACCAGTGTTATTCCTTAGAGCACAATGGCTACTTGTTCACTACTGCCTCCTACATCACACACACATTTTCTTATGATTGACCTTGACCCAAATTGCTCAGGAAGGAAATTCTGGGCAATGTAGTTTAAGCTTAGATAAGATGTGCATGCTAAGTCGCCTATGGACTGTAGCCCACCAGGCTCCTCTGTTCATGGGATTTTCCAGGCAAGATATGGAGTGGGTTGCCATGCCCTCCTCATGAGGATCTTCCTGACCCAGGGATTGATCCTGCATCTTCTGTGTCTCCTGCATTGCAGGCAGATTCTTTACCACTGAGCCACCGGGAAAGTCCTGACACAATACAAAACTACCATCTATGAAGCTATGAGTTAAAAAATTAAAGCAGGGACTGTTGAGCTGAAAAAGATTATGTGGCTTTCCTAAGCATATTTCCTAAGCAAAAGGTATTTTTAGGACTTTTACCCTCCTGAATTTTAGATCAGCATCTTGCCTGCTGATGTGTTTATTTCTTACTGAACTCTGGTTTTCCTTTGCATTTAGGACCACATTTGGATAGAGAAGGATGCTTGTCCAGCAGAAGTGTCTGGGCTCTTATATAAATTAAACAGCAAGGGATGGTGAGGAATTGGAGCAGCCAACTTAAATTGAGTGTAACCATTTTCTGAGGATATGATGTGACCACCACTGGCATCATTAACCACATCAGGCATTTTCTTAGCTGAGATAAGAACATAGTGGAGAAATGGCTTTCCCATCAGCCAGAACTGTTCCTTGTTTTTTAATTTATAAGTTAATGCTGTTTCCTCCTCATCAAGTTTCTCTGCATTTGCTGAAAATGTCAGGAAGATGCCATAGAGAGCTTAATATTTTATATGCTGGAAATGTTAGCTTTTTTATATCCTTGGTCCTGTTATCTGCCTAGCAACTTCCCTACTGCATGCAGTGCTTATGTGGCTATTGTTATCCACTGAACTATAGTTGGGATATTTCCTTTTACATTCTGTGACAAGGTAATGTTAAATAGGAATCTGTTTCTATAAACACTGTTTTGTTTGGTTATCTTACTGTGCAAGCTCAAGAACTCCCTTTTCAGAGTTCATGGGATTTGCAGACTAGAACAGCTCTAAATGACAAGCAAATCACAATGACTAGAGATAGCATTTGCATGGTGAAGCACTGTAGGGTCCCAGGCACACCAAAGAATGCACAAAGTTGGGCACCTGGGATTCTTGGAAATACTTCATCACCAAGTGGTACTTATATTTTATAGACAAAGAACTCAGACAGTTAGAGAATACCGATATTGTCCTAAGAGTATACCCCTGGGTTGGGATGAAACCCTGGAGAAGGGAAAGGCTACTCACTCCAGTATTCTGGCCTGGAGAATTCCATGGACTGTATAGTCCATGGGATCACAAAGAGTCGGATATGATTGAGCGTCTTTCACTCTACTTAACAGTATATGCAAAATTTAGTTTTCTTAAGTTCTAAAGGAAGTAGAATTTCTAAGTTGGTCTTTACTGTGTCTTTTTTTTTTTTAATTTATAAGTAGCATTTATTCTCACATGCTTCATTTTTAAATCACTTTTCCTGTCAAAATTATTTTTATGTCTCACAGTGACTGTATAAGGTTAGTACTAACATTTCATTTTACAAAAGGAGAAGGATAAATGAATTGTCCAGGATCATCTCAAATGTAAGTGGAAAACACAGGACTTTCATCGATGCTCTGCTGAGACAAACCTAGTCTGACACCCAGAGCAACACAAATCAGCAGTGTGCTATTCAATAGAAGTGTTTTTTTCCCCAAAACAACTCAGTCTTTCATGTTGTAAGTTTAACTTACATATGAGACTTTTACTTTTTGGTAGCTCCTGAATTTTTTTTTTTCTCTTTTGCTTCTCATCCAAACACGGAAAGCATAATCTACATTCCCTGTCCCTATTCATCTTCATTCATCTCTAAATTCTCAGCATCCTAGCTTCTTTAGTCACCATATATGTTGATCTCAAAAGATCAACAAGCACTCTTAATTGTTAAAGTGTACATTTGGGGTAATTTTCTAGACTTGTTATATTTCTATCAAATTGACTCTCTTATTACAAAATGCCACTCTTATGCCACTCTTAATCTCTGGTGATAGTTGCCTTGTCTTTACTCTGCCTTATATTAATAAAATGGCTTTCTTTTTCCATTTTTTCTTTAAAATTTTTTGTGTACCTAATATTTAGATCTTATCTCTTATAAACAATATGTATCTGACATTTAAAAATTTAGCCTGAAATTCTTTGTCTTTAAATTGGAGTCTTTAGTCCATTAATGTTTAGTATACTTTGGCTTGTATCTACCATTTTGTTGATTTTTGTTTTTTTAAATGTTAGTTCAATTATTTATTCTTTTTCTCCTCTGTTATTTTTTCTTTTGGATTATTTACAAATTTCTCAGTCTATTTATTCTAGTAATTTTAAAATTCACTTTAAGTCATACTTATGCATTTTGATTTTTAGAATATTTACCTACTTATTTACTTTTTCTATTAATAGCTTTCTGAAATGTCATGCTCCCTTGTAGGGTAATTGCCTCCACCTAAAATCTCTCTTTAGTATTTCTTGGAAGGCAGCTTTTGTCTGATAACCTCTTATTTTGTCTCTATTTTTATAGGATTTTTTTTGAGCATAGAATTCTATGTTCACATGCTTTTTTTTTTTTTTCACATTTTAAAGATATGATTTCACTACCTTCTATTTGACCATTTATACTGGGAAGTCAGCTTTCTTTTTTTACTCTTGCTCCTTTAAAATATCTTGTTTTCCCTTTGCAGTTTTTAAGATTATTTTTCAATCTTTTTATTTTAAAGCATTTAATTGTACTCTACCTATTCATATTTTCTTTATACTTTTCTTTCTCGAGTGTTGCAGAGCTTTTGGCAGTAAGGATTGAAGCCTTTTATAGTCTTGGAAAATTCTCACCAGTTATGTCTGCAAATATTCCTTCTACCCTATTCTCTTTCCTCTACTTTTATAACTCAAATTATATATATATGCTTGCCTTTTTGACTGTGTTCCACTTGTATCTTTTATAATATTCTATTTTTTTCTGTTGTTTCAATTTATATTTTTTCTATTGATCTCTGTGTCCTGTCTTCTCTTATGTTCTTAATTCCCAGTAATGAATTCTAACTTAAGACATTTTATTTTTGGTTCTGGAATATATATTTGAGTCATTATAGATCCCAGTTCTTTACCAAAATTCTCTGTCTTTATTCATTTTATTCAGCTCTTACTCTGTTTTCTTTAACATATTATGTATTGTTATTTGAAAATACCTGTATATTAAACCTGATATTTTGATTATTTGTAGATATGCTTCCACTATACTATTTTTTTGTTTTACTCTTTTAATCACGTTTCTCATTGCTTCATGCTTCTATTAGTTTTTCTATTATGTTCTAAGCATAGTTTAAAAGATGATACAGTCTATCAGTAAAAGCAGTAAAGTACTCTCCCCCTTTATTTTAGTCAGGCATAAAGAAAGAGGGGGTGGTAACTCCAATCAAATCAGGTATTGAGTTCAGTCAGAGCTAGGTTCCGGAAAGGCTCAGTCTGTCTCTGGTTTGACCTTGTTCATTGTGCATGATCCTCCCCTGGCCATTAAGAACATGTTAGGTCTCTCTCTCCTCTGCTCTGAAAGGCTACAGAAGATTTTATTCTGTCCTGTGAAGGCAGAACCCCAATTCAAGTAGTCCTTATTGTTTCCATCACTCTCCAATCTTTAAAACTATGATTTTGTAATTTTCCAGATTTCATCTAAATGTTGCAACAAGAACATTGAGCTTCTATGACCCAGCAATCTTATCCAAAAATAGTAATCTCCTCCTCTCTTAAAATTTCACTTTAGCATCAAATCATCCACTAAGGTGTCTGTTTTTTTTTTAATATTGAATGAGGTTAGTTATCATTTTTTTAACATTCATTATAATTTTTACACTCACCATTGTTTGTTGTTTGAGTTGCTAAGTTGTATCTGACTCTTTTGCAACCCCATGGACTGTAGCCTGCCAGGCTCCTTTGTCCATGGGATTTCACAGACAAGAATACCGGAGTGGTTTGCCATTTCCTTCTCCAAGGGATCTTCCTGGCCCATGGATCAAACCTGGGTCTCCATAGTGAATTATAATTTTGATTATGCATGTTTCTGTTTCCCTAAAACATTCTCAGGTTTTAAGACCTTCTTGTGGAATATGCATTCTTAAGTGGCTTAGAATTTATAACTAAAATGGGGGAAATAAATACTCCTCAGTATATCCAATATGAAAATTGCACGTTCATCACTTTTATATGTAACTTTGGTTATCTTTCTTTTTATTTTTAAGATGTTCTTCCTGCATGTAAGCTTTGTCATGTATTGTACACATTCATTGAACCATTACACAACTAATATTGAGGATCTTCTATGAAGCAAAAATAGGATTAAGTGTGAGAAAACTAAGTGGTTAGGTTCCTCTACTGTTTTGAGAAGCAGACATATTGAATCTCTAGTAAGGTCGTACTGTATTCATAGCATTATGAATAGCAAAGATCATTGCTTTGGAGGTAAAAAGTATCCAATCAAATCCAAGAATAAATTGCCAACAGAACACAGTGATTCCAGGAATTCAAATCACACCTACCACATGCAGAACCAGGATTTGATATGAACAGCTGGAAATTCTTCTGGATTCTGACAAAAGATTTATAAATTCACTTAATTAACTGTTAAATTAGGAAACACAGATGTAACCACTAAGAGCAAGACTGAGGAAGGCAGGAATTCCATGTCCTGGATGGTTGTGGCCGCAGTGAGGCCAGATAGAAAAAAGGAAGGTTAAACACACATGGACATGCACACACACGTAGCTCTTCCTGGGGGTGAAACTTTCATCTTATTATTCTCCCTAATTACCCCTCCTCACTTCCCTTAGCACTCCTAGAATGTAGTCCACTACATTGAGACATCTTGTTTCATTTACACAATTAACATTGCTTTCCACATACTAAAATTCTGGTTCAGTGCCAGCTTACTTTGTCACGCCACTGCAAATTCCTTGCTCAAAGGTAGAAACTCTAGCACAGTTACCCTTCTTTATAGGCATAAGAGTCTTTGCCTATGGGGCATGATTTGAGAAGCACCCCCAGAGTCCTATAGCTTGGGTCATAGTTTCCTCTAATTTGTTTGTATAAACGCGTGTTCTTTTCGGTTAAGTCATGGTCTTCAGGAGGACTGGGGTAAGATCCTGATGCTAGCTCGTATTTTCCCAGGGTTTCCTGTGTGTCCCCAATGCTGTACTAAGTGCTTTGCATATGTGAGCTCATTAAACCCTCGTCACAATGCTGAGAGGTAGATTCTACTTATATTTTATAGAAAAGAAACAAAGAGGTAGTAAAACTTGTCCAAAGCCCCACAGTTGGTCAGTGGAGGCAGGATTTTGAAGCCAGCAAGTCTGCGGCTACAGGCTTAACTCTTATCCATTGCTTCATGCCAGCTTTTGAGTAAGTTGAGGTCGCTGAGCAGAGGAAGAGGGAGCCAGGCCAGCCAGTGCTTCCCCTTGAGAGTGGCCTCATGTACGAGATGAGTCGATGGTATGATGCAGGGAGTGTTGGAGTGGTTCTGGTCAGAGAGACCAGAACATTGACAAACACGTTAGGGTGAGTCTAGGAAGCAGTAGAGGGTAGAGGTGGCGATTAGTCTTGCAAGCTATTCCCTGGTAGCTATGAAAAAGAGAAGTCTGGAAGGAGTGATAGCTAAACTTACTGTGCATAATAATCACCTGCAGTGCTTGTAAAATGCAGATTCCTGAGAAGTGCTCCCAGAGGTTCTGACTCACCTCACTGCCTGGAGGAGGTCTAGCCCTTTCCATTTTTAACAAGTGCAGCTGCAAATAGGGATAGCTTTCTGGCCACACAGCAGGAGAATGTTGTATTAGTAGAAGATAATCATGCATTTTTGTATTTTCAAACTTTTCACAACTTTAACCTATTATACATATTTAAATGGTTAAATAGAAACTCTACCAAAGTGGTAAAGTTTATCTATTTTGTCATAATTAGTCTTTCTGCCTTAGTTACATTTATTCTAAAGCCTTTTGGACTCTGTGGGAGAAGGCGAGGGTGGGATGATCTGAGAGAATAGCATTGAAACATTTATATTATCAAGTGTGAAACGGATTGCCAGTCCAGGTTTGATGCATGAGACAAGTGCTCAGGGCTGGTGCCCTGGGATGACCCAGAGGGATGGGATGGGGAGGGAGGTGGGAGGGGGGATCAGGATGGGGAACACATGTAAATCCATGGCTGATTCATGTCAATCTATGGCAAAAACCACTACAATATTGTAAAGTAATTAGCCTCCAACTAATATAAATAAATGAAAAAATAATAATAAAAAATAAAGCCTTTTCTTTAAAATATAGTGATGAAACCCTACACAGCCTAATCACACACAGTATCCCAAATATTGTTTCTGCATATTTATTTCAGTGCAACAGTACAAGAAAAATAGCATAACTTTTGAAAGTAGTATTTCAAAATTAATATACACGTTTAAAAATTTCTCTTAAAAAGTAATATATATAAAATATTTAAGACAAAAGAGGCCTTTCTGAGATCTGTTAGGCTTATTCTTTATAATGCTCATGGGCATGCATTCAGAATTGTGAATCAGGAGGTCTGGAGATGAAACGAAGATAAGATATTTCTAGGCATTCATTCTTTTTGGGATTGAAATGAGGATTTGGCATGGTGATCAGAGATACTCACATGCGGTTTGCAACAAGTAGATAAAATGGTACCTGACGGAGAATGGAGACCCCAGTCAGGGATGGTGGAAAGGATGCTGTGGACTTGCAGTGAGCATGTGTAGCAGGAAGGTCCCACCAGAGTGTACAGAGGCCTCATTTGAGGAAAAGCTAATCTCTTTGAGTTTGGATGCCTGATGAGAAATGCATACTAAAGATAAAAAATTTGCAGTGTTCCTTGAGTAGTCATTTTGAGGCTATGTTTGGGAAGCATCAATGAAAGATCATGCATTTCTGCTCTGTGTACTGAGTGGGTAACTGTTAGAGAAAGGAAACTAGAATGCTTTCTCTTAAAAATAAACAATTCATTTTATCATTAGGTCTTATAAATTTCTTCCACATGCATCAAGTAAATTGTAATAAAAGTTCAAAATTAGCACTAAAGCTTCACTGTAATCTAATAAAAGGAGATTTTTTTTAAAACTAGCTTTAGAAGCAAAACTCCTCCTTTGTTATGGTAAGTCGTGATGAGCATTTTTGAATAAAACTTGGCTTTTCAAGTTGAAAGTGTACTCGGGCAATTTGTGGGAATAATTTTCCTTTAAAACAAGTTATATTGCTTGCATTTGAGAAGCTGGTATTCTTGAATGGTGAAGATGAGAGCTGACTCCCTTGAGACTAGAGATCAGAGGCAGAACAAGGAGTGCAGGGGTGGGGAGAGAAAGATGGGTGTGAAATCCTTATAGTCTGTTTCCATTCACGTGGTTGCCATGGCAGTGTGTGACAGTCCTTGGCTTATGAGTGGGCTGTGTGCCAGCCATTTGGGGGTGAGGGAAGTCAGTTACTTGACTGAACATATTTTCTTTTAGAAAGAATGCTGTAAAAGTTAGGTAGTATCCTGGAAAAACCACAGAAACTATTTAACCAGTGCGTGACCAAATAAATCAATGTTGAAAATGGCCATATTCTTTACATTTTAGGGGAACAGAGATCCTTTGGAAAGAGGTGATATGCTTTGAAACATAACTCTTCTACTTTTTGGCTGTGTGAGCCCAAAAAGTATCTTAAATCTCTAAAGCTTAATTTTCCCACAGGTAAAATAAGACTAATACTAAATAGTAGCTCAGTAGGTTCTTGTGAAGAGTAAATAAAATACTAAAATAAATGAACTTAGCCAGTGATGACAACTATAAAGAGCCCAATAATGATATTATTATTGTTTGAATGAATTCCTGCCAACTTGTGAGTGACTTATAAGCTCTTTATTCCTCCCAATGATATCAGCATTTAAAAGAGAGACACTTAACTTTTTGGTACTACAACCTGGTTAGAATATATAAAAATTCAGGCAGTTTTTGTGAAAATAGTTTGAGCACAGAAGCATTATAAAAAAATGACT
The DNA here is from genome assembly GCF_033118175.1 of Dama dama. Taxonomy (NCBI): domain Eukaryota; kingdom Metazoa; phylum Chordata; class Mammalia; order Artiodactyla; family Cervidae; genus Dama; species Dama dama. The sequence goes on along the minus strand of NC_083708.1, from coordinate 34,931,897 downwards.
ACAACATTGCAGAATCAGCAGCTTGAAGTTGTGCCTTCTTTCTTATTTTATACAAGGAAAGATTTTGTTAGCTGGTTTCTGGGTCTACTGTAATAGTAAACAAGCCAAGGTTAGGTTAATGTGAATGGCTTATCTTTATTATATCAGCTACTTGAGAATCTAAATGTGACCTAGTATGAGGTGAGTAACTCATTTTAAATTCTGTTTCTCTGGTGAATTGATGAATTGTTCTGGATTTCCTCATATGAATAATATGAGAACATGTGTCTAATAACTAAATAATCCTTTTAGATTTGAGTTTTTCTCAGAACCTGTCTATAATTCCATAAAATGTTCAGTTTACATCCAATACCTCTGAGGGATAAACAAGGTTCTGGGAAAAGAAAGTTATATTTGCTCCAAACCTAAATTGCTTTCATTCATTAATTCATTCTCTCATTCATCCATTTGTTCAGTACCTATCATGACACATATGTATTGGGAATGCAAATCTGACTAACAGCCTACTGCCTACCCACAGCCAGTGTTTTAGTACAGGTAGATGCTTCAGCGTTGTGCCATATTCTCCACTTGCTAAAGGCAAGTAGATAGAAAATGGCTGACTCAGATTAATGACTGTGGGTTTTAACTTTTAGCTTCAGAAGCTGGTGACACTCTGACTGAGCTCATACACCCACTTCCTACTCCTAGGCTGTGGGGAACCAGCCATTCGCCAACAGTAGATGGGGATTCAGTGGACTGACTTTCTCATTTCTCTTATCCCTTGTCTGGGACATCATTGAGGAGCTTTTAACCCTGTCTCACAGGTTTGAGCAGTAGCAGCCCGAAGGGTAGCAGACTAGATAATGCACTTTATTGACGATTCCCTTATTTTTCTCACTTCTGCATGTATCTAGAAGTGTTTCCTGGAATCACTTCCCACAGAAAATGCTTAAATTCTGATTCTTGTCTAAGGGCCTGTTTCTGTGGGGATTCAAACCATGAGAGTATATATCAGATTTAATGCTAATAACAGTATCATTTAATCTAATGTTTGCAAAAGCACAATTAAATGAATATTTCTTCATTCTGAAAATTAAAAACCACAAGAAACTAAGTCTCAGAGTGACCAGGGAAATAACTCAAGGGCAATCCAATTGATTTGTGACATATCTTAGATTCTATTCTAGGTGTATCTTGCTATGTAACATTTACTATTTTTTTGGTATCGTTATCAACATGATAAGTAGCAGTGATAACAGTAGAAAATCTAGAGAATAATAACTCTAAGTTGAAAACATAGCAATTAATTTAAATTGGCCATTTTCCATCTGCTTTCAAAGATAATTTAGTCTTGTCTATGTTTTATCTTTAGAATTTTTTCTTCTTAATTGGCAATAATTCAAAATTTAATTGGCCTTCCTTCCCAAATCACTTGTTAGTAAGGATCTACCCTCCCATGAACAGGTAGATAGTGACATTTTTGGCATCATAGGACTTTTCTAATAAAAAAGACCCTTTTTTGTCTTCCTATGGTACTTGAAATTCTTATTAGTAACATTACTTTTTAAGGAGTTTTCTGGACGTTGCTTCTTTTTAACTGAGTTACTCGGAGCATACAGAGTGTATCTCCTTGCCAAGGGGAGCCTCTTTACTTTTCATTTCTTTCTCCTATGTCTACTGTGATGATTCCCAAACTCTGTTTCATGGAGAGAAAAGAAAATAGATGACAAGAGCTTTCCTTCAATAATATACTTTGAATTACATATGTAAAGAAGTTTAATAGTTGTCTTAAACTTTTGTGTCATGGCAGAGAATTCCAGGAAGTCACAAATGTGATCACATTATGCACAGCCGCTAACAAATAAGCCTCATTTATCAACTTTCCTGGAAGCTGTACAGTGTCTATTGAATTAAACTGGAGTAAATTATTTATGTATTATTATCCCACAAATTCAAGTGTATTTATGGTATTATTTTGGCCTTTATTGATAATTTCCTGCTGCAATGAATTAGTCTTTGATGAAGGTTTTTGTTCTTTATCCATGTCATGAGTCATTATTGAAGTTTCATCAATACTTAGGAAAAGCTTTTGATTAAATAAACATGGGAAATATGAATCTATGAATGTTCAAGTTTATAGCATAACATCGAGACATTTCTCCTTCCCCACCTCACTCTCAACCCCATCATCTGTTTGATAGTACTATCTTGAATATGCTGTTTTCTGAGTTCAGTGTTTTCAGTGTTCCGTGCACTTGCTGGTGACATTTTCTCTCTCAGACTTCTCCCCTTCTCTTCCCCATTTAATAAAACCCAGTCCCTCCACATTCCAATCCAGATATTAATTGCTTCCAAGGCCTCCTTCCCTGCCCAGGAGTTACTGTTCTGTACTTATTCTCGTGGTATTGATTCTTTCACACACCTCTATTATAGTCCTATAACATCGTTAAGGTATTATTTATTAAAATACCTATCTCTCTTACTGGGCTAGGCATTTCTAAGTTCAGGCCATTTTTTATATTTTGGCTAGTGTTTAGCATAGAATCTGGAAACTGAAGATATCCAATTAAATACTTAGGAAATGATTACACTCATTATGTGACCTTTATTTTCCTCCCTCCTGCTTCTGTTCCTTTCTTCTATCACTGTGAGACTTATCTGCGTGTTTTTATATATCATTTATTATACTGACTACCTACTCTATAAATGTCACTGTATAAGTGCTATAGAGGAAACAAAAGTGAAAAAGAAAAATGTGGTTTTGAGTTCAGTGAATTTACAATCTAGCATTAACTATTACTAGACATTGTAACTTGGGCCTGAAAGTAATATGTATTGTATAAAGCATAATAGTATCTATACATATAGACATATACAATGTATGTCTCTCTGTATTTTTGGAGATATATGTGTGTATGTATATATTTATTTATTTATATAAGTATGTGTGTGTTGGATTTCCAGGTGGTATAGCAGTAAAGAATCCATTTGCGAATGCAGGGGACACAATATATGCGGGTTTGATTCCTGGGTCAGGAAGATCCCATGGAGAAGGGCATGGAAACTCTGGTATTCTTGCCTGAAGAATCCCCTGGACAGAGGAACCTGTCCATGGGTTCACATAGAGCTCGACACGACTGAAGAGACTTAGCACTCATGCACGCACAGCCTAGTTACACTGATTTATAAAAGGTTGTGTCACATAATTACTTTAGGCTGGTGTCATTCTAGACCTGATAGTAATTAGATATGACAGTGTTGTGATTATTTGACTAAGAGCATGGAAATTTGGGTTTTTTATTATGAAAAACTTTTTTTTTCTTTCATTTATTTTTATTAGTTGGAGGCTAGTTACTTTACAATATTGTAGTGGTTTTGCCATACATTGACATGAATCAGCCGTGGATTTACATGTGTTCCCCATCCTGATCCCCCCTCCCACCTCCCTCCCCATCCCATCCCTCTGGGTCATCCCAGTGCACCAGCCCTGAGCACTTGTCTCATGCATCCAACCTGGACTGGCGATCTGTTTCACCCTTGATAATATACATGTTTCGATGCTGTTCTCTCAGATCATCCCACCCTCGCCTTCTCCCCTAGAGTCCAAAAGTCTGTTCTATATATCTGTGTCTCTTTTTCTGTCTTGCATATAGGGTTATCGTTACCATCTTTCTAAATTCCATATATATGTGTTAATATACTGTATTGATGTTTATCTTTCTGGCTTACTTCACTCTGTATAATGGGATTTTATGAAAAACTTTAAATGAGAATATAGAATAGTTACATTTGACCAATCAAATATTCAAGAATTTTATTTTTTAAAAGCTGTTCATATAAAAATTAAAGTTTGGTAGCTTATTTATCCAAATAACTTGAAAGTTTAGATGAGGACTTTTCAGCCTGGGTTATTTCATTTATCTCAGGAAAAGAATTTCTCCAAGATGAGTTCTGTGTAAGGCTTTGGAAGGGTTCTGCAAATAAAAAGTGGGAGTGCTTTGATCAAACAGGTTTACACATGTCAGATAAGCTTCAGCACACCTCCCCTTGGAAATTCATGTGCTTATTAGCATATTAAAGAACACTGAGTTAGTTTATTTCACTTATTTATTCACAAATTCCTTTGACTTCTGAAACTTTTTCTATGTCATATCTAGCAACATTGCTTGTAATTACCATTTTGAAGTACATGATGACATTGGTTAGTGCAGTGGTTGGCACATTCTGATAAAATGTGATGTAATGGCCCATTCCATTGTGAATATTCTGACAGATGGAGAGAGAAGCAAGAGAAAGTACCTACTTTAGGCTGAGCACCTTTTGATCCAGTTTTTTAAAAAAACAAAACAAGGTAGACGGTGCGAATGGAGCCCTTTCAAGGCTCAATATAGAATCAACTAGAATCAGAAATGATGTAGGGCAGAGCTCAGAATCAGTGATTGTGGATCAGGGCTGAGAAGAATTGGAAAATGTCATTTAAACAAACTTTGGAGGAAAAACCTTTACCAGATCATGGTCCCTGATTCCAAGGACAAAGCCAGGTTGGAGGTCGATCTGTCAAAGTCTACAGCAGGAATTAGAGCTCCGGGAGGGATATATACCTTTTGGACAATGAGGTCCATACTTTCTCAAATCAAAACCACTCTTAGGTCTGCCAAATAACAAAGATTTTTTTCTCTCTTCTCTACTGATAGTTTGAGCTTCTCTTTCTCTCCCCTAGTTATTTCAAATGTCAGCGAGAATTAGGCTACAGATAAAGTTCAACAATATTGTCATCATTGAATTTATGATGTACTCCAGCTGAAACTTTCTCAAATTCAAGACTTTGGGCTTTTATTAAAAAAAAATTATTAACACATTATTCTTTTAATGGAGTCAATATTCTCAGCATGTTTTTTCCTTTCAACTGTATAACTTTGTAAAGTGTCAATCATTAAATAGGAATTTTGCCTCTTTTTCAGTTGGGACTTTGATTTTTGTATCTCCATGATTGCTAGGCACTCCTAAAATAATTATAGGACTGAAGTCAGTAAATTAGATAATGGAAAAAGTGATCACACATTTCAGCAATACAAGTGAAGAATATTAGTTTATAATGTTTTGATAGAGTCACTTAAGTTCGCTTTGATCTTATTTGATTTGAAAATGGGTTTAATTACAAATCTCTTTGTTTCCTCTTGGCATATGTGTTTGAGGCTGCAGAGACTGACAATGTGAAGATACTCTTTGCAACCTTCCTTACCTATGATGTAAGGGTTTATTAAATAGTGGTGACTCTTATGTGGTTGCTTCCCATACTCAAGGCAATCCATACTGCTTCCTGCGGAGAAACCACTGGGTGAAAAACAAAAATGCTTTTTGATGGTGGTGATGAAACCAAAAGATAGACTGCTTCTTTAGAGGATAGATCTCTAATGTTCTTTTATTGACACGGTGTTGCAAGAGTTGAAAATGATGATCTTCTGTCTCAGCTAGCCTGGAGTTCTTCCCCAAATCAATTCCTTATTCAAACACAAAATGTACTTCTTATGACCCCTCCTCTCTCCTCAACTTCTTGCTCAGGGCAAGGCCAGTGAGCTTTTGAAGTATTCTCGCTTAGCTGGTTTTTAATCTTCCTTTTAAAGATATCTTTTGTGTCTGGAAATCTGATTCAGTTTAAATGGCTGAGTTATAGTATGCTGAAACCTAAAATTTATAAATGCATAGTAAAGATGTAATATGTCAATTGAAATAATAGAATAGCCTTATATAGAGTTAGTTGATGTGCATACTTGAAACCTATTCTTCATGTATTAAATGCTGACTTTAAATTATTTCAAAATCAAGCATGCTTAAAAATAGAAGTTATAGGTCATGTTATAAAATATCTATAAATTGTTATCTGTAAGCTTCACTGATTGGAGGTTTATAAGAAAAAAATTCAATGATTCAAAAATATCAGCTAAAACTGTGAACACATAATATTATTTTTATATTATGTTACAATTCCCTTTTATATTATTTTGCACTTAAGCTGATAATTTTTATTTTAGGTGTGAGATATTTTAAGTTTTGCAAGAATTCCTTAAAAGATATTTGAAACAAATATTTCTCTAAAGATCAAGATCCTAAAAATGTAGAAAAACTTTGAAATAGGTGCTTCCTTAAGATATCTATAAAATATTCATTTCTTAATGCAATTTTAGAAAAGCATTCTCTCTGATAATAAACATAAAAATATCCAAAAAAATCCTGCCACTTAGTGAATTCCATTCAGAATTGTCTTAATCACAAAGTCTGAAGCTATAACAACTATTGAAATTTATCACAAATTGGTGATTTATGATTGGAAGTGGCCTGTCTTATGCTCCCAAAATATGGAGTTTTTAAACCACAAAAGGACATTCCACTAGCTGAGACCCATTGTTACTGTTTACAGTGAACATTGGGTCTACCCTTTGGGCTTGTCACCAGGCAGAGATTCAAGTAGAATAATGCTCTAAGACCATTTGTTCTTAATGAAAGCAATTTGTTATGAGCTGAGGGGAAAGTGTCCTTTGTCCTTCTGCCAAAACAGCCTTGCTCTGTGTGTGTTGAGTTTGTTCAGATTAATGGGGATACTACAAGATGCTTTAAGACAAAAAGCATTAGCAGAACGATGCAAAGCATTTTTCTAAAACAATGCCAAATATCAGTGAACATATCATGTTTTCAGACATCTACTATGAAAACTGCTTAAAATTCATTATTCTTAATTGTGTTTTCCTACATGGTGTCCATATGGCCCCATTATTCATTTGGTAAAACGTTTTTTCAGGGATGTTATTTTTTAGGATGATAAGAATTGTATGGATAGAAATAGCATTCATGAGACCACACAATTTATAATGTATGGTCAGTCCACTTTGATAAGATGATGACCAGAACATATCACTCCATTTTATACTTAACAAGCTTTTCACATTAAGATCATTTAGGGGAAAAATGTCCTTGAAGAGTAGCAGGTCAAAAAAAATAAAAAGTAAAATATGAAGAAAGGTAATGAGCCATCTCAGAGAGAAAAACCATGATCAGGCCATATGAGATATTGTTATAGTGAATTTTCAAGTGTTCTAATTAGTACATAGACTGAGATATATGCATTTGAAAAGAAGTACCACCTGGATGCCTTTTTCAGTTAGTCTTTTGTATCTTTCAGGGACGTCAGCTTGACAACTCAATCCAGAAAGATTGAGTTTTATTTCTCACTCTTCTTTTTTATGGGCTGGGCCTATTAGATGTTTATTTCAAACACTTTATCTTCATTTCCCGTAAATTCTGTAACTTTGACCATATATTTCTTCCCAAGGAGTCTGTGAGGGGGGCAGAGAATAATGCATTTATCTAATTTGGAACTTGAGGGAGAAAAAAACCCTCACACTGTTGAATTTTTATCCACCCTGGTATGTATGACAGTGACTCTACAAAAAATAACAAATATTGCTCTATTGAGGAGACTTCTGGACCATGGGTGTTCCCCAGAGGAATCTTGCTCAGCAGTGACAATTACATTGCTGCCTTTATCATCTGATTTAGGAAATTTAAATTTTTTCTCTCTGAGAATTTTAAAGATATTTATTATTTGTGGGAAGTTTTGGCAGTTCTCATCTTATGATTTTATATAGTGTTATTCAGAGAATTTTTAATTAGTAATCACTTTAGTTTTAGAGTTCTTTTTACATGAGACTATCACCTTTTACAGTACAGACTTATTGCTGGTAACTGAGTTGAGATATAAGAGATTTGTCATATAATATTAACTGAAATGTCTCATCTGTTCCTTAGGTACCTACTGTGTCCTCTTTGCACTCTAAAACATTTTCAGTAATTATTAATTTGTCACTGTAAGTGGATGTAATATTGGTTAAAAGTCCTGGTTGGCTGGAACAGAGATAGATGGCTTGTTTGCTGTGGTCACAGGATTTCAGGCTTGTTGCCACAATATGTATTTCAGCCCTCATCTAGAAGCAGCAGCATAGATGGTAAGGAGGGAATTCATCATTTTCAGTGTGTGGCTTTTAATTATAGACCTCTTTGTTGAGGTGATTCACTTGGGTGTCAATTAAGATCACCTGTGATGTTGCACTGGCTGCTGAGTATAAATATGCTAAGAAAAGCATTGAAATGACCATCTGAAAATTGTCATAACAAAAATGACATGTTGTCACCCCCAAACTGTTATCAATCAGAAATTGGCTGTTAACAATAGTGGATGAAGTTTGTGGTCATATAAGTGATTAAATCACACAAAACAACTTGCTTTGCACTTTTTCCATCTGCAGTAGAAATGGCAATGTTTTGCTACAGGAATTGTTTTTTAGGAGTAATTGAAAATTGAAATGTTATTTTATGAGCCTTAGCACAGTCTTCATAGTAACAACAATAATAAAACATATGCCAGCTAATAAGATAATTGTATGGATAATTGGACGATGTGCTTCCTTGGCTGCGATGTTTATACTAAGAGGTACAATAATGTTGCTAAGTTTCCATCAACATCCATAAAATACAAATTAATTAATGGATTCAAGCTTCGTCTAAGTATTAGCACACATTTGCGTTAGAATTATAAAGTAGATTTGTACAAGTGAGAGACATTTGAGATGATATATTACTGGGGAGATTTTCTTGTGCTGAGAACATATAGTCTTAAAACCTTAAATAGAGAAGATTAGCAAGTATAAAAGTCTGACTAAAGAAACTGCAGTTAAAGCAGCTTGAAAGTGAAAGTGAAGTTGCTCAGTTGTGTCGACTCTTTCTGACCCCATGGATTGTAGCCCGCCAGGCTCCTCTGTCCATGGGATTCTCCAGGCAAGAATACTGGAGTGGGTTGCCATTTCCTTCTCCAGGGAATCTTTCTGACCCAGGGATCAAACTCAGGTCTCCTGCATTGCAGGCAGATGCTTTAACTTTTGAGCCACCAGGGAAGTCCAAAGCAGCTTGAGAGACATACAAATAAAAACATTTGCTCCTATATGCCTGATATTGATAGATATTGAAAAATAAAATAGTTCAACAATATTCTATTTCTTAGTTCTAGAATTGTTTTCTGAATTCCACATATTGATTAGCTGAATTAATTGGTTGCCGTGGTGCCATTTTGATGCATTTTTAAAGATATAGAGATAAGTAATCCAATAAAATTAAATCTTAAATTATAATTTTCTTTCTTCTATCTTTCATTCTCCTACTTTGTCTTACTTTCATTTTTTCCCTCCACTTCATTATGCAAATAATGTTTTTAAGAACAGTTATTTTGGCTGTACTGGGTCTTCACTGCTGCTCGGTCTTGCTTTAGTTGTGGCAGGCGGGGGCTATTCTTTATTGTGGTACATGGGCTCTTGAGCACAGACTTCAGTAGTTGGGGCTTATGGGCTTAGTTGCCCCAAGGCATGCAGAATCAGACTAGGGATTGAACCCATGATTCCTGCATTGGCAGGCTGATTCTGAAACACCAGAAGTCCCTATGCAAATAATCTTAATTGATCATACTATTAATTTATTATAGGCCCTCAAAATCAAAATTAAACCTGATACTTTGAGAGTATAAGTATGTTTCTATTCATTTTTATATAACACTTAAAAAATGCCACACATATTTCATGTGTATCTGGGCAAATTCTGAGGTACAGAGTTTTAAATAGGGATGTGGTTGAACGTGGGACTGGACAAACTCCCTAATTTCTGTAATTTGGAGAACCATTGATTTGCTCTGTTGCTTGTGACTGACTATTGGTTTCTGCATAATTCTAAAATGGTGACCAGTGTCTAGCTGGCCATGGATACTTGGCCCTGGCTGCACTTCATGGTGACTGGCTTTGGGTGGGTGGTCAAAATCAGAGCCCACTCTCATTGACTTATTTTTTTGTCTTCTCTGAATACCTGTGTGCCCAGGAAAGGTTTTTCTTAATCTACTGCTTGGAACAGCACAACAGAGATAAGGTTTTCAGATAATGCTTATATTACTAACTGTCTGTTCTTTTGGCTACAGGTAGAACAGGAATTGGGAAAACACCAGCATCAAATTTTCATGAATTTTTAGGTAGCTTTGAACTTCTTTTTATACTCAAAGGCTGATGCAGAAAGAATGATAATCCAACAGCCTGAAAGAGAAGAAATCAAACCATAGAAATATGGTTATATCTTGATCTTTAAAAAATGTCTATACCTTCTGGATTTGATTCAAGTTTGATATTATTCTCCCAAGATATCTGCTGTGTTGAATTTACCTGAAACACACTTATATTTTATGTTTATATTTTTGTTAGATTTCTAAGTGACTGATGGGTCATACATTTTATGGTAAAACTTTCTTATACTTGGAAAAGTACAGAAGAGCATATTATTCAAAATCTGAGTCTCTTTTGTAATAACCAGGTTTATTCTCTTTTTTAAAGTCATCCTTGTTCCCAATTGGAATTTTGCTGGAAATAGAATCTAATCATTTCTACTTCCCTTAAGAGTTGAAAAGCTGAAGTAATATGGGAAGGTTTTAGATAAAATTCTATTATTTCTATAATAAGCATAATTCCACCAGCTTGTTTTACAAGACTGTTATTGAAGAGCTATTTAATCATTGGATTTTGAATTGCAGAAAATTTCATAACAATTGAGATATTAACAGATAAATGAAATTTTGAATTTGTAGGTTGCTTTCCTGTAGAAATCTTAAATTCAAAATAACATTATTAATTATAAAGTAACTTGCAACTTGTACACTATTATAAAAGGATTGATAATTTGTTTTAATAAGGAATTTTATATAGATAGTGTTTATTCTAGCATGGACTTTTGATGGAAACAATTATCTTGGTCATCTGAAAAAACTACCTATTGTGAGTAAAGAATAGTATAGAATAATTTAAAACTTAATTTTTTTTTTTTTTTTTTTATTAGTTGGAGGCCAATCACTTCACATTTCAGTGGGTTTTGTCATACATTGATATGAATCAGCCATGGATTTACACGTATTCCCCATCCCGATCCCCACTAAATAACTATTATATACTAATCTTTCAATGTGTTTTACGTATGCAAATAATATTTTTATTAAATATATGGTAAATATTTGAATCAAAAATAAACTTTTCTTCATAAAAGTTTGGATGTTTTTTCCAGCTTTATTGACATATGATTGACAAAATTATAATATATTTAAAGTGTAAAAAGCAATGATCTGATAAATTTACACATTGTGAAAGGATTCCCAGAATTGAATTAATTAACACATGGCTATATGGTTAAATAAAAAGAAATAAGTTTAAAAGATTTTGGTCTAAATTTTATGATTCCACCATTATAATGCTGTGAATTAAGATTATACTATACTAATAATACTGTATTATTAATAACAAAATTATGCTGTATTATGTCAATAGCACAAGTGCTTAGATATTGGAATTTAGGAAACTGAACTATGAGCATTTTCTAGCATGAAAATCTAAACAAACTGATGCTTAATCAAGGAAGATTCTAAAACATTTCATACACGGACAATGTTAAGTTTAATTTACAAATTTTATAATTTTCCAGTTTATGCAATTTTCTAATTGAAAGAAGCTATAAATTTACTCCCTAATTCTCAAAATTTTCACTCTGAGACCTCCTGTAAAATACTTAGCTTTTTACTTTATCAAAATTAAGTGACCTGGATGTGAGAGGGTAACTGTCAGAGTTTTAATGAGCCTGATATACTACTGTTTCCAGAGCCTGCCCCTTTATTGACTTTAAAAGTATAGTTTGGGAGAGTGGGAGGATAGAGAAAAATGAAAGACTAGAGAAGTCTGAGAGTACGAACTGAATGGAGAGACAGAAGATGTTTTGAAGGTATATTCTGTCACACTTTTCAGCTCCCTAACCCGTAAAGAACCTAGTAATTATAATGACAAGAATTTAATTAGAACTTACTATGTGGTGTGTATATGTGTATAAATATATATATATATGAGTGTACATCTATATCTTTATATATGAATGTATACATATATTTCAACATGTATTATATTGATATTTATAGTTTAGTGTTTAATGTTAGTCACTCAGTCATGTCCGACTCTTTGTGACCCTATGGGCTATGGTCCACCAGCGTCCTCTGTCCATGGGATTCTGCAGGCAAGAATACTGGAATTGGTTGCTATTCCCTTCTCCAGAGGCTCTTCCCAACCCAGGAATCAAACCCAGTTCTTCTGCATTGCAGGCAGATTCTTTACTGTTTGAGCTATAGGGAAGACCTGATATATATATATATATATATATATATATATATATATTAGGGTCTATGGTCTTCCATATGAATTACTATGTGATGTTGCCTTTCCATGTACTTTTTTCCAATAATACATGCCTATGAGTGTGGATAACTGGTGAATTTGCTTCAACTGTTTCAGTTTCTTCTTACTTTGTGTCTAAGCAGAGGCCCCAGAAGAGTAATAGGCTGAATGTGAATGTTGCATTCTTATGTATCCACACTGAGAGAAATCTAGCACATTCTGGACTGGTAGTCACACCTCAGCCCAAAGTGTCAAGTTGCTTCAGAGAGCTCACATAAGCCCCAGAACTGTGTAAGTGGTGGTTTCTTCACTAGCAGCTTCCCTCACAATGTAAGTGCTACAGGAAGTCCTACTAGGAGCTTGCTGAAGATTCTTGGATCAATGAGCCCTTCTGATCTCAGGTTCCCCAGATGCAGAATAAAAGGAATCCATATGGGATCATGACAGTTAAAAACCCTTTGATATCTGATGTGATTGAGAGATTAAGAGTCTGGGCTTTGAAATCCAGAAGACCTAACCAACCAGTTCTTAGTTATGTTAATGTGGTTAAGAATATATACTTCCAAGCTAAATTGCTTGGATCCAAACTCCAGCCCCACCACTAGCCACTGATGACCCTGGGGAAATTTAATTCACTCTGTATACTCATTTTTGAGGACAAGATGGTTGGATGGCATCATCGACTCAGTGGACTTGAGTTTGAGCAAGCTCCAGGAGATGGCGAAGGACAGGGAAGCCAGGTTTGCTGCAGTCCATGGGGTCTCAAAGGGTCAGACACAACTGAATGACTGAACAACAAATACTCATTTTCCTCATCTGCTAAACAAGTGAAATATTAGTACTACCTTATAGACTTGCTAGGGCAATTAAAGGAAATAACATAGGCACAGAATTTCAGTGTCTGGCTTTTGGTAAACCCTCAATAAATATCTATCCTAGTACTTAGCCTTTTAAGTGTCAGCTTCTTCACTTATGATATGTTGACAAAATAGCCCCTAACTCACAGAGGCATTTGAGGCTAAAGAGAGATAATGAATGGAAAGTGCTTTATACAATGGCTGACATAAAGCCAGTGCTTAGTGAATACGGTTTCATTATCAGTTGTCATTCTCCTGCTACTCAGCTTTGCCCTCCTGGACATGAATACCCTGGTGTCTACACATACCTCCCAGTGAGGCTGTTGCTATGTGATTGTGCTGCTTTGTTAAGCATGGGATCTAGAGAGATGGAGAGGGATAGATTAGGCCAGTTGGGCAGAGAAAATTGGAGCCACGGTGAAAACCACGCTTTCTGGAGCAGGTCTGTGAATGGTGCTTGCGTGGCGGCCACAGGGGCACATGTCCTGGGCAGAAGGAAGAGTTGTGTTTGAAAGCCCAGAGGACGGTGCAAGCATCATCAGTGTGGGGTGATCATATTGCTGGCCTGGCCAATGCTAATGGTCTCCAGGTCATTTTGCTTTTTGTTTCTCGAAGAATGTTTGGAAATCTGCTCTGGCAGGACCACGGCTGCTGGCTCTGTTGTAGGTACATCATCAAAATTGAATGTGAGTGCCAGTGTGAGCAGTGAAATGTGAGCAGGCAGAGAATAAAGAGCCAAACATACTAAATATTTCCAGCATAGTCAAATGGAGAGAGCCGGCTAAACTTTTCTTTCCACTAAAATTTTTTTACCATATGTAAGCACCTGCAGATAAGTATGCATTTCATTAACAAACCATACTTTCAAGCAACAATATTAGCATATTAACTCATTTAATTCTTACAATAAAAATCCAAAATTATGATCCTAATTTTTTTTTATGAGGTTGCAGAAATTCAGGGAGTTGAGAAACAAACCCAAATTCTAATAGTGAATAAAAGAACTAGGATTTGAAGCCTGGTATATCGTATACTATAGGGGCTTCCTAGGTGGCTCAGTGGTAAAGAATTTGCCTGCCAATGCAGGAGAAACGGTTTCAATCCCTGGGTGAAGAGGATTCCCTGGAGTAGGAAATGGCCACCCACTCCTATATTCTTGCCTTGGAAATCCCACAGATAGAAGAGCCTGGTGGGCTACAGTCCACGGGATCGCAAAGAGTCAGACATGACTTAGTCATTGAGCACACATATCCTATCCTATAGTGTGTATGTGTGTGTGTGAGAGAGACATGTGTAGGTAGAGATAAAAATCTCACCACAACTCAGGAATGTAAGAATTAAATTACTCTTTTGAGCCTACATTCTACCTGGTTACAGGAATACAAGCTTAGTCAACTTTGTACTTTTTCTTGAGGCTGAATCTAAGTTTTAGGGGGATAGCTTGGAGTATAGCTAATGAGGGACATGTCATTCTTAATAATGAATATTGATGAATAGATCTTTATAGATATCCCTTATTCCTATAGATACCAAGTTATTTGGTCTACAGAGACCTACACCAGACACTTTCCAAAGTAAAAGGGGGTACTGGAAGTAACTACACCAATGCAACAAATATAAGGCAAATCAGATGTATGGTCACTATGCATTTTTTTTTTTTTTTTTCTGCTGTGTCTCTTCCAGTTTGGCAACTCTCTCAATATTTTTGTGCCAGGACTGGGGCCACAGTGAAGGATGTGTAGAGGGAGCATAGTCCATCTCTGGAGCACTGCAGAAGAGAATGTGGCTGCAGTAGTGTGCAGTGAGGGCAGGACACGCTGCGTCAGTTAAATGTGTGTGCCGTTTGCCCCTGCTCCACCACTGTGCCCTGCAGTCATCAGCGCTGAGGCCACGCCTGGCACAGGCAATTTCTGTGGAGCTGTCCTGACTGTCTGCCTAGACCCACAGGCAGCCTTTGTTTCTCCAGGCTCCTGCCATCTTCCTAAGCTGTTTGAGAGGAGGACAGTGCAGGTCTTCTCCATTCTTAGAGGGGCACAAACCTACCCTCCATTCATTGAAGCAATGGTAAGGATGGGTGAACAGCTGCAACAATAGACCCAAACCCCACTGATTCTGATCTTTAGTAACCATCTGCTTTGAGTGTTTGGGAAGCATCTGTTCATTGACACTAAGATTCTGGGTTCAAACTCTTTCCATCTATGGCTTCATTCTAAGGTCTCTTCCAGAAAAGAGAGAGAGCATGGAAGTCCAGCAGAGAGCTTTTAGAAAATAATCCTAGCAATAGTGTACTTCCCGTCTATCAACTTAAACTGGAAAGGGGTTGAGAACTGTGATCTAGCAGGGATCAAAACCTGAGGGAAAACCCAAGTTTTTACAAGCATGAGTTTTCTCAGCTAGGTAGCCCATACCCATGCCAATCCTGAAAATTTTACTTGTACTATATTAAAATATTTTAATTGCTATCATTGTAGAGAAAAATGTAATGAGTTATTTGTATTTGTAGAACTGAATAGCTGAAACTTGGCTGAGACATTTTGACTTGAATTAATGCTTTATGTTCTTGTTTATTTTTAAGGTTCACACACATGTGAAGATGGTAAAACTTAATGATACTTAAGTCTGTTCTTTGTTTTTTTCTTTCACATTCATAACACTTGTGATCCTTTGATTTCCTTGGGATTATTTGACTTGAATAGAGAATTCTAACATTCAGAAGTAACAATAACAGGAAGAAAAGTTCTGTTTTGCTTCATTTTATTTTGTTTTGGGGATGCTGTCTGAGAATGGACTATTTTCCATCCCAGTAGAGCTTAAGCACATTGGCCTTGTGTGCCTCAGGCTCACTGGCATTGCTTTTATAAGTTTGGCAAGTCTAGAGTTTTCAAATTGGCAGAACATTCTGGAAGCATTTCCCTGTTTTGAAGTTCTGAACAACTTACATTGAAATGTGACTGTATTTTTGAACCAGTTCACTGGAAAGGAAGTTTATGCATGAGAAGTTCAGAGGATCATTAGCAAAGTCTTATTTAATTGAGTGTCTCAGTAATGAAACCATAACACTGAGGTTCTTTTACTTCTCCAGAAAAAAGCACACTGTTGGGAGCATCTTCTGTGGCAGTGGATATGCGTATAATTGTTCAGTATCAGTCCTGATATAGAAAATTCCTGCAGCCTCCTGCTTCCCGTCTTTTCAGCTCTCACCCTCTACACTGCTGTTTTGACTGGAGTTAGGGATTAAGACTTTAAACATCAGCTCATTGATTTTTTAAATCTTGATAGGCATAAAATGGAAAAAAATATCAATTATCCATATGTATTCTTATAAAAAGATAGATATTTAAATTCATCTTAGGAGAAGCCTGTTTTCGTTTGCTTGTTTCGGGAAAAACCATCTAGATTACTCTTTAGTTTCACAAATATAGGAAGCACTCTTTTCAGTGGTTTTAAGGAAAACTAGAAATCTGAATGGTTGTTTTAGATAGAGCAGTTAAGAATTCTGATTAATAAGTTTAACTGCTGTGTACATTGAATACAAGTATGTTGCTTCTTATGTGAGATTGTTTTCCCCTGTTGAATTGTTCTTGGCCTATAAAATAAAACATAGTTTGTGTTTATGGAGCTGCTTCCTAGTTAAACAGTAGCATATGGGAAATGGTGAGCTAAGAAGAAGGGACTGAAGAAAGATTTTGACTTGGTCGTTAACAGAGACTTTTAAAAAAGGAAATGAACTGTTTTTTGTGTACCTGAGCTTAGATAATTTTATAGATGTCATAGCTGTGATGTTAATAATAATGAGAAAGTGTTGATTTTGGATTCGTCATATTTAGCATCATAAGTCTTTGCAAATGGTCCAGCTCTTTTGAGTTTAGTTCTTTTTTTGCAATAATTTGTCAAATGTAACTAAATGTACATATAATTATATTATTCTCTTTTTTCTAAAGTAGGATTTTTCAACCTTGACAATATCTACATTTTTAGGGTCAGTATTTCTTTGTCTTGGGAGGCTGTCTCATGTATTATAGGATGTTAGGCAGTATTCATGGTCCCTATCAACCAGATCCCAGTAGCATCCTCCTCAATCAGTTTTGATAGCTGAATATGTCCCCAGACATTGCAAAATGTTGCATAGAGAGCAAAATTATATCTGTCACAGAACCACTGGTTGAAAGCAACCATTCTATCCCCTCAAGGCCTTCTAAATTATCCCAGGGATTGGTTGTCTTACTATCTCTGACACTGAATTTCAGTGTCATGTTTTAGATTTTTGATTATGTCAGTACTTCACTTCTGCTACCAATTTCTACATCAGTTATTATTATGAACTGAATGTGTATATCTCTCCATAATTCATATGTTGAATCCCTAGTCCCCAATATGATGATATTTGGAGATGAGGTCTTTGGCAAGCAATTAGATTTAGATTTGGTCATGGGTGTGGGGACCTCATGAGGAAATAAGTGGCCCTTACAAGAAGAATAATATAGAGGAACATCAATGTGAGGCTATAACAAAGAAGCAGGCATCTGCAAGCCAAGAAGAATCTCTCATTAGGAACTGAATTGACTGGCACCCTGATTGTGGACCTCCCAGACTCCAGAATTGTAAGAAATAAATTTCTGTTGTTTAAACCATTCAGTCTATGATATTTCATGATGTTAACCCAAGCTGCTTAAGACAATCATCTCTCACCATTATCCTATGTAACAGCACAAAAAATTAAAAAATCACATTGCTTATAGCAATATAAGCTTGTCACTCATGTTATGTGTTAGTTGAGACATTGTGAATTGTTTGTGTCATGTTTCTTTGTACAGACCGTATTGCCACTCATGGTTTGGAACATAATCTTCTCAAAGCAAAAGGAAAAATTGAAATGCTGAACTAGGTGATGGCTCTTAAGTTTCTTCTAGGATATTAAATACCTGAGACTGCCACGCCAAGGCAAGTTGTATGGTCAAGCCTGAAGTCAGTTGCATGGAAAAGTTTACCTGCATGGGGGACACTGTAAGTCAAGACAGTAAATAATTGAGAACAATGTATAATGAATGGCATCATTTTGGGGATGTTATAGCATAATACTTCATCCTCTGGGCAGGAGGTACAAGTTCCCCTGTAAGATATGGACATTTCCATCACCAATTTATCATTCTGTAAAGGGGTAGCTCTTGAGGAAAAGTGGGAGACTGGGAATGCAGGACTTACACTGAAAGGAGGGAGAAAAATTTTCTTTCACACAGGCATCACAGGGTTTGGATCTGGACCCCATGGCATACTACTTAAACATGCATGAGTAGCTCCAAAGAGATTGAACAGGAACTAAGCAGAGCTTCTCAGAAGAAACTGAGAAAATCTGACCAGGGTACCAGAATGGTCTCATCCAGTAGCAGTTCTAAGCAACTTTCTATACCATGCTGTGTTCCCTACATCTTCAAGTCGCACCCTGAAATATTACAAGACAGGCTGTGGCTGTGCTGCTTTAGGGAAAGTATTGACAAGCTCTATAAAAGGCAAGATGTAAGTTTTTTAATCTTCGGGGACCCTATGGTCTCTGACTCAACTGTCCAACTCTGCTGTTGTAGTATGAACGTGGCCATAGATGACACTTTGTGTCTGTGTTCCAACAAAAATTTATTTATTAAAACGGGTATCAGAGTTGTAGGGCTCTCTTTTGCCATCCCCTGATTTAGAGGAAAAGATTGTTTTGTGTTTTAAGATAGGGTGATAAGGGGACACTTGACACCCACCCCAACGTTATCATCTCTTTTCAAAAACCAGAAGAACTGTAGATGGTGATCAGAGGAGAGATGGTGTAGCAGTCATATCGGAAGGTCTCAGGAGGGCAAAGGAAGCACCAAACCTCCAAGTACCACTCCCCTGTCCCCTGGAGAGATACTAGAGAATGTAGAAACCAGATCCTGACAGAGTGATATTGTTACCAACCCTCCTGAGTGGGGCTCCAACAAGGGTCCTTCCACCCAGTGTCACTTGAGTCAGTAGAATGATACTGAGTTTGGTTCTGAATCAAAGGAATTTTTAAAAAAAATTTATTTACTTTTTGACTGTGCCAGGTCTCTGCTGCTGCCCAGGCTTTTCTCTAGTTGTGGCGAGCAGGGGCTTCTCTGTAGTTGTGGTGTCCAGTCTTCCTATTGTGGTGGCTTGTCTTTTTACAGAGCACAGGCTCTAGGGCACACGAGCTTCACTTGTTGCACATGTGGACACGGTATTGTGGTTCCCAGGCTCTAGAGCACAGGTTCCATTATTGTGGTGCATGGGCTTAGTTGCTCCATAGCACGTGGGATCTTCCTGGATCAGGGATCCAACCCGTGTCTCCTGCAGTGGCAAGTGGATCCTTTACTACTGAGTCATCAGAGAATGGAGAGGTGCAAGGTCATGCTGAAGAACATACAATATGCTATAGGTGGTGGATGGGGCTGCTTTACAGGAATCTCATGGGCATCAGTGGGGAAGGGGCGGAATTCTCCTGGGGGCAGCACGGCTCATGCTCCAGATCAAGGTGCCCAGGCAATGTCTATGCACACGGCCGCCCCCTGAGCTGAGGTGTCAGTGCAGCAGTTTCACATTACAGCAGTTTCTGCATTAGTTCAGTCGCACAGTCATGTCCAACTCTTTGTGATCCCGTGGACTGCGGCACGCCAAGCTTCCCTGTCCATCTCCAACTCCCGGAGCTTACTTAAACTCATGTCCATTGCGTTGGTGATGCCTATCTTTGAGATTGGAATTGTCGGGGGAGTATATAATTTCCTCAGTTCTGTCTTGCCACAGCAAAAAACTGAAGTGACAGATGGACCAGTGTTATAGCTCAGTTTTATTGGCAAGCAAAGGAAAATACATCCTGGAGGAGTGAGGGCAGGCTGTGAAGAGAAGAGAAACCCCCGGCTCAATTTTGGCTCCTCTTTTTGTATGTTTTTCTCCTCCCCTTGAGCCTTCCCTATGTAAATTGGGCTAGCCAGGAGAGCTGTTTGTTTTACCTGAGGTCCTCACTCTGGTCCTTGGACCTTCCTTTGTTCTATTTTCACGGGCTTTTCCCTTCTTTGTCTTTTAGCCGCTGTCATTTTGGACTCCTTTTTCCTATTCTATCTATCTAACAGAAAGAAAACTGACCTTTTCCAGTCCTGTGGCCACTGCTGAGTTTTCCAAATTTCCCAGCCTATCGAGTGCAGCATACTCACAGCATCATCTTTTAGGATTTGTAATAACTTGACTGGAATTCCATCACCTTCACTAGCTTTGTTTTTAGTGATGCTTCCTAAGGCCCACTTGACTTGGCATTCCAGGATATCTAGCTCTAGGTGAGTGATCATACCACCGTGATTATCTGGGTCATGAAGATCTTTTTTTGTATAGTTCTTCTGTGTATTCTTGCCACCTCTTCTTAATATCTTCTGTGTCTGTTAGGTCCATAGCATTTCTGTCCTTTATTGTGCCCATCTTTGCATGAATGTTCCCTTGGAATCTCTAATTTTCTTAAAGAGATCTCTAGTCTTTCCCATTCTATTATTTTCCTCTATTTCTTTGCATTGATCACTGAGGAAGGCTTCCTTATCTCTCCTTGCTATTCTTTGGAACTCATCATTCAAATGGGTATATCTTTCCTCTTCTCCTTTGCCTTTAACTTCTCTTCTTTTGTCAGCTATTTGTAAGGCCTCTTCAGATGATCATTTTGCCTTTTTGCATTTCTTTTTCTTTGGGATGGTCTTGATCACTGCCTTCTGTACAGTGTCATGAACCTCCCTCCATAGTTCTTCAAGCACTCTATCAGATCTAATCCCTTGAATCTATTTGTCATTTCCACTGTATAATCGTAAGGGATTTGATTTAAGTCATACCTGAGTGGGTAGTGGTTTTCCCTACTTTCTTCAATTTAAGTCTGCATTGGACCCCCTATAAGCAAGTGAAACTAGACAAAGCCCAAACAAAGGAAAAAAAAAACAGGTTAGACTTTATTACCTAGATTCTATTTTTATTTCCTGGGAATTTTTAATGGGCTTTGCTGGTGGCAGATCTCTCTTCGGCCCTTTGTCCCGCTCCTCATTCTTGAGGGGCACTAAGGGGCGATAGTCCAGCTTCTGTTTTTCTTCCTGCTAATTTGGGACATAATCACAACCCCAAGAAGAAAAGCAGAACTCCTCCCCAGCTGCTTTTAGATATGTTTGGTTGTTACACGGCCTCAGCCCTAACTTCACATCCCTGTGTGATCACCATTTGTCTAACCTTTTGCGGAAAAAGAACATCAGACAATTTAAGATGCGTGACCCAAATATTAGCAAGAGAATATGTGTTTGTGTGCTCAGTCCCTCAGTTGTGTCCGTCTCCTAACCCCATGGACTGTAACCCACCAGGCTCCTCTGTCCACGGGATTCCCTAGGCACAAATACTGGAGTGGGTTGCCATTTCCTTCTTCAGAGTTCAAATGCACTTTAATTTATTTCTTGGGGCTAACATCAAGCAGATCAGGGCAATCAGAAGCCACTGAAGTTCTGATTGAATCTCTACTTTCCCTGACAATTGGAGTCACCAGGTTAAGTACACAGTCCATTTTAATCCCAGGGCCCTTGTTATCCCCTTTGCCACATGTGACACACAAATCATGGACCATTATCATTTTGTAGGGATCCTACGAGCCCAAATCTGGGGATTATTTCTATTAGTAATGTAACCTGGAAGGGTTAATTTAGATTTCATACTGGATCTGCTTCTGTGACTTTATCCCTTTATCTTGTTGATTTTGTTATTGTTGCTGCTCAGTTGACAAGTCGTGTCTGATTCTTTGTGATCCCATGGACTGCAGCACCCCAGGCCTCCCTGTTCCTCACTGTCTCCCAGAGTTTGCCCAAGTTCATGTCCTTTGAATCCAACTATCTCAACTCTATCAACTAACTATCAACTATCTCATCCTCTGCTGCCCTCTTTCCCTTCTGCCTTCAATCTTTCCCAGCATCAGGGACTTTTTCAGTGACTTGACTATTCGCATCAGGTGACTAAAGTATTGGAGCTTCAGCATCAGATCTTCCAATTAGTACTCAGGGTTGATTTTCTTTAAGATTGACTGATTTGATCTCCTTGCTTTCCAAGGGACTGTGAAGAGTCTTCTCTGGCACCACAATTAGAAAGCATCAATTCTTTGGCATGCTGGCATCTTCATGGTCAAGCTCTCACATCTGTACACGACTACTGGAAAGACCATAGCCTTGACTATACAGACTTTTGTTGGCAAGGTGATGTCTTTGCTTTTTAATACACTGTCTAGGTTTGTCATAGCTTTCCTGCCAAGAAGCAATCATCTTCTGATTTTAAGGCTGCAGTCATCATCTGCAGTGATTTTAGAGCCCAACAAGAGGAAATCTGTTACTGTAGGCATATATAATGGCTTGCCTCAGGGAGATAGCCTGACCCTGCCCACCTATGAAGGGTTGTAAGGAAGTGAAACTAACACATCCTCTTGCCTGAGGCTTACTACTCTAAGAGATATTTGCAAAAATTGAATGGTCTTTCTACTTTGTTTCCTCACCTCCCCCATCTCTGATCCATAAAAGAAACTGGGATCCAAGTCCCACAAGATGGTTATTTTGAGGGACTAGCCTGCCATCTTCTCAGTCACCAGGTTCCCCAAATAAAGTCCCTTCCTTGTCTCAACCCCTCGTCCCTCAGATTTATTGACCTACCATGAGGCAAGCAGAGTGAGCTTGAACTTGGTCACATTAATGCCTTCGCCATTTCAGTAGCTGTTCAGTTCTAGCAAGGAATGCTTCTGTCCACCCAGAAAACATGTTGAAATAGTCCTGTACTCTTGGCATGACAGTGAAATCAGTCTGCCGATCATCCCCAGGATATGGCCCTCTGGTCTGAATAGGCCTTATCTGGGGCCTTTCGGGGTCTGGTGTTCGGGTTGTTCATTGTGCAAATGGGACATGTCTCAACTGTCTGAATGATTATGTTTGACTGATTATACTTTTTATGCCAGAAATTGCCATGAGCTCAATTAACCTGTTGTATAGGACTTGAATTACTTGTTGAGACTTCCTAATGGCTTGACAAGCTATAGTTCGGGGAAAGAAGTATTGTCCATGTTCATTTACTAGCCACCCATGACCTCATAGATCTCACTGAAGCCTCATTTTAGGGCTTTGTCTAAGTTTTCTTTTGTGTGGATTGGGGAATAATTGGATGAATCTGGCACTTGAGTTAGGAGGGGTAATTGCCAAGTTATTGGTTCTGGGGCTACCCTTTGGGCAGTTGTGTCCTCCTCGTTGTTTCCCTTTATTGCCTCTGAATCCCGCTCGAATGAATCCTTGTCACCTTTTTTGGTAACTGTGCTGCTTTTAAAGCTTCAACATGCTTAAGCCATGTTTTACTTGTTCACTATCTGAAATAAGCATACCTCTTTCTAAAAAGTCCCAAGTGTGTAGAATGGCATATGCATACCAGGAATCTGTTGACATCTAAAATCTTCCCTGTCCTTCACTGTAAGGCTCAGGTGAAGGCTATCAGCTCAGCCTTTTGGCTGAAGTCCCTGAAAGTTGGCTTTGTGCTTCTACGATTTGGGTCAGAGAGGTTAATGTGTATCCTGCCAGCCTTTTTCCTTCTCTCATTAAACTTCTCTGAACCTTTTTACTTCTTCAGGAAGAGGCTTACTTCCTAGGTCAGGGTCACTGTTCACTTCCTAGATCAAGTCTGTGATTTCTATACAGTCATGCTCCAGGGGCCCTATTTCTGTGGGTAGCATCATGGCAGAATCTAGCATGTGCCAGGATTTTATGGTAAGCACTGTGTTGTTTAAAAGCACAGAATGCACTTGAATCAACCTTCTAGGGGATAGACGTTCTGTCCCCTTAGAACTATGAAAGCTTGAACCTGGTGTGGAGTCCATATAGGGATTGGCTTACCAAGCATTAAAATTTCAGCCTCTTTTAGCAAGGTCGTAGTGGCTGCTACTGCCTGAAGGCAAAGCCATCTATTAGCAGTTTGATTTAATTGTTTAGAGAAATAGGCAACCACCAGTAAGGTGTTCCAGTTTTTGAGCTAATACCCCAAGAGCGATTCCTTTTTTTCTTTTTTAAAGTTTATTTATTTACTTATTTCTGACTGTGCTAGGTCTTCATTGATGCATGGCCTTTTCTATAGTTGTGGAGAGCAGGGGCCACTTTTTCAACGCAGTGGCTTCTCTTGTTGTAGGGTACAGGCTCTAGGGTACACCGGTTTCAGTAGTTACAGCTCCAGGGCTCTTGAGCTTGGGCTAAGTAGTTGTGGTTCAAGGGCTTAGTTGCCCCAAGGCATATTCCCAGATCGGGGATTGAACCTGTGTCTCCTGTATTGGCAGACAGATTATTTACCACTGAGCTACCAAGGAAGCCCCCTTTTTTCTATTGAATGTAAAGATCAAAGGGTTTATCTAAATCTGGGACGGCTAGGGCTGGGGCCTGAAGCTATTGCTTTTCCAATTCAAAATACCCCTTTATATTCTGAAGTCCATGTAAGAAGATCATCATTCTATTAACTCTTTATATAGAGGCGTAGGGGCTCTCTGGTGGCTTGGACAGCAAAGAATCTGCCTGCAATGCGGAAGACACAGCAATGAGTTTGATCTCTGGGTCAGGAAGATCCCCTGGAGAAGGGAATGACTATCCACGGCAGTATTCTTGTAGAGTATTCCATGGACAAAGGAGCCTGATGGGCTACAGTCCATGGGGTTGCAAGGAGTTGGACACAACTAAGTGCCTAAAAAACTAGGTACCAGATCATAGTTAGGGGTCCAGATGCAGCAAAACCCAGCCAGCGATACACTGAAGCTGTCTGCTAGTTTTAGGATGGTTCCAACAAGGGTTCTCCCACCTAGTGTTGTTTGACCCAATAGGAGACTAAGTTCAGGTTGGTTCAGAAGCAAAGGAAAGCTTTATTCTTTGATCCACAAAGGGAGAGGTATGAGCTTGTGGCTTAGAGCACACACTCTCCCCTATAGGCCCTGGGCAGGGCTGCTTTATAGGGATTTTGTCACTAGCTGGAGGGGGCGGAGTTCTCACTGGGCAGGCTCAGCTTTGTGCTGAAGGCTCCAGATCACAGTGCTCGGTGCAGTGTCTCTGCACATGGCCCGCTGCTGCCATCTTGAATTGCAATGTTCTGTGAATTGCCTCTGTACACAGCCTGCCAGCTGAGGTGTCAGCCCAGCTCTTCCACACTAGGAACTTAGGTCTGAAGTGCCAGGTGCCAGAAGCCTCCACATGTGGTGCCCAAAGAACAAGTAAAACTAGACAAAGCACAAAGAAAAGAAAAAAAAAAAAGGTTATACTATATTCTATAGCTCAGATTCTATTTTTATCTTCTGGGACTTGTTAATGGATTTTGCTGGTTACAATATCACTTTGAATTTGGGAAGCATACTTCTTTTCTAGTGTGTTTGATGTACCATAATCGTTTTTATATGTAGTTCTATCAAAACTATTATTAGATATTTGAAATTTTTGAATCCTTCCAAAGTCCTTTCACTGTGCATATATGATGATCTACTTGGTATATTTAATCTAGAATTATCAATCATCATCATCATCATTACATGTAATTAGCCAGATTGTTTAGTTAATAAATAGACCCACAAGTATTTACAGTGTTGCTTCATGTGCCTAGCATAATGCAAGACCTTTTAGGATATGTTAAAGCACAAAACATAATCCTGGCTGGGACATTGAGTGCTAAAGACAGTTCAGGACAGAAGCCCCAGATCTGATTTAGCCAGTTATAAGAGAGTGAGAGGTAAAATCCTGTTGGTGGATATTTTATTTCAGGATGTTCTGAGGGTTGGTTACATCTTGGCTACCACTGTTGCTGAGAACAGGGCTGCTTCTGCATTCTTGCCATGCTCACAGGTGGCCACATTGCTGGAAGAGACTGAGCCAGACCTTTGTGATTCCTGCAAAAACACATGGGGAAAGCAGTGGTGGATATTGCTCTTTTGTTTTTTTTTTTTATACTATTCCTGTTTTTTTTGTTTGTTTGTTTTTTGGCTGTTTTTGTTTGTTTGCTTTTGAACTGTGTCTTGCCTGACAACATTATTAACATTATTCAACTTTCTCTTGGGAACTTGACTTTTTCCCCTGAGAACTGAAGTTTCCCCCTTTTAATTAAGAGTCACTGACTAGGTCCTGACATTTTGCTGCTGGACTTCCCTGAGTCTAATGCATTCAACTGACCACTGAATGACCTTTTGGAACACAACCAATTCCTAGGTTGGGGACTGGTCTCTAGATAATTGCCTCTTTCTTTTATTTTGTTGTGTAGAAAAAAGATCAGTAAGATGAAGGACTATATTGTGAGATTTCTATTCCTGGTTTCCTATAAAATAAAACAATTTAACATGATTGAACTATTGAATTACATTTTTGAGTTAGAAAGGCTCTTAAAAACTGCCTAGTCCATCTTTTAGAGTTGAACTAATAACAATAATGATTTCAGATTTAAAAAATAATCAAACTAAAAGGATATAGTAATTTTGTTTATGTGCCCTGTCACAGCCCTTGAATTTTTTTCATCCCAGGACCAGACGATCCATTAAATATAGTTAGAATTTTAAAGTTCATAAAGCACACTAAGAAAATTCAATATATGCTCAATAAAGAGTTCATAATTAATAGTCATAGAGGTTAAGATTTTAGGCTTTTTTTTTTTTTTTAAATCTTTTTTTTTTTTATTAGTTGGAGGCCAATCACTTCACAACATTTCAGTGGGTTTTGTCATACATTGATATGAATCAGCCATGGATTTACACGTATTCCCCATCCCGATCCCCGCTCCCACCTCCCCCTCCACCCGATTCCCCCGAGTCCTCCCAGTGCACCAGGCTGGAGCACTTGTCTCATGCATCCCACCTGGGCTGGTGATCTGTTTCACCATAGATAGTATACATGCTGTTCTTTTGAAATATCTCACCCTCACATTCTCCCACAGAGTTCAAAAGTCTGTTCTGTATTTCTGTGTCTCTTTTTCTGTTTTGCATATAGGGTTATCATTACCATCTTTCTAAATTCTATATATATGTGTTAGTATGCTGTAATGTTCTTTATCTTTCTGGCTTACTTCACTCTGTATAATGGGCTCCAGTTTCATCCCTCTCATTAGGACTGGTTCAAATGAATTCTTTTTAATGGCTGAGTAATATTCCATGGTGTATATGTACCACAGCTTCCTTATCCATTCATCTGCTGATGGGCATCTAGGTTGCTTCCATGTCCTGGCTATTATAAACAGTGCTGCGATGAACATTGGGGTGCACGTGTCTCTTTCAGATCTGGTTTCCTCAGTGTGTATGCCCAGAAGTGGGATTGCTGGGTCATATGGCAGTTCTATTTCCAGTTTTTTAAGAAATCTCCACACTGTTTTCCATAGCAGCTGTACTAATTTGCATTCCCACCAACAGTGTAAGAGGGTTCCCTTTTCTCCACACCCTCTCCAGCATTTATTGCTTGTAGACTTTTGGATAGCAGCCATCCTGACTGGCGTGTAATGGTACCTCATTGTGGTTTTGATTTGCATTTCTCTAATAATGAGTGATGTTGAGCATCTTTTCATGTGTTTGTTAGCCATCTGTATGTCTTCTTTGGAGAAATGTCTGTTTAGTTCTTTGGCCCATTTTTTGATTGGGTCATTTATTTTTCTGGAATTGAGCTTCAGGAGTTGCTTGTATATTTTTGAGATTAATCCTTTGTCTGTTTCTTCATTTGGTATTATTTTCTCCCAATCTGAGGGCTGTCTTTTCACCTGACTTATAGTTTCCTTTGTAGTGCAAAAGCTTTTAAGTTTCATTAGGTCCCATTTGTTTAGTTTTGCTTTTATTTCCAATATTCTGGGAGGTGGGTCATAGAGGATCTTGCTGTGGTTTATGTCGGAGAGTGTTTTGCCTATGTTCTCCTCTAGGAGTTTTATAGTTTCTGGTCTTACATTTAGATCTTTAATCCATTTTGAGTTTATTTTTGTGTATGGTGTTAGAAAGTGTTCTAGTTTCATTCTTTTACAAGTGGTTGACCAGTTTTCTTAATATTAATTTATAAACCTTGAAACTAAAAACAGGAAAAGATCACACAGCTTCAATTTTAGTGCACATTGATGACAGTAACTTCCCAAATTTTACGTATCTTGAAAACAGGAAATAAAATTTTCACATACTATAAATTTAGAACACTATTTCGCATATATTAAATCATGATTTTATGAGATTGGAGTATGTCCTTTGCTGTTTATTTTCTTATCAACTAAGTGATGTAATATTTAATAATGCAGGTTTAAAGACATCAACATATACCAGTCAGAATGGGCATCATCAGAAAGTCTACAAGTAATAAATGCTGCAGAGGGTGTTGAGAAAAGAGAACCTTTCTACACTGTTGGCAGAAATGTAAATTGATACAGCTACTATGAAGAGAGCAGTATGAAGGTTCCTTACAGAGCTACCATATGATTCAGCAATCCCAATCCTGGGCATATAGCCAGAGAACTCCATAATTTGAAAAGATATATGTACCCCAATATTCACTGCAGCACTATTTACAATAGCCAGGTCATGTAAGTAACCTAAATGTCTAAGAACAGAAGAATGGATAAAGAAAATGTGGTACATGTATACAATGGAGTATACATATATATTCCATTAAAACAGAATAGAATAGCTAAATAATGAAAAAAGAATGACATAATGCCATTTGCAGCAACACGGATGTATCTAGAAGTTGTCATACTGAGTGAAGTCAGTCAGATAAAGGCAAGTATCACATGATATCACTTACATGTAGAATCTAAAAAATATTACAATGAACTTATTTGCAAAGCAGAAATACAGTCAGAGATGTAGAAAGCAATCTTATGGTTACCAGGTGGGGCAAAGGGGGGGAGGGGCTAAATTGGGAGGTTGGAATTTGACATATAGACACTACTATATATAAAATAGATAACTAGTAAGATCTACTATGTAGCACAGAGAACTCTACTCAATACTCTGCAATGATCTGTATGGGAAAAGAATCTAAAAAAGAGTGGATATGTGATTATGTACAACTGATTCACTTTGCTGTAGAGTGATGTACACAGCATCGTAAATCAACTATATGCCAATAATATTTTTTTTAAAAAAAGAACATAGCCAATCAAATATAAGAACAAAAAAGAGAGTTATATATTCTCAAATATTTTTCATGTAAAGATAGGTTCTTTTAAAAATCCTCATAACCCAAGTTCTTTTAAACAATCTCTTTTTCTAAAGATGAAGGCTGTGTTACTGTCCATTATGTTGAAAGCTCATAAGCTCTTGCAGTCTTGAAACAGACTGTGGTATAACAGACCACTGCAGAATTTTCAGTTTGAAAGACAATGAACTCTCTCAGCTTTTACCTCTATGGCTTCTTCATCCCAACCTAAATCATACAATATCTACTCTAAGGGGCACTTAGCCACATGTTACCTAAACTTCTGTTAAAAATCATATATTTTTGGCTCATAGAGATCCCAAGTTATTATCACAATCAAATAGATAACTAAAAAAAAGGTTTTATACTTATTTTCCACACACACTTTAGTTAATTCAGTTCAAAGAGAAGGGATTTATCTGTTGCTCTTTTGAAGATACTTGTTTATTGTCAATGACTGTGCTCACTAAGAGATGTTAAAAGCATGGAAGTAAAAGTCACTCAGTTGTATCTGACTCTTTGCGACCCCATGGACTATACAGTCCATGGAATTTTCCAGGCCAAAATACTGGAGTGGGTAGCTGTTCCCTTCTCCAGGGGATCTTCCCAACCTAGGAATTGAACCCAGGTCTCCTGCATTGTGTGAGGATTCTCTACCAGCTGAACCACCAGAGAAGCCCAAGAATACTGGAGTCAATAGCCTATCCCTTCTCCAGGTGATCTTCCCAACAACCCAGGAATCATCCAACCAGGGTCTCCTGCATTGAAGGTGGATTCTTTACCAGCTGAACTACCAGGGAATATAATGTGATGCTTTTAAATACTTCTCTGGTATACTTAGTGAAAGCAAGATATTATTTGCTTTTAGATTTGTAAAAGGAATTTAGAGATTATAGGACATGATTCTTTTTTCCTAGCATAATTCCAAGTGTCTCTATGAAGGTATTTTGGATGAAATTAACATTTAAATCAGTATACTGATTATAGAAATTGCCCTCCCTAATGTGGGTTGGCCTCACCCAATCAGAAAACCTGAATAGAACCAAAAGTCTGACTTTCTCCTCGGTAAGAGTTCTTTCTGCCTCTTTGCCTTCAAATTGGGACATGGGCTTTCTCCCTGCTTTTAGATTCAAAATGAATCATGGTCTCTTCCCTGAATCTTAAGCCTGCTGGCCTCAGGACTAGAACTAAGCTACTGACTCTTCTGGATCTATAGCTTGCCAACTCACCCTGCAGATCTAGGGATCTTGGGGTTTGCTAGCCTGCATAACTTTGTGAGCCAATTCCTTGTAAAAAATCTTTTGACACATAGGTACATCTATATACATATAATTTGTTCTGTTTCTCTGAAAAACCCTAATATACCCTACTGTTAGTCATGAAGCATTCTCCTGTGTTTTCTTGTTTAGGAATCTAACTTCTACATTTAGGTCTGTGATTTATCTCTAATGAGTTTATGGGCATGAAGGAAAGTAGAAGTTGGTCTTCATTTTTTGTTTCCCTTCAGGAGTACATTCAATTGTTTCAGCACCATTTCTTTAAAAAAGCTTTTCTTTCTCCATTAAAAAGATTTGATAAATCAGTCAAAAATAAATTGCCTATATAGATGTGCAGTTAATCTAAACTCTATTGTATTCCACTGATATTTATTCTTCTGTATGCTATTACCACACAGTCTTAAATATAATAGCTTTACAGTAAACCTTGTAATCAGATATAGAAAGTCCTCCAAGTTTCAATTTATCAAGACTGTTTTTACAATTCTAGATGCTCTGAATTTCCATACAAATTTTAGAATGAATTTGTCTATTTCAACTAGTCTCTGGAATTCTGTCGACTTGCATTGAATCTGAAGATCAATTTTGAAAAACTATTAATATTATTGAGTCTTACAATCTATTAGCATGTAATATCTATTTATATTTTTGTTAATTATTATTTTCAGTATTTAGACTTTTTAACAGATCTTTCATGTCTTTGGTTAGATTTGTTTATAGATATTTGATCATTTTCTGAGTTTTATTCTGTTTTCACTTAATGTATTTGATAATCCATAAATAAGTCAGAGGAGGAACAAAAATACCAAACACTAAATGAAATATCTGATAATTGTTGCACCTGGGGCTATCTCAGTGTCTCTTTTGGCTGAATGTTTCCTCTTTTTACTGTAAATCACATTTTTATAGTTATTTATAAGTCATGTACTTTTTCATTAGATTCTGGACATTGTATGTAAAATAGAGACTGAAATAAACATTACACCTAGTAAAAGCTATGCTCCTTCTTTGGTCAGGCTGTTAGCATAGGGAGCTAAACTAATACAGCTCTATTTAGTTTTAGTTTAAACCTTGTTTAAAATTTTTATTTATTATTATTATTTTACTTTTTGGCCACACCCCTTGGCACATGGGATTTTAGTTGTCCGACCAGGGATTGAACCTGTGCCCCCTGCATTGGAAGTGTGAAGTCTTAACCCCTGGATGCCAGGGAAGACCCAGTTTTACATTTTTAGCGTCAAGACTTTTTCTTTATCAGGGATTGAGATCTCAGCATGCCAAGTTTTTAGCAATCCCTTTATGCTTTACAACTTAGGTGACAGCTTTCTGAGTGGTAGGATCTCTCCTCTCTCCCTCTGCTTTAAATTCTGGCAGTCAGATTTTAATCACTGAGGAGTTCTTGTTTTCTAATCTCATCTCTGGCTTTCTAAACAATAAGAGATGTTTTTCCATTCTACTGACATTTCCCCAGCTTTCTGACAGTCTCTAGAGCGCATTCCCTAAAAGCCTGGAGTGCACAGTTCAATTCAGTTGCTCAGTTGTGTCTGACTCTTTGCGACCCCATGGACTGTAGCACATCAGACTTCCCTGTCCATCACCAACTCCCAGAGTTGCCTCAAACTCATGTCCATTGAGTCGGTGATACCATCCAACCATGTTCATAAAATTTCTATCCACATCCTGCCCTATTACCATCCCCAGGAAGCCCTAGTCTTACTTGTGGGAAATGCTCATTTCTCAGGGAATGGGACATTCTTTCAGCTTTCCCAGATTTCGTTTCATTACAATTACTCATATGCTTACTGAAGACTCATAAAGAAGAGTTAGTAGTTGAGTGTACATATCAGGTGACTGGGGCTCCTTAGGATTTCAGCTCATCACTACAGCCTCCATGTGGCCATTAAAATTTCTTAAATTTTAGCTGATTTCTTCTTACTGTAGTTCAGGTAGTTTTGATGAAAGCAATGGCAGGTGCCTTCTCTCTCTTAGAACAATTTATTACTTTCTGAAATTTAATTCATTCATGTTCTTTGTGACCTTGGCTTTCTGGTGGGTTTAAAAAGATAAATGTATAATAGAGAAGTTTATCTGACTTGTTCTCATTATTAACATGGGAGCCAAGTCCTTTTAACTGAAAGCAGGAGTCCCAAATCAGCATGCTGCTTTTAATTCACTGGTGTTGCAAATAATAGATACAGAAAAACAAGGAGTTCTTTAGTGGCATGAAGTTGTTCCTATGGCTGAAAGCAACTTCTTTGATCTTATACCACTGTGTTTTTGATTGATCTGTCACTGATTAATGGTGATAATGCTGCTGCTGCTGCTGCTAAGTCGCTTCAGTCGTGTCCGACTCTGTGCGACCCCATAGACGGTAGCCCACCAGACTCTTCTGTTACTGGGATTTTCCAGGCAAGAAGTGGAGTGGGTTGCCATTTCCTTCTCCGATGCATGCATGCATGCATGCTAAGTCACTTCAGTTGCATGCGACTCTGTGTGACCCTATGGACAGCAGCCCACCAGGCTCCTCTGTCTACAGGATTCTCTGGGCAAGGATACTGGAGTGGGTTGCCATTTCCTTCCCTCAATGGTGATAATAAGATCATTCAAAATGTGAAAAAAGTAATTCTTGGGAACCTAACATGAATTTTCAGTTTCAGGGAAAATTTGGTATGTCACAGTACTGAATAAAAGAAGTGCTAAGATGCTTTCTTCTTCTCTGGCTGTGTGTCTATAGCCCAGCTTAGCTGTGTCCTTCAGAGATGCAGATGAAACTATCACCTTCTGTCCATACTCAGAAGTGATTTTCCCAAGTGTACTTTTAGGGGGTGAGTAGAAACTTGTCCTTTGGTTAGGAAGGCTAGTGTGATAATGAGAGTAGCTCCACTCATCAAGGTCCCTGAACATTCAATCTGCTGATAATTCCACGCTATACCCCGTACTTCCTTTCTCAAAGGCCAATATTTAAGAATAGCTCTCTTGTCTTTTCATCTTTCTATGCTCCATCACTGAGACACTCTAGCAATAGTTAAACGGTTGAAAGTTTGGACTCTGATGCCTGGTGGCTTTGATTAAATCTTAATCACACAACTTTTGTGTAACTTGGGCATGTTATTGTACTTTAATCTCTCTGTACCTTGTGTGGCCCCATGGACTGTAGTCCACCAGGCTCCTCCGTCCATGGAGTTCTCCAGACAAGAATACTGGAGTGAATAGCCATTCCCTACCCCACGGGATCTTCCTGACCCAGTGATCAAATCTGGGTCTCCTGCATTGTAGGTAGATTCTTTGCTGTCTGAGCTACCAGGGAAGCCCCTACTTAGCACTTAAATGTGAGCTATTTTATAATACTATTGGCACTTTCAAATGGCCAGGTAATGTTGCTAAACAATTTTCAAGCACTATCTCAAGTAAGAATCCTCTCATTTCCTGTGATATCAGTATTATCATCCCCATTTTGCTAATGTAGAATTTCAGGCTCAAATAGATTAGACTGCACAATCTTTAAGATGAAACCAGAAGTCAAGGTCAGATCTTTTAATTCCAGAGTCATATACTTAACCACAGCATTGCTAATTCTTATTTCAGGTATCATTTCCCGTGAAGGATGTTACAGAATTAACCTGTGTAAAATGTTGCAGGGTTTTAATATCTCAGTGGAGAAATTGCTTAGGAATCCAGAAGCTCTTGATTCTGGGACCACATATCTACTACTCTCAAGAGTAAACTTATAATGTTCCTATTCTACCAATGCCTTTAAAAGCTGTAGGAATGAACCTAAGAGGTTCATGTGGGACTTTCAGAGTTGAGATTAATTGCACATCTATATAGGCATGGAGCTTCCTTTCTTATCTTGTAGACATTTTTCCTTCAGTACCAGGATAAAGAACTCTGTCATGTTCAGGGGAATTTTACCTTCCTCAGACTGAAGGAACCACAAGTGAGGAGTCAGCTGTGCCTCCGCAATAGGTCAATAAGACAAGCCAGAGTAATCTATGGGAGTCAGTAAATAGACCATAAGAGACAGCTAGGAGAGAGGCTTTCATTTGCTATTCTGAAAAATGTAAAAGAAAAATTACCTGATCATGACTTATTGAGGGCATTAGGGAATCAGCAATTGTCAATTCTGCTGAAGGGAAGCAATTTAAGTAGACAGACAGGTGGGAGCCCTTACGGAGTCTTTGTGCAAAGAGTATGAGGAAGGAAAACAAGTGAAGGCTCACACTGCACTGTTCTAAAAGTGAGTGAAAGTGTGTCTGACTCTTTGCGACCCCATGGACTATAGCCCACCAGGCTCCTCTGTCCGTGGGATTCTCCAGGCAAGAATACTGGAGTGGGCTGCCATTTCCTGCTCCTGCACAGACTTCTAAGTAGAACTGTTTTCTCAAGGCTGGGGCAACAGAAACTGTGGGTTCTTATAGATGACTTGAAATAAGAACCTGATCTAAATGCATTAAAGGGATTCCAAAAGGATGACACAATGTTTTTCCTCCCCAGTTGGCATCACCCCTCTCTTCCTATAATTTAAAGAAGTAACTATTTACCAAAAAGGGTATTAATGTATTTTTTGCCAATTGTGGAATAATGTGTTCCATTCTTGCTAGATATAGGGTAGAAGTTTTTTTCCTTTTGTTATTTTTGTTTGTTTGTTTTTGTATCAAAGAGTATAATGTTTTATACATGAAAAGTCCCAAACAATGCTCCTTTGTTTTCTTTTGACAAGAGGACAAAACCTTTAAATACCCAGAGAATTTTGAGAAAGTTGACAAAATGTAATAATCATAATAAAAATATTTGTTACATGCTAATTTTAATTCACAAATTAATAATTTAAAGTCATGTTTAATCTTCACAATGATCTTTGTGTTTTCCCACATTTTATTGATGCAGTAACGTGGAATTTATGTAACTTGTTCATGATTTCATACCTAGTGGATTGAACAGAAAAGATTCAAGTGCTGGTGTTCCTGTCTCCAAAAGCAGTGTTCTCCATTACTGCACAATAATACTTCAAGAGATATGCATTTGTAGTTGGAGGCTTCTAGACTGGGGACACCAAGTATATCAGTAAAGTTTCAATCAGAGAAGCAGAACTGCTTTGTTATAAGTGTTTGAACTTACCCACTGTGGGAACCAGTTAAGTAGTCTGTAAAACTGTTGCTTTCATAGTAGTCTCTGTAAAGCTGTTGCTTTTCATTTCAGAGTCTGAAATCCACAAGACATGTAAGTGGGAAGGAAAAATGGATATAAAGTACGAGAGAAAACAAAACAATTCAGAACTAATGAACAAAGCTGAAATTTATAAATATCAGCTAAAACCCACAATTGGCTTTCACAGCCTCCAACTTTGACATCTGGTATCCCTGGTGGCCTTCAGAAGTTAGTACCCTTCATCTGAGAGTGAACAGCTACCCTAATTTTCCAGGACAGAGAGGCTAATGCCAGAATAAATAGGTCTCCAAAACAAAATGGAAGCTGGAGTGATCTTGCTTATTAGAACTTTACCTTTTACTTTTAACAAGTACTCACTTGGATAATTTGTGCTTGCCTTCTCCACAACTCTGGTCTCCCTGAATCTATAGGTTCTTGTTCCAGAGGGGAAATGTTTCTGATTTGTGACTCAATGAGTCCTCCATTAAACTTAAAGCTATGCCTGTTATATTGTGTTCCTTTGTATTTTTTGCAACAAGAGATAATCAGGCAAGGAAAGAGCTTTCATATGAAGGGTAATTGACTCTGATCAACAGGATATGGTAGGGATTTTATTATATAATTTGGGCAGGGAGAAATATACAGTATACTTGGGATTCAGATGATCTATTGGAGCTTTTCTTTCAGTTCTTTGTCCAATATTGGGAATCAATGGACAAAT
The DNA here is from genome assembly GCF_033118175.1 of Dama dama. Lineage (NCBI taxonomy): Eukaryota > Metazoa > Chordata > Mammalia > Artiodactyla > Cervidae > Dama > Dama dama. The sequence continues at coordinate 34,895,441 of NC_083708.1, read as the reverse complement.
GCAGCAACCATAGTATGAGAAGGCCAAGATGACCAGGGATGAAGTTCTATCTCATTTTGCATCATAGTCTACACCAGTACATCACAGTGCCTGGAGCAGTGGAGGTTCCAGCTGGGGATGAGTGTAATCTAGATTACTAGGAGAAAAGGAAAGAGATGATGAGTATTATTTTGAGCTTGAGACCAGCTCCAGCAATGATTCTTATTGATGACACATTGTAAGCTTCCCTATGAAAAGAGATCAATCAAAATACTGGATCATCTGTGTTCCAGATGAGGTGAATTTACCTTATGGAGCAAGTTGATGCAAGCAGCTGCAGTGGATATTGTGAGGTGCTGGCCAGATGCCCTCTTTAGAAATAAACACACATTTTACCAGCTTCAGCTTCCAGAGGTTTTGATTGTTGAATTATCAGGATTCCTCTGTAGAAATCACATTTGTCAAAGGAAGCTGCCTTTTCTACTTCTCTTTCATGGGATCATCCTATACCCATGACTGGACAGTATGAGGGTACAAAGCCCCAGCTTCCTTATAAAATCAAGATAATTTTTCAGGTCTACCCCAGATCTGGAGCTCCTCTCATGTCAGTTAAGACCTCTATTTCTAACTTCTGTTAAATCTCTTCATTGGCTTGCCTTATAGCTCAGTTGGTGAGGAATCTGTCTGCAATGCAGGAGACCCGGGTTTTATTCCTGGGACAGGAAGATCCCCTGGAGAAGGAAATATCAACCCACTCCAGTATTCTTGCCTGGAGAATCCTATGGATCAAAGAGCTTGGAAGGCTACAGTCTGTAGGGTCACAAGAGTCAGATACAACTGAGCGACTAAAGCACCACCGACCTCTCCATCACCCAATCCTGCCTCCGTTATCCCTCAGCAATGTCCCTGAAGGTATTTCTTAACAAGCCTCATACATGAAAATCCCACAGATGCAGTTTGCTTTCTGAGTAATCCATCTTAAGACATAGTGTAATACAGAAAACAAGATAACCTTAGTATAAGAAAAGCTGCAATAATGGGCTTTAGGTCATGGTTTATGTCCTAGTTTACATTTTTTCTCCACTCCCCAGGAACTTAGAAGCTGTAGCAGGCCACACATGTTAAAAAAGCTAAACACACCAATTTGAGGTCAGTTAATGCACCTCATAGACTTCTCTGGTGGCTCAGATGGTAAAGCGTCTGCCTACAATGCAGGAGACCTGGGTCCAATCCCTGGGTCAGGAAGATCTCCTGGAGAAGGAAATGGCAACCTACTCCAGTATTCTTGCCTGGAAAATCCCATGAATGGAGGAGCCTGGTCATATATTGAGATGAGGATTAAAATAACTTCAATGGAATGAAACCATGATTCTTTGGAGTTCCAGAAGCTACTTAGTAAGCTCAAGATTGAGCATCAGTAATTGGCAAACAGTAATTCATGAGCCAAATGTGGTCTGCTGCTTATTTCCATAGACAAAGTTATCAAAACAAGGTGTATCCTTCTTTTGTCTTGGCTAGTCTGCTCTTCGGCTTGCGTGTCAGGGCCGAGTAGTTGTGATTGAACCTATGTGAACTTCAAAGCCTAGAATATGTACTCTCTGACTCTTTACACTAAAAACTTTTCAACCCAAAAAGAAACCTGATTTGAAAATAGGTAATGTAAAGAAGACTGGGTTGAGGGATCAGTAATAGTTGACTCTAAGCTGGCGAGGAAATGACTCCTGGAGGAAATATCAAATAAATTTGCATCAAGAAAATGTTACAGTATCCCAATAAACATAGGCAGTGGCCATTACCGTAGCCCCCTGCCCTAGAAAGGTCACATCTGTTGCCTTGGGTCACACTGCATAATCATAGTAACAAAACTAATTCTGAGATATAACATAGGTTCATATTAAGAAATGTTGGCTTCTTCCTGATTCATTTCCCCAAAGAAGGTGAAGTTGAGGCTTGTGTTAATCGAGGATTTGTTGTTGTTATTCAGTCACTCAGTCGTGTCTGACTCTTCACAACCCCATGGACTGCAGCATACCAGACTTCTGTGTCCTTCACCATCTCCTGGCGCTTGCTCCAACTCATGTTCATTGAGTCAGTGATGCCATCCAACCATCTTGTACTCTGTCATCACCTTCTCCTCCCACCTTCAATCTTTCCCAGGATAAGGGTCTTTTCTAATGAGTTTACACTTCACATTAGGTGGCCAAAGTATTGGCGCTTCAGCATCCATCCTTCCAATGAATATTCAGGTTGATTTCCTTTAAGATCAACTGGTTTTATCTCTGTGATGTCCAAGGGACTCTCAAGAGTCTTCTCCAAGACTCCAAGATGCACAGTTTGAAAGCATCAATTCTTCAGCATTCAGCTTTCTTTATGGTCCAACTCTCACATGCATACATATTTAATGGAAAAACCATAGGTATGATTAGATGGACCTTTATCACCAAAATGGTATCTGTGCTTTTTAATGCTTTGTTTAGGTTTGTCATGGCTTTTCTCCAAGGAACAAGTATCTTTTAATTTAATGGGTACATTCACCACCCATGGTGATTTTGGAGCCCAAGAAGATAAAATCTGTCACTGTTTCCATTGTTACTCCATCAATTTCCCATGAAGTGATGGGACCAGATGCTATGATCTTAGTTTTTGAATGTTGAGTTTTAAGCCAGATTTTTCACTCTCCACTTTCATCTTCATCAAGATGCTCTTTAGTTCCTCCTCATTTTCTACTATTGGGGTGGTATCACGTGTATGTCTGAGGTTGTTGATATTTCTCCCAGAAATCTTGATTCCAGCTTATGCTTCATCCAGCCCAGTGTTTCTCATGATGTACTCTGCATATAAGTTAAACAAGCAGGGTGACAATATACAGCCTTGACGTACTCCTTTCCCAATTTTGAACCAGTCCTTTGTTCCATGCCTGGTTCTAACTGTTGTTTCTTGACTTGCATACAGGTTTCTCAGGAGGAAGATAAGGTGGTCTGATATTCCCATCTCCTTCAGAATTTTCCACAGTTTGTTGTTATCCACACAGTCAAAGTCTTTAGCATAGTCAATGAAGCAGAAGTAAATGTTTTTCTGGAACTCTCTTGCTTTTTCTATGATGTAACAGATGTTACCAATTTGACCTCTGGTTCCTCTGCCTTTTCTACATCCAGCTTATAGTTCTGGAAGCTCTTGGTTCACATACTGTTGAAGCCTAGCTTGAAGGATTTTGAGCATGACCTTGCTAGCATGTGAAATGAGAACAATTGTGCAGTAGTTTGAACATTCTTTGGCATTGCCCTTCTTTGGGATTGGAATGAAAACTGACCTTTTCCAGTCCTGTGGCCACTGCTGAGTTTTCCAGTTTTGCTGCATACTGAGTACAGCACTTTCACAGTCTCATCTTTTAGGATTTGAAATAGCTCAGCTGGAATTCCATCACCTCCACTAGCTTTGTTTGTAGTGATGCTTCCTAAGGCCCACTAGACTGCATTCCAGGATGTCTGTCTCTAGGTGAGTGGTCATGCCATCATTGTTATCCAGGTCATTAAGATTTTTTTTTGTATAATTCTTCTTTGTGTTCTTACAACCTCTTCTTAATATCTTCTGCTTCTGTTAGGTCCGTACCATTTCTGTCCTTTGCATGAAATATTCCCTGGTATCTCTAATTTTCTTGAAGAGAACTGTAGTCTTTCCCATTCTGTTGTTTTCCTCTATTTCTTTGCATTGATCACGGAAGACGGCTTTTTTATTTCTCCTTGGTATTCTTTGGAACTCTGCATTCAGATGGGTGTATCTTTCCTTTTTTCCTTTGTCTTTCACTTCTCTCCTTTTCTCAGCTACTTGTAAGGCCTCCTCAGACAACCATTTTGCCTTTTTGCATTTTTTTTCCTTTGGAATAGTTTTTATCACTGCTTCCTGTACAATGTTATAAATCTCTATAGTTCTTCAGGCACTCTGTCTATCAGATCTAATCTCTTGAATCTATTTGTCACTTCCACTGTATAATCATAAGGGGTTTGAATTAGGTCATACCTGAATGGCCTAGTGGTTTTCCCTACTTTCTTCAATTTAAATCTGAATTTTGTAATAAGGAGTTCATGATCTGAGCCATATTCAGCTCCTGGTCATGTTTTTGATGACTGTATAGAGCTTCTCCATCTTTGACTGCAAAGTATATAATCGATCTGATTTCGGTGTTGTACTGGTAATGCACATGTGTAGAGTTGTCTCTTATTGTTGTTGGTTGGGGGTGTTGTTTGCTATGACCAGTGTGTTCACTTGGAAAAACTCTGTTAGCCTTTGTCCTTCTCCATTTTGTACTCCAAGGCCAAACTTGCCTTTCCTCCAGGCATCTCTTGATTTCCTACTTTTGCATTCCAGTCCTTTATGATGAAAAGGACGTTTTTTTTAGTGATAGTTCTGGTTATCTTGTAGGTCTTCATAGAACCATTCAACCTCAGCTTCATCAGCATTAGTGGTTGGAGCATAGATTTGGATTACTGTCAAATTCAGTGGCTTGCCTTGGAAACAAACCAAGATCATTCTGATGTATTTGAGACTGCACCTAAGTAGTGCATTTTGGACTCTTTTGTTGACTATGAGGGCTACTCCATTTCTTCTAAGAGATTCTTGCTCACTGTAGTAGATATAATGGTCATCTGAATTAAAGTTGACCATTCCTGTGCATTAAATTCACTTATTCCTAAAATATTGATGTTCACTCTTGCCTTCTCCTGTTTGACCACTTCAAATTTACCTTGATTCATGAACCTAATATTCCAGGTTCCTATGCAATATTGTTCTTTACAGCATCAGAGAATTTACTTTCACCACCAGACACATCTACAGCTGGGTGTTATTTCTGCATTTGCTCTGCCTTTTCATTCCATTTGGAGCTATTTCTCTGCTCATCTCCAGTAGCATACTGAACATCTACTGACCAGGGGAGTTCATCTTTCAGTGTCATATATTTGTGCTTTTTCAAAGTCTTCATGGGGTTTGGAAGGCAAGAATACTGAAGTGGTTTGCCATTTCTATCTCCAGTGGGCCACGCTTTGTTAGAACTGTCCACCATCACCCATCTGTTTTGGGTGGCATGGCATGGACCTTAGTTTCATTGTTAGACAAGGCTGTGATCCATGTGATCAGTTTGGTTAGTTTTCTGTGATTGTGGTTTTCATTCTGTCTGTCTGATGGCTGGGGATAAGAGGCTTGTGGAAGCTTCCTGATTGGAGGGACTGGCTGTGAGGAGACTAGGTCTTGCTCTGGTGGGTAAGGCCATGCTCAGTAAATCTTTAAACCAATTTTCTGATGATAGGTGGGGCTGTGTTCCCTCCCTGTAGTTTGGCCTGAGGCCAAAGTTTGCCACCATGACCTGCCTCTCAGGATGCTGCAGACTGTATACTTACCACCCAGCAGGTTGCTGTTGACACATACCTCCACCAGAGACTCCTGAACACTCACGCAAGTCTGGCTCAGCCTCTTGTGGGGTGACTGCTCCTTTCTCCTGGGTCCTGATGTGCACAAGGTTTTGTTTGTGCCCATACAAGGCAAGAATTGTTTTACCAGGTATTGATGATTGGTGGAATTCTGCCCAACTTGAGATGGGAACAAAGTACTGCAGGTTGTACAGTTTTTGTGCTGAAGCACAAAACCTGGTAATATAATCCTTGCCTTGTATGCATATGATAGGAACTTCTTTCAGTTTTATACATCTTTTGAAATTAATTCTGCTTCTATAGGCATGGTTGTTCTCTTTGTGAAAAGAAACAACAAACTAAAGCGTGTTAGGGATTCATCTGCGAAATAATACTAACCAGAAACAAAGCAGAAATTATAACTGAGAGCTGAAACTAGGTGAGGTGAGTAAGGTCCTCACTTTACATACAAAATTTAAGGGGATGCCAAACAATCAATAATCAAGGTTGGTAAATCAATGCAATATTAAAAAAATAATATAAAACACTAATGATGAAGAAAATAACAAAATTTTAAGGAACATAATCTGTATTCTTCCTTATTTTTCTTCTGGTTCCATTATGCTTTGCCTTGGCACTGTTGCAATTGCATTAATAGGTCTTGTTCTCATTTTGGAGAGGTCTTTTTGTAAGGCCGTTAGCATGGGATTGAGAAATCTGAAAACGGAGTAATCTGTGAGTTGGACCTGTAACTTGAGAGACATCACATGCCATCTGTAAGTCCACAATTTTCTATCTCCTCATTGAGGTTGGGGAAACATTTTTGAGAATATTTCAGAATGATCTATTTTAGCAGAGCATTGGTCTATATGAAATCTCCCTACTTTTGAACTGCATGATTTCAATAAGCCTATCTCAGTCCTTCTTTTATCTCTAAATTTTAAATTTATTTTTAATTTTATTTATCTGCTTATATATTTTTGAAGAAAGACTTTTATTTTTATCACTCATCCTGAACCTTTGCTCTCCCTCTAGCTAACTATTTTACTTTATTATTTCCAGGTTAATTGAGATACAATAAGTTGAAATATACAATGAGTTGAAATATAATGTTGCATAAGTTTAAGGTATATTGTTGATATATTTACATATCACAATATGATTGCCACTATAGTACTAATACTTCCATTATACCACATAATTACCATTTCTTTTTGTGATGAAAACATTTAAGATCTAGTCTTTCAACTGTTCTCAAATATGTAATACAATACTGTTAATTATTGTCATAAAGCATGTGCATTAAATCCCCAGAACTTACTTATCTTTTAACTGGAAATTTGTTCCTCCTGACCAACATCTCTCTAATTCTCCTAGTCCCCAGGCACTGGTAAACCACCATTCTACTTTACTTTTACAAGTTTGACTTTTTAAGGAATTTACATATACGTAATGTCATATAGTATTTGTCTTTCTCTGTTTGACTTATTTCACTTAGCGTAATGCCATCAAGGTCCATTCATGTTATTGGAAATGGCAGATTTCTTCTTTCTCATGGATGAATAATATTCATACATATATATACACACACAATTGTCTATATACTAAATATATACAGTATTACTATATATACACAACCTTGACATATTGTGTATATATAATGTACAAATATTTTTAAATAAAACTTCATAATTTTTGTTTTAATATGTAGTCACTTTCCTTGGGCTTCCCAGATGGCACAGTTGCAAAGAATCTGCTTACAGTGCTGGAGATGTGAGTCTGAGCCCTGGGTTGAGGAGATCCCCTGGAGTAGGAAATGGCAACCCACCCCAGCATTCTTGTCTGGAAAATTCCATGGACAGAGGACCCTGGTGGACTATAAGTTCTGGGGTTGCAAAGGATTGGTTGGATACACTGAAGCTACTGTATCCACTGAGCACGCACTCACGTACTCACTTTCCTTTGAAAAAAGACATTGTTTGGTTATTATTATTCAGAATTATAAAGACAGAAATAAATTTCTATTAGAATATTAATCTCATTCATAAAGTTTAGGAGCAATAGAAAAAACATAATAAATGCATTTTGGGATCAGAATGTATAATAAGTAGTTTGTATAGTATTGACCTTGTTGATAAATTAAAACTGATTCTTAGAGGCATCAGATAACCTGAGATGATGCAAGTAATTCACTGAGTTACTGTGAATTCTGAAGCATTCTGCTTCAGGTCAAGCTTCCAGTCTTCACAAAATCCTGAAAATGTGACTTCAGTGTCCATTATCTCAAAATAAAGAAAACCAATTAAATTAATGTTGCACTGACAAAATAAAGTTTGTACATTTTAATTTTCCCTAGTGCTAATAACATTGTAGATTATTAAAACTAAAGGCTTTAAGAAATCCAATTTATTTTCATTGTTTAAGGTCATCATTTCCTTTTTGTGTTCTCAGTTTGAATGCTATATGAAGGCAGATTTTTCTTTTTTCTTATCCTGTTTATTTTCTGGTCTTCATGCAGTGTTATTGTTTTGTACATGAAACTGGAAAAAAGTCAATATTCATTTCCATAGTAATGTTTAAAAATGTTACAAGAACATTTTTTCAGACTGTTTTAAAAAAATATTCACTAAATTCTTTCTTTAATTTGCTAAAACACTGTTAAATAATAATAGAAATACTTGTAATAATGGGCCACTTGGAGTTTGAATCTTATAAAATATTTGTATTATAACAAGATGAATCAGAAAGATATGGCAACTTTAAAATATTTTGATGATTATTTTTAGAGAGAGCTTACATGTATTTTATTTAAAACCCATAGAGAACTTATATTTTAAATAATATTATTAATAAAAATATTTGTATGTTGTCATATATATTGTCAAATAGACTATGATTGTTGGCATTAAAGGTAATATTTAAAATAAGGAATATAAGAAAGTGTACAGGATAAATATACCACACATTTACTTATAGACAATCGTTTATATAAAATTGCTAGCATTTTGCTGCATTTTCTTAAAGATATATTTTTCTTATTTCTCTGAATATAGTTATTATCCTGGTTTATATGCAGATAATATATTACTGATATTTTTTAATATCACTAAGAATTCTTCTGAAATATTTTATCAGTTGCCTATTACTATGCAGCACGAACATGACCCAGCCTCCTCACCATTCCTATGCTATTTGATGTTTCTATTGTCTTATTTCTAATTTTTGTTATTAAGATAAGCAGTGAAATGAACATCATTGCACTCAAAGTTTTAATACATTCATTATTAGTTTATCCAGATACTTTTCTAGATGTGAAATTATAGGGTAAAAAAGTTTAAGTATCTTTCAGATTTGATAGACAGTATTAAACTCTTTTCCAAGAAAGATGAACCAATTTACATTCCAAGTAATGGTGGAAAAGAATGCTTAATTTAGCACTCCTTGAGACCATTGACTTTGATACTTGGATTATTCATTGCAAATTCTGGAGGTGAAAAATGGTGTCTTTTTGTTTTCAATTACAATAATTTGATTACTAGTTAAAGTTTAAAACAAGTATGTTAGCTATTTCATAATTTTTCCTCGTGTGTATTTTCTCTTCATGTTCTTGCCCCATTTTTTGCATATTGTGCTGTTTTCCTTTACAAAGTAAAAATGTTAACTATTTACCTATCTTATTAGTTGCAAATATTTTCTTTACTCTTTTTACTAGTTTTAAGTGATTTTCTTTTTTACATATTTATGTCCTTTTATCAGTATGTTTCTTGTTATTAAGATAAACAGTGAAATGAACATCATTAAAGTTTCTTGATTTTTAGTATTGAGGAATCTGATAAATTTTCTCCTAACCTAGTTCCCTCCAAACTTTTATAGTATTTTTCTTTCCTCTCTCTATTTCACGACTTACTTTAACTTTTTGAAATTTATTTTAGTCTGTGGGTTAAGAAGAGAATTTTTAGTCAAGAAATACAACTATTTTTTATTAAGATGTAATAGAAAAACCCAAACAAACTTTTTGGCCAACCCAATACATAAATGTTGAACTGCTATTTTGTACACCTAAAATTAATATAATACAGTATTACAATTAGCAATCAAAATCAATGCTCCCCCATAACACAAAACCCTCAAAATGTTTGAAGAATAAGAATAGAAACAAACACGCAAGTAAACAAAAACTAGACATACACCTAACTAACTGTACTTAAATTTAATATCTCCTAAAAACATTTCTGTGTCATAGTTTTAAGAGCTATTTAGTGAAAGACCTGTATTATCAGCTCTCTGCTTCATTATTGACACATTTGTAATAAATTTTATCACCTAAAAGGGTGGAAAGCAAACCTAATCTTATGATACGTTCAAACCACTCTGTATAAATAACATTATATACCTTTCCTATGTCCAGTATGATATTTATGTTTTCTTAGTATAACTGTCCGTATTTTATTGTAGTGTTTCAACTACTTTTTCTCCCTCAAGTATGTGTACGTCAGTTATGTGTATTAGTTTGAAACAATTATTTCTGAAGTAGATAAATAATATACGAAAAATTATCAGCTACAGTGTTTCTGACTAATATTTTTCAATGGCTTCTATTCCATTTAGAATAAAACATTAACTCGTTACTATAGCTTATCAAGAAATACTGTATAAACAGGCCATGACTTAATTTCTCAAATTACCTCATGCTTTCTTTCTTTTGTGCACCATTTGTGGAAGTTCACCTTTGTTTCTGTCCCCTTAGCCTTTTATCTGTTCCTACAACATTGCAAGCTCTCTCCAGACTCATGACTATGGATAAGCTACTTTTCTACTCTGAGAAATCTCTATTCCCAGTCTTCCCTTGGCTGATTCATCTTGATATGTTAGCCTGAATATCACCTTGAGAGATGTCCTTGACTTTTCCATCTAGATCTGGTCCCAGCCTGTTATCTTCTTTTACAAAATCCTGTTTGTTTCTTTCATTACACTCATCCTTTCTAATTACTAAAGTATGTTTATCTTTTATTTTTCTCACCCCTCCATCCAGGATCATAGATGTCATATCGTTACTATGTTCCTAGTGCCTGTCATGTTGTGTGTTATAATATCTGATGTAATCTAGACACTCAAAAATATTTGTTGACTTAACAAATAAATGGTGTTGCCACATCTGGTACATATACCGTAGAATCTGAGCACTGAACTTTAACCTGCCTGCAGAGAGTATGATATTTAAATTCCATCACTTTACCCTCAACTTATTTTGAGTCTTCCAATGAGAAAATTTAAAAACTTTTGTAAAAACTGAGTTAGAAAAAAGAAGATGGTGTCCCTGAGGCAAAGAAGAAATGTGAGTTTCTTTTCCACAAACAACTCATCATATCACCTTTTAAACAGTTTTTTTTTTTTTTTTTTTCTGTTTGAATGCTAAAGAAAATGTCACCATGTTATTCACACATATGCCTGAAGAATGTTTAAACTGTATTTTGTCAGGGTGAAAATTTAATATAGAAGTCAGAAATATACAAAAAAGGGTCATTTTGTTGCTTATACTAATTTAGTCTGAAGAAAGGATTTCAAAAGTTTGATTTATTTCACATATTTAAGTTCAAATTCTTTGTAATTTTAATTCCAGAGCCTATCATATCTTACAAAATAGTGTTCAGTTATCCTTATTTCATTACTTGGAATTTACTCAGATTTTCAAAGGAAGGGAGTGAAATGGATATCTAGTTTGTGGATTAGAAGTCATTTTAAGTGATGTGTGTATGCTTTAAAGATACAGTAAACCTTATACAATAATATATCTTGGACAGAGAGGATTATAAGGTGTGATGTTTCTAAGTAGGGGGAGTTCAGAACAGTCTTCCAAATAAATCACTTGCCAGACTTTGGTTAGGATGGAAGAAACTTTATTTTGAGTCTAAGGGAAAATTTTACAGCTTTTCATATAACTTTCTTCTTGACGACCACTATTCTACAATTTTGTTTTCTTTAGTCATATTGGTAGAACTGCAAAGGGAATTTTTTTCTACATTGTCTTTTCTGTGTCTATTTAATTGATTGTCTCCTAAAGATAATTGGCTATATCTAATACCATTTCTCCTTCTTTTCTATTTACTATAATAATGGCTCCATTTTGAGGCAATTTTGTATACTTCATTAGTACTCACCATTATAGAGAGCAAATAAAAAGTACTAGGATCGTAAATAAACTGATCCTAAATATACATTGTTTTCTCAATCCAATTTTGGGAGCTGAGCCTCTGCCTTTCTTTTTAGAGGGGAAAAATATGTCAAGCTTAATGTCTACCACAGCCAATGTCAAGCACATAGACTTATGCTCTGCTAAGTTATTCTCAGGTTATACATAATGCCTTCCATATTTTTCACCTTTTTATAATTTATTCTAAAGTACATATGCAAACAGTACTATAGCCTTTGAAGTAGGAAATCTGTCCCTAGGTAATATTCCCATCCTGTCAGAGGCATCCACCTGGGTGATATTGATGGGACTTTAATGATAGAAGTTAATTACAGGGTTGAGTTGTTTCTCACCATTGCATGCCACTGTGTTGTCACATTGCTTTCAGCTTCAGTGCTCCCTGCCACTTGTCTCTCAAGAAAGTTTTGCTTGTAACTGAAGTATGTGCATGCTTATCTCAGTCTGAACACATGTGTATGTGAGGGAGAGAAGATTCCGTTTTGCTGATCACTGCTTGTGATGATTATTTTGCTCTGTAGATCACTTTTGTTTCCCAGAGTCTATTTCTGCCTTCTAGGAAGCATCTCACTGAAAGGGACATTTTGAAATATCAAAAGTAGTACTCTAGAGCTGCCACTGGCTTTTTTCCACACGCTGACGATGATGTAAAATTTGTTAACTCTTTAAATATTACACTTAGAGGACAATATATTCAAATGGATCCACATTCAAGTGCAAAATATTACTACAATTAATTTGTTGTGATAAAAAGGTGATTCTTCACATAGGGTTTTGAAATATTTACAAGCAGTGATGGTGGCAAGGATGGAGATTAGGGAGGAAAAAGAAAAGAGCAGAAAAATATGAAAATACTTGAAGATTAGGTTATTTCTTTTTATCTTAAAACCAAGGAAGATATAATAGAATCAGTGGAGGATATGGGTTAGAAAGAATCTTACAACACCTAAAAAATAAAAAGAAAGTGGTTTTGATCATGAAACATTGTAAGAAATACACTTTGCTCTGTGACCCAATGTGTATGTGTGAACACACACTGTCACAACTGAAATATGTTTCAAGAAACAATAATTATCTTTATTATATACTCTGCTCTTTGAACTATTTTTGTCTAACTATTTTATTCTATTTCGTATAATAGTTTGAAAAGTACAAACCAACACTAATCTAATCTTATTTAACAAGTGAGGAAATTTTTACACACAGGTCAGGTAATTTTCCCAAGAAAAAGCAGACTGCTATTTGCAGACCTCTGACCTCTTAACTCCCAGGACAGCATATTTTCTTCTATGGTTCAAGGAAAAGAACTCAGTATTACATTTTAAAAAACCCAGTTCAGTGCCTATTCTTCCAGTTTTGTGAAATACCTTAAATTCTCCTAGAAGAAGGTAAGAACAAAAATAAACAAAAACATATTGCTGCGTGACCTCACAAACCATTTAGCAGTTCTCTGCTTTACAGGTTTCCACATGCCCGCCTTATAGTACTCCAACCACTGTTGACTGCTTGCTTCTTTTGTGTTTGATGATATAGTTTATGATTAGTTAACTATGTACACTGCTGGGTTTCACAGGTGGTGCTAGTGGTAAAGAACTCACCTGCCAATGCAGATGTAAGAAACATGGGTTCAATCCCTGGCAGCCTACTCCAGTGTTCTTGCCTGGAGAACCCCATGGACAGAGGAGCCTGGCGGGCTATAGTTCATAGGGTCGCAAAGGGTCGGATATGATCGAAGGGACTTAGCCCACATGCAAGCACGCACACTGCTACCAGCTAAATGCCCCTGCCTCTCTACCATCGACTTTGACTGCTATAATTCAGTTTTTTTCATCAATAGATGCATGCTTCATTATTTAATTTGATGTAAGAAATTGATGTTACCAAATAGTCAAAATGTGTTATATGTATAAAAAATCCTTCTAAGGTCCTTATCTTATTGATCCAACAATAGCTATGTGAATGTGCAGGTTAGACCTTGTTGTTCCCTGTTTATTGATCACCTTAGGAATGTTCTTTTATTGCCCAAGTTCTCACATCTGAGACACGGTGAAGCTAGGCCTGGATCAGGCTAAGTTCTAAACTAGTGCTTTTTCCATAATATAGATAAAGGTTGGATGTAGAATAATAGAGGCACTTGGAACTAAGTTCAATGTTATAATGAATCTACCCTGACTGATGATATGTCTACCCTGACATAGTATAACTGATGCTGCGCTCTTAAAAAACTTCTAGGAACTTCTTCATGAATACAGAATATTCACCATCAGTGATACAAACCAAAACAACAAACACCTTTGCTGTAGTCTTCCAATAACCAGTGTCAAATTGTTCTTTGCACGGAAGTCACATTATTTCTTATGGATTAGAATGTATTTTAAATATATTTGTTTATTGATTATAAAATGACATTTAATTCTTCATTTGATTGTCTTATGGTTTGGGTTGCATTGACGATTTGCTTGGATTATCCTGAATTAGCATCCATCATGGCAAATAAAAACTGAGTAGCTATACAGACATCTGATCCCTTCTAGTTCTCACTCTCTCTTCCCACCATCAGAGGCAGTTTTGCACTGCCATGATGGTTGGTGTGCAACATTCTGTTAGTTCTAGAAGGGTAGAAGTAGAAGGAGACAAACTAGGATGAGTTAAGAAACCTAAACCCAGAGGCATGTTTCTAGGCAAGGAAATCTTGCCCATATTTTGAGGTCTGGTTGTGACCAGATGTCTCAGTTTGTCTGAGACTGAGAGTTTTCCCTGGATATGGAGCTTCCAGTGATAAAACTGGTAAAATCCCAGATAAACTGGGATCATCCTAGGTCCTGCTCCCAAGGATGGATCTTTAAATCTGTCCAAAGTATTTTGTTTGACTTTGTCATACTTCTGATACTTCAAAAATTCAAGATTAGTTTGATTTAACAAGAAAAACAGGTAAACTGGCAGACAGAACCTAGGGAGTCGAAGAGGTTAAAAATGAGTTTGTTTAAACTTATGGCTCCAAAAATTATCTACTGTAATCTCAAAGAAGAGGAAGTTTGCGGAAAGATGTGGGGAAGAATCATAATTGAAGTAACTGGAGTCATGGGACATTTTATATTTTAAAGGAAGGAAGACATTTTTTACTCACCTTTCTGAAGTAGAAGTACAAGGTCTATATGAGTGCTGTATGGGGGAGTAAGGCAGGAAAGAATATTGGGTGCCTGGAGAGAGACAAAATAGGAACTTAGAGAGGTAGAACGGTATTAAAGAAATAAACACTGCATATTTCAAAAAATTCCACTGGGTCAATTATCCATTCAGTATCTGTAAAGAAACATGCTATAAAGATCACACATAATCCCTGTTGTATATTCAACCTACTTTTCCACCTCTCTTATTTATCCTATGAATTCCAGTTCTTAAAACCCTAAACCAATGCTATTAAGGTATGTGCCAGTCAATGTTTAAGCCTGTGGGGTTTTAGCAGTGATCGAAACAGACCCAAAGTCCTTCTCTCATGGAGTTTATGATCTAGGGTGAAGGAGAGACAGGCAATCCAAAAAGCAAATTGGTAAAGTTTACAGTACATTAGACCATTATAAATCTATGGCTGATTCATATCAATGTATGACAAAACCCACTGAAATGTTGTGAAGTAATTAGCCTCCAACTAAAAAAAAAAAAAAAAAAAAGTCTTTAGAGATGGATAAAGCAGGAAAAGGGGATAGGAAATGAGTGTTGTTTGTTCATGAGGGTCTCACTGAGGGGGTGAAATTTAGAAGCATATACATAAAAAAGAAATTCTTTAGAAATTGGGACATGCCAGATGTATGCTGTTATCTTGGGGATTTAATTTTTGTACAGCCAGCAGATAAGTGCAAAGAAAAGCTTTGCTTCTAAATCAATAAATAATAAAGGAAGAAAACTAAACACAGTTGGAAAAAGTTAAAGAGGCTGACAGAAGGATCAGGCTTCCCTATGCACGTAAGACTATATTACTGCCATTTTATGTCATTTTCATTTGTTTGTTTGAAATTGACCAGAAATACTAGAATCTGCTCCTTGCCTGCACCCTCAAGGTATTTTACAAAGAAACCTCTATGAGTCAGACAGGGTACAGCATATTAAACTAGGGTTTCTCTTGACATAATTCATCTTATACTTTTGTTTCAACAGAAACTAGACTTCCTTCAACCCAAGTTATAGGAGCTCACAGCCTGAGGCACTGAATTGCATGGAACATAAAAGATCTCATTCAAAAATAACTTATTTAAACATTCTGTTATAACTGCATGGAATTTGTCTTTCAGCAGTAACTCCTGGTTTTCCTACACACCCCATAAACCACCAACAAATACAGTATTTTAAATGCAAAAGCTAGCATCTTTTGTTTTCCGGAAATGTGATACAATAATGATACCTTCTTTTCAAATTATGAAAATGTTTTTTTGAGTCGGAGAGGCACTTCAAATACTTCTTGGCACTTTAGGTAGATTTATATTTTACTTAATTTAATAGATATTGATATTTATCACAAGTTATAGCACAAGAGCTTTTGTAACCTGAGGTGAAAGCACCATTTAAAAAATAGATAGTATGATTGTTTTGGCTACCAAATCTCCTGACTAGATGACAAAGGTAGGAACGCAGATCTGAGACTATATCACAAAAATCCATGTAATGTGAATTACAGAAAATATTGTTTACTATCTTTGATAATATTAATAGTTATTTTACAATCATTAAATAAAGTACTCTGGTTATAAGGACTCTCCTGATGGCTCAGACAATAAAAAATCTGCCTGCACTGTAGGAGACGTGGGTTTGAACCCTGGATTGGGAAGGTCCCCTGGAGAAGGGAACAGCTACCCACTCCAGTATCCTTGCCTGGAGAATTCCATGGACAGAGGAGCCTGGCGGGCTACTGTCCACAGGTAGTCCAGCAGAGAGTCAGACATGACTGAACGACTAATACTTTCACTTTTTCTGACTGTGTTGTTGTTTTTCAGTCACTAAAGTCTTCTAATTTCTGGAAACCAACAGTGGCTTGCTACTCAAGAAACAGATCATTTTCTCTCCTTTCTCAAGAGCATCAATCCAGAAGGTCTGGTTCAAGTGCCTATATCAAAGTTAGGTATAAATCTGAAAGCTACATGGTACTTGGGGATAAAAGTGTGTAGACTGACCTTTCTCATGACATTATTGGGTGGTTCTGTCATCATTTGGGGATGATTGAGTTGTGCACCTGGAAACACTGGCATGGGGTTGCCTAAGTTAGGTTCTTATTGTTGAACTGAAGCACTTAGTGAGATTATTATATCGGCATGACTGTTAATTCTCCTTACAAAGTGTTGCCCTGATGGGCTTTCCTTGACCAGCTATCAGTCTCAACTCTATCAATAAGATAACAGGGGAAAAAAAAAGGCTAAGCTTGGGGAAGCTAAATGCCTGAAATCAATTTAATTTATGATAAATAATCTCCTTCTAGTGAATACTTGATTTCTTAATGACTATTTATTCTTTCAGAAATGGAGGAGGGTCATTGTTGTTGGAATAACAATTGTTAGAATAACTGGAAACCCTTTAGCACAATTACTTCAGAGTGACTGCTTATCCTTAAAGATAGCCCATGTAGTCATACAGCAAAAAGGTATATTGAACTTTATTTTTGTTGTTGTTCAGTTGCTCACTCATGTCCAACTTTTCATTGCCCCATGGACTGTAGCACACCAGGCTTCCCTGTTCTTCTCTATCTCCTGGAGTTTGCTCAAACTCATGTCCATTGAGTCAATGATGCCATCCAATGATCTCATCCTCTGTTGCCCTCTTCTCCTCCTGCCCTCGACTTTTCCCAGCACCAGGGTCTTTTCCAATGTGTTGACTCTTCATATCAGGTGGCCAAAGTATTGGAGTTTCAGCTTCAGCATTAGTCCTTCCAACGTATATTCAGGGCTGATTTCCTTTAGGATGGACTGGTTGGATCTCCTTGAAGTCCAAGGGACTCTCAAGACTCTTCTCCAACACCACAGTTCAAAAGCAGCAATTCTTCAGTGCTTAGCTTTCTTTATAGTCCAACTCTCACATCCATACATGACTGATGGAAAAACCATAGCTTTGACTAGATGGACCTTTGTTGGCAAAGTCATGTCTCTGCTTTTTAATATGCTGTGTAGGTTGGTCATAACTTTCCTTCCAAGGAGCGAGCGTCTTTTAATTTTATGGCTGCAGTCACCATCTGCAGTGATTTTGGAGCCCCAAAATAATTAAAAGTCTGTCACTGTTTTGACTGTTTCCCCATCTATTTGCCATGAAGTGATGGCATGATCTTAGTTTTATGAATGTTGAGTTTTAAGCCGACTTTTTCACTCTCCTCTTTCACTTTCATCAAAAGGCTCTTTAGTTCTTCTTCACTTTCTGCCATAAGGGTGGTATCATCTGCATACCTGAGGTTATTAATATTTCTCCCAGCAATCTTGATTCCAGCTTGTTCTTCATCCAGCCCAGCATTTCTTGTGATGTACTCTGCATATAAGTTATATAGGCAGGGAGACAATGTACAGCCTTGACGTACTCCTTTCCCGATTTGGAACCAGTCTGTTGTTCCATGTCCAGTTCTAACTGTTGCTTCCTGACCTGCATATAGATTTCTCAAGAGGCAGGTCAAGTGGTCTGGTATTCCCATCTCTTGAAGAGTTTTCTACAGTTTGTTGTGGTCCATACAGTCAAAGCCTTTGCCATAGTCAATAAAGCAGAAGTAGATATTTTTAGTCAAAGACTTTAGCCTTTATATATTTATCTATGTAATGTGTTTTAGGCTTTTCTTTTCTGGAGTAATACCTGAGTTATCTATGAAACACTTCTAAACTTTTAAGTACACAGAATAATTTTTACAAACTAAGAAAGAAAACAACAACAGTAACAGAGGGAGTATTTTTTAAAAGAAAGAACCCTTCAGCAGGAAAAAGTGATTAAACACACATGTCAGGTCAAAGTTTTAAATATAATACCTGTCTCACTGTGAGTGCTGGTTTTTATATCAAAATGAGAAAAACAGACCAGTACTTACCATCTATTCATTCTTTAAATTACTGATTACTCAGCGTGTGCTTAAATAATTGAATGCAGTTTAGTCTCTTCTTTAAATAATTCACAAATAAATGAGGAACTGTTTTAGGGACATGAATGTATATGTATACATACATGTATGTACACACATGGATGTACATACTAGATCTAGATGCAAATATATCATTATCAATACAAAGTATTATAAGGAAAGTTATATATTATATATAATAGTATAAATGCAGTTATCTAAAATTAAAATTTTAACATAACATATACATATACAAAATGAAAATGCAAGCAATTATAGTGGGATATATGTTCTAATACTCAATATATCTCTATAACAAGGTATTTATGCTTTCTTGGTACATAAATTTTAGGAAGGGTCAGAAGAGAAAGGCCTATGCAAAGAGGTTTCTAAAGCCTTTTCAGTAAAATTTTTTAATTCAAGGGAGACCCCAGAGACATAAAAGAATAAAAGTCAAAAGAAAAAGTGAGGGAGAAGAGATGAGAGGAGTAAGAGCGATGGGGATTGGTGGTAGCGTGTGGGTGATGAGGACTCTGTGGATCAGCAGTGGAGGATAAAGCTTGGCTTGCAGTCAGTGAGAGTAGATGGAGGCGAGGAAAACGTGTAATGAGGAGGCAACAAGCAGGACCACTGTCGTCAGGTTCACAGCATAGAGACTCCTGTACCTGAGTCTCCTTAAAAAGCACAGGTCTGGTGATGAGTGTGTATGTGTGTGTGTCTGTGTGCATGCGTGTGTGTGTATGTTTTTATCTACCTGTTTTTTGTATATGATCCTGTTTAAGGATGGGATGAAAGTGAAAGTCATTAAAAAGTATGCCACCAGTTATTAATTCGTTCTTGAGGTTCTAGTGTTTAAAGTAATGTTCAGTTTTTTAGAAAATTCTCTTGCCAGAATATATAATAACTCTCCCATCAGTGATGTCAGCTAATGTTTGTTGGAATTGTGTCAACATTTTTTCTTTGCATATTGTCTGGTATGACAATACCAGACTTTAACAACTTTCACATCATAGCTTTATATGACATATACACTTAATCCCTCTGTTCCCACCCTCTCCCCTTCATAATTTCTTCTTTGGAAAAATAAGCTATAGACTTATATTTTAAAAATTGAGGTTATCTCAGTTGACTGATCTGTTATCATTTTGTTTACATTTTTATCATATCAAAACTAATATCAAAATAAAAATCACCATCATCTTTACTGGTAAATTGCTGAACTCTAATAGTGGATTTTAGATTTAATGGAATAACAATTTTTTAGTAGAAAACTTGCTTGTCAATTGGCTTATATGCCTATATTTGTTATTTATCTACAAGCATCTCTGCTTTTTTTTTTTTTTTACTAGCTTCTTCAGTTTTGTTTAGGAATTTTGATAACACACTTCCTCAAAGCTTATTTATTTATTTTATTTATTTATTACTTATTTATTCCACATTAAGAGATTTATTTCTTTAGTTCTCATGACATTTCTGTGAGATAGTCAAAGATTTGTCTGCAAGAGAGATGTATATATAAAGCATTTGCCTATAGATAGAAAAATAGATAAATCATAATAAACTGAGTTTCATGCTTCTGAACTAATTATCTTCTCTTTCTCCCTCTCTCTTTCTCTGCATCTCTCTCAGTGTCTTTCTCTCTCTCTCTCTCTTTTACTCTTTTTATTCATCAGTTTGGGTTTTCTATATATTATGGTATCACTTTTCATAATTTTTATTTGCACATGATAATTTCCATTTTGTCACGTTTTCAAAATTGTTAGCCTTCACGTGTACCAGATAATATCTTTAACGTTGATTAAGTGGTGTGGAAAGTGCTAAGGGAATGAATTGTGGTGATAGACCACCCTCAAGGGGTGTTTACAGATCCTTGGAAGAAACTACATGACTCTCACTGCAGTTGCACAAATAAATATTCTTTCTGTAGTTTCACAGCTCAACATTTTTAGGTAGATTTTGAGAGAGGCCTGTTTCAGCACTTCTTAAAATGTCCATTTCCCTGTTCTTTGCTTTCAGTATATATTTGCCTTTATTTTAAACCTTTCTGTAAAATGACACTAATAATTCTGATCTGATTTTGGAAATCTTAGGAAAGCAGCCTAGGCAAATAGCAATAAAATATAGGCATACCTCAAAGATATTGTGGGTTTGGTTCCAGACCACTGCAATAAAGTGAGTGGCGCAATAAAGTCACACAGATTTATCCCAGTGCATATAAAAATTATGCTTGCACTATGCTGTAGTCTATTAAGTGTGAAATAGCATTGTATATTAAAATGACAATGTGCACACTTTAATTAAAAAAATACTTCGTTGCTAAAAACTGTTAACTGTCGTCTGAACCTTCAGTGAGTTGCAATCTCTTTGCAGTAGTAGCACTGAAGATCACTGATCACAGATCATCATAACAAATATAATAATAATGAAAGTTTGAAATATTGTGAGAATTACCACAATGTGATGCAGACACAAAAAATGAGCAAATGCTGATGGAAAAGCGGAGCAAATAGCCTTATTTGACGCAGAGTTGCCGAAACTTTCAGTTTATAAAAATTCAATATCTGCCAAAAGCAGTTAAGTGAATCGTGATAAAATGAGATATGCCTGTATATAAATTGGACATTATTTGCTTCATAAAGATATTAATGAGATGTGTGATCTTGGCTAAATTAACCTGTTTGTGCCTCTGGCTATTATTACCATCTCCTATTTTGTGAGGGTGGGTTTGTAATAATGATTTTTCACAAATCCAAATAAGTATTTATACAGTAAATATTTCCTATCCATAACTGTTAAACCCTACTTACATAAAATTTCATAATGTTATTATATTATAGTATCAAATCTGTGTGGTGAAGCAGAAAAGGAAGGAAATGGGGACCCCATGGTCCCCATCTGGTCAAGATCTGTCATTGACTAGCAGAGTAAACTCGAGTAAGTCTGTGAATCAATCTTTGTCTCAACAACTGTTGGATGAAGGTTTTAATAAAAACATCAGTGTCATTACTAACATTCTAAACTTCGAATATGAACTTCTAGGAAGAAACAAACAAAAAAAAAACCAAAACTGCCCTAAGCATAGGTAAACACCTGCAGTGCATTGTCCAAATGTTAGGCGGAAATATCAGTTTCATCATGTAAGCCCTACTTTCTTCAACACCTGACCTATGTTTCACAAAAACTGAACAAGATAGATATGAGATTTATAGTAAGAGAGCTTTTAGAAGCAGCTACTGTCTGTAATTCTATAAGCTATGACATATGAGATTGGTAAACAGTATGGTGAAGGTAAACCAGAGATGGAGGAAAGACAATAAAAATGGGCTGAGAGAGAACAAAAGACAGTCAGCTATGGATGTATATAATAAGAACTACAAGAAAGGTCCAGTGGATGCAGTGCAAGCAGGTTTAATGGATAAGGGTGATCGAGAATGAAGAATTAAAGTTTGGTTTACGGCATACTATGACATTTAGTCTTCAATAAATAATATAATGACACCTGCAGAGTTTCAAAGAAGAGCAAGGAGAGATAAGAAAGTCTTCCTCAGCAATCAATGCAAAGAAATAGAGGAAAACAACAGAATGGAAAAGATTAGAGATCTTTTCAAGAAAATTAGAGATACCAAGGGAATAGTTCATGAAAAGATGGGCACAATAAAGGACAGAAATGATATGGACCTAACAGAAGCAGAATATATTAAGAGGTGGCAAGAATACACAGAAGAACTATACAAAAAAGATCTTTATGACTGAGATAACCATGATGATGTGATCACTCACCTAGAGCCAGACATCCTGGAATTCGAGGTCAAGTGGGCCTTAGGAAGCATCACTATGAACAAAGCTAGTGGAGGTGGTAGAATTTCAATTGAGCTATTCCAAATCCTAAAAGATGTTGGCGGTGAGTGTGCTGCACACAATATGCCAGAAAATTTGGAAAACTCAGCAGTGGCCATAGGACTGGAAATGGTCAGTTTTCATTCCAATCCCAAAGAAGGGCAATGCCAAAGAATGTTCAAACTACCATACAATTGCACTCATCTCTCATGCTAGCAAAGTAATGCTCAAAATTCTCCAAGCCAGGCTTCAACAACACATGAACTGTGAACTTCCAGATGTTCAAGCTGGATTTAGAAAATGCCAGAGGAACTAGAGATCAAATTGCCAACATCTGCTGAGTCATTGAAAAAGCAAGAGTTTCAGAAAAACATTGACTTCTGCTTTATTGACTATGCCAAAGCCTTTGACTGTGTGGATCACAACAAACTGTGGCAAATTTTTAAGCACAGCACACATATAGATCATATCACCATGATTGAGCATGTGCGTCAGCTATTCCTAGAATGCATAAAAAGAGAACAGTAGTGTTGTGTGATAATCATACAGGTTCTGAGGCAAAACTGGCTACATGGAACTACAGACCTCGGGCATCCAAGGGGACTGGACAAGGAAATAGTCTCAGTCACCTCCTTAACATTTACCCCTTGCTCCTCACTAAAGAGAAATTGAAAACTGTGATCCTCTATTATAAAGAATTTATAACATTGATATGTTCAGCACATTGCAATTTTTTTTTTTGTAAAAGATGTGACTCAGTCATTTTAGCTATATTTATTTATCAGCTTTCAATTTATTCAAATATTCCTTCAAGGTATTATGAGGTAGTTGTGTGATGTTTATTACAGATATAAATAATATAAATATATCAGAATGAAAGAGATAAAGAAGTAGAGAGAAAGAGAGATTGCTCAACTAGGATACCCTCTTGTCTATCAAGGTTATTATAGTAAAGATTTTGGGGAACCAAAGTAGTGAGTAGGACTCTCTGCATCTCTTTTTGAGTGTGCTACATTGAATACAGACAGTGGAAGTTCTAAAGAGGAAGTTTTAAGGCAAATCTTGATATGAACTTTGTTTGAATTCTTAAATGATCATTATTTTGCTACCAACAAGCTTTCATTGGGCCTAAATGGTGCTATTGCCCAAATGTATTTGATATATATGGCTGGTTTGCTTTGGTACTCATGTCAACCTTGAAAATGTCAAAGGTGCATAAAGCTGGAATCACTGAAGAACAGTATTAAGCTTTAAGAGGCAGATCTTGGGGCCATTTGTCCCTTAATACAATTTAATCTTTATCTTTCTTTAATCCGCTTCCCTTGGTCTTCAGGATTGTGTATATACACAAGGGTACAATACCTTGAATATAATTTGTATACAAATCTATTAGGTACAACAGGAACACAGAGGTTATCATTCTATCTTACAGAGCATTATAAATTCATGGTATACTGTTTGATAATTTTTTATCATTAACCAAAAGATAAAAATAATTCATGATATGCCAATACAGTAAAATATATTTATTGGGGACTAACATAATCTTTGAGAATTCTCATGCAATATTTAGGAAAATAGAAACCATTTTATTTCAGTCTGAAATTTTAGAATCAAATCTTAAATTAGTAGAAATAAAACAGTGATACTATAATAGTGCTCAAACTGACACACAAATTGCACTCATCTCATGCTCTAGCAAAGTAATGCTCAAAATTCTCCAAGCCAGGCTTCAGCAATACATGAACCGTGAACTTCCAGATGTTCACGCTGGTTTTAGAAAAGGCAGAGGAACCAGAGGTCCAGTTGCCAACATCCGTTGGATCATCGAAAAAGCAAGAGAGTTCCAGAAAAACATCTACTTCACTTTATTGGCTAAGTCAAAGCCTTTGACTGTGTAGATCAAACAAACTGTGGAAAATTCTTCAAGAGATGGGAATACCAGACCACCTGACCTGGTTCCTGAGAAATCTGTATGCAGGTCAAGAAGCAACAGTTAGAACTGGACATGAAACAACAAACTGTTTCCAAATCAGGAGAGGAGTACATCAAGGCTGTATATTGTCACTCTGCTTTATTTAACTTATGTGCGGAGTACATCATGAGAAACATTGGGCTGGATGAAGCACAAGCTGGAATCAAGATTGCCGGGAGACAAAGGATTAATCTCAAAAATATACAAGCAACTCCTGCAGCTCAATTCCAGAAAAATAAATGACCCAATCAAAAAATGGGCCAAAGAACTAAACAGACATTTCTCCAAAGAAGACATACAGATGGCTAACAAACACATGAAAAGATGCTCAACATCACTCATTATTAGAGAAATGCAAATCAAAACCACAATGAGGTACCATTACACGCCAGTCAGGATGGCTGCTATCCAAAAGTCTACAAGCAATAAATGCTGGAGAGGGTGTGGAGAAAAGGGAACCCTCTTACACTGTTGGTGGGAATGCAAACTAGTACAGCCGCTATGGAAAACAGTGTGGAGATTTCTTAAAAAACTGGAAATAGAACTGCCATATGACCCAGCAATCCCACTTCTGGGCATACACACTGAGGAAACCAGATCTGAAAGAGACACGTGCACCCCAATGTTCATCGCAGCACTGTTTATAATAGCCAGGACATGGAAGCAACCTAGATGCCCATCAGCAGATGAATGGATAAGGAAGCTGTGGTACATATACACCATGGAATATTACTCAGCCATTAAAAAGAATTCATTTGAACCAGTCCTAATGAGAGGGATGAAACTGGAGCCCCTTATACAGAGTGAAGTAAGCCAGAAAGATAAAGAACATTACAGCATACTGACACATGTATATGGAATTTAGAAAGGTGATAACAATAACCCTATATGCAGAACAGAAAAAGAGACACAGAAATACAGAACAGACTTTTGAACTTTGTGGGAGAATGTGAGGGTGGGATATTTCAAAAGAACAGCATGTATACTATCTATGGTGAAACAGATCACCAGCCCAGGTGGGATGCACGAGACAAGTGCTCCGGCCTGGTGCACTGGGAAGACCCAGAGGAATCGGGTGGAGAGGGAGGTGGGAGGGGGGATCGGGATTGGGAATACATGTAAATCCATGGCTGATTCATATCAATGTATGACAAAACCCACTGGAAAAAAAAATAATAATAAAAATAAATAAATAAATAAATATCAAATATTAAAGACAAAAAAAAAAAAAGAAAGCTGAGCACCAAAGAATTGATGCATTGGAACTGTGGTGTTGGAGGAGATTCTTGAGAGTCCCTTGGATTGCAAGGAGATCCAACCAGTCCATCCTAAAGGAAATCAGTCCTGAATATTCACAGGAATGACTGGTACTGAAGCTCAAACTCCAATACTTTGGCCACCTGATGCAAAGAATTGACTCATTTGAAAAGACCCTGAATGCTGGTAAAGATTGAAGGCGGGAGGAGAAGGGGATGACAGGGGATGAGATGGTTGGATGGCATCACCGACTCAATCGACATGAGTTTGAGTAAACTCCAGAGTTGGTGATGGACAGGGAGGCCTGGCGTGCTGCAGTGCATGGGGTTGCAAAGAGTTGGACACGACTGAGCAACTGAACTGAACTGAAATAGTGAGAAGGGAGTGGGACTGATGTGTGTGTATACTGATACATACCAGGGTACTTTAGGTATGTATGTTGGAAAGCCAATCTCATGACAAGTGATTTCGGTATTGAGTCTCATGAAATTTTATAGCTTTTCTACGTATGTAATTTGCTTTTTATATAAGTGATTAAGATCTTCACAAATAGGATTTACACATCAAGAGTAAGAGGAAGATTAAGGGCTTCCCTGGTGGTTCAGAGGGTGAAGTGTCTGCCTGCAATGCAGGAAACCCGGCTTTGATCCCTGGGTTGGGAAGATCCCCTGGAGAAGGAAATGGCAACCCATTCCAGTATTCTTGCCTGGAGAACCCCATGGACAGAGGAGCCTGGTAGGCTACAGTCCATGGGGTCGCAAAGAGTCGGACACGACTGAGCGATTTCACTTCACTTCACTTCTATGACTTAACAGGAGGTGTGGTCTCTGGAAGAAGTGGAAGGCTGGTTGTTCACACTTTGTGCTTATATGCAAAAAAAAAAGAAATATAAATTTAAGACTCTTGGGAATGATTGAAATCCAACAGTAAAAAGCTGATGTTTCTGTCAATTTTTGTCTAACTCATCCTTGACATAAAATACGTGTGTTAAAAAATGTTTATTCAAGATATAGTTTTCTAGCTAGTGTGTCAATGTGTAGTGGTTAGTTATATATGTTATGTATATATAATAAGAAATATTTTTAGTATTAAAAATATTTAGGTTCAAAGGCTAACTTAATTGTAGAAACATATTTAGTTATGACCCTTAGGAAGCTACGTCTTTGATTTATTGCCCTGTCACACAGTTCTGCTCTCTGTATCCACGTCTCAAAAAGCCATATTCAATTCAGCTCAGTCACTCAGTCGTGTCCAACTCTTTGTGACCCCATGAACTGCAGCATGCCAGGCCTCCCTGTCCATCACCAATTCCCGGAGTCCACCCAAACTCATGTCCATTAAGTTGGTGATGCCATGAAACCATGTCATCTTCTTCTCCTCCTGCCCTCAATCTTTCCCAGCATCAGGGTCTTTTCTAATGAGTCAACTCTTTGCATCAGGTGGCCAAAGTATTGGAGTTTCAGCTTCAACATCAGTCCTTCCAATGAACACTCAGGACTGATCTCCTTTAGGATGGGCTGGTTGGATCTTCTTGTAGTCCAAGGGACTCTCCAGAGTCTTCTGCAACACCACAGTTCAAAAACATCAATTCTTCAATGCTCAGGTTTCTTTATAGTCCAACTCACATCCATACATGAGCACTGGAAAAACCATAGCCTTGATTAGATGGACCTTTGTTGACAAAGTAATATGTCTGCTTTTTAGTATGCTATCTAGGTTGGTCATAACTTTCCTTCCAAGGAGCAAGTGTCTTTTAATTTCATGGCTACAATCACCATCTGCAGTGATTTTGGAGCCCCCAAAAATAAACTCAGCCACTGTTTCCATTGTTTCCCCATCTATTTGCCATGCAGTGATGGGACCGGATGCCATGATCTTAGTTTTCTGAATGTTGAGTTTTAAGCCAACTTTTTCACTCTCCTCTTTCACTTTCATCAAGAGACTCTTTAGTTCTTTGCTTTCTGTCATAAGGTTTCTGTCATCTGCATATCTGAGGTTATTGATATTTCTTCCGGCAATCTTGATTCCAGCTTGTGCTTCATCCAGTGCAACGTTTCTCATGATGTACTCTGCATATAAGTTAAATAAGCAGGGTGACAATATACAGCCTTGACACACTCCTTTCCCTATTTGGAACCAGTCTGTTGTTCCATGTCCAGTTCTAACTGTTACTTCCTGACCTGCAAACAGATTTCTCAAGAGGCAGGTCAGGTGGTCTGGTATTCCCATCTCTTGAAGAATTTTCCACAGTTTGTTGTGATCCACACAGTCAAAGGCTTTGGCATAGTCAATAAAGCAGAAATAGTTGTTTTTTCTCGAACTCTCTTGCTTTTTTGATAATCCAGCATATGTTAGCAATTTGATCTCTGGTTCCTCTACCTTTTCTAAATTCAACTTGAACATCTGGAATTTCACGGTCCACATATTGCTGAAGCCTGGCTTGGAGAATTTTGAGCATTACTTTACTAGCATGTGAGATGAGTGAAGTTGTGCGGTAGTTTGGGCATTCTTTAGTCTTATTACCTGAACTTTTTAAAGATTGTAAGGTGGCAGTTCCTCTAAAGGTTATTCGTGATCAGTATTTTAAAATAGCACTTCAGCTCTTATATTGCCAGTGTTAGTTGTTGATTATCATATATTAAGGCAGATTAAAGCAATTATACTATAAGACAATTTCTCATCTGTGGTCTTATTGTGTTTGTCTAATATAACATCATCTCAGTATATTGCAATTATTTATTTACATAACTTTCTTCACTGGTCTAAAAGATGCTAAAGAATAAAACTTGAGTGGGTTTGTACAAATGCTTTGTCCTTCATATTGAGAACAACACAGAGTTGGGGAAGATGGGAACCATCATTATGTGGCTAAAAGATTTGTCTAAATTAAATCTCAGTGTATTAGAAAAATCCAAGTAAGAAGTCTAAAAGTAGCCTTTTATTCTGATAATACCTTAGATGAGAAAGGTGGGTTCTTAAACCAAGCATGTCTTATTCATTTGTTTTTGTTTGTCTCTTTGAATATACTAATACTGCATTTGTGTAAGGTATTCAGTAACTGAAGTAAACTTCACTCTTTTATTCAGGATTTGTGAGCTTTTATCATATAATTTCCCTTTAGGGTTAGTTAGACAAAAATTTTCTTTACATTGGGTTTTTATTATCCATCGAGTTATGGATTACAAATAATCTATGTCATCAAGATTTTTGAAGAGCTCATCAGCATCTGTTTACAGTTAATGATTTCCCAACTGTTGTTCAATTATGTCATGATCATCAGATGATTTTTTAATGTGGTAGCAGTGATGAGTGATTATTTAAATATCATAAAGGATCATTTAAAAACTATAAACAACTGTAAGAATGGTTATCCTAGAAGTGGTGAAACCAATTTGAACTTACAGAAAATAAGATTTTGGTATACTTTAGGGAAGAATCAAGGGTAAAAGTCATGGAGAAGGGATGGAATTGGATGTAGAATAAGCAGGCAGTCCCAATTTCAGCGTTAGAAAGACCATAATTTTATATAATGTTCATGAGTAAAATATTTAAAGAATCATAAGAAGTATTTAATAAATGTGCTGCCTTGGAACACTCCACAAGGTATATTTTGTGCTCTCCCTAGTATTGTTTTTCTCTCTGTAGCTATTTAAACTGCTGAGGGTTAAGAAAACAGAACTGCTTCTGATCTTGTATGTTTATTAGAAACAGTTGGTTATGGAAATACCACTGGCTTGGATGATTCAAACTTGTCTAGATTTTTCAGGTAATTAAACACAGATGAGACTTGATGGCTACTGGGATTTTCTGAACTTTTCCTAATACTCTTGCAGTGATATGTAGATGTAAGGGAACATGATACTTACAGACTATATATGCATGTAGACAAAGTTCTTTTTGTTTCTGAAAACTTCTGCAACTCAATTATCATATGGCAAGTGAGTCTTCTACTCTAGGATTCATCAACTATTTAATAACTCAGTTTTGGCTCAGATAAGTACGGTGATATGGTTGCAGAGTTTTTGCTTTAGCTTCATGTTTTCATCTTGGTTTCATGTTCACTGGATAAGCATTATCAACTTAGTTTTAGTGGCTCAAGCCATTAGTATACTGAGGAATAGACTTATCATGAAGTAATCTTAAAAATTCAGAGGACACTATAATTCATGACATATATGGTATCATGTCCATAGTGAGGGGTAAGATCAAACATGAGTGTGATTTCTGAAGAATTAAGTAAAGATTGTTTTTTTCTTTTCCTTTTTTAAAATACAATTCTTCTTGAAGGGCTGCTTAATTTGTAGGAATCAGGACACTAATTAGAAGCAGGATACCTCATCATATACTATATGTAACATTTTATCTGTGGTCAGTGAGCTTAAGCAAATGACTATTGTTTTATTCAAAACATCATCTTATTATTTTTTTTTTTTTTTTGCTTTTAGATCTTATTTTCTTAGAGTAGTTTCAGATTCACAGCAAAATAGGAAGGTACAGAGACTTCCCACACACTCTTTGGTATCATATATGTATAGTCTTCCAAATAACCAGCATCTCCTACCAGAATGGAACATTTGTTTCAGTTGATGAACTTATGTTGACACATTGTAATTACCCAAAGTCCATAATTTACATTATTATTTGCCCTTGTGGGACTGTTTGTCTCAAATATACAAAAACAAGTATCTGTCCTTATAATATCACACAGAATATTTTCACTGCCTTAAAAGTTCTCTGTTTCACCTATTTATCCTTCCCTCTCTCCAGTCCTTGACAACCGCTGATATTTTTACCATGTACATAGCTTTGCTTTTTCCAAAATGTCATATAGTTGGAATCATACAGTTTATAGCCTTTTCTGATTGGTGTCTTTTACTTATAATATGTATTTAAGCTTCCTCCATGTCTTTTCATGACTTGATAGCTCATTTCTTTTCAATGGTAAATAATATTCATAATATTCCATTGTCTTGATGTATCACAGTTTATTTATCCATTCACTTAGTGAAAAACATCTTGGATGCTTCCAAGTTGGGGAATTGTGAATAAAGGTTCTATAAGAATCTATGTGCTGGTTTTTGAAGTTTTCAACTCTGGGTGAATATCAGGAAATGTGATTGCTGTATCATATGTTAAGAGTATGTTCAATTTTGAAAGAAACCGCTAAACTGTACTCCAATGTGACCGTATCATTGTGCATTCCCCTCAGTGATATGGGAACTAAGATCATGGCATCCGGTCCCATCACTTCATGGCAAATAGATGGGGAACCAGTGGAAACAATGGCTGACTTTATTTTTCTGGGCTCCAAAAATCACTGCAGATGGTGATTGCAGCCATGAAATTATAAGATGCTTACTCCTTGGAAGGAAAATTATGACCAACCT
Organism: Dama dama; assembly: GCF_033118175.1. Classification (NCBI taxonomy): domain Eukaryota; kingdom Metazoa; phylum Chordata; class Mammalia; order Artiodactyla; family Cervidae; genus Dama; species Dama dama. The sequence goes on along the minus strand of NC_083708.1, from coordinate 34,864,321 downwards.
AGACAGCATATTAAAAAACAGAGACATGACTTTGTCCACAAAAGTCCATCTAGTCAAGGCTATGGTTTTTCTAGTAGTCATGTATGGATGTGAGAGTTGGACCATAAAGAAAGCTGAGTGCAGAAGAATTGATGCTTTTGAACTGTGGTGGTGGAGAAGAGTCTTGAGAGTCCCTTGGACTGCAAGGAGATCCAACCAGTCCATCCTTAAGGAGATCAGTCCTCGGTGTTCATTGGAAGGACTGATGTTGAAGCTGAAACTCCAATACTTTGGCCACCTGATGCGAAGAACTGACTCATTTGAAAAGACCCTGATGCTGGTAAAGATTGAAGGTGGGAGGAGAAGGGGACAGCAGAGGATAAGATGGTTGGGTGGCATCACCAACTCAATGTACATGGGTTTGATGGACTCCAGGAGTTTGTGATGGACAGGGAGGCCTGGTGTGCTGCGGTTCATGGGGGTCACAAGGAGTTAGACACGACTGAGTGACTGAACTGGACTGAACTGAACCAGTGATACATAAGAGCTCCTGTCAATCTTCATCCTCATCAGTATAGAAGGTTGTCAATGCTCTGGATTTTGACCATTCAGATAGATATGTTGCAGTATCTCAAGGTTGTTTTAATTTTCATTTCCCTGATGACATATGATGTGTAGCATCTCTTCATATGTTTATTTGCCATCAGTATGTCATCTTGTAGAGGTGTCTATTAAAGTCTTTGGCTTATTTTTTAATTGGATTGTTTTCTTTGTTGAGTTTAAGAGTTCTTTGTGTGTTTTGAATAATAGTCCTTTATCAGATGTGTCTTTCATAAATATTTTCTTCTAGTCTGTGACTTGTCATTTTCTTGACATTGTCTTTCACAAAAGGAGAGATTTTTAAATTTTAATGAAGGCAGAATATCAACCCTTTCATGGACCATTTCTTTGATATATCTAAAAGATATTATTGACATACTAAGGTCATCTAGGTTTTCTCCTGTGTTATCCTCCAGGAGTTTTAAACAATTAGGTCTACAATCCATTTAGAATTTTTATGAAGGGTGTAAAGGTATGTGTCTAGATTAGTTTTGTTTCTTTTTTTTTTTTTTGCATATAGGTGTCTGGTAGTTCTAGTACCATCTGACCATTTGTTAAAAGGACTATCTTTCCTCCATTATACTTACTGCCTTTGCTTCCTGGTCAAAGATCTTTGAGTTTACTTATGTGAGTCTTATTTCTGGGCTCTGTATTCTCTTCCACTTAGCTGTATGTGTCTTCTTTCTCTAATACATCACTGTCTTGATTACTGTAGTTTTATAGTAAGCCTTGAAGTCAGGTAGTATCAATCCTTCAACTTTGTTCTGTCCTTCAAACCACTGGAGATTTCATCTGAGGTTGATAATCAGTACCATATCTAGTCATTGTTCTAGCTGCCTGAGTCACAAAGCACTTCAATTTTTGCAGGACTGGCTGGGTGGGAACTCATACAGATAAGCTGTGACTCAGAGCCATCTATCTGGAATTTACTACAAGCTACTTTTATTCCGTGGGGAATTGTGCTAGGACTCAGAAGTCTTCCGATCTGATGTCAGTCTTAAGGATGTGGCTGGATGCTAGAATGATTTCCCCATTTGTTCATGAACTTAATAGAATGCTATTAATATTTCAGGCTTCCCTGGTGGCTCAGACAGTAAAGAATCTGCCTGCAATATGGAAGACTCAGGTTCAATCCCTGGGTTGGAAGATCTGTAGAAGGGAGTGGCTAACCACTTCAGTATTCTTGCCTGGAGAATTCCATGGACAGAGGCTACAGTTTCTGGGGTCGCAAAGATTTTATACTGCAGATAAAATTTGGACTAGGCCAGGAATAATTTAAATAGGCTATACAGTGAAGTTTGCACAGACAGTCTTTCCAAATCAGAGACAAAGTGAGGTCAAAAGTATAACTAAATGTTCTATACCATAATGACCCATGAGGTATCATTAGATGGATCAAAATATTAACCAGGAAACTTTCTAGCAAACAGCCTGACAAGGCCAATTCCATAATCATTTCACTTTGATGTTTTTTTCAAATATTGTCTTGCGTCAAGTCTCTAAGTAAACCATAGCAACTTCAATGGGAGTTAAAGCACAACTCCTTTGTCATCTTTTTATTTAAAACATTCTCCACCCCAGGAAGGATCAAATCTTTCTCCTCAGTATGCCAATATCACTTTGTTCATGTGTCTTTTAGTGGTTTTTCCCCTTATTTAGGGATTAATTTCCTAAAATTTCCCATGGTAGGAGAATTTGTGATTGAGGAAGCTGAGACTTAACAGTAAAAATTTATGTAATCTGTGAAGTTCACCAAAATAATGCAATAAAGACAGAACACCAGTATAATAGCAATGACAGTTTTTAATATATTAGTGATGCCTGCAATACAGGATACCCCAGTTCAATTCCTGGGTTGGGAAGATCTGCTGGAGAAGGAATAAACTACCCACTCCAGTATTCTTGGGCTTCCCTTATGGCTCAGCTGGTAAAGAATCCTCCTGCAATGAAGGAAATCTGGGTTCTATCTCTGGGTTGGGAAGATCCCCTGGAGAAGGGAAGGGTTACCCACTCCAGTATTCTGGTATGGAGAATTCCATGGACTGTATAGTCCATTGAGTCACAAAGAGTTGGACGCTACTGAGCAACTTTCACTTTCAATGTCTATTTCAGCACAAAGTAGAAACTCTTCCCCTAAGCTCTTCTAAGTTTGAACTTGTAATTTTATTTTATTTTGGTGCAGATGAATGAATATTAATAGTCTTTTGTTTTCTCTTTTAAGTTTTTTCTTCCCAATACTTAATATCCAATTGCAATATTTTCCAAAGTGTATTTCTCAGGGCACTAACACCAACCTCCTATATGCTCCTTGAAAAACGAGTCCCGTCATCCAAAAATTAAATGAGGATTGCTACATACTGTATTCTCCTTCCTGGAGTTTCTGTTTTATTGTGTTAGAGACCATAAGACTTGGCAGTGTGTGCATGTATAAACTCCTTTGACTTTTTGTTTTAGCTTGTTGTTGTTCAGTCGCTCAGTTGTGTCCCACTCTTTGCTCCATGGACTGCAGCATGCCACACTTCCCTGTCATTCACCATCTCCCTAAGCTTGCTCAAACTCATGTGCATTGAGTCAGTAATGACGTCCAGCCATCTCGTCCTCCCATCCCCTTCTCCTCCTGCCTTCAGTCTTTCCCAGCATCAAGGACTTTTCAAATAAATCAGCTCGTTGCATCAGGTGGCCAAACTATTGGAGCTTCAGCATCAGTCCTTCTAATGAATATTCAAGATTGATTCCCTTTAGGATTGACTGGTTTGATTTCCTTACAGTCCAAGGGACTCTCAAGAGTCTTCTCCAACACAACAGCTCAAAGGCAACAATTCAGCATTCAGCCATCTTTATGGTCCAACTCTCACATCCATACCTGACCACTGGAAAAACCATAGCTTTGACTATAAAGGCCTTTGTTTTAGCTTAGTATGGAAGAGGGGAGTGAAAAAGTTGGCTTAAAGCTCAACATTCAGAAAACTACGATCATGGCATCTGGTCCCATCACTTCCTGGCAAATACATGGGGAAACAGTGGAAAGAGTGGATGACTTTATTTTTGGGGGCTCCAAAATCACTGCAGATGGTGATTGCAGCCATGAAATTAAAAGATGCTTACTCCTTGAAAGGAAAGTTATGACCAACCTAGACAGCATATTAAAAAACAGAGACATGACTTTGTCAACAAAGGTCCATCTAGTCAATGCTATGGTTTCTCTGGTGGTCATGTATGGATGTGAGAGTTGGACTATAAAGAAAGCTGAGTGCAGAAGAATTGATGCTTTTGAACTGTGGTGGTAGAGAAGAGTCTTGAGAGTCCCTTGGACTGCAAGGAGATCCAACCAGTCCATCCTAAAGGAGATCAGCCCTGGGTGTTCATTGGAAGGACTGATGTTGAAGCTGAAACTCCAATACTTTGGCCACCTCATGAGAAGAGTTGACTCATTGGAAAAGACCCTGATGCTGGGAAAGATTGAGGGCAGGAGAAGAAGGGGACGACAGAGGATGAGATGGTTGGGTGGCATCACTGACTCAATGGACGTGGGTTTGGGTGGACTCCAGGAGTTGGTGATGGACAGGGAGGCCTGGCGTGCTGTGGTTCACGGGGTTGTAGAGTCAGATACGACTGAGCAACTGAACTGAACTGAATATGTTTAAAAACTAGTTAATTTGATTTGTGTCTGATGCAAGATATCTCTGAAAGTTTTGGTAAGCATTCTGGGGAAGTCTATCTTAATGCCCTGGGTTATGAGTGGTAGTATACTAAATTATACTGATAATATCTAGAAGAGTGTCTGGAATATATAAGGTGATAAGAAATCACTGCTATTTAAAATATTATTACTGTCTTTTGGTCATTTCTTCCATATTTCTGTCAAACATGTCTTTAAAATCCACTTTCATTTGTGAGCATCATATCAGCAACTATCCACATGGCTTACTCAATTCTTCACATAGGTGCTTAAGAAATGTAGTCACATGACCCCATCTTTTTCCTTTATAGTTTTTCTCTTTTCTTAAGAAGAAGAAAAATACACACACATACAAATACACACACACACCCCCTCTTTCATGCTATTTTTCTTTTATATTTTTCAACTTCATAACCTCAGTTCTCTCCTTCACTAGAAGTAATTGATATTTTTCTAATTCCAGAATCAAAGATTCCCCTGATTTCTCCTAAGAGAGATTAAGCATGTGTTTGCAAATACTTTTATAGCAAGAAGAAATAATACTCAAGCTGTTTGCATGTATCCTTTGTAATTCATGGGATATCTAAGACAAGGGATATATCTTTTCTAACTTTGCTCTTCTACATACTGGCACACCCTAAAGAGTCTCAGAAATATATAAGTTCAATAAATACACAAGTGAGTAGTAAATTTGATTTAGTTTAGGGGAAACAAAGTTTCAAGCCAGAGGAGAGTGAGAAATCTCAAGGAGATGTGGCAGAAACCAGAGGAACTAGACAGGAGCATTCCCTGAATCCTTCACCTCCTATTTTCCATCTCTGTATCGCTGTCTTATTTCTTAAATGGACCACTGGTCTAATAGTAGCTACTCAAGAAATATGTGACAGTTTACTGAAAAAAATATGTCAAATTTCCTATAAGATTATGATAGAAGGAGCAGTGTGGACAGGAAAGCCAAATATGCTGAGAACTGGGGGAGTTCTCCAGCATTTCTCCTGTAGTTTGATTAGCTCTCTTCCTTTTTTTCTGCTTTGACTTCCAAACCAAAATGAGCCTCTTGCAGGAGAAGACAATATGGAAAAATCCTCTCAAAAACAACATGTGATCTAAAGGTTAATATTAAGCTCCTAAATGTTAGTGGGTGACTTCTATCAATAAATAAAGTAATATTACTGAGACTGATTGAATTACTGTAATGTTCAAGATTCAACGTGAACTGAGTTTGACTTTTCTAGACTGGGAGCAATTGATTTTATACAGATTCTCTGCAATCAGTGGATTTATCCTCCATCCACACTTTGTTCCCCAGCTGGCTTGGTCAGTGACCATTTTTGTAGACCCTGGGCCAGCCTCACTCAGAACGAGAGAGAAATACAGCTAGTTTTGAGGCAGCCAGAGCAACAGGTGAGCCAATATTTGAACCAACAGAAAGTCCTGCATCAGTTAATTCTTTTTGCTCTTGTCCTGCTTTCCCCAAAGTAGAAAATCTCTGTTAATACTTTTAGCTTAGTTTCTAGTCCAACCTACCTATCCGACCTTTTGATACTGTGTTTATCAGTCTCTGATCTGTTCATCTGGCTTTCTTTCCTGTCTTGCCTTTACCTAAATGCTTATGTGTGTTCTTCATCAGACTGGCTAGCTTACCATTGCCCTTCAGTATGACACTGATTTAGAGTGGCACACTTCTATAGACCCTTTCTTGGTTTTGGCTCTTTAACCCATCTTTACTGCCTATAGATTCTGGTGCCAAAGTAGAAAAACAAATCATATGCATAATCTTGATTGAAAACTAAAACAATGCTACTGACATATGTTAAGATGCAAAGGAAATAAACATTTCTGGATTAGGTATTTTATTTTTTCACTAATTAGAAACAAGCTCATTTAAAAAGATAATTGTCTTTCTGTCTTGGGATTCTATTATAATGGATGACTGCCTAAGTGCTAATATAAGAGAAATATACCCCGAGGGGTGGGGGTTGTGAAAATGGATATTAGCTGATCCTGAGTCAGCAGTAAAGCCTTTTATTTTTAAAGGAAACATAATATTAAGAACTCCAGAAACTATTACAATCTGGAATTATGAAGTAATCTTTCCATTAAATGCTGAATGTTTGTGCTCTTATTAGAGCAGAGTGAACAGTTCTGGACTATTTTACTAGAAAAGTTGGGCGGTGGGAATTAAAAGGGTAAATAAACTTTCCCTGAAAAAAGAACAAGAAAAAGGTAAAAAAAATTAAAGAACATTTTCAGATTGAAGAAAATAGTCCTCAAGACCAATGACTGATTGAATCAATAGTTTAAAATGTAGAGGGTACTTATGAAGTGCTGGATACATTATGAAAGGTAGCATTAAATAAGAACTAATCTGGCTCTTAGGAATGTTGTGATTTAGCAAACTGTTGAATAAACTTGTAAGGAGAGAAAGCACTCTTGGACTGAGAATGGTTGATCAGGTCTTCATTTTCCCACTGAGGACAAATAATATCAAGGAAACCCCTAGGTATCTAGATGAGAAGGAAGATAACTGAGACTTATATCTGAATTCTTACATGTTAGAATGGTAGAGTAGGATATTGAGGTCTTTCTTTTATGAAGGTCAAGTTAAGTGTAATCTATTCTTGTGAGGTTTTGATATGACCTTGTCTGGGAAAAGTGGACAATATGAGAAATTTGATGTATTCTTGCAACCCTGTAGCCCTTTGCTTCTATTTATTAGGCATAGAGTCAAACTACATTTGTTGTGTCTAAGGTATGGATGATCCTGTGCGACAGAAACATTTTATCTTAAAAACAAATTAGTTGAAGCCCATGATCCACAACAATTTATTTTGGATTGAGACATGGAAAGTGCATAAAGATAGAAATTCTTTTTCCAGGAATAGTGCACATGTGTGTTGCTTTAGGCATGCATTTAATCCCTTTTGCATCTTAACTTCTTTCAGCTTTAAAATCTGAGGGTCATCTATAAGATCTTTTCCAATTCTGTGATTATGAATTTTTAATTACTTTTATGTCGGTGTCTGGAGACAAAAGATAATATTTGTCATGGTATTTATTATTTTTTCCTCTTCAGTATGAGGCATTAACAAAATCAAATACTATAATATCCCTATATAAAACTTTCTATTTTTAATTTTCTTTAAAATAATTAAATGATTTGGGGTGTTATAGTACAGCTGAATAGAAAATGAGATGAAATTACAAAATTTTGCCTCAATTCTTAATAATCCCTCTCTTTTGTTTCTATGCACAGGATTTTTTTTCTGAGAGTTTATTTTTTTTTTAATTTTTTTTTTTATTATTATCTTTTTTTTTTTTTTTTCTTAGTTGGAGGCTAATTACTTCACAACATTTCAGTGGGTTTTGTCATACATTGATATGAATCAGCCATAGATTTACACGTATTCCCCATCCCGATCCCCCCTCCCACCTCCCTCTCCACCTGATTCCTCTGGGTCTTCCCAGTGCACCAGGCCCGAGCACTTGTCTCATGCATCCCACCTGGGCTGGTGATCTGTTTCACCATAGATAGTATACATGCTGTTCTTTTGAAATATCCCATCCTCACCTTCTCCCACAGAGTTCAAAAGTCTGTTCTGTATATCTGTGTCTCTTTTTCTGTTTTGCATATAGGGTTATCGTTACCATCTTTCTAAATTTTCTGAGTTTATAGTAGCAATTATATGCTAGTACATTATAAAAGTTTTTAGATATGATTAATTTTGCAAAAGAGAGATGAAGTTATATTAACTATTCTTCATTATATAAATGTATTTCTATGTCCATTATTGGTTTTTAATCTCTCAGAGAATGAGAGAGATTTCTGATCTGGCAGATTGTAACAATTCTGTCAGCCCACTTGCCACATATGAACCACAATTTGCCATAAGTCATTTTCAGTTAATTGCTAATTTACCTCTAAATTATTTAGTAGTTTTGATTTTAATTCTGCAGCACCTAGAGGCAATGATCTGTGCTCGAAACTAACAGCATGTAAAAATTTTAGTTTTAATAACCATTGTTTGCTCTTAGAAGTTAAGCAATGACAATGTTATATAAATTTTGTGTAAGAAGGAAAATGTTTAAGAAGTACTCAAGAAATTTGAGTACAGAATTTGCTGAATGCAAATTAATTATAGAAGAAACTTGTTTGGCCATTATAATCCCTACCTTTTCTACAAATTAGTGAAAAAAATAATATTTGAAAAAAGGAAGATTAAAAACCTAGGAGAGTTATTTCATAATTAGAAAACATGGGACATGCATAATTTAAGTAAAAAAGAAATACTGTAGTCAATTGCCTCATAGTAGGCTTAATGTAAATTTTTAAGAATGACCGCTATATAGATAGATATTAGCTTCCTGATAAAATTATAGGATCTAAATTAAGAACATCATGTATGCATAATTATTATGAGAGCTAATAATTACTGTGTGTGCTTATGTGCCAGGCTCTGTTCTTATTAGTCTATAAATAGACTCATTTAAGCCTCACACAAACTTATGAAGTAGGTACTATTACTTATTTAATAGAAGTGACAACTGAAGCATTTAGTGCTGTTCGCCAGAGCTCACAATCTTACCTATAATCAACATTTTTATGCAGCTATGCAATATACAAATATGTACTCATTAGGAAAATATCATAAATATTAATGATCTATAAATACTCTGTGCATTGAAATATTTAATATAAGGTAAAAATAGCACATTGCTGGAAGAAAAATCAGTGATTGTAACAATGCTGTGTCTATAAGCAGGCACTGCAAAATTGGAAATCTATGGTCCATCATCTAAAATGTTTACTTTTTTCTTCTTTTATTGCTCTTGAGTATTTTAATTCACAGTGTGATTTTGAAGGTCAAATAAGATTATGGACATGGGATCATCTCACCTCCCTACCACCATGCATAACATTGCCATACACACATAAAGAAATTTTTAAAATACTATATTTTTGCATGTCCCTAACATACTCTTAATGTTATAAATGCATTATTTTCTGTATTTGCAAATATTCCCCTCATACAGAGTTTGTATTAATTTATTGATTCTCCAGATAAGTATTTACTGAGCTACTATCATTGTCAGATACTGTTAGGTAAATAAGAGTAAAATGATGGACAAAATCCAGAGACCGTCCTTAGGAAGACTTTGGTTAAGTAACTAGGTAATTATTGTGTGATACCATCAGCTCCATGTTGGGTAGCATATATTGGGAAGAAAAGGGTGTTATTAAGTTTTGTAAGCAGGAAAATGAGATGCATTTTAGGAAGACTACTCCTTCCACAGTATAAAGAATGAATTGCGTTGGAGGCAATGATGGAGAAACAGAAGCTAAGAGGGGTTGGGAGAGGGACTATTTTAGTAAATCAGGAGACAAGTGCTGGTGGCTAAGACAAGAACAGTAGAGGAGAGAATATACAAAATCTTTAGAATTTTTGAGATCTAATTAGCAGAATTTGGAAAATATTTGATATCATGGAAAAAATAATACTTTCCTGTTTTATGGGATGGGTAAGTGGCTCAGATGGTTAAGAATCCATCTGCAATGCAGGAGACTCAGGTTCAATCCATGGGTCGGGAAGATCCCCTGGAGAAGGGAATGGCTGCCTACTCCAGTATTCTTGCCTCGGAGATCTCATGGACATAAGATCCTGGCAGGCTACAGTCCATGGGATCGTAAAGGGTTGGACACAACTAAGCAACTGACACTTTCACTTTTCATGGGATGGGCAAATGGTTGAGTGACGGAGGATCAGGATCTTCCCAGGACACTTTTTGCCAGGTGAATTTTAAGGTCATTATAGAACATCCAAGCAAACAAATTTATAGTATATACTGGTTCTCATGAAACCATGAAAGGAGAGGTGTCAGAGTGAAAGGAAGCAATGACTGATGATATTAAATGTATTTGTATTACATGTATGCAACCACAAATAACCAAAATACCTAATTAAAAAGATAATTAGAAAAGGGCTTCCTGTAATAAACATACAGTATCCTGTAAGAACATCAGACTTCCCTTAATTTTATTATGTAGATGTTATGATATTCACAAATTAACTAATAATAGAAATTTCTTGATTTATTTTGAATAAATCTATGTTTCTCAAAGGCATTCTTAGCAAAGCAACATTATTACTTTATTAAATACAAATTTTGCCTACTTGAGCTTAACAAACAAATCTAATGGTATGAAAGAATTTAATTTCAGAGCTGAATGATAATTTGTTAGGCACTGTTAATTCACATAATTCAAAGTTAATTATGTTTGCAACATTAGGAGTGTGGTGATTTTGTTCTGTTGAGCTGTAGCTTTTATAAAATTTTATATTCTGATTAAGCAAATCCAATTAACAAGAATATATCACAAATTGTAATATTTGCAGGAGATATTTTGTGTGTACATATGTATGTCTAATCAAATAATATTTTAGTCTGATTCAGTCACACTTTGGACTCTACTTCATGAAGACTTATGTTTTATTTTTCAAGACATTCATTCTTCTCTGGTTATTACTGAAGCTAAAATTCTCAAGCATCATTTGTTCTTCTTGTTTTTCTTCTTCATTATATAAAAGTTTAGTGTTTTACCTTTTCCCTTGAAATTCTACTGGAGCTGCAAAAACAGTGTAATAAGTTATACTTCTAAAAAACATTAAAATTACCTTTCCCAAATATAAATTTATGGTTCATTCTCCCATAATATTGTCTCTCCTAGTGAAGTTTTAAACAATAATGGTGAGTATTACTTTTAGTATGCTGTAAACAGAGGCGTCACAGAAACTATTTCAGCTTCAGAAAACAGAGGAAAGCATATCATAACTATTACTTTTTCAAAGATGATCTTATGACAAGGGTTTCAGATTTGTTAACATATCACTATATCTTAAGTGATCAAAGCCACCTTAATATGTGTTAAGTATGGAAGGCAGGCAAAACAAAAGGACACATCCTATAGAGTAAGTTTATCATAGCTACAAAATTTTGCATGTTATTATCTTGAACCTTTAGTAGAATTTAGAGAATGAGTTAGAAATTTCAAGTTAATTTTTCAGTCTCTTTGTTTATCCTCACATCATTTATCGCTATGAACTGAATTATCAGTTTTCAAAGCAGTTAGATCCTTTCATTAATTTCTTTCTAATCATTACACCTTCTCTAGATGTCTACCTGTCCCATTTCAAAACTTCCATAGTTAGCAACTTTCTAAAAGAGTACTTTTAGCTGAATAATGAAAGTGGTCATTAAGTAGCTTTGTCAACAGAATAGAATAAATATATAGATTTATATACTTTTAAAAAAAACTATAAACTGACTATATTTTAAAATTTAATGTTTATTAAATTCTTTGATTTCTTAATGCTTATTTTTTTTTCTGTCTTAACAAGATAAACCAAACTTGTTTCATAAACACTAAAATTTTTCTTGATGAAATTCTTATATTTTGGTTTATTAAGACTTTTCTGCTTTTAATCAAATCTTCTGGTTAATTACATTATAGATTTTAATTTGCATCCTTTTCCATCAGTTAGTTTTGAAGGTTGGAGAGGGATGGTTAAAGCTAAGTACATGGACCTCTTGTTTTCACTGATGAGTATTAAATTTTTTTACAGGCCCTCCTAGCATGCATTCATTTCTTACTGAATAGTTAAACTTCTCCAATTCAAACTCTAATGTTACTGCTCATAAAATACCAGAACTCTCCTACCTGGGATACTCCACAACTGAAGTTGTCCCTTTGAATTGAAATGAAGGTTCTGGAAGTATTTAAAATTTAAATCCAGAAATGGCTGCTGGCCAGAAAGGAGGTTGAAGCAATAAAGGGTATAAAAAATTCAAATATAAGCTAGTAAAAGAAAATTTCTTTGGGTAAAAAGGACTATCACTTGAATTATAGGATAAGAGAAGTAGAATGAACCTTATAATTTAATTCAATTTGCACTTTTACAGATGAGGAAACTGAAGCCCTGAGAGGTGATAGGGCATGATTATGGATTTTATATTATTTCTGGAGTCTATACAGAAATGGAATTCTGGGAAATGAGACTGTCACTTTGCCTCTCTATTCCCAGGACCCTCAGTCTAGGAACTGTCAAACAAGTATTTTTACTTCTCATTTTGGAAATGTATCTGACTTCTTCATTTTTATTTTGTAAAATATTATTGATGAATCTTTGGGATAACTGTATGAAGCAGAAAGCAGTAGAAGTCAATACTGCCTTGCCTCTTTTTTCCTTGCTAAAATACTGGACATTTTTTTGGGTGTTAGTTCCAGAAGGTTTGTATTTCTTCCTAGAACCATTCAACTTCTGCTTCTTCAGCATTACTGGTCGGGGCATAGGCTTGAATTACTGTGATATTGAATGGTCTGCCTTGGAAATGAACAGAGATCATTCTGTTGTTTTTCAGATTGCATCCAAGTACTGCATTTCCAACACTTTTGTTGATGATGATAGTTACTCCATTTCTTCTAAGGGATTCTTGCCCACAGTAGTAGATATAATGGTCGTCTGAGTTAAATTCACCCATTCCAGTCCATTTTAGTTCACTGATTCCTAAAATGTCAATGTTCACGCTTGCCATCTCCTATTTGACCACTTCCAGTTTGCCTTGATTTCATGGACCTAACATTCCAGGTTCATGTGCAATATCCCTCTTTACAGCATCAAACTTTACTTCCATCAGCAGTCACATTCACAACTGGGTGTTGTGTTTGCTTTGGCTCCGTCTCTTCATTCCTTCTGGAGTTATTTCTCTACTGATCTCCAGTAGCATATTGGGCACCTACCGACCTGGGGAGTTCATCTTTCAGTGTCCTATCATTTTGCCTTTTCATACTGTTCATGGGGTTCTCAAGACAAGAATACTGAAGTGGTTTGCCATTCCCTTCTCCAGGGGAACAAGTTTTTTCAGAACTCTCCACCATGACTGTTCCTTCTTGGGTGGCCCTACATGGCGTGACTCATAGTTTCGTTGAGTTACACAAGGCTGTGGTCCATGTGATCAGATTGGTTAGTTTTCTGTGATTGTGGTTTTTAGTCTGTCCACCCTCTGATAGAGAATGATAAGAGGCTTATGGAAGCTTCCTGATGGGAGAGACTGACTGAGGGGAAAACTGGGTCTTGTTCTGATGAGCAGGGCCATGCTCAGTAAATCTTTCATCCAATTTTCTGCTGATGGGTGGGGCTGTATTCCTTCCCTGTTATTTAACATACAATTACAATATTAATTGAAGGCAGGCGGAGAAGGGAACAATAGAGGATGAGATGGTTGTATGGCATCACCAACTCAATGGACATGAGTTTGAGTAAACTCCAGGAGTTGTTGATGGACAGGGAGGCCTTCCATGCTGCAGTGTGTGGGGTTGCAAAGAATCTGACATGACTGAGCGAGTGGACTGAACTGAAAATACTGGAATATAGATAGTTACTGCCCCAGTAAGACCATTGGAGGGGAAAAATCAAATTTAGAATCAAGCCCCATAACCTACAGAGACACTGGAAGGGCTCAAACAAAATCTTGTGCACACCAGGACCCAGGAGAAAGGAGCAGTGACCACACAAGAGGCTGACTCAGACAGGCCTATGACTGTCCAAGTGAGTGAGTGAAGTCGCCCAGTCGTCTCCGACTCTTTGTGACCCCATGGACACCAGGCTTCTCTGTCCATGGGATTTTCTAGGCATGAGTACTGGAGTGGGTTGTCATTTCCTTCTCCAGGGAATCTTCCCGACCCAGGGACTGAACCCAGGTCTCCCGCATTGTAGACAGACACGTTACCGTCTGAGCCACCAGGGAAGATTAAGTCTAGGTTGGTCATAGCTTTTCTTCCAAATAGCAACCATCTTTTAATTTCATGGCTGTAGTCACCATCGGCTGTCATTTTGGAGCCCCAAAAATAAAGTGTGTCACTGTTTCCATTGTTTCCCCACTCATTTGCCTTGAAGTGATGGGGCCAGATGCCGTATTCTTAGTTTTTTAAATGTTGAGTTTTAGGCCAGCTTTTTCACTCTCTTCTTTCACTTTCATCAAGAGACTCTTCAGTTCCTCTTCACTTTCTGCCATAAAGGTGTTGTCATCTGTGTATCTGAGGTTATTGACATTTCTCCTGGCAATCTTGATTCCAGCTTGTACTTCATCCAGCCATCATTTCCAATGATGTACTCTGCATAGAAGTTAAATAAGCAGGGTGACAGAATACAACCTTGATGTATTCCTTTTCCAGTTTGGAACCAGTCTTTTGTTCCATGTCTGGTTCTAACAGTTGCTTCTTGACCTGCATACAGATTTCTCAGGAGGCAGGTCAAGTGATCTGTTATTCCCATCTCTTGAAGAATTTTCCAGTTTGTTGTGATCCACACAGTCAAAGGCTTTTGCATAGTCAATCAGGCAGATGTTTTTCTGGAACTCTCTTGCTTTTCTATAATCTAATGCTGCTGCTGCTGCTAAATCACTTCAGTCATGTCCGAGTCTGTGCGACCCCATGGACTGTAGCCCATCAGGCTCCTCCGTCCATGTGACTCTCCAGGCAAGAGTACTGGAGTGGATTGCCATTGCCTTCTCTGAGAAGAAGGTACAGAGTAGTTGGTTTAACACAATGAGGTGCCAGCGAACTTTTAGGATCTAATACATAGGGTAAAGGAGTGACCTAATGATATGCAAGTTAAAAAGTTCACTCTTAAAAAAAAAAAAAGTTCACTCTTAAAGTCTGAGAAATTGACAGAAGCAGCTTGTATGTGTATCTGCTGCTGCTGCTGCTGCCGCCAAGTCACGTCACTCGTGTCCGACTCTGTGAGACCCCATACATAGACAGCAGCCCACCGGGCTCCTCCATCCCTGGGATTCGCCAGGCAAGAATACTGGAGTGGGTTGCCATTTCCATCTCCAATGGATATTGTCAATTTATCTCTGGTTCCTCTGCATTTTCTAAATCCAGCTTGAACCTTTCGAAGTAGTTAGTTTGGGTACTGTTGACACCTAGCTGGGAGAATTTTGAGCCTTACTTTGCTAGCATGGGAGATGAGTGCAATTGTGCAGTAGTTTGAACATTCTCTGATATTGCCTTCCTTTGGGATTGGAGTGAAAACTGACCTTTTTGAGTTGTGGCCACTGCTGAATTTTCCAAATTTGCTTGCCTATTGTGTGCAGCACACTCACCGCATCATCTTTTAGGATTTGAAATAGCTCAACTGGAATTCTATCACCTCTACTAGCTTTGTTTGTAGCTATGCTTCCTAGGGCCCACTTGACTTTGCATTCCAGGATGTCTGGCTCTACATGAGTGGTCACATCATCATGATTATCTGGGTCATGAAGATCTTTTTTGTATAGTTCTTCTGTGTATTCTTGTTGTCTCTTCTTAATCTGCTTCTGTTAGGTCCATATCATTTCTCTCCTTTATTGTGCTCATCTTTGCATGAATGTTCCCTTGGTATCTCTAATTTTCTTGAAGAGATCTCTAGTCTTTCTCATTCTATTTTTTCCCTCAATTTCTTTGCATTGATCACTGAGGAAGGTTTTCTTATCTCTCCATGCTATTCTTAGGAACTTCACATTCAAATGGGTATATCTTTCCTCTTCTCCTTTGCCTTTAGCTTCTCTTATTTTGTCAGCTATTTGTAAGACCTCCTCAGATGACCATTTTGCCTTTTTGCATTTGTTTTTCTTGGGGGTGGTCTTGATCACTGCCTCCAGTACAGTGTCACAAACCTTGCCTTTTTGCATTTGTTTTTCTTGGGGGTGGTCTTGATCACTGCCTCCAGTACAGTGTCACAAACCTTTTCAGTCACTCTATCAGATCTAACCCCTTAAACCTATTTGTCACTTCCACTGTATAATCATAAGGGATTTGATTTAGGTCATACTCAATGGTCTAGTTGTTTTCCCTACTTCAATTTTAGTCTGAATTTTGCATTAAGGAGTTCATGATCTGAGCCACAGTGAGATCCCGGTCTTGTTTTTGCTAATTGTATAGAGCTTCTCCTTCTTTGGCTGCAAAGAATAAAATCAATGTGATTCAGTTTTGACCATCTGTAGAATCTTCTACACTTCCACACTGACTATGTATAGAGTCTCTTCTTGTGTTGCTGGAAGTGGGTGTTTGCTATGACCAGTGCATTTTCTTGACAAAACTGTTAGCCTTTACCCTGCTTCATTTTGTACTCCAAGGCCAAATTTGCCTGTTACTCCAGGTACCTCTTGACTTCCTACTTTTACATTACAGTCCCTTTTGATGAAAAGGACATCTTTTTTAGGTGTTCTAGAAGATCTGGTAGGTCTTCATAGAACCGTTCAACTTCAGTTTCTTCAGCATTACTGGTGGGGCATAGACTTGGATTTTGTGATATTGAGTAGCTTGCCTTGGAAATGAACAGAAATCTTTCTGTCGTTTTTGAGATTGCATCCAAGTACTGCATTTCGGACTCTTTTGTTGACCATGATGGCTACTCCATTTCTTCTAAGGGATTCTTGCCCATAGTAGTAGATATAATGGTCATCTAAGTTAAAGTCACCCATTCCAGTCCTTTTTAGTTCACTCATTCCTAAAATGTCAATGTTCACTCTTGCCATCTCCTGTTTGACCACTTTCAATTTTCTTGACTTCAGAGCCACTTGATCAGCTAGAACAGGCCATGCAATTTCAGGGTTCTCAATCATAAACATGCCTTCCCTTGGTATTTGGATCCTTTCTCTTCTCAAGACTCAGTCATCTGTCTTCAACATTTAAACATCATTGGCTCTCAAGTCTCCTAGGACACTTTAAGCATGGCATAGCCTTTTAAAAATCAAAATGTGATTTCCAACAAACTAAACTGCTCTCAATCATCAATCTAATTATGTAGCCAGGTGTTGTGTGTACACACCAGGGAAATAATTGCCAAAGTTTTCTGTAGTTTAATCACTAAGTCACGTCTGACTCTTGCTACCCCATGGACTATAGCCCGTGAGGCTCCTTTGACCATAGGATTTCCCAAGTAATATTACTGGAGTGGGTTTCTAGTTCCTTCTCCAGGGGATCTCCCTGACTTACAGATCAAGCCCAGTTTCTCCTGCAGGCAGTCTCCTGCATTGCAGGTAGATTCTTTACCTACTGAGCCACCAGGGAAGCCCCTAAACTTGTAAAAAGTCACCTGCATCTTCCAAATTGTTTGCTTAGGATTAGAAATTTTGCACAGAGGAGTAAATATTTCTTAAAGACAAAATCAGACCATAACTTAGAGGAAAAAAGGAGATTCTTGAGTCCCTAAAATGTAACTTCAATATTGTGATAGACTCTTGTAATATATATTCCCAATATTGCAATAATTATATCAGTAAGAATTTTTAAATGTGTTACAGTTTCATATGTATGATGTAGAGAGTATATAGACATGAATTTCCCCCTTAAATAAAATTATATGCCTTATTCAATTAAAGTAAGATTTTGAAAGTTTTACTAAAATTAGCACATCTCTTGAAAATGGTTACTGGAAGGTAAACCTCTCAAATCTTATTTACTTTGTTTGTTTGCCTTATTTAGGTCTTGTCCTGCGTCATCAGTAAGCAAATTTAACCTGATCAGCCAGCTGATGAAAATTAAGTTCTACTTCACCATTGGTTTTGCAGATGGCAGTTGTTACCCTAGACGTCAATAATGAAAACAAAAAAGGATGGCATAACACTTCCTAGATCAATTATACAAGAATTCTATTTTCTTCTCTTTTACTTCAGAGTAAAAGAAATTCAGCTCCAAAGGACACCAATTTTTATTTTCCAAGATTAAATATTTAGAGCAAATTCATCCACAGAAATAGAATGTATAGATATATGGCAGTAATTCATTTCTTTAAAGCTTTTGCACACCGTGCATTGGACTTTCCTGCAAGTGTTGATTACTACTTCTATCACTACCTCTGTTGTCATTATTAAATTATTTAATTTTGGTGCATAGCATCCCACCAGAAGCCTGTTAAGACTCTACTTGTCAAGGAATTCAATCACAGAGATTGTACAAAAGGCCACAGACATCCAGAAATGTGGGGATGAAACACTCAGATATCCAAGAGCATTTTTGTTCAGGCAGCCACTGGTGTTATGAAAAGCGAAGATTGCTTATTTACTTTGGTGATACAAATGCAGCACATTCAGGGGTGTTACTCAGTCATGGGCCAATTAGGCAGCAGCTGGAAGCAGCAAAGGTTGCTTAGATGAAAGCACAGTGTATTCACTTCAGCCAGACTGTTCTAGGAGCTCTAGCAAGACACCTTCCTCAGAGAAAATCTTTCTCTTCCATTCCCGCCTGTTCTTTAAAACTGAATTGGAATTTCTGTGGAACTTCCCCCTGCAGCACAATTATGGAGTCACATACTGAAAGCATTTGACTCTGTACAGCAACAGCAGTCTCAGAAGTTAGATAATGATCTGAAATTTGAGAGCGGGAAGTGTTTTTCTAGAAATGGGGTATAATGGATAGTAAACAGTGGCTTTAGATTATGTGAGACTTCTAGGGATCAATATCCTAAAATGTTTCTTAACATCAATGCTGTTTTTATTGACAGAACATGTATTGCTGTTTATGTTAATAGCAGCATGACAGCAGACTGCAGATATGCAAAACTAATTAAGGAAATTTGAGGATCTCAAATCTCCCCAACTTTTATACTTCAACATGCATTAGGAATGTGTAAAAGACCCAGAAATTGTAAACTTTACTGAAATATTCATACTTCAAACAGGTAATTCTATAATAGATGATGAGTTAGAAACAGTGGATAAACTTAAGTTAGGTGGTAGTAGAATATTTTACTGAACTTTCAAGCTTCTGTTTATTTTGAAAACATGTGCATCATGTATGTTTCAGTTGCATCTAAAAGTTAGCTGCCTATGACTTATTTATATATATTTTTTGATATTTATGAGATCTTGTTAGAAATATGGTGAGTGATAAAGGATAGATATACATTCTCTAAGATTAAATAAGTGCCTGTGGGTTCTTATTTTGTTTGGCTTCTGGATTATCTTACAGTTGAATACAAAATAATTCCTGACCCAATTAGAGAATTTTTTTCCCTTGGTATTAAATCATTTATTATATTAGATCACTAGACTTATCAATGTATGTCATGTATTACATTTATTTATTTATTTTTTTAATACTCTGGTACTCTTAATTTTTTACTTAGTTGGGGAGTAGGGAATGGAAGTATACAATCTTTGGCAAATATAATGAGCTCAGTAAACTGAATACTATGGAAAAATACAGGAAAACACTATAAGTTATATCTTCAGACTGTTGATGAATATATACTGTTGATGAATATATTCACCTTGCCCTCACCTTCTAATTCTTTCTCCTATTTTTAAGTCTCTAAAATAAAGTGTGTAATGAAGTGTGTAATGAAGATAATTTAAGGGGTAAGAGATTCTAGTCATATAAAATCTCCCAAGAAAATGGCCATGTATGAGAATTTGGAAGGATATTTTGGAAGTCCTACTAAAGAGTCCCTTCCTGGGCATGGACCTTATGGGTGGAGCCCTGCTATGCTCATTGCTATGTAAGAGTCAGTCAGCACTTACCTGATCAAATGCAGTAGTGTTATCTCATGCTTTGAGAAACCTGAGACAGCTATTTCAGAGTTGGACCTGCTTTTTGTTTTCTCTGTGTAAATGTAACCTGTGAAGAGGAAAGAGTTAACAAAACAACCAAGTGTTTCTGAGCCCTCTAGATAGGTTTGAAGAAATTCAGTCAAGCTTATATGTTTAACTGTGTTCTGTGTGTAGCATTTAATACCATGTGTTAGAGAAGCAACAGTGTAGACGTGTTCTAGGAGATTCTAATTTTGTTCCTGCTAATGATTTAAAGATTAAACCTATTTAAAAAAAACACCACAAAAACAAATATCTCCTTGTTGGAAGTGAAAATGAGATTTCAAGGCAACTGTATGTCTGATGTTGAATTAGGAACATGAAACTTTGGAAACTAAAGCATTTAGTAGATAGTCAGTTTCTAATCAACACTTTAATTCTGGATGTAAGAAAATACAAACTACCATAATTTGTGAACTGTGATTCTTTCTCAATGTTATTATTCTAAATTGATGAGTTTACAGCTAATAGAGTCTGAAAATGGAAATAATAATAGCATCTAGCACAAACAACTTTTAGGGGTTAGATTAATTAATATATGTATAGTGTTTAGATCAATTGCCTATTGTGTTCAAAAATGGTAAATTGTTATTATGACTTATGTACTCATTATTTTACCTACAAAGGAGCTCACATGATTGATTTAATTTTATTTACTTGTGAAGAGCTCTTGATATGAATGATAAAGAATAGAATAAAATCAACTAAGAAGAGGATGGAAATAAACCACTCTTTCTTGGATTTCTTACAGAAAAGTCTTCATGGATGGGGTGATTTTTGAAGAATAGATATAAGCTTGCCTAGTAGACAGATGTTCATTGCAAGCTGAATAACATTACTGTATGTTTAGAGGCATTCTAAGTACTTCTCTCATATTTGCTAGATCAATGTTTACCAATTTTTCTGTGTATACACATCACCTGAGGACCTTGTTAAAAATGCAGATTCTGACTTAGTGAGTCTAGGTCAGGACCTGAGAGTTTGCATTTCGACCAGGTTCTCAAGTGACTTGACCCACACTTTGAGTAGGAACGTGCTGGATTATTATAATCCCTGGAGTCTTGATAGTGCCTTTAGATAACTGAAGTTATTTTTTAAATAATATAGATCCTTCAAGTTAAGGAATGAAAAGAATGCTTCTCAGAAACCATCACTACTCGTGTAGGTCTTACTGAAAAACTTGAGTAACTCTCTCTTGTTAATTTTACGTTAGCAGTTATTAACTTGTGCTCTTTGAGGAGCACATTCATAACTCAGGGGCCTCAGAGTATACCAATATGGCAGCTTCTTTGGGAAGCACCATAATCAGAGGATGAGTGGGACAATAGCAAGGGCCCTCTCCTGGCTCCAAGTCTCATTTGTGAAGACTGAAAGCGTACAGCACAAACTGCAAAGCTGAAGGTCTCTGACATCCTTGACCTGAGCCGGGCAGATGCATACGCATGGACTCTGCGTGGGTGAGGGACAGGCAGCAGCAGGCCGTGCCAGGACTGGCAGGTGGTGGCGGCTCTGTGGCTTTTGTTTGCAGCTGGCAGCTGCAGGGAGAAGCGTGTCTTGCTCTTGGAGAGGGATGCTGGCAGGAACTGGATGGCATATCAGGATTCTTCTAGTTAAGCCAAATGACCTAAGGGTTGGGGGCTGCTTCAGTTCCAACTGAGGAAACTCAAGTATAAATCAGGACCCAGGATGAATATCTGGTCATACATATTTTATACATAGGCTAGAAGTCAGGGAGAAAGTCTGCAGTTTAGTGAGCATGCAAATGAATGTTGGTTTGTTCCAGATCTACTGGATGTCAGAATGAGGGCAGTAGGTAAATCTAGACCTCCAGTGCAAAGGGGCTAGACCTGCTGATTATGACCCGACTTGTTTATGACTGAGTTGAAGCTGAGACATGGCTGCATATGATGGCTGAGGAGCTTCAGTGCATATATTTAGTTGGAGCAAGAACAAGGTAGTTGCTAAGAAGTACGTATTTCTAGAAATAGTCCCTCATGTGTATTCAGAATAAGAACATGAACACTACCCAAGTACATTCTCTGTCTTAGTTGTATTCTGCACAGTTGCAGAATTTCCATTGCCTAAAATCAATTTCTGATTCTATAATCATGTATTCACTTGACTGAGGCTTTAGATCAGTCACCTTGAGTAGGTGCTAGAATCAGAGGAGTTAAGTATCACCAGAGATGTCTGGGCTCACATGTCCTGAGACTCTCAGAACATTTGAGGATAAGTTGCTAGTTTTGATGAAAGCAGCACAGAGCCTGATGTGAAAGTGTTCAACAAGTCAGTGATGCTCATATCTTTCATTTAGTGAGAATTTATTCAGTGCTCACTATGTTTGTAACACTATCCTAAATTTTGATAATAATAAAAAGATAAAAATAAACAAGATAGGCATGACCCTGGTTTCCATGGAGGTAGACAAGACCCACATTTCCAGACAATAAATATCATGACTGTATGTTGTAATAAGTGTCATAAAGGAAACACATACCCATACACAATACTGACCAGTGAGTCATTTTTGGAAGTCATCTTCTATAAACAGGGTGGCCAAAGAAGACCTGCTGAGGAAATGACCAAAAAGCACAAAGTGGTTCCTCTCTTTGATTTACAGTGTGATTTTGCATTCTGTGACAGGACACTTGTGAATAGACCAGAGATAGTGGAATAGAAGACTCGGGTCTGGGCCAGAGGACTAGCAGATGATGAGAGCTCCAGTTCTACAAAGAAGTGCTGAGAGGACAAAAACTGAGGATGGAAACTGAGATGGGACCTCTGGTCCATAACCCAGCCTTTTGGATGGGGCCTAAATGTGGGTGAGGATGGGAAAGTCTCCTTTGGGAGTTTAGGGGCACAGAGTCCAGTTTCTCAGCCAGTGGGGAGAAAGGTTTAGGTGGCACCTATGGAGGAACAAAGAAACTCAAGTCAGATGACTGTTTCAGCAAACATTTGTACAGTCCCCTGCTTGGACAGTACACCTGAAAAATCTGAGAGGCAGGTAGATAATCAAACGTGATCTTCCACAAGTTGTTGTCACCAGCAAAACTGGCACAAATTCATTAATCTAAAAATTCACATAAATTGTGTTTCTGAATTGATCCAAAGGATCTTGGACAAAGTTATTTAAGACCATTCTGTAAGTAATAAAATTCAACCCTGTTAACAAACGTCAAAAGAGAGAGAGAAAACAATGTAATTAAGTTTGTCCTTGATGGCTATAATTAATAGAATAAATCTACTGGGATAAGTCAAACTATTCTCTCAAATTTTAGTTTTATTTTACAAATAATTTTAAAAAAACCTCCTCAAAAACTTCTGTCAGAACATCAAAACTCCAAAGTCTATGAGAAATGACAGTTATTTTAAGACTAAAGTTTGATTAGAAATGAGATAAGAGAAAGGTGGTTTCTGAAGAACAATGGGGGGAATTTGAAAGCACTCCCTCGATTCCCGAAATAGAAATGCAAATCTGAAACTGTCTCTGAATGATTTAAAGAAGTTGAACAAACTTGAAGTGATCATATTTCAGAGCAGATAATTCTGAGGTGAAGTAAAGGATGAAAATCATATATGAAAGAGGAAAAGGTCAGAGAAAGGAACAAGAGTAGGGAAATAAAAGGCCAAAGAAATGACAGTGAAAAAGAGGCTGAACAAATACCATCTTGACCTTGCACGTGACTCAGATATTCCCTCCTGACCTGTGTGCTAGGATAGGGACAAGGAACTGATCTAGGAGGCAAATATCTCCTTTCTGTTTGTCTATACCATCCAATGGATTGATTCTCCGATGCTTCTTTCAGTTTTCCTCTGCCTTCTAGTTTTTATTTTCCAGTGACCCTTATTGGCTATATGACTTTTCTCTTTCTTCAGTTCAGTGCAGAAGATATGGCTTAGACTGTCAGAGCTGGATCATAAGAGTAAAATTCCATACTTCTGTGACAGTCTACATTTTTAAGTAAACCATGAGGTTCATTCAGTTTCATAGTTCAAATCAAGTGACACCATTATATGAGAGAAACTTTATGGAGAAGCTATTGAACTTTAAGCCCAGATGTCCTCAGCTTCATTAAACTGGGGTCTCCAACATACAACCCCTAAAAGCCTCCCTCACTAAAATACCTTCTGGATTCTGACCGCAGCAGGCTCAGATAGAATGCTCGTCCTGAACTATAGAGAAAGCTAGAATAAATGGTCTGGGGTCTGCTATGTCCTTGGAGAGCCCTGGGTACTCATCTCACTTGTCACCCTTTCTGGTACTATACTTGCCATGTCTTCGTGTCCGCACTTGGTTTCTGATGAGAACTTCACCTCTCCTTGATAAAGTTGACATACTGTGGGGAAGGTCAGTGGCTTGCAGAACTCTGAGTCTCAGCATGTCTCTGGTTTCTTAGTCTTTCTACTGGGGGAATGCATAAGACACTATTCTCTGACATACTCTTGAAGTCTTGTAAAAAATGAACACTCTATTCAAAGCCCCATTTGTCATGAAGTGGAGAAATTCCAGCTCAATGACTTTCCACCTTGATTTCATTAAAGAAAAAAAAAAAAAACCACTGAGAGAGCTTATAAAGTCATATAGATATTTCAGTCCCCATACTAAGCAACTTAATCTGAGTAACTTGGGTCTCAGTAGTTTTTAAGCTCTTCAGATGATCCTACTGTAGTGCTATTGCTGAGAATGATTTATAAGCTGCTATTATCTAACAATGTTAAATTCCTCTAGGTATCACCGTATTAAGACCAACTTCACCAATTGCACCATTTCTGTAGAAATCTAGATTTGAACATCCACTTTCAGGGACTCTGTAATTAGATAAGTTCATTCAACCCTTGCTTCCCCATTCAAGCCTCCCCTGCAGCTATGTCATAGTGGAAGCCAAGTCGAGACAGGTATGATACAAGGACAGCAAGTAAGAGGAAAGGAATTGTGTGTGTTGTTGTTGAAAGGAATTTTGTGTTGTTGTTTTCTTGGCAGTCTCTGGAAGGAAATGCATATTGAGAAAGGAAGTGTGTTTAGTACATTTGCAGATTTAAGTGTATTTGTTTGTTGAATGCAAAATAGGGCAACTAGCACTCCTAGAGATGGGTTTTCCTTATGTTGCCACAAGTGTACAGCCAGGATGGTAGGTACAAAATTTCTGCCTTAGGATCAGACAACTCTCCTTTTGATTTCCTGTCCATGCTGACTTACCTTGCCCCTGATTTTGGCATTAGAAGTTCTGAAGAGGCAAAATTTTAGAATACTCTGGAACGGATGCCTTCACAAAGCAAGTAAAATGGTGGGGGATCTTCATATTACTCAACTGGGAAAAAACCCAAGGGAAATATTTGAATACAAATTCAGTTTCCAAACATAAGAGTTCCAGTGTCATCATTAGCTCAGTAGAGACATTTGACTTTGTTCAGTTCAGTTCAGTTGCTCAGTCGTGTTCGAAACTTTGCAACCCCATGAACCGCAGCACACCAGGCCTCCCTGTCCATCACCAACTCCCGGAGTTTACTCAAACTCATGTCCATTGAGTCGGTGATGCCATCCAACCATCTTATCCTCTGTCATCCCCTTCTCCTCCTGCCCTCAATCTTTCCCAGCATCAGGGTCTTTTCAAATGAGTCAGCTCTTCGCATCAGGTGGCCAAAGTATTGGAGTTTCAGCTTCAACATCAGTCCTTCCAATGAACACCCAGGACTGATCTCCTTTAGGATGGACTGGTTGGATCTCCTTGCAGTCCAAGGGACTCTCCAGAGTCTTCTCCAACACCACAGTTCAAAAGCTCAATTCTTTGGTGCTCAGCTTTCTTTATGGTCCAACTCTCACATCCATAGATGACTACTAGAAAAACCATAGCCTTGACTAGGTGGACCTTTGTGGACAAAGTAATGTGTCTGCTTTTTAATATGCTCTCTAGGTTGGCCATAACTTTCCTTCCAAGGAGTAAGTTTCTTTTAATTTCACCTCTGCAGTCACCATCCACAGTGATTTTGGAGCCCAGAAAAATAAAGTCTGCCACTGTTCCCTCATCTATTTGCCATGAAGTGATGGGACCAGATGCCCTGATCTTAGTTTTCTGAATGTTGAGCTTTAAGCCAATATTTTCACTCTCCTCTTTTACTTTCACCAACAGACTCTTTAGTTCTTCTTCACTTTCTGCCATAAGGGTGGTGTCATCTGCATATCTGAGAATATTGATATTTCTCCCAGCAATCTTGATCCCAGCTTGTGCTTCATCCAGACTTACTCTGTACAACTTATTAAATACAACCCAAAAATCCAAGAGCTGATGGAAAATGGTTCCAGTAATTTTAGTAAAGAAGTTATTCCAAATGGCATTCTTTATTGTCTTCTGGAACAACAAAAAAAAGTAGGTATGAAACATTCCAACCTGGATTGTAGTGGTGCTGGCAAAATGGGAAAATGGTTGGTGTTTTATATTGAGGGGTATAAATTTGAGCAAGTTAGGTACCATTGAGCTTCCTTTTATTCAGTTTTAATGGAGTGGGACTTGGTAAAAGAACCTGTGATAGGTCCCTATAAATGACTTTTTCAGTGTAAAGTGAAGTCACTTTTCCCGTGTGAAGTGAAATCAAGAAAACAATGTCATTTTCAAAGAGTAAAACATCATGGTACCTAGACAGCCAGCCTTCTACCCTAATACTGGAAGTATTTCCCATCATTATAACACTTCGCTTTCTACTTCCCTGCTAGCTCAGGCAGTAAAGAATCTGCCTGCATTGCAGGAACCTGGGTTGGAAAGATCCCCTGGAGAAGGTAATGGCAACCCACTCCAGTATTCTTGCTTGGAGAATTCCATGGACAGACCTCGGGATCAGGAAGAGTCAAACACGACTGAGCAACTAACACACTTTCATAACAACAGCTTTAGGATCTTCTCAGAAAGAAGTAGATCCTAATTCTACAAATGTTTATAGAATTAATAAATTTGATGAGAGAATGAATAATGAACTGAAAAGGAATCATGAGGACACTTTAACCCTGCAAGATTATCAATATTAATCAAATGTCTTAAAGTAATTCTGACACTTTGATCTAGCAATTCCACTTCAGGAATGTCTTCTGAGGAAATAATCAGAAATACATGTTCATAACAGCATACTAATAATGTTAAAAAAATTAGAATATTAGATGAAATATAAATGTCCAATAAAATAGAGGATTATGTAAGTATGTGATCATGCTTCTGAAGGCTAATCAAGGTCATTATGAAAATATCCATGGTTGACTAGGTGGAAAAAATGAAATGGAAATACACATTTTCAGATAGTTAAATACAAGGATGTGGCTTTTCTATCTCTCCATCTGTAAAAGACTGGAAAGAAATATATTAACATACCAGTAGTAGATATTCTCTGAGTACTTGGAAAATGGAGATTATTGTTATAGTCTATATTTTGTGTGTATTTTATGCTATTTTTTAACTGGGGAAAAACTGGAGATGTTAATTTTGAAAAATGGTTTTATATCTTAAGATTATAGAAGATAAAATGTAATACAAAGTGATCACCAGCCCAGGTGGGATGCATGAGACAAGTGCTCCGGCCTGGTGCACTGGGAAGACCCAGAGGAATCAGGTGGAGAGGGAGGTGGGAGGGGGGATCGGGATTGGGAATACATGTAAATCCATGGCTGATTCATATCAATGTATGACAAAACCCACTGGAAAAAAAAAAAAAGAATATAAAAGTCAGCAATAATTCCACTACCCAGATAACACTGTTAACACCAAAAAAAAAAAAAAAAATGTAATACAAAGTGAAAATGTGAGTCGCTTAGTCATGTCTGACTCTTTCTGACCCCATGGACTTTAGCCTACCAGGCTCCTCTGTCCATGGAATTCTCCAGGCAAGAGTAATGGAGCAGGTTGCCACTTACAAAGTAGCCTATTAATAAAGGTAAATCAAAATGTTCACAGTGTGGGGACATTGATGGCATTAAGGCACCTTCAGGGAGAATGTTGCGCAGAGAGCTTGCTGTCTTGTTGGAACAGTACAAAAGTGTATTTAATGTGTCTTAGACTGTAAGACCTGATTGAAGTGCTGAGACGCCACAAAGGAGAGTAATAACATGGGCTAACTGTAGACAGGATGGCTTCAAGGACATGCAGTCAGAAAAAGGTGCCGGTTATCCATGGAAAGGACAAAGTGGTTCAGGCAAGCAGTAGAGGTAGAAATGAGCATAGGGTGTTCAGGGAAAAAGGAAGAGGCATCTGAATGAAGTGGAGATGGCTTGGTGAGGCGTAATGGAAATCAAACATACTCGATTTGGGGATGTCAGATTTTGAGCAAGGTTATGAACTGACCAGAAAACTAATAGGGCCATGTGCATTGGATATGGGAATGAAATAAAGAAGGCAACTAAATCACTGCAGTTACTTAATGAACTATTCTTCATTAATTAAGGATTGGGGGAAATAAATGATAAAAATGGGATCTACTCCATCGAAGGTACAGTAATTACAAATAGCACCTTCAAATGGACTATTTGATGGTTAACATTGCCACATTAGGGGCAAACACAACCTTCTAGGTAAAAAGTGGGCAATAGAAAGGGAAAGAATGTGCCTTTCAAGGTGTGAGCCAGAGGAAAAGAAGTAAACGAAGGCATAAATGAGCAAGGCAAGCACAGGCAGAAGCGTGCTCTTGGCAAGAAGCACAGAAATTCAAAATAGCAGAGAGACTCAATCTATTCATCTGAGTGCTTACCAGGAACAATAGGGCTGCTTTAAATATGGACACTGTCTATGGCCAAACGCAACAGCACCGCATGGTGTTGCCATCTGCTGTGAAACCAAGGCCCTGAAGGTTTTACCTACAGAGAAATATTTGACATGGGATGTTTGGGGAATTTTTCTCAAAGAAAAGAATAAATTATAAAATCTCAAGAGTTCCAAAGAATGGATAGTGACATGTAAACAAGGCAAAATTTAAAAAGAAAAACAGAAAAACTTTCAAAGTTACAGGGATATGTTATTGCAATTATTGAAAAAGGAGAGGGCATATTTGTCATGGCCTGAGTGAACTGAATGGAAATATGATTTACTTGATTCTTGGTGTCCCAGAGAAAAGAGGACTTGTTAATAACATGCATAATTTTTGTGGAAAATGCAGTAAACTCAGTACCTTGAGTTGGAAGAGAAAAGTGATGCCACAGGGATCAGACACCTGCCTCCTTTGTGACTGTTCATCACACTCTTCCACCAGATATTTCCAGGGGTCTAGGGAAATCGCAGTCTGGATCAATGTTGCCATCTGCCCAGGCTTAGTTTTGGCAAGCTGTTAACTTGTTGCCTCAGGTCATACATTGATTACTAGATTAAAGGATTAGAATGTGAATGTAAATATTCTGATGCAGCTACCAGCTCCACCAGGTAAAGAAAACTGGCCTCCAATGTTCAATTATGTTGCTTGTTATGGACATTTATCTATAGGGTTCTTGTGTCACATGTAATAAGCATTTCTAAAGAATCTGATGAGGTCAAGTCCTGTGAAGAGATCTGCATTTATAAAGAAAGAAAAACTACTGAGTGTGTGTGTATATGTTTAAATTCTACTGGGACCAAGTGAGACACAGTTACTAAAGCCTAGAAATATGATTCTGGAGGAGAAATAACAAAACATTGAATAAAAAATATACAAATTAGATAATAAAAGTTCATTAAATTTAACCATCAAAATTAAGTGGAAAGATAAAGTATGCTACTTACCAAAGGAAAATAAGAAAAAAACATAGGAATTATGTAGAGAACTATTTTATTTCTCTTGGTTTTCTTAGACGATTATGATGCATAATTTAGATGTGCATAATTTCTGGATGTCCCAATAAAGCATGTGAGTCTGTTGTGATCACTAATCATAATTAATTGTTGAGGATATTGATGGTCATTGATATCAGAATTAACCTATGTGATATCTTTAAAGATAGGAGTGTGCCCAAAGAAATACTGTTATTGAACTCCTGAGAATAACTTGTTAATATGTGTGTGGGTTAACTACAAGTTTATTACCAGGTACATTTTTCGGGAGAACATTTCTACTAATAGCACTCACTCAAACTGATCAGAAGAACATCAATAGAGAATTGTAACACTTCTGCAAAATGATGCATTGATAGACTTCGAACATATGTGACCTTATTAGCTAAGACAGAAAGATGTTGCCTGGAGTGACAGGAACTAATCACAGTCCTTGTAGAAATGGAAGGAGCTTTAGAAGGAAATCTTTGCCAATCCCTTCGTTGTACAAATGAGGAGCTAGGCCTAGACAGGTTGTCACTTGCCCAAGGTTATATCATTAACTGCTGTGGTAGTTGAGTCCAGACTGGAACCCAGGTCTCCAGAGAAAAGGTATCAGAGATCTGGATTGACTTTGGTGAGCCTTCCTAATAGCTCCCTGACTCTCTTCTACCCACTGAGTCAGGATTGTATAGGCTCTTACCACAGAAAGAACAGAACCAAGAGGCTCTGGATGGGAGGTTAATAGGTGTGAGGGAATAATAGTTTAGAATGCCTGAACAGTAGCATGTACCCATAAGTTTTTTTCCTACCAAATTTAACAGTTTAAAATTAAAGACTGAGGGGTGTATTTATGGCTTATGTGGTTTATAACAAAGCTACAAGTTATTCAGGGTATGAAGGTGACAACTAAATGCTCTTTATCATCACCAACATTACCATTATCACATCGTCACCATTTACTGAGCCCTAATAATGTGCATGACACTGCATTAGACACTTTACAAATATTATATCTTTGGCTTTTGAAAAGAGAATACTGTGTTATTTTATATGTCATGAAAGCTGGTCTAAAAAAGGTGAATAAGGCTGCTTATAGTATGTGTAATTAG
Source organism: Dama dama (assembly GCF_033118175.1). Lineage (NCBI taxonomy): Eukaryota > Metazoa > Chordata > Mammalia > Artiodactyla > Cervidae > Dama > Dama dama. The sequence goes on along the minus strand of NC_083708.1, from coordinate 34,833,569 downwards.
TAAGTTATGGAACTGTATTCTGATCACTGATTTATATCAACCCACAGTGATTCTCTCCACTGTCAAAAATATTAACAGACGGCATAATTTGCCATTCTAGCTTTACTTATAGGTAAATATTTTAATATTAGGCAGCATTCTGGGGCACCTCTCATCTTTTCCACTCCCTCTTGCAGTACTTCACTTGAAATGTGTACCTTGTGTTAGAAAAATGCAAAATGGCAAGTGATAGAGGAGCGCCTGAAGGCAGTCACAGGTGCAGTGCTCAGAGGAGGATGGTCCCAGGATGGAATATGGACTTGGTTGGCCCTGGCTGCTCTGCCTGGCTCTAGGCCTAGACAGTTCATAAATGAATACATGGTGGTTTATTTTTAGAAGTTGGGTTTTCTGGATTTTTAGAAAAAAATTTCAAAAATTATAAACACTGCTGCTAAAATGGTTTCCTTAACATGTTAGTGATGACCTATAAATGCTATATTCCTAAATGGTAGCAATTTCAGCTATACATTTTCAAGTATTTTAAAGAACTGATGGCAACTTGTGGGTGTGATGCTGGTGACAAGTTTGATGTTCATCCTCTCCTGGTAGAGAAAGCTGGAAGACCTTGTCAGAATTTCAGGCCTGGGCTCTGCTTTGGACTCCTGGCCTTTGATGAACTCTCCACCTAAGTAATGTGGGTTTCCTCACTCAGTCAGTCATGGTCTGACTCCTTTGAGATTACCATTTTGCAGTCAAGAGGTGTTTGTCCAATGGCTGTCATGTGTCATGATACAGAGGTTGATAAAAAAGACGTGGCCTATAATTGCAGTTTTCAGTCTAATGGAAGGGGCAAACATTGAACAAATAAACATAGGAATAAACACATAATTGTTGATTTTACTAAGTATTATAAAGGAAACATCAATATGGGGAATGGAAAGGAAGCCCCTGGAGGCAAAGTTATAGGTGAGGTCAGTAGAAGAGAAGTGTCCCTTAGCTGGCCCCCTGCTGGGTCTGCTTCTCTTAAAGGGCCTGTCCTGGGAAGGAGGGTGGTGGAAATGCACATACCCTACAGAGAGAAATTGAGCTAAAATAAAAGTGAGGCTGATTCAACCTGAGTGAAGGAATATGACTTGGCAAACAATTACAAACACTGTACATATTGGCTGGCTATATGAAACAGTAAAAACAGAAGGAATTAAAGCTAGTATGAGAAGATAGTAAAAAGAAATGCCAAGGCGTTGGCTGCTAATGATGTAGAAAAGCTGCTTCATCAAGGTACATCATAATAGGAAATCTAGTGATCTGATTTTCATTAATAAAGAAATTCAATTACATCACAGTTTCAGAAGACAGTTTTTAAAAGAAAGGGCTGAATAAGGCATTGCTATTTATCTCATTCATGCTTTTTCCAAACTATATGCCTATTCCTTAAACTGATAGCAGAAAGTCTTCCTGATTTTTTGGTATCTGAGGAAAGGTGAATGTTGGTGGGTGAAATCAAACTCTCTCATTGAAGCAAAACTTTATGCAGCTGCTGTATTCCAACAAAAACACTCATTTAACTTATTATTCTTGAGGCACTGGCCTGACAGTGTTATTTCAACTAGTGATCTTAAGGGAAAACGGAGGGTGGATTTAAATTAGAAGGATGAGATCACCCTGTTAGCATTATCTGGATCTCATTAGGATTCCTCTTATATAGCAGTCACTTGTTTTTCTGTCTTTACATACTAGGAAGCATCTACTATGGGTCAGCACTTCCAAATGTTATTTTAAAAAGTTAAGAGAGCTATACTTACAGTGGAGGCAGGGACTCTGGACCACAAACTTCCTTCCGGTAGCCCATTCATTCAGTCATTTATTTATTTATTCAAACATATTCCATGTAGTCAATCAACATGTATTAAATAGTACATATATTTAGGTACTTTTGTTAGGTATTAAAAACAGGATTGAAACCCAGTATATGTGCATGCATGCTAGCTTTTAAGAACTTCAAAGAGCAGAGAGGCAGACTGCCAAATAAGTTGAAACATTTTAATACTGTAAGAGAAATACTGTACTTGACAGTGTTAAATAGAGAAGGAGTACTTTATTCAAGACTACTGTAACACAGGAGAGTGATTGAATTTTCCTCAGACAATAGATGGGAGAGCTTTCAAGTACTGGGGTCAGCTAGTGAAAAATACAGGACAATATTAAAGAGGAAGTGAAAGCTGGTCAATGAAATTGGGCCTTCTGTGTTTGCTAATTGGTGCTTATCTTCGGAAAGTTGGGCTGCTATCTTCACATGGACCCTGGAAAATAAAGGTGCTATCTTTCTTGATGATTACTTTTCAAAGGGATGTCTCCTAGGTCCTTGAGAAGGACCTTTCTGGTTTGTAAAACTGGCAAGAGGCTGGGAGAATGCTTACATCTCAAAGAGACAAAGACAGAATTTACCGTTGTTTTCTAAAGTAAATTCTCTAAGAAAAGGGACGTCTGGGGCCTTTGGGCAGGAAGAAATCTGACTCAAGTTTAGTTAAGCAGAGGCAACATTAAGGGTGTCTTGGTCAATTCAGTGTGATGAATGAAGTGATGGAGTTTATCTCAAGGAAAACATAGGAAGATAAGTGTTAAATTGCATTGGAGAGATAAATTAAGGTGACCCATGGGGCCTTTAAAAGTTAGAGTAAGTGGCAAGATAGTGTGCTCAAAAGAAAACTGGACTCTAAATTATTTGGGATTTTAACCTTAACTGCTGCCTGTTATACCCATGTGATATTGGACAAGTCAAGCCTGTTTGAGCTACTATTTTTATCTTTAATGGGGAAATGACTATATACACCTGATTCATAGTGTTGTAGTGAATATCAAATACAGTAAGATTTACCTAGAACCCTATTAAATAGCACAGCAGCAAATAAATACAATGTAAAATTTTTAGAAATTATTGACTAAGCCCATGAAAACCTGGAAATAAAAAGTCAAAGAATTACTTCCTAAAGACTATAAACCCAATCAGTTTAATGAATAGATTCTTTTCAGTTTTCAAATAACTGGTAATTCTCTTTCTGTATAATCCATTCTGTTCTCCTCCCCCACCCCCTGCAATCATATTTGAAAATATATCACTTTATTTTGTTAAGCCATGATAATCTACAAACTGAAATCTTTAGAAGAAAGCACAAAAACAAAACTATAGACTGTATTTCAGATCTTTTCATCAAACATATCCAGGTGGGGCTTATTATAGCAAAAAAAAGAAAAAAAAAAAGATTTTTGTTACAAAATCTACTAATATAATAATCAACAGGTCAGAGAGAAAAAAACACCATTTTCAGAAAGGAAATTTTACAGTTTATAGCAAATTTTTATTTTAAGTCTATAGAAAGATAGTAATGTAAAAATAATTATCATTTATAATAAAGGCTGTTTACTGAAATCAACAGACAACATTATACTTAACCTTGAAACTGTACTGGCATTCCCATTAAATTGAAAACAAGACCAGGAGGCACTGACATTACTATTAGCATTGTTCTGGAAGCAGGAATCAATCAATTGCAACCATCAGCAACTATAGAAGTACTGTCAAAAAAAAAAAAAAAGAAACACAATTATAGCATTCTCAGAAAAAATAAGTATAAATCAAGAGATTCTACTAAAAATAAATTAGAAATACTGTTTTTAAAACAAAATTTTTACAAGTAAATATACAAAACAATAGAGTTCAATATAGTAGCCAAAATAGTTGCAAAAGTAATTTTAAAATATTGCATTTCCAGTAACTTAACACTTGAATTATAAAACACACAGAAGGCTTTTGTGGACATTATTACAAACAATAATGAAGGTGAAATTAAATGGCTAAACAAAGAGACATGCATAGTATGTTCTCAAATGGGAAACTGAATATTATGAAAGTAGATCATTAATCATTTTCGTATTCATTAATATATGATTCTAAACGGAATAATGGTAGGAGTATTAAACCTCATGAAGTAGTTAAAAAGTGATAAAGCAGTAGAAAAGTAAAGTTATAAAAATAATCTGTTATTAAAATTAAAACCATACATAAGTGAATGAAGAAATTTAAAAGATTACTGTCCTCCTCCACACATTCTCCCAAAGTTTCCAAACAAACAGAATAGCTAGAGACATCTGAAGAGGATCTGCCTCTTTAAATATTACAGTGAGTTATAAATAGGCAATACTTAACATGGTCCGGGCACAAGAAGTGGTATAGGATGGTATAAAAACAGGGACTATGACCAGGGTGACAACAAGGAAGAATTCAGTGCCTTGATCCGAAGCTGGCTCACTCAGCAGGGAGCCCTTACTGAATGAAAATGTGGATTCACCCTCTAGTGCTGAAACAACTGTTGCAGAATAAAGAATAAAGTCAATCTTTTTATATACTCTGCATCAAATTATTTCAGATCGATTAAATAGCAAAATATAAGAAAGCAAAACTCCAACCAAAATGGACATTTAGATAAATATTTGTATAATTTCTGAATGGAGAATTTTCTAAGCATAAAAATAGAATAAGTGGCATGTGAAAAATTAAAAAAAAGTGAATAAAGATAATTTAAACTTTGAGTTTCAAAAAATCAATAAATAGGGGGACAGTCCCAAGATGGCGGAGGAATAGGATGGGAGACCACTTTCTGCCCCACCAATTCATCAAAAGATCACTTGAATGCTGAGCAACTTCCACAAAACAACTTCTGAACACTGGCAGAGGATACCAGGCACCCAGAAAGGCAGCCCATTCTCTTCGAAAGGAGGTGGGGCAAAATATAAAAGACAAAAAGAGAGACAAAAGAGTTAGGGACAGAGACCCATCCTGGGGAGGGAGTTGTGAAGGAGAAGTTTCCAGACAGTAGGAAACCCTCTCACAGGTGGGTCTGGGGGGAAGTTTGGAATCTGCGAGGGCAACATAACCAGGAGTCGGGGGCGGGGGGAACCAACCCACAGAGTATGTGCCTAACCGCTACTGCCAGCCAAGAAGTAGCCCGGATGCTTGTGACTGCCACCAGCCAGCGGGGCTGGACAGGGAGGCACGGCTGCATGATTGGTGCTTAGGGTAAGGGCCAGGCCTGAATGCCCAGAGGACAATCTGAGGGAGCTAACATGAGAGAGCAACCCAAACTGTGGGATCACCAGAGAGATGGAAAAAAAAAAGAACTTTCCTGCGAAAAGCTCTAACGCCCAGCCTGGCCTGCTCACAGAACAAAGGATTGAGCGAATAACAGAGGAGAGCTAGCAGCTGCGTACAGGCCCCTCCCCACTGCTGGAGGCAGAGAGGCAGGTGACCAACAGCCAGAGCCAGAAGGCATGGGGCTGCTGCAATCCCAGCCACAGAGACTGGCGTCCTCCACCAAACTGTGAGCAGGCTCCCAGCTGGGATCCTGGATGGTTGACATCTGCCAGGAGGGTCACAGCCTGAGATCAGCTCCCCAGAGGAGACACACGAACACCTGAGATGGGGTTCTCACGGTGCACCCAGGAAACCGAGGGGCCAGGAGCAGGGAGGTGATTAAGATGCAGGGTCCATCTGGGACAGTGCACTCCCCAAACACCTGGTCACCTGAGCAGCTCAGACCTGGCAAGGGCCCAAAATGCATGCCCAACCGAGTCAATGCCTTTGCAGAGTACCCAAGAACCTGAGCCACCTAGACCGGGGAAGTGCATGAAACGCAAGGGCCACTTTGGACAGTGCCCCTGCAGAGACCCTGGAGCCAGAGCAGTGTAGAACCAGGAAGCACATGCTGCCTGGAGCTGGGGCAAACCCAGTGTGGTCTGTACCCTGCAAGCACTCCCTGCACACGCCAGTGGTACTTGCAGTGTCCTTCCCTCCCCACAACACAACTGAACAAGTGAGCCTAAATAAGTGACCACCTTCTCCCACTTGTGTCAGGGCGGAAATTAAGACACTGAAGAGACCTGCAAAAAGAGGAAGACAAAACAAAGAGGGGGGAACTGCTATGGAAGTGACAGGTGCAACAGAATAAAACCCTGTAGTTATCATTGACTAAGCATTGGCGGGGGCCTATAGGCCTTGAGAACAAGTATAAGCTGGAACAAGGAACTATCTGAAACTGAATTGACCCCACACTGTCCACAATAGCTTTAGAGAAATTCCTAGATATAGTTTTACTATTATCACTTAAAAAAAAAAATTAAGTTCTTTATTACTCCTTTAATTTTCATTTTTTAACCTACTATTACCTTGGAAAAAAAGAGCCCATTTTTAAAGCAAATTTCTTATGTATATACTTTATAATTTTTGTGATTGATTTTGTTTTGTATTTTTAATATTGTTTTTTTTTTTTTTTTTTTTTTTGAGAGTCTAACCTCTAGATTTTTTAATCTTTTGCTTTTTGGTATTTGTTATCAATTTTGTACCTTTAAGAATCTAACCTTCAAAAAAAAAATAATCTAACCTTCAGTATCCATTTTCACTTAAGGGTGTGATTACTGCCTTGATTGCTCTCTCCCCTTTTGACTCTCCCTTTTCTCCCCCAGGTCACTTCTATCCCCTCTCTCCCCCTTCTCTTCTCTACTTAACTGTGAATCTCTCTGGGTATTCCAGACTGTGAAGAGTACTTAGGGAATTGATTGCTGGCTAGATTGCTCTCTCCCCTTACAACTCCCCCTCTTCTCCTGGTAATCTCTGTATCTCCCTCTTCACTCTTCTCTTCTCTATGTAACTCTGTGAACCTCTCTGGGTGTCCCTCAGTGTGGAGAATAGTTTCACCATTAACCTAGATGTTTTATCATCTGTGCTGTATGGATGGAGAAGTCTTGAGATTACTGTAAGAATAAGACAGAAAGCCAGAGGCAGGAGGCTTAACTCCAAAACTTGAGAACTTCAGAGAACTCCTGATTCCAGGGAACATTAATAGATAAGAGCTCATCCAAAAGCCTCCATACCTACAATGAAACCAAGTTTCACCCAAGAGCCAAGTTCCAGAGCAAGGCATACCACTCTAATTCTTCAGCACAGCAGGAAAACAGCCCTGAGCATTAAAAGACTGGCTTCCAAAGCCATGCCAAACCCAAGATACCCCAAAACTCACTACTGGACACTTCATTGCACTCCAGAGAGATGAGATCCAGCTCCGCCCACCAGAACACAGATACAAGCTCCCCTAACCAGGAAACCTTGACAAGCCACTTAGTCCAACCCCACCCACAGGGAGCAGCTCCACAATAAAGAGGAACCATGAACTTCCTGCCTACAGAAAGGGCACCCCAAACACAGCAATCTAAACAAAATGAAAAGGCAAATAAATATTCGGCAGGTAAAGGGCCAAGATAAATGCCCACCAAATGAAACAAAAGAGGAGGAGATAGGGAGTCTACCTGAAAAACAATTGGGAATAATGATAGTAAGTTCAGTTCAGTCGCTCAGTTGTGTCTGACTCTTTGCGACCCCATGAATCGTAGCACGCCAGGCCTCCCTGTCCATCACCAACTCCCGGAGTTCAGCCAAACTCAGGTCCATTGAGTCAGTGATGCCATCCAGCCATCTCTATCCAGTATCATCCCCTTCTCCTCCTGCCCCCAACCCCTCCCAACATCAGGGTCTTTTCTAATGACTCAACTCTTCGCATGAGGTGGCCAAAGTATTGGAGCTTCAGCTTCAGCATCAGTCCTTCCAATGAACACCCAGGACTTATCTCCTTTAGAATGGACTGGTTGGATCTCCTTGCAGTCCAAGGGACTCTCAAGAGTCTTCTCCAACACCACAGTTCAAAAGCATCAATTCTTCGGCACTCAGCTTTCTTCACAGTCCAACTCTCACATCCATACATGACCACTGGAAAAAACCATAGCCTTGACCAGACGGACCTTTGTTGGCAAAGTAATATCTCTGCTTTTAAATATGCTATCTAGGTTGGTCATAAAGATGATCTCAAATCTTGAAATAAAATGAAGTTACAAATAAACAGACTAGAGACGAGGATAGATAAGATGCCAGAAATATTTGACAAGGACCTAGAAGAAATAAAGAAGAGTCAATCAATAATAAATAATGCAATCAGTTCAGTTGCTCAGTGTGTCTGACTCTTTGCGACCCCATGGACTGCAGCATGCCAAACCTCCCTGTCCATCACCAACTCCCAGAGTTTACTCAAACTCATGTCCATTGAGTCGGTGATGCCATCCAACCATCTCATCCATCCCCTTCTCCTCCTACCTTCAATCTTTCCCAGCATCAGGGTCTTTTCCAGTGAGTCAGTTCTTCGCATCAGGTGGCCAAAGTATTGGAGTTTCAGCTTCAGCATTAGTCCTTCCAATGTATTTTCAGGACTGATTTCCTTTAGGATGGACTGGTTGGATCTCCTTGCAGTCCAAGGGACTCTCCAGAGTCTTCTCCAACACCACAGTTCAAAAACATCAATTCTTCGTTGCTCAGCTTTTTTTGTAGTCCAACTCTCACATCCATACATGACTACTGGAAAAACCATAGCTTTGACTAGATGGACCTTTGTTGGCAAAGTAATGTCTCTGCTTTTTACTATATGGTGTCTATGTTGGTCACAATTTTTCTACTAAGGAGCAAATGTCTTTTAATTTCACTGCTGCAGTCACCATCTGCAGTGATTTTGGAGCCCCCCAAAATAAAGTCTGTCACTGTTTCCATTGCTTACCAATCTATTTGCAATTAAGTGATGGGACTAGATGCCATGATCTTAGTTTTTTGAATGTTGAGTTTTAAGCCAACTTTTTCACTCTCCTCTTTCACTTTCATCAAGAGGCTCTTTAGTTCTTCTAAGCTTTCTGCCATAAAAGTGGTATCATCTGCATATCTGAGGTTATTGATATTTCTCCTGGCAATCTTGATTCCAGCTTGTGCTTCATCCAGTCCAGCGTTTCTCATGATGTACTCTGTATATAAGTTAAATAAGCAGAGTGAGAATATACAGCCTTGATGTACTCCTTTCCCTATTTGGAAATAGTCTGTTGTTCCAAGTTCAGTTCTAACTGTTGCCTCTTGACCTACATAGAGATTTCTCAAGAGGCAGGTCAGGTGGTCTGGTATTCCAATCTGAATTTTCCAGTTTGTTGTGATCTGCATAGTCAAGGATTTGGCATAGTCGATAAAGCAGAAGTAGATGTTTTTCTGGAACTCTCTTGCTTTTTCAATGATTCAACAGATGTTGGCAATTTGATCTCTGGTTCCTCTGCCTTCTCTAAATCCAGCTTGTACATTTGGAAGTTCACAGTTCATGTGTTGTTGAAGCCTGGCTTGGAGAATTTTGAGCATTACTTTACTAGTGTGTGAGATGAGTGCAATTGTGTGGTAGTTTGAGCATTCTTTGGCATTGCCTTTCTTTGGGATTGAAATGAAAACTGACCTTTTCCAGTCCTGTGACCAATGCTGAGTATTCCAAATTTGCTGGCATACTGAATGCAGCACACTCACAGCATAATCTTTTAGGATTTGAAATAGCTCAACTGGAATTCCGTCACCTCCACTAGCTTTGTTCATAGTGATGCTTCCCAAGGCACACTTGACTTTGTATTCCAGGATGTCTATCTCTATGTGAGTGATCACACCATGCTGATTATCTGGGTCATGAAGATTTTTTTGTACAGGTCTTCTGTGTATTCTTGGCACCTCTTCTTAATATCTTCCACTTTTAGGTCCATACCATTTCTGTCCTTATTGTGCCCATCTTTGCATGTAATTTTCCCTTGGTATCTCTAATTTTCTTGAAGAGATCTCTAGTCTTTCCCATTCTGTTTTTTTCCTCTATTTCTTTGCATCGATAGCTGAGGAAGGCTTTCTTATCTCTCCTTGCTATTCTTTGGAACTCTGCATTTGAATGGATATATCTTTCCTTTTCTCATTTGCCTTTTGCTTCTCTCCTTTTCTCAGCTCTTTGTAAGACCTCCTCAGACAACCATTTTGCCTTTCTGAATTTATTTTTCTTGGGGATGGTTTTGATCCCTGCCTTCTGTACAATGTCGCGAACCTCTGCCCATAGTTCTTCAGGCACTCTGTCTATCAGATCTAATCCCTTGAATCTATTTCTCACTTTCATTGTGTAATCATAAGGGATTTGATTAGGTCATACCTGAATGGTCTAGTGGTTTTCCCTACTTTCTTCAATTGAAGTCTGAGTTTGGCAGTAAGGAGTTCATGATCTGAACCACAATCTACTCCTGGTCTTTCTTTTGCTGACTCTATAGAGCTTCTTCATCTTTGACTGCAAAGATTATAATCAATCTGATTTCATTATTGACCATCTGGTGATGTCCATTGTAGAGTCTTCTCATGTTGTTGGAAGAGGGTGTTCGCTATGACCAGTGCATTCTCTTGTCAAAAGTCTACTAACATTTGCCCTGCTTCATTCTATACTCCAAGGCCAAATTTGCCTGTTACTCCACGTATCTCTTGACTTCCTATTTTTGCATTTCAGTCTACTATAATGAAAAGGACATCATTTTGGGGTGTTAACTCTACAAGGTCTTGTATGTCTTCATAGAACCATTCAACTTTAGCTTCTTTAGCATTACCAGTTGGGAAATAGACTTGGACATAGACATGCTATTATATTGAATGCTTTGCCTTGGAAATGAACAGAGTTCATCTGTCATTTTTGAGATTGCCGCAAAGTACTGCGTTTCAGACTCTTCTGTTGACTATAATGGCTACTGTATTTCTTCTAAGGGATCTTGCCCACATTAGTAGATATAATGGTCATCTGAGTTAAATTCACCCATTCCAGTCCATTTTAGTTTGATGATTTCTAAAATGTCAATGTTCCCTCTTGCCATCTCCTGTTTGACCACTTCCAATTTGCCTTGGTTCATGGACCTAGCATTCTAGGTTCCTATGCAAATAGTGCTCTTTACAGCATTCGACTTTACTTCCATCACCAGTCACATCCACAACTGGGTGCTGTTTTTGCTTTGGCTCCGTCTCATTCATTCACTGATCTCCAGTAGCATATTGGGCACCTACCCACCTGGGGAGTTCATCTTTCAGTGTCCTATCTTTTTCCCTTTTCATACTGTTCATGGGGTTCTCAAGGCAAGAATACTGAAATGGTTTGCCATTCCCTTCTCCAGTGAACCACGTTTTGTCAGATCTCTACACCATGACCCATCTGTCTTGGGTGACTGTACCCATGCATGCACTGCCACACTCATTGCCCCTGACCCTGGAGATCAGGCCACTACCAACCCACGCCTCTGCCGGAGACTCCTGGACACTCAAGGGCAAGTCTGGGTCAGACCCTTTCTCCTGGGTCCTGGTGCACACAAGTTTCTGTTTGTGCCTTCCAAGAGTCTGTTTCCCCAGTCTTGTGTAAGTTCTGGTGGCTCTATGGTGTGGTTAATGGCGACCTCTTCCAAGAGGGCTTATGCCATACCCAGGGCTGCTGCACCCAAAGCTCCTGCCCCTGTGGCAGTCCACTGCTGACCTGAACCTCCACAGGAGGCACTCAAACACAGTTCTGTCTCAGTCTCTGTGGCGTCTCTGGGTCCTGATGTGCACAAGGTTTGTTTGAGCCCTCTGAGCATCTCTGCCGGGTATGGGGTTTGATTCTAAATGCAATTTCGCCCCTCTTACCGTCTTGCTGGGACTTCTCTATCCTTGGATGTAGGGTTTCTCCTCATAGCTGCTCTAGCACCATGCAGCTGCTGTTCCAGCACCCCACAGCTGCTGTTCCCAGCTGCACAGCCAAATAATGTAATAGGTGAGATCAAAAGCACTCTGGAGGGAACCAACAGTAGAGTAACTGAGGCAGAAGATAGGACAAGTGAGGTGGAATATAGAAAGGTGGAAATAAATGAAGTAGAGAAGAAAAATGAAAAAAGAATTAAAAGAAATGAGGACAATCTCAGAGACCTCTGGGAAAATGTTATATGCCCCAATATTCAAGTCATAGGAGTCCTGTAAGAAGAAGACAGAAAGAAAGGGCATGAGAAAATACCTGAGGAGATAATAGTTGAAAGTGTCCCCATCATGGAGAGGGAAATAGCCACCTAAGTCCAAGAAACCCATAGAGACCCAAACAGGATACCCAAGGCAAAACACCCTGACACACATATTAATCAAACTAACAAAGGTCAAACACAAAGAGCAGATATTAAAAACAGCAGGGGAAAACCAACAAATAACACACAAGGGGATCCCCATAAGGATAATAGGTGATCTTTCAATAGAAACTCTTCAGATCAGAAGGAAATGGCAGAACATACTTAAAATGATGAAAGAGAAAAACTTACAAACCAGATTACTATACCCAGCAAGGATATCATTCAAATATGAAGGACAAATCAAAAGCATTACAGACAAGCAGCAGCTGAGAGAATTCAGCACCACCAAACCAGCTCTTAAACGAATGCAAAGCACCTCAATACATAAGACAAATGCTAACACATATGAAAGGGGAAATTAACAGTAACACAGTAAGAGTGGGAAACTTTAATACCCCTCTCACACCTATGGAGAGATCACCCAAACAAAATTAGCAAGGAAACACAAACTTTAAGTGATACAATGGACCAGTTAGAACTAATTGATATCTATAGGACATTTCACCCCAAAACAATGAATTTCACCTTCTTCTCAAGTGCAGATGGAATATTTTACAGGATAGAACACATCCTGGGCCATTACTCTAGGCTTGGTAAATTAAAAAAAAAACTGAAATCATTTCAAGCATCTTTTCTGATCACAATGCAGTAAGATTAGATGCCTACTACAGGAAAAAATCTATTAAAAATACCAATATATGGATGCTAAACAACATGCTTCTGAAAAACCAACAAATCATGGGAGAAATTAAAAAGGAAATCAAAATATGCATATAAAAAATGAAAATGAAAACACAACAACCCAAAACCTATGGGATTCAGTAAAAGCAGTGCTAAGGGGAAGGTTCATAGCAATACAAACTTATCTCAAGAAACAAGAGAAAAGTCAAGTAAATAACCTAACTTTAGATCTAAAGAAATTAGAAAAAGATGAAATGGAGAACCTCAGGGTTAGTAGAAGGAAAGTAATCATAAAAATTAGAGCAGAAAGAAATGAAAAAGAAACAAGAAAAAGCAACAAAACTAAAAGCTGATTCTTTGAGAAGATAAGTAGACAAACCATTAGCCAGACACATCACGAAAAAAAGGGAGAACGAAATCAACAAAATCAGAAATGAAAATGGAGAAATCGCAACAGAAAACACAGAAATATAAGGGACCATAAGGGACTACTATCAGCAACTATATGCCAATACAATGGACAACTTGGAAGAAATGGATGAATTCTTAGAAAAGTATAGTTTTCCAAAACTGGACCAGGAGGACATAAAAAATCTTAACAGACTCATCACAAGCACAGAAATCAAAACTGTAATCAAAAATCTTCCAACAAACAAAAGCTAAGGACCAGATGGCTTCACAGGTGAATTCTACCAAAAATTTAGAGGAGAGCTAACACCTATCCTACTCAAACTCTTCCAGAAAATTGCAGAGGAAGGTAAACTGCCAAACTCATTCTATGAGGCCACCATCACCCTAATACCAAAACCAGACAAAGATGCCACAAAAAAAAGAAAACTACAGGCCAATATCACTGATGAACATAGATGCAAAAATCCTCAATTAAATTCTAGCAAACAGAATCCAACAAGATATTAAAAAGACCATACATCATGACCAAGTGGGCTTTACTCCAGGGATGCATGTATTCTTCAATGTTTGCAAATCAGTCAATGTGATACAACACATTAACACATTGAAAGATAAAAACCATGTGATTATTTTAATAGATACAGAGAAAGACTTTGACAAAATTCAACATCCATTCATGATAAAAAGTCTCCAGAAAACAGGCATAGAAGGAACATACCTCAACATAATAAAAGCCATATTATAAACCCACAGTAAACATTATTCTCAATGGTGAAAAATTGAAAGCATTTCCCTTAAAGTCAGGAAGAAGATAAGGGTGCCCACTCTCACCACTACTATTCAACATAGTTTTGGAAGTTTTAGCCACAGCAATCAGACACTAAAAGGAAACAAAATGAATCCAGATTGGAAATGAAGAAGTAAAACCCTCACTGTTTGCAGTGATCCTCTACATAGAAAACCCTAAAGACACCACCAGAAAATTACTAGAGCTAATCAGTGAATATATTAAAGTTGTAGGATATAAAATTAACACACAGAAATCCCTTGCATTCCTATACACAAACAATGAGAAAATAGATAAATTAAGGAAACAACCCCATTCACCATTGTGATGAAAAGAGTAAAATACTTAGGAGTAAATCTACCTGAAGAAACAAAAGACCTATATACAGAAAACTATAAAACATTGATGAAAGAAATAAGAGAGGATACAAATAGATGAAGAAATATACTACGCTCATGGATTGGAAGTATCAATATGGTCAAAATGTGTATACTACCCAAAGCAATCTATAGATTCAATGCAGTCCCTATCAAGCTACCAATGGTATTTTTCACAGAACTAGAACAAATAATTTCACAATTCGTATGGAAATACAAAAAACCTTGACTAGCCAAAGGAATCTTGAGAAAGAAGAATGGAACTGAAGGAATCAATCTGCCTGACTTCAGACTATACTACAAAGTTACTCTCATCAAGACAGTATGGCACTGGCACAAAGACAGAAATATGAATCAGTGGAGCAAGATAGAAAGCCCAGAGATAAATCCACACACCTATGGACACCTTATCTTTGACAAAGGAGTCAAGAATATACAATGGAGGGAAGACAATCTCTTCAACAAGTGGTGCTGGGAAAACTGGTCAACCACTTGTAAAAGAATGAAACTAGAACACTTTCTAACACCATACACAAAAATAAACTCAAAAAGGATTAAAGATATAGATGTAAGACCAAAAACTATAAAATTCCTGTAGGAAAATGTAGACAAAACACACTCTGACATAAATCACAACAGGATCCTCTATGGCCCACCTCCCAGAGTAATGCAAATAAAAGCAAAAATAAATGGGACCTAATTAAACTGAAAATTTTTGCACAACGAAGGAAACTATAAGAAAGGTGGAAAGACAGCCTTCAGAATGGGAGAAAATAATAGCAAATGAAGCAACTGACAAAGAATTAATCTCAAAAATATACAAGCAGCTCATGTTGCTTCATACCAGAAAATTAAATGACCCAATCAAAAAATGGGCCAAAGAACCAAACAGACATTTCTCCAACGAAGCCATACTGATGGCTAACAGCCACGTGAAAAGATGCTCAACATCACTCATTATCAGAGAAATGCAAATCAAAACCCCAATGAGGTACCATTACACGCCAGTCAGGATGGCTGCTATCAAAAAGTCTATAAACAATATATGCTGGAGAGGGTGTGGAGAAAAGGAACCCTCTTACACTGTTGGTGGGAATGAAAACTAGTATAGCCACTGTGGAGAACAGTGTGGAGATTCCTTAAAAAAGTGGAAATGGAACTGCCATATGACCCAGCAATCCCACTTCTGGGCATACACACCGAGGAAACCAGAATTGAAAGAGACACACGTACCCCGATGTTCATCACAGCACTGTTTGCAGTAGCTAGGACATAGAAGCAACCTAGATGTCCATCGGCAGATGAATGGATAAGAAAGCTGTGGTACATATACACCATGGAATATTACTCAGCCATTAAAAAGAACACATTTGAATCATTTCTAATGAGGTGGATGAAATTGGAGCCTATTTAACAGAGTGAAGTAAGTCAGAGAGAGAAACACCAATATAGTATGTTAATGCATATATATGGAATTTAGAAAGATGGTAATGATGACCCTATATGCAAGATAGCAAAAGAGACACATATATAAATAACAGA
The DNA here is from genome assembly GCF_033118175.1 of Dama dama. NCBI lineage: Eukaryota > Metazoa > Chordata > Mammalia > Artiodactyla > Cervidae > Dama > Dama dama. Next base: position 34,817,744 of record NC_083708.1, on the reverse strand, counting down.
CTTTTGGATTCTGTTTGAGAAGGTGAGGGTGGGATAATTTGAGAGAATAGTATTGAAATACGTTGTTATCATATGTGAAATAGATGCTCAGTTCAAGTTTGATGGATGAAACAGGGCACTCAAAGCTGGTGCACTGGGACAGCCCAGAGGGATGGGATCAGGAGAAAGGTGGGAAGGGGATTCGGGATGGGGGACACATGTATACACATGACTGATTCATGTTAATGTGTGGCAAAGCCACCACAATATTGTAAAGTAATTGGCCTCCAATTAAAATAAATTGATTAAAACAAATAAAATTTGAGTTTCAAAACATCAGAAAAAATAATAAACAAGGTAATATTCAAAACCCACATAGTAAATATAGCATTATCATCCTTAATATGTAAAGGCATATGTTCTTAAAATCAGTTAGAAAACTATGACACCAGTAGAAATTTAAGAACATATAGTATAAACTTAGTGGCTATCAATAAACACAAACATGTAAAAGCACATTAGTAGTTTATAAGGAAAATAAAAATAATATATACTACTCTTTCATCTCCCATGAAGTAACATTTAGTAGCATTATATTTAGTGTGTGTAAGACTATTTATAGTAAAAAGAGTTTTTCTTATTCAATACCAGCTGGGGCATAAAAACATTTCTGTAAGCACAGTTGGAGAACTGTATTAGGAGACTGAAATAACTTTAGGACCAGAAATTCTATGTACAGGAACTTTTCAAAATATGTTCGTTTTTCTCAGGTATAGTCTAAATATCCACAAATATGAGAAAGACTTTATAAATTACTAAGCTATATAATGGAATATTATAAAAAATGTTTAAGCCATGGTTTTAGAGAGTATTTAATGAATGGAAAAATATTTGTAACAGGGAGGTTAAGAGAAAAAATGTAGTATGCAATTCCATATTGTATGTAATATCTTGTGACAAATGTATATATCTAAGAGAAGACATGCTTAAAACCTACCAAAATATTAATCATGATTATGGGTAAACTTATTCTTTATAGTCTGTGGAATATTCTAATTTTCAAAAATTACCATTAAGTTAATTCTTTAATCAGAAAAACCATTAGTAAAGCATAAGTGATCTAAGGCCTGCTTGGGGGCTGTTTGCAAAATGTTTGCTATCACATTAATCCAACAATAATCAGAAACAACTCCAAAACATTGAGCATATATTACATAGATTTTAAGGATTATTTCTCTAAACCCATACTTAACCCTAACCCTTCCCAGGTGGCACTTGCAGTAAAGAACCTGCCTGCCATTGTAGGAGACACAAGAGATGCTGATTCGATCCCTGGATTGTGAAGATCTCCTGGAGGGAGGGCATGGCAACCCACTCCAGTATTCTTGCCTGGAGAATCCCATGGACAGAGGAAGCTGGTGGGCTACAGTCCATAGGGTAGCAAAGAGTCAAACATGACTGAAGCAACTTAGCACTCGTGCACAACCTTAACTCTAATATTAACCATATCACTTCATAAGTAATAACATCAACTGTATAGTTTAACATTTTTTTTTTTTTTTTTTTTTTTTTAGTGGAGTGCAGTTTATTACACCGGCGGACCCAAGGCAGAGTCTCCTCTTAGCCAAGGGCCCCGACCAGCATTTGTGAAAATCTTTTATACCCCATGTGTCCAAACCCACTACCCCAATTCCCTTGAGACTTACATAAACAAAGGAAGGGTAAATACAACTACAATGACCCCATCATTCACGTGTTATGTGTTCAAACAGTCAATAATCAATAAGCCCGCAGTTACATTCCAAATAGTTAATAACTGATAAGCCTGTGCTTACATTCTGATAGATAGTGTCCGGAGGCAGGGGTGATTAGTGTCTCTTCTTCAAGATTCCCCTGCCCAGAGGGGGGTCTTATCCTTCCATTGTCATTCCCACAGGCGCTAAGCACAGAGTTCAGAGTCCACTGGAGAGGTGGCCGCGCACGATCAGCACAGACAGGCCTGAGATGGAGTCCAGGCCCTATGACTTCCTTCTTCATTCCCCCCTCTTGATGCTCTTAGTTTCCATAACGAGCATTATTTATTGAGATATATTGTACCTTAGCCCTCCTGCCACCCACATGAGAGAATGCTATCAACCTCTGGGTTACAAAATTCACAAGGCATTGTAGGAAGCAGGGTCCACAAAGCAGTATGATCAAGATTACTATAACAACAGTTCATTAGACATGGCTTTCACTTGATTTTGCATATCCTCCAAGGCAGCAGATACATCTTCAGACAGGTCAGGGATGTACACACCATTCGCCAAAGTCCCTCCTTGGGCTGCTGTGAGTATGTCTAATGCCATCCTATTTTGAATTACTGCCTTCCTCATCTGAATCTGTTCTTCGTTCAAAGCTTGAATGGCTTTAGTACTGTGTAAGAGGGCCTGTTTAATGAAATTAGTTAAGGCCTCTACCTTAACCATGATATCCGTTGTCCCTACAGAGGGTATAAACAAGGCAGCAAGATAGTCATACCATTGGAACACAGATCGTGTCCATCTTGCATGCAGATAAGGCAGGTTTACTGGAGGCTGGTGTAGGCTAGGCTTAATTCTGCCATGGGCGAAAGCAAATCCTAATGTGCAACGCCCCACCCAGCCAACTGGTAACCATGGCCATAAGTTAAGCCCACAGAGCCACTGGGTCCCATTGGGGGCTACCAAGCGGATTCCAGGATTATATTTCCAGTCGGAACCGGGCCACTGAGCAGACTGATTGGGGTGATAGGTAACTTCCAAGATTTGTTTACTTTGTTCAGGGGACAAATAACAATTCTTTTGGGTCTAGGGGATGGTCTCCAAATCCAACTTTCTGTTCTTTTTGTTCCCAGCAAATAGTAGCAGGGGCAATCAACTGTCCTTTCTCAGGAGTCATCCAGAAATATTCATCCCAGACCTGGTAGTATTGCTTAAGGCACCGGGAGGCCTGTCCCCCTCTTGTAAGGGAGCCCTTTTCCTCTTTAATTCTCATATATGAGGTATAAGCCTTTGTTATCTCCGTAAGGCTGGTGTTCATGTTAAATGTAACCCTATGTCCCTGGCCCATTGATGGCTTCTTCTAACACCAGAGGGCAAAGAAAGGTTATGGTTGGTGAGAGACAGGAAAGTTCCTTTCTGTTGTTAAAGTCCCCATAACGGAGTGACGATACCCACCAGGGGAGTCTGTCTATTACTGACAGGGGCATAGCCCCACATACCCAAGTTCAAAATTGCATTGGTGAGGCCGAGTAGCAGGAGTCGTTTACCCAGCTCCATCCTGTAGAGGGCTCGTCTGGGACCTAGTTTCCTTCTTCCTCCTCAGAATGATCTTGGTTTCCCGTGGGTCGGTGGGGTCCTTCTGGGTGGTCCACTCGGTGTCCTCCGGGTCAGCGTCGTATGTCTTCTTTGCTCTGGTGTGATGGATCAAGGGACAATACCTGCAACTTTAACTGCAGTAGGGGTAGTTAGAATAACATAAGGGCCCTTTCACCAAAGGGCTAGCAAATCATGTTTCCAATCTTTGACCCATACTTGGTCACCAAGTGTAAACTCATGAATCTGTTCCCCAAGGGGGAACGGCACCCTTTCTTGTACAAACTTAGTTACCCGATTTTATTACCTTACCCAGTTCCATCTGCTGTGAAATCCTATCCCCCCTTACCTGAGGCAAATTTGTTGACACCTGTTTTCTTATGGGAGAAGGCCTCCCATACACAATTTCGTGTAGAGAATAGCCTTGGGACTGTGGGGTCATCCTGAGTCTGAGCAGAGCCATTGGGGGCAAGTCCACTCAGGAGCAGTCAGTCTCTCTGATCCACTTGGAGAGTCTCTTTAAGTGTCCGGTTGGTTCATTCCACCATCTCAGAACTCTGGGCCTCCTCTTTGTAGATCTGTGCCTTCTTCTTTGACACCCAGTAACCTGCTTCCATCAACAGCTGGAGCAGTGCATTTGTCCCTTTCCAGCATTTTTCCTTGGTCTCAGGCAGCCAGCAGCAGGTCATCCCCCTATTGTAGGAGCTGACATCCATACTCTTCCGGATGGAATGAGTCCAGATCAGAAGCCAAGGCTTCCCCAAAGATGGCTGGGAAGTTTTTAAACCCTTGTGGGGGAGTCCAGATGAGCTGTTGTTTGGTGCTCCCCACTGGATCTTCCCATTCAAAGGCAAAGATGGGCTGTGACGCTGGGGCGAGGCATATGCAGAAGGCATCTTTGAGATCTAGGCAAATGTAAACTTTAGTCCTCGGTGGGAGGAGGCTAAGTAAGGTATAGGGGTTTGGAACAGTGGCGTGTAAAGTCACAGTAGCCTGGTTGACTAGCCTGAGATCTTGTACAGGCCTATAGTCCTGTCCTCCTTCCCTTTTGACCAGCAGGATTGGCGTATTCCAAGCCGACTGGCACTCTACTAGAATGCCTGCTTGTTTTAATCTATTGATGTGGGGCAATATGCCGGTTCAGGCCTCCATCCATAGCGGGTACTGGCACCCTCTAACCGGGATGGTGCCTGGTTTGAGTTCCATTATCACTGGGGATTGATGTTTTAGCCAGCCTGGGGGGAGGGGGGGTTGTCTTCCACCCAGACCTCAGGGAATAATTGAGTTAGCTCCCTCATGCTCTTCTAGCCCACCCGGTTCTGCCTTCAGAGGCTCATGCAACCTCCACTCATCTTGGGTTGGTATTGAGAGAGAGGGCAAATAAGTCATAGAGTCCGTCCAGAAGGTGGGCCTCTCTCAGGGGAGAAAGTCACTTGTGCTCCTAGTTTGGAGAGCAAGTCTCTTCCCAACTGGGGTACTAGGCACTCAGGAATGTAGAGGAATTCATGAATCACTTGGTGCCCCCCCCCCCATCTGACATTTTCTGGGCTGGCAAAACGATTTAGTCATCTCTTCTCCCGATACCCCAGTTACAGCAGTAGTCTTTGTGGACAGAGGTGCCACAGGTTTTGTTACTACCGACAATTCTGCTCCTGTATCCACCATGAAGTCAATGTTTTGGTCCCCCACTTTTACGGTTACCATGGGCTCTCAGGGACCTGATATCTCTGAGCCCTGGCAGCCGTAGTTAATTTCCAGGTCAGCAAGCCCCACAACTGCAGGAGCTTCGTCTTCCTTCCATGCCTTAGGGCATTCATTCTTCCAGTGGCCAAAAGCTCGGCGCCAGGCACACTGGTTTGGCTGTAATGGGCCCAGGGCCTCCCTTGGGACCGGCTGAAGAACTGTCCTGTCCTTGGGGCAGATGAGGTTTTCTGGAGGGCCCGAGATAGACTTTCCCAGAGCAGCAGCTAGCACTGTAAGTCTCTTGTCTGTTCTCTTTTATTCCCTCCGGCTCTCTGGCAGAGCGCGGTCTCTGCTTAATTCCAACATCTCCCTCCCCCTCTTGTCAGTACTCACCGGGAGAGGCGGGTATAGCTTGGGCGGTTCGGTTGGAGCCGGATTCTGGAAGTGTTGGCCAGAGGCTTCTGTCACCGGGATCGGAGCCTGCCCAAACGGCGGCTCTACGAACTCCGGGAAAGCTGGCTGTTGCAGAAACTTCACCTGGCCCTGGATTAAGGCGGCCTCCGGTCCTGGTGAAGCACTGGAAGGCAGGCGTGTCATTATCCAGTATGCGGGAGGGGTCAGGTCATCCCCGTCCAAATCCTGTAGAATTTCCTTTTTTATCATCAGTCAATTTTTGTGCCATTAATATTTTTCCCTTTCCCTTCTGGATACAGAAACTTGTCCAAGTAGGAGGGTCTCGAGCTAACCCTAGCCATGAGTCAATAGATGGATATTGATCCAGGTGTCCTGGCTCTCCTGTGACTTTAAGTTCACGGTGTTCTCTGGTGGCCATCCTGCTCCCATAGGGGTCCATTCGACCTCACAGAGTATGTGGAGGCAGTTAGGCTTCATCTTCACCCCATAGTCTCCTCCTAATCCCTTCTTTAAATTTTTAATCATGCACTCCAATACAGTTGCCTTAGATTCACTTTCCCCCATCTTGCTTACCTTCTCAGACCTTCTTCTACTTTTCCTTTTCGTTCTGTCTACGAAGTTCTCAGTACCCTATGTACTTCTGATATTTCCACTCAGTGACACTTAAATTGCCATTCTGCCTCCTTCCTAATTGGGGTGAGAAGAGCCTTACCTGCCAGACCCCAGAGGGAGAAGGGGGATCGGCGTGTCTTCACCTGCCAGTCAGCATAGCTGAACCAGAACATCAACATTTTAAAACAATTTTTTTCTCATAGTCTGAGAGACTGTGTAAAATGATGTTAGTGTAATCTTAATATTTTGGACAATAGCAAAAGAGGTAATGTAAGTTTATATTAGGCACTGCAAAACAAAAATTGTGTACATTATACCAGATGCCCATTTTTTCTCATTTATTCATATTATTTAATAAAAATGTGTTGAACATTAAATAGAAGTTGTTATATATTCTAAAAAATTTGACAATCCAAGAGTCACAAATTAGAATTTTAGAAAAGTAAGAAAGATGATAGGTTTTCTGTGTCAGAGTTCTGAACTCCAGAGTTTTATTTACTGAGAAAAGGAATATTTGTTTATTAACTCTAATCTTCTCAGTGCACCTCCCTATTCCCTTTATTTTTGTACATTTATCTTCCCTCATCTTTGTATTTAGTGCTTATCCTTATCATATACTTCTGTTTTTAATCAATTTCATGATTCATAATAGCATCCTCTAGCCTGTTCTAAACATAGTGGCCACTTATTAAATAAATGAAATTAATTCCATGTTTAACTCTTGCAGTTACTGCTGAACTGGCATGTGTTCAGTTTTAGATTATTTTGCTCTGTTCATAGATAATGCCTTTACAGGTACTGTCTATTCAGTACTCTGCATGTCTAAGATTCAGTGACTTTTTCTAAATATCTAGCAATGAAATTAAACTATTGAATATTTAATAATGTTTAAATATTAATGTTCTTAGAGGGCAGGAATATATAAAAATGAGATTCATATTTTATTCCTTTAGATAATGGTAGTGAAACAACAATCATTGCATCTCTTGAGCATATAGATGGATAGTTTGCTATCAAAGGTGAAACTAAGTGGGTGTTCATCAAATAAGAGTAGCTGGAGGCCTGTGTTGGCTGTGAGATATCAATACTTCTTGTATATTAGTGTTTGATTTCAAGATTTCCTAAATTAAACTTATCTTGATTCATTAATACTGAATATAGTAATTAAACAGTCATAGCAAAAGGTAAAAATAAAAAACTGCCTTTTTTACATAAAAAAAGTTGTGGATTTTTTAAGATCTTAGTGAGGTGTAGTTAGATATATAGACTAAGAAAAGGAAGAGGTATAATGTTTTACTTAATTGTGTTTAAAATAAATACATATTATTGGTGGGAAGAGATCTTGTCTGCAGTGTTAAAATATCAAGAAGATAGGATGAACAGGAATTATGGTTTAAGCACTCATGTGTAAATCAACTGTCTTTAAATTGGGATGAGTGCACCATTAATTCATGGATAGCCCATTGAAGAGTTGAGAAGAAACTATTAGCAATGACATTTATATTTTTTCCTGAAGATGAAATAAAAATTGTCTTGATGTTTAAAATATGAATAGGTACTAGAGTCTTCACTAGGTCATTATGTCATATTTCCTATTTCTTTGAAGAATCCGTAAGGTATTTGGCGGAAGAGAGTAGTTTGCACAAAACCAAGTGGATGTTTGCATTCAGCATTTTGTAAGGCTGTATAGTTTACATGTGTCACACTAATTTATTACATGGATTATATTATGAAGTTTTTGCTACACTAAACTTGTGAAAATTAATACTTGGCTCAAAATGAACCTTACAGAATAATCCTGGGTTGAGGATAATATTAATATTTTTAAGCAGAAGCAAGCAAGCAAGCCTCCTTTCCACTCCCTAAAAATGTTAGAGCTGAAGTTTTTGCTACTAGTATGTGTGGATTTTTGGCCAGCCACATTGCAAGGTAAGATCAATGAAATCTAATCAGGTCTGATTAAAAAAATTAGCTTAATTCCTTGAAATTGCTAAGAAAGCTATTTGAAATATAAATTTATATACATTATTTTTAGCAATAAACTTCATTTTAAGCATATTTTGTGCCTTAAATTATTGGCTTGTAATAGTAGTACACACAGGAATCATTTTTAGAGAAATGGAATGCGTATGTAGATTTTGATTATGCATGACTATTTTATTTTTATATTTTAAATTAATTAGTTGTTAATTATATGAATCATTCATTATGTGAATAGTTGATCAAATAAGTTTGTAGCCTACTATTAGAGATAGTCAATTTGGAATTATCCTGGACAAATTGGACTAAGGCCTGTTTAGGCAAAATAGTAGGTGCTAATGGAAAGTGAATACTTATTAATATACATACCCCAAAGTAAATCTAAGCATCAGATAAGAGATGGTGAATGTCTGACAATGATCCTGAATTATTGGCTAATAGCACTCCGGTACTGACTTCTCCTCACCCCCAAAACATTTTCATAGTAACACTGAAGTCAATTTGGAAAGCTTAGCCTACTATAGCCAAACTCTAGGGAAAAATTCCCAGGGACAGTTCCAATTAAAACCTGACAGCTAAATCTGATACCCATTTCTAAATGTAAATTTTTACTGATGAAATGGTTCACCATAGGTAATGATCAGAAGTATATCTGTGGACTCTTCTTCTAAATGTGGACTGATAACAACTCCATCCCTTTGGTTTTGACCAGTGTTAACTGGATACTACAGAGCATCTGAGAGGGGCAGCTCTCAGAGACTGTGTTCCAGGCTTTAGTTTAGGTCATGTATGCATGCTGAGTTGCTTTAGTTGTGTCCGACTCTTTGTGACCTTATGGACTGTAGTCTGCCAGTCTCCTCTGTCCATGGGATTCTCCAGGCAAGAATACTGGAGTGGGTTGCCATTTCCTCCTCCAGCAGATCTTCTTGACCCAGGGATGGAACTCATGTCTCTTATGTCTCTCTATGCTGGCAGGCGGGTTCTTTACTACCAGCACCACCTGGGAAGCCTCCTTATTTTAGGTCAGGGTTGAGCAAAAGAGATGCATTTGCTCTGTCCCACAGGTTGCATTCTCAGAATACCAGTATTCCACCTAGCAAGGGGATGTAGGACCTCTGCAACTGCAAAAAAAGATTGTTTTATCCTAAAAAGTTTAGCAAAGGTAGTATCTGGGGCTATCTGTCTGGAAACTATACCACAGTAATGATGAAACCCTAGGCTTAATGGTTGCTGACTAACGAAGTGATTTGGAGTTTCAGAGAGTGATCCTTGAAGGGAAAAACTGCATCTTGGTGGGAGAGATTATCTAATCTCCATAGGCAGGAGACTGCTGCTCTAGAAACTATATCACTTTATCATGTGATAACCTCTAGAATTTGGTTTCCCAGGTGTTTCAGTGGTAAAGAATCCACCTGCAAAGCAGGAGATGCAAATTTGATCCCTGGGTAAGGAGATCCCCTGGAGGAGGAAATGGCAACCCACTCCAGTATTCTTGCGTAATGGACAAGAGGAGCCAGGTGGGCTATAGCCCATGGGGTCACAAAGAATCACACACAACTTAGCAACTGAGCATGCACTCTATAGAATATTGTAATATTCTGGAAATAAATTATGGTAATGTTGGAGGCCCAGAGAGAAAATAGAGCTAGCTAACTCAATCTTTGCTCCTCTTATACAAGATAGGAGACAGTTTTCAGATAAAACATAAGATCTATCCCTGAGGCATGAGAAACATATTACCCATTCAGCAAGCTTCATACCAGACTCATATCTGAAAAATCATAACTAGATTTATACCTGAAAAGTAACTCAAGTTAATTTCATTGAATTTTGCCTTTAGGAACATATTATCCACATCTGAACAATAAATAGCTAGCTATAGATGATTGAACTCCCATGGCAGGTGTGTATGTCTCACTGTAGATCAGAAAATATCCACCATAGCAAGAGTGTTATGGGAACAAGTCTTCTCTTTTTATCAATTTTCTGCCAAGATTCAAACTAAGGGACAGATTTTTAATTAGATTTATTTACAGTAAGTTTCACACATTCGAAGTGTATAATTTGATAAGCTTTGCTTTGTTTTCCCATCTATGAAAGCATTACCACAATCAAGACAGCAAATACATTTGTTACTTTTTTGAGGTGAGTGTATGAACTGAATGGAATCTTTTGGAGAAATACCTTTTAAAATGAGAAGAAAATTGGACTAAATATATTTCTAAAATTAAAAAATATTAATTTTATGGAAAGGTAGGAAAAATGGGCTACCCTGGTGGCTCAGATGGCAAAGCGTCAGCCTGCAATATGGGAGACCTGGGTTCAATCCCTGGGTCGGGAAGATCCCCTGGAGAAGGAAATGGCAACCCACTCCAGTACTCTTGCCTGGAAAATCCCATGGACTGAGGAACCTGGTAGGCTACAGTCCATGGGGTCGCAAAGAGTCGGACATGACTGAGCCACTTCACAGGAAAAATATAAGAGGCAGTATCCAAAAAGTGATAAAAGATTCTTAAAGTCAAATAAATGAAGAAGTAGTCACTCATTCGGGCCATGGAGGTAATTGGTGGGAGATTTTAATAAAAGTGATGAGAATGGAAATCATAGTACTGGTGATTTCACGAAAATGGGAAGACAAGAAAGGGTGATCTTGACTGTAGATGATCACTTTCAGAAACTTGGCTCTAAAAGTTCCAGGAACTGTGGTAGTGAGGGAAGGATATGGGATTCATGGAGTGTTGGGGGTTTGCTTACTCAGGATTTATTTTTTAAGATTGTTGACAGTTGTTCACATCTACAGATTTTTCAGAAAGTAAATAAGATGGTGAAGTTTACATTTAAGTGGGGATAACTGAGAGTGTGAGGCAAATTAAGAAGAAAGGAGAATAAGGACCTAGTGTATATATAGCACATGGAACTCTGCTCAATGTTATGTGGCAGCCTGGATGGGAAGGGAGTTTGGAGGAAAATGGATACATGTATATGTATGGTTGAGTCTCTTCACTGTCCACCGGAAACTATCCCAATATTGTTTGTTAACTGGCTATACCCCAATGCAAAATGAAAAGTTTAAAAAAAAAATGAGAGAGAAGATTTAGAGAATAAGTGGAAGGATTATACTTCAGGTTAAAGACAGTTCTTCTACTAACAGAGGAAGAAAATAAGTAAATATTTATTTTGGCAATTTTATCTTCAGATTTTTTCTTCCATCTCTCCTGTTCTTATTCCTCAGTCAATTGAGTAGATTTGTTTTTCTTTACCAAGAGCCTTCTTTACTTCAGATGTCCCTATCTTAAGAAATGGTACCCCCACTAATTTCGGACAAATATCTAGAAATTACCCTTGATCTGTGCCTTTCCCTTACCTCCCACGTGCATTCCATAAATACATCCTTTAATACTACCTTCAAAATATGTCTTGAATTGAATCACTCCTTACTTTCCCAATTTAGGCCAACAGTATGTATCTTCTATGTTGTCATTATTGTTTAGTTGCTAAGGAATGTCCGACTCTGTGCGACACCGTGGACTGTAGCCCGCCAGGCTCCTCTGTCCCTGGGATTTTCCAGGCAAGAATACTGGAGTGGGTTGCCATTTCCTCCTGTAGGAAATCTTCTCTACCCAGGGTTTGAACACACATTTCCTGCATCGACAGGCAGGTTCTTTACCACCACGCCACCAGAGAAGCCCCTCTGTCTTTTATACTCCTGCTTATTATGTTATATATACTTATTTTATACACAAGTAGTTCCTTAATGATTAGAGTGACCATATGCTTAGCTTCCTAACTTAAACAAAGCATTTTTGATATTGTTAAAAGAGGTTATTCCTGCTTCGTTGGTGTTAAGTCACTCAGTCGTGTCTGACTCTTTGTGACCCTACGGACTGTAGCCTGCCAGGCTCTTCAGTCCATGGGACTTTCCAGGCAAGGATACCAGAGCTGATTGACATTTCCTCCTGCAGGGCATCTTCTTCACCTAGGGGTTGAACCTGTGTCTCCTCCATTGGCAAGCAGATTCTTTAGCCCAGAGCCACCCAGGAAGCCCATGCGTAGGTGAAGTATTAGACAAAAAATTTGACTCCATTAAAGGCACAAAATCACCTTACAAATGGATGCTCCACTTCCCACTCTTGTCAGTAAACAGTTTATTCTTCCATGTGGCTGCCAGAATGAGGAGTTATCAGATTGTGTTATGTCTCCCCACTCCACCTGCCACCTCTCCCTGCCCACCAAACACAAACTCGTTCCCAGCTTCAAACTTCCTGGAGAGTTCCACTGAATGTAAAGTTAAAAGCAAACTCCAGCCAGTGGCCTAGAAGACCATCCATGAGTTGATTTTGTTCCTCTTTCCTAACTCACCTCAGAATGTATGTTTCTCCCTTTCTTCTTCTTCTTTTATTATCTCTCAGCCAAATGAGTCTCTTGTCTTTTCTGAGTACCATGAACATACACACCTTTCTTGTCTGAGGGCTTTTATATTTTCTTTTCTTTTTGCCTAAAATATGCTTTTCCTGGCCGTCTCTGTGGTCCTAGGAACCTGTGGTTCTTCCTGAGAAGTCTAAGCTCAAATATCATTGCATCAGAATGCTCTTTCCTAACCACACAAGTAGCTTACTTTTAATCTTCCAAGCACTATAAATCTCATTACTTGTTTATGTCCTTCATAGCACTTACCACAACCTGTAATTATTTATTTCTTTACTTTTTTGTAATTTGTGTTCTCTTCAGTCGCTCAGTGAGGTCCAACTCTTTGTGACCCCATGGAATGCAGCACCTCAGGCTTCCCTGTCCATCACCAACTCCTGGAGCTTACTCAAACTCGTTTCCATCAAGTCAGTGTTGCCATCCAAACATCTCATCCTCTGTCATCCCCTTCTCCTCCTGCCTTCAGTCTTTCCCAGGATCTGGGTCTTTTCAAATGAGTCAGTTCTTCACATCAGGTGGCCAAAGTATTGGAGTTTCAGCTTCAGCATCAGTCCTTCCAATGAATATTCAGGACTGATTTCCTTTAGGATGGACTGGTTGAATCTCCTTGCAGTCCTAGGGACTCTCAAAAGTCTTCTCCAACACCACAGTTCAAAAACATCAATTCTTCAGCACTCAGCATTCTTGATAGTCCAACTCTCATATCCATACATGACTACTGGAAAAACCATAGCTTTGACTGGATGGACTTTGTTGACAAAGTAATGTCTTTGCTTTTTAATATGCTGTCTAGGTTGCTCATAGCTTTTCTTCCAAGGAGCAAGTGTCTTTTAATTTCATGGCTGCAGTCACCATCTGCTGTGATTTTTCTTTTCTTTTTGCCTAGCGTATACCTTTCCTTGTGTTCTCTTACTAAAATATAGATCATGAGGTCAAGGTCTCCATACAAGTATAGAATGGTCCACTCAATTTGAAAAGTTGTTTGGCACTTTCAGTAGAGCTGAACATAGGCCATATAATCTAATAATTCTACCCCTCTGTATCCATCCATCAGAAGTACACAAGTGTTCACCCCAAAAATGTACTAGAATTTTTATAACAGCATTATTTTTAATATCTCCAAACTAGAATCATACCAAATGTCTGCCTGTAGTATAATAGATAAACATACTATGGTATATTCAGTTAAGAAAAGAAGATGACAAGGGAAAAAGGGAAAAGGGAAATTTTTTAAAAGCAAAATAACCTGTATTGTTTGAAGTCAGGCAACTGGAGCATTAAGAACCCTAGCAAGGCTTCCAGATTACTGCTGATATTTGGTTTCCTGGTGAGGCTGCCAGCTTACACAGGTGTATGAAATTTTTGAAAATCCATCAAGATGTAAACTTATGTGCGTTTTTAGTTGTATCATTTTATGTTTTCATAAAAAATCAATTTTAAAATTCATGGGGATATGTCAGGATACAAGGATTGCGAATTCTTATCATAGCTGGTGCTTGTAAAGTGGTACTAATTGGAAAGACTGCCAGGCAATGTAAGGTGCCCAGCTGAGGTTGGAGACTTGGACTTTGTTGAGGCCTGATATGCACAGTACTATGATTGTCTCTGATCTGATTTTAGCAGTTTGGGCATGAGAGTAGGGGAAGTGGGATGTTCCAGATCCAGGTTGGGCCTTTGTTTCAGAGAAGGGCTGGCAGGAAGTTAAAGAGAAAGGAAGCTGATGTCAGCAAGAGATGCATTCACGTCAGTGTCTCTGGACTGGATAGGAAGGAATATGGAGTTTGTCCACTAATTGAGGAAAGGTAGGGAGACAGGCAACTAGAGGTCTGTGGGCTTCAGTTGTAGTTGTAGTAGGAAGAAACAAGTGAGAACATGGATGGAGAGGTATTACAACAAATGAGAATTTACAGTTGAAAACTTAAAGAGATGGAATAGTTCCTTGCGATTACAGGATCCCAGGTATAGTTTTGGGCTTCCCTGGTAGCTCAGCTGGTAAAAAATATGCCTGCAATGCAAGAGATCCAGATTTGATTCCTGGGCCAGGAAGTTTGCCTCGAGAAGGGATAGGCTACCCACTCCAGTATTCTTGGGCTTCCCTGATGGCTCAGTCAGTAGAGAATCCGCCTGCAATGTGGGAGACCTGAGTTCGATCCCTGAGTTGGGAAGATCCCCTGGAAGAGGGCATGGCAACTTACTCCAGTATTCTCGCCTGGAGACTCCCCATGGACAGAGGAGCCTGGCGGGCTGCAGTCCATGCGGTTGCAATGAGTCGGACATGATTGAGTGACTAAGCACACAGCACATGTGTAGTTTTGGGTTTGAGGGCCTGAGACAAGGTGAATGTAAAGTTCATCAGAGTCAGAAAGCTCTAGAAACTTTGAAGCAAGCACTTGAACTAGTCACCTGCATGGGAGAGTTTTGACAAGAATTTGAGTGAAGGGGAAGGCCACAAGCGTGGTGCTGAATCCTTTGATAAACATGGAAAAGTGACCCAGAGGCTGATACTTGATTCTGGATCATAGAATTGAGTGGCATGATATCAAAGGAGGCGGGCTCTCTTCATGAGGGTGGAAGAGAAAGCGTTCCAGTGTCAGGCTTTAGGTGGGGTGGAGCTGGGGACCAGCAGAATGCTGACATCCTTTCTGATTCATGAATTCCCTGACTCTGTGACTTCACTGTCTCCATTTCAGAGAGCTGGGCTTAGGGGAAAGGAGAAGACTATTTTCAGGAAAAGGGAGGAACTGAGGGGGCAGTTTGATGAAGGGCTTTTTGTTTGTTTTTTGTTCTGTGGTTTTTTTTGTTGTTGTTGTTGTTGTTGTTTTTTTGCTTTCCTTTGCTTACCTTGGAACAGGGATTTTTACAGTTTTAGGAGGAGATCAGTGATGTCTAAGTAGGACAGTAAAGCATGAAACTGTATGGAAACAAGAGTAAACAGAACACTCTGGGTTCTGATCAAGGGTGACCAGATGCTAAGTATGGTGTTTTTCTGTATCTTAAAGTGCCGTGTATCTCTGTTGTTAAGTTATTTCAGCATTTCTGTAGGGCCAGGTTCCAGGTGAAAGCGTGAAAGTGACTCAGCTGTGTCAGACTCTTTGCAATCCCATGGACTATAGCCCGCCAAGCTCCTTTGTCCATAAAATTCTCCAAGCAGGAATACTGGAATGGGTAGTCATTCCCTTCTCCAGGTGATCTTCCCAACCCAGGAATTGAACCCGGGTCTCTTGCATTGCAGGCAGACTCTTTACCATCAGAACCACCAGGGTAGAGTCATATAATCCATGATATAGGCAAATGGGCTGTCCTTCAGAGTTCCAGCAAATTGGTAGGGAAGATTCGTCACAATGCTCCTGGAAAATTCTAGACTAAAGTTGGAGAGGAAAGATAATTTAGTTCCTGGGGTATATCCCTTCTTTGTAATTGTGTCAGTGTTGGTGGATGGATAAATGTGTACTCCTTCAGAAGGAGCCAGGGAACTAAGCTAGTTTTTAGAGTAATAATCTGTGGTATTGATTCCTGATTCCCTATTGAGATGGTAACTGGTAACCAAGGAAAATAGACTTCCCTATGGCTGGAGCAAGATGTAAATAGGGAATCTTCCCTGGGGTGGACTGAAACAGTCTTCGGAAGAGCAACTTGCTGTTTCTGAGAACAGGATATGCAGTCAAAAAGGAGAGAAGGTAAATGAGGGGAAGCCAGGCTGGCTCGGAGGCAACGCCTCTGTGTATCCCAGAGGGGTGGCTTGCTTGTTTCCAGGGCTGGTGGAATATGTCCTGCTAGCACTCTGTGTGGCTGCCCATCAGTGTCTTTAAAGGACTTGACTAGCAGCTGGGGAGTGCAAGGGCATGAACTGATTCCATGGGCACAATCATTGCCTTTCTGCAGTTTAAGAGTGCTCTGAACTGGGCCTTTGAGTTCCCGTTATGTCCTCAGAGTGGATGAAAGGGCTGAATTTCCTAAATAACCAGGAACTATTAGCTTGCCATGCAGAGACCCCACAGCTGGCCAGATCTGATGCCCCATAGCAAAAGAACCACATGATTCTGGAACCACATGATTAAAATTGTGAGGTGGAAAAAAGAGTGAATTAAAGATTCAAGGAAATGATTTAAGTCTTACAAAGAGAGAGAGCCAATAACCACATACTTGAGAGTAAAGACTCTTGGGATGCTTATAAATGTTTATAAGGCTCGGGAGAAACCTCCAGAAAGTAAAACATTTAAAAAAAGTGTGAGTGTTTGTGTAAGTGAACAAAAGAAAAAAAACACTAAAGAATGACTAACGCACTGAGAATATAAAGAAAATGGTAAGCAATTATCTTTGAAAAATTCACTTCTTATTTTTTATAAGCAAAAAAGAACACAGATTGTATTAGCTTGGAACTTTAATATCTTGCTATATCCAAATTGTAGAATAAAGGTAAGAGAAATTAGGTATTTGGTTCTTAAAAAGGCATAAGAAATGAAGGGATAAATGTCTAAATGAGAGAAAAATTTAGAGTCTTCATTTTCTCTTGAGAAAAGCCATAACCCAGAAACCTGCTGAAATGACTTACATAAGAAACAAATATATTCTAAAGAATAAGTAAAATGTCTCCTCCCTTCAAGCTCTTCTTTAGGTCCTTAGCTGTACTCTGTCTCATTTTCTGTTTTGTAGGACTGAATTTAAATCAGTAAATAAAAACATAAGGATGTTAAAGCACTTCATCAATTTGAAGTATTTAATGAGATGTTCCAGGGTGCTATATCATGCTGTGGATGCTGGTTCAACTCCCACATTCAGTTTCTAAAGGCCTAATTTATATTATGGAAATAGTTTTAGTTTCAAGGTAGCTAAAATGACCTTTTCTAGCCCCATGATAATTCTATGCCTCAAATTTTCAATTTGGTGTCTTGTAAGTTTTTAAAATAACTATTGTATTTGACCTATGGTATCTCAGAATATTTTATTTCTCATGCCACAAATATTATATAATTGCTTCTTTATCTTTGCTGCTTTTAAGATCTACATGGTATCTGACTCTCTAATGGCTAAAAATTAAATACGACATTGTGTTTTGTATGTGCAAGGAGTTCAGCTATGATTAAGTGGCACGCACTAGAAAGTGCTTCCTTAGAAAAACCAATAACAAGCATTATTTGGCTTTTCAGTGTGAAAAGTGAATGTTGCATTTTATCCCTTTCCATCATCACCCTTAGAATTGCATCTTCTTGCAATGGCACCAAGAATAATGCAAGGTCATTTCTAAAGTGTTTGCTTTTCTTAGCTTTGTTCACCTTTTCTCTGAGAGAAGGAGGTTATATGTTTGAATTGTGACCCTAATGTCTCTTGTGTGTCCAGAAGCTCCCCTTTAATTACTCAGGTGGACAGATAAAAATAGATTAAGTGCACAAAAGTTTATGGTTCTCATAAATGCATCCATTGTGACGATTTTCATTATCCATACCATCTGAAGGCTATGTGTTATTTAAAGCTAGCATTTTCCAAGTCTGAAGCAAAATGGAACCATAGAAAAGTTGATTTCCAATAGAAACTGGTGAACTGCTTTCTCTATACCATTACTTTAGAGAGTTTACCTAATAATTATAGTTTTCAGTCTCCGGAATTTCCTTCCTTTGCTTTGATATGCTCTAGTATGGAGAGCATAGCCTCAGAACTCATATTCTGTCATGTTAGTAGGTTCTTTGAAAACAATATTTATTTGTAAACCTGGGTCTAGTTAAGTTTTCATTTTAATTAACCTATATAATCTATTTTTGAAAATAAAATTCATTCCTTCATTTGCATTTTAGTTACAGGGGGTACAGAATGTCAAGTTTTAATTGGATTAAGAGACCCATGTACAACAAAGCCTCATAGCGAATGTATCAGAGGGCTTTGTAGGGGACCAGCTGGCCCTCTGTTAAGATTAGGGCTACCATAAATGGAAAAGGTTTAGCCCTCTTTTAGATTCTCCAGTATCTCAAAATCAATACAGAAAAGCTTCATAGATGCCCTGATCTTACAAGAGTGTCCCAGATGATTTCTCCAGAGGGTTCTAAATATGCTGCAGTTACTAGTTATATTTCTGCACAGTTACAGTACCTACTCATCCATAAGCAGCTAATGTTGATGGGATAAATTCAGTAGCATTACTATAAATCTGGACTGAATAGTGATTGAATGAAAAATTCCTAAAATCTCCTAAATCCTTATGATTCCAAGGAGTTCTAAATCTTCTTAAGTATTTGTTATGTAAACAATATTGTTAAGCCAGAAAATTTCTAAAAGTCTTTATGCTTCAGATATAAATTCTTAACTCACTACCCCACCTTGTTCTCAGCTCTTTTTCTGTTTTCTCTTTTCATTCATTATTCTTAATAGCCAGTAGCTTTTTCAAAACTTACTGGAGTGAATCCATCTTTTTATTGGGCTCTGACAGATAGGGAGGCTTAAAAAATGCGAAGTCTTCACGATAAGACATCTGAGGAAAAAATATTGTAGATTTCCCTCTGAATGCCTTCTTCAGCATGAAGAGCTCAGAGTAAAACATTTCAAGTACAGCTTGGGAGCATGCATATATTCAGCTGAAGACAGCTCCCCTCCCCTTTGCTCTGAGAGCATTTCACTGAAGGCTTCTTAAACTGGAAGCAAATATGACATTTTGACACAAATATACTGTTTCAGTGTTTGACTCAGAATTTAGCTTGTACTCTGCCACCATTAAACATTTGAAGTATTTATGTGATGTCAAATTAAAAAAGACCATTTATTTTTAATGATCTTTAGAAATGTGGCCATTTATTTTTAATGCTCTCCCTTATTTTGGAAGACCAGATTCAAGTAAGTGCTACTTTCCTTAATCAAATTCCTTTTCAACCTGTATCTCTTTTATGTCAGAAATATTTCGTGATTTCAAAAGAAACTTCTTAAGTCATAATGATATTCAGTGAAATAGGAAATAATGTTATAGTGTCAGATGAAAGGTTTTTCCCAAGCAAGAGATCTTTGCCTACCCTGTTCCCCCACCCACTTCAGCATTCCTAGATATCGGTCCATCTTGATAGATCTTTAAATAAGCTTATAATTATTATCTTGTCACCATGCTTCTTAATGTTAACTCTTATAAAAATGGTTTGGTTTGGGGACTATAATGAGAAATTTTTTGAAATAAAGATATTGGGATAATCCCTCAAAACCACTGAATAGCTGTTGCTGCTGCTGCTAAGTCACGTCAGTTGTGTCCCAAGGTTAGGGACATCTCCTACTCCCCTAGAAATAGGTGCTGAGATGTCAGCCTACCAAAACATTAAGGAAAGAAAAATTATTAAATTAAATATCTCTCTTTTGTTAACAGTTTAAACTTAACAAGACCACCAGGGGGAGCAAGTTACTGGTCAAAGGAGGTGAGGTACAGTCCCAGTCTTTTAATAGAAAACCTAACTTGAGAAAGCAAAATTACACCAGAATCAGTGAGAATAAAAGCAAAGCATGACTCAAAATTACAAAATCCTCTAACTCTCTAGAATAATATCTTATTCAAATCCACTTGTTTTACTTAGTTTCTGAAACAAGAGGCGAGGGCAGTACTGCACGCATGCGCGTACGCAGCCGCTTCAGTCACGTCTCGCCCGTTCTGCCCCGTGGACTGTGGCTTGTGAGGCCCCTCTGTCCACGGGGTTCTCCAGGCGGAATGCTGGAGTGGGGTGCCGTGCCCTCCTCCAGGGGATCTTCCCGACCAGGGGCCAAGCTTGCACCTCCTGCTTTCCTAGGTGGGTTCTTTACCCACTGAGCCTCCTGGGAAGCCGCTGATGCTACATAGTTTTTTTTTTTTTTCTTTATAAATATTTTTCTAGGTATCCCATCTTCTGCAATCCTAATGATCTATGTGCTAAGAAAACTCTGGAAAATACAAATGATTCTACCAATTTAATGACATAACACATACCAGGCCCATATAACTATAAATACAAAAATAAATCTGGCAGTAGAGAGAGTCTGCCTGCTTAAAAATAAGCAATATAATTTACATATAGAGAGAAAAGTCCTCAAAGATTTTACATTAAATTAAGGGAAAATAACATATGTGTGTGTGTGTGTGTGTATGTGTATATGTGTGTGTGTGTGTGTGTGTATATATATATATATATAATATACATATTGTATATATGTAAATTAAATTATATATATATAAATTAAATTTTATATATATATAAATGACTTCTAAGCAATATGTGAGCCAGTACTCTTGATTCCTATGACTGGGGTTTTTCAAGAAGTCCTTCATGGAACAACAAAGATTATTTATCAAACATTTTTTAGCAGTTTACAAATTTATAAGTCATGGTGAGTTTATAAATTTAACAGAAAGCATTTTGAGGGAAACAACTTGTATCAGTGTTATGAATATTTCATATTGTAATAGAACAGAATAAAACCTAGATTTTATTTAACATGAGCTATACTGACTCCAAATGGAATATATAATATTAAACAAAACTTTTTGACTCCATTCTCCTGGGTGTAAGAGGAAAGAAAAACATAATTATTCTAATATATGATTATGTAGCATAAAATTATTCTAAGAAAGCACTATATGCAATGGGGAAGTATACTAGGGATCCTAATTTTGGTTAAGTACTCAGGGAACTATTCTCAGAGGAATATATGACATGATAGACACTAAGAGTTAGAATCATAAGACAGGAAACAAGAAGAATAATTTGGTTAGAGGAAACTGTACTTTGTGAGCGTAACAGAGACAAAACTTTCACATACTTGAGGAACTGAGAGGCACCGAATGAATTAGAGTTGAAAAATCAATGGATGCAGGTCAGTGGTGAAGATGGAAGAACTGTGGCATCAGATGAATCTGAAAAGACTTTCTATGTTGTGTTGAGGATTTTAGATATTGATCAGAATACAGTGGAGTCTGGAAGGATTTTGTGCTGAAGAGTGACATGGTCCAGGTGAAGTCTGGGGAAAGTCACATTAGTATATGCATGGGAAAGAATTAGTGTGAAAATGATGAGGAAGCAGGGAGAGCAGTTAGAAGTCCTTTGTGGTAATCCAGGTAAGAAATATGACGGAAGAATTAAGGTGGTGACAATGAAAATGAAGAGAAACATATTTATACTTTTGGAAGCAGAACCCAGAAGATTTGATAGTGAACTGAGCAGAGAATGATAAAGAGGGAACAGACTAGGCTAGGAAATACCCTTTAATAATGTGACAAAGACTGTGAAGAAAGTTTTGCAGAAAGAGATTCATAATTCATGTTTTCAAATATTTGAATATTCAAAAGTTTGAAATTCCTGTGAACCATCCAAATTATCTAAGATGCCAAATTATTCATATATTCTACCATCTCTGTCTATATATGCATTAAATAAGCAACATGATTGGAATGCCATTCATGGGAGTCATTGGCCATCAGATGGTAACAAAATTGAAGACGTAAGAATTGACAAATAATATACAGATAAAGTGTAGAGTTAGAAGAGAAGTGTCAATTATATAACACCGAGAAACCTGATTAGTTGAATAGTCTGACCGAGAAGCTTACCACAGAAGTTGAGGAGGTGTCATCAAGAAAAGGAGAAATCTAGATCTGTGCATATATGAAAGTCAGAGGAAAGGTTATTTAGGTGCTAAATTTTTGTCACATGTTTTGGAATACTTTGTTTTTAAGGAGATAGCTACATTTAAGAGGTATTGACAGTTATTGAATACTAGGACTATATTTAGAATTATTCTTTCAAATAAAGTTTATTGTTGATTTTATTCTCAGAGAAATAAGAATTTTACTAGTCTTCTTTATCTTCTTTGTGACCCCATGGACTGTAGCCTGCCAGGCCCCTCTGTCCATGGAATTCTCCAGGCAAGAATACTGGAGTGGGTAGCCATTCCCTTCTCCAGGGGTCTTCCTTACCAGGGATTGAACCTGGGTCTGGCATTGCAGACAGATTCTTTACTCTCTCAGCCACCTGTGAAGCCCTCTTTATTGCTGAATTGTGAACATGTGGACTGTAAAAGTATTTGAGGCGATATTCTGGTGTTACACATCACCTAGTTACTTAGAAAATAAGATGAATTAAATACGTGTACCTATATGCTCATGGGTTCCATACCCCCTTCAGAACTGAGTAGCTATAATGGCTTTCAGTAATGTTCAACTTTCCTCTGAATGGAAGCTGCCAGTAGTTTCTTTTTTCATTAATGCTAGGTGGTTCATATTCTCACATGGCTGACATTTCTTCCTGTTGTCTATGCTTCTGTTCTCATTTTATTTGCAACTCTAGTTATTAGCAGATTCTTGACTTCTGTTCATTTTGCTGTAACAGGTACACTTGAGTCTGGATTATTTCTCCAACTTCCCACAGGGTAGTTCTGTATAGTACCATGGCATTATATTGGAAGACCCTGAGTGACTTTCTTGTTACACATAAGAACACTGTTCACTACAGTGGGTGTCGCTCTGCTGAGGTGTGCCATGCTCTTTCATATGAAGTTGGGATATGTGTCTATCTGTTTAACTCTTACACACACTTATCCTCTTTATTTAGCTATCTGAATCTCTTGCAGCTCAGAGTATAAACATCTTACCCAAAGTTTTCTGTGTCTTTATTTTTTCTAATAGCTTAAGGAGGCCTGTTGTACCCTCTTAAGATATGAAGTCCATAAGAGAACTCTGCAGATAATTCGGTCACCACATATTTCTGAATAAACTCTGTGATGTAGTTAGTATACCACAAAACCAACAACCCAAAACATGATGTGTTTACTGTTTGTGTCTGTAAAGCTTCATCATGGTAAACTGTGGCAGCAAGTAATAACTAAAAAAAAAAAAAAAAAAAAAACTAAAAAAACCTGGGAAACATCATTACCGATACAAGATTTCCTTCAAATCAATAGTAGGTAGGTCCAGTATCCTATCCAATCATTGAAATCCTTAAATCTGGAATTTAATTTTGAGCTTATTTTAGTGTCAGTTGGACATATTGATTTGATTTGGTTTTTCATTTTGAAATATTATCTTTTGTGCTGATTATCTTATGTGCTACATATAGCTTTTAGCTACATATAAAAACTCTTGGTAGAAAAGTATTTTCTTTTTTCAATTGGAGAAATTTTCCTCTTACAGGTAATTTTTTTCTTTTCTTTAAACGTAAAGTTACTTCAGACATCATCTTTGGTATCAGGCAAAACACTGTAGGGAAAAAAAAGGTTGTGCCAGGCTTATCCACAAGACTTTCTAGATAGGAGCCTTTTGTCCTGATAGACTGGGAATCTTAAAAATGAGTTCACAGCAGATGCAAAGCTTATAAAAAAAATTTGTGTAACATTGAATCTGATGTAAAGTTCTATGAAGCCATTAGGATTTACCTATTTAACCTAACATATTTATTATTTTTTTCCATTTATTTTTATTAGTTGGAGGCTAATTACTTTGCAATATTGTAGTGGTTTTTGCCATACGTTGACATGAATCAGCCATGGATTTACATGTGTTCCCCATCCTGAACCCCCCTCCCACCTCCCCCCCCTTCCCTAACCTAGCATATTTAAAGTTGCTTCTTTCACCTCATTGTTGTTCAGTCACTAAGCCTTGTCTGGTTCTTTGTGACCCCCATGGACTGCAGCATGCCACACTTCCCTATCCTTTACCATCTCCTGTAGTTTGCTCAAACTGATGTCCATTGAGTCAGTGATGCTATCCAGCTATCTCATCTTCTGTCAGCCCCTTCTCCTCCTGCCCTCAGTGTTTCCCAGCATCAGTGTCTCTCCCAATGAATTGGCTCTTTGCATCAGGCGGCCAAAGTATTGGAGCTTCAGCTTCAGCATCAATCCTTCCAAAGAATATTCAGGGTTGATTTCCTTTAGGATTGACTGGTTTGATCTGCCTGCTGTCCAAGGGACTCTCAAGAGTCTTCTCCAGCACCACAATTTAAAAGCATCAATTCTTCAGCACTCAGGCTTCTTTATGGTCCAGCTCTCACATCTGTACATGACTACTGGAAAAACCACAGCTTTGGCTATATGGATCTTTGTCAGCAAAATGATGTCTCTGGTTTTTAATATGCTGTCTAGTTTTTCTTCCAAGGAGCAAGCATCTTTTAATTTTTTGGCTGCTGTCACCATCCACAGTGATTTCGTAGCCCAACCAAATAAAATCTGTCACTGTTTCCACTTTTTCCCTATCTATTTGCCATGAAGTGATGAGACTGGTTGCCATGATTTTGGTTTTTTGAATGTTGAGTTTTAAACATCCATTTCTATGATAAGGCTAGATTGTAATTAAACTTCCAGATGTACTGCCTTGTTTGTAAAGCCTAGATTATTTGTGGTTTTAATGATACGGTGATCTTCTGTATCTTTAGTATCCAAAGTGTCTTCTTATTAGTGTATCTAAAAGGGGTTGATGGGGAGACACCTGAATTAAGACCTGATTCACTAGCTTAATTACAAGAAAATTTTCTATGAATGGGTAAATGTCCAATTATTTTATATTCCATAAGCAACTTTGTGTAATGATGACACTTAAGAAAGAGGTCAGTCCACTGGATATTGATACTAGTCAATATAATGAAGAAGACACATAAGACAATGTATTAATATTAGTAAAGGTTCTTCAGAAAAATAGAACTAATAGCGTGTGTGACTGTATGTGTGGGATATGTGTATATCAGAGAAAGAGAGAGAAATTTATTTCAAGAGAGAGAAAAAGAGAGAGATTTGTTTTAAGGAATTATCTCACATGATTGTGGATACCAGCAAGTCCAAAACAGGCAGAGTAGATCAGCAGGCTAGAGAAGCAGGGAAGCGTTGCATAACAAAGCCAAAGGTAGTCTGCTGGCAGAGCTCTCTGTGGAGGGTGATAAGTCCTTTTCTCAAGTCCTTCAACTGATTGCCTGAGTTACACTCATAATGGAGGGAAACTGGCCTTACTCAAAGTTACTGATTTAAGTATTATTCCACCCCAGAAATACTTACCGGAATGTGTAGAGTGCTGTTTGACCACATATTTGGTACCATAGCCTAATCAAATTGACATGTACAATCAACCATCACAGATCATCTTCACAGTTTCTAACATGGGAGGAGAATATTTAGAAGAAAACACACATTTTGATTACATTAATTATTCCATAGTGCACTCTTTCTCCTATCATTGTCCTGTGGCCAGACAATTCAGATACATTCGGCAAAAGATTTAGGAGTCCTGCTGAGAGAAACTTATGTATGTAACTATGTAGGAACTTCACTTGGTTTGGAATTAATGCAGCCAGCCGCTGAGTCAACCTCTGAAATTTTTTACTTTGGACATAAAAATTAATATCAGTCAAAAAGGTTTTTGTTTTTTTTTTTTTCTGTAGGCTAAGCTAGCTTTCCACTTGTGCTGTTATTGAAGTTACAAGCAAGAATCTGAAGAAACAACACTGAGATGCGCTGTGAGAAATGCCTTGAGTTTAGATCCAATTTACTGATACCCTAAAACTAATCTGTTATACAGTACATTTTCAAAGACTGGGAGCCCTCTGGCCTGGTTATCATTGATATTGAAGTAGAAAATAACTAAAGTAGACAAGCTCTGTTATGCATAAAGAGAAGAGAGAACTGAATAAGACAGTGCATTTTTTATATACATAAAAGCCTACAGAGTGTATTTTAATTCCTTTGTCACTAATTTATATAAGTCAGGGTTTTCAAGCTCTACTTATTCCTTAAATTTTTAAAGTTTTCTTTGTAAAAGTCAGTGTATGCATAATAAATATACAGAAAATTGGAAGCTAAACATTAATGTTTTACAGTTACTAACTTTCCCTATGATATTTTTATATTCATAATTTTTCTTGTGATATTAAAAAAGTTTCAATAATATACAATTTCTAATTGCATATTACATGCTGCTTTAAAAAACTTATGATCATATAAGTACTTCATTATTCAATGTCTAGCACATGCTAAAGACACTTGCTAAATATATGAATAAATTAATGAATATGGTTATTGTAAGACGGTGTATGTTGAAATTCACCATAAAATTATTTTTAAGTTTTGGCTTATTTAATCAGGCAAATATTCCATAATTATGTAATTATTTGCATATTAACCAACATTTAGGTTATTTTCAGTGTTTTCTTTTATAAATAATAATATAATGAGCATCTTCAAATGTAAAGATTTTTCTGCTTTCAGTATACTTTCTTAGATATATTTGTCCAAATGATAATACATGGTCAAACAATTTTTTTAATATAAAACTTCAATTTACCTTTAGGTCATTAGAGAAGTGATAGATTCATCATAAAGTTTCAGGTTAAAGATATTTTATTGCATAAAATGAATAATGTTTGGCATGAGAAAAGATGTGCATGCAGGAATAGAAAAAAGCAGTGGAAAATAGAAATACAGATTATATTCCTTTCTTTATGATTTTACTCAGATAACTCATAGTCCCAGCATTCCCTGTACCTAACTTGTGGGGTTTGGGAACTCAAGCAAACAAAAACCATAGAATTTTATAAAATATTTCAAAACCAAATATTTAGTTTTAACTGTTACTTTGGATTACCCAAATCACAGCTTTTCTTCATTGAGAAACTTAATAGTTGGTAATATTGAAAATAAGTTGGAGATGGACTATGGAGTATGGTAGGTATAAGTTGAATAAAATTGATTGGCTTGAATTTAAAAGATATAATTTATATTTACTCAACCAGAAATTCACAATAAAGGTAACAGTGTTCTGGGCATCTATTATTATTCTTTCTTTGTCTGTATTCACAACAGGATATTGTCCAGGGAGACAGTAAATGCTAATACAACTAGTGATGCATCCTCCAGGCCCCAAATAGATGTACATAATAAGAGAAAAGTGCCGCCTTAAGAAGTTCATATTATATAACACAGAAAATATGAAAATAGAAATAAATTGGTCCAACCACTAATAGTCTTGGAGAAACAATTTAAGGGCAAGCCTTAAAAATAAGCTTGTCAAGAGAAAGAAAATAAGTAAAATACTTTTTTTTGTTTATTTGCCATATTAAGAGTTGGCAGGAGCTGCCCTGGTGGCTAATACAGTAAAGGATCTGCCCGCAATGCTGAAGGCCTGGGTTCGATCCCTGAGTGGGGAAGATCCCCCGGAGAAAGAAATGACTATCCACTCTAGTGTTCTTGCTGGAGAATTCCATGGACAGGAGAGTCTGATGGACTACAGTCCATGGAGTCACAAAGAGTAGGACACGACTGAGTGACAAACACACGTTCACAAGAGTTGGCAACAGACTGAGTCCTCTGTCCATCCTTTCTTGGTTGGCCATCTGTGCACCTTTTTCCATAGGAATTTATTTGGTGTTCTTTTCCTTTTAAATATTTTTCTTCTTTATTTCCTGAGACTGGATGATGATTCCCCCATGATGCGGGATCTCCATTTTTCTGTTGATCAAGATAATCCCCATACTTTTGACTAATTTCTCTCTGGAAAATAAAAGATAATACAAATATGACATTTAAGGACAGAGCCATTGCAAAGGTGTGAGGAATCTAATAAAATTTTTAGTTATTGGAATAAAATTCTTACTATTATTAGATAGTGCTATAAGCATCCTACTTTCTCAATTTCTTCTTAAAATGAGATAGATGTAAGACTAGAACAAATATTTGTTTTTAACAAAGTACAGACAGATATGTAACAGTGGTCCTCAAAATGTGCTGTGTGTAAGAACCAGAAGCATCCTAGGATCCTGCTCTAGGTATTGTGCTTCATGGACCAGCAGCTTCAGCATCATTTGAGAACTTGTTAGACCTGCAGATTTTAAGGTTTTATTCTGCTGCTGCTGCTGCTAAGTTACTTCAATCGTGTCCGACTGTGCGACCCCATAGACGGCAGCCCACCAGGCTCCCCCGTCCCTGGGATTCTCCAGGCAAGAACGTTGGAGTGGGTTGCCATTTCCTTCCCCGAAGGCTTTACTCTAGACCTGCTCAATCTGCATTTTAACAAGATTCCCAGGTGATTTCTATGCATGTTAAAGTTTGAGACATGCTGTGTGATTCCATTTAAATGAAATGTCCAGAAAAGGCAAATCGATAGAGACAGAGAGTAGATTAATGGTTGTCTGAGGCAGGGTGGGCATGGAGATTAACAGTAAAAAGATGCAAGGGATCTTTCTGGGGTGATGAAAATGCTGTAAAAATGATTTATGGTGATGGTGTCACAAGTTGATAAAATTTTTAAAAATCATTGCATCGTACCATCGTACAGTTGAAATGAATGAATCATATGATGTGTAAAATAGAAAATACGCTTAATAAAATCTTTAAAAAATGAACAGAATGTCAAAATGCAGATTCCTGGATCCTACCCTTGATCCCATGTAATTCTATCTGGTTTGTTTTTGGACTTTCAGTGAGAAACACTGATCTTAATAATAATACCCCAAACCCAAAACTTACCCCAGTGATCAGCTCAACCTCACTGCTTCTCCTTCTTCTTCACATGTTCTAAAGAATTCCAGTGTCAGTTTTTTAATTGATAGGTAGTATTTCATAGTATCCTGGTACCCTTTAACTATATCCATATTAATGGAGATTTGTTTCCCTGTATTACAATGTTTCAGTTGCATTTTTTATACATGTCTTGCACATGTGTACATGTGCAAGTATTTCTTTAGGATAGTTACATAGAAATGGAAATTGAATCTAATTGTTTGAAAAATTAAGTTTGTAATAAATACTGTTGAAATGATTTCCAAAAAGTTGAACCAATTTAACCTTGTCTAATATATCCTCTTATAGCGTATAAGAATGGTATTGCCCTAAGATAAATAATTCACAAATGCAGTCAATTTTTTCCCTTTTGTGCAAGGACTGGACAGAAGAATATAATTCATTATTTAAATTTGTATTTCTTTTAATGTGAGATTAACCAAGCTTTTAATATTTTTCTTATTCTACTTATCCTATTTATTTTTCTTGCCTGTGTTCTTTTCGGTTATATGTTCTTTTGTCATTCAGATAAACTATTAAATGTGCTTAACTAATCCTATGTTTTTCTAAAAACTAATACCAAAAATTCTCTCCCCGGTACTTTATTCACATTTTTACTACGTAAATGTTGTTTTTAATTTTTCAGTTGAAAATGTTTATATAATTTTTCAGTCTTTATTTGTATGTTAGGGATATATAGAGAGAAATAATAAGAAATTTATAATATCATCTAATAAAGCAAGAATTTTAGTCCAGTAACTGAAAACTTTATTGGGTTCCTGAAACCTTTGCAACTCTTCTGTCCTTAAATGTCGTATTTGTATGTTAGCTGTGTGTGTGTATGGATTTATATCTGTCTGGGCTTGTTATTTTGTTCTGCTAATTTATGTGTTCTCTCATCTGTTCCAGTGGTTTCTCATATTTCATAATACATTTTAATGTCAGATAGGACTGATTCTTCCTCACTACTATTTTTCTACAAATTTTTCCTTTCTAGTAAACGGCATTCTGTTCAAACTGCCTTTCAAGAATAAACAAATGATAATCTCTCAATTCCAATCTTTCTTCCTTTTCATTTTCCTTTTTTTTTTTAATGAAAACTTGCTGTCAATGAGGTAGAGGGTGTCATTAAATACATTTGTATTCCCAACTTTGTGCAAATGGAAATTATGCTATATGAAAAAAAGAACAAAATATTTTTAGAAACTTCTATGTGTCAGGAACCTTAACAATATATACTTACAAACTGATAAAGAAAAAAGCGGGGAACAAACAAAATGATGGAAAACTACACTAAACTCTTGGTATCTCAAATCTTATTCTATGATTTTTGTAAGTAACTGTGGAATTACTTGTAATTTGTAAAAAAAAAAAAAAAAAAAAGTGGGGGGGATACCCCTACTATTGAGAAAAATAAGAGGTATTTTCTTTATTTAGTAAATTAAATATAAATGAGAATAAACACAGCAATTGGTAAGGGAATTAAAGAACCTCAATACAAGTGGGTTATTCTAAATCTCCTTTTCTTGCTCTATAGATCCCTTCTCAGTATCATTCACATGATTGTCTTCCTCTGTCCAAAAACGTTGATATTTTTCAGAGGTCCATCATTTGTTCTCTTATCTCCTTTTGGGTTTTGCAGCCAATCACCTTTAGGAGCCAGGCTGGTAACAGAAAGGTACAGAGCCCACTGTGGTATGTTTACCTTGCTATGGTCTGGTGGGAACTGAGATAAATTAGAGGGGGCTTGCCTCATAAAAGAATGCCAGATGCAGACATTTAATAAACACCCTACTGGCTCAGAAAATCTACCTGGTAACTTTTGAATCTTTACTTTTCTGGTCATCTTTTCCAAAGCCTGAAACTACCATTTTTGTGCTAATTACTTCCAAATCTATATCATTAAAGTAGTTCTCTCTTAGCTTCAAAACAACATGTCCGATTCTGTGAAGAACACCTCTATATGTGTGTAAGACTGGTACCCAAAACTGTACATAGAAACTGCACTAATTTTCTTCCTGGCTAATTTTGCTCCCTTTCACTTATGGCTCATTTGCTTCTAAGGCTAAAAGCAGAACCTTGAAAGCCAACCATGACTCTCTCCTTCACTGCTTGCCTCTAAATGAGCTACAAATAAAATACAAATCACCTCCATGATACTGCTAACGTCTGTTTTTCCTATTCCCATTTTATTCTGTTAGTTCAGTTTTTCATAATATAGTTCTGGATGATTGAAATAGTCTCCTAATTATATACTAAATTTACTAGTGTTATATTTCAAGTTATCTTCTGTACATTTACTTTTATAATTTTCTAAACTAAAAATTTAATGGAGACATTTCTTGAAATTCTTGGTGCCTCATTGAACTTGGAACATGTGCTTTTCAATCTTCTC
The DNA here is from genome assembly GCF_033118175.1 of Dama dama. Classification (NCBI taxonomy): domain Eukaryota; kingdom Metazoa; phylum Chordata; class Mammalia; order Artiodactyla; family Cervidae; genus Dama; species Dama dama. The sequence goes on along the minus strand of NC_083708.1, from coordinate 34,786,457 downwards.
TCTGTGTCTTTCCAGCCTCCTCCTCATCACTTCTTCATCTCATCTTCCTGTGCTACATTTTCCACTCATCTTTCACCTGCATGTAATACTTCAATACCTTTGCTTATGATTATCTTTTAATTTCTGGTACTTTCTATCACTACCTCCTTTCCTTTCCACAAGGCTAATTCCTATGAATACAACAGGACTCGCTCAGTGTAATTTATTCCAGGCAATCCAGTGTTTCTTATGTTTAGGCTTATTTTAACATGTATAATATGTATTTTATCTTCTTTTTACTTGTGTTTTTTCCCTTTCTCTTCTGAGCAAACTGAAATTAGTGGTTCAATTTCCTGATCTTTTATACCTATAATATTTACATCATAACTGGTAGATGTTAAATACTTGTTTAAAAACATGGCTGAGTAAGTGAATGAATGACTGAATAGAATAGGCAATAACCTAGAACTTGAGAAGTGCAAAACTGTTTTAGGAAGGAAGGTAATTGCTGGTGGAACCAAGTTTTACTGACACTTTCGTGTAAGAAGCATCAGACATATTTAGTATAAAGAAACATAACATAATACAAATAATGCTTTAGGAAAATAATAAAATCATGGTAATAAATATAAAATAATAAAATCTTAATTTTAGTAAATAAACTGCATGACTAATGTATCTTGAAACATAATGTCTGAAAAAATTTGTTTTCTTTTTTGTCAAAATACTAGAATAAATTTAAATATTAAATATTAAATAAAAATTAAATATTAAAAATATTAAACTTTATTTCAGAAAAATTTCTAGTAGCTGTGAGTGTGCAGTTTCTAATAAAAACTCAATGTTTTGCTATGAATTTAGTAACTAGTTTCAGTTAAAATTTCTGTTAGTGTGAGACTGCCAAAATTTTCTAAGATAGTGAAAGAGTCATGGAATACTTTGATATTGTCAGTGCTGGAATTTTAGATAGATTCTTTTTTTAGGTAACTAGTGTTATACTTGATTTTATTGTTTAATTATTTTTAATGGAAAAATTTAGCCAGATTAATAAGTACTGTATAATGATAAAATTAATTTGTTTGGTAATGTACTTGAGCTTGGTTTTGCATAGTCCCTGAGTTTGTTATGTAAATGCAAGTCTTAATACAGAATTAGAGAATTTGAGTCCTTTTAAACTGAGATCTTTGCATTCAGCTTAAGGTGATAGACATACCTCTGTTTTAGTCCTTGAGTTAATTGTCTGTAAATAATAATTTAGACAAAATAAAATGAACTACTATAAGCCAAGAGGATTAATATTATAAAATTTTGAGTTTGAATTTATCCAAAAATTGTAAAATTAGGGACAAAATATAACTTTGAAATTCTTTAGGCAAAAATATTTGAGTATTATCAAAGTAGGATATGGAGATGGTATAAGAAGTAACAACTTGAAATGAAATCCTAAAATCAGTAGATGAGATATGAATTAAAACTTACAAGGCTGGTAAAATTTTGTTGCTAAGAAGGAAACTTCTGTTGGAAATCCAGTTTACATTTAGGACATGTGAGGAACTCTAGTGCTATTATACCAGGGCCATGAGTTCATTGTCAGGCTATTTGATAGCATAATTTAACCTACTCTAATAGGAGAGAGTGAAATCCAATGCCAGCTCTAATCATGGGCTAACAGAAGAAACAAAATGGGCAAAGAATGTCTACACTGCAGGTTTACTTACAAGCCTAGTGTGTGGGCTGAAAATTGCCCAATAATGATTAGGGAAGAGAATTTGGATAATTCTTTTTGCCAGGAATTTAGCGAAGAAAAGAAAACAAATGGCAGGTACATCTGGCAGGCTCTAACACCTAGTACCATGAAATTACTTCTTTCACTCCAAATTTCAAGGAACCAAGAGGGAAACAGCATAATTCTCTGTATAGAAACCATTAAAATAACAGGACGTTTTAAAAACTTTTTTCCCCCTGTTTGTTTAGGTAATAGGCACATTCTATAATCTCTGGAGTTTTGCTTTATAATGTATTTAATTGTAAAGAAGTCACTGTAAAAATCCTTGAAAAATATCTGTGGTTCACCTCTTCCAAATTTTATATATATATGAAATGTATAAATAAGGAAATATAAAAGTATAGACCTGTCATATATTTATATGTATAGATAACATATATAATAAATACAAAAATATAAATTAAATATAGAAAATATAATACCTTGTTCAAGTCTCATTTAAATGTATCAAATATTCAAGCACTTAGACTGGAATGCAACACTTGCAAACATTTAATCAAAGAACCATAGGAATAATTGCAAGCAATAAATACCTTATACCTTTATTTAAATACCACTACCAAAAAGATTTTAAAAATGCTGAGGTAAGATATGACTTACTGAATAAAACACAAAACTGTATATAAGATAGGACAGAAATAAATATATGAGTGATGTTATGATATAGATTTAAAGATAAATATTTAAGAAAAAGGGGAAATTTTAAACATGTAATCTCATATCAAATCTTATACCGCCTCTTTCATGTTTACTTCTGAAATAAAACCTTCAAGAATATGAAATTATGCTGATGAAGACATGGACATTCTGAAGTGAGATACCTTTTGGTTCTATTTTTGTGTAACTTATGTATATAAGACATTAGCTAGTGAGACAGGCTGGTGGCATGAAATGAAATCAGCTTTCCTTAAATTATTCTCTAGGAAAGCTTTAAAAAAAGCACAAGGAAAAAAGACTTTATCAATGTTTAAGATACATATGTATTTGACACCTGGTTTAGTGGAGTGCAAGAATGGCCGTATTATAAAGCTGACTGGGCAAGTTGTTTTTCTTTGAGGCTTACAGATGCTACACCTGCTCTCTTATGCAGCACATTTTCAGTTTCTTCAAATGATCCATCACATATCTTTCCCACCTTAACTGTGCCAGTTCAAATGGTTCTCAAACAGCCCCTGGATTGCCAACTGTAAACGATAGGCTTACTATGCTCACTTTCCTTACTCAAGAATGTATCTGCCATGAACCTGCAATCAACCTTATTTTTTTAATGTAGACATTTTATACAGTGAGTTCTGCTATGATGTTTGTTTTGAAACACAGTTTTGTTCCAAAGCAGTTGATATATTAGGAAATAATTGGAGCAGAACATAAATTCCACATTTGCCTATGTGCAATTTCCCCACAAGAAAAACTAGGTGAATACAAAATGTGCACTCAGCTGAATGAAGTTGTGAAGGAACAAACCAAATACACATGCACATCGCAAATATCCCCCATTTTCCATATCTCCAAGACACTTGTTCACATCTGAAGTTACAACTTTCTCTCTTCATTCAGTAAACCGTTTCATTATTTAGCAGTAATTTACAAGCTGAGAACATTCTTATGCTCACTGCTACAAATAAGTTTCAGGTATTTTTAAAAAGATATAGTGCCACATGTACTGTGATATTTATATTGTGATATTTATATATTTCTTCACAGTTTAACCTGTTTAAAAATGTACTACCTCAAATTATAGCAGAACCAAACATATTATCAAGAGTAAAATGAGCTTTAAAATTATTACATGCTATAGAATATCCTCAATTTCCACAGAGTAAAAGGTGCTGGAAACTGTTTACTGAAAACTTGGAAAAATGACTGCTTCTCTTATAGAAAATTTAGTCATTGTGCTTCACAAAATTATTGTCGTCGTTTTCTAACTATTCAGAATGTGCTTGCTGTCATAAAGGGGGCAATGAAATTCTGGAATAGTGAACTGAGATTTTCTCGAAAAATATTTTTGTAGTTTTTTCAATATTGCTAACATAGATCCCATTTCTAAGATTCTACCATTGCATAATCCTATGAAAGTTTCTGAAGACACCAAAATAAAAATAAATATCTGAACTTTTAGATATTTACAGATAATTTTTCTACAGGCTACTGAAAATTCTGGGATATGTCACATAGATCATTAAGTTTTTGTTCTTATTTATTTATAATTTAAATGAGACCCACATTGCTTGCCAGTTTCAACTATCAAACAAGGATTAAAATGTTTTTAAGGATTTGTTATTTAATATTTAAAAAGTAATTGAAAATCTAGCATCAGTAATCTAAATTTACACCTCAGGAAACTAGAAAAAAAGAGCAAATTAAATCCAAAGTAAGAAGAAAAGAAATAATAAGAATTAAAGCAAACTTCTAGCGATAAAATAAATAAGCCTCAGGAAAGTAAATGTATAGGATGGTAAATAGTTATAGCTAATTCTACTAGATTGTATATTTGATGAGAAAGTAGACCTTAAAAGTTCTCATCAAAAGAAATTGTAACTATGTGCAATGATGAATGTTAAAGAGATTATTGTGGTCGTCATTCTGTAATATTTATATATATTAAATAATTATATACCTGAAACTAATATAATGTTATATGTAAGGTGTATCTCAATTTATAAAAATAATTAAAGGAAAAATCAATGAAATTGAAAGGAGTAAATCAATATAGAATATCAAAGAAAGTTGACTCTTTGAAAAGGTCAGTAACATTGAGAAGCCTCTAGCCAACCTAAGGAAAAAAAAAAGAGGACACTACTAATATAAGAAGTGAAAAGAGACATAACTACACATTCTATAAACATTGACAATATAAAAAAAAAGGAATGCTGTGAACAATTCTATGCCCACAAATTTGATAACCTAGATGAATGAAATAGACCAGTCTCTAGACGGACAAAATAGCCAAAACTTACACAAGAAGAAATAGATAATCTGAATAGACCTGTATCTATTAAAGCAGCATAGAGAAATCAAGCAATGACCTTTGAAACAGAAAGCACTACACCTAAATGGATTCACTGGTAAACTCGACCATACATTTTAGGGAGAAACTATACCAATTCTTTACAATCACTTTAGGAGGATAGAAACAGGGGGAATAGCTTCTTACCTTTCAATGAGACAAGTATTATTCTAACACCAAAAACAGACAAATATATTACAAAACGAAAACTATAAGACAATATCTCTTGTTAACATAGATGAAAAAAACTCAACAAATATTAGCAAATTAAACCCCATAATATATTAAAAGAATTACAGTTGACCCTTGAAAAATGAGGGGATTAGGGATGCCTAAAGCATCCTAAAGGAGATCAGTCCTGGGTGTTCATTGGAAGGACTGATGTTGAAGCTGAAACTCCAATACTTTGGCCCCCTGATGCGAAGAGCTGACTCATTGGAAAAGACCCTGATGCTGGGAAAGATTGAGGGCAGGAGGAGAAGGAGACGACAGAGGATGAGATGGTTGGATGGCATCATCAACTCAATGGACGTGAGTTTGAGTAAACTCTGGGAGTTGGTGATGAACAGGGAGGCCTGGCGTGCTGCAATCCATGGGGTCACAAAGAGTTGGACATGACTGAGCGACTGAACTGAACTGAAGGGATGCCAACCCTATGTGCAGTTGAAAATTCATGTATAACTTTTGACTTCCTAGGAACTTAACTACAAATTGTCCACTTTTGACCACAAAGCCTTACCTCTAACAGTTGATTAACACTTATTTGGCATATTGTTTGTATTTTATACACATTCTTAAGTGATGTCCACTAGAGAAGAGAATATGTTATCAAGAAAAATCATAGAGAAAATACATTTTCACTACTGTATTACTGTAAATTTACATTGTTTACAAGATGAATTGTCCGTCAGTACTTATACAAATATCACCTTGTATGATACAAAACATTGTAGATGTTGTAAGTAACATCTATAACATCTAGTTAGATGTTATAACTAACTCTAGACATCAAAAATAAAAAGATGTGAAAATGTGAAAAAAAAATCATATTTATTTACAAATATAATGATTCATATACTGATAACAATATTACTGTTTCATGGTAGCCTATCCTGTGTACTAATGAATAAATTGTTATAAAATTTTTATGCTATACACTATTGTAGTCATATTCATAGTACAGTATTAGAAATGTTAACTTAAAAGAAATCACTTGTAACGATTGGCTGATAGAAATTTCTCCAGTTTTGGGAGAGACAGAGATGTACTATTCAGTAATGAAAGTTTCGAAAACAAGGTTATAAAACAGTAAGAAAGCTAACGCGTTATTAATTTTATATTAAATATCCCTCACCATATGCTTCTGTAAGGATACGCTATCCACTTTAACTCAGGTCTTGCACGTGATGTTCTAATGAATACTTAGGTGATAGTGATGACACAAAAAATGTCTCATATAGCTCTTGCAATTAGCTATTAGATTTTCACTCAGACAAACATATACACAACAGATAAGTTTATTAATTGAGTGACATGATTATTTACTATTCATTAAGTGGAAGTGGGTCATCATAAAGGTCCTCATCCTCATAGTCTTCACATTGAGTAGGATGAAGAGAAAGAGGAAGAGGAAGTAGATTAAGTCTTGCTGTCTCAAGAGTGACAGAGGTGGAAGACATTGAAGGGGAGGAAGGAGAGGCAGACATACTAGGTGTAACTTTATGGAAATATATCATAATTTCTGTGTGACCTTTTTGCTTTTTTATTTCTTTAAAAATGTTTCTATATGGTACCAAGCCCTTTTTTTTCCCTTTTCTGTTTATTTTGCTTTTATTTTTTAATTGAAGTATAGTTGGTTTACAGTATTGTTTTACTTGTATAGCACAGTGATTCAGTCATGTATATAAATATTCTTTTTCAGATTCTTATCCCTTATAGATTATTACAAAATATTGAGTACAGTTCCCTGTCCTATACAGTAGGTCCTTGTTGGTTATCTATTTTATATATTGTAGTGTGTATGTGTTAATCCCAAACTCCTAATTTATCTCTCCACAGCCTACCTACTCCCTGGTACAAATCCTTTTTCCACCATTTGCTTTAGTTTTAATACCTGTATCACAGAAGTGTCCATTTTGTAAAAGAACTCAAAAACATTCTTGAATAATAGGAACCCCTCTTGTCAGATTGTCCAATGTCAATTTGTTTTCTGGCACTGCTGCTTCTATTACTTCTTCCTCCCATCTGGTAGTGGTTCAGAAACACTCATCTTCATCAAGTTTTCTTCTGTTAATTTCTTTGATATGATGTCTATTAGGCTTCCCTGATAGCTCAGCTGGTAAAGAATCTGCCTGCAGTGCAGGAGACCCTGGTTCAATTCCTGGGTCAGGAAGATCCACTGGAGGGGAATAGGCTACCCACTCCTATTCTAGGGCTTCTCTTGTGGCTGAACTGGTAAAGACTCTGCCTGCAATGTGGGAGACCTGAGTTCAATCTCTGGTTTGGGAAGATCATCTGGAGAAGGGAAAGGTTACCCACTCCAGTATGCTGGCCTAGAGAATTCCATGGACTGTGTACTCCATGGGGTCGCAAAGATTCAGACACAACTGAGTGTCTTTCACTTTCATGATGTTTATTAGCTTTTGAATTTTTCCAAGATTCATATCTTAAAACTTTTCACCCTCAACTCTTTCTTTTAATGTCCACAATCTCTTTCAAGATTTCCTTGATTTGTTCTGTCATAAATCCTGTGAAATCATTACAGAATATCTGGATACAATTTTCTCCAGCAGAATCTATTGTTTTGGACTTGATGGGTTTAACTGTTTTTTTTTTCCTATTATAAAATTAGCATCTTTAATGGTATAATCCTTTCAGACTTTCATGATGTTCTTTCCATCAGAGTTCTCTTTCATAGTGTTGATAGTCCTTTCCATAGAATACTCTGTCTTTAAGGTCTTTATGATCCTGTGATGTGGATACTGAACTAGGGACTTGGTGTTTGAGGGAAAGTAGACCACTTCTATATCTTCAGTGTTGAGCTCAGGCAGCTCTGGGGTGGCCAGGGCTATTGTTCATTGTCAAAGAACTTTAAAAGACTTTCCCTTACTGGCAAGGTATTCCTGACTTCAGGGATAAAGCATCAATGGAACCAATCCAGAAAAAGCATTCTTGTTAGCTAGGCTTTCTTGTTATACAACCAAAAGACTGGCAGCTGGTGTTTATCTTTTTTCTTCCAGGCTCCAGTGTTAGCAACTTTATAAAGGTAGCCCTGATTAAAAATTGGACTGCATTTGCACAAAACAATGGAGTTAGCCTATCACTTCCTGCCTCAAATCCTATTGCTCACTTTTCTTCCTTACTAATAAATGCCCTTTGTCACACTATTTTTTTCCCCCAAAATAGAGTGCCTTCTTGTGCATTACAAACCTATTCAGATATCCTTTCTCCTCAATAATTTTCTTAATGGAATCCTGGAACTCACCTGCTGTCTCTTGGTTGGCAGAAGCTGCTTCTCCTGTTATGTTGACATTTTCAAAGGCAAGCCTTTTTCTAAAATTATCAAACCGTTCTTTGCTGGCACTCAATTCTCTAGCTTTATATCCTTCACCTTCGATATGCTTTAAGCTGTTATGCAATGACTTCACTTTTCTCAAACCCTATTCTAGTTTATAGGGATACATTTCTTATAGCAACCCTGCATACACATAAAAGCTGCATTTTCAATATGAGATTAAAGGGTATTTCCTGAAAAGGCAAACTATTTGTACCTGCTGGCATAGCTGCAGAGATGGTTTCATGAATTTCCTTTTCTGTTTTTGTAAAAAAAGAAAGGTCCTTACCTTTTGGATTCATTTATCTTGAAATGGTGGGCAACCACAGCCGTAGACTTCAATCTACAATACGTATCAAACCATTCAACTTTTTCTTATAATGTCATGATTTTTTCTGCTTCTTGGGATCACTTCCAGTATCACTAGTGGCACTTCTTATGTGCCCCATGGAATTACTGAAGGTTTATGGTAATGCATTAAACACAATGAAAAATACATGAGAACCACAGTTCAGTTAGTTCAGTTGCTCAGTCGTGTCTGACTCTTTGTGACCCCACGGACTGCAGCATGCCAGGCTTCCCTGTCCATCACTAACTCCCAGAGCTTGCTCAAACTCATGTCCATCGAGTCGGTGATGACATCCAACCATCTCGTCCTCTGTCGTCCTCTTCTCCTCCTGCCTTCAATATTTCCCAGGATCAGGGTGTTTTTCAATGAGTCGGTTCTTTGTATCAGGTGAGCAAAGTATTGGAGTTTCAGCTTCAGCATCAGTCCTTCCAATGAGTATTCAGAACTGATTTCCTTTAGGATTGACTGGTATATCTTCTTGCACCCCAAGGGACTCTCAAGAGTCTTCTCCAATACCACAGTTCAAAAGCATCAATTCTTCAGTGTTCAATTTTACTGCACAATTTTACTGTTATATGAGGTTTACTGGAGAAACAAACTGCTCTTGAAAAGATTATTATCATTGCAAAGTGATTTAAGCACATACAGCATTTGAGTTCACCATAACAGTAATAGGAGGTGGCTACAAAATTCTTATGGTAGTACAGTATTACTAGAGTTAACTTCATGCAGTTATGATTCAACACTGCATCTTCACATTTATTTACATTTCTCTCACTACAGATGATTCCATGTATGATCTGTGAGTGAATAAATTTTGAGAATTTTAGCTTTTTATATTAGATTTTTGTATATTTTATGATAGTAAATAATGACTAATATCTACATATATTTTATACACTCATGACATACCTAAATTTTTCTTGATTTTTCCATATATTCAGGCTATATAGTTTGTCTGTGAGTTTTATTGTTGCCCACCTCCAATTTTTTTTCCAATGTATCTATTGAAAAAAATCTGCATATAAGTGGCCCTGTATAATTCAATCTTGTATTGTTCAAGGAATGCTGTATACACCACCATAAAGTAGGATTTATCCCAGGCGCAGAAGGCTGGTTTAATACTGAAAAATTAATTGATGTCATCCACCACATCAACAGGCTAAGAAAGAAAAATTAAATAATCATATTACTAGATACAAAAAAGCTTTTGATGAAATGCAACACCAATTCATTATAGAAACTCTCCGTAAACTAGGAAAACAGGGTAATTTCCTCAACTTAATGAAAAAATATCGACAAAAAACAACTAACATTGTACTTAATGATGAAAAACTTAGAGCTTTTCCACCAAGATTAATTGCAAGACATGGATGCAAATTTTATGGCAGCCTTATTAACAATTGCTAAAAACTTGAAGCAACCAAATATTCATTAACTGGTGAAAGGATAAATAAAACATGGTATATCCATACAGTAAAATACTGTTCAACAATCAAAAGGAAAAAAAAAAGATGCATTCTACAATATAGACAATCCTTGAAAATATGCTGATAAAAGAATCAAGCCACAGAGGTCCACATATCATATGATTCCATTAACATACATTTTCCATAATAGGCAAATCTATAGAGATAGAAATATTGTTAGTTGCCTTGGGCTTGGGGGCAGGTATAAAGGATGGAGAATGAGTGCTGGAAGGCAGCATTTTTATCTTAGGGATGGTGAAGATTTGCTAAAATTTATTGTTGTAATGGATGCACAACTTTGTAAATACTCTAAAACCACTAATTTGCACACCTTAGTATGGTGAATTTTATGGTTTGTGAATTATACTCAATAAAGGAATTATAAAAAAGTAATTGAGCTGCCTATTTGAAATATGTACCACATAGAAAATGAGTTTATGTATCAGGTAACTAAGTGGTAAACAATCTGCCTGCAATGCAGGACATGCGTGTTTGATTCCTGGATTGGGAAGATCACCTGGAGAAGGAAATGGCAAGCCACTCAAGTGTCTTGCCTGAGAAATCTCTTGGACAGAGGAGCCAGGTGGGCTGTAGTCCATGGGGTCACAAAAAAAGGTGGACAATTCCATTTGGGTGGGAAAGCATTTTTTTATTGTCCATTAGAATTCAGTGAAAGAAATTTTTTATACTGTTATTCATGTCTTCACTTAATCTAATGTTATGATTTCTATTCACATTCCTTAAACTTTCAATTAATTTGTAAATGTCATTGCCAGCTATTAGTGTTACCATATTTGTCAAGTGAAAATGCATGATGCTTTTTTTGTGTTAAGTCACTTCAGTCCTGTCTGATTCATTGTGAACCTATTGACTGTATCCCACCAGGCTCCTCTGTTCATGGGTTTCTCCAGGCAAGAATACTGGAGTGGGTTTCCATGCCTTCCTCCAGGGGATCCTCTCAAACCAAGGATCAAACCTTTATCTCTGTGTCTCCTGCATTGGCAGACAGGTTCTTTATCACTAGTGCCACCTGGGAAGCCCAACCATATTTATCAAGTGAAAAAGTATGGACATAACTGAGCAACTGAACTGAACTGGATTGAACCATCACCCACAATCTGGACCCATTTTCTTTTGCTCAGCAATGATTACTGTGATCGATTTGATGTATATCCTTCCAGTTTTTATCTAATGTCTCTCTATATAAATATACATCCCTGGGACTTCCCTGGTGGTCCAGTGAATAAGATTTCACCTCCCAATGCAGGGGATGCGGGTTCAATCCCTGGTTTGGGAGATAAAGATTCTATATGCCTTGCAACCAAAAAATCAAAGCATAAAACAGAAGCAATATTGCAAGAAATTAAATAAAAACTTAAACAAATAAAAAAAAAAAAGAAAAAGTATGATACTGTTAAATTCAAATTTAAGAAAACAAAAACAGTTTTGTTATGTAAGTATGTTCTATGCAATATTGGGGAATACTTAAAAAAAAAAGTGTTGTTTATCTGAAGTCAAATTTATTTGAGAGTCATATATTCTATCTCATAACCTTACCAATTGTTTATATAAGGATAAAAAATAAACTTGAAAACCAGTTGTAAAAAGTTGTGTGTTGGTATGGGACATGCTGAATTGTTGCTCTACAAGTGGTTTGCGGAGGTCTTTCTTACTATAATTATTTGAAAAAGGTAGAAATTTTAGATGTTTATATGAGAGCTTTCAACTTCACAAAGGGAGACACATACCATACTGTGACTTTTTAAATGAGTATTTCTACCATGACTGAAACTCACAAAACTATCATGGGAACAGAAAAAAGTTTTAAATAAAACCCATTCTTCACTTTTGTGTGGCCCAACGATTAAAAGCTTTCCTTCAACCCTACCTTCATGTCTCCCAGAGTGTGTTTTTTGTATACTATTTTGAACCTATTTTGAATAGAATGCAGATGGTTGGACATTTAGTGGGTGGAACATTTTATAGCCACATTATCACATTATATATATCACCAGGGCACACTGCATCATACTTCTCATCCTGAGGCCTTTTTCTAATCGTTTGCTATAATTGCAAATGTCTCATCTTTCTTTTAGTTTATTGCATGCAATGATGGATATTGCTTTTCGTAGGATTATTTACCATGGAAGATATGAAAATCATCTTTTCTTTTGTATCTTGGGTATATTGGGAAATGCCTGTTATAGCAGGATTCATATTTGTGTACTGACTCTATTAACCCCCTAATTTTTCCTACTTATTGGATCATTAAAAAAATCACCATCCAGACAACTTGTATTTGTCTAGGTGCAAGGAATCTGCTTGCACATTAATGGTTTCATAATAAGACAATGCCTTTCAGCCATTCTCATTTGGGGATTCAGGTTTTTTAGGGAGATATAGGAAGAAACATATGGATCCCTTTCACAAAGTGTTTTGGTTTTCATTCATTTTAAAATCAGTGCAGTAAAGATAATTACAACTTTTTAGAGCACTGTTGTATTATTTAAACTTATTAGAGATTCATGATTCAAACTGTGCTCTTATTATTTCCATCTATATGACTTAAACTGAATTTTTCATAGGCTTCAAGGGAATGAAATTAGCATGAAAATCATCAAGTATATCACATACCAAGATGTGTTTGCCAGGGTTTTGTAACCCAAGTATTTTGACTTCAGATCTATTTATAAACAACTTCTATTAACTGACTAAACTACTATGCTGAGAAACACTCTTCAGGGAAATCAAATTTTACCCAACTATTCTTCCATTTAAAATTGGCAATTTTAAATCAACAATTTAAAATTGTTGATATTATAATATCAACAACCTTATTTGCCAGTAATATCACCATTCTTCTATTTCCTGAAAGAACAAATCTTTATGCTCTTGTAGACACTAACTCAGAAAGACTAGACCTTAAAATCAAACTCTGTCCTTTGACTGTATTTTCCAATTCTGTTGAGTCCATTTTGCAGAATACACACATACAAAAGGCCTAAAAAGCCTTAGTTTTCTTCTGATAGAGGCAGAATAAAAACTATCACACTCTGGCGTGATGCTAATTCTCGGAGTGAAATTACCTACCTTTAGTTTTTGAAACTACTAATCAATAAGATTAGGGCATACATATTATCAAGAAGCAACCAACTTGAGAGAATATATAAATAAGCTATATACCATTGGGTATGTCAATTAAGAAGTTTATACATGATTATAAGTATTTATTCAATACTGTCTAGAGCAAAGAGAATTTAACTAATAAATAGAAAATGAAGGTCACACAAAGCAGCCAGCTTCTCTATTTTAAAGTTTCGGTTCCTGTCACCACTTCAGTCAGACATGTCTGCCTTACTTCTATCCTTGCCAAATTAGCATATGATAGCTAACTTACCTCCCATGTATGTTTTTGGATTTTGAAATTGAGTGCCAGAGCAAGGACAGATTTACATTCTTTCTTCAGAATGTCTCTCCCATTGTAGCTGCATTTTGTTTTTCTTTTTCTGGATCTTATATTGGTCTCCTGATTTGGTTTTTTTCGGGATCTGGTCTCTCTTTGAATTAAAATGTCAAAACTATGACCCACATCCCAGAATGTGATGATCTTAACAATATGATGCTTTAGGTCAAAATGAAGCTTTGTCTTGTAATTTTGCCAAGGCTACTATATTACAGCAGTCATTTGAATTATTTTCTTTTGCTTTGAAATGGTCAAACTGTTACATACTATAGATATTTTCTTTCTCCCTTAAGAAAAATTAAAAACCGAACCAAACAGTGACAGAAAGCCAACCAATTACTGTCAACTCATTCCGTTATTGGCTTCTATTACAGCATAGCAGATCAGCCCAAAACTTCGTTGTTTAGACGAATCAATACTTATTATCTTACAAGATTTCCCAGTGTCAGGAGTCTGGGTGTGGCTTAGGTGGTTGGTTCTGGTTCCAAGTCACTCATGAGTAGTAGTCAGAATATTGGCAGGAGCTGTAGTCACCTGAAGGCATTTGATTAAGGTTAGAAAATATGCTTCAAGAAGGATCTTTCACATGGCTGTTGAATAGAGGCTTCATTATCTAGCTCACCTCCAAAGGGCTGCTCATGACATGACAGCTGAATACTCTGAAAGAGAAAGGATGGACGAATAAGCAATGATCCAGTCTCAGAAACGATGTGCCATCACTTCTACTCTCTTCTATTGATTAGAATAGAATTTAATTAAAAAATTTGTGGGTACATGTTAAAACCACTGTGCTTTCTCATATTGGGAGTACTACAAACCCCAGATGATCTCTCTGACTCTAAGATTTTCTTACTTTAAATCAAGTTGTCAAGGAGTAACTAGATTTTTTTTTTCATATTACTTCATTGATGAAGGTGCCTTCCTCAAGTTGACTCGACTGTCTGATTTCTAATGTTGCCTATAAGCTCCTTTTAAATTATAAAGCTCATAATGTGAGCTGAATCTTGTTATTAAATCTCATTTCACATTCTAACATTCTAGACTTACAGACTGGACAATTTCCATAGTACAGTGTCAAAGTCAGACTCTTTGCTTCTATCTTAACATTATTCCCCTCCCTTCTTCCTCTTTTATCCACTCAAAGCCTCCTACTTTTCCAGACCTAGCTCAGGTGCTGTATCCTAAGACTTCACTTACCATTCTTTCATTGGCCTTACTCCCCACTTTTCTGAGACAATACTATTAACGATGAATTCTGCCTATTCTAGCACAGAACTCTTCTCTAATTGTTTCAGCCATGGTTGTCTTTCCTCCAACCAGTTCTTAAACTTCTTGGAGAATAGAACCATATTTTATCCTTTTTAGTTCTCATAGACCCTTACAGAATTTGGGAAGTATGGGAGTTTCTCAGCAAATATTTGAGATATATTTCTTATATTTCTCTTGAATGTGAGATTGAAGAGTGTTTTTATGTAGTTTATGTAAAGATACATAAAAATGTAAAAGCAAGTATAAAAGAAAATCCCTACCTTTTTCTTCTGTATAAGTATTCTTTCTTTTTTTCATTTACTTAATATAGGAACTTATGATGTCCAGCCAAAGGTTATCTCATGACTCCAGACTTAATTTAAAATTAGAAAATATTTCATGATAGCAAAAAATTCTGTTTGCAAGCATGAAATTCACAATATGAGGATTTATATTGATTATGATTGTACCAAAATAGCATTTCAGCCTCACTTTTCTCAAAAATATGATTATTAGTATAAAGGGAATATAAGGAATATATTATTACTTATATTTGCTCTGGGCACCTTAAAATGCAGAGAATTTGATTTTTAGAAAGCATTAATTCTACATAGATTAGTTTCTTAGTTCAAAGGGAGTTCTGTGAAAAATGTCTATTTCTCTATAGTCTTTTTGAGAACATTTTGAGAAGTATTAGCTGCCTGGGGTGTTATTTTTCTAGAAAAAAATTCAACTAAATGCTGCATTTTATATCTTGTTCTTCTTAAAATTGTTTAAATATTTCCCCTCTATGTGAATGGTAATTAGAGAGAGGAATATTATTTTGACATAATTTTGGTTTTTAAAAAGTTTTTATAATGAAACATGTTTAAAGCCACTTTTTGAGGCATGATTAACCTAGAAAAAGCCATACATATCCAAAGTGTTCCAACTAGATGAGTTTGGAGATAAGTAAGCATTTGTGAAATCATCGCCACAATCCATGCCATAAACATAGCCATCACTTCTAAAAGTTTCCTCCTCTTTTTTATTATTGTTATCATCATTATTCTTACTTTGTGATATGAACCCTTATTATAAGAGCTAATGAAACATTTCAAATGTAAAAAGAAAATGACAGGATAAATACACTAAACCTCCATTTACCTATCACTTAGCTTCAACCATTTTCAATATTTAGCTAAACTTATTTTGACCTCATACCTTCCCTACTCAATGAAGACATTATGATTATTCTTACAATAGATGTCTATTGTTGACCCAAAGGTTTTGCTGAGCTTTGGAATGCTAAGAAAGATGAAATTTCTCTCTCCTATGTCTTTATGAAATGGAATGTGAAAACCGATAGTATCATGCTTTCACTTTCCTACCTGCAGACAAGAATATTGAATCCTAGAGAGGTTCAGTTTCTAACTTTTCTATGATCAAGTAACTGGTTTGCAAAATTGGAAGGAGAGTCTAGGTTTCCTGCTCTATTATTTTTTGCTTCCTATTTGATTTCGTTAGGAGATTTAGAACACTTCTCCAGCAGAACATGGCTTTGGAAATAAATAGAAGAGACTTTGTTGGAGTCACTTTGCTGCAGTTACCTGTTCCTTGCCCCAGCTATCTTTTAATCAGTAGTTTGCAAAATTAAGACAATTGCATGTCTTTTTCTTCTTTGTGTTCACAGCCTATTTTCTTTTTTTGGTAACATTTTTCCAACTAACTCTATTGGATATTTTTATACCATTATATCATTTCTAAATTATTATAATTTTGTATATTGATTTCACAGTTTTATACATTTTGATTTTTTTCTCAATTCTAATTCCATCAGCTCATATCTCTAAAATAACATCCAATAAGACAATATCTTTCTTTTATTCCTAATTTTGCTTTTATTATTTGACCCTTAAAAATGATGTTAAATTTATTTATACATTCATATATAAAATTGTGTCTATTCTTCATATTTATTAGAAATTTTCAACTGGAATAAATAAACTCTTAACAGATGCTTTTTCAACATCCATGGAAATGATTATGGTTTAATAATTAAATTTAGTAAATTGTATTACTAGACTATCATCACTGCATTCCTGATATATAATCTGTTTTTCATTGTATATCTATTGCATTGATAAAATAAAAGTTTTGCTAATGTTTATTCATGGTGCTTACATTAATATTGATGGATTAGTGGTTTTAGGAAAATCATTGTATTTGTTAGATAGTTTATTTAACAAAAAATTATATATAACAGGTATATATTTACCAGGTGCTGTTCTACATGTTTTACAAATATCCTCATGATAGACGAATGAAGGAAATACTATTGGCATCCTCATTTTGCAAATTATAAAATGGCAGCACAAAGAGGTTAAGAAACTCCAGTAAAACTAGTTGAAGATAGGTTTTGAATGCAGGCAGTTCACAGGTGAAACAAAAAACAGAGATATCCGTATTTCTTTCCACATAGTCTGCTCTTTTCTTTTGGTAAATTCATTAATTTCCAACAGTAAAATCTTAGTTTATCCTTGGAGAAAGTCTGGAGGTCACAATTCTTCTCCTGGTCCCCTTTATTTTTATTTGTATGTTTTTCTTCTGTCTCTTCCATTAAGGTCAACTTTTAGCAGTCTAGTCCCCTGCATAAATAAATGAGCAATAGCTTAGCCACTTACAACTTGGGAAGGCTTGATATGTAGGTGCTTTTGTATACGTATAGCAGGGCAATTATCAAATTATGGCTTGTCTGAGAAAGTAACTGAGATATTCATTTCTGAGGGATTAACCATATGTATATACAGCCTCCCACCCCCACAGTAATTAAATGAGGCTCATAAGTAATCAAAGAAACTTAAAAAGTTGATAGGATCTCCCAGTTTCAAAATTAACATCCGTTTTCTCTCAAACTTCTTTTTAATTTAACTGCAAAGATTTTAATTCATTGGGGCTTTAGAGCTCAAAATCAGATAATATAATGCTTCAAATGAGTCAATGAGTTTATATCCTAGGGCATTCAACTGCTTCAGATTGGATTGTGC
This sequence comes from Dama dama, assembly GCF_033118175.1. Taxonomy (NCBI): domain Eukaryota; kingdom Metazoa; phylum Chordata; class Mammalia; order Artiodactyla; family Cervidae; genus Dama; species Dama dama. Next base: position 34,768,577 of record NC_083708.1, on the reverse strand, counting down.
TTTGCACCTAAGTTTATAAATATTGCACCTAAGTTTATAAATATAAAAATTGAAATGAAGGCTGTCTGCATTAATGGAATTCAGTCTGATCCACAGTCTCTGTCCCCACCAGTTGCTCAAGTCTGACTCATCTTGAGTCAGGCCTGGCCCCAGAATGGCAGGCAGTCCTGAGTCTACTGTCAACACTAGCTTAGAGGGTTTGGCATGAGGTTCCAGTTGGATAAATTGGCCTCTATCTTGTTCCTTGCTCCTGTGACCTAGCTGTTAGAATTATACTTCTCTTTAATAGTCTGCTTAGTATGCAGGGCGATTTTTCTTTATGGACCCTGACTTGCTATTGTCATTTTCCCTCTTGATGGAAGAATTCTGACTCTGAATCCTCACCTTTGGATATAATTACGCCACACATGATAGATGCCTTTGATACTGACTGTACCTTCAGTAACCTCTGTGATGTAAAACCTTCACATTCTGCATTTTATCTTGGATCTCCTTTGATTGAAGCCCCATTTGCTGGAGATTTCCATATACCAGGAACAGAGACTAGACTCTGCTTCCCTGTCCTACTTAACCAGTCAGAGTTTGTGACCAAGTCAGTACCTGGTTCTTTTACCTGCCCTGCTGGGTAGGTAATACCTGGTCAAGACTCTCCATACTCAGATCTCCTGCTGAAAATAATCAAACACACTACCCACATTCTTAAACTATGTATTCACTAGATGTTGATCATCAGCTATTTATGGTGTTAGAGGAGAAATTTGTGAAAGGTGTTAGAAACAGGAGAAAGCAATCCTATAATTCTTCTTTCCTTCTAGTTCAGTTCAGTTCAGTTCAGTCACTCAGTTGTGTCCGACTTTTTGCAACCCCATGAATCAAAGCACACCAGGCCTCCCTGTCCATCACAAACTCCCAAGTTTTACCCACACTAATGTCCATCAAGTCAGTGATGCCATCCAGCCATCTCATCCTCTGTCGTCCCTTGCTCCTCCTGCCCCCAACCCCTCCCAGCATCAGGGTCTTTTCCAATGAGTCAACTCTTCTTATGAGGTGGCCAAAGTATTGGAGTTTCAGCTTCAGCATCAGTCCTTCCAATGAACACCCAGGACTGATCTCCTTTAGGATGGACTGGTTGGATCTCCTTGCAGTCTAAGAGACTCCAACACCATAGTTCAAAAGCATCAATTCTTTGGCATTCAGCTTTCTTCACAGTCCAACTCTCACATCCATACATGACTACTGGAAAAACCATAGCCTTGACCAGATGGACCTTTTTTGGCAAAGTAATGTCTTTGCTTTTTAGTATGCTGTCTAGGTTGGTCATAAATTTCCTTCCAAGGAGTAAGTGTCTTTTAATTTCATGGCTGCAATCACCATCTGCAGTGATTTTGGAGCCCAAAAAAATAAAGTCTGACACTGTTTCCACTGTTTCCCCATCAATTTCCCATGAAGTGATGGAACCAGATGCCATGATCTTAGTTTTCTGAATGTTAAGCTTTAAGCCAACTTTTTCACTCTCCTCTTTCATTTTCATCAAGAGGCTCTTTAGTTCCTCTTCACTTTCTGCCATAAGGGTGGTGTCATCTGCATATCTGAGGTTATTGATATTTCTCCCGGCAATCTTGATTACAGTTTGTGCTTCATCCAGCCCAGCGTTTCTCATGATGTACTCTGCATATAAGTTAAATAAGCAGGGTGACAATATACAGCCTTGACATACTCCTTTTGCTATTGGGAACCAGTCTGTTGTTCCATGTCCAGTTCTAACTGTTGCTTCCTGACCTGCATACAGGTTTCTCAAGAGGCAGGTCAGGTGGTCTGGTATTCCCGTCTCCTTCAGAATTTTCCACAGTTTATTGTAATCCACACAAAGGCTTTGGCATAGTCAATAAAGCAGAAATATATGTTTTTCTGGAACTCTCTTGCTTTTTGAATGATCCAGCGGATGTTGGCAATTTGATCTCTGGTTCCTCTGCTTTTTCTAAATTCAGCCTGAACATCTGGAAGTTCACGGTTCACGTATTGCTGAAGCCTGGCTTGGAGAATTTTGAGCATTACTTTACTAGCATGTGAGATGAGTGCAATTGTGTTGTAGTTTGAGCATTTTTTGGCATTGCCCTTCTTTGGGATTGGAATGAAAACACATTTTCCAGTCCTGTGACCACTGCTGAGTTTTCCAGATTTTCTGGCATATTGAGTGCAGCACTTTCAAAACATCATCTTTCAGGATTTGAAATAGCTCAACTGGAATTCCATCAACTCTACTAGCTTTGTTCATAGTGATGCTTCCTAAGGCCCACTTGACTTCACATTCTAGGATGTCTGGCTCTAGGTGAGTGATCACACCATCGTGATTATCTGGGTCGTGAAGATCGTTTTTGTATAGTTCTTCTGTGTATTCTTGGCACCTCTTCTTAATATCTTCTGCTTCTGTTAGGTCTATACCATAATTCCTGTCCTTTATCGAGCTCATCTTTGCATGAAACGTTCCCTTGGTATCTCTAATTTTCTTGAAGAGATCTCTAGTCTTTCCCATTCTGTTGTTTTCCTCTATTTCTTTGCACTGATCGCTGAGGAAGGCTTTCTTATCTCTCCTTGCTATTCTTTGGAACTCTGCATTCAAATGGGAATATCTTTCCTCTTCTCCTTTGCTTTTCACTTCTCTTCTTCTCACAGCTATTTGTAAGGCCTCCTCAGACAGCCATTTTGCTTTTTTGCATTTCTTTTTCTAGGGGATGGTCTTGATCCCTGTCTCCTGTACAATGTCATGAACCCCTGTCCATAGTTCATCAGGCACTCTATCAGGTCTAGTCCCTTAAATCTATTTCTCACTTCCACTGTATAATCATAAGGGATTTGATTTAGGTCATACCTGAATGTTCTAGTGGCTTTCCCTACTTTCTTCAATTTAAATCTGAATTTGGCAGTAGGGACTTCATGACCTGAGCCACAGTCAGCTCCTGGTCTTGTTTTTGCTGACTGTATAGAGCTTCTCCATCTTTGGTTGCAAAGAATATAATCAATCTGATTTCAGTGTTGACCATCTGGTGATGTCCATGTGTAGAGTCTTCTCTTGTGTTGTTGGTAGAGTGTGTTTGCTATGACCAGTGCATTCTCTTGGCAAAACTCTATTAGCCATTTCCCTTCCTCATTCCATACTCCAAGGCCAAATTTGCCTGTTACTACAGGTGTTTCTTGACTTCCTACTTTTGTGTTCCAGTCCCATATAATGAAAAGGACATCTTTTTTGGGTGTTAGTTCTAAAAGGTCTTGTAGGTTTTCATAGAACTGTTCAACTTCAGCTTCTTCAGCATTACTGGTCGGGGCATAGGCTTGGATTACCGTGATTGAATGGTTTGCCTTGGAAACGAACAGAGGTCATTCTGTCATTTTTGAGATTGCATCCAAGTACTGCATTTCGGACTCTTTTGTTGACCATGATGGCTCCTCCATTTGTTGTAAGGCATTCTTGTCCACAGTAGTAGATATAATGGTCATCTGAGTTAAATTCACCCATTCCAGTCCATCTTGGTTTGCTGATTCCTGTAATATCGACATTCACTCTTGCCATCTCCTGTTTGAGCACTTCCAATTTGCCTTGATTCATGGACCTAACATTCCATGTTCCTATGCAATATTGCTCTTTACAGCTTCGGACCTTGCTTCTATCACCAGTCTCATCCACAAATGGGTATTGTTTTTGCTTTGGCTCCATCCCTTCATTCTTTCTGGAGTTATTTCTTCACTGATCTCCAGTAGCATATTGGGCACCTACCGACCTGGGGAGTTCCTCTTTCAGTATCCTATCATTTTGCCTTTTCATACTGTTCATGGGGTTCTCAAGGCAAGAATATTAAAGTGGTTTGCCATTCCCTTCTCCAGTGGACCACATTCTGTCCGACCTCTCCACCATGACCCATCAGTCTTGGGTGGCCCCACACAGCATAGCTTAGTTTCATTGAGATAGACAAGACTGTGGTCCTGTGATCAGATTGGCTAGTTTTCTGTGATTATGGTTTCAGTGTGTCTGCCCTCTGATGCCCTCTTGCAACACCTACCATCTTACTTGGGTTTCTCTTACCTTCTAAAGAATACTCTAAAGAGATGGTAAAGTAAACAAATTGAATATTCACAAAAACACAAATATTAAATATGCCTTTCATGCAGTCAGCTGCAGATTCTATAGATGTCTGGTATTTGAGAAAACATCCCCATGCCTTCCAGGGAATGCTGTTAGGTAACATCTTAGCAGAGATCATTTCTTACTAAAAGAATAAGCTGGGAAAACAAGATTATAAGGGTAGGATATATGCTGATCATAAGATACAAGGGAGCTATTGGGAATAATTTGAATATTTTGTGTGGAGTGTATTAAAGACAGAAATTCATCAAAGAAAAATACCCACATGTTTGGAAAGTAGCCAAGACCACTGTCTCTGGGATCAGAGAGATTAGTATTTGAATCCCAGCTCTGTCATTTACTAACTTTCCGATTTTGGACCCATTACTTATATTTTCTAAGTCTCTGTTTTCTTATATGTGAAGAGGGAATGCAACTGTATCTCATGAAGTTAAAAAAAGGTCAATAGGATAAACCAACCATTGTAGTGAAGCTATGCATTGCATCAACTGCAAGCTACATTTAGCTTTATCATATAGCTATATTAGGATGACGAGTGTTATTATTTTGCCCTCTAGATTAATTCCCACTTTTTCTCCATCTTACTCTGTTTCAAGAGGCTGACATCTGTGAGCCACATAAACAGATTCTCTTATCCTTTGATTTTCAATCAGCTTAGGGCAAAGAGAGACTCCAAGAGGGAAATTTCAGAGTGGAGGACATTTAGGCATGGCGTATTTATTTCACTGGTCTCTCTCTTTCTCTCTCTCTCTGTTACTATCTAAAAAATAAACTTTTTCATATCTGAACCTAAAGGAAAAAGAAGAAGGAGTAGGAAACTAGAGAAAGTAAATTGTCATGGAGATAGATAGATGATAGAGATGTTTTTACCAGATAAATCTATATATCTTTTTCTATCTACACCTACCTGTCTATTCATCCATATATATCCCTATAACTATTTATCTAAATTTTTATTAAAGCAGTTGCTCACATGATTGTGGAAAATGGAAAGTCCAAAACCCACAGGACAGGTCAGAGGGAAGAGACCCAGGGAGGAGTTAGTATTGTTGCTTTGAGTCTGAAGGAAGCCTGGAGCAGAATCCTTTAGGTCCTTCACTATTTCGTATTGGCAGGAATGACTACATAATTCCTGGGGCCCAGTGCAGATGAAAATGTGGGGGCCCTTGTTAAAAAATAAAAATTAAGAATTTCAAGGTGGCAGCAATAGAACATTACACTAGACACAAGGCACTTAAATGTGGGGCCCTCTACAGCAGTATATATGGAACACCCCTGCCTGTCCATTTGTCTGAAACCTACCCATAGATATAAAAATCCCCTTCTCAAGCTTTTTGCAATTAACTTATATAAGTGTGTCAGATGTTTCCTGCCAGGACCCTGATGTTTGCAATCAGAATGAAACCGAATGCTAGGACCTGAGTGTCAAAAGCTCAATGACTCTAGAATTTGTCCATTCAATATTTTTGATGTTTTCACTTTCAGAAGAGTATATAGACTGTGAAACATTTTGAAAAGATTACAGACCCTCATTCATGTAGCCTGGAAACATTCACATGAAGAAAGGAGGGTTTATACTTACTGATTTTTATAGAAAATGAACATATGCTTCTTTTATATTCCTATTTATCTGTAATCTAAAAATACTAAATTTCACCAATCAAATATTCATACTTGAAATTAGAGTATTTATAAATACTTTAAACAAAGCTTTCCATTTGAACTCCATTCCTCATGAACATTGCTTCTTGTAAGTAAATGCTTATTTGTATTTTCCACCATTCAGGGGCCAGAATTCTAGCAATATATGAGTCTTCTGTGTTGCTTGTTTTAGGTGATGAAATGGTAAGGATATTTGGCAACATATTTCTTTTGTCCTGTATGCATGCTGAGTCTCTTCAATCATGTGTAACTCTTTGTGAACCCGTGGACTGTTGCCCCCCAGGCTGCTCTATCCATGGGATTCTCCAGGCAAGAATACTGGAGTGAGTTGCCATGCCCTCCTCCAGGGGAATCTTCCTGACCCAGGAGTTGAACCTGTGTCTCTTATGTCTCCTGCACTGGCAGGTGAGTTCTTTACCACTAGTGCCACCTGGGAAACACTTAGTCTAGTCTAAACAATTTCGTATCAATAGTAGTTATAAAATACAACTCTCAGAATTACTATATCAAGAAGAGGAAGGGTTGTTGAAAGGTTGCTAATGGTATACTGGAACCATTGCCTTCCTGGGGATCAGCCACATCCCTCAAGAGCCAGGCAATCAGAAATTTCCTTCTTAAAACCTCAGGGTTAGGGACTTCTCTGGGGGTCCATGTTCCCAATGTGGGGGGACCGGTGTTCGACCCCTGATCAGGGAACTAGATCCTGCATGCTGCAACTAAGAGATCGCGTATGCAGCTAAGACCTTAGTGCTGCCAAATAAATAAATATTAAAAAGAGACAGAGAGAGAGAGATCCTATTTATGTTAAAAAAAAAAATCCTCTGGGTTAATTTTGGTAGTCTACTTCTTGAAAGTTCTAAAAAGGTGATTTTTATCACATTTCCACTTGATGACATAGAAAAATATTTTTTTATGTTTATTGTATCTTTTTTCTCTTGTATTTATGTGCTATAGAGAACATTGTTTTAACTCACTGAAATAAAACCATTGTTAATTGATTTTCTGTATTTGAAATAAACTGTATTTTAAAATAGCATAATAATAGAGCAACATTTTATTAGAGCATCATGTTTGTGATTGATTATGATAATATACCAATATTTAAGAATATAGAACTATTCAAAGGTAATAGAAGAAAATGACATAAAGAACATTGTTTTCTTAATGTACAGTTTTAAGAAATATAAAATAATTTATTCACTTTAGGAGCAGCCGATTCTGATGTTTATATTATATGGAAATTATTGATGACTGAAAAACAGAGAATAAATTGCGTATCAATCATATTAAACATTTTCCCACATTTTTCCTGTGTTGGAATAACACTGATTCTGTCATTTGTCAAACAGCTATGTTTGGGTGGGTGAGTATTACTTGAGTTGCCTTGACTATAGTTTGGTTCCCACAGCAGACTGAGGGAGGAACGACTAAGCATACCCTGGGTAATATGCCAAACATGTCAAGAGAAGTCATATCTTTGCATCTGTAATTTGTCCTCAAGATGTGATAGGGAAATTTTCAATCTAAAAGTAGTTTTTCCTAGTTATTGGTTATCCTTTCATGAATTTATTATGCATAATGGAAATTTTTGTGTTAATAGTGTCTACTACAGTATTTTCACTGATAGGCATTAAGTTGGGATGGAAAATCATCATGCACATTGACTGGGTCTTGTCAAAAGAGACAGTAAATCCAAAGTTTCCGGCTGCCACTCATGTGATCAGAGGGACAAATTAGGCTTCCAGGAACACATCCAGAAAGTCATTTTCAAGCCTAGATATTCTGCATTCATTAAAGTAGAAACTTTGACAAGAACTTTTATGCACATTCTTTCTTGGACATGGGAGACAGAGCAGGAAGGAAAAAAATATCTATTTCAGGACTGGATATGTATACTGTTCTTTGATACTTCCATATGACATTTAGCTTTTTCAAGCCTAATGTAATGTTCAAGGAATTTCTGAAATGTCCCCGTTTCTCAGACCAACTATTTAATCTTGAAAGCCTTTATGTACAAATTTTGGACCTGCATGTTGGGCAGCTCTTAGCTATGGCAAAATGTGACACCGATTGGAATGAATTGACAGCAATTCTTTCCTGCTGTATAAGACTGGAAGCTTAAAACACGTTATCTTAAAAATCCAGTGGAATATCGGTTTCCACTGAGGCTGCTGGTGCAGGTGGACTCTCCATGGCCCATCTGTTCTGGATAGAATCTGTCATGACTGCTCTTCTTTCAGCCTGTCTTGTCTTCCATTGACACATAAAGATCCCTGCTATTTGGTCACTTTTCCTGCATGCCTCATTTCTTCCTTTCTCTAATTTTCCCTAATTGAAATATCCACTTTACTAAGATAATTATATGTTTACTATATTAATACTTTTTAAGTCCCAGAATCTAAATTATTATCATTAAGAGAAAAATAAATAAATTAGCATAGCAAGGCCTTCCTTCCCAGTATGTATGGTCTCATTAAGAAGGACTCAGTTATATAAAAAAAATCACTTTGATTGAAAATATGTTTTATGTATGTTTAGTCTTAATGTTGAGAGACTGGATGATATTCCATTAATCCTTGGAACAATCGGACAAAGCAAAAAAAGGCAAAATCATACCATATATGTAAATAGTTGATAAATGCATATCTAACACATCTTATCCTTCTTTTAGAGTGATTACAGGTATGTCAACAAGTATTTCAAGAATCAAAATATATTCATAATTAAAGCTGGCCTGGATTAACTCTAGTAGCATCCTCTTCCCTCTGGCCAAGTTTGACTATATCTGTTGAACAATTCCTTTGAGATATAACTTATTCTTTGATGTGCATAGATGACAAATACTTCAATAAAATAAGGATTTTAATTAGCACCACAAAGGTTGACTCTTCTCTCACTATTTTGCCGGTCTTAAACCATAACTGTTCATTTTGTTGTTGTTGTTCACTCTGTTATTTTACTTTTTACTAGCTCAGCTGATTGATCTTCTATTATTCTACCTTCAATGTAAAGAGACAATTTGGATTCTCTAAGACCACAAATAATGTCTAATATATTCCTGATTTTGTTAGATCATAAGAGAGTCACATAACGAAGACTGCTGTGATTGAAAAAAACTTCTTTTTGACGATTGAAAAAAATGCTTCTTTTATGTAGGACTTTTTGAGGAGGCGGATGTTGTCTACAGGCTTTGTTTTTTAGCTCTTGACCTGTGAGGTCACCAACAACAGAATGTTTTTATTTGTCTTTATGCCTGATAACATATAAAATGGGTGCTTGTGCTGTGCTGTGCTTAGTCGCTCAGTCGTGTCTGACTCTTTGTGACCCCATAGACTGTAGCCTGCCAGGTTCCACTGTCCATGGGGATTCTTCAGGCAAGAATGCTGGAGTGGGTTGCCATGCCCTCCTCCAGGGGCTCTTCCCAACCCAGGGATCAAACCCAGTTCTCCCATATTGCAGGTGGATTTTTTTTTTACCATCTGAGCTACCAGGGAAGCCCAAAATGTGTGCTTAAAGACATCAATTACAAAAATAACTAATTGAAAAGCATCTGCCTAAAGAATGATGAAGGATTTTCTCTGGAATGTTCTTATCTATGGTATATATGGGGCATATCTTTTTAAAAAGATGTGTCTTAAAGATCCTAACTGGTCCATAGTCTTTTTTGTTAATTTAATTTTATTTTTAATTGGAGGATAATTGCTTCACAATATTGTGATGATTTCTGCCATGCATCAACATGAATAAGCCATAGGTTTACATATGTCCCTTCCCTCTTGAACTTTACTCTCATGTCCCATCCCACCCCTCTACATTGTCACACAGCACCAGCTTTGGGTTCCATGTGTCACTCAGCAAATTCCCACTGGCTATCTATGTAACATATTGTGTGGGTCACAACAAACTGTGAAAAATTCTTAAAGAGATGGGAATACCAGACCACATGACCTGCATCTTGAGAAATCTGTGTGCAGGTCAGGAAGCAACAGTTAGAACTGGACATGGAACAACAGACTGGTTCCCAAAAGGGAGAGGAGTGTGTCAAGGCTGTATATTGTCACCCTGCTTATTTAACTTATATGCAGAGTACATCATGAGAAATGCTGGGCTGGATGAAACACAAGCTGGAATCAAGATTACCAGAAGAAATATAAATAACCTCAGATACGCCGATGACACCATCCTTACGGCAGAAAGCGAAGAAGAACTAAAGAGCCTCTTGATGAAAGTGAAAGAGGAGAATGAAAAAGTTGGGTTAGAACTCAACGCTCAGAAAACTAAGATCATGACATCTGGTCCCATCACTTCATGGCAAATAGATGGGGAAACAGTGGCTGACTTTATTTTTTTGGGCTCCAAAATCACTGCAGATGGTGATTGCAGCCATGAAATTAAAGATGCTTACTCCTTGGAAGGAAAGTTATGACCAACCTAGACAGACTATTAAAAAGCAGAGACCTTACTGTGCCAACAAAGGTGTGTCTAGTCAAAGCTATGGTTTTTCCAGTAGTCATGTATGGATGTGAGAGTTGCACTGTGAAGAAAGCTGAGCACTGAAGAATTGACGCTTTTGAACTGTGGTGTTGGAGAAGACTCTCGAGAGTCCCTTGGATTTCAAGGAGATCCAACCAGTCCATCCTAAAGGAAATAAGTCATGAATATTCATTGGAAGGACTGATGCTGAAGCTGAAACTACAATACTTTGGCCAACTGATGGAAAGAAGTGACTCATTTGAAAAGGCCCTGATGCTGGGAAAGATTGAAGGCAGGAGGTGAAGGGGATGACAGAAGATGAGATGGTTGGATGGCATCACCAGCTCAATGGGCATGAATTTGAGTAAGCTCCAGGAATTGGTGATGGACAGGGAGGCCTGGTGTGCTGCAGTCCATGGGGTCGCACAGAGTCGGACATGACTGAAGCGACTTAGCAGCAGCAGCAGCAGCAGTGTTCATCCACCTCATTTAGAACAAACTCAAATGCATTCATTTTTAAAGGTGAGTAACATTACATTGTGTATATGTACCACGACTTTTTAATCCATTCATCTGTCTTTGGATATCTAGCTTGCTTCCATTTCCTGGCTATTGTAAATGGTGCTGTGATGAACATTAGGGTACGTGTATCTTTTTCAGTTATGGTTTCCTCAGGATATATGGGCTTCCCAGGTAGTGCTAGCGGTAAAGAACCTTCCTGCCAATGCAGAAGACTTAAGAGATGTGGGTTTGCAGCTCAATTCCAGAAAAATAAATGACCCAATCAAAAAATGGGCCAAAGATCTAAACAGACATTTCTCCAAAGAAGACATACAGATGGCTAACAAACACATGAAAAGATGCTCAACATCACTCATTATTAGAGAAATGCAAATCAAAACCACAATGAGGTACCATTACACGCCAGTCAGGATGGCTGCTATCCAAAAGTCTACAAGCAATAAATGCTGGAGAGGGTGTGGAGAAAAGGGAACCCTCTTACACTGTTGGTGGGAATGCAAACTAGTACAGCCACTGTGGAGAACAGTGTGGAGATTCCATAAAAACTGGAAATAGAACTGCCACATGACCCAGCAATCCCACTCCTGGGCATACACACTGAGGAAACCAGATCTGAAAGAGACACGTGTACCCCAATGTTCATTGCAGCACTGTTTATAATAGCCAGGACATGGAAGCAACCTAGATGCCCATCAGCAGATGAATGGATAAGGAAGCTGTGGTACATATACACCATGGAATATTACTCAGCCATTAAAAAGAATTCATTTGAATCAGTTCTGAGATGGATGAAACTGGAGCCCATTATACAGAGTGAAGTAAGCCAGAAAGATAAAGACCAATACAGTATACTAATGCATATATAAATAATTTTAAAAGATGGTAATGATAACCCTATATGCAAGACAGAAAAAGAGACACAGATGTACAGAACAGACTTTTGGACTATATGGGAGAAGGCGAGGGTGGGATGTTCTGAGAGAATAGCATTGAAACGAGTATACTATCAAGGGTGAAACAGATCACCAGCCCAGGTGGGATGCATGAGACAAGTGCTCAGGGCTGGTGCACTGGGAAGACCCAGAGGGATGGGATGGGGAGGGAGGTGGGAGGGGGGATCAGGATGGGAAACACATGTAAATCCATGGCTGATTCATGTCAATGTATGGCAAAAACCACTGCAATATTGTAAAGTATTTAGCCTCCAACTAATTAAAATAAATGAAAAATATAATAAAATAAAATTTTACAAAACTTTTCCATGTCAGATATTCCTTAAACAACTTCAAAAATAGAGAAAACTGAAATTAAAATATTTATAACAAATATAACAGATTTAAATAAATATACAGAACCTTATAAATAATCAATTCTTATGCTGATATGTCATTTGTTGAGATCTTCACTTAAGAGGCCCTTTATTCAAGATTTTAAATGTCTTAGGTAAAGAAATACATTTCAGGCATTAGATGTAGAAGGTATAGTTTGAAAAAAGAAAATTACAGCTGGAATATTTGGAAGAATTTGGAAGGAGATAAGAGACTATAAAAGACTGCCATTAAAAATAGTACAATTTAGATATAAATATGAATATACTAATTAGTTGATTAAAGAATCACTAGAATAGTAATGAGCTTGTTTTGACCTTCAAAACTTAGTTAATTCTTCAAGATTTTTATTTATTTTTCCATATGCAAGATTTGAATGTGTGCATCTGCAATGCTAAGTCACTTCAGTCGTGTCTGACTCTTCGCGACTCTATGGACTATAGCCTTCTAGGCTCCTCTGTCCATAGGATTCTCCAGGCAAGAATACTGGGGTGGTTTGCCTGGCCCTGCTCCACAGGATCTTCCTGATCCAAGGATCGAACTTGCATCTCTTAACTCTCTTGCATTGGCAGGCAGGTTCTTTACCACTAGCACCAACAGGGAAGAGCCAAGTCTTGAATATTGCCTTGTAAATCTGTCTGATTCTCAAAACCAAGCTCATCTAGTTTCTTACAGACCTTCTCTGAGAAGCCATCCATAAAGCTGAATAATATCCTCATTTCAGTTCAGTTCAGTCGCTCAGTCGTGTCCGACTCTTTGTGACCCTATGGACTGTGGCACGCCAGATTTCCCTGTCCATCACCAACTCCCAAAGGCTATTCAAACTCACATCCATCATGTCAGTGATGCCATCCAACCATCTCATCCACTCTCATCCCCTTCTCCCACCTTCAATCTTTCCTACCATCAGGGTCTTTTCCAATGAGTTGGTTCTTCACATCAGGTGGCCAAAGTATTGGAATTTCAGCTTCAGCATCAGTCCTTCCAATGAATATTCAGGACCGGTTTCCTTTAGGATGGACTGTTTGGATCTCCTTGCTGTCCAAGGGGTTCTCAAGAGTCTTCTCCAACACCACAGTTCAAAAGCATCAATTTTTCGGCACTCAGCTTTCTTTATAGTCCACTCTCACATCCATACATGACTACTGGAAAACACATAGCTTTGACTAGATGGATTTTTGTTGGTAAATATCCTCATTTACTAAACAGCTAAGCCTAAATTAAAAACACATGCTAGGATATTCTCCCTGTAATCTTTTCTCCTATATTAGCACTGGAGGAGAGCATTTTCCAAATAATCATCTTGATAAGATAAAGAATAATGACATAGATTTTCATTCTATTAAAAAAGAATGATGCTCTTTCAGGTTCAGAATCCATTGCCCAATCATCAAGACACCAGGCAGTTTTCACACAAATGAAAGAAAAGTAAGAAAGAAACAGAGCTTGAAATGTTTCATTACATAGATGCTGATCATTCGAGAATGCCCAGGGTCAACAGAACCTACTGGCCTGCAACAGCTGAAGACAGAGTGGTTTAATTTGTGGAAAACTATTACACTGTCCATATTGCAAAGGCAAAAGCTACTGCTAACAATAGAAAATTCTGCAGGCCATCGCCCTAGCTACCGTTCAGAATACAATCTGTCACCTAATCAGCGTATGACCTTGGGTCACCCATCCGTCTTCCTAACCAGGCGAGTGGCCCCACTATGAAAAATCAAATCCTAAAAAAAAAAAAAAAAAAAAAAAATGGATGATATATTTTATCTGTAGGCAGAAGCTGACACCAAATATCTAACTTTACAACCCTAACATCTATAGCTAACGTCTAACATCTACCAAGCGCTTTCCACTTTGGCTTCCTTTGTTATAATAAAAGAACATTACCTCAAAACTGCAAAATCTTTCAAAGCTTATCCTCTTCTGGGAAGCAATCAGTCTAATTTCCTCACAATGAATTTAATGTTCATAATAAAGAATCTTTAATTATAGCAGGAGTAACCCATTTGAAATAGAAGTTTGATATCTACTTTTTTTTATGACAAGCTAGAGCTTTCTGAAGATGTAATTTTTTTTTCCAGAAGATTCAAGCAATTTCTCAAATTAGCTTGAATCTTCAATTAGGAATAAGGCACTTATATAGGCTTGGGAAAAATGGCACTTATATAGTGGTTTCAATTTTACTTTGTCAGATAATGATATAAGCCACAACACATCAGAGAGAATAATGAGCTTCTAGAGCTGTCACCAAAGCCTCACGAGCTGAAATCAGATCTCACCATCTCTAACCCACATCTGAACATTCCACTGGACGTGCAGAAAATTGCTTAAAGACAAAGATATATGGTTCTGAGACTTTAAAATCCTTATAATACAAACACATATCACACAGATTTTTGACAAGTCTCCCTGGATACCAAAAATGAGCTGTCACTCCCATAGAAAACAAGCTCCAATTATCAATTTCACCAGTAATGTATCTAGCTTATGAAAACATTAACCCAGTTCTGTGTACAGTAGTTGAATTTCCATCCCAGCCCCCTCCCAGGTACTTAAAAACTCCGAGAAATGGAAGTTTCTTGTGAAAAGCAAAATAATACTTTTTAGTAGCATATTATTTCAAAATTTTTAAGTTTTATTTTTCTTGTGATCTCAATGATTCCTTTTTTCACTCATCTTCTCATCTGATCAAAAAAATTTAATCATATCAGCTTCCAAAACAAAAGTTTTATAGTAAAATAAGCAACAGAAAACAAACCAGAAGTAAGTAAAACCAATCAAACATACACATTAGAAAATGGCAAGAGAGATCACTAACATGAAACCATCACTATTATACATTTTCAGCAACAAAATTTAGATACTAACTCTCATTCTGATCAACCAGCTGAGAAAACACTTTCAGTGAGATATTTTGTTACTGTAAAAAGTCATTTTGTTTTTTTTTTATCCCCATACTCTTTCAAAAGGAGAAATAAAAAGAGAATACACTTTTCAAATGTACTCTGATTTAAGAAAAACAAAGTAAATCTAAAGTCAGTTATTGACTTTTGTTTCAGGAGACAGCATTAGCGGCACTGAACTTCTAGGAATTAAAGCAGTATTGTATAGTAAAACAAAGTGAAAGTCGCTCAGTCATGTCCGATTCTTTGCGACCTCATGGACTATACAGTTCATGGAATTCTCCAGGCCAGAGTACTGGAGATGCCCAAAGACAGTTTCAAAAAATAAAGCTCAGACTATCTAGGATCTCTGGGCTTCCCAGGTGGCACTATTGGTAAAGAATCCATCTACCAAGGTAGGAGACACAATAGCTGTTGGTTTGATCCCTGGGTCAGTTAGATCCCCTGGAGAAGAAAATGGCGACCAGTTCCAATATTCTTACCTGGAAAATCCCATGGACAGAAGAACCTGGCAAGCGACAGGCCATGGGGCTGTAAAGAGTTGGATGTGACTGAGCACTCACACACACACACACACACACACACACACACACACACACATCTAGGATCTCCAAAAAGAGCAACATATCTGAAAACTCTTTGTTGAGGAAAAGTCTGTGGGTTTAATCCCTGGATTGGGAAGATCCCCTGGAGTAGGAAATGATATCACACTCCAATATTCTTGCCTGGAGAATTCAATGGCCAGAGGAGCCTGGCGGGCTACAGTCCATGGGGTCACAAAGAGTCAGACACAACTGAGTGACTAACACTAACACTATTGTGCTTAACAATCATGAATCTTAAAACAGTTTTCACCTAGCCAGGGTCAGCCATAATTCTCTGGACTCGGTGCAAAATAAACATGTGAGGCCCCTATTTAAACAAAAAGAAAAGCAAAAAAACTCTTCCCTTTTTTCTACATCTCTCCCTCTCTCTCTCTTGCCTTGGATTTATTTGCTACTTAAAGCTGCACTTTTTCCATCATGAAGGTACTCCTGGCAAGTGAGGACCTTCGGAGGAACACAGGCCCCACTGGATGCCTGTGCCCAACTGCTGCCTCTCCGAACCTGCACCCAGCCTACTCCAGGCATAGAGGGTGGCAGTGGGCCCTGGGCAGAAGCAGTAAGCAGGTGGCTGAAAGGTAGTCACAAGAGGAGGGGGAGGTATGGGAGCCAGAACCTTGCATGAGCTGGGAATCTAAGCTCCTAGCACCAGTCCTCCCATGGGACTCCAAGTACAAAACACAAATCCCAAAATACAATAGTCAAGATTTTTGAGACAGTGACCACAGATATTAAACCTTAAGCCTCTTCTGAGCGTGTAACTCTGTGAGACTGTTCATGGTCCCAAGAAATCAGCTCCAGGTTCAGCCCTAGAATTTCTCAACCTCAATGTTGTTGACATTTGTGGTCCTTTGATTCTTTTTAGTGCTGGGTTGTCCTGTGCTTTGCAGGAAGTTGAGCTGCACCCCTCTTGTCTTCCCACCAAGTACTTACCCAGTAATGTCTCCAGACACAGCTAAATGCCCCCTGGCAAACTAAATTGTCCCTGGTTGAGAACCAAAGCCACAAGCGATTATCTATATAAACTCAGGATGACATCTATGAACTTCTCACATTTCCCTACTGATAGGCAGATAAGGGAGAGATTACAAAATGCACAATAAACCTTATGATAATGATTCAGCAATTAAAGAAAAGGAAAGTAACAATAGATGGATTTTATGACAGACTTTTGGTGCACAGGGCTGACTTCCTACTGGGCCGTCTCCTGCCTAGGGTAAGAAGCAGGTGACTCAGCCTTGCAGGAGAGCGTAGGAGATAAGCTCGAAGGACACACTCAACATCTTCCAAACCAAGGCATACAGTGCAGTTAGTCTTCTATCCATCTCCTATTTCCTCTGAGACAGAAGTCAAGCTTTTTCCCCCAAAGTTCAAGTCCCTTAGGAATTGTTGATTGGGCTTTGAGGGCTTCACGGAGTTGACAGCAGTCAACTCCATGATCAGACAGCTTTAGGAGCACCACTGAGTCACTGCCCAGGACACACAGGATCAGATAAAAAATGTTTTGTCTTATCAACTTCTGTGATTGCTATACTGATTTTTTTTAATATATTTTATATGTTTGTTTTAATGTGTTTCTTTTCAATTGTTTAATTGAAGGATAATTGCTTACATAATTTTGTGGTTTTCTGTCATACATCAACAAGAATCAGCCATAGACACACCCATATTTTATATGTTTATTTTTGTTGCATTCTCTAATTTTAAGTACCCAAGTCCCAGTATATTAGTTACCTTAATGTAATTGGTAAGCATCCTCTTTACCATCTTACCTCTCTATTCAGTATCTTGCCAGCTCCCACTCCTCTCCTCCCTACCTTCATCCCTGCCTTCCAGCCCTCCCAGAGACCCTCTCCATTTCTCAGTTTCAGCATCTCTTCCTCCTTCAGGACCAAATTAGCTCCTGTTACCTGAAGAGGAACAGGTGGCTATTAAGGGGAGCAAGTACAACAAATTCTGCTAAACTTTTTCTGGTCCTGGTCCTGCCATTTTCCTAGAAAAGCTGACAGCTGACAAGGATAAACTTAGTATCATATATTTCACTCTGTCTGTTCTTTCTCCACGACATGCGCATGCCAACTGCTTGGACTTCTCTCATCCATCCAGATCCAATGTAGCTTCCTCTCTGAACCTTCTCTGGCCATTCCATTCCTCAATAATCACAGGCTTTCTCAATTTCATGAACATGCATGGTCTGTACAGTATATGAGGTATACTGCCTGGCACTTAGCAATCAGTCAATTACCGTACTTATTTTAAAAAGTTGCCTCACATGTTAAGACGGTATTACATGTTCCAACAAATTTTTTTCCAGCCATATTATAACTCAGACCAGAAGCCATCTTCTTACAACTGAATGAAGAATAGATAAATTAATATATAATTAGTCACTGCTAGAACTCTATTTTCCTTTATCTGTTTCCTTCTCAAACTGAAGCAGTTATTCCCAAGAAGCTTTTAGTCTCTGTTTTATAATCTATACTGGTCCCTGAATTCAGCTCTTCCCATGTTCTCTAGTTATTTCCCCCAAAGAAGAAATTGAGAGTACTGACATTTTCTCACTGCTTCCTGCCAAACTACTATCAACTTTCAGACTGTGTTATATAGGCAAAATAACCATCCTACTGGGGGCTATTTCTCCAAGTTTAATTGTCTAAATAGCACCTCACAGGCAGTGAATATTGTGGTTATTATTGTAACAAAGTGTTAGTTGCTCAGTTGTGTCCGAATCTTTGTGACCCCCATGGACTGTAGCCTGCCAGGCTCCTCTGTCCATGGGATTCTCCAGGCAAGAATACTGGTGTGAGTTGTCATTCCCTTCTCTAGGGATTGAGCCCAGGTCTCCTGTACTGCAGGCAGATTCTTTACCATCTAAGCCACCAGGGAAGCCCAAAACGGGTACAGTTTCTTATGCGCTTATCACAAAATCAACATGCATAAAAAAATTGTTTGTGTCCATCTAGAAGCAAACTGAGAATTTTTTGTCATAGGTATTCAGATTTACCTGAATACCTAAATGATTAATAAAAATACTTGGTTTTGGTTAATGCATTTTCCCCTGTATCATAAGAAGGTAAGTGTTTAATAGAAACATGTCTAAAAAAGTATGTATAAGAAAAATTTATAATGAAATGGTAAGTATAAAAGAATTAAATATTGATGGAGACATGATTTAAACTATATAAACATGGGAGAGCAATTTTCTCTGATTGAGGAACATGCCAGTGAGGTTTTCTTTTTCTGTTCTTTTATGCCTTTCTTTATTTTCTGAAGTTTTATTCAGTAATAATTTGTTTTGTTATCAGAAAAAAAAATAAGCAAATATAACACATTTGAAAAATCATGACTAAAGAAGATGGAATGAGAATTTTCTTCTGGTCTCAAAAACAGTCTTAAGTCCCCAAACCTAAGGACTGTAAATGCTAAGGACTCCTGTATAAGCAGATTACCAGGCACATTTTTAGGACTTGTCAGAGTGAGCAGAACAGTTCTGCTAGTGAGCAAACATTCAGTTCAGTTCAGTTCAGTCGCTCAGTCATGTCCGACTCTTTACGACCCCATGAATCTCCACACAAATCACTACTACCTGAGCCCAGCTTAGGAAAGATAACTAGAGTAGTTGTTCAGGGTTTTGGATATGTCTGCTCAGGGGCTCAGTGCTATGACTTCCTCCTACCCTTACCTAAATCAAGCAAAATAACGACTCCCAGAGAACACAGGTGCTGGCAAAGAAGAGGGGAATGGGAGCTCAATTTTCAGTCAGATGTCTATTTACACACTGGATTGCTACTCTCTTTTCTACACATCTAAGAAAAAACAAGCTGCAGAGATGGCAAGAAGAAAGAAGAGAACAGCTGCTGATTTGCCTGAATTTCTACTCTTTGGCAACACAAAAGTAGGCAAGATCCCCACAGTTCAAAGGGATGCTGCCAAAAAACTTAAGCTGCTTGCCAGGTGACAACCCCAATTACAAAACATGTTACAGGTGTACCAGGATTTCTCACTGAAAGAAGTTGGGGACACATTGGTACACAGTAGACATTCTCATGTGAAGATTTCTGAGGGACTTTTATGTTAATTATCCAAAAGAATTACCCACAGTAGCAGTTAATTAACCACAGCAGCAGTTGAAGAATTTTCCCTTTTCTCATCCATCTCCCAGCCCTACTTCTGTGAAGGAGAAATGGAGACCCAGAATGGTCTGTTAAATTCTTCTCATTTAGGTGTGTGTGCTCAGCTGCTCAGTCGTGTCCAACTCTTTGCAACCCTCTGGACTGTAGCCCACCAGGCTCCTCTCTCCATGGGATTTTTCAGGCAAGAATACTGGAGTGGGCTGCCATTTCCTCCTTTAGGGGATCTTCTCCATCCAGGGATTGAACCTGTGTCTCCTATGTATTCTGCATTGCAAGCAGATTATTTACCCACTAAGTCATTGGGGAAGCTCTTCAAATACATCCATTAGTGGTTATTACATGCAGAGAAACAGCATTCTACATAAAGTTGGGAGTTTAAAAAGCAGCCATTGTGTTCTTTCTCATTTTTCTGAATTCTAAAATTCAGTATTTTAAATTCTAGATATAAAAGTCTATATTCTTAAATCCAAAATATCCTAAATTTCAAAGTCTATATGGCTTCAAGAGTTGTTGATGAGAAATTATGGACCAAATTCAATGCAATTCCTAACAAACCACTATTTTAACAGAACTAGAAAAAAATTTTCAACAGAACTAGAAAAAATAATTTCACAGTCTATATGGAAACACAAAAGACCCCAAATTGCCAAAGCAGTCTTGAGAAAGAAGGATGGAGCTGGAGGACTTCAGACGACGCTTGTAATATAGTATACTTGTAGTACAGTCTGTATATAGCAGTACAGACTATAGTACAGCTAGTCATCAAGATAGTATGGTACTGGCACAAAAATCTGAAATGTAGCCCAACGGATGAAGATAGAAAACCCAGAGATAAATCTACATACTTATGGGCAACTTTTCTTTGACAAAGGAGGCAGATATACAGTGGAGAAAAGATAGACTCTTCAATAAGTGATGCTGGGAAAACTGGTCAGCTGCATGTAAGAGAATGAAATTAGAACACTTCCTAACACCATACGCAAAAATAAACAACAACAACAAAAACCTGAAATGGATTAAAGACCTAAATGTAAGACCAGAAAATATAAAACTCTTGGAGGAAAATATAGGCAGAACACTCTTTGATATAAATCACAGCAAGATCCTCTATGACCTTACCTCCTAGTGTAATGGAAATAAAAACAAAAATAAGCAAGTGGTATCTAAGCTTTTGCACAGTGAAGGAAACTACAAGCAAAGTGAAAAGAAAACACTCAAGAATGGCAGAAATTGCAAATGAAACAACTGACAAAGGATTAATCTCCAAAATATACAAGCAGCTCATGCAGCTCAATACCAGATAAACAAATAACCCAAACAAAAGTGGGCAGAAGACCTAAACAGACATTTATCCAAAGAAGACATAAAGATGGCTAATAAACACATGAAAAGATGCTCAAAATCACTCTTATTGTGTGTGCTTAGTCGTTCAGTCATATCCAACTCCTTGTGACCCCACGGATGGCAGCCCACCAGACACCTTTGTCCATGGGGATTCTCTAGGCAAGAATACTGGAGTGGGTTGCCATGCCCTCCTCCAGGTTATCTTCCCAATCTAGGGATTGAACACACATCTGCCACTTGCAGGCAGATTCTTTACCTTCTGAGCCACCAGGGAAGCCCCACTCATCATTAGAGAAATAAAATCAAAACTACAATGAGGTAGCCTCTCACACTGACAAGAATGGCCATTATCAAAAAGTCTACAAACAATAAATGCTGGAGACGGTGTGGAGAAAAGAGAACACTCTTGCACTGTTGGTGGGAATGCAATTTGATACAGCCACTATGGAGAACAGTATGAAGCTTCCTTAAAAAACTAAACTACTATATGACCTAGGAATCCACTACTGGACATACACCCTGTGCATATATGTGCTAAATTGCCTCAGTCCTGTCCTACTTTTTGCGAGGCTATGGACTATAGCCCATTAGGCTCCTCTGTCCTTGGGATTCTCCAGGGAAGATTACTGGAGTGAGTTGCCTTGCCATGCCCTCCTCCAGGCGATATTCCTGACGAAGGGTTCAAACCCACATATCTTTTATTTTTTTATCATTTTAATTTTTTTCCATTTATTCTTATTAGTTGGAGGCTAATTACTTTACAATATTTTAGTGGTTTTTGCCATACATTGACATGAATCAACCATGGATTTGTTCTAGTGCTGTGAAAAATACCATTGGTAGCTTGATAGGTATTGCATTGAATCTATAGATTGCTTTGGGTAGTATAGCCATTTTGACAATATTGATTCCTTTCGCTGTCCACCAGAAACTATCATGACATTGTTAATTGGCTATGCTCCTACATAAAATACAAAGTTTAAAAACTGAAAAAAGAAAAAGAAATTGGTTGGCATAACAAAATTAATTCTGTGTATATTCAAGGTATCTTAAAATCATTTAAATTTGAATATATTTCTATGGACAAATGAATACCATGCGTTATACTTGAATATGCTGCTAGATTTATTTGTTAGTAAATTAGTTAGGATTTTTGAATTGCTAGCTAATTATGTTTAACTTTATTAATTTATAATGATTGTAGGTAAAGTATATCTATCATATCAGCAGTTTTATACAGTTTAGCCTGATATAACTGAGATTGTGTTATAGTTAATCTCTGCCTTTATTAGGTCTGTCAAGCTTTTGAGTTGAGTTTGGGCTAGTTTTGAAAACAAGGATTTTTTTATGATCTGGAACAGTTTTAATAGGAAAGGAATTATTTATAATCACATTCTTAGAGATTATGCAAATAAATCTGGGCCAGATGTTATTTTTGGAAGTAGATCCTTAGAAATTTTTCTAAAATTGTACATGTTCTTTACTCTAAAACTATTTAAGTTTTCTATCAATTCGTGAGTCAATTTGGACTTTTTTATATTTTCTCTGGTATTTATCCACTTCATAAAGACTTTTCAAAGTTATTAACATAGTTATAAGAACATTAGCATAGCATAGTTATAAAAGCATTCTCATACTTTTGGAAATATCTGCCATGTGTATGTATAACCAGTCATTTATATATATATTTGATTTTCTCTCCATTTTTTATAACTAGATTTGCCAAAATTGATATATCTGTGATTTTTATATAGGGCTTTCTTGATAGCTCAGTTGATAAAGAATCCACCTGCAATGCAGGAGACCCTGGTTTGATTCCTGGGTCAGAAAGATCCACTGGAGAAAAGATAGACTACCTACTCCAGTATTCTTGGGCTTCTCTTGTGACTCAGCTGGTAATTTTTACAGAACCTGGTCTTAGGTTTAATTATTGATAAAATGTTGTCTAATTTATTGATTTCTGATTTTGTCTCCAAGTTATTTCTGATATTGTTTTTTGTTTTATTGTTTTCTTTGTAATTTAAGTTGAATGTTCAATTTATTTATATTTTATTCTTCTCTATTAAATAAAATTTTAAAAACTACATTTGCTTTCACTGTATCCCATCAATACTGATGGTAGTGTTTAAAAATATCATCTTAATAATCTTTGTAAATGTCAGTTTCAATTTCTTCATAGGCAGTGGAATTGTTTAGAAGAGTATGATTTTTTTCCCTTGCCAATCAGCATTAAAAATAAAGTTTTATTGTCAACTTCTAGTTTTAACACATCTAATGTGTTAAATGTTAATGTGTTAAATGATATAGCCTGCAAAATTAAGTTTTCTTGTGTTTGCTGATGTTTTATCTATTGTCTGAAAACTGATTTAAAAAAAAAAGGCAGTCAATGGGCACTAGCAAAGAAAGTATGTTTGCTTTTCATAGGAAATAAAAATTGTAATATAAACCTTTCACTCAAACATTAAATATATCAATAATATTTTCTATATCTTCACTTTTTTCATCTGTCTGATAATGGTTAGAGATTGATATGAAAATGAAGGTGAGGATGGTGCAAGTTAATGCCTCCTTTTTTAAAGCTGAGGTCGAAAGATTCTGCCTGTGCTTCATGTGACACCTAATGAAGATTTAACTCCATCATTTGTGGCTGCACAGATCAGTAGAGACATTAGAATAATGATATAATTTTAAGGATGTGTGAGTAGACAGAAGTCAAGAGATAAAGTTAGTAGATCAAAAATAGGCATCAAATCATATTAAAGTAATGGGCAATCACCAGAAGGTCTATAAAAGTTTTTTGGTTTTTTTTTTGTTTTTGGTTTTTCAAGTGGTTCCTTTTGGGGAGTTAAGGGATAACAAATTGTTGATTTAGCTAGGTTCTTCTGTGTATTTGTTTAAGTTTTTCTTTAAAGCAAAATAGAAAGTCATGCTACCCTTACAAATTGTTTCTTCTTCCATATGACTCACAAATCTTACATGAAAATCAAAGAAACAAATACAATAATAAAAGTAACAATAGAAATAAAATAACAGGACAGCTCTTCCACCAAGAGGTAAACACTACCATAGCATCAAGAGTTTCTTGACCCTTTTCCAAACCCTCTGGTCAACTTTTTCCTATGTTTGTAAGTACCTTCCCCTCTAACTTCATATAGCTAAATCTTATTTAGCCTTCAGACATTAACTTCATCTGAAAACTTCATCTGATATTGTTGTTTGGGCTCCTCACAAAACTTGAAAATCTTCTTCAGGGTCTCTAGCAAAAGTAATTGAATTTGATTTTTAATCCACAGAGAAATGTGGTATCTCAGTTATTGACACTTCAGTTCTGCTTCATTTGGCATATATCTATTGATCAGTCATACAAGAAATATTTTTTGAGCATCAGAGTATAATATGATCTTTCTCATCACCATTTATAATTGGGTGATAATAGACAAACATATAGAGTTGTCATAAATATTAGAAAGGATACTTTAGGAGGAGGGAGGTCTACTTCATGTTGATTTGTCACTGAAGTCTTCTCTGTGAGAGTGGCTTTTGTGTTGAGATCTGAAAAATGAGAAGGAGCCACCTATATGTGGAGTATTAAGAAGAGTATTGAAATAAGTGAAGGGAACAGAGCCAGCAAAGACCTTATCTAAAAAGCAGTTGTAATTAAGAAACTGAAGAAAAACCAAGTTGACAGGGTCATAGTGAGTAATATGAGCATTGCTGATGAGTGTAAAGGAAGCCCAGGCAATGATCAACATCCGCAGGGCCCTTGGAAGGTACTGCAGACATCTGATATAATCTTTAATGGGGAGCTGTCCTGGGGTCAAACCAGAGGTAACATCCAATCTGCAGATTAGCAAACCATTCTGGTTCTCTGTGAGAGAATGAGAGAAGAAATGAGAAGGGTAAGAGGGTCAGAGTAGGATAAGAGTGGAATCTTATGGATCGGTTATGATGGTATTGCTTAGTCTAGAAGAGAGATCATGGCAGCTTAATTTAAACTGATGGATAGAAAGTAGATGGATTCAACACGTATCATAGAGGAATGATCTCTTAGATTTATCCTCCTACATTTCATTCAGAATAAAATGTAGTTCCCCCCTCTTTCCTTTCAGTGCCTAAACTATTCTTCTAAATTTTGCCCTATTTCATATTTAGTGCCACATTTTATCTTTTATCTCATTTATTGTGTTTATCAAGTATCTTCTTCAGCCACTCTTTCATTGCTATTAATATTTTTACTTCAGCATATACACATGATCAGGTATCATCTTTCCACAATCTTCTTTTTCTTGTAGTGCATTCCTAGCTTCTTCCCTCCAGAATGTTGCTTATCTCTGCTTTCTACCATTCAGGCTTCTGCCTAAAATTATATTCCCTAGGCTCTTACTTCATCCCCAAATGTCAAATTCAACATATCATTTTTGTTTCATATCTTACTTGATCCCTCTATGGCAACATGAACCATTTGTCTCTTATATTTTGCTCTATTTCTATGATGCCTATGAAAATGTTCTGTTATTCTTCCCCTCAGTATTTTTCATGGATAAATACATCATCTATGATGTCCTTTTGACTGATCCCTCATAGTATTTGATCTTTCCTTTTCTTCTCTTATTCTGTGAAATCTCTCTGGATTGTCTCCATAATCCTTAAGTAGCCACTAAGGCAACTTGTTGCTGATAGATTCCAAACCTTTCTTTTCCAGCCCTTTGATCTTGATCTTGATATGTATTCTTTATAGTCGCTGGCTATCCTCCCTTATTTTTCTTTCCCAGAAGTTAATAATGTACACTTTCTCTTTTCTCTGAACTTTGATCAAACTAAATATCTAAGATTCCCACAGAGATAATAGTGGTGGAAAATTCATGTTACCATAGAGCCACCCTAGGTGTGAGAACTTGAAATAGCATGGAATTAAGTGTAGTGACAGAAGCAAATGAAGTGAGGTTAAATTATTTGCTTCTTTCTTCCTGTTGGAGCTGTGAATTGCAAATATTGGCAGTTGGCTTGGCATTATAAATGAAAGTTCCCCCTTAACAAAATGTTGAGACTTTTTAAGTTAGTTGAGATCAACTTTTCTAAAATAACTATTATTTCCTTTTTAACAACTTGAATTCTGAAGCTTCTTTTTTAAAGATCTTTTGAAATTTTAGTCTTGAGCTTTAGAAATAGAAGAAATAACTATCCAGGGGCTAAGAGAATTCGTTCATCAGGAAATCTTGGACCACTTGATAATTACAGTCTCCTTCATTACCTTATAAAAGCAAAACTCCAAGAGCAATAATTGATAGCTTTTCCAGAGCAAACATCTTTCTGCCAAAACCATGAGGAACAAAACTAAGGAATAAATGAGATAATTTTAAAATATTTTGGCACAGAATGTAACAGATAAATTATTTCTACCTTAATTTGTGAGATACTCTTAGAAATCAGAAAAGGAAAGAAAAACAATCTGATTAAAAACAGGCCATTGATGCAAAAAGGTGGTTTATATAAAGAACATCAGTATTCTATGAATATATAGAAAACATTTCAGTAAAGACCAAACAAAGACACAGAAGGCAGTACATCAATAAGAATAGTAGCACAGAATTTCCTGCCAGACTGCCTGAGTGTGGAGCTCAAATCCCTCACTTTGCTCTTTCATACCTTGGGGTAGAAAATATGTCCTCTTTTTAAGGTGAACAATCAAGTGTCATTTAGTATGTTTACTAAGTGTATGTTGTGTAGCCATCACATCTGTTTATTTCCAAACATTTCATCACCCCGAAAGAAAGCCCTGCATCCATTAATCATTTAATCCCTGTTACTTTCTACCTGTAACTCCTGGAAACCACCAATCTACTTCCTGTCTCTACCTATTCTGAATATTTTGTATAAATGGAATTGTACAACATGTGACTTTTTATGTTTGTCTTCTTTTAATCAACATAATGCTTTCCAGATTTATCCATGTTACAGCATTTCAGTATGTCATTACTTTATGTGACTGAATAATATTTCTTTGTATGTATATACCACAATTTGTTTTTGCAATTATCCCTTGATGGACATTTGGGTTGTCTCCACCTTTTGATACAGAGAATAGTACTGCCATGAGCCTGTGTTTACATGTATTTGTTAAGTTCCTCTTATACATTCTTTTGGGTATTTACCTAGAAGTGGACTCAATGGATCATATGGTAATTCCATTTTCAACTGTTGGGGGAACTGCCAAACTCTTTTCTATAATGGCTGAACTATTTTACTTTCCTACCAGCAATGTATGAAGGTTTCAATTTCTCCATTTCCTTGCCAACACCATTTCTTTTTAAAATGTTTACTATAGTTATACTTCTATGTAGAGTAAATCATGTGAAATGCCAGGCTGGATAAAGCACAAGATGGAATCAAGATTGCCGGGAGAAATATCAATAACCTCAGATATGCAGATGACACCACCTTTATGCAGAAAGTGAAGAGGAACTAAAGAGCCTCTTGATGAAAGTGAAAGGGGAGAGTGAAAAAGCTGGCTTAAAACTCAACATTCGAAAAACGATCATGGCATCCAGTCCCATCACTTCATGGCAAATAGATGGGGAAACAATGGAAACAGTGACACACTTTATTTTCTTGGACTCCAAAAATCACTGCAGATTCTGACTGCAGCCATGAAATTAAAAGACATTTGCTCCTTGGAAGAAAAGCTATGACCAATCTACACAGCAGTTTAAAAAGCAGAGACATTACTTTGCCAACAAAGGTTCATCTAGTCAAAGCTATGGTTTTCCAGTAGTCATGTATGGATATGAGAGTTGGACTATAAAGAAAGCTGAGCACTGAAGAATTGATGCTTTTGAACTGTGGTATTGGAGAAGACTCTTGAGAGTTCATTGGTCTGCAAGAAGATACAACCAGTCAATCCAAAAGGAAATCAGTGATGAATATTCATTAGAAGTACTGATGCTAAAGCTGAAGCTCCAATACTTTGGACACATGATGTGAAGAATTGACTCATTGGAAAAGACCCTGATTCTGGGAAAGATTGAGGCAGGAGGAGAAGTGGACGATAGAGTATGAGATGAATGGATGGCATCACTAACTTGATGGACATGAGTTTGAGCAAGCTCCGGGAGTTGGTGATGGACAGTTGACTGACTGATAGTTGGCCCAGTGAATGGGTATGAAATGGTATAACTTTGTTACTGTGACTTGTGTTTTCCTAATGAATAATGATATTAACTGTCTTGTAATGTGTTTATAGGCCATGTATGTACCTTCTCTGGGGAACTATCTGTTCAAGTCATGTGCTCATTTTAAAAATTGTGTTTACTTGTGTTTTTGTTGTTGAGTTGTAGTAGCTCTTTGTATATTCTGAATATTAGATCCTCATCAGATGCAACATTTGCAAATATTCTCCCATTCTGTGGGTTGTCTTTTTACCTTCCTGATGATGTTCTTTGAAGAGCAAAGCTTTTTAATTTTGATGAAATTAAATAATTTTTCCTTCTTATTTTACTCGTGCCTTCATTTTCAATTTAAGAATTCATTGGCAAACCCAGGATCGTGAAAATATTTCTCTATGTTTCTTCTAAGAGTTTTATGGTGTTATCTCTTATTTTTAAATTAATGATTCATTTTGAGTTAATTTTTGCATATGGTGTGAATAGACGTCCAACTTCTTTCTTTTTTACTCCTGGATATCCAGGATATTTTATTCTCCTTTCTCACTCCCTCTCTCTTCTGTTTATTTGCTTATGGATGGTTAAAGATTAATATATCAAAATAGTAGTAGCAGTTCTCTCTGGGTCCTGGGATTTAGTTACAATGTTATTTGTGTCTTTTCCCTTAGAAGTTTTCAAATGTTGTATACTTTTTAAAAATTATTTTTAGTAAGGAAAGGGAAACACATAATTATCTGAGAAGATCTTACTAACCTTAAGAAAACGTTCTTTCTTAAGAATCTACATGTTATCATCTTGAAACAATCAACTTTAATTTTTTTTATTTAACTTTTGACTTTATCTGAAGACATAATTCTATGGTATGTGTGTCATGGTGAAAAGAAGAGAAGATGAAAACCTCTAGTCAATTTATAAAATATGCATATATATTTCACTGGAGCTAAAATTGTTCTGCAGCATGCTTTTCATGAAAGTTTTTTGAAAAATTAATGGAAATAACCACAGCATCCAGGTACAGGAACTTAAATGAGAAAAAGTTTAAGGGATGCCAGGAGAAAGGTATGATACTTAACAATGGAAAAACTAATAAATTTTAGCTTAAATTAATAAGTGTAGGTTAAATTAATTATAATCACAATTTTAAAAGTCTGTTCAATATGTAAAAACCAGGTGGTAATGAGGAAAGTAAACAGTTTCTATTAAAACATAACATTTTAAAATTGAAATCAATAACTACAGAGGAAAATAAATATTCCTGGCTTCTGCTTACAAATTTTTGATTAGGAAAATTACAAATCCTGGTGAGATATACTAGTAAGAATGAGAATTACCTTAAATGTTACTAGTCTTAGTTCTCTTTTTTCCCTCAAAATATTATCATTTTTTAAATGGGAAGCTTATTAATATACTTAAGTAACCTATATATTTATTATTTTTTTAAGTTTATGTATCTGTTTTCCAAATTTCTACGACCACTTCTACATTAACTTGTCAATCTGGATGTTAAGTGGCACTTAAATGATAGGCATGAAATGTACAATAAGTTTAACATGGCAGAGTTAACAACATTACTGAAAATCTTTGAATCCTGATCATCTCTAGTATTCCATACTTAGTAATTTTTTTGGCTACTTGAAATATAGTTAGTTTCTTCTGCCAGAAGTACATTTGGAATGCAAATTAATTAATATTTTATCTCATGTTAATGTGGCATGTCAAAAATGAACAGAGTTTGAACCTTAAAGCCAGAAAAAAATTACAATGTGGCATAGTACAAATCTCAGAATTGTCTCTTTGTAAGACTTTCACCTTTTAATACTTCGTGGCTATTTGAAACATATGATTTAGATTTGTAACCTAATATTTTTGCTAATATGGCTCTGATCCCAAAAGTGGTAATAAATAGAACTGAATTCTCTCAACCTAGGGAAGGTTAGGAGAGGTATATACATTTGTTGTCAATGTCTATGTCATTATTTTTAACTCTCCCACATGGCCTAGACCCTAATCTACTTGTAGTTATGTGGACCTGTTCATGCTCTCTCAGATCTCTAAGCCTTTGTATGTGTGTATGTATATATATATATGTGTGTGTGTGTGTGTATGTGTGTATATATATCTATACACATGTATACATATATATATATATATGGTGGTTTAGTCACTAAGTCTGACTCTTGCAAACCTATGGACTGTAGCCAACAAGGTTCATCTGTCCCTAGGATTTTCTAGGCAAGACTATTGGAGTGGGTTGCATTTCCTTCTCCAGGGGATCTTCTTGGCTCAGGGATCAAACCTGGGTCTCCTGCAATGCAGGCAGATTCTTTACAAACTGAGCTACCAGGGAAGCACATGCATATGTGTGTATACAGACACAGGCACACATACACACACACAGGCACACATACACACACAGACACACATACACACACACATGCACACACATGCACATACACACACATGCACAGACAGATACACAGATACACATACACAGATACACACAGATACACACATACACACACACATGCACACACACACACATGCACACACACATACACACACACACACACATAAGAAAGAAAGTGGAAGTGTTAGTCACTTAGTCGTGTCCGACTCTGTGACCCCATGGAGTGTAGCCCACCAAGCTCCTCTATCCATGGGATTCTCCAGGCAGAAATACTGGAGTGGGTTGCTATTCCCTTCTCTGGGGGATCTTCCTGACCTAGGGATTGAACCCCGGGTCTCCTGCATTGCAAGCAGATTCTTTACCATCTGAGCCACTACACATATAATTCCCTCTTTATTCTATAACTTGCTACACTCTTTATATTTTTCTATCCTTCTTGTCTTAGTATTGCTTGTCCTTCTTTTTGTTTATTAAATTTGTATTTGTCCATCTAAGTTTTCCAATGCCCTTTTATTACCCTTTTAAATGTGTTACTTATAAATGGCATAAACCTCTTGTTATACTTTATATGTCAATATGAATGTACTTGGCTTTTAATGGGGAATTTTAATTCATTTTAACAATGCAATGAGTAACAAAGCTGATTTTATTTGTCACTAATTTTTAAATATATATCATTTTTTAAATTTCTTATTATTTTTCCCTTAGCCAACTTTTGTTGAATTGATCAAATTGTTATTCATTCCCTTCACTCCTCTTCTCCTTTTTGGAAGTTTTATTTTACTTCTTCATTTTATTTCTAAGTATCTCCTCCTTCCCAGTACTCATAGCCAAACATTCAGTTTACTAATGTTTTAAAATAATGCCCTTTCTATCTACTCATAGATTCCATTTCCTTACTGCTTCTTTCTATCAAGCCCCAGAATATTTTCCCTTCCTTCTTCTGCTTGCCACTATCAAATGATTTGCTGAGACACTTTGGAGCCTTTGTTCTAGATTATAGTTAGTTTCTTCCTACAATGTTTTCTCCCTATTTCAAAAATTATTACTTAGTATTTATGTCATATAGATTATTGCTCATGTTTGTATCTATGTATCACCTATCAAATATGTGTTTACTGATTAATACTATTTCTTTTCCTTCTTATCTATTCCTATTTTGAAAAGTCCATTCTGAATTATTACTGTCTGGGAAGAGTATTTTCTTAAATATTTTCTTCAGAAGGGGCATGTGTGTGATATGTTCTTTGCACCTATGTATATCCACAGGGGGCTTCCCTGGTAGCTCAGATGGTAAAGAATCTGCCTGCAATACAGGAGACTCAGGTTTGATCCCTGGGTTGGGAAGATCCCCTGGAGAAGGGAATGGCTATCCAGTGTTCATGCCTGGAGAATTTCATGAACAGAGGAACCTGGCAGGCTATAGTCCTTGGGATCAAAAGACACAGCTGAGTGAGTAAGCACATATAGCATAGAGAGTAGAAGCCTGCCAGGAACGGAGCTTCTGCATTCTGGGAGTCAGAAAAATTCTGGGAATAGTAAGCAGTACAATTAAAAAAAAAAAAAGACATGAAGAATCTGTTCTGCTATTTTCCTTAATGAATCAAACACACACTTATTGAATATCAGCTATTTACTAATGAAGGGTTATTAAACACACATTGATAAACCTCATGCACCATTTTGAATAGGGTGATGATCTGCATTTCTGAGTTTGATTTTCAGGATTGTGATTATAAATATTGAATCAATCTCTTCTCGGGAATGCACATAATGTTTATTATTGTTATTGATAAAGACTATAATGTTATTGCTTAAAAATAACTAGGTTTGTATGAGTAAATAATACCCATTTTACTACACAGTGATTAAATATATATTCATTCCCAAAATATTATGTAGCTAGTGCCAAATACTCTACAATAATGAGAAGCCAGACACTTTTGTTTACCTCATGGGTATGTGGTTTGGTGAAAAACACAATATATACAATGGGGAAAGAAGAGTCTCTTCAATTAATGGTGCTGGGTAAACTGGACAGCCACATGCAAAACAATGAAATTGGATCACTATCTTATACCATGCACAAAAATCAAGTCAAAATGGACTTGAACATAAGATTTGAAACTGTAAAATTCCTAGAAGAAAATATAGATGGCAAGCTTGTTGACATTAGTCTTGGCAATGATTTTGGATTTTTTTGAGTTGATACCAAAAGCACATGCAACAAAATAAAAAATAAACAAATGGGATGACATATAACTAAAAGTTTCTGCACAGCAAAGGAAACCATCAACAAAATGAAAAAGCAACTTATGGAATAGGAGACAATATTTTCAAATCATAAACCCATTAGAGAGTTAGTATCCAAACTATGCAAGGAGCTTATGCAACTCAATATCAAAAAACCAATAACTCAGTTAAAAATGGGCAAAGGGTCTGAGCAGACATTTTTTCCAAAGAGGATATACAAATAGTATGTCATATAAAAAGTACATGAAAAGATACTTAGCATCTCTAATTATCAAGGAAATCAAATTGGAACCACAATGAGATATCATCTTATACTAGTGTGATGTCTATTATTAAAGGGACAAGGAATACAAATATTCAATGTGGAGAAAAAGGAACGCTTGTGCACTGCTGGTGGGAATGTAAACTGGTACAGTCACTTTCTATTAAAGAAAATAGTATAGATTCCTCACAAAATTAAAAGTAGAGCTGCCATATGGTCCAATAATCCTACTTTTGGGTATATAGCCAAAGGAAATGAAAGTATTATCTCAAAGGGATGTATGTGCTCCGATGTTCATATCATCATTGTTCACAGTAGGTCAGACATGAAAACAAACTAAGTCTCTATCAATGGATAAAGAAAATATCTTGTGCACGTGTATGTGTGTGTGTGTGTGTGTGTACGTGTGTATATACAGCCTCAGAAAAGGAGGAATCCTGTTGTTTACAACAAGATGAATGGGCCTTGAAGAAATTATGCTAAGTGAAAGATGCCAAACAAAGACAAATACCACTTAGCATCAGTTATAAATCTAAAAAGTAAAGATTTTACTCACAGAAAAAGAAGCTGAGAGATGGGGCAAATAGGGAGAGACTGGTAAAAGGGTACAAATTTTTAGTTCTAAGTGAATGAGGTCTAGAGACCCAGTGTATAGAGTGGTGACTGTAGTTTTCATAGTACAGTATTTTATAATTGAGATTTTCAAAGTGAGTATAACTCAAATGTTTTTCTCCAACCAAAAAAAAAAGATAATATGTGAGGTTATGGATATGTTAATTAACTCATGAGGAAATCCTTTCACAGTGTATATGTATAGCAAATCATCATGTCATACATTTGAGTGTTAAAATTTTACTTTCAACTCTACCTCAGTAAAGCTGAAAAAATGATGTAATTAAAAGGTTAACCTGATACATGTTACTAATGAACACACAGAGGACAGAGATAGAAAAACCAAAGATGACCTATTTTAAAAACATTGGTCAGGAAAAGCCCCTTTAAGGAATAGTTACATTTGAATCAGTTCTAATGAGGTGGATGAAACTGGAGCCTAATATACAGAGTGAAGTAAGCCAGAAAGAAAAACACCAATATGGTATACTAACACATATATATGGAATTTAGAAAGATGGTAACGATAACCCTGTATATGAGATAGCAAAAGAGACACAGATGTATTGAACAGTCTTTTGGACTCTGTGGGAGAGGGATAGGGTGGGATGGTTTGGGAGAATGGCACTGGAACATGTAAATTATCATATGTGAAACAAATTGCCAGTCCAGGTTTGATGCATGAGACAGGGTGCTTGGGGCTTGTGCACTGGGGTGACCCTGAGGGATGGGATGGGGAGGGAGGTGAGAGGGGGCTCAGGATGGGGAACACATGTACACCCATGGCTGATTCATGTCAATGTATGGCAAAACCAATACAATATTGTAAAGTAAAAACAAGAAAAAAAAAAAAAAGAGTAGTTTCTAGGTCTCATGTAAAATGAAACCTAGAAATGATGAGAAGTAGCAGCTTAGGCAGATGTGGAAAGAGTAATATTAATAGACGGAACAAACAGACAAAGCCCCAAAGATGAGAAAGAACTTGGCAGTTGAGAAAAACAAAACAAAACTGATTTTCAGGGACTTAGTATAGCACAAAGAGTGGGAAATAGAAGAGGATACAATCTAGGCATTGATATACTTTTCCAACACAATAATAAATAAGGGTTTTATTCCATGTGCAATGAAAATTCCATAAATGTTTCATTTGGTATTCATATAATCTGATATATATGCATATATTTAAATAAAGCTTTTGTTATTATGTGGAAATAAATTGGCAGCATTGTGAGAATGAGCTTGATCCAGAAAGTGGGGAGACTGGGGTAAGGAATCAAGATCAAATTAACTTGAATTCTTTACTTCAGATTTGTATTTCAGCCCAGAATTTCTTTGGGACTTTCAGTCCTATCACCTTAAATTGACCTTCTCTAGCATTTTCTTAATATCTAAAAATTAGGAGACTACTCAATAGGCTAGTCAAGAGATGCCAATGTTAGGTAGTAATAATGGCTGTGGACACCAGTGGGTAAATGTACATTAATGTTGAAGGCTAAAGTGACAGAATTATGTGAGGTATTAGACATGAAGTTGAACAAATGAAATATTTCAAAGGTGATGTATAGTAATTTCCAGATCTAGCAGCAGGAT
Source organism: Dama dama (assembly GCF_033118175.1). Classification (NCBI taxonomy): domain Eukaryota; kingdom Metazoa; phylum Chordata; class Mammalia; order Artiodactyla; family Cervidae; genus Dama; species Dama dama. The sequence continues at coordinate 34,733,185 of NC_083708.1, read as the reverse complement.
AGATGGTTATGCCATTTTCTCAGATAGGAGAAAATTGGGAGTAACTTGTTGAGCCGAATCAAGAATTCATGTTTTATATTAATACTTACCAAGTTTAAAAGTCTGTGACATTTAAAGGATAGATAAAGTGAAAGTAGCATTTGTAAGTCTGTTGCTCACAGAGCAATCCAGCCTTAAAATATACATCTCGGACTCATTAGAATAAGGATGATCTTTAAATCCATGGGGATGGATAAATCTAATTATGTTACATATCTGTTGAGTAGATCTTATTGTTGGCATGGAGTATATAACAGTGAATAGCATAGATTTGTGGAAATTTCATTACAGTGGGAGGTAGATGACAGTGTAGAGCAAAGCCAGAAATTGAATCTGAATAACATGTAGATATCAGAAGTCTGGTTGAGGAAGATCACCCAGGATAGGATACTAAAAGGAACTGGCTAGTGGGTAATTGAAAACTCAAGAGGATTCTAAAGAGGAAATTTGAGAGAGAGAGTTGTTAACTGTGTTGACTATTGCCAAGTAGTGCAGTGGGCTAAACACGGGAAGGAGTTAACCGCTTGGCACTGGTGACTGTTGGTGCCCTAAGAAAACTCTGGTGATAGTAAATAGTAGGGCAACCAGGCTGGAGCAAGCTGTGGACAGAATGAAAGCGGAGGAACAGACATGTGAGTGGAGACATTTAGTTTGTTTGTTTGTTAACTAAAAGATTGCCGGAAGCATCATTTCCAAATTTATGGGAAAAATTAACCTGATCATCCTGTCTAAAATATCATTTAGAAACTTTTACTTTTATACTGAAAAAAGACAGATGAGAAGCATGGGGACCCTTTTTTCACAGGAGACCCATTAAATACTTTTTCACAATATTTACAGAATTTTGGAGGGTTTCCAGGAAAGAATAGGATTTCCTCACATTACATTAATTTTTGTGGTGTTGCAAAATTATGATTAATCAATGATATCACTCTAAATTGTAATGATTTAGACATGTTTATTGCAACAATCCCTGAGAAGGATAGACATAACAGATACACATTTAAAAATATTCAACTTTGAATGGTGCTGCATCCATATTTAATATAATCGCAGTGTTCTATAGTATTTTCTCTCTGAGGCATTTTAGATTGACTGTTGTTAATGTATTAAAGACTTCCTTTGCACAATGGTGAGATGTAGTTTTAAATATCCAAGTAGGAGTGGGGGTGCACCTAACCAATCCATAAGCCTCCCAGATGCTTTGTGTGGATAGCTACAGTAAATGTACCTTATCACTGCAGCCCTGTGCAAGCCACTTCTGTGCTTCATTTTGACAATTTTTTGTTTTGTTGAATGATATATATCTTTGGAGTGGTTAAACCATGTTTATTTTGGGGTGATAACTAGTTCAGCATTGTATTTGGCTTACAACAATATAATTAGGATGTGATAAAATATGCTAGACAGAGAAAAACAATTTTTTTGAGTGAAAAGTGAATACAGAGCCAAGACATACTGCTAAAAATTACAGTTAAATCTCTGGTGTTTGATTTTGTGGGGCTTCCCTGCTGGCTCAGTGGTAATCAACCTGCAGGAGACACAGTTTTGATCCCTGGGTCTGGAAGATCCCCTGGTGAAGGAAATGACAACCCATTCCAGTATTCTTGCCTGGGAAATCCCATAGACAGTGGAGCCTTGTGGCCTAAAGTCCATGGTTTTGCAAAAGAGTTGGACATGACTTAATGACTAAACAACAACATTTGATATTGTGCCTACTCTTAAATTGAATATTTTAAAATTATTGCAGTATTCTACAGCTCCAGGTTCATTCCTACATGTGTATTTTCCTCTTAAATTGAAAAACTGGAAAATGTATAGTGATATCATCCACAAATTTTTCTAGGTAAGGCAGGTTCACACACACCATGTGAGTGGGAATAACCGTGAGTTGCTTTGCCCAAGGAATTGAAAAGAATACATTGTCAGAATTCTTGATGCTCTCTATATTTGCAGAAAACAAAATGAGTAAAAAAACACTAGACTTCCTATTTAATTTTATACTTTTAAAATATGATAGTATGTGATTTTTAGGTTTTCAGCTTGTTGTATTGGGAAAATATATATAATTTTTAATCTGTATATCCACTGCATTCCTTAAGTTCATTTATATGTTACTATTTGAAACTGGGAATATATTTGTCAGTAAGAATTGGTTACTATACTATAGGTCAACTCACAAAGTTTCATTGAACTCATAGAATAAGAAAGATTTTCTTCCCTTGTAAAATATAAGCACATTGGAGTGAAAAAGCAACCTGAAACAGAACTTCCAATGTTACAAAGCACATGCCTGATTCTCTATAATAAAAAAGAATGACCCACACAAATATTCACTGATAACAATACAAAACGCCAGAGGAGTGACAGTGTTGAAATTATGTCTTGTGGCTTGAGTGGCAAGACCAATATGGGTCATAGTGTTTAGAATAAGATTGGAAAGTAGATATATTTTGAAATATATCTTTGAATAATGAGTAGAATTTAGGTACATAGGAGGAACGTTGACCATTGCAGGTGGGTGGCAAGAAACTAATATCAATGGAAGTATATAAATAAGAGGCTTGGCTTGGGAATTCATGAATTAGATTTGTAGGTAAACCTATGAGAAAGCAAAGTTGTAGAGAGCTAGAAAGGGTTAGTGAACCTGCCTGCCCTTCTACCCTTCCAGTGAACTGAGCTCTGGGGTCCTTATTTCTCTAGACTTATTGTGGTTATATCCTCAACTATGTCAGGCAGAAGCTCCACATGGCTGAAATCAGGTGTTGATGTGACTCTTTCCTTAGAAGACTTGCGAGGGGCCTATGAACACACACTTGGCTTTGAGAACAGCCTTGCCTGGTTCTTAGCTGCCTGAGAAACGTGAAGCTAAGAAATCTGAAATGCATTCTTCTCAGGATCAGGGGCCTTGGTATCTCACCTGCTGATCGCTTTCAAGATTTTGTCCTTGTTTTTTTTTCAATGTAGCTCTCTGTTTAAAACAAAATGGCTACATAATCTTTTCTGAAAAACTGGAGATTAGTAGTTTAAAGTTAACAAGGTAGGGAATATTGCTCAAGGCACTAGGAGAAGGCGGAGGACTTTCATCTGTCCTTGATTTAGCTAACAATCTTACAAGAGCTAAGATATGTAACTGCATTCACAGTTACACCCTCTTGTCTATTTGGGGAATCATGGCTGCTCTGCCTAACTGACCGTGAGCTTATTGCACTAACTTATTTTTATGACACTGAAATATTCTTCTCCTAAATGTCAGGGCATCCCTCTGCAAATGCGCCTGACAAGGCATCTCCCCAGGAACATATTCTTCAGTTTTTTTGTACTTGAATTTTAAAATCCCAATCAGATGGACATCTGTCTTCTTCTCTAAGTAGCAGTGCTCTAGAGTTTGCTTATCCTGAGATTTTTTTAACATTTGTGATGAACTCTTCAATGATCAGTAGCAAAGGGATCCCAGAGTTCAGCTGGTTAATTAGCAGTACAGCTTCTGGCTAGTGTTAGGTAGAAAATAATTGATTTATATTTCAATGTTGTACCATACACATGTTCTCAAGCAAAGGTATTTGCTAATCTTAACTGCAGAGAGACTTTCCAAAATACACCCTAAATTGCAGCAGTTTATCAAGCAAGTCAGAAAGTAGGTGTTTACATTTTGTTCATGTGGAAGATTAAGAGCATTATTCTTATCCTAATTATAGCTTCTTGTTACAGTATTTGCAAATGTAATAACATATATGATTTTATCCTGTAATTTTGGGTATCTCTAAGAGAAATTTAAATGAAGTTGGATTATAAGTGAAAGTAGGCATAATATATTTTAGGACACAATCAAACATTAGCCAATGGATATTTGGTTGTAGATTTAAATTTATCACTGATTTGCTTACTGTCATAGACCCATTGAGATTTGTTTGACTATTAGTGTAGTGAAAAAAATAGTGACTTGAGTCAGTATAACTGGGTCATGGTTTTAATTCTGCCACTATTTAGGTACATGTAACCTTCAGTAAGTCATTTATTTACTTCTTTCATTTGCGTTTGCAATCAGTCTTTAATATGTGAGGTAATTTGCTGTAAAATTCCACAAACTAAAGTTTCTTCCTTTTCTTTTTGGTTATATTGACATTTCCAGTGACCCCAATGAATAAGTGGCATATGCTAGTTTTCAATGGATCTTACTTGAATATATTAAGAACAATCATTTACATTTTTAAGTGCTTTTGTACTAGGATACAGTTCTCTGGAAATTCCCATATCAATGTCTTTTAACTCCACTTGCTGAAAATAGCCTTTGTCAACCTTTACAAGAATTTATTACCATAACTGAACAAAAGTACATTTGGGCTTTTCCATTCACTGTTGTAAATAAATTATGTTTCAGTTCTAAAGAACAATGGTTTAGGTGTTTTGGGACCAGAGAGATGCTGATGGAGTAATTGGATACTGTGCCATCTCCTTCTATGTACTCTGCTCTCTATTCTGACCTAAACATGATTGTTAGCAATTTTGATGAAGAAACAAATGGTGCAGTTATCAAATTTATCCATAAATATGCAAAGTGAAAGAGCCAAACAATACACCTGAGAATCATGATTTAACTCCAGAACATTTCCAGGGATAACCAACAGAGTATACAATAGATAAAAATATGTCAAGGCCTGAATTTTGGCAAAATAACAAAACAGGACAGACTCAGATTTATAAAGACGATTTTTAAAAATGCTTCACAAGTAAGAACAATAAGATGTTCTTAATTATCCACAAAATAGGTGGCATTAATATAAGTAGATTATTTCAATGTCAGAAGAGAAGAGAATATCCTTACTTGTGTGACCTCTGGAGAGCTTAATTTAATTCTGTGTCTAATTCCTGAACTCAATAAACTTTTGTATAACATTATATCTAAGAAGAGAAGCTCCCAACCCTGTTTGCCCTTTAAAAGTACCTTTCAAGCTTTCTAAAATAAAGTATGGTAGAAATCTACGCCATGGACTGTAGCCTGCCAGGCTCCTCTATCCATGTGGATTTTCCAGGCAAGAATACTGGAGTTGGTAGCCATTCTCTTCTCCAGGAGATTTTCCCAACCCAGGGATCAAATCCAGGTCTCCTGCATTACAGGTGGATTCTTTACCTTCTGAGCCATCAGGGAAACCCTCAGAATAAAGTATGGTAAAACTCTACACTAGGTGATTTTGCTTGTTTGTTTTTCTTCAGAATTTTTCTTTCTTTTTATTAAGATAGATTATTTGGAGAATTCATATCTTGTGAAGTGGGGACAAAGTTTATTTACTTAGTTTTTATTGGAATATAATTGCTTTACACTGTTGTGTTAGTTTCTGCTGTATAACAAAGTGAATTGGCTGTGTGTGTGTGTGTGTGTGTGTGTGTGTGTGTGTGTGTGTATGAGCTTCCCTGTGGCTCGGCTGGTAAGGAATCTGCTTGCAATGCGGGAGACCTGGGTTTGACCCCTGGTTTGGGAAGATCCGCTGGAGGAGGGCATGGCAACTCACTCTAATATACTGCCTGGGAAATTCCATGGACAGAGATGCCTGGCAGGGTACAGTTCATGGGGTTTCAGAATCAGACATGACTTAGCAACTGAGCTCACATGCTGTGTATATATGTCAGTTCTACTCTTCCAATTTGTCCCATCCTCCCCTTCCCCCTGCCACCCCATTCCATGTGTCCATTGTCTATATCTACATCTTTATTCCTGCCCTGCAAATAGGTTTATCTGTGCATTTTTCTAGGTTCCACATATATGCATTAATGCACAATATTTCCTTTTCTCTTTCTGACTGATGTCACTCTGTATGGTATACTCTAGGTCCATCCATATCACTACAAATGACCCAGTTTCATTCCGTTTTATGACTAAATAGTATTCCATTGTACATATGTACCACATCTTCTTTATCCTTTCATCTGTTGGGCAGAACACTCTGATGTAAATTGTAGCTACATCCTTTTTGAACCATATTGTAGAGTAATGAAAATAAAAACTAAAATAAACAAATGGGACCTAATTAAACTTAAAATCTTTTGCATAGAAAAAGAAACCATTCACCAGGTAATTTTGATACAGAAGTAGTTCTGGGTTATATACCAAACTGCTGTATTATTTGCATGCTGATCCATAGCCAGCATCACTTGGTATAGTAGGACGACATAGTTGTCTAAGGGACCTGGATAGGAATATAAAATTAACTACCTTGTCCTTATATAATAATGTTAATTATAAGAACTACCACAGAGTAAATGATTTCAGGTAAATTGTTTACATATATTATTGCATTATTCAGTAGAAAATCTTTTTTTCTTATGATAACTGAACTTCAGTTGTATGAAACAATTTTTCCCAAACAGTATATTTAACAAGTGGCTTCTTTGATTTCAAAGATTCTTTGCTCATTTTAGTCATTGCTTTCTGTTGGTGATAGATGACCTGGGATGATGAAAGGAACTGAAGTTCTAGTTACACTGGCAGTAGACCTGAAGCAGGAACTCTCAGGCTTTGGGACAGAAATGACACTGAAGCCCTGCCAAGTCCTGGGAATCTGTTCAGTTCAGTCACTCAGTCGCGTCTGATTCTCTGTGACCCCGTGGACTGCAGCGTACCAGGCTTCCCTGTCCATCACCAACTCCCAGAGCTGGCTCAAACTCGTGTCCGTTGAGTCGGTGATGCCATCCAGCCATCTCATCTTCTATCATCCCCTCTCCTGCCTTCACTTTTTCCCAGCACCAGGGTCTTTTCTAAGGAGTCAGTTCTTCTGGGAGTCAGAAGGAGTCCCAATTCAAGCCACAGAGCCCTCGTGGGAACAGGGTGGACAGGGCCGCGTAGAGAGGAACACCCCGCAGCAGAAGGGTATCCACTTGTCCTTATAGTAGAAGCCTCCTAAGAAAAGGCAAATGTAAAGCAAAATCTTTTTCTCTTATTTTGCCTATTCTGGGCACCAGAATCAAAACTTCAATCATTAGACAGTTACTCGTGTTGATGTATCCAGTTCTTCCTAAGGACTTATCTTTAATGCTACAGCTAAGGAAAGGCATGGTTCCAGCCTAGCTTTTCTTTTATGTCTCAAGCTGATTTGGTTCTACATCATCTGTGCTGCTATTTCTATTTTGTGCTTTATGGTCTGTACTATTAACTAAAAGTTTTCTATCAGCTTCACACCCATATGTGTACCTGTGGGAGCACATACACAATTCTGTATACCCTCTTCTGACCTAGGAGCCACTATACACATTCTTTGGAGGCTACTGTAGCCCTAAAAACAGTTTACAAAAAGATATTTTGAGTCTCAAGACTCATCCTAAGATTAAGACAGTTCCCCATATGGCAGCAGAGTATTATTCAAATCAGTGGAAATAATAACTCACCTTACCTTTTGGAAACCAGCTTGGTGCAGTGGCAACTGTTTTGCTATCAGAGGGCCAGAATGGGACTTAGAAATAAGGATGAGTTGGCAGAGTTGTAAGCCACATTAGCCTAGTCAGGACAAGTCTGTGTGTTAGTCACTCAGTGGTGTCTGACTCATTGCAACCCCATGGATTGTGGCCCACCAGTATACTCTGTCCACGGGATTCTCCAGGCAAGAGTACTAGATTAGGTTGCCATTCCCTTCTCCAGGAGGGATCTTCATGATCCAGGGATCAAACTTGGGTCTTCTGTATTGTAGGTTCAGAAAGACATTGTTGAGGTGGCAGTGGGAATAACTGGTTAGTTCAGTTTGTTATCACAGGACTAACAGGGAAGGAAAAGCCTGTGGAGAGGCAAGGTTTGCACACTTTTTCAACATTCAGGTGGTTATTAGCTCCACGAAGACATGGATGAAATAGTTTGACTAAGTGACTATCACTTCTATTTGCACTAAAAGATTAAGAACTTCAACTAGAATCTTGATTTATCCACTGTTATGTATGACCAGGAAATAAAAGTTACATAGAAGACATAAAAAGCACATGGAAGACATATGGTTTTTCTTCAAAGAGCTTTTATTCTCGCTAAATTTGATTTTGGAAAAAAAAAAAAGACTTTGTTCATTCAGGAATTGTATTTTCACATACTTTTGTTCATGTATTAATTTATATGTTAATTGTATTATGAAGAAAATACATAAAATTTGCTTTTAAGAAAGAGAAACATTTCTGAGTAGCAAGTGTTGCCATAGTGGTGGGAAATCATTTCAGAGAAGGAATGACTGCAAAACAAAAATAAACACAAAATCAAAGCAAAAATGAAGAATGGGCACAAGTAACTGTACATGTATTTATTATAAAGTAATAAAAATAACCATGAGGACCCAGTATACTAGAGCCATTTTGCAGGGAATTTTTTTAATAAAATTTAAATTACTGTATGATGATATACTAGAAGGAAATTTCTACTATTGTAGCATCTGAAATATAAGATTTATGGTTCTCAAAATGATGTTGAAGCCAAACAAATATACTTATTCATTATTCATTTTTTTGTAGGTTGCTACGTTAATATTCGGTTTCACTAAAAGATTCCAATGCAAGGGGCTTGATTATTCCCTTGATGAGCTTAGTGACTTTTGAGGCAAGCTCAATTCATATTTGAATGCAACGTTTTCTTCAATAAATTCATGTCATAACAAATATAGAGGCCATAGAAATAGTGATTGATTCTTCTTTTGTGCACACTGTGCAATTGATTTTTTCTTTGTTGGCATAAATTAACTTACCTCTTTAACTTCCCAAGACAAAATAAGATAACCCTTCTTCTTTTACACTGGTGCCGTATTAGAATGATGTATATTCACTGGCACCTTTGTTTTTTAATATATATTGCTACAATAATTTAAAAATACTCACAAACTGGGGCTTCCCAGGTGGCTGAGTGGTAAAGAATCCACCTGCCAAAGCAGGTCACACAGGAGATGTAAGCTCAATCCCTGGATTGGGAGCATCCCCTGGAGAAGAAAGTGGCAAACTGTTCCAGTATTCTTGCCTGGAAAATTCCATGGATAGAGGAGCATGGTGAGCTATAGTCCGTGGGATCACAAAGAGTTGAACATGAGTGACTGACTCATGCACTCATGCACATGACTCATGCACACACTCACAAATTATTAGAAGTGCTTAAATCACTCAAGTTGGTGGTTAGTGCAAGTTTTATATATTGACAATTCTGAGGAAGACAAATTTACCTATAAATAAGAATGCTAATCTGTATCTAAGTTGTATGTGTTGAAATATAAAGAGAAAAAGCATGTTAGAGAAGTTCTGAATACCTTATAATATGGAAGTTGTGCTTTAGTGGGTTTTGAAATTGGATTTAGAGGATATTAAGGCAAAAGATCGATAGAGATGGATTGTTTTATATAGAGAGCAAGCATGTTATCATTGCTTAAAGGATTACCCATATTGTGCTTCTAACTTTCAACAAAGTATATTGGTATCATTGAAATAGAAAAGTACAGTCTTAAGATTTCAAATCATATCACTGAGAGGTCTTTTTATTCTTTGACCCTGTAACAAGTAAAATTGTATGAACCCAATGTGATAGTTTCCATCTGTTTCTGAGTAGTCCAATCATTCTAGTATTAAATATAAGAAATTCTAGAATAATAATGAAATAACATTTTCACCTGGTTATTTCCAATTTCTAGGAGTACCATTAACATAGTAATCTATGTGAATGGTCACTTTCAGAGGTTCCTAGTGTATACCACCCCATAAGAGTATTTTGCAATTGTGATTAGTTTTTAATAGAAAGTGATGATTTTTTTTCAATTTACTTTTAAAATCTGATTTCACTTTAGAGTATATAGGGTACAATATAATGACACATTTATTTTCTTCTTTTTTGCTTATCTTTGAGCCAATTATCTGCTAAAGAGAAGACATGAAAATTTCTGGAATATGTTTAGTATGACCTGTTGCACATGTAGCTTCATAATTTCTATCTCTTCCACCTCCTTTGCGTAGCTCAAAAATAGTGCAGCTCTCTAGGACACACATTATTGCAAGGTTTATTACTGCCATTGATTTCCTCTTCTTTGTCTCCATCTAGCATTTAATGCATTGTCAATTGCCTTTTGGTAAATTCTTTTCTTGTGTATTTTATACCGGCCCACAATAAGCCAAGCAGAAAAGAAAGAAGGTATTCATTCACTATTCAAAACTATTTTTTTCTGGTAAATATAAATTCTAATACCCATACAAGGTTGCAGTCTTTCTGCAGGGATACAGAGAGAGTAAATCAGAAAGTACAGCATATTGAATTTACCTTGACTGTTGGCATTTCTCTTGATTACATGTATACTGAGCCCACGTGGAAGGTTTGGGAATACTCCTGCTACAAATATTAAGTACTTTTCCCAGTGATGAATTATGGGGGAAAGCTTGCAATTTTTATATTTGATCTCTAGAAAAGATTATCTACCTTACTATAAGACTCTGAGTAGAATCTCATTAGTTACTTTTCTTTTTTTTAATAAAATAACTGTGTTTTCTTTAGACTATTTAACAAATTTAGCTCAGATAGTTTATCTTCTTACTTTTTATTTGAGATTTTTTAATAAAGTTCAACACAATTATTCCAAACATCAAAAACAAAATAATGCATAATTAATGGCTTCCCTGGTGGCTCAGATGCTAAGAGTTTGCCTGCAATGCAGGAGACCGTGGGTTGATCCCTGGTTCAGGAAGATCCTCTGGAGAAGGGAATGGCAACCCATTTCAGTACTCTTGTCCAGAGAATTCCATGGACAGAAGAGACAATCCACGGGATCGCATAGAGTCAGACACGACTGAGTGACTAACACTTTCACTTTCAATGGAAGAAGAGCAGAAAGTTTTTAGAATTGGAGAACATTAAATAACAACTGGTCATCCCAGGTGGCGCTAGTGATAAAGAACCTGCTTGTGAATGCAGGAGACTTGAGATGAGGGTTCAGTCCCTTGGTTGGGAACATCCCCTGGACAAGAAAATGGCCACCCACTCCAGTATTCTTGCCTGGAAAAGCTCATGGACAGAGGAGCCTGGCAGGCTACATTCCATTGTGTCAAGAAGAGTTGGCCACAACTGAAGCGACTTAGCTGCACATAATCACTAATAAAAAAATTAACTTATGCCCTCCCTGTAGAGACTTCAAATATTTTTGTTGAAAATATTTTGTTGGGTATTTAATACTTTTTAAATATTATTAATATTTAATTACAACTATAATATATATACATATCTGCATGTTATGGCATACAACATTTTGAAAATCTTTAGTTTATTTAGCTTGACTTCTCTGAGTTTAAATCATTATTCTAATTTATTTCTGTCCTCCAAGTTTTCCTTTGCTTTCTGAAGGCTCATTTGTGGTGACTCATCTGTCTTTTTTGGTTGGTTGGTTGGTTAAGTTACCGTTACTTGAAACCTTTGCATTTAAAACAAAAACAATTTCTATTATTCCTAATGAGGCAGATCCTTTGTGCTCTATTTCAGAACTTGTACCACCCAAATTTTTCTGAGAGTCTTATATTTTACTTAGATTTCTCTCAACTCTCCTCTTATCTGGGTAAACAGAGTTCAGTAGTGGTACTCAGTTCATTTATCCTTGTCTTCCTCTAAAATTTCTTTAAGGTCTCACTTCTGTAGATGGCATGGCCTCTGAAAAGTTCATATATCCTTAAAATTTCTACTTTTAAGAGCTTCCCTTGGTACTAAGTTTGGTTACCAATAGTTGTATTGTTTTTATTAATTTCTCAATGAGTAAATTGGACACTGTAACAAAGGAACAAGGCAAATATCTCAGTACTGCCCCAGGATTAGCAAGTGAGGAGAAATCTCCAAGTGAAGGAAAATTAGGCAGATATTTCCATAAATGTCTAACCCAAAAGGCTTCCCTTTTGATTTTATTAACCATGTATCAAACTGTTTATTGTTTCATTTTTATTTATTTTTTATTCCAATACATTTTGTTCTGTTGACCATGGATTATAAGACAAATGCCTAACAATAGAAATAGGGCCAAGAAAATTCTATCCTCTTAGAGTCGTTGTTTGGCCTTCTATCTCAATCTGTAGTCTTTCTGGTGCATCACAGCAGCTCTAATAATCTGGTCTAGAATTTTTCACCAAATATGAAATTCCAGTACAAGTTTATCTCAGGTGGTATGCCCACATATCCCAACATTCCTTTGCTTCCCTCATGTTCCACGTCGAATCAACCATGTAGTCCCATAAATTTTATTTTCTTAAAATTGCTCCTCCCACTTCCAGTTCCAACCTCATTCCCTGTGCTTTAGTAAACAATTTAATTATCGTTTGTCTGTACTATTGAAATGGTTTAACAGTTGCTGTCCCTGATCTCATTTTTATGTGCTTCTTCTTTACCTGTATACATTAAGACATCTTTTTCCAACACAAAAATGGTCTCTACTTAAATCCATTTGTCATGGTTCTTTGTGTACAGGCTCAAATCCAAACTGTGTTAAGTCCAACACAATTTCATTCTCAAATTTCTGTCTAGTCTTGACTGTTGCTCTAATTGCCTTTATAAATCTCACTCTATCTATACTATAATGGATGTAAATAGTTCTGATATATGAAGCGTCTCTGCTATTGATATATCTGCTTTCTTTTCTTGAAGAGAATCTTTGCTCTTCTTCCTTCTGGTGATAAGAATAAACATTTTAAAGACTGCTCTCCTACTAAAAGCTATAGCATAATGTACAGCATAATGTATCAAATGATATAGCATAATGTATCAAATATAATGGTCTATAATGTTATCTTTTATAAAGATGATCCTTTTGTTACTCCATTTTTACTATTGAAGAGACTAAAATATATAGAGGTTAAATAACTTGTCCAAGGTCAAAATCTGGGAGTATGTCAGAGCTGATATCTATAACAGAAAATGTACTCTGTTATCACTCATGAACTTGTATATACTAATTTAGTGCAAAGATGTGGGAGTTATGAAGAATTTAACCCCCAATTACATGTATAAAGTAAATATATACCAAATGCAAGGAAATATTAAATGAAGCTTTTATTATTTTCATGTGTTTGTTTGGGTCTTAATCCTTGATTTAGAGCTCCAAAAACATTGTGGCTTAATTTAAAATAGATACAATAATAGACTCAATTGGGTAGGCAGTACATGATAACACAGAAATATGTAACAGAGTACAGAGACACAAGTCTGAAAAAGAAACAGTGGTTACTGTCTCAGTCATCTTCTTTATTAGAACAGAACCTCAAAACAGGATATTGTGGGCCAAGCATCTCTCTCATAGATGGGAGTATTCTACCTAAAATAGCTCCAAGGTGATTCTGGACCAATTTCAGAAATAAAAACAGTTCTTTTTCATATGGAAAAGGTAGGAGTCTGTCCCTCATAGAAAGGATGCCAGGTATTTCTATTTTACCTATTGGCCAGGCATGTTGTGATAGTTTAAATTTTAGCTAAATTAATCTCATAGTTATTTCACTTTTTTCCCAAGATAGAAAAAAACAGGAAAGTGCTATTTTCAGTTTCTAATAATTTACTAAGAACGCAGTGAAAAAAATTTGAGTAAAAGATATTTGAAGAAGTACTTTAAATATGTCATATATCATATATATTGTTCTGTGCTTAGTTGCTTAGCCGTGCCTGACTCTTTGTGACCCCATGGACTGTAGCCCGCCAGGCTCCTCGGTCCATGGGATTCTCCAGGCAAGAATACTGGAGTGGGTTGCCATGCCCTCCTCCAGGGGATCTTCCCAACCCAGGGATAGAACCCAGGTCTCCTGCATTGCAGGTCAATTCTTTATCATCTGAGCCCCCAGGGAAGCCCTATATATATTATCTTTCTTTGAAATTCATGGTATTTTCTTGGCACCTATACAACTAGAAAAAGGTTTCTTTTTTATTTTGATGGAACACTAAATGGAAACTTTTACTTAAAGTATTTTTGTGAAGCCAGATAGCGCCATTGTCTAGTAGAGAATGTATTCTTGTTATATTATGCCACTCTTTGAATATAAAGGATCACCATAATACATCTGTCATAAATAAATAGAAATATGAATGTGATTTTTTTTTTTTTTATTGATTACTTCTAAGCGCAGGCATTGCAGATTTCTGGGTGGACTCGCAATGCTCTCCAAGTCAATACATAGCTCTTTAGATCTACTCACTTCTATAAAATGGTCAATGTATTGTTGAGCAGACACTGAGTTTTGAAGACAGAGAGGCAGTATAGCATTTCAATTGGAATTGTTTTGACTGGAGGGTTGGGTGATTAAGCTGGTCAGTTGTGGAAATGTATTGATTTCGTGATATATTTTCAGGAAGCAATTTTTCTTTTCTGAAACACTGTGTCATCATGTGCTATTTAGAATTTCTTCTCTTCCCAGAGGGACATGAAATAGCTTTCAACAACTGAAATAAAGATGTAACAATGGAAAAAGAAAATATTTTGTCGTTGTTGTATTCAACCCCCTAAATGTTAATAGAGAATCTGCAAGTATGAATTTGTGTTTTTCTTGATTCTTAAAGGCTTATGAAGTAAGTGTATTTCAGTTTATTATACATTAGTCATACCATCCAGAAAAGCACATGTGGTATTAAATTACAGACAACACATGAAATATATGAAATGTTTAGTTTTATACCTGGAGTAGAATGTTGCTTACATTTTATATTGGATTTTCCCCCCCTTTTTTCCTAGATTTCTTTGCTTTAGGATTGTTTTTCAAAATTGGCTGTTTTAAATGAATGTCTTCATGATATCTTTTTTTTTTTCTTTTTTTATTAGTTGGAGTCTAATTACTCACAACATTTCAGTGGGTTTTGTCATACATTGATATGAATCAGCCATAGATTTACACGTATTCCCCATCCCGATCCCCCCTCCCACCTCCCTCTCCACCCGATTCCTCTGGGTCTTCCCAGTGCACCAGGCCCGAGCACTTGTCTCATGCATCCCACCTGGGCTGGTGATCTGTTTCACCATAGATAGTATACATGCTATTCTTTTGAAACATCCCACCCTCACCTTCTCCCACAGAGTTCAAAAGTCTGTTCTGTACTTCTGTGTCTCTTTTTCTGTTTTGCATATAGGGTTATCGTTACCATCTTTCTAAATTCCATATATATGTGTTAGTATGCTGTAATGTTCTTTATCTTTCTGTCTTACTTCACTCTGTATAATGGGCTCCAGTTTCATCCATCTCATTAGAGCTGATTCAAATGAGTTCTTTTTAATGGCTGAGTAATATTCCATGGTGTATATGTACCACAGCTTCCTTATCCATTCATCTGCTGATGGGCATCTAGGTTGCTTCCATGTCCTGGCTATTATAAACAGTGCTGTGATGAACATTGGGGTGCACGTGTCTCTTTCAGATCTGGTTTCCTCAGTGTGTATGCCCAGAAGTGGGATTGCTGGGTCATATGGCAGTTCTATTTCCAGTTTTTTAAGAAATCTCCACACTGTTTTCCATAGCGGCTGTACTAGTTTGCATTCCCACCAACAGTGTAAGAGGGTTCCCTTTTCTCCTCACCCTCTCCAGCATTTATTGCTTGTAGACTTTTGGATAGCAGCCATCCTGACTGGCGTGTAATGGTACCTCATTGTGGTTTTGATTTGCATTTCTCTAATAATGAGTGATGTTGAGCATCTTTTCATGTGTTTGTTAGCCATCTGTATGTCTTCTTTGGAGAAATGTCTGTTTAGTTCTTTGGCCCATTTTTTGATTGGGTCATTTATTTGTCTGGAATTGAGCTTCAGGAGTTGCTTGTATATTTTTGAGATTAATCCTTTGTCTGTTTCTTCATTTGCTATTATTTTCTCCCAATCTGAGGGCTGTCTTTTCACCTTACTTATAGTTTCCTTTGTAGTGCAAAAGCTTTTAAGTTTCATTAGGTCCCATTTGTTTAGTTTTGCTTTTATTTCCAATATCCTGGGAGGTGGGTCATAAAGGATCTTGCTGTGGTTTATGTCGGAGAGTGTTTTGCCTATGTTCTCCTCTAGGAGTTTTATAGTTTCTGGTCTTACATTTAGATCTTTAATCCATTTTGAGTTTATTTTTGTGTATGGTGTTAGAAAGTGTTCTAGTTTCATTCTTTTACAAGTGGTTGACCAGTTTTCCCAGCACCACTTGTTAAAGAGGTTGTCTTTTTTCCATTGTATATCCTTGCCTCCTTTGTCAAAGATAAGGTGTCCATAGGTTCATGGATTTATCTCTGGGCTTTCTATTCTGTTCCATTGATCTATATTTCTGTCTTTGTGCCAGTACCATACTGTCTTGATGACTGTGGCTTTGTAGTAGAGTCTGAAGTCAGGCAGGTTGATTCCTCCAGTTCCATTCTTCTTTCTCAATGTAATACACCACATTAACAAATTCAAAGATAAAAACCATATGATTATCTCAATAGATGCAGAGAAAGCCTTTGACAAAATTCAACACTCATTTATGATTAAAACTCTCCAAAAAGCAGGAATAGAAGGAACATACCTCAACATAATAAAAGCTATATATGACAAACCCACAGCAAGCATCACCCTCAATGGTGAAAAATTGAAAGCATTTCCCCTGAAATCAGGAACAAGACAAGGGTGCCCACTCTCACCACTACTATTCAACATAGTGTTGGAAGTTTTGGCCACAGCAATCAGAGCAGAAAAAGAAGTAAAAGGAATCCAGATAGGAAAAAGAAGAAGTAAAACTCTCACTGTTTGCAGATGACATGATCCTCTACATAGAAAACCCTAAAGACTCTTCCAGAAAATTACTAGAGCTAATCAATGAATATAGTAAAGTTACAGGATATAAAATTAACACACAGAAATCCCTTGCCTTCCTATATACTAACAATGAAAAAACAGAAAGAGAAATTAAGGAAACAATACCATTCATCATTGCAACAAAAAGAATAAAATACTTAGGAGTATATCTACCTAAAGAAACAAAAGACCTATACATAGAAAACTATAAAACACTGATGAAAGAAATCAAAGAGGACACAAACAGATGGAGAAACATATCGTGTTCATGGATTGGAAGAATCAATATTGTCAAAATGGCTATTCTACCCAAAGCAATCTATAGATTCAATGCAATCCCTATCAAGCTACCAACGGTATTTTTCACAGAACTAGACCAAAGAATTTCACAATTTGTATGGAAATACAAAAAACCTCGAATGATATCTTTTTAAATATTTATTTTTGTAAAGAAACTAACATATATTGAGCCTACATTATATGCCAGGCACTTTAAGATTACATTTCATTTAGTAGTCATAAGTGGAAGTGGAAATAAGTATCCTTTTGCAGATAAGAGAAAATAAAGATGAGACTCAAAAATATTACATATCAAAATCCATCCAAATAATAAGTATAATAATATTAACATAATAGTTGTTGTTAAGTCACTAAGTCATGTCCAACTCTTTTGTGATCCCATGGACTGTAGCTCCTCTGTCCTTGAGATTTCCCAGGCAACAAGAGTGGAGAGGTTGACATTTCCTTCATCAGGGGATCTTCCTGACCCAGGAACTGAAGCCTGAATTAGCAGGCAGATTCTTTACCACTGAACCACCTGGGAAACCCAATATGTTAGTAAAATATGCCATATTTTTTTAGCACATTAAGTACCTGGTCTTATCCCCTTTCCTTTTTCCTCATTAAATGGAGATTAGACATTTAAAATATTTTATTTTTCAGCTTCTGTTGCAGCTAAGGGTGGCTTAATGACCTAGGTCTAGTCAATGGGATGTAAAAAGAAGTCCCTATAGAAGGTATCCTCCTTATCTTTGTTTTTCTCTTCTGTCTGAAAAATAGATTTGGTACCTAGAGTTATGCAGTCATTCTGAGATCACATGAAAATTGGTAATTGGGAAGACAAATGATTCTGCAATATTAGGTCTTTCTGAAATATGAGGTCCTGGTTGTCCAACTCAGGACTTGATATTGCATAAGAAAAATAAATTGCTTGTTTTTTGAAAGATCACGTTTCTATGACCTTTGATTACTTTAAACCTGAAAATCTTTGCTAAGTAACTAAGCACACTTCCATTGTTGGTTTCTGTAGGAGGAGGGTTTGGGTTCTGAGATTGTATCCCCAAAGAAATTTTAGTCCACATTAAAAAGAAAAAAAAAAAAAACTGTTAAGGAAATGTGATAATAGTTTAAATGAATCAAATTAACAAATTGCCAAGCTTCTATTGTGGGCAGGTCACTTAGATAGTGAAGCACAGGATGTGAAGGAGTTAATGTATTTTTTGGTTTCTTTGTTTGAACTTCGTGTCTTAGCTCCAGTGTGGTAGAGATGTGAATTTTTCCGATTTTTGACTGACTCCACGCAGCTAGGTCTAGCTTAGAAAAGAAGGCACACAAAGCCTTGACTTTTCTCTGAGCATTAATTTCTATGACTTCTCTAATTTTTAGTAACAATTCTATCTCCTCTTTCCCCCATGTCTCTTCTCCTTCCCCATCCTTTCCTTCTCCTTTCTACTTAATCAGGATTTGTTTATTCTAGTTTGTTTACTTGCTGTCCTTTCCTCTCTCCTAAAAATGTATGAAATTCAGGTTTGGATTCATGGCTTTATGGTAATTAATTGCTGTGTTTTATGTAATTTAATATTATTATTTTAAATATAAAATTTAAATATAAAATATTATTTTCAATATAAAAGGTAGAGCCAATTCTCTGGATAGAGTAAGGGACTACTAGGAGATATGGGGTTATGAATCTGGTTATTCTTGCCTGTAAATTTGTGAATTGTACTTTTTTTTTCCAGAAAGTAATCCAGTCTGTTAATATGTGATAACTAGAGGAAGTAGGTAACTGAGAAGGAATGATTAGATAATTAATTTTTTCAGAAAGAGCCAAGGTTATAGTTTTCAGTAAATAAACACAGCCTCCTGTTTTGACAAAGACTTGGTTAAAAATTCACTGTTTTCTAGGATGGTGGTAATTTTTTACACCTTTGTCATCTCTTCCTCATAAATTGCAAAAAGATGGGAGAGTCATGGTTCACCTTACAGTTTCCCTTTGATTATAGCAATTTTAAGGCAAATCAAAAGTAAGACCAGACAAGCTGACAGGGCCCTTTTAAATACCTTCTTTACTGTTTAAATACAGTCCAAGAGTCCAAAACAGAAAGTCTGGGCTTTTGAAACACAATCAGACAGGTGTATGGAGACATTTTGAAGGCTGACTTAGATATAAATATTCAGTAGTGTTGGATGATCTGGGGGTTAGGGTATGATTTTATTAGATGAAAATTAGGTCAGTTATGGAGCAAAAAGAGGGATAAAATATAATGTTATGCTTGTAAACTTGTTTGATAGAGAAACAGTTGCAGTGGAATAATATCTGAACAAAGGAAATCGGTTGGCATTTTACCAGGCATGTGAATGAACAATAAACTTTCTGTTAGTTTTCATTTTTTCCCTCTCAGAGAATCATTTAGATAGGTGTGGTGAAATGGAAAGTAATGTGGGAGAGAATATTTGAAAAGTGAAAATAGAAATTATTATCTATTTTCACTATTGTGAAGCTAGGAGAGTTTGTTGTTTGATTAGGAATAATCACGAGAATTACAAGAAATTATTTTAATACTTTTCAATATTAAATGAAACTGGGTTTTTGGAAAGTCCTGAAACATTTTGAAAATAAAGAAATTAATTCAACAAATACAGTGTATAATGTGAAGACTTTTTTCCTCCTCAAAAATGTTATAGATGATTATATTACAATGGAGAATTGAGGTTAACTTCTTTATTGTAACTGTGTCAATTAATGATACTTGTCTTTATTTCTCCCATATGCCTACTGATATTTTATGCTTTGTAATTCACAGCAGTCATGGAACTGAGATTATCTTTTATTCTCAATTGTTTAATAATCTAGTAGGATATATATGCTTTTAAAAACAATTCTTGCACTACTGAATTTTTCAAAGGCTGATTTAAAGTGTTTTAAAATGAAATGTAGGTTAATAGAATGTCCAAAAATATGGCTTCTTTAGAAAAAATATAAATTAGAAAACAATTTTCAAATTAACACTTGATTATCAACCTACAAGTTACCAAGGCAAGGGTTATAATAATTTTTATTTGTTTAATAATCAAGTAGCCTGTTTGCCAGTATGTTTTCTGTGAAATTGCAATAAATAATAATGTTTATGGGGAACAACTGATTAGTTGTTATATTTGTTTTTAGTTGTTATTACTTATTAGCTATAAAGCATGATAACAATTGAAAAGGTAAGGAAAGTGCTTTATTATATAAGGTATGTGAGAAGCCAGACATGGAGTCAGCATACAGTACTGTACTGTGTTCTTGCTCAGCCACTCAATCGTGTAGTATTCCACTAAAAAGTTTATGAAAGGCATTTGGCCATGAAAGGAAAGCACATATACAATCTTTTTGATGGCTCAAATAAGATGAGGAAAATATGACTTAGAGATAATGTTCAAACTTCCTTTCACGTATCAGTGTATGAGGGTTTGCTGAGAACTCAATCATGACTGAGACATCATAATTCTTTTATAATGCTGTCTTTCATTTTTTAAGCAACACTAATATATGTACTTATGTCTTCAAATCTCAGCTTGTGTGATTCTAAAGTAGAGCTAACACACCCCTTGACTAGGTAGGGAATGGCTTTAGAATTGAATTAGTCTACATTTTTTTCCCCATTGTGAATATTTTTACATCATTGTGATTTTATTAGCTCATGATGAGTCAGTCAACTTTAGGCTACTTCTTGATCTGATGATCAAATTCCCTTTGTTATTTTCCTGCTAAGGTGATTTACAGTTGAACTCATTTATTGATGGGAAAGTCTGTCCTATTTTTGAGGACAGATTGATGTAAGAAGAATGTCTCTATTTTAGCCAAACATGTACTTTGATATATTTTTCTCCTAAATAACCTAGTTTCACATTATAATGACATCAGTAACACATTTGGCACCCTACTCCAGATAATAACCCTTCAAATATTTAAAGATTATAATTTCTACCACACTCCCCCATTTGATTTTTTCAAAATTTTAGACTTTTTATTTTAGAATAATAACATCAGTATTTATAGAAAAACCTTGCTGAGACTTTACAGGAATACGTAAACCTTGGTTTCAATTTGTGAAGAACTTACATCATTACTATGTTGAGTCTCAGTCTAAGGACACATATTTAGACCTCTTTGATGTCATCAGTATACAGTATCCTTTGATTTCTTCAGTATACAAGTCCTCAGTTGAGTTCAGTTGCTCAGTCATGTCCAACTCTTTGAGACCCCATGGACTGCAGCACACCAGGCTTCCTTGTCTGTCAACAACTCCCAGAGCTTGCTCAAACTCCTGTCATTGAGTCAGTCCATCAAGTCAATGATACCGTCAAACCATCTCATCCTCTCTTGTACACTTCTCCTCCTGCCTTCAGTATTTTCCAGTATCAGGGTCTTTTCTAATGAGTCAACTCTTCGCATCAGGTGGCCAAAGTATTAGAGCATCAGCTTCAGCATCAGTCCTTCCAATGAACATTCAGGACTGGTCTTCTTTAGGATGGACTGGCTGGATCTCCTTGCAGTCCAAGGGACTCTCAAGAGTCTTCCCAACACCACAGTTCAAAAGCATCAATTCTTTGGTGCTCAGCTTTCTTATGGTACAACTCTCACATCTATACATGACTACTGAAAAAGCCATAGTTTTGACTAGACAGATCTTTGTCAGCAAAGTAATGTCTCTGCTTTTTAATATGCTGTCTAGGTTTGACAGAGCATTTTTTCCAAGGAGCATGTGTCTTTTAATTTCATAGCTGAAGTTACCATCTGCAGTGATTTTGGAGCCTGAGAAAATAAAATGTCATTGTTGCCATTGTTTCCTCATCTATTTGCCATGAAGTGATGGGACCGGATGCCATGATCTTAATGTTTTGAATGTTGAGTTTTAAGCCAGCTTTTTCTTTCTCCTCTTTTACTTTCATCAAGAGGCTCTATAGTTCCTCTTCACTCTCTGCATAAGGGTGGTATCATCTGCATATTTAAGGTTATTGAAATTTCTCCTGGCGATCTTGATTCTAGCTTGTACTTCATCCAGCCTGGCATTTCACATGATGTACTCTATGTAAAAGTTAAATAAGCAGGGTGACAATATACAGCCTTGACATACTCCTTTCCCAAATTGGAATCAATCTGAACCATGTCCAGTTCTAACTGTTATTTCTTGAACTGCATACAGATTTCTTAGGAGGCAGGTCAGGTGGTCTGGTATATACACCTCTTTAAGAGTTTTCCACAGTTTGTTGTGATCCACATGGTCAAAGGCTTTGGTGTAGTCAATAAAGCAGAAGTAGATGTTTTTCTGGAATTCTCTTGCTTTTTTAGTATTCCAACGCATGTTGGCAATTTGATCTCTAGTTCCTCTGCCTTTTTTAAATCCAGTTTGAACATCTAGAATTTCTTGGTTCACGTATTGTTGAAGCCTAGCTTAGAGAATTTTCAGCATTACTTTGCTAGCATGTGAGATGAGTGCAATTGTTTGGTAGTTTGAGCATTTTCTGACATTGCCTTTCTTTGGGATTGGAATGAAAACTGACCTTTTCCAGTCCTGTGGCCACTGTTGAGTTTTCCAAATTTGTTGGCATTTTGAGTGCAGCATTTAACAGCATCATCATTTAGGATTTAGGATTTGAAATAGCTCAACTGGAATTCCATCACCTCCACTAGCTTTGTTCATAGTGATGATTCCTAAGGCCCACTTGACTTTGCATTCCAGGATGTCTGGCTCTAGGTAAGTGATCACATCATCCTGGTTATCTGGGTCATTAGGATCTTTTTGTAGTTTTTCTGTGTATTCTTGCCACCTCTTCTTAATATCTTCTGCTTCTGTTAGGTCCATACAATTTCTGTCTTTTATTGAGCCTATCTTTGTATGAAATGTTTCCTTGGTGTCTCTGATTTTCTTGAAGAGAGCTATAGTCTTTCCCATTCTAAATCCTATATATGTATTATTTGTTGCTCAGTCACTAAATCATGTCCAACTCTTTGCAACCCCATGAACTGCGCACGCCAGTCTTCCCTGTCATTCACTGCCTCCTATTAGATTCACATATAACCATTTCATTTTTCTGAGTGACTGTAGGTAATGTGATGTTTTTAATTTCAGCATTTATGTTTTCTTTGCTAGTATAGAGAAATATAGTTCATTTTTATATTTGTAGACAAATAATCATGTTCTCTGCAGAGAGTTTTCTTTCTTTCTGATCTTTACGACTTCTATTTCCTCATCTTGCCTTATCACCCTGGAACTTCAAGCCTTACAGTGAATGAGTGGTGAAAAGACATATTGCCTTATTCTCAATGCTAGTGGGAAAGCATTCACTGTCTCATTATTTATAATAATGTTAATAGTAGATTTTTTGTAGGTGATTTTATCATGTGAGGATGTTCACCTCTATTCCTGTTTTTCTGAGGATCCCATTGTGAATAAACATTGAATTTTATCATTTACTTTTACTGTATCAATTAATATATTCATATGATTTTCTTCTTTATCTTCTTAATAAAATAAATTAACATTGATTTTCCAATATTTGTATTGATGTTAAAGCAAACTCATGAAGAAAAAAGTACATGGACTTAAAGGAAAGTTATCTATTAGGTAGTAAATATCTAATAGGTATTAGATAGTCATGAGTGCATAAATGAAAACAGTCTCTCCAATTACTTAAAAAGAACTCAAATTTATGTACACGATATGCTTTTGCAAATATGCTACATACAAGTATTGTGTTAATTTCTTGCTTGTTACTACTTTTGTATGTACAACTTATAATGTGCCAAGTGACATTTTCAACTACTAATTCATTTAATCATTGTAGTCTGTAAGGTATTATTACTATTGCTTTTTATATTATTGACTAAAGTAGTAACAGGAAAGGAAAACAAACCAAAATTGAACCCTAAATATTTACTCATTTTTTTCTTTGCTGCCATAAAATTACTTAAGATATATATGCTAATAGAAAAAAAAAGGCTTTGAGGATTTTATTTTTTGTTTCAAGATTTTTATTACTTTTCCAAAGCATCACTGTGATCCTGATGCTATAAATGAGACAGAGTTTTATATAAACTTGCATTTCCTGAAAATATACAGCAGTATGAAGAAGGAACATAGAACTTAAGGTGATCATTCTCAATTCATTCAATAAATTTTCTTGACCCATTTTTATTAAAACTTTGTCACTCAAAAAATAAGACGGGGTCATAAAAGTGAGGGATATGGGAAGAATACTAGTTGAAATAGATGTTTAAGTCATATTTTAGAAGCCACTGAAAATGATATTTTAAAAGAGAACAATTAAATTAATATATTTTGTTACCTATCATGCTAATCAAGGAGTTAATTTACATGTGGCTTCAGAAAGAATGATTTTTTGTTCAATCATTCCATAAACTTAGTAAATATCTATTGTGTGTCAGGTACTTTGTGTGGTTTGGGAATTGAAATGGAGCCATGACAGGGTTTTACCTTAAAAATGCTCTAAGAGAAGGAAAACTTGTGAGAAGAAGAAGCTTTAATACAGTGTGGTAGCTCTCGTAATAGAGATACTATGCACGATAGTGATGTATTTTGGACGAATAGAAATACTTACAGGGGGATCAGATTTTTGCCAAATACATTAACAGTTTTTAAGAAATAGAGTGATTTCTTCAAAAAAAAAAAAAGGAACAACAGACTGAGGAGGAGTAGTTCATAATTATGAAAACATTCAACCAGCACTTTGCAAATCACATAAAAAAGTATTGGAGATTGATTTCCTCCACTGGTTGAGGTTCAACTAGGACACTACACCTCTATGGTCTCTTGAGTCCAACACTGTGGGGAAATTATGAAGTGCTGTGCACAATTGCCAGATCATAGAGAAATGTCTTAAGTAAAAAGCATTTTAACAAGTGTTTATCAAAAGCTTTTATGGGTTTCTCTCTCTCTGGTTGCTACTGTGGGAAATACAAATAAGTACAATTCATAGATCATATTTTTCACTAGCTTATATTCAGGTTGAAAAGTATCCTTACTTATTTAACAAATGAGTGTACTGAACTTCCACTAGAGATTAGATATTTTTGCTATTTTTATTATTTATGAATAGCTATCACTTTTGAGATCCCAGGGCACTCCACTGGCACTGTAACATCCTATTACTTCATTCTTTCAGGGTGACTGTACAGTAGTGATAATATCTGTTACAGATAGGATGATCATACTGATATTCAGAAAAGTTTAAAAAATCACCCAGGATTACCCAGATGGTAAATGTCACAGCTAAGTTTTAAACCCAATTCTATTTAATGCTAATTCCAAAACACATAGTGCTTGGTGACAAGCTAAATGATCCACTAGAAAGCAATCTAACAACACTAAGCAATTATTTAGAACAATTGTTTAGAGTTATAGTGGACAATTCATATGTTAGTTACTAATATCACATTTTTTCTTACAAGTAACATTACATTATAATTTCACATATTATAATACTTCCTAACATGTCTTAAGCCCTTGACATGCTCCATGAATTATTCTAAAGCACTTATACTTGATCATCACCATAAATCTGTGAGGAATTTCATTGCTAACTATCTAAATTTTAGAGAAAATATTCTCCTTAATCTCATCACACTATCTCAACTGTCAAAACTATCTGTTTTTTGAAGCTCCCTCTTTCCCATACACACTGCAATGGTGTTAATGTTCAGTTGCTAAGTCGTGTCTAACTCTTTGTGACCCTGTGGACGGCAGCACACCAGTCTTCCTTGTCCTTCACTGTCTTCCGGAGTTTGCTCAAAATCATGTTCATTGAGTCGATGATGCCACCCACCATCTCATCGTCTGTGCTCCCTTCTCCTCCTGCCCTCAATCTCTCCTAGAATCAGGGTCTTTTCCAGTGAGTCGAATCTTTCTATCCGGTGGCCAAAGTATTGGAGCTTCAGCTTCAGCATCAGTCCTTTCAACAAATATTCAGGGTTGATTTCTTTAGGATTGACTGGTTTGATCTCCTTGCTGTCCAAGGGACTCTCAAGAGTCTTCTCCAGCACCACAATTCAAAAGCATCAGTTCTTCAGTACTCAGTCTTCTTTATGGTCCAACCTGAATATTTATTTAATAGAAATTATTCTGAAATCATTTAATCAGAATTTATCACCACATAGCTTTTTCCTACAGAATCAACACAAATATATTTGGCTATTCTTGAACTTAATATTGGACTCATTATTGTGATGACCGAATCTATCAAAATCTTAAATGCATGTTTAGATTATTGTGAAAGAAGAACTATCATCTTTCTGGAATTTTAATCATAACTAGTCTATTATTAAAACTCTTCAAATGTCTTGCTTATAAACATCATATTTGTACTCTAACTGCAGTATGGCATTTTATAATGATAAGAATTTTAATATCAGTAAGCTCACAAAAGTTTAGTAAAATTAAACAAGTGTAAGTATTTTATCATCTTTGGTAAAGTAGGAATAATAGCATCTAGGTTGAAGGTTTGGAGCAGAATTCAAACACAATACATGTAAAAAGTTGTTGGCAAAGTAGACAATTGTTAAATGCCTTCTGTTAGATTATGGACAAACCTCATCTGACTTTTCAGCACTGCAGGATGGCATGAGCAATGACCTATGTGACATTATATATATATTTTCTGTTTTTCTGGAGAACCTTGACTAGTACACTAATAAAAGTAAAAATCTATCATGTCACACTCTGATACCTGTGCAGTCATATGTTGACTTAGTTATTTTCAGATTAAGTAAGGTGCTTTTAGGTCTTAGATTAATTTCTTTAATACCACAAGCATCTCACCAGAGTGCCAAGCATGGCCTCTACCACACACTATGCAGAGGGTAAAAGCCCAGGGTTAGAGACTGGTGATACATAACTATTGGAGGAGACCCAGCACCCTACCACAGTATTCTTGCCTGGAGAATCTCATGAATGGCTAAGCCTGGCAGGCCACAGTCCGTGGGTCACAGAGTCGGACATGACTGAACAAACTTAGCATGCACACATGCATATCTATATGTCCAGGGACCAAAGATTATCAAATAATTATCCCTTAGTTAATAAATTGTCTGTGTAGCCTGTCACATTTCCAAGTTTGTTTTTAATGCCATCTGTAATTGTATTTTAAAATCGTGGCAGGAAATTGGAGTAGTACTAGAGATAAAATATTAGCATATGTGGACTTGTATGTTTTTTTGTGTTTGCTTATTACAAGGATGGGATTCAGTAACTCGTTAAAAAGCAGCAAAAGATCTGCCTACTGCATGAATCTCAACTTAAACAGTCAGGACCAGAGGTATGATGAGGCTTTTTATGTGTCAGAGTTGGCAGCACTGCTAGTTGACTTGTTGATTCCTGTATGTTCTTTTCATTTTCCCCCTCATTCTTGATTTATAAGATCTATACTGATTCTTAGTATGTGAGCCTTGAAAAGTCTTTGGGTTTATTGCAAATTTAAGATTGAAAATCAGACATGATTTGAAAAATGTATTTAGAGCTAGAATATGCTGTTTCTTTAAGGAAACTTTTAAGTTCAGTTAGCGTCTGTGAACCATGCATTGCTATTTTCAGATGGACTTGCTTAGTGCTCTCCAATTCAGCTTCATCCTTCAACATTTTTTTACATATACTATTAAGT
Organism: Dama dama; assembly: GCF_033118175.1. Lineage (NCBI taxonomy): Eukaryota > Metazoa > Chordata > Mammalia > Artiodactyla > Cervidae > Dama > Dama dama. The sequence continues at coordinate 34,705,472 of NC_083708.1, read as the reverse complement.
TAAAAGTTTCCTTTGTTTTCAATTTTACCGATAGTATTAATAATTGACACAGTCTTGGGCCTTAATTTTAGCAACAATTGCATGTACAATATGATATCAATACTGAGATTATTAGTGAAATAGGTCAATTTTTATCAACTCTAAACATTTAATTTTAAGTCCATAATGCTTTATTCAGGTTTTACAAGTTAGTACCAATTTAGAAATTATCTGCAAATCAATTTAATAAGGAAACCAAGTTCATATTTTAATATACTTACTATAATTATAAAATAAAAGAAGCTGGCAAACCATTTGTCATCATAACTACATATTAGACATAGTTACATAAAATATTGCTTCAAAGACATAATTTACCATGAAAGATCAATGTTGAGAGCATGAAAGTCTGGCAAATATATGGCTTTAATTAATAATCAATAATAATGATAACAACAATAATAAATTTTCCTTCATAGCAGTCATTCCCAAAGGTATGTAGAAGCCTAAGTAAAAATAGGAAAGAATAGATTTAGAGAAGACGATACTCTGCCCAAGTATGCTTTCAATGGAATGAAAGCAAATATGACCATTTTACATACAGAAATAGCATCACGTTGACATATGTCAAATTTAAAATATCTCTACATACATCAGTGGTAGTCTGTTCACACAGTAATCATATCAGGATAGTTTAAATGGCATAAATGAGTATTCAGGATGACTAAAAGTGACTTTATTTTTTGTGATGATATGCAAAAAAGAAAATAAACTGGTATAGTGTGGCATAATATTTTATCTGTTTTACATTTGAAAAATGCTAAAAATTTCTTTGCTCTCTTTACCTATTATTTCAGTAAATTTGCTTTAGTTCACAGAATCATGTAAACTTATAGTGACATGGAATCACCTAATTTTTTATTTGAAAGAGTTTAAGCTTTTTAATAAACATATAAGCCATATTGATTCTGGAAAATTAAGGTTTATATATAAATTTAAAGATTTTTTAAAATTAAATTTTAAATTAAGTATATTTGCTATCTTGCCCCCTAAAGATACACCTGGTAAATTTGTTTTTTGTATATCCTGACAGACTATTTTCAAAGAACTTTTTTATTTTCAACCAAAAATGTAGGCACATTATATATATATATATATATATATATTTTATAATGTATTAAAATATATTTTTATTTTTAATAAAATAAACTTATGAAAATATAATATTATTAGATATAATTTTATTTATTAAAATATTTTTTACTTTTTATTAAAATACAATTCTAGATTTCAAAACACTTGTGTTTGGAAATTGAACTTTGAATAGAATATTGTAATTCAACACAGTAATTTTTCACTACATTATCCGTCCCCCCCTTTTTTTTGTTTACTGAAAATATAAGATAGTATTATTTTAGTCTGTGAACGATGAACTTCCAGATGTTCCAGCTGGATTTAGAAAAGGTAGAGGGACCAGAGATCAAATTGTCAACATCTGTTGGATCATTGAAAAAGCAAGAGAGTTCCAGAAAAACATCTACTTCTGCTTTATTGACGATTTCAAAGCCTTTGACTGTGTGGATAACAACAAAGTGTGGAAAATTCTGAAAGAGATGGGAATACCAGACTGCCTGACCTGCCTCTTGAGAAACCTGTATGCAGGTCAAATGGTAGAAGGACCAAACAACTGAGTGTAAAATGATGGCTGCTTATGGCTGAAGGGGTTTCCAAAGAGGTGCCAGTTCACAGGAGTCCTTTTAAACTGTGCAAAGGGTGCTGACTTTATGGAAGGGGCCTTTTATAAAGGTCATTAGAAAGTTTGCGGGCTTCTCAGGTGGTGTGGTGGTAAAGAATCTGTCTGCCAATGCAGGAGACACAAAAGCTGCAGGTTCCATCCCTGTGTCCGGAAGATCCCCTGATGAAGGAAATGGCAACCCACTCCAGTGTTGCCTGGAAAATTCCATGGACAGAGGAGCCTGGCAGGCTATAGTCCATGAGCTCACAAAGTTTGAACACAACGGGGCGCACATGCAACTTGAGGGTTTGAAGGAAAATGATATGGTCAGGTTTGTATGTTATAACAATGACGTGGGATTCAAAATGGAGGGTAATTGGAGTGAGACAAATTAAAGAAGGAAAAATTAGGTTGATTCACTGTCCCAATTTGTTAAAAATAAAAAAAGAAAGAAAATAGTCATTTGCAATGTTATAGTGGCATTAAAGTTTGAGGTAACTGGATCAATTTGCATGCTTGGGAAGGATAGATAAGGATTTCAGATGGCTCCCAGGTGTTTTTCTGATCTTGCAAGATGGTATGTCTTTTACATAAAATTCTAAAAGGAGAAAGGACCAGAAAATTGCATAAAGTTTCAGTAGTATATTCACGGCATCATATTGGAATGAAATAGGTATTTAATCACAGCAAACATTTGTCATATCAAAATATTGTTACTAACTTAATTATTTAATTGTTGTTGTTCAGTCTCAAAGTCGTGTCCAACTCTTTGGGACCCCTTGGACTGCAGCATGCCAGGCAACCTTGTCCTTCACTATCTCCTGCTGTTTGTTCAAATTCATGTCCAGTGAGTCAGTGATGCCATCCTACCATCTCATTCTCTGTCATCCTCTTCTCCTCCTGCCCTCAATCTTTAATTATTGGTAGAGTTAACTGTGTTTAATTTATAAATCATTCTGTTTTACAAATGACTTATTGCACAGTTTTGAAGGGGGAAAGAGATGAAGTTGTGGAAGAGACTGCTCAGTAAGAATTGTGGCTGCAAAGGAATGCAGACTCCTCCTCCACTCAGCTAGGCAGATGGTACAGGCAAATCAGAAGGTGGAGTAGGGTGGAATAAAGATACTGGTCTTTCTCTTTGCCTGTCTTCTGCTCTGCTTTGGCACCTCCAACCGGCTGAAACATAAGGGAAACCACATGGAGAGAGCCCAGGTGATGTAGTTCATTTACATAGATAATTTTCCTTGGGCTCAGAGATCATGGAAAATAGAAATGAGAAAAGGGTCATAAGTTAAAAACAAGCAAGCAAGCAAAGAAGTAAATATCTGCTGAGCATGCCAAAAGGAAATTTTTCCTTATACTCTTCTAGGTTATTTGCTGTTCTAGTAATTAAACAACATAAGACAGATTAACAAGAGAAAAATAAATTTAATTTCAGATGTGTGGGAGTCCCATGAAGATATGAAACCCAAAGATAGTCAGAAAATTGAGGCTTATATATCATCCTGAGCTAAGGAATGGGATTGGGATTTGGGGCTTCAAAGGTCAAGAGGGCAATTCACAGGATGACTAAAAGAGATTCATGGCAAATAGATGGGGAAACAGTGGAAACAGTGGCTGACTTTATTTTTCTGGGCTCCAAAATCACTGCAGATGGTGATTGCAGCCATGAACTTAAAAGACACTTACTCCTTGGAAGGAAAGTTATGACCAACCTAGACAGCATATTAAAAAGCAGAGACATTACTTTGCCAACAAAGGTCCGTCTAGTCAAGGCTATGGGTTTTCCAGTAGTCAGGTATGAATGTGAGAGATGGGCTATAAAGAAAGCTGAGCACAGAATAATTGATGCTTTTGAACTGTGGTGTTGGACAAAACACTTGATAGTCCCTTGGACTGCAAGGAGATCCAACCAGTCCATCCTAAAGGAGATCAGTCCTGGGTGTTCATTGGAAGATCTTATGTTGAAGCTGAAACTCCAATACTTTGGCCACCTGATACAAAGAGCTGACTGATTTGAAAAGACCCTGATGCTGGGAAAGATTGAGGGCAGGAGAAGAAGGGGACGACAGAGGATGAGATGGTTGGATGGCATCACCGACTCAATGGACATGGGTTTGTGTGGACTCCGGGAGTTGGTGATGGACAGGGAGGCCTGGCATGCTGCAGTTCATGGGCTTGCAGAATCGGACGCAACTGAGTGACTGAACTACTGAACTGAACTGAACCCGACGTTGGCAAATAGATCTTTCATATAAAAAGTTATTTCTGGTAATAACTCTCTTTCTGGGCCAGGCCCACAACTAAATTATTTTAGAGAGTGAAAGGTAAAAGTCTTTCTTGAGTCTGCTAGGTCATAACTCCCTTCAACTCAAAATAATCTACTTGACAAAGTGGCACTTTTTGGAGTTACATATCCTGCTCCCCTTCAATACCAACCATGTATTTATTTTTTTTTAGCAATGTACTGAAAATAGTTTCAATTACTAAGAGTAGAAAGCAATCCTATGACTTAAGTAATGAATAGTTAAGTTGCAAAATAGCCACACAAATATTTAAAATGCTGAATTAAAGAATGCTTTTCAAAGTACCTGCAGAGGTGCTAATGGGATGTACCAAATATGTCAGAATGGGAATCAGCACTCAACATAATTTGCCTTCGGCATTGTGCAATCCTAGGGAAAAAATGCTACACATTCCTAAAGACAGAAATTATTTAACTGAGAGTATAAAGTATGGTTTAATCTCTAACAAATTTCCCCAGAGGAGCAGGGATGTGTTTAATGTATTTTTATTGCTACTAGCCATTATTTTTTTCTCCTTATGCTTAAAGCTCTCATGGTTAGAATGGAACCTATTTGCAATGCAGTGTGCAAACAGAATTTCACCTCTGCCTGTCTGAGCCCTGCCCTTTATTCAAAGTGCTTAATTTTCTGACTCATCCATCTAGATGTTTTGTCAAGTGAAAGTTCTTAAGTTCTGCATAGGAAGAAGGTTGAGGGAGAATAATGGTTTATTCCCTGCCAAGTTTTAAATAAATGATCACGAATGGATATTTTCCAATTAATAATGTCCCATTTCCTCACAAAATCATTGAGTAATAACTACCTAAACCTACATATGTTCACAATTGATAGATGCTGTAAGTTACAATCTAATATGTATGATCCTCAGTGAGCTACTCGTGCTGGCAAGACTGACTCTTTAAATAAATATATAATCAAAATATAGAAAATATTTAGATAAAAATTATCTCTAATATCTTTTTTGAATTTCTGATACCTTCTTTTCTCCTAAGAGAGAGGTGCAGATTTGGAGTACGAGGTTTGTCATGGAAAGCATAGCAGTATGTAATATGTACTGATATGTAAACAACAACAAATATCCCATATGTAAACAGTATCTTATGATTAATAAAATGTTATAACAGATACTTTTATCATTTAGTCTTCACAACTCTGAGAAACAGTTATTATAATTCTGTTTTAAAGATGAGAATAACTGATAATGTCTTTAAGTAACTTGCCCAAAGTCCTACAGGCTTCAACTTCCAAGGTTATTTTTTTCAACTACCCTAGGTCCCCTAACACATGTCCTCACATTATGAATGAACTAATAAAATTGATATTGGTAAAATATAAAGAACTAAGTGAAAGTTGCTCAGTCGTGTCCAGCACTTTGCAACCCCATGCACTATACAGTCCCTGGAATTCTCCAGGCCAGAATACTGGAGTGGGTAGCCTTTCCCTTCTTCAGGAGATCTTCCTAACCCAGGTCTCCTGCACTGCAGGTGGATTCTTTAACAGCTGAGCCACCAGGGAAGCCCATAAGGACCTAAAAGTAATTTCAGAATATGCTTTGCCTGTGATTAGAATTCACAAGTCTTTGTTATCTTGGAAAACATACTTGGAGTTAGAAAAGAACCTAAGTTCAAATCATAGATTTGCCACTATGGTAAATGGTAGACACTGAGGGAAACTTTTCAACGTTGTCAGTCAAGTTTTCTCCATCTCAATAACAAAAATTATAATATCTGTCAGAGTCATTTTGAGCATAAAATGAAATACATGAAAGTACATAAAATGAAATCTGCTCAATATTTATTACATCTCTTTTATTTTTTTCAGCTGCAACTGTTCATAAAATTGTCTACTGGAAAGCTTTATGAATTATTGAATTAGCCTAATTAGGGACTAGGATAGTTAACAAAATTGATCCCAGAGCTTGATGGTTTTTCTATACCTTGGAGCCATTTTCACCCTTTTTATCATATGGAATAAGCATTTCCAAGGACAGTAGATTCCAAATTGTTTCTGGTATTTGAAAACATCAGAAAATATTATCACCTAAGCTATAGGATTTTCTGAATCTTTAGGCTGAAATAACAGTTGACATTAACTTATATTCCACATAGGAAGAATGTGAAGTGGTGTTGTGATATTAATGCTTCAGTACCAGTACTGCATACAATGATTTTATTACCATGGACTGATATTTTAATCAGTCTTGTCATAGTAAAACCAGGTAGACAGAGATGCTGATTACTCTTAAGTATCAACAAGAATTACCTTGCATGCAAGGAGGTAGTGAGAAGAAGAATTTGCATAATCTTTCCCTTTTGATTTTATTCATTTCTTATTTTCCTCCATATTTACATTGGGATCAATATTCCCTGAGCTTGTAATGGAATTAGAAGAATCATTAGCTATTAGGAGAATTAGCTTGGGTTGCAAGGAAAGAATAGAAAGCTAATGAATGTTCTTTGTCATCAAATGTCTAAAACTCCTCTGAATTCTTTATATAAAAGTCTAAAATGTAAGTAAGAAACAATTGAGGCATATACACGTATATTTTATCTTTTCAGCAAATGGTTTTGAAGCCACTTAATATGTGTATTGGAGACGGCAATGGCAACCCACTCCAGTACTCTTGCCTGGAAAATCCCATGGACGCAGGAGCCTGGTGGGCTGCAGTCCATGGGGTCGCTAAGAGTCAGAGACGACTGAGCAACTTCACTTTCACTTTTCACTTTGATGCATTGGAGAAGGAAATGGCAACCCACTCCACTGTTCTTGCCTGGAGAATTCCAGGGACCGGGTAGCCTGATGGGCTGCCGTCTATGGGGTCGCACAGGGTCGGACACGACTGCAGCGACTTAGCAGCAGCAGCAATATGTGTGTAGACTTTTAATATTTATATAAAACTCTAAAATGTAAGTAAGAAATGATTGAGGCATATACATGTATATTTTCCCTTTTCAGCAAACAATTTTGAAGCTACTTAATATGTCTATAGCAGTGAAAATAGGTTATCACTTCTCTGCATCATACATCTCTGTGCTTGGTAACAAAATATAGAAAACAAGACTTCGAGTTTGGCTTGACTTGATATATGTGTGTTATTTTTAGGTTGAAGTCTAGGCTTCCCACGTGGCTCTGTGATAATCTGCCTGCCAATGCAGGAGACACAAGAGACTCGAGTTTGATCCCTGGATCGGGAAGGTCCCTGGGAGGGTGAAATGGCAACCCACTCCAGTATTCTTGCCTGGAGCATCTCATGGAGAGGGTGCTACAGTCCACGGGGTCACAAGGTGTCGGACACAACTGAGTGATTGAGTATGCCACTAGCCATCTGTGTATGATTGACTCCAAAGTAATCAAATTGAGACATCACTTATTGGGCACCAGTGAATACAAAGGTACTATTCTAGCCACTGTGGAGAATGCAGTATGTGGGGAGAGAGAGAGGTAAATAGACAGAAAGAAAGCAAATGACTTGAGGTAAAGAAGAGAAATGCCCCTAGGCTATAGATGGTCAGGATGAATGAGGGATTCCTTTTGGAAACAACAGGATTTGCAGGAAGTCTGGTAATACTTTCATGAGAAGAATAACCACACATCCCGATTTACTAGGATAGATCCAGAATAATTACTGCTGCTGCTGCTGCTAAGTCACTTCAGTCATGTCCAACTCTGTGTGGTCCCATAGACGGCAGCCCACCAGTCTCCCCCATCCCTGGGATTCTCCAGGCAAGAACACTGGAGTGGGTTGCCATTTCCTTCTCCAATGTGTGAAAGTGAAAATTGAAAGTGAAGTTGCTCAGTCGTGTCCGATTCTTAGTGACCCCATGGACCACAGCCTACCAGGCTCCTCCATCCATGGGATTTTCCAGGCAAGAGTACTGGAGTGGGGTGCCATTGCCTTCTCCGTCAGCATAATTGCTACTAGCACCCTTTTTCATTTTCAAAACTATCCTTTCTCACATCAAAAACTTTTATTACAGTTTGAGTTATAGAGAAGTTCTAAAATATGTTTCTTTTCAGTATTTAAATGACTGCTGTCTCTTCTGAGCAACAGAAAAGATTTCCTTTCTGTTTTGGAGCCAGCATTATTAAGATTTTTATAATAACTAAACATTTTAAAGTAAAATCAGCCATGAAAATATTAGGAATTTTATTGTTTTTTGTTGCATATATGAATTTTTAAATATTGTCTTCCTTTCCCACAATCAAGATAAACAGAAAAATCAGTTTTCAATTTGTGGAGTTTAGAATGTTAAATAAGATCTCTATGTAAAGCAATAATCATATTTTTTGTGAAGAGAAATACAGCTAAAATGAACACTCCAGAAATATAATACATTTCTGTTCAATCATGATTTGTAAAGTTAAGCACTCTGTGTAAAAATTAAATATCATCTGACTAGGAATCAAAAAATTTGAGATGGTTCTGTGTGTCCTTGGGCTTTAACTTTTATTCGCTAAATTTAAGTTTCCTCATCTTTGAAATGACAGGGTTAACATAGATGATTATTAAGGTCTCTCCCAGCTCTAATAGCCTACTATTTGAAATTCAAATAGGTTAATATAAATTTTACTCTTGGTAGTGAAACTTCCTGAGGTGATTGCTTAACATAATTGAAAAAGTAATGATAAAAATCTTCAGAAAGAAATTATAGAAATATATCTGAAGAATGTAATGATAGAGACTGGAACCAGTAGACAATAGTGGAAGATTTTCTTTGTTGGGACACATTTAATATCTGCTAATATATACTTCTTATCTGAATGGCCTAGTAGTTTTCCCCATTTTCTTCAATTTAAGCCTGAATTTTTCAATAGGAGCTGATGCTCTGAGCCACAGTAAGTTCCAGGTCTTGTTTTGCCCAACTGTATAGAGTATCTTCATCTTTGATTGCAAAGAAAATAATCAGTCTGATTTCAGTGTTGACCATCTTGTGATGTCCATGTGTAGAGCCATCACTTGTGTTGTTGGAAGAGAATGTTTGCTATGACCAGTGTGTTCTCTTGGCAAAATTCTGTTAACTTTTGCCCTGCTTCATTGTGTACTTCAAGGGCAAACTTGACTGTTACTCCATGTATCTCTTGACATCCTACTTTTGCATTCCAGTCCCCTGTGATGTAAAGGACATCTTTTTTGGGTGTTAGTTGTAGAAGGTCTTGTAGGTCTTCATAGAGCTGATCAACTTCAGCTTCTTCAGCATCCATGGTTGGGACATAGACTTTGATTATTGTGATGTTGAATGGTTTGCCTTGGAAATGAACTGATATCATTCTGTCATTTTTGAGATTGTGCCCAAGTACTGCATTTTGGACTCTTTTGTTGACTATGAGGGCTACACCATTTCTTCTAAAGGACTTTTGTCCACAGTAGTAGATACAATGGTCATCTGAATTAAATTCTCCCATTCTTATCCTTTTTAGTTCAAAAGTTCATGGGGTCACAGAGTCGGACATAAATTTGCTACCGAACCAAAACAAACAAACAAAAAAACCAACATCTTTCTTACAACTTCACTCTTAAACATCTAATTGCATCACACTACTGGAACTGCTTGTGAATGTTCACATTCTGAAACACACTTCTGGATATTTTGAATGCATATAATGCTATAAAAAGGGCTTCCCTGGTTGCTCAGGCAGTAAAGATTCTGTCTGCAGTGCAAGAGACCTGGATTCAATCCCTGGGTCGGAAAGATCCCCTGGAGGAGGGCATGGCAACCCTTTCCAACATTCTTGCCTGGAGAATCCCCATGGGCAGAGGAACCTGGCTGGCTACAGTCCATGGGGCTGCAGAGTCAGACGAAACTGAGCAACTAAGCAATAATGCTATGAAAGCAGTGTTTTCACTTTCTGTTTCTCAAGCCATAGGTCCAAGATATTCTCCTGCCTTTTGTTGTGTCTTTCTAGAAAGAGACTCTGGGCTGAGGATTTATTAAATTCAAGTGATTTATTAAAAATATGCTTCCAGGAGAAAACACAGGGCAGAGGGGCAGTGAGGAAGCAGGAAAGGGCACTTTCAAATAAAGATGGAACTTCAAATGAAGTCTCAGACTCAGCATAAAACCACAGGCAGGTACCGGAGTACACCTGAGAGATTTCCCAGCAAAGGACGTAGACGTCTGTGTTCCTACACCTGTCAGTCATTGACTATTAATCAGGAGGACGATGAGGGAGGGATGAGCATGAAAGGGGTATACACTTTCCTCCATTTCCAGTTCATTCAACTGGCAGGACAGTTCCAGTGCCCATGATTGATATTTTGAAGACATCTCCAGGTGAGGCATTTTAGCAGCCAGAAAAGCAGAAGCTGGGAGGTGGGGCACAGTGCCAATAAAGGGATGTGTGGTTTTCTAGGTGGCACATCAAGGAAGTCCACTGCAGCTACTTACCTCTCAAACTCTTTCCGTGGTCAAACTGATGTGAGAAACCATCTATGCTGTACCTCCTGAGGTTGATAATACACGATAGCATATCATAACTCTTAAGTAGTAACACAATAAAGTCACTACTTTTTTCCAACCCAGTATTTCCCAAATGCATTTGACAAATGTATCATATGACTACCTTTAATGGAAGTTGCTAATTTTTAAAATAAGACTGAAATAACTGAGTTAAAGAGGGAAAGTTTATGAAATCAGAGCTTTTTGGTCCAAATGACATCTAGTAGCAGCCTCTGAAGTAGCCCAGCTAACCACTAAAATACATACTAAGGCATATTATACACAAACATACTCACATTAAGGGATGACTGTCAACATATTGTAATAAACTGTGAGGAATTTCCTCCAACTGAAGACCCTGAGGGAATGGAATTGCAAAATAAAATTGATAGTGTATATGGTCTCTGCCTGCAATTTGTTAACAGAGACATTTTACCTTTTGGCTCCTACATTCAAGATCTACACCAATAGTAAAAGTAATCAACTGTCTCTCTCCTGAGGGTGTGCCACTTGTTGAGGCAAAATGCAAACCTTAACCCTTCCCCATCTTATCCCGCAGTATAAATTTGCTTTTTTTTTTGTCTAGTCAAACTCTCCAACACTGAAGGGAAAACATGGACAGGAAGACAAGTGTAGTTCATGGTGACTCATTACATCCTGAGCTAGGGTGCATGCTGAGTGGTTTCAGCCATGTCTGACTCTTTGTGACCCTATGAACTGTAGCTTGCCAGACTCCTCTGTCCTTGGGATTCTCCAAGCAAGAATACTAGAGTGGGTTGCCATGCCCATCTCTGGGGGATCTACCTAACCTAGGGATCAAGCAAGCATCTCCTGTGGCCCCTGCACTGCAGGCAGATTATCGCTGAGACATAGGGGAAGCAAAATTACATCCTAGGAGTTTAATAATACTTAAATCTATTACTTGTTTTCATCTGTGTGGTATGTCCAGTGTTAGGAACTTCATGTGTGTCTTTTCATATAATTTACAAAACCAACACAACCATCCTGAGAAGTGAGTGGTAAGAAAACTGATTTAACAAAATTAGGAAACTTTCCCAAAGCCATAAAACTAGAAAGTGATAAGAGTGGAGATTCAAAAATTGATCTTTCTGAATTCTCATTAGACAATACTAATTGTAGTTATGGAAGTCAAAATTATTTTTGTCACCAAAGTGTAATAAAGATTTTGATAATGCAAGTGCCTTACATATTTAGAAACATATAAAGCTAGAGGGAAGAGAGCAAGATAAATCTGAAATAGCTGCTTTCAATATAATATTTTTAACAAAGTAAATTCATTTTAAAATTCAAAGTCTCAATTTTTTTTTTTCAGTTAGCCATCTGAAAGAGAGGACTCATTAGCACTAAAATTAACAGATAACAAGATCAAGTGTATTTTTATACATTATTTGTGGGCAAATACGTTATCTGTGGGCAAACACAGGTTTTGAGTCTAGTTTCACCTTTCAAGGAGATTCATACAAAGAAACATGGTACCATGAATTCATGTTGCAGAACAGCAGTAAAAGAACATCTTCCTAAAGACTCATAAATCCTTGAAAATGATTTCCTGTAAAAACCAGGAGGAAATTATAAAACTCTGGTATCTTTCATAGGAAATAAAAATATGATAAAGAAACAGAAATCATGTAGCAGGAATAGGTAAAGATATAAAGCACACACATTTTGTGAAAAGAGAGAGAGCAACATAGAAATGTTTGCAAGGAAACTAAAAGTGAAAGATCAGAAATGACACTGTCAAATGGTACCAGTAGTGCAGAAGAATATACCTTAGTTATTCTTCCAAAGTCATTTTTCTAGAGTATTCAAAGGAAGATTAAAACAGTGACAGAGAAAGTGACACATGAGTCAGAAAGCAAAGATATAATCTAAGTTGTTAGTGTCCCTGGATATAACACCAAAATAATCACAGAAGCAGTAATATAAAACTGATTTATTCCTGACCCATCACAGAATTCAAGGTAGAGATAAAATAACAATGTTGCTAAAAGAAAAATACACAAACATGGAGATCTACATCTAGAAAAATACTTGAGACATTTTCAAGTTTAATGATAAAAGAAAACTCCTATATACATTCAAGTAGAAAATTCTGCTTATCCCCAGAATACATCATATTGAATTTAATCTTCTCTTTTGCAACTTAATATCAAATTGGATAGAGAAAGTTTCAAGTTTTGATAGAGAAAATTTTCTAATTCAATATGTTTTATATCCAGCTGAGATATATTTCAAATGTGAATGCAATAATAAAACACTTTCACTTAATACCTAGGTTCAGACAAAATGCCATTTTCAATTCTTAATGAAGTTATTTAGAATCATATTCTGTCAAAGAGAGGAATATTGTATGTTATCAGCTTATATGTGAAATCTAAAACACAGATACTAATGAATTTATTTACAAAACAGAAACATACAGACTTAGAGGAAAAAATACAGGGTTATGGGGGAGGGGAGGAAGAAGGAGGGGGGACTAGTTAGGGAAAGTGGGATTGACATGTACACACCATTATATTTTAAGTGGATAACCAGCAGGGTCCTACTGTAGAGCAGAGAAGATCATATTGCAATTAGCTATGGAAACTCCAAATAATAATTCAAGACTTTGGAAGTATAGGGAGAAAAGTTGAACAGAGCTTTCACACATAAACAGATCACCACCCACATCATGAAATTTGGGAAAATCGCCACTTTATCAAGCCACATCTATTTACCCTGACCATATGACTCAACCTGTAGGAAAACTGAGCAGTTGCCTCCTCCATTCATATGACGCTTTAAAGGAGAAAGTGAAAGTTGAAAGTTTAGTTGCCCAGTCGTGTCCAACTCTTTGCAACCCCATAGACTGAAGCCTACCAGGCTCCTCTGTCCATGGGATTTTCCAGGCAAGAATACTGGAGTGGGTTGCCATTTCCTTCTCCAGACGATCTTCACGACCCAGGGATCGAACCCGGGTCTTCCAAGTTGTAGGCAGATGCTTTCCTGTCTGAGCCACCAGGGAAGTTTTAAAGGTGAAATCCAGTGAATTATTATAATTTATGATGGCATAAATCAAGGCTGTGTATGGTTACCCTGCTTATTTAACTTACATGCAGAGTCAGTCAGTTCAGTCGCTCAGCCGTGTCCGACGTGATGGGACCAGATGCCATAATCTTAGTTTCATCATGTGAAATGCTGGGCTGGATGAAGTACAAACTAATCAAGAGTGCTGGGAGAAATAGCAATAAACTCAGATACAGAGATGGCACAACCCTTAAAGAAGAACTAAAGAGGCTCTTGATGAAAGTGAAAGAGGACAGTGAAAAAGTAGGTTTAAAACTCAACATTCGGAAAACTAAGATCATGGCCTCCGGTCCTGTCACTTCATGGCAAATAGATGGGGAAACAGTGGAAACAGTGGCTGACTTTATTTTTGGGGGCTCCAAAATCACTGCAGGTGGTGACTGCAGCCATGATATCAAAAGACTCTTACTCCTGAAAGAAAAGCTATGACCAACCTAGAGAGCATATTAAAAAGCAGAGACATCACTCTGCCAACAAAGGTCTGTATAGTCAAAACTATAGTTTTTCCAGTAGTCAGGTATGGATGTGAGAGTTGGACCATCCAGTGAAAGCTGACTGCTGAAGAATTGATGCTTTTGAACTGTGGTGTTGGAGAATATTATTGAGAGTCCCTTGGACTTCAAGGAGATCAAATCAGTCAATCCTAAAGGAAAACAGTCCTGAATATTCATTGGAAGGACTGATGCTGAAGCTGAAACTCCAATACTTTGACCACCTGATGCGAAGAACTGACTCATTGGAAAAGACCGTGATGCTGGGAAAGATTGAAGCAGGAGAAGTGGACGACATAGGATTAGATGTTTGGATGACATCACTGATTCAATGGACATGAGTTTGAACCAGCTGTGTGTGTTGGTGATGGACAGGGAAGCCTGGAGTGTTGCAGTCCATGGAGTTGCAAAGAGCAACTGAACTGAACTGATGATGCCATAAATGAGACTATTGTTAAATTCCCCCTACCCCAATTCTTTAGGAATAAACTCTCCCACAGATAGGTTTCCACCATTTAGAAATCCAGATAAATGTGATTATAATTATGCTTAAGCATTAGAAATTATTAAGCAAACACACACAACTGTTTCTAAGACATGAAAAAAGAAGCACATTAATTGTTAGGACTTTTGTCTTTGAGTGGAGGGACTATGGATAACATTTTCACATTTTTATCCTATTTTTGTTTAATTTTTCATAATGAGCAGATTTAATTTAAATTACAAATAAGTATTACATTAAAAACAAAAAGTAAACAACTACAAAAATCTTCAAATCCAAAAATCCAAAATTAAAGAAAAGCTTGGGATTTTTGGATTTATTGTTATTCTCATAAATAATTTGGTGAAGCTGATTTTCCTTAACCGTTTTCTCCCAGGGCAGTAGATATACTTCTTTGGGCAGGGAAGATTTTAAAATGGCCTGCCAAGATTTACAACTCTTGGTTATTCAATTAAACACTAATCTAGTGTGAAAGGACTTTGCAAATGTAAATAAAGTTACTATCCATAGCTTTTGAGACAGGGAGATTTTTCTGGATTATCTGGCTGGGCCCAGTATACTCACAAGAGTCCTTCAAGAATAGAAGACAATGGCTAGGGGAAGGCAGAGATTAACTTAAAGCAAGAAGAAGCAGGAGAAATAGAATAAGGATTCTCTACATCTTTGCTGGCTTTTAAAATGGAGGAGGCCATAAATCAACGAATGTGGGCAGCCTCTACAAAATGAGAACAACCTCTGGCCTGTGTCCAGTAAGAAAAAAAGGATCTCAGTCAAACAGCTGCATAAAACTGATTTCTGCAAAACATCCTGCTTGAACCTGGAAGCAGATTCATCCCCTGAGAATCTAGATAAATAAAATAGCGTCCTTAATACTTTGTGCCATTGTAAACCCTTACAGTCATAATCATACCATACTCAGACTTCTGGCCTACAGAACTATGAATAATAAATGGGTATTTTGTTTTGTTTAATATATTTTTTTCTTGGAGCAGTTTTAAGTTCAAAGCAAAATTGAGTGGAAGGTACAGAAATTTTTCATATATCCCCTGCCCCACACACTCATATACTTCCCCATTATCAACATCTTCCACTAGAGTGGTGCATTTGTTAGCAATTGTTGAACCTACATTACACATCATAGTCACCCAAAGTCCAAAGTTTATCTGAGGATTCACTCTTGGTGTTGTAAATTTTATGGATTTGGACTAATTTATAATGATATGTATCCTTTATTATAGTATGTTATACAATAGTTTCACTGCCCTAAAAATCTTCTATAATGCCTGTTAATCCCTCAACCCCTTAACTCCTAGCAATGTGTCTTTTTTAAAATTGCTTAATTTGTGGCAATTTGTCGTAGCAACAATAGAAAAAATAATACAGGTCCCAAGCATACTCAAAGGCTCTGTAGGAGCTTATAGTCTTTTACTTTCTTTAATCCTTCTATTTTTTATTTATGGGTGTTTTTTGTGGGACTTGCGAGAGAATTTAAGGTTAATTTGATAAACCAACTTAAATTAAGTCAAAATATATTTAAATAAGAGTTTTTGTACCTTGATCTAAAATGGTGCCTCTAGCTGGGAAATTTAGACATATTATTGACTTGGCAAACATTTTACACAAGCAACCAACTCTCTTATCATTTCTTATGTACTAATACATATGCACTACCATGCATTTCCTTGAAGAGCTAGTATTGATTGTTATTGTTGTTCTAACTGGACCAGGATGACATGGTATTTTTATATCTAAGATTTTCTAATTCTCTGGAAAGTGAAATTTTCACTGTTATGAGATGATCAATATATCTTACAGATACAGAAGCTTATTGAAAAGTAAACCTTACCAACAGTCCCATTGCCAAATATCTTTGTTTTCTAAAATTAACTTCTAGGTTGCTTTAAAAAATCACTTTGCCAGTATATCTGAAATGTGGTTTTACATGCATAAATTTATGTATTGTGAAAATAGAAGTATGACTAGAAAAAGTTAAAGTTTCAATAAATAGATCCCATAGGAAAATGCTTGTACTTTTGGATTTATGAACACTATATTTGCTAGTCTTTCAAACTAGTTCACAGATTAATTATGCCATTTGCATTCCCTTAATCTGTTAAAATGCAGCTCCCTATAAAACCATTGACTAGATTCAGACTAAATTAAGTATCCAATTCATTTAGCATCAGGTTAGCCTTACAATATTAGAATTAGACAAAATTATCACTAATTTCACAAGGATTTTCACAAGTTCTCATTTGCATATGTAAATTTTCAGTGCATGCTTAAGTAGACCATACCTGTTTTAGGCTTCTACTGTAAAAAGTCCACATTTTCAGTTAATAATGTGATTCTAAATACATCATTGAGTTTTTTTTTTTTATCTAAACTCCACTAATTCAGACAAATGTTTAATTAGTTCCCAAAATCACTTAAAAACTTTAAGTGAAAGGTTAAGCAATCTTTTCAGTGGTTGCCTCTACTAAAACATGTTACCACTTGCCTGAGGAATAGATGGAGCCTCATAGAGAACCCAGACACTATGATCCTTTACTGATTTATCTCCATTCCTCCTTAGATCTGGTTCCAGTTCTGAGTCGGATTTTCAGATCTGAGTGGCAGAATCTGGTTTTAAAGGATCAACTTTACTACACATCAAAACAGTAAGTGCTGTAATGCTACCTTGAGTGAGCAGTGGAGAGTGTGAAGTATATTTAACTCAAATTTCAGCTTTAGCTTTGAAGAGGTAATGAGCCTATACTGGTCAAGGGGTCAATGCAGCATCTCTCCTGTGGAAGAAAGAACAGGAGATGAATATTTTCTAACTACAAGCTGGGACAGTGAGCAGTTTTTCAGTTGCAATGTGGTGGTGGGTGGAAGATAATTAAAATCTTTAGATGTGTATTCATCAGACCCTACTGCTCCTGCCTCATTTATTGCTGACCATGAAGGAATAAGGACCCAAATAACCCTAAAACTATGTCATGGTTGTCAGAAGCCTAGGTATTAAAAAAAAAAAAATAGACAACAGCCTTTTAAAAAATATTTTATTTTAAGGCTAAAATTAAAAGAAAACACAGTACTAAGAATGAGAAGTTTGTTGTTCAGTTGCTAAGTTGAATCTGACTCTTTCCTACCTCATGGACTGCAGCATACCAGGCTTCCCTGTCCTTCACTCTCTTCCAAAGTTTGCTCAAACTCATGTCCATTGAGTCATTGATGCCATTCAATCATCTTGTCCTCTGTCACCCCCTTCTCCTGCCCTCAATCTTTCCCAGCATCAGGGTCTTTTCCAGTGAGTTGGGTCTTTGCATCAGGTGGCCAAAGTATTGGAATATAGAGAAACTTGGATGAGTGCATGCTAAGTTGCTTCAGTCAGTTCAGTTCAGTTCTCGTGTCCAACTCTTTGTGACCCTCTGAACTGTAGCCTGTCAGACTCCTCTGTCCATGGGATTCTCTAGGCAAGAGTACTGGAGTGGTTGCCATTCCCTCGTCTAGGGGATCTCTCTGACCCGGGGATCGAATCCAGGTCTCATGTCTCCTGCATTGGCCGGTGAGGTCTTTACCACTAGCTCCACCTGGGAAGCCTGTTGAGAAACTTAACAGTACTCAAAATGTATGTGGCTCTTGTGTTATGGCAATACTAGGTGAAAACAAAACACATAGAGAATGAAGATGAGAAAATATTTTTTAAGTACCTTGACAATTATGTACTTAATGAAACTTTTCTGGCTTCTGATTTATTACAGTCAACACCTTCAGAAGCTGTTTGTTAAAATAGATAAAAATAACTCTGCAGGTTTAACATCATTTCCTGGATCTCATTTGGAAATTTGTTGTTTCCTGACAATAGTGCTTGTCAGAGTCTTGAATATTTAAGTTTTAAATCAAGAAACTCAAAGATAAATTGTCCTTGATACTGTGCTGAGTTAACATTAGATGACTGTAACACTTGTTTGTTGCACTCTTTGGTCATCAGATACAATTAGCGGATACTTTCATTGTTACCAATGTTATATTAAAAATTACAATAAGGTGTTTACAGCCTTATTCTTTTTCTAAGGCATGTGTAACCCAGCTCTTTTCAATTATGCAAAGAACAGCTTCCCTTCGCGTTACTTGACTTGTCCAAATATTAATTTTTTCTCTAATTCTCTTCTCTGAATCTGTTCTCAGCATTCTATTCTTTAACACTCCTAATTATAGTCTAGGTCTTGCTCAAGCTCTGTAGACTTGAAATTCTACACTCTGTAGAGTGTGAAATTCATTAATGAGTTGCTCTTCGTTGTATAGATTTGTTTTAAACTCGCAAGAAGGTGGCATTATTATTATGTTTTTCGTTTAAAGGTGATTGAGCAGGTAAGGCTCATTGCTGAATCATATATAACAGTATAAAGGAACATATAAAAATGATTTTCTCAAATTAATATAAAGTTCCACTGAAATATCTATGTAATAGCAGGAAAAGAATGATTTGATTTTTTTTCATGAAATGTTTTCTGTTCTCTGACTAAAGATTACCTAATTTGATTTATTTTTACTGTTTTTTAAACAAATACATATGAAAGAATATATTATGCTTATGTTTTTTTAATTAAATCTTATTTTGAGATAACTTTAGAATCACATGCAACTGTAAGAAATAATACAGGAAAATCCATGTATTCTTTGCCCAGTTTCTCCCATAGTAACACTTTGCAAAACTATTGTACAACATTACAACCAAGATATTGACATAGATAGTCAATATTAAGAAACATTTCTATCTCAAGGTTCCATCATGTTGCCTTTTTATAACCACATCTATTTCCGTCCCACCTCACCCTCTTCTTAACCTCTAGTAATCACTAATTCCTTCTCCAGTTTTATATTTTTTTTGTCATTTCAAGAATGTTATGTATACATGGAGTCATATATTAATGTAGGCTTTTGGAATTGACATTTTCCATTCAGCACAATTCCCTGGAGATTCTTCATGTTGTGTGTATTAGTAGTTCATCCTTTTTATTGCTTCTTAGTATGTTATGGATGTACAACAGTTTGTTTACTCATTAAGGACATCAGGCTGTTTCTACTTTTGGGTGATACAAATAAATAGCAAGCTGTTACAAACATGAATGTACATGTTTTTTGTGTGAACAAAAGGCTTCAATTATCTTAGGTAAATTCCTGGGGGTGCAATATTTGGGTTTTATGATAGTTGAATTTTCATTTTCTAAGAAAATTGCCACTATTTTCCACAGGGACTGTACCATTTTAATTCCCACCAGCATTTGGGATTTTGATCAGTAAGTCACATTTGGTCTTTATGTCAGCTTTCATATTTAGATCTCCAATTGATCTATACTTGTTTTATTTTTATAAAGTAAGAATTACAATTTACTATTTTTCTGTATGATTTTCAACTGCATCCAACTGACCACCATTCTGCTTTAATTCAGGTGAATATAAAGATGTGGGTCTATTTCTAGACTTTATAACATTTCATTTATCTGTCTACCTTTGTGACAATATTACACTGCTCTTACTACTGTAGTGTTACCATCGATCTAGTACTTAGTAGTTAGTTTAAATTCTCCAGTTTTGTTTTTCTTCTTTAATATTGATTTGTCTATACATTTTAGAATCAGCTCGTAAATTTCTACAAAAACTCAGATTTTTTCACTTGGATTTCATTAAATTTGTAGGTCAGTTTGAGAAGACTGACTTATTTACAACTTGAATTTTCAAATGACTAATATAGTATGATGTATCTATTATTTAGATCTTTGTCAATTGTTCTCCATAATATTTTTAGAATTTTACCAAGTGCTGTGCCTACCTTTATTGACATGATTATTAAATTTCTCTCCCTTTTGTAGTCAATATTGCACAATATATAGATTGACTTTTCAAATGTTGAGACCACCTTGAATTCCTGTAATCAACACTGTTTGTGATTCATAATCATTGTTATTTATTATTTATCACTAGACCTAATTTGCTAGTATTTTAATTAGTTCATTACCTTCATGTTTATGCGAGAAGTTGGACTATACCTTTATCAAGTTTCGATGTCAGCATTGTCCTAGCCTCTTGAAACAAATTGTGAAATTTCTCTTCTTTCTCTATTTTTCAAAAGTGTTTGTATAGGATGTATAGGATTAGTGCTATCTCTTCCTTAAATTTTTGTTAGAAGGATTTTTTCTTAATTAGAAGAATTTTAATAGCAATTTCAGTTTTTGAGAGATAAAGGAGCATGCAAATATTTTTATTTTACCAATTTTGATATATTTTGTTTCTAAGGAATTTGTCTGTTTTCCCTATATTGCTGAAGTAAAGTTTTTGCTATCTGTGAGCTTGTTGGCAGTGCTTCGCTCTCTCTCTGTTATTCTTATTTAGTCTTAAATTTTTGCCTTCGAATTTTCTTTATTGTATACTTCTATTTCATTTTCTTCTCATATTGTCATTATTGTTCTAGTTTATTTGGGTTAGTGTTACTGTAGTTTCTTAAGAAACAAGATATTGATTTTTAACCTTTTAGATTAAGTATTTCTTTAAAACTATATATATTTCTCTCTAAGCTCTGTTTTAATTACATTCCATCCATTTTGATATATTGCTTATTAAGTTTGGAGAAGGCAATGGCACCCCACTCCAGTACTCTTGCCTGGAAAATCCCATGGAAGAAGGAGCCTGGTAGGCTGCAGTCCATGGGGTCGCGAAGAGTCAGACATGACTGAATGACTTCACTTTCACTTTTCACTTTTATGCATTGGAGAAGGAAATGGCAACCCACTCCAGTGTTCTTGCCTGGAGAATCCCAGGGATGGGGTCACACAGAGTTGGACACGACTGAAGTGACTTAGCAGTAATCATTAAGTTAAATTTTTTCTCTTTCTATTTCTTTTTGTTTAATACATTTTCTTAAAATGTGTTTTTTAATATTCTAGCAAATTTGACTTCTTAATGAATTTTGCTTGATGTTCAAATTAACTCTGTTGTGGTCACGAGAGTACTGAAATATTTTAATTATTGAAATTTGTTTAAGCTTGTATCCTCATCTAGCATATGGCTAATATTGTTGAGTTCTGTGAGTCCTTAAAAAGAGTATTCTGTCATTGTTGGGTATAATGTTCTAGTTATATTTTCAAAAATTGCTTTACAACTAATATGTTTATTTTCAAACAGAATTCCAAAAGGTAATATTTCATGAAAAAAAGTTTATCCCTTTCCTTTAACTATATGAAATTGAATGATGAAAGGATTTATCCATCATCCTTTGTTTAATGTGAGAATATCATTGACTCTATTTCTTAGAAGAAATTCCTCCCTTTATATTCTTTTTCTAGCAATTTAGTTCAAATCTGTTCATCATTTGACAAGGTAGTGGTAGATCTGAGAAAACAGGCTTATCGTTTTGGACTCCATTTAGAAAATACTATTTTGAGAATAAATCCCAAAGTGTCATTCTTTAAAAAAGGGAGTAAGAAAAACAAAGCTAATAAAATTATAAAGAGAAATCTTTCTTCCATCTCATTGTCACTCTTGATAGTGCAATCTAGATTGAGGTGCAGAGTTGAAAGAGAAATAATCCGTATTTACCCTTTGTGCAGTTGTACAGAAAAGCGGAAATAAAGATGTCAGCACCTCTTTGCAGGAACATGACTTTGCTCCTTCTCTACTTGATTGCTGACTAAATTCTAGCAGCACTTTGATGATGATTTGAGAGTTTGGCGTTATCCTCTGTTAAATGTTCTGCATGTCTTAGTGCAACTCAGAAGCCCCATATTATCACTGTAACCTGCAATTCTGAATGTATTAAGCCTGTTTATACCACCATTTTCTGGGCTTCTCTTTTCTAACTCATCTTCCTTCTTGCCACAGTTCTCCCTCATACATCTGACACTTTCCCTTTTCTTTGTTACTTAGTGAAATGAAGCGTGTTTATGCTATTGAAGGTCCTCCCCCACCCCCACCCCTGACACAGTCAACTATAATCTATTGCTACATTACATGAATTCCATTATTTTTCCACTGTGTTAACTTCAAGTGCCTTAAGCTGAGTTCTGGTACCATGGGACCAAAAGAACTAGAGTTTGTGAAAGTGAACTTATCACCAAAGCAATATATCTATAATTTAATAGATTGCTTATTCATTCAGGTATCTGTAAGATTTCCCAGGGAATTTCACAAGTTATGCCATTTAAATAAAACCCATTACATCTCATGTTCAAGGCAGAATAAACTAGATTCTATTTGGAACATTCAGAAACAACAAACACTGGAAGGACGAGACATTTAAAAAAAAATAAAATTTCAGTAAACTTTAAGATATCACTTTCTAACTTGCCTAATTCACATCTCCTTGGACTCTTTCTCATTATTATTTACCTGAGTTTTAACAATGCATCATGTTTCTGTGATGGCATCTTAAATGTATTTTGGTATAAAGTCCAATAGCAAGTCTTGTAATTTAAGAGAATAGTTAACTAAAACCCTAGTGTAAGCCATAAAATCAAGCTCTAGAACACTTTTCCTTCCCCCAAAACAGAGAGAGACCACAGGAGCTCATAGGATATTGTAGGAAAGTTTCATAATTTCATCCCTCTCTGGGCTCTTTTGTAATATAATTTTATTTATTTACTTATTTTTGGCTGTTCTGGGTCTTTGTAGCTGCATGGGTTTTTCTCCAGTTGTGAGCGGAGACAACTCTCAGGTGGCCGTGCACTGGCCTGTCATTGAGGTGACTTCTCTTTTGCAATGCGTGGGCTCAATAGTTGTCTCATGAAGTTAGTTGCCTGGCGGCATTTGGGATCCTCCTGGACTAGGGATCGAACCCATGTCTCCTGCATTGGCAGGCAAATTCCTACCCAGTCTGCCACCAGAGAAACCTCACTTTCTGGGATCTTAATTATATACCCCAAGTACTATGCACTGGATGACTTAACAGATCCACAGTCTAATGGTGCAGTCTTTGGGATCTTCTTATTAAGTGCATTGCTTTTTAAAATGTCAATGATAAAATAAAAAATCATCCATGACAGCTTCTGTTTTCTCCATTGTTAAAAGATAAATACTACTTTACTTAAGTAGAGACCAAATATTTGATCCTTTCACCCCTTGAATTGATTGTGTTTATTAACAAAAAGTCATAGAGAAAATTCAAACCACGGTTACACTAGAACATGGAGAGAGTTTAATTGAATTATACAACATTACTAACTTAATTCCAAGGTCAGGTACTATTTTTAAAATCTGTAATGACAATACTCACTACTGCTTTTCTGCCTATCACCAATATTGTAGCCAAAGATTTGCAATCCATTTTGGTTTCCTTTTCTCTTTTCAGAAAGAGATATAAATTTAGACTTCTAGATTGCTTATCAGAGTCGACATTAAGACATTCTGGTGACTAAATGGCAGGAAGAAAATTTTTAGGCACAATAAACCACTTTTCTGCACTCATTTCCTTTTTCAATGACTTTTTGCTATCTGTGTATGATGATAGAACAGGAATGTGAAGGAGCACACGACTGGGTGAGCCAGCTCTGGTCCAGCTCTGACATTATTTAGTTGGATAATATTATCTAAGTCTGTGAAACTCCTTGTCTTCCAAAATGGAACCAATTGCTACATCACTGGGTTGGTGTAAATATCAAAGAAAATATTGCATACAAAATTTAAAAAGACAGTTCTTATTATCATCCTTTGTAAGTGGTTCAAACTAAGGTTGGGGAAGCAATGGAGAGGAAGAAAGATGAATGTCTATTCATTAATTTGCTAACTTCCAAATAATGTAATAAGAAATTTTATAGATTAGTGATTATAAGTTTGACACTATTGACAATTTATATACATATGTGTGTGTACATATATTAATTACATATAGTTAAATGTTCTATAGTCACTTAGATTTCTAATCATTTCTGAAAGGAAAAAGGTAACCTCCAAAATTAAAATTTCTGTAGTGTGGCATTTTGCCTTGAGTCTTGTTTTTTTCCAGTGCTGTATTCTATTTTGGTAAATGCACTAAGATGACTAAAAGAATGTGCAACAAGTCTTATGTGAAAGTAGGGCAGGCTATTCTCACCTTAGAGTCAGGCAGGCTGCATTTCTAGCAGGTAAGACCATATGATGCAGCGTCAGATTGCCACAGCTTCATCACTTCCTAGTTGTGTGAATTTGACGAGCTATTTAAACATTATGAACCCCAAGTTCAGCATCTATAGAATGGGGGTTAAAAAAAAATCTATTTCTTAGAGTTGTTATGAAGTTAGATGAGTTAATAAATGTACAGCATTTAGAATAGTTTCTATCAGACAGTAAATACTCAGGACATTTTAATTATTGCCATTCTCAGATTTTATAGCCTAGGACTTCGCTGATAGCTGTACCTGTGGCTCCGATGGTAAAGAATCTGCCTGTAATGCAGGAGACCCAGGTTCGATCCATGGGTCAGGAAGAACCCCTGGAGAAGGGGATGGCAACTCACTCCAGTATCCTTGCTATATGACTCTTTTACTCTGTTTTCTACCACCTGTCTATTTCCTCTCCAAAGCTCTTATTTTTCCCCTCATATTTCTCTTTCCATCTTTTCCTTCACTGGAAACAGATGAAATCTTGATTGTACAAGCTGAAAAGCAGGTCTCTTCTTACCACACCAGGCCACAAGTGGGAGCTGAACTGTCTAAGCATGAATGATGGAATTGGACTGATGTGAGCAAATTTCATATGCCTCAGTGTTATTTGTGGTGTCAGATATATTTGTAGAATCCTTCCATTTGAAAGGTCCTCTTAGATTAAATTAAAGGTTATAAGTGATGCTCACAGCCCTCTGCCACAAGCACATTATAAATAGTGTAACTTCTGAGAAAACTGCAAGTGTTTAACTAAATGCCTAGATATTTTGGACAGTCATAGTTTGCAAGATATACAACAGCCATTTTAATAATAACACCATCTCTGTCTTACTGACACTTCCATATCCCCTATCCTTTCACACATTGTTTTTCCTCAAAGAATACATTACCTTCTAAGCTATTATATATTTGTTTATTTAATTTTTAAGCTTTCCATCTCTACCCTCTGAAATGTAACTTTCATAAGAATGATGATTTACGCCTGTTTTCTTTATCAGTATATTCCCTCAATCTCAGAAAGGGACACATAATAGGTATATCAAGTTAACAATGCCTCTCATTGACAAAAATCAGTTTATTTTTCATAAGAACTTTACACTTTCTTTGCCTCGTCTCATATGAGAGTTATTCATTCATTCACTTACTATTACTCAGTATTGTTGATATCAAATCCATGCCCAAAACTGAACTCCTAACCTTTCCTGTGAAATTTATTCCATTCACTTCTTCCCAATCTGAGTGAAATTCAAGCTATTCTTCCAGTTGCTTAGATCAAAAAATCTAGGGTCATTTTTGACCTGTTTTTTCTCATGTATCCTTTCCAAAAGCAATGCTTTTAACTCTATCTTCCAAATATTTCTGAAATTTAAACATCTGTTATCATTTCTGTTGCTTTCATAGTGGTGGCCAGCATCTTCTCTTGTCTAGGTTATTGCAAAACATACCTAATTAGTCTCCCTGATTCCATTTTTTCCTGGACAGATTTAGCTGTTAGATTCTTTCAGTCAGAACAAAGCACAAAGACCTTCAAGGATTTATAAGACCCATTTCAGTGCTTGAATCATCTCTTAGTAAATTAATCACTCATCTAAATTTCAGCCGTGTTAGACTCTCCTCTGTTCTTGGATTTTACCAAGCACACTCTATCTCAGGGCTATTTTGTTGTCTTCTCCTTTGGGATGGCATGCTGTTCTTCCAGACACTGCAGGAAATTTCTTCTGATTCAGTGAGTAGATCTTGTGTATAATTTGACCTATGACTTTTAGACGATATACCCTCTTTATTTGCAAAGTGAAATAGAACTATCCTTTATATTTTTATGGCCTTGTGGCAATGATACGCTTTAATGTTGGTTAGGTTATACATTATTCAGGTCCTAAAACTACACTAGAGAAAACTGTAAATGATTATGGGGAAAAAAAGGCTCAAATGGTCAAATATGTTGTGTGTAATATAAACTAAATGATGGCTTCCTGGGTGGCTCCATAGGTAAAGAATCCAACTGCAATGCAGGAAATAGAGGAGACACGGGTTCAGACCCTGGGTCAGGAAGATCCCCTGGAGCAGGAAATGGCAACCTGATCCAGCACTCTTGCTGGAAAATCCCCACAGAGGAGCCTGATGGGCTGTAGTCCATGGGGTCACAAGGAGTCAGAAACGACTGAGGCAACTGAACACTCATGAGTTGCACACAAGGGAAATCTGTGATAACTTGTTTCAGTAACTGGGTCTATGTTTCTCACACTTGAAACAATGTCTGCCAGCTTCTAAAAGCACACACTAGCTCCTCTAGATTGATTTCCTCTTTTTTTTTATCAGTTATTGGACAATTGGCCACCAGAGTGTAGAATTTATGAACTGCTTTGTGCAGTTATTTGACAAATGAAAATCAGTATCTGTGGAAGATGATGTTTTGCTGCTGGTTTCAACATGGACAGACTAACAATCTCAGAGTTTGTGAGAGTTTTATGATTGGTAGTACAGTATATTATTGAGGATAATCTCCAGAGTCAGAAAGCCTGTATCTGACATCCATTTAACCACTTACTGGGCTTCCCAGGTGGTTCAGTGGTAAAGAGAGCCGCATGAGATACAGGCTTGATCTGTGGGTCAGGAAGATCCTCTGGAGTAGGAAATGCAACCTACTTCAGTATTCTTGCCTGGAAAATTCCATGGACAGGGGAGTCTGGCAGGCTACAGACCATGGGGTTGCAAAAAGTTGGACACAACTGAGTGCACACACGTGCACACACACACACCCTCTTACTAGCTGTGCACTCATGCAAGTTGTTTAAACTCTTTCAGTTTCTTTATCTATTAAATGAGAATAATAACAGTAACTACCTCAGAAGGTTGTTAAGAAAATTACAAGTGAGTTAATAAATGCAGTTCTCTTAAACAGTGCTGACCTACATAGATGCATACTCAGAAACTGTTCTTTATTACTATGTTCCACTTCTCTTTCCTTTTAAATAATATTCTTTGGTGAGGAAAACGTAGATGCATCTAAGAGTCTGTTAGCTTGTTGGTTTCACTCACAAAAGCTGTTCTCAAACACTTACACACAAAATTTTATATACACTTCCCATAGGTTTACAGAGACCCCTGAAGCTCATTCTTATAATAAATGACTAAATGTCTCTATGCATGTGTGCTCAGTCCGGTCTGACTCTTTGTGACCTCCTGGACACCAAGTAACCTGCCAGGCTCCTCTGTCCAATCACAGCAGTAATCATGTTAAATATGAATAGTCTAAACACAATAGTTAAAATACAGAGATTTCCATATTGACTAAAAAAGCAAGATCCAAACATATATGCCATCTGAAGAAAACCCAATTTAAAAATCAAGTTATTAATCATTTAAATTGAAAAGGGTGAAAAACGTATATCATATATATGGGAAAGATTAACTCAGGAGATCCGCATTGTTCAAACCCTGCAATTCCAAAGGGAGTCTTTTTGTCATTATTGGCCTTTGGGCGGTGGAGTTGGGCGGTTGGGTGGTGGCTTCTGGATAATGAGCTCTTTTAATGTTCTTTCTGAAAAAAGGGTATAGTTTTGGGCCTGCAACTTTGGCTATGCTGAATTAGTTGGCTTAGATAGTTATGGTAGTGATGTGATTTGTGGTGAATATCTACTTTTACTCTGAGTTTCTGGGTCTTGAGGAATTAAGGTCAGTCAAATGAAGATCCTGGCATCTTTTCCCATCACTTCATGGCAAATAGATGGGGAAACCATAGAAACAGTGAGAAACTTTATTTTCTTGGGCTCCAAAGTTACTGCAGATGGTGACTGCAGCCATGAAATTAAAAGGCGCTTGCTCCTTGGAAGAAAATAACCAACCTAGACAGCATATTAAAAAGCAGAGACATTACTTTGCAAGAAAGGTACATATAGTCAAAGCTATGTTTTTTCCAGTAGTCATGTGTGGTTGTGAGAGGTGTACCATAAAGAAAGCTGAAAGCTGAAGAATTGATGCTTATGAACTGTGGTGGTTGGAGAAGACTCTTGAGAATCACTTGGAGAGCAAGGAGATCAAACCAGTCAATCCAAAAGGAAGTCAACTCTGAATGTTCATTGGAAGGACTGATGCTGAAGCTGAAGCTCCAATATTTTGGCTACCTGATGTGAAGAGACGACTCATTGCAAAGGACCCTGATGCTGGGAAAGAGTAAAGGCAGGAGAAGAAAGGAGCGACAGAGGATGAGATGATTGGATGGCATCACCGACTCAATAGACATGAGTTTGAACAAATTCGGTGAGATAGCAAAGGACAGGAAAGCCTGGCATTTTGTAGTTCATGGGGTGACAAAGATTCAGACACCACTTAGTGACTGAACAACCACAGCATTTACCACATGTACTACAAATGATTGATTTTTACAAAAATTAGGTGAGATCTTTGACTTTAAAGATTTTAGCACAATCCCAGCACATGAGACACTAATGTTAACTAGTATTTTAGGTGGGATGCCTAGGTTGATGATACTGAATGAGTATGCTACCAAGTCATTTATTATTAACAAATTGCCTTTGAGGTAGTTACTGTCTTGCTTTTTGAGAAGTGATATCTTATCACTTTGTCACCTGATTCACAATTTGAATAACAAGTATTTCAAAGAATTTAACTTGTTTAAGGAAATGTACTGCAGTAATTGAAATTACACCTCTAAGAGGCAATATAAATGAACACATAAGGGATATAAATCTTTCTCTCACCTTTCTTTCTCTATTTGTGTGTGTGAGAGGGGATGGGAGTTCTTTTGGGGGTTCAAGAAATATTTATTAAGAAGAAATATTAACTTTGGTAGTTAATAGATGTGAAATTATTGATTTTATTTTTTTGTACTCAGAATAACATCTCCCCAAACTGGAAGCCCCTAATTATTTAGCTGACACATTTTTTTCTTAAAGCTAGTGATGCCATGAGAGAAGAGTGCTCTTCCTAAGTCCTTGGTGCATCTGGCCCTCCATTTCTATCTCACTGGCCCAGGACCACCCTCAGTTGGGCACTTTATTGGCTCTGGTGACCTATAAGCCAGAGATGCAACTTCTAAATTATGCAGTTCATTCTTTAGATTGTTGGAATGTGCTTCAATCTTGCTATTCAGTTATATAAAAAGTCCTGCTTTTAGATTTGAGATTTGATTCTGTCTCGTGGGCTTATTGTTTGTAGTTAAAAGAAGGCTGCTCCTGTGCTTGGAAACTTCGGGGATCAATCTTGAGTGTTTGAAATATTTGCTTAAAGTTACTTGCTTGATCAGGCTTTTAGCTGATTGCTAAAAGTTCAGTGTTTGCTTTATGCAATTCTAGAGGGTACTGTTATGAAGCACTCTACAAATTGCTGCTGAAATGTACATTATTATCCAAGGGTCTTATTTCATTTGGTCATATTCTTCTATCTGCAATGAGCACAGAAAGAAATATTTAGGGCATTTCTTTACAGAAAAATAAATACAAGAAAAAAATAGGAGCTTCCAGGATAATCTTCTGAAGGAACTCATTAAATTGTAGTTAAAGTATTTGTTTCATACCTTCATTTAAGTCAAACTTTAAAATCTATTAACAATTATTTTGAAGTACTTACTGACGTGTCTATGAAAATTAATCAAAATAACCAACAAATAAACTGCAGATATTTCATAATATTTGTGATAATTATATATGAGAGAAGGACTAAAATTTAATTTAAAAAGACTGGCTATTAACTCCTATCAGTCAAATCATTTGAAAATATATTTTCCTATTCTGTAGGTTGTCTTTTCATTTTGCGAATGGTTTCCTTTGTTATGTGAAAGCCTTTAAGTTTAATTAGGTCTCATTTGTTTATTTTTTCTTTTATCTCCTATGCTTTAGAAGACAGATTCAAAAAGTATTGCTAGGATTTATGTAAAAAATGTTCTGCCTATCTTTTCCTCTAGGGGTTTTATGGTTTCTGGCCTTACACTAGGTCTTTAATCCATTTTGAGTTTATTTGTATATGAGGTTAGAGAATGTTCTAATCTTATTGTTTTACATGTAGTTGTTCAGTTTTCCCAACACCGCTTATTGAAGAGACTGCATTTTCTCTATTGTATACCCTTGCCTCCTTTGTCATAGATTAATTGGCCATAAGTGTGCGGATTTATTCCTGGGCTCTCTATTCTGTTCCATTGATTTATGCATCTCTTTTTGTGCCCATATCATACCATTTTGATTACTGTAGCTTCGTAGTATGGTCTAAAGTCAAGGAGGATGATTCATCCAACTCTGTTCTTGTTTTGGGTATTCTGGATCTTTTGTGTTTCCATACAAATTTTGAACTTATTTGTTCTAGTTCTGTGAAATTATCTCATAGAGAGAACAAGTTAGAGGTTACCAGAGGGATGAGGGGAGGTGGGAGGGACAAAACAGTGGTAGGGGATTAAGAGGTGCTGTTAGATATAAAATAAGTTACAAGGACTTCATGTCAAACAGGGAATATAGCTAATATTCTGTAATAGCTATAAATGAAATATAAACTTTAAGGGTTGTGAATCACTACATTGTACATCTGCAACTTATATAATACTGTTCATCAGCTGTACTTCAGCTAAAAAATGTTTTTAAAGTCTGACTGGCACTTTCAGTTCTCTTGTGTAAACAATGAACAAGGTAATAGATGCAAGAGTATACTGTGGGTTAAAGTTGATTAATATAATAATCTCTTCTATTAATTAAAAGTAAAGTAACAAATTTAAATAATTTTTAATTTACATATGCCCAATGTATATTTCAGGCTTCCCTGATAGCTCAGTTGGTAAAGAATCTGCCTGCAATGTGGGAGACCCCGGTTCAATTCCTGGGTTGGGAAGATCCCCTGGAAAAGGGATAAGTTACCCACTCCAGTATTCTTGGGCTTCCCTTGTGGCTCAGCTGGTAAAGAATCCACCTGCAATGCAGGAGACCTGGGTTCAATCCCTGGGTTGGGAAGATCCCCTGGAGAAGGGAAAGGCTACCCACTCCAGTATTCTGGCTTGGAGAATTCCATGAGCAGTCTATGGAGTTGCAGAGAATCAGACACAACTGAGCGACTTTCACTTTTCAATGTATATTTCATTTTAGTAAATAATATTTCCCTCACTAGATTGTAAGCTTCATGAAGACAAGAATTTTTATCTAGTGTATCCAATGTTGTATCTTCAGTATCCAGAACATGTGTCATGAAGGAATGATCTCATATTTAAATGATCTAAAAATTGAAAGAGAGGGAAGAGATCACCCTCCCTTCCCTCATTGTGTCCACAAATCTGTTCTCTATGTTTGTATTTCCATTGCTGCCCTGCAGATAGGTTCATCAGTACCATCTTTCTAGATTCAGTACACATGCATTAATATACAATACTTGTCTTTCTTTTCTACAACTTAACTTCACTCTGTATAATAGGCTCTAGGTTCATCCACTTTATTAGGACTGGTTCAAAGGAGAGGTTGGGATGAGTTGAGAGAATACAATGGAAACATATATTTCACCAAGTGGAAAATAGATAGCAAGTGGGAATTTGCTGCGTTACATGAAGAACTCAACCCAGTGCTCTGTGACCACCTAGATGGGTGGGTGGGGTGGGGTATTGGGAGGGGGTTCAGGAGTGAGGGGACATAAGTACACCTGTGACTGATTCATGTTGATGTATGACAGAGGCCAACATAATATCGTGAAGAAATTTTCCTCCAATTAAAAAAGAGAGAGAGAAAATTAAAAAAAAAAAAATGAAGGTTTGTTCCTTTCTGTAAACCCAGGACTACTATGACATCAGCTCATAGTAGATGCTCAATAAATGGTGCATGTTTAGAGCCTGCCCACAACGTTGGCCTCCAAGTGGTAGTTTACTGCACACAGTTAATTCTCATGAACATTTGCCAAACTTTATGGAGTTCATGTTTAAAAAAAAATTTTTTTTCAAAGTGATGATACATCTAACAAATAAAATAAATTACCCTGACAACAAGACCAGGCATACTGAATAATCAAGTGAAATATTCCCCAATTCTCAGGCACTGTTTCACCAAAAGTTACAGGTTGTTTAGGAAAAATTGTTCCATCAAAAAATTTCATACCAGTCATGTAATAACATTTTGTTTGTAAATGTAACCTCTTTCTGAGAGATGTGTTAAAAGCCCTTCAGTTAAGTCATTGATGAGAATCATTTCAGGATGATTAAAAAATACAATTTCATATTGAGAAATCAGCTATTATTTTGATGTTTAAGTAAATATGTGGTTTCTTATTTACAATTAATTTTAAATAATCACTTTTGTGTCTAGATAGAAAAAAATATACCCAGGATTATATACTATGAGTTCTCAAAAATGCTATTTTTCTCTGAAAAATATTATTAAAATATTTGACTTCACATTCTTCTTATATCACACTGATTTTTTTTTTTAGGTACACTAAAAGTCTTTCTCATGTGAATGCTGCCCCATTGTCTTTTCCCATATATAAATGTTTCTATTTTTATATTTCTATTTCTATAGAATCTCTCAGATCCATTTTTCCTATCTAGTCCACTTGTTTTTAATGCAGTTCATATCCTGTTCAAGAGGCTACTTTAGTAATCTGCTGACTCGGTTTCATTGTCTGTCTATTTCTAGGTCAGTAGACATCATTATTTCTCGCCTGGCCCCTTGGGCTTCAACATCCACAGTTTCATTCTTCCTCTGTGTTAATCTTGTCTACACTACACCCAGAGTATTCTTTTAAAAAGATCACATCATATCTTGTTAGTTTCTGCTTTATATCTTTCAGGTAAATTCCCTTTGTTCTGAGAATGAAATCCAGACTCCTCACAAGGGCCTGGATGGTTAGGAATATGAGACCTTTGCCTTTTTGCAGTTGTTGCCTTCTTACTCTTTATTTTCTATCCCTTTTAGACTACAATAAGCCTAACAACATCAGTTTTACAGATGTGCAAATGAAAGCTTAGAGAGATTAAGTTTATCTGCGATTATATAACTAATCTATGACAGAATGAGAAATTCAGAAAACAAATATGTTTGCATTATTTCTAGAAATCCCACATATTAACAACATAGAAGAAATGCTGCAACCCGAGGCCTTTCCCTCCGCCATCTAGGCACATTTTCATTATTTTCACTGTAATACAGTTGATTGCAAGGAACTTGTTAGACAGAAATAAAACTAGTGATTTTGAGGAGTGGAAAGGATGGAGAGTGAGTGGTGGAATTATTGTGAGAATAAACACTAATTTATTACTCAAAGGAGGAAAAATCTTATATTGAGCTTTTATAATAATGTCATTGCCAAAATGTTTCTCTAGTGTGGAGAATAAAGTGAAAAGAAAGAAATTTGGGGAGACAATATACAATTTAGTGGGGGATTATTTGAGTAAAAGTGTATGTTTTCAGCAAAAAGTGGCACAATTGTTAACAGACCTCATATTTAACACTTCTCTCTGACTAACTATTGAGTTGAAATGCTTCTGATAATTTTAAATAAGGATCAAATTTAATTATTTTAAGTAATTTCTTCTGACATCATTTGGGGTGTTGCTTTCTGCTGAGGACTATACAGGCAGGCTCCTCAATGGTTGTTCCTCTCTTAGTGGCATGACTTACTGGCAATTTCCACTTGAACCTGAGAATTGAGGTAATATCCACAATAGATCTATTTTTGGCAACAACTCTGGCAAGAGTGTTTGATAGAAGCTGATGCAGTCTGAAATGTGATTGCTGATGCTAGTCATCCAAGACAATCACTGTGTCAACGTCATGCATAACTGTCCCTGAGCTATATTTTTACATATAGCTCATCTTACTTTTCTACAGTCATTCATTTCCTTTGTAGGATAAAAATATTATACAACATTTAGTATATTAGAATTAATGACCTATCTGCTTTGTAAAAGGTGTGTTAATAAATGTGTGGCTCAGACAGTAAAGAATCTTCCTGCAGTGCAGGAGACCTTGGTTCGATGTCTGTGTGGGGAAGAGCCTCTGAAGAAGGGAATGGCAACCCACTCCATATATTTGCCTGGAGAATTCCATGGATAGAGGATCCTTGCAGGCTGCAGTCTGTGAAGTCACAAAGAGTTGGACACAACTGAGCAACTAACACTTTCACCCATATTTAATTCAAGAAGTAAGCTAATAAGCAGTCACTACTGTAGTAGTAGTCCTACCATTTATTAAGTCAAGAACAGTTTGATTTTATATTACCAAAATCCTGCAATGACCTAGCCAACTACATCAAACTGACGGTATTTTCTTACATGTTATTTAGATTCTAACAATTAAACTAGAAATGTAGCATATTAATTCTCAGAGCCCTCATCCCTTGATTTTTTTCCAAATTTTTTAATTAGTTAGTTATTGATTCAAGGGTTGTCTGATTCAAGGAATATTACACTACTCTGGCCAATGGACATTTACAAAATATGAATGAGGTGCTGAAATTTTGAAGAACGGGATAGTAAAATTTTTATAAATGGATATTTACAAAATATGAATACAGCACTGCCAATTCTGAACTTTCAGGGTTCTGGAAATCTTTATTGGTGTGGATGAGTCAATGGAGGAAGTACAAAAGGTGGAGATAATGGGTAAAAGGCCTTAAAATTACATAACATAACTGGAAAGTAATATAGGGATAATTTAGTATTAAACTCCTCAGTTTCCAGGTTTGGATACAAATACAGAAAGATGAAATGGTCTATGAACTAGTTAGTCCAATATTCTTTCTTCTGTCTCTTGAATTGCAATAGTCTTCTTTAACAACAACAAAAGTCTATATTAAAACTATATTGTACTTAATTAGGGAACTTGATTGTAGTTTCTGAAAACATAGGATTTATTCTGAAGCTGTGGAATGTCTAAGGTATTCTTTGTTTCTTCTCTTGCTATCTCTTTTGTTTAAAAAACTTTGTCTTTCCAATAACATATGAGATCCGGTTGTCTGTTTCTCTATAAAACTGCATCACTATTTTGAGGTGATTTAAAAATTTTAATTCTTTTATGTTTTGTCTGGTGCAACCAGTACTTGAGGCTATATCTTAATGAATGAAAGCACCATAATATGAATCATTCCAAATCAGAGAAGCCAGGAAATGGTACACAGTCAAAAATATTTGAGATGTATTTTAAAAAGCAGCCCTGAAGGTGTCATGGAAAGCTACTGTTCACAGCCAAAATAAATAACTGTTTTGGAACAGAAGAAATTAGTGACTGAGAGCACTAAAGAATGCAGATGGAAGCTCCACAGAGTCCTGGGACTAGCATTGACCCAGCCCTGACTCCACTACTAATTTAACTTTGTGATTTTACACTTTCACTTCAAATCACTAGGCCTCAACTTTCTCACCTCCACAAAGAAGAGATTAGATTGGAGAGTCTCGATGTTCCTTCCCTATAAAATTCTGATTTTAGGTCTCAAGTTTTCTCTTCTGCAGCTATATATATATGGGATAGAACTTGGAAATAAATTAATTGTTTTTAGGTCACTGGCACCCATCGGACGTCTAGGTATAGTAAAAGAGGAACTATTGCTGGAAGAGTTCTCATACAGATTTTGAACATAATATAAATACACATGGTCATGAGTAAATATACTTTTAACCATAACTGAGAAGAAAAGAAAGCTTCCTAATCATGTTAAATTTTTCATAATGATATCTTAAAGAAATGGCTGGATTGTTATTTTCAACTAGAACTTGAGAGCAAAGAAATACTAGGAATCTATAAATTATTTGAAGCACAAAGAAACTTGTTTTTGTCATTTCCCTCAAACTTAAGAAACAAATATAGCTTGCAAAATGGATCTTGATTTATTCAGTGCTGAGAACAATACCAAACGTGATGATGTAATCAATACTTCTGCCTCATCCAATTATTTTTTGCCTTTTAATGTCACATCTGGGACACCTGTGACTTCACTGCATAGGGCCCAGAACTTAACCAGACACATGTTAATATTTTATAGTGTACAATCTTTACATAATCATCAAGACATTGAGTAGAGGTTATTATTAACTCCATTTAATAGGTGAAGGGGGAGAACATTTTAATTTTCTCAGTGTCAAATAGATTGTAAATGATGGAACAAAGTTTTAAATCTTTGTCTTCTAACTTAGGATCCCTGGGTTAAGCTCCCTGCATTCCCTTGGCACTAATATTCACTTATATCTGAATAACAAGACCAGTGTCAAATTCCCGGTCTTGATAAGGTAAAAATGCTCTTCCCTTTACAGTCGCAGACTTGTCTGGCTTTACTCCTACCTCATGAATTAGAAAGGCAATGCTTGCATGTGCGTGCTCAGTCACTCACTAGTGTCTGACTCTCTGTGATTCCATGGACTAGAGCCTGCCAGGATCCTCTGTCCATGGAATTTACCAGGCAAGAATCCTGGAGTGGGTTGCCATTCCATATCCAGGGGATCTTCCCGACTGGAGGGTCATACCCACATCTCTTGCATCTCCTGCACTGGCAGAAGGATTCTTTACCACTGTGCCACAAGGCAGTACTATATACTTTAAAAACAGTGAGGTAAAATGTCTTGTAGCACTGGGCCTCAGGAGCGAAATGGAATTACTGAGGTGGAATCCTAGCCATCAAGTACTTTATTATGTGATCATAAAGAACAGTGAGGTTACTCTGCTTTTAGCCCCCTTTGGCACAAGGGAATATGCTTTAAAATATCTTTTAAAAATATAAAGGCTATTTGTGCAAATCATGCATATTTTTATTCAGTCCTGTGTTTATATAAATCTATTTCTGAAGAAAGAGTCTTGATGATAATTTAAGTGAATGAATTAATTAAAATTTAATGATACTTTTTTCTTGAAAGAAATTTAGAAACTATTCCAAATTTATCTAATCCATAGATTCACATTTATAGAATGTATTAAGATGCATTCTGTCTATATAATTATTTCATATTTTGGAATGAGAGGCATGAACTATAATTAGTTTAGCACAGTGATTTAAAATTTTATAAACTCCTTTCTTCCTTGGACCTAGTTGTCAGAGAAGCACATTCATTTAATATTTATTAGAAGTTGGAGCCGGCTTTGAATATCAACATTCTTGTAGTTCATCCCATTCTTTAATGTGATTTTTCTAGAGGGATCAGAGGACTTGACTTGTATAAAATATCAATTACTGTGTTTTCACAGTTGTGTCGGTCTTTATAGATTATAAAATGTCACAAAGTGCATCATTTCATGACGACCTTATAACTATTCAGTTTAGGGGTATTTAAAATGAGTATTTTTTGGTCCATATTTGGAGTTACAAACAAAGCAAATAAGGAAAAAAAAAAAAATAACAAACTTCCACCACCAATTCAGGACAGTCTGAATTTGAGAGAATTTCGGATCATAATACGGTGGGAAAGTCTCAGAAAAAACACTTGAAACCTTGTTCTCTATACCCAAACCCATTATTCTCTACCTTCCTCTTTTGAATCAACCTCCTTAGAGACCATATCTTGGTATCTTTGATAGTATATCTATAGTGTCTTTGGAACTAGAAAGTTTGAGCATTTTTAATTTTCTCTAAGCTTTGGTTTCCTCATCTAAACAATGAAGTTAAGATGTAAACTGTATTATAGAAATAAAATATAGCACTTAGAAAAAAATGTGGAGTATAATACATTTTCAATAATTTATAAGTTACTAATATTGTTTATGATTACATGGTTAATGTGAGGTGCAGGAGAGACTTAATCTATAATTAGTAATTTCTGAAATGCTGTCCAGGAAGCACTTTATAAGCTAAGTTACATGATTAAATTTTGCAGCCTCTTTAGAGAACAGGTTTCAGGATAAATAAGCAAAGTTAATTTATTTTGGGTGAAGGGCAAATGAAAATAACTTATTGGTATCATAAATATAAACTCTTATGCTAACTTGTACATGGTTCTTTAGTTGCTTAGAACTAATTAAAAAATCCAAACACTCCTTTGTTTTGTTCTAAGGGACCATCAATATAGTAATACACATTTAAAAGGTAGCATAAAAGTTTTCCAACCCAAAAGTATAAGTCAGGGTTAGAAAAATTGGTTGCCTATGAGCCGTCCCTCTGGAAACAATTTAAATCATATACTGATAAACAGGTTAATGTAAAGCACAGATAATTATTTATTATTAACCTCCAAAGAATCTGTTAGGCAATATACTCATACTGTTACTTAGAAAATATATATACATAGGGCTTTTAATATACATAGGGCTTCCCTGGTAGCTCAGCTGGTAAAAACTCCACCTGTAATGTGGGAGACCCCCATTCGATTCCTGGGTTGAGAAGACCCACCGGAGAAGGTATAGTCTACCCACTCCAGTATTCTTGGGTTTCCCTGATGACTCAGCTGGTAAAGAATCTGCCTGCGATGTGGGAGACCTGGGTTCGATCCCTGGATTGGGAAGATCCCCTGGAGAAGGGAACAGCTACCCACTCCAGTATTCTGGCCTGGAGAATTCCAGGATCACAGAGTTAACACAACTGCATGGCTTTTGCTCCACTTCACTAATATACATAGTGCCAGATCCAATAATTTTAAAAGTTTATATTTATTATATTATATTATATAAATTTTGTATGTATAAGTACTAAAAGTTTCTGTCTTACTATTTATCAGTAAGTTATGATATTCCCTTAAGTTTAAAAATGTAAACTATTGATGTTACCTATATTACTACCTAATTTAGGTACCCTGTGAGAAAGAATGGAAAGCTATTGTTTTACAAACCTGGTCTCCCTAGACTATAGGTTCTTTGGAGATATAGGTTGTGCT
The DNA here is from genome assembly GCF_033118175.1 of Dama dama. NCBI lineage: Eukaryota > Metazoa > Chordata > Mammalia > Artiodactyla > Cervidae > Dama > Dama dama. The sequence goes on along the minus strand of NC_083708.1, from coordinate 34,666,047 downwards.
GATCTTTCATTATAGCTCAGATGTCTAATATAACACCTGTTATATGCATAGTTGTAGATTAAATTTTTTTAATTTAACTGTCCTATTAAAGTGAAAGTGTTAGTCACTCAGTCATGTCTGACTCTTTGTGATCCCATAGACTGTCTCCATGGAATTCTCCAGGCAAGAATACTGGAGTGGGTTGCCATTCCCTTCTCAGGGGATCTTCCCAACCCAGGGGTTGAACCCGGGTCTCCTGCGTTGCACGCAGATTCTTTAACCTGCTCTGCCACCAGGGAAGTCTCGTAAAGTAACCACCTTCATATGATATGATGCCCTCTTGAGAATAATTTAAGGGCTTGTCAAGTATTAAATTTAATGATTGAAAATAGGCAAGTTTGCTTTTTCCTAACAAAATAAAATCTCTGAATTATTATTATGACTATTTCAAAATATACTCAGTAGTATGTTAAAGACTTGAGGCTTTCATAGCTTTGTCCTGTATCAGCCAATAATCTCAACACAAATAGTAGGAAATTCTGAAAACAGTTTTTTAAGTGTTTATTGGTTAGGAAAACCCGATGGTCAAGTCTAAAGGTCACACAACCTGGAATAATGCTCATCACATTTGCTGGGTCTAACAACAACAATAAATGCAGACCCCAGTGCTATCATAATTACCACTGACCTATGTGGCAGAATTTCCATTCCTTTGCCCTGAAACCCAGATGCTGCTATAGCTACCATCTTCCCCAAATGGATTCTCCTCCATTTATGCATCTTAATATTGCCATGTCTGAATTAAAGTCTCATGTAGTTGGGTCTGCATACCATATCTTCAGTACAAATAGAGGTTGAGAAAGTGGCAGTCTGGCTCCTGCTTGAGTTGGAAGTATGTAGAATGCATGAAATGGAGAATTTTCTCCAACAAACGGTGTTTAAAAAGTGTGCTATTATAGGAAGCATCATGCATTTCTACCACAAATCACTGCCTCTCCACCCTTACTCCTCACATCTTGGCTCTCTATGTTTTAATCATAATTGTCTTTTTTAAAGGTTATCTTTAAGAAAATGATTTTTAAACTTATTTTTATTGGAATATACAAAGAGAAAGACCAAGATAAATTTCAGCTTTTGGCGTTCAAAATAGGATGACATAACAGGTAGACAGTCTTGCAAACCAGCCTGTTGTAGTGAGAAAGAATCGGAATATCTCAAATCATAGATTTCTTTTCCCTATGGTATAGTGATTAAAAACACACTTAGAAAATGAGGTTATTATTCTGTGGCCTCTATGGCCTTCATTTAGTCATAGGATTACAACAGGAGAGAAGAATAAAATAAAGTGAACTGTATTCTGGCTCTAGGGAATGAAAAAGAGGCGGGGAAAATCAAGAGGGGAAGGGAGAGAAACAAATCCTATGTCCTGATGTTCTTGTTCTCAGCAATTAGAAAAGTAATTTAAAGAAACTAAGGGTAACATTGAGAGAAGATAGAAGGTATTCTCAACTAGCCATTTGGAACTCTGTGCAAATAGGCCTCCCTAAGGCAAATAAAAAAAAGAATAACGCAAATGATCAGGTAGAATGAGAGCCTCTGTTACAGGTTTTCCAAAGCTGTTCTTAGAATCTACATGTGAATACTGAGCTAGGAGTCAGCCATGGACCATCAAATGACTCCAAAACAGGCTATGGAAACAGGCTAAATTTAGTGCAGATTGCAATTAATAAAAATAATATTAACAATAGATCATATGTATTTAGCACTTACTAAGTCCCTGGCAGCATTCCAAGCACTTTAGTCTTTTCTCATTTGATCATAACAACAACTCACTGAAGTATGACCTCTATGTTGTAGATAATGAACCTGAAACACAGAAAGGTTAAGTGTCTTGCTTCAGGCAGCACAACTAGGAAATGTGTTGGTAAGTGTGAATGACACTATTCAGATGATATTTTTTATTTTTTGAGGAGAGTTCTCAAATTTGAGATCATTGCACTTCTTTCAGGGGGAAGCCTAGCACAAAGCTTTCAGACAACTCTAGTAATTTCCTTCTTCTTTTTTTATGTATTCTCAGTGATACCTTTCTTTTCGATTCTAAGAAGGAAAAGAACCATCTTTATGACTGTCTTTATGTTTTAGGGTCTCAAAAGAGTTCTTGGGTTTTCCCACCCACCACTATGACTTCGCAATGAAAGGGGGTCATTACTAGGAGTTGTGCAGTATAGTTACAACATTTTTGTTTTTTTCTTTTTAAAATATTTCCAGTGCTAAGTGTTGCCCCTTCTTTTTTTTTTTTTTTTTCTGTGTGTGCTTATTTCTTTAGCTATTAAGAGGAAGTTTTTTTATATAAGATTTTATACTGCCATCGTTAAATGTCGGTTAGATTTTTTTTTGAATAGGAAAGACTAAAGCAAGTTTAAATGGTGATGAATATGTTTTGATATATAGGAATAGATGAAGTATGACTTAGGGAATATTTGATTGAAATAATAATAATCAGGATATACATAATTCTAAATTTATAGTAAACAGCAAGATTTTTGGAGATAGTTATATAATCAGCTTATCTTGACTAATGCAGGAATTGTATTTGTGGGGGAACTAGACCTGGAAAGGGGGGAAATGGTGACTGTATGGTTGAATGGTTTGGGGAAGACTATAGGAGGAAATGAACTGGGTAGGTGTCTACATAACTGTGGAATACAATGGTAATAACTTTCCTAAAATTATCTCCTGTGAAAACTAGAAGACAAACAAAATGCTTACTGAGTTTGTAGCTCTAGGGAAAAAATTTAGTAATGATTTACATTGGGTTTTATTGAGTGCAATTAGAAGATAATTACAAGAAAATATGAGTTTACAAAAGGAACTGATCAGATAGGGAGTAACAATGAAAAGAACTAGGAGTCAAGAACTCCGAGTTTAAGATTTTGGAAAGAGAACTTCTTCTAGACTTAGTCATAGATGACGTTCTAATAGATTTTGAGTTATAAACATCCAGTAGGACTTGGAAAAAAGTGACTCAGCCTGCGGCAAAGAATGGATAAAGGATTTGTCCCTTTCATACAAGTCTATTAGTGACCAAGTAGCTGCAAAAATTTGAAAGAAAAGAAGTTATGGAGAAAAGACTATAGAACTGTGTCTAAGAGAATAACATTTGGGTGGTGGTTACTGATACAGGGCACTTTCTGAAAGCAAATGGATTAGAAGCTTACAGATTTTTGGAGGAGTATGTGTTGGTAGAGAGACAATTAAATGATTTTGAAATATCTGAGAGGGACTTCCCTGACACTTCAGTGGTTAATGCTTCACTCTCCAATGCAGAGGGTGCAGGTTCGATCTCTAGTTGGGGAGATCCCACTAGTTGGGAAGATCCCACCCTGTGTCACAGCCTAAAAAACAAAACATAAGAAACAGAAAAACAATATTGTCTGGGGAGTTTGTAATTTCCTCAGTTCTGTCTTGCTGCAACAAAAATTTGAAGTGTCAGACAGATCAGTGTTAAAGCCCTCAGACAGACCAGTGTAACAGCTCCATGTTACACCTCAGTTTTAATTAGAAAGTAAAGGAAAATACATTCTCAAGGTGTGAGAGCAAGCTAACCCAAAAGGCGTGAAGAGAAGAGAGGCCCCTGGCCCAATTTGACTCCTCTTTTTATATATTTTTTTTCTCCTCCCCCTGGGCCTACCCTATGTAAATTGGGCTAGCCAGGAGTGCTGTTTGTTTTACCTGAGGTCCTCACTCCAGTCCTGGGACCTTCCTTTGTTCTATTTTTGTGGGTTTTTCCCTCCCTTGTCTTTTAGCCACTGCCATTCTGGTCTCCTGTTTCCTATTCTAACTACCTAACAATATCAAAACAAATTCAACAAAAACTTTAAAAATGGTCCATTCACATAAAACAAATAAATGTGTCTGGGATTGATGGTTGAGCCTTAAAATAATCCTAGGTCTGGGAGAAGGATGCAAAACATCATCTTCCTATCAATAGGTAAACTTTCCATAGCTATTTCAGGAGAAAAATGGATTAAGTAAGCCACACAGAGAGTAGAATCATGGCCAATTCAAGGAACCACCCCATCCTCAGAGTAGAAGTTTTACAGTGTTTATACAGAGGAATTTTAGAATTGTTGTATTTTGGTGACTTCCCTGGACTCTTATTCCTCCCCTTTCCAGAAGGAAATGAGTGTTGCCTCTTTTTTGCCATTTTAGCTCAAAGACTAATAAAATCAGAAGTCACATCCAGACCACATAGAGGAGCATGCATTAACAAGACACCCTTGACTTAAGAATTGGAGGTCTTGACTCACTGGAGAGAAAATGTCATTTTTGTTTGGAAAAATGAAAGGAACAGATATTTGTTAATGAGAAGATTAGACTGTGGCAGTAATATTGCTCTGCATTTAGCAGACCAATTTCATTTTCTTCCTGCATACATGGCCAAACCACATTTTCCAGCTCTTTTATATAGTAGATTTGGAACATGACTGAGTATAAGCCATTGGAAACTGAATGGAAATTACATAGTTATTTCTAGGCCTTACTCAGACATGTGTCTCACCTCCCACTTCTGCTGATCCCAGTGAATTGTGAGATGAGCAGACAAAAACTTTTAGTGTGTTAAGTCACAGTTTGGGGAATTATTTATTATATTACACAGTTCCTATAATTAGTAAATGAGTCAGTGAGTGCTCCATCACTTCACTTGTGTCTGACTCTTTGCAACCCCATGGACTGTAGCCCGCCTGGTCCCTCTGTCCATGAGATTCTCCAGGCAAGAAAACTGGAGTGGGTTACCATGCCCTCCTCCAGTGGATATTCTCAACTCAGGGGTCAAACCTATGTCTAGGTTCGATTGTCAGAGGAGTGTGTAATTTTCTCGGTTCTGTCTTGTCACAACAAAAATTTGAAATGTCGGATGGACCAATGTTATAGTCCTCAGATGGACCAGTGTTACAGCTCCATGTTATACCTCAGTTTTATTTAGAAAGTAAAGGAAAATACATCCTCGAGATGTGAGAGGATGCATGTCCTAATTACAGGTGGAATCTTTATCACTGAACCACTGGGGAATAATTATTAAATAACATTGTCTAAAAAACTACCTAGTCCAAGAGTTAACCCTTCATAAGTCTTCAAAACTGTTAATTATTTAATATCAAGTACTTTAAAATTCTAACATTAAAGTAATGTGAGTGACATTTAAATTTAACGCATATAAAGTGAATAGAAATTAGTTATTGGGTGTGCTAGAAACAATAATTTTTCTCATTGTTTAAGAAATACTGTAGAGTAAATGTATAACATTTTTATTTTCCCAGAAGTCAAAATTTAAAGGAATGGGTGGAAATCATAGAGCTATGATTTGATTTAACTAAGAAAAGACTTAATAAGACAATAAGATGCTTTCTCCACTGTGGCAGCCAGCTCAATCTAACTAGCTACTGGAACAGACATCTCTCAAACACTTCCCAACACTGTCTTGAAATTCTGTTCTAGGTTTTAAATAGTTTATGTAATTTTTAAGAAAAATGCATAAATATTTCATATACGTTACATACTTTCTACAGAAGAGGACTTCTCTAGTAGCTCAGCGGGTAAAGAATCCACCTGCAATGCAGGAGACCCTGGTTTGATTCCTGGGTCCAGAAGACCCACTAGAGAAGGGATAGGCTACCCACTCCAGTATTCTTGGGTTTCCCTGATGGCTCAGCCGGTAAAAAATCTGCCTGCAATGTGGGATCCCTGGGTTGGGAAGATCCCCTGGAGAAGGGAGCAGCTACCCACTCCAGTATTCTGGCCTGGAAGATTCCATGGGATCACAAAGAATCCAACTAAGTGACGTTCACTTTCACATGAATGAGTTATAAACTGAACACACAGGAGGAAGCTTGTTAGAATTACAGATGTGTATATACATATTTTTGGAGGAGGAAATTGCAACCCACTCCAGTGTCCTTGCCTGGAGAAGCTAATGGACAGGGCCTGGCCGGCTACAGTCCATGGGGTCACAAAGAGTCGGACGTGACTGAGAGACTTTCACTTCAATTCTCCAGAAGATACATGTTAAATAAGAAAATTTTAAATTCTCAGAAGTTAGTGTGAGTAAGCATTATAAGAGGAAAAAAAAAAGAATGCCACATATATAGAAAGTATTTTAAATGTTTTTCAAAAAATAGAACTTGAAAAACCTTTTAATGGAATTATAACTGATAAAAGAATAAATTATGTGGTTTTTTAAAAAGGAACTTTATTGCTCATTATTAAAAATGTCAAAATACAAAATCTTTCCTCAAAAACTAAAACTCAGATCTAGCAGTATTTCATTATTAATGGAATTTGCGTGCTCTGTCTTCAAGTGTTTTAATTACTACAGGAAGTTGCATAATCTTCTATCATCCATGCAAATTCTCTTATTATTAACAGAAAATTCTCAAATTTTATTCTTTTCAATTTAATGTTTGTGTCTGTGTATCCTTTTAGAAATATTGAAGTACTTTATAATTCAAAAAAGCACAAATTTGGAAGTTTTCCAAGAGAAAAATCCTAAAACAAAACATGATTTTTTGACCATTGTCAGTATTTTCTAAGTATACTACACATCATAGGCACTAGCATTCACATATTGAAACACATATGTCTGCATTTATAAATAAATCTAGGTAATATAATGTTCAAGAGAATTAATCCTTTGTTGACACCTGAATTTACATACTTTTGAGTCACTTTTAAAACTTCCCAGAATTACATCACTAATATGTATGATAACATTTTGTTCTTTGAATTAAATTTAGCCACAGACAAAGGAAATAACTGATAGAAAGTTCCCAACTATCCATATGAGCATATGAAAATATGCTTAGACCAGAAAAAGTCACCAAAAAAAAAAAAAAAAAAGCAAGCTGGCACATGAAGACACCCAAGACACAAGATAGCAATTTCCTATAAATTATTCCCAGTACTGGTCTCAAAAATATGATAATAAAAATAGTTTTGATTGTAACATATATGTCATGATATTATATAATCTTTAGAATATACGGCACATATCTATAAGTGTTGATATATATAACATTGAACCAGGTATTTGTCACCATTTCCAACTCTGGAAAATTGAAAAAGTAATAAAAAGGCTTAAACATTTTCTAAAGAGAAATATGAAAATAAGACACATTGATAACTACCCAAGTTATAAAAAACTGAACTCCAGTGGCTATTAATTTTGCTAAGAAACAACTGAAGAAAATAAATTGCAGCCAACTAATGCGAACAGTAAAAGGGACAATTTGTCCTATAGAGTTTTGCAGAACATTTGTGAAAACCCTCTACAGCATTAGCTAACATTATTATGTTGTATTGAATATTGATTATTCCAGAGCAAAAATACTAGCTGAGAATTATGGATGTAATATTCTGAGATGAGAATAAGGCTATACATTACTAAGCAATCTGTTTATATTGCTGATTTAATGACCTTCATCATTATTTATACTCTTCTTCGGCAGGCAATGCATTCTCTTCTGAACCTTGAGCCTCCTTCACTATAAAATTGGATATTATCTTTGTGGCTGGTTGTGAAAAATAGTTCCAAATTCTATCTATAAGCAATAGACTGAGGAATGAAAAAAAAACAGTCTGCAGTTTGTATGCTCTCGTTTCTTGTCCATTTTCACCAGTACTGGGTGCTGGGGCACAAAACAAATTATTCAAATAACGTACCCAGAGACGACACAGGAAATTTTAATATGTCTCTATTGTATGTGGATTACCATGAAGTGATTTCATTTAGACAAGTTCACACTAATTAAAACATTTGCTATGACTCTACATTTATGTTGCAATTTAATTTACTGTTTTGATTGATAATATTTCATATTTGTATAACCCAATAATTAACTTTAAAGCTACTGGAATATAGAAATATTCAGTAGGCATATGATGCAATGACTAGTTAACAAAAAGTGATAGATTTTTCCAGAAATAAAACTCTTGGGAAATTATAATGGGAAAATATTCTATTTATGATAGGTCAAATGATCAGACATAAACTTATAAAGAAAAATAATTGAATGTAATTTATAAAAATTATTGAATGGGTGATGAAAATGTTGCCTAAGTTAGGGAGGAAAGGTGCATCGCTCAATAACTTAACAATAACTGGATAGAACTTTTCAAGGTGGGGTAAATCTCGACTTACGTTTCTTTAAACCTCAAATTAACAAAGTAAAGACTAATGTCAAATATAAAGAAACCTTAGAACTAGATAAAAATAAAGGGTAAATTTTGTTATAATAATAGTGAAGTATCAAAGACCATTTTAAGTTGGTTTCAAACAGCAGAGACATTTATAAAATAAAGACTGATAAATCTGATTGCTGATTAAGCACTTTCCCAAGAGGAAAAATATCACAAACAGCCCCAAATACCAAATGTGAAAAAATGTAGTTAAAAAATATATTGCAAAAGATCAATGTCTTTACCGTGTGAAGAATTCTTATATTTAATAGGAAAGTAATCTATTAGTATGAAAGTGGACAAGAAGCACACAGGAGAAATGGATAGCTTTTACTTAATTTTTTTTCCAATAAGTAATATTTGGATCAAATTCAAATGAAACACAGTGCTAAACTTTGAGAAGTCATTTCTATCCCTGTGCCCACGCACACACCATACTTCCACCCTCTGAAAAAAACAACTTTGATTGGTTCTTAAAATGTATCTGTCCAGTTTTTATTATGCAGACATAAGAGAATGCAAATATACAGCTTTATTACCCTTCTTCTTACACAAAATATACCATATAATATTCATTCTTCTATACCATAGTTTCTTTTATCGATATAAAAGTATGATGTGAACTTTTTTCTTTTTCTTTTTCAACATAGGTGGTGTTCTTTAGAAAGCTTTACATACTCCATTATATAAATAAACTACTGCTTACTTCTATATAGATGGGCCTTTGACTTGTATTCAATATTTTGCTGTTATGAACAGGAATTCTATGAAGAATGATGCACATAGGTCATTTTCTGCGTTTATTGGTGTATCTGTAAGATGTATTTCCCAAAGTGGAATTCCTGAGTCAAAGAGTAAGTGTAATTGCAATTTTGAAAGACACTGTCAAATTTCCCTTCATTAGAAGCTGAACTACTTCACACTCCTGTCATCAGTTCCAGCATATGAGTACCTCTTTTCTCAAAGCTGAATAAATAGAGTGTTGTCAAATGTTTTTGATAGTCTGGATAGATGATTATATAGAGTAATTCTCCATAATATGAATGAAATTGGCTATCTTTACATGTTTTAGTATCATTTGCTTTTCATTTTTGTGTATATATGCTTTTGTTTTGCTTTTTTCTCTTAACTTTGTAGACAATTTTAATTTCCACGTAGTTAAAAGACTAAAATTTTCTTCTGTGAATCCTGGAAATTTTTAGTAGCTCCTGGGATGTGGTTAAAAAGAGCCTTCCAATTCCAAAGCCATAAAAGAATGCCCACTGGTTTTTTTTTTTTTTTTTTTAATACTTTAAGGCTTCTTTTTTTCAAACATTTTAATTATTGACCATTTTGTGGATTTATACCAGTAGTTTGGTATGAGATACGGATCCAATTTTCATCCTCTTCTAAATGACTATCCACTTCTCTAACATTATTGAGTAATAAGTTCTTATTTACCACCAATGACTTATGGTCAAAGGATTTGTAGATAGTAAATTGGTGCATAACCTTGATTATACTTTTAAAAGTATGTTTAAAACAACAACAGAATGCATTTTATATTAAGAATTTGGTAATAAGTGATATTGCTGATCATGAGGGACAATAGATATTTTCATTCTTAGGTGATGGAGGGTAGAGTGGTGCAGCCGAGTTGGGGAACAATTTGGCATTTACATCAAACAAGTCATATATATATATATATACACATATAATTTCTTTTTGTCTTTTTCCCTTTGGCCTTGCCACATGGCTTGTAGGATCTTAGTTCCTCGACCAGGAATCGAACTTGTGAGTACTCTGGCAGTGAAAGCAATGTCTTAACTACTGACCATTTGCTTCTCCAGGAGATCTTCCCAACCCAGGGATAGAAGTAGGTCTCCTGCATTGCAGACAGATTCTTTACCATCTGAGCCACCAGGGAAACCCAGGGTCAGTATAATCACATATATATGCAAAAACAGTATGTTTTACCGTTAACAAGAGATTCATTAATTCTACTAAGATACATTCATTCAATGCAGTGCCACTAGCTATTGGAACATAAATGAAGTGAATCTGTATATATGTTTATTGGCATAAAATTCTTTCCAAGAAATATTAAATGATAAATAAATATTCAGAATAATGTGTATTTAGAATGCTAAATTTCATGTGAGCAGAAATATATATGTTTATAAGTATACATGCTTTTAAATATATAAAGCATATGACATTTTGAATATAAATATAGTTAACAATATAGGTTATTATCATTAGGCTTGTTGCCATAAGTAAGAAGACTATGAAAGGCAACAAAAAATCTGGGTCTGATGCTTACCTCTGAGAAAAGAGGATTGCAAAATTAGGCCCTGCATAGAACAGAAGTAAACTTTTTTAAAAATAAAATTTTAATTTAAAAATAGTTTTAGCTTAACTAAAAAAATTGTAAAAGCAGTGCAGAGAAATCCCATATATCTCACAGTTGCTTCTATTATTAACACCTTAAATGTATGGTACAGTTTTCAAAATTAATGAACCCTTATTTATACATTTTGATTAACTGACAAGCTTCCCTGGTGGCTCAGCAGTGAAGAATCCCCCTGCCAATGCAGGAGACACAGGTTTGATCCCTGGGTTGGGAAGAGTCTCTGGAGAAGGAAGTGGGAACTCACTCCAGTATTCTTGCCTGAAAAATCCCATGGATAGAAAAGCCTGGCAGAATCCATGGGATTGTAGAAGAGTCAGGCTTAGTGACTAGCCAACAACACTAACTGAAGTCATGCTTTATTCAGATTTCTTGTTTTTCCCCAAATGCTCTTTTCTGTTCCGAGATCCCATGCAGAATAACACAATACAGTTACTTTTCATGACTCTTTAGGCTCTTCTTGACTTGCAATTTCTCAGGCTTTCTTGACCTTAACTGTTTTGAACAATGCTGATCTGTAGAATGCATATTGTAGAATGTCCCTCTCTTTAGGCTTGTCTGATGGTTTTCCTATGACTAAGATTTGGGGTTTGGGAGAGGAACTCCACAGACATATATTCCCACTGCCATCACATCAGAATATATACTTTCTATATGCTATCAGAATATATACTTTAAGCATGACCATTGTTGATAATAACCTTGATCACTGGACAGAGGTAGTGTTTGCCAAGTTTTTTTTCACTGTAAATTTATTTACCCCCTCTTCTTTAGAAATAAGTCATAATGTTCAGCCTACATTCAAGGAATAAAGAGTTATGCTCCACTTCCTTGGGACTGAGAGTTCTTAGATAGAATGCTTATGCACAGGTGATTTGTCTAATCTCTCCCAGAAATGTACTTACTCAATCATAGCTGCACTGAACCATATATATTTACTTCATACTTGAAAAGTTAAGTTCCTCAGTCATGTCTGACTCTTTGTGATTCCATGAACATACCTACCAGGCTCCTCTGTCCATGGGATTTTCCAGGCAAGAATAATGGAGTGGGTTGCCATTTCTTCTCTAGGGGATCTTCCCAACCCAGGGATCAAACCCAGGTCTCCCGCATTGCAGACAGATGCTTTACCATCTAAGTCATACTTGGGTTGTAATATAACACTATTAACTGTTCAAATGTATCAGCTTCAACACTGAGAATTCTTTTAGTTGGAACTATGCCACCTTAACATACCCCAGAATTGGTTTGTTTATTTTTTGAGTTCTTCCTTACTTTCTGTCTCTACAAGTTGTTGTAACCTAATCTTGTGTACTCATCTCACATGCTAGTAAAGTGATGCTTAAAATTCTCCAAGCCAGGCTTCAGCAATACGTGAACCGTGAACTTCCAGATGTTCAAGCTGGTTTTAGAAAAGGCAGAGGAACCAGAGATCAAATTGCCAACATCCATTGGATCATTGAAAAAGCAAGAGAGTTCGAGAAAAACATCTATTTCTGCTTTATTGACTATGCCAAAGCCTTTGACTGTGTGGATCGCAATAAACTGTGGAAAATTGTGAAAGATATGGGAATACCAGACCACCTGACCTGCCTCTTGAGAAACCTGTGTGCAGATCAGGAAGCAACAGTTAGAACAAGACATGGAACAACAGACTAGTTCCAAATAGGAAAAGAAGTACATCAAGGCTGTATATTGTCACCCTGCTTATTTAACTTATATGCAGAGAGCATCATGAGAAAGCCTGGGCTGGAGGAAGTGCAAGCTGGAATCAAGATTTCCAGGAGAAATATCAATAACCTCAGATATGCAGATGACACCACCCTTATGGCAGAAAGTGAAGAAGAACTAAAGAGCCTCTTGATGAAAGTGAAAGAGGAGGGTGAAAAAGTGGGCTTAAAGCTCAACATTCACAAAACTAAGATCGTGGCATCCGGTCCCATCACTTCATGGCAAATAGATGGGGAATAGTGGAAACAGTGGCTGACTTTATTTCTCTGGCCTCCAAAATCACTACAGATGGTGATTGCAGCCATAAAATTAAAAGATGCTCACTCCTTGGAAGGAAAGTTATGACTAACCTAGACAGCATATTAAAAAGCAGAGACATCACTTTGTCAACAAAGGTCCATCTAGTCAAGGCTATGGTTTTTCCAGTGGTCATCTATGGATATGAGAGTTGGACTATAAAGAAAGCTGAGTGCCAAAGCTGATACTTTTGAACTGTGGTGTTGGAGAAGACTCTTAAGAGTCCCTTGGACTGCAAGGAGATCCAACCAGTCCATCCTGAAGGAAATCAGTCCTGAATATTCATTGGAAGGACTGATGTTGAAGCTGAAACTCCAATCCTTTGGCCACCTGATGTGAAGATCTGACTCATTGGAAAAGACCCTGATGCTGGGAAAGATTGAAGGCAGGAGGAGAAGGGGAGGACAGAGGATGAGATTTTTGGATGGCATCCCGACCAGTGGACATTAGTTTGAGTAAACTCCATGAGTTGGTGATGGACAGGGAGGCCTGGCATGCTGCAGTCCATGGGGTCGCAAAGAGTCGGACATGACTGAGTGTCTGGACTGAATCCTCATGGCAACAATTTTATCAACTGAAGTTCAATAATTATGCACAGTTATTTTTGCCTTTAGTCTTGTAGACTCCATTCATTTCCAAAGTAGGTGAGTACTATTTCCCTCCTCACACACTTTTCAGTATTATGTTGGCCACTCTGTGACTTTTATAGCTCCATATAAAATCTAGTTATAGTTTGTCAATATCCACAAAATAACTTCTGGGTTTTTATCAGAAAGATACTTCTAATTGTACATAGTTTTGCAATTATCTATTTAGGTTTCTCACCCTGAGCATGTATTCCTCAATAAACAAAGACTCTGATTCAAGGAGATTATATCTGAGTACCATTCTCAACTTTATAAAGTTTGATTATAAGATATTTAGATAATTAATTGTGGTAATTAAAATTCTCTCAACTTAAAAGAGATACTTTAGATATAAAAGAAAAAAAAATTGATGATGAAGTAGTGAAAATTTAATTGAAATTCTAAATTCACATATTATATATATAGTTGTATATTGTGTCTTTGTCATAAGTCTAGCAATGGAAAAGAATAAAATCCATGATTCCTAACCTATATACAATGATAATCTGAATAAAGAATTATATAGTACATGAAAACTCAAACTCTGTGAGCACAGGGATTTCATCTATCTTTTTCATCCTTTAATTCACAGGACCTTGTTCCCAGAACATATATTTCCTGAATGGAATATAGTATCAAAAGTAACAGGTTTTCTCTTAAAGATACTTTCTTTTTAACATGGTTTAGGTCTGTATAGTCTAGTTTCTCTTATTTTAAGAGGATAAAGTTTCAACATAATTTTTAAAAATATATGCCATCATTTTATAACTTTTAATTTCTACTTTCCATACCAGGTGAGTCAAAACATGACTTTTATATCATAGTATGATGTAAATAATATTGAAACAGAGAAACCTTTATATTCAGAAAGTGTTTAAAGAAGACTGATAAGGTTATTCATTGTAAAGAGAGAAATGGTTTCTGATAGGTGGGGTAAATTAGGAAATTCATGATTGGAACATTGAAGAAGAGGTCTTACATAGATTAAGTATAGTAATTGTAGAAAGCAATAACATATAAGAACATTGAGTTTAATTTAGTGATATGTGGGCAACTATTACCCTTTTGATTCTATATCCAAACATCGTTCTGAATTTAAGGATATCTCTCATTGTATAAGATGTGTTCAAAAGTAGATTCCTCCATTATTAGAAGCCCTCCAAACTAAATATTTTGCTTTAGTTAACTCCTGAGGATGCAGGCACATAATTGAAGTTTACATTCTTCTCTTTAGGGCTTCCCAGGTGGCTCAGTGGTAAAGAATCTGCTAGCCCATGCAGAAGCAGATTTGACCCCTGGGTTGTGAAAATTCCCTGGGGTAGAAAATGACAATCACTCCAGTATTCAGCCTGTAAAATTCCATGGACGGAGGAGCCTGGAGGACTAGAGTCCTAGGATTGCAGAGTCAGACAGGGCTGAGCACGCAAACGTGCATGCTTCTCTCTGGGGCTTTGAATCTTGAGGGAATCAGTCAAAGACACAAGGAACATGGAAGTGATAGCAGCAGAGATGGTCTAGTGCTGGAAGCAGAGAAATGGCCAAGTGTCTGATACTCATGTTATCACTGTGTTAAACGAAATATTCTTGAGTATAACTTTGGGTGAATTCTCTGATGACTAACCTCCTTGGTCCCTACCAGTATGCAAGCCTGGTTTTCTGCCCTTCCCGTCAAGTTTGTGAACCTTGAAATATCATTTCAACCCCTTATTTTCTGCTTCAGTTCGTTCATTGATTACTGTTGCTTGCAACCAGGAACCCTGACTGAAACACTAAAAAGAGATGATAAGGAAATCACTAAAAAAAAAAAATCACTTCTGAGGATATACCACAATACTTGCTAGAAAACCTCTCTACTGATAAGTGTATATCTATTAAAAAAATCAAAACACTCAATGATTTCAAGTACATTCTATTAAACAATATCTGTATATAGAATATGATGTTAGAGAAGTCAAGTATGACACTAAGATTGGCTTTAGGAAGGGGAGAGAAAGTGGGGCTAAAGTAAAGGAAGTTAGATAATTGGCAGCAAAGATGCTCTACAGAATCACCAGTATAGAATTTCAGTAGCAAGAATGAAGAATTATACATGGTTTATACTGCTTTTGGAAAAGTTTTAAAGTGCAGTTAAAGGCAATGCAAAATAAATGGAATAGTTTGTTAGTTTTGAAATTAACATCCTAAGAAAATGGGATCCTTGTGTGGCTGGAAACAGATATAGCTGAATAAACTATAAGAAAAAGAAGCTTTTTTTTTTTCCTTTAAATATGTCTTTCTTAATTACGTGACTGTGTGGAGTCTCTGTCTATACCTATTTTGTTCTGTCTCCTTCTTTGTCATTTGTGCCCTTCCTTCACACAATTGTCCTTTTCTTCCTCACCTCTTTTCCCAGTAATTAAATTTCTCCATTGTTAGTCCTTTTCTGATGAACAAGTTCTTGTGTCCCATTTCTCAGCTCTTATCCTCATCACCTATTTTCAATGGGCATGTCCTGTTCTAATGAAAAACCCCAGCATGTAACTCTGAAATGACTCTGTTGGACTCATTACCTCCTGCAGTGAGCAAAATCAATGCATCTGGACACTGCTTAATTCTATAGACACAAACTTGAATACAGTCAGGACACAGCTTGCTGCCCAATGGAGGAGTGTACATTGCTGTTTGACCCAACTGAATAAATGTCCAAGTAAAGAAATGTAAACACACATGTATGTGTACATTCCATTTGAAATGCTCTCTTTTTCTCTCCCCACATCTCACTGTATAAGTAACCAGTGGTCTTCAACATATGATGCTCAAGTAAAGTCTTTATTTTCTCGTGAAAATCTGAGACTTTTTTTCTGCTAAGTTGAGAGTGACCTTCACAAACAAGATGTAGTACATGTTTATTACTTATAATATCTACACGGTATGAAGAATTGAATAGGCAGTTGTATCATGTAGAAAAACCAGTGACAAATGGCAATTAGTCATTTTATATACATCAGGCTGTAAAATTGATATGTAAAATGAAATTAACTATGAATATGAAAAGAAAAAATGGTATATATTGTATTTAATTGTAGTTGTAATTTGATTTTATCTATTTTTTAATGTTTCTTGAAATTCTAAAATTATTCTACGCAGTCCCTTTACTTTTTTTTGCTTTCTTTGCTTGCATTGCTTTTTCCCCCTATTTGATGGGGGGTGGGGTGGGAGGCAGTCTCTAAAAGTTTGATTATATTCTTGGGTGTCCCCAGGGCATATGTGCCCTCCAATGCATGATTCTTCTGCCAAAAAATGACTAAATGAATTGAGCCTGGAAATGATCTGCTGCCACATTTGACATACTTTTCTTTCAGATAACAATAAAATATACTTTGGGAAATCCCACAGTATGTTATGTTTTTGTTTTTTTTAAAAAAAAGCTTATAGAATAAAAGAGCCCCTTATATCTTGAGAAGTATTTAAAATACTATTTACTTCTCTAGTTTCTTAAATCAAATATTATATATGTTTTTGAATTTTCAGGCTCTGAAATATTTTGGAATCAATGTTTTTCATAATTTAAAACTGATGTTTATATAAATGATATGATGAACAAACAAAATAAGCATGAGCTTCAAAGTAATACTTCTAAAATCCTGCATTTCAGAAAAAAAGGTTGTGTGAAAGCCATCATTTCACACTTGAAAATAACTAAACTTGAAGAATATATTGCTAATGTATTCAGATTGCAAAGGTGAATTGAAAGTGATTTTGCTGGTCCTTCCCCCAACTCCAAGCCATTTCTCACCCTTCTCTGCCCTGCTCTGTTCACTGGAAGGCTCATACCTACAGGTCTTTTCTCTTGGGTCCCCTTGTTTTGTAGCTTCCTACTGATGTCAGGAATATCAGGCACTGTCAGGGGATGTCAGGGAAGGAGGGAGACACAGATGTTGGTTTTCCTCTTTCCGTCATGCTTTTGGTTGTATTTTCTGGTGATAACTGAATCTCTGTGACTACTGGTACCAGAAGAATGACGGCACAGGATTGACGGCTGAATGGAGAAAAGATGGAGAGCAGAAGGAGAAAGAGGACCTTTTAGTTGGTTATATGGCTAAAGAGGTGTTTTTGGGGGTCAAAACAAAATATTTCATTAGAACTGCCTCCTGGCCTATATGACTTGCTTGTATCAGTCACAAAAAAATCCCCCTTCAACAGGTAGATTTTTAAGAAGGCAGCTCTCTCAGGGAGTATGGTATAAAAAGGCCTTTTTTCCTGGTCTAGATTGATGCAGTCTGTCATGAGGGCTCAGTCTGGTGACAGAAGCATGACCTGAATTTTGATCCCCACTCACCACCTCCATGGTGAGCCTTTGTGTTCATTCTTACGAAAATGCACCCTGGCTGTTCTCTGTCTAGCCAGGCTGTTACCTAATTGATTGCTGTGTGATATGAAATCTGTACCCTCTCTTTCATCTCCTCTATGAAATATTTAATAAGCACAGTATTGTCCAAAAACATGTAAATATCTATAAGCTCTTTTATTTTTTTCCTTTAAAAGGAGCTCAGAGAAGATAATGGAGTAACAGCTGATATTTAAATTAAGTAATGTATAGATAATTATATAGATAGCTAGATAACCAGAATGTAGAATGCAGATTTTCTTATTGATGAATGTGAACTGAAGCCTCAAAGCTGTGGCTAGTCCCTGATATTGTAACCAGAGCTGCTAGACACATTCCCATAAGACTAGTGTGATTTGGATCTGATGTTTTCTGGTCTTAGAGCTATGACCAAGGAGACGGTATCACTTGGTATAAACTAGGCCACCTAGACTCATCTTTTCAGTAGGAGCTTGAGGTAAGGCAAGGCTCTTGCTTTAGAAGGAAGTAAAAGCAGAGGGGCAATCAATTGTCTCTACTGCACGTTGAAAGTAAAATCCCTAATAATCTCCTCATAGCCTCTTCTTTTTTGCTTACTTCCTATATTGATTTATGCTTTAATGAACTCTTCAAATTACATACTGTCAAAGCTTCAGAGTCCCAGTGTCCTAGAACACCTCTGAGCCCTTCTTCCACCAGATTTAATTTCTTGCAGATGTATATAGAATCTTTCATAGCATACACTTGCCATTCCCACCATGTTTATTTCTGAAAATACCCAAGTTCAACTTTTCTTTTCTTCTCACATTCAATACTTAAATATACTTACTGAGCCTAATCTGATTTCCATATTTCTACTCCATTTTTCTATCTTTTAAACTAAGCCCAAATATATATGTTCATATTAAGTAACACCATTTCTAAGGACCATGCCATGCATACCTAATTTAAAGTTTGGAAGCTCATGTGTTTCATATAAATCTCTAGATGAATTTCATCAACAGTATACATATAGGTGATTATGCTACATTGTATCCCATGCATCATTCTCATATAACTCATCCTAAATCTCAGATTCTGGTCTAAACAGCACTTAATGCTTTTATTTTTAAGAGCTAATGAAGTTCAAGTTATAAAGCATTTCATGATCTGGTTCCAGCTCATAGATAAGGAATGGTTGTCTTGTATTTACCCTGAGTTTCCCTCAAACAGAATGGCTTGCCAACATTCAAATGATCTCCAGGAAATTCTCACCTATTTCCTTTTATACTGTCTACCCTTATTTCTGTCCTTTATTGAACCCATCTTAAAGGACAGAAATAAGGGCTCAATAAAGGACAGAAATGGTATGGACCTAACAGAAGCAGAAGATATTAAGAAGAGGTGGCAAGAATATGCAGAAGAACTATACAAAAAAGTATAGTTATATATATATATATATATATATATATATATATATATATATATATCATCATGACCTAGATAATCACAATGGTGTGATCACTCACCTAGAGTTAGACATCTTGGAATGTGAGATAAGTGGGCCTTAGGAAGCATCACTATGAACAAAGCTAGTGGAGGTGATGGAATTCCAGTTGAGCTATTCAAATCCTAAAAGAATATGCTCTGAAAGTGCTGCACTCAAAATGCCAACAAATTTGGAAAACTCAGCAGTGGCCACAGGACTGGAAAAGGTAAGTTTTCATTCCAATCCCAAAAAAGGACAATGCCAAAGAATGCTCAAACTACCACACAATTGCACTCATCTCACATGCTAGTAAGGTAATGCTCAAAATTTTCCAAGCCAGGCTTCAACAATACGTGAACCATGAACTTCCAGATGTTCAAGCTGGTTTTAGAAAAGGCAGAGGAACCAGATATCAAATTGCCAACATCCACTGGATCATCAAAAAAGCAAGAGAGTTCGAGAAAGACGTCTATTACTGCTTTATTGACTATGCCAAAACCTTTGACTGTGTGGATCACAACCAACTGTGGAAAATTCTTCAAGAAATGGGAATAATAGATCACCTGACCTGCCTCCTGAGAAATCTGTATGCAGGTCAGGAAGCAACAGTTAGAACAAGATATGGAACAACAGACTGGTTCCAAATAGGAAAGGGAGTACGTCAAGGCTGTATATTGTCACCCCACTTATTTAAGTTATACACAGAATACATCATGAGAAACGCTGGGCCAGAGGAAGCACAAGCTGGAATCAAGATTTCTGGGAGAAATATAAATAACCTCAGATATGCAGATGACCTTGAACGTGGAGTAGCTCCTCTAGGCCTTCCTGCGCCCGCGCAGCCGCCGCTCCTTGGAGGTGGGGTTGCTCCTCTCCGCCGCTGCCACCAGTAACGCTGAAGAAGCTGAAGTTGAACAGTTCTATGAAGACCTACAAGACTTCTTAGAACTAACACCCAAAAAAGATGTCCTTTTCATTATATGGGACTGGAATGCAAAAGTAGGAAGTCAAGAAACACCTGGAGTAACAGGCAAATTTGGCCTTGGAGTACAGAATGAAGCAGGGCAAAGGCTAGTAGAGTTTTGCCAAAGGAACTCACTAGTCATAGCAAACACCCTCTTCCAACAACACAAGAGAAGACTCTACACATGGACATCACCAGATGGTCAACACCGAAATCAGACTGATTATATTCTTTGCAGCCAAAGATGGAGAAGCTCTATACAGTCAGCAAAACCAGACCGGGAGCTGACTGTGTCTCAGATCATGAACTCCTTATTGCCAAATTCAGTCTTAAACTGAAGAAAGTGGGGAACACCACTAGACCATTCAGGTAGGGAAGGATTGGGGGCAGGAGGAGAAGGGGAGGACAGAGGATGAGATGGCTGGATGGCATCACCGACTCGATGGACATGGGCTTGAGTAAACTCCAGGAGTTGCTGATGGACAGGGAGGCCTGGCGTGCTGCAATTCATGGGGACGCAAAGAGTCAGACATGACTGAGCGACTGAACTGAACTGAACTGATGCAGATGACACCACCCTTATGGCAGAAAGTGAAAAAGAACTAAAGAGCCTCTTGATGAAAGTGAAAGAGGAGAGTGAAAAAGTTGGCTTAAAGCTCAACATTCAGAAAACTAGGATCATGGCATCCAGTCCCATCACTTCATGGCAAATAGATGGGGAAACAGTGGAAACAGTGACAGATTTTATTTTTGGAATCTCCAAAATCACTGGAGATGGTGACTGTAGCCATGAAAGTAAAACACACTTGCTCCTTGGAAGAAAAGTTATGACCAACCTAGACAGCATATTAAAAAGCAGAGATGTTACTTTGCCAGTAGAGGTCCATCTAGTCAAGGTTATGGTTTTTCCAGTAGTCATGTATGGATGTGAGTGTTGGATTATAAAGAAAGCTGAGTGCTGAAGAATTGATGCTTTTGAACTGTGGTGTTAGAGAAGACTCTTGAGATTCCCTTGGACTGCAAGGAGATCCAACCAGTCCATCCTAAAGGAGATCAGTCCCGAATGTTCATTGGAAGGACTGATGCTGAAGCTGAAACTCGAAGACTTTGGCCACCTGATGCGAAGAACCAACTCATTGGTAAGACCCTGATGCTGGGAAAGGTTGAAGGTGGGAGGAGAAGGGGGCAACCATTATTTCTTTTCCAAGAAATATAATACTATTCATTCAAAATATAGCATTGTCTATTTCTTTTTTTTCCATTTATTTTTATTAGTTGAAGGCTAATTACTTTACAATGTTGTAGTGGTTTTTGCCATACATTGACATGAATCAGCCATGGATTTACATGTGTTCCCCATCCCGATCCCCCCTCCCGCCTCCCTCTCCATCCCATCCCTCTGGGTCTTCCCAGTGCACCAGGCCTGAGCACTTGTCTCATGCATTCAGCCTGGGCTGGTGATCTGTTTCACCCTTGATAATATACATGTTTCGATGCTGTTCTCTCAAAACATCCTACCCTTGCCTTCTCCCACAGAGTCCAAAAGTCTGTTCTGTACATCTGTGTCTCTTTTTCTGTTTTGCATATCAGGTTATTGTTACTATCTTTTAAAATTCCATTTATGCATTATCAGAATGACTGCTATCCAAAAGTCTACAAGCAATAAATGCTGGAGAGGGTGTGGAGAAAAGGGAACCCTCTTACACTGTTGGTGGGAATGCAAACTAGTACAGCCACTATGGAAAACAATGTGGAAATTCCTTAAAAAACTGGAAATAGAACTGCCATATGACCCAGCAATCCCACTCCTAGGCATAAACATCAAGGAAACCAGATCTGAAAGAGACTCGTGTACCCCAGTGTTCATCACAGCACTGTTTATAATAACCAGGACATGGAAGCAACCTAGATGCCCATCAGCAGACGAATGGATAAGGAAGCTGTGGTACATATACACTATGGAATCAGCCATTAAAAAGAATTCATTTGAATCAGTTCTAATAAGATGGATGAAACTGGAGCCCATTATACAGAGTGAAGTAAGCCAGAAAGATAAAGACCAATACAATATACTAAAGCATTGTCTATTTCTTACTAGTTCTGTCCTACCAAAGGCAATCCCACACCAAAAGTAATTTGTGCTTTGATACAGCTTACACTAATATTATAAAATGTGGTATGGCTTAAAAAATATATGTGACTAAAAGCTGCATTTTACCTCTGGCTTACCACTTAATACTGAACAAGTCATTTAACTTATTATATTTTTTTCCTCTAGTCCATAAATGGATAAGTAACATGTACACTGCCTATTGCATAGAGCAAATGGGAATATCATATTAGATCTTCTTTCATGCCAAGAATCCAGATGCCTGGGTTCTGATTCTAGCTCTATCATCTCCAAGGTCTGACCTTGTGGAAACTACTTAAGCTTTCTAATGCTCAGTTCCTTCATCTATAATGTGTATCATAACAACTCCTGTGTCAAAAGATTGTGTTGAAAATTAGATGAGATGATACATGAAATGCATAAAGAACAGTATCTGCCAACTAACTAGTACTTAGTAAATGATACTCTAGTAAGAGTTCATAATTTCTTTTCAACCCTGTTTGACATCTGGCATAGTAAATGCAGACTGAATAAAAATTTTCTTAAAGTACAAAGGTTGAGTAAGTGGATAATTTGTTTAACCATGATATGTGACTGAGTGAGCAATGGATTTTATCTGAACTGGAGGCTAACATGATTTTTAGGTACAGTGGAAAAGTAAGATAGAAAAAAAAAAAAGCCTGTGTCCAAAGATGAAGTCCAGATATGAAATCCAGATACAAAGAATTATGAAAACTACAGATTGTGCTTGAATTTGATATAGGATTTGATTGGAAATCATTATGATTAGTTTGAGAAGGGAAACAAGACAGAGAAAGAAATAATTCAAAATATATGTTTTTGCTGCAAGAAACTGAATGGATTAGAAACAGGAAGATATGCATATAGGCAATGGCTCTCATAGCTAGTATGGCCTATTTGCAAATACACTTTTCAAAATAACTTAATGGGTTTCATTATCAGAATAATTACAAACAGTTGGAAGTGGAAATGTTAGTTGCTCAGTCATGTCTGACTCTTTGCGACCACATGGACTGTAGCCTGCCAGGCTCCTGTGTCCGTGGGATTTCCCCAGGCAAGGATCCTGGAGTGAGTTGCCATTTCCTTCTCCAGGGTTCTTCCCAACCCAGATATCAAACCTGGGTCTCCTGTATTGCAGGAAGATTCTTTACTGCCTGAGTCACCTGAGAAGCCCTATGTAATTACAAGCAATCGTAATTAAGCTAATTTCTTTATTTCATTGTCTTGGTGAGTTGCATGTAAGAAAGACGATTTTTTTAAGCTGATGTGCTCTTGTGAAAGAAATACAAATTTCATGTTAGCAATTCATATTTTTATTTGCTGTAATATAACTCTTTTTTGCTGGGTCATCATAAAATTTATAGTACAATGCATTGAAAATGGTTCTTAAGTACTTCTCAATAATTAGAATATATTAATCAGTAGGTTTTTACTTTTGAGTACAATAAAAAAATTGCTTTATAGCAAAATGATCAGAGTGCTACTCAGTGGTGTTATAAGAAAATGTGAGGAGAATAAGGATTTATTAATGATGGTGAATTACACTTAACCAAAAATTATTTATGCTGAAAACAAAATCTCTAATTTTAATGACTTTATAAATATATGTATTTAATTGAATTATTTGAACTCATTAATTATTGTTTTTATTTTAATAACACATACATAACAAACTGCATGTGTGCATGCACAATTATTCAGTTGTGTCCAACTTTGGGACCCCATGGTCTATAGCCCACCAGTCTCCTCCATCCATGGGCTTTTTGAGGCAAGAATACTGGAGTGGGTTGCTATTTCCTTCACCAGGAGATCTTCCTCACCCAGGGATCAAACACATGTCTCCTGAGGCTTTTGCATTGGCAGACAGATTCTTTACCACTGAGCCCCCTGGGGAACACTGTGTAACAAACTGAGCGGTACCATTAGTTCCTAAAAAATTAATGCACTTTTTAAATTAAAATTTACACTTTTGGAATCATATGTTGATGAGAGAATTATATGCCTTTAAAAGGGACAAAGTGGTAAGTTGTTTTCTGCAAATAGATTCTCATAAATTCTGACTCTCACATCTCCTAAAGAAAATATTTTCAGAAACCTGAATATTGATATGACCAAAAACTTTAACCTACAAGTAATTATTAATTGATACTTTTAAGTAAAAATTACATATCCAAAAATAATTGATAATCATGTCAGAAGTCATCACCAATTCTTTCAAATTTTAGTGTTTCTAGCAATTGTCTTAATACTTAAGATTCTAAGATTTTTTTAAATATGTGCTTCATGAACATATTTAAAATAAATTTCACAATTATTTAGTTCTTTAATTTGTGACTGTGAGTTCGTCTTAATCTCTCCTTCTCCTCAATTTTTTCTCTCTCTCTGCCCCCCGGCCCACACAAATATTCATACATAACTTGAATGATCATCCTGGACTTCTTAAATATTTTTCTTTTAAATTACAGATTAGATCAAATTTTCTATATTGGTGAGGAAATACATTTCTACTATCCTTTTAAAATCATGCTGTGTTCAGAGATGAGATGAATAAAAAGTTGGTAAAAAGTGGCCTCTGTCCTTGACCATATTCTTAAACTCCCTCTGATTTCTGTAGTATTTGGTTCATCTCAGGTAATTCTAGTTTAAGATTAGTGTATCTAGTCAAATTTCCTACTTTCTGTATGTGCCTCGGCTTCCCAGGTGGCTCAGCTATAAAGAATTCACCTGCCAGTGCAGCAGATGCCAGTTTGATCCCTGGGAAAGATCCCTGGAGGCAGGCATGGCAACCCACTCCACTATTCTTGCCTGGAGAATCCTATGGACAGAGGAACCTGGCTGGCTACAGTCCATAACAGGTCCGCAGGGTCAAAAAAAGTTAGACATAACTGAGCACACATGCATCTGTGCCTTAGTCAGCTACTGAATGGAAAATATTTGCAGTAAAATGCTAATTATTGACAACAGCTTAAGAAGTCCCTCCTCTGCCCTTGGACTATGCTTTGTGCAAGATGCTCTGGTGTTTTCTATGGATGTACTAATCCAATGAGTCTTCTTATTTGGAGAGTCAATAACCAATAAAGAATACATGACTGGATCAAGACTCCCTAAAATTATATGTAAAGTTTTGTCTTTATGCACATATTAATAATTTCAAAAATAACTTAATCAAATCCAATAACCTATTTGTGATCCAGAGTAAGGTGAAGGAGCACAGTTTGGCAGAAAGGAATAGGCTAGTACATCTGGGAAAATGGACAAGTCCTCTGTAGACCCAAATATCCTTGAAAAATGCTACTTTTTTTTCTTAGAATTCATGCACTTTTTACTTCCTGTTACACATCTCTGTGTCTATTTAACATTTTATATATATATATATATATATATATATTTAAATTACAGCATGAAAATTTTAGGGGAACCTCTGTTATTTATGTAAATTAAACTAGACAATTTCTATTTCCTTCTGAGTTCTTTTAAAGAATGGTCCAGTCCTAAAAACTTTCTGACTCTTTAGTAACCTGCTGACTTGTGGGAGGTTGTAAAATTTTTCATTGTGCTCCTGGGCTCCCTGAAGAATGGGATGAAGCTTACACCATACCGATTCTGTTTGTAGGCTCCTTAATGTCTGTTTTTTGTGAACACATTGCTTCCTCTTATTTCTTTAACTCCACTCTCAGTTAATGTGATTAAGAAAATATCCAGCTAATTAACTTATAGAAATAAAAAGAAAATAATTATTTAGAAATCTATAGTCATTTTCTCTGACAAATTTACTCCTAGGAAGAATACTTAACAAATTATACACATATCATGGGGAGAATAATAATTAGTATGACATTCAGTTCACTTCCAAAAACATTTTAAGGCAGCTTCTTATATGAGACAGTGCTTCCAAATGTGGAAAGCTGAGTAAGACACAGTTAATGACTTGAAGGAATTGGCTGTCTAGAAAGAGAAACTAGCATGGAACAGAATAATGATCTTACTTCACCATAGCTAATGGTCCTTTCTCTTTTCCTTGATTCTTACTTTTCCCTCAGTAGTAGCTTTTATTTTGTCTACTCAGAATGACTCTTTTGGGAGAACGTTTTCTCCCCTCTACCTGCAATGGAGATATCTGTTCTCTTCTTTCTGTTCATAACTTATTTGACCAAGTTTGGACAGTTGACTCAAACTGAGCTAAATAGATTTTCCCTTGCACATTATTAGAACTGCAAAGTTTAGAAGTGATTGTGAGTGGCTTATGACCATGCTAAGTCATGTAAATTTGGAGGCAGTGGTTCATACTCTTTTGGCTCAATGACGAGAGAAAGTCGCATCTAGAGACTACAATATGTACAAAAAAGAGAAGAGGCGATCTGAGAAAGAACATTCTAATGGATTTTTTGTTGTTGTTCTCTAATTCCAGGAAGGCAAGAGCTCTGTACTACCAGACCAACAGCCTTTCCATCACAGCCTTTCTAGCTCTGTCCTTGTGACCAACACAAGGAAATTAACTTTTTGTACACCTGTTTCCTCATTTATAGAAAGGAAGTGATAGTAATATTACTCCATAGTAATAGCTATATATTACTATAATAATTGTAGTATATTATCTCAATGGTATTACTATGGGGTGTTTCCAAAGATTAAATGAGCTAATATATGTAATGTCCTAGAGCAGATTTTGGCACTTAGTAAGCACTTGATAAATGTGAGCTGACATCATTATCATTCTTGCCATTGGATTTCATGGGATAACTTTCAATAATTAAAACAAACTACCTCTTTTACTTCCTTGAGATTGTTTCTGCTACAAAATACTCAAAAAATTACCCTCTCTTTAGAGTTTTATCTTAGCTTTGGTGTTTTTACTTTAATAGGCACCACAGGAGACACCTAAGGTTGATAGAAAAAATTAACCTTGGCAAAATAATTCTCCAGATTCATTTTTCTCTTTGTTAAATGCAGATAATAATAACTATTGTGTATGGATGTTTTAGGATTAACTGACTTACAATATATCACCTGACATATTGTGAATAAACATCTATTATTATGATATTTATATTTCCATAGATTTATTCTTATCTTGCTATATTATTAACTCTTACTAGGGAATATTATTATTGCCTGATCTGCCTGAATTTTGAATTATTTCACTTAGAAATTGGGGCAGAGTTTTGTTTTTGGGGTTCTTTAGAATTTTAGGTCTTAAAAGTAAGTACTGCAATAAAACAACTAAGTAATTTTACCCATTATGGATATTAAATGTCTATTTTTTTGGCCAATTTTTTAAGAATGACAGTTAAAGTAGGATTAATATTGATAACTATATAATCATTTCCTTACAGTGCCTACTCTTAGTACATTTCCACTTCAAATATATTAAATTAAATAAGTTAGCATATGTTCTTAAAAAATTTAAAGTTTTAAACTCCTTTTAGAAGAGAATTAAGATGTTATAGTAATCAAATAGACATTAAAAGATAGTTTCCATTTTCTCTATATTTTTTAGATTTCTCTTGTCATTCCCTTTCTATCTGTCATTCTAGTTTTATCTTTCTGGTTTCATATTTACATTCGACATTGCATTGTCAGAATCAGATACTAAATCATAACCTGAATTAATATAAAGTATACTTTTATAATTTTAATTAAATAATTCATAGTTTTTATGTACTATAAGTATAAGGAGCCCAATTTAATACAGGCCCTTTTACCCTCAAGCAGAAATCAGTATGGCCAAAAAGAATTTTTGAATAAAGTCTTTTTTATGATTTTCAAATGCTTGTAAGCATAAAATGTCAACCAACAAAAGCTTCTTCAATATTAAAAAATATACTGATAAATCTCTCTACATAAATGAGGCATTCAAAAATAAAATAACAAATCACCATGAATTCTTCATAAGAAGACCTAAGGGCTGCAATTAAAATGGTAATCAAAGAAAATACATGATTTAAATTAGTTTATTACTTAAAAAGAAAGACAAAAGTAAATTCTCAATTTAATAATTTAGAAAAAGTAGTTTTATTAAAATAGAAAATTAAAAGTAAATTATAAAAAAGAGAGTAAGAATGATTCAAAAATGCAGTATTTACACTTTCAAAGGCTTAACATATCAGTAAAAGAATTACTTCTAGTAATATATAATGTTACTTCTAGAATAATGCATAACTTAAAAGATCACTGGGTAAATTCAATGAAATAACATAAATGCTCAATGAATGAGAATTATCATGTAATAAATACAGACTTTAGGTTTCACCAGTGTTTATTATGTTGGTAAAATCTCACTTATAGTACAGTAAGTTTTTAAACTAACATATTGAGCTGAAATTCAACATCATGGTCTGTTTGTACTGCTATTAAAAAATACCAGAGGCTAGGTAGCTTTTATATAAACAATATAAATTTATTTATCACTACTCTGTAGGCTGAGATGTCCATGATCAATGTGCTGATAAATTTGGTGTCTGGTGAGACATCACTTTCTGATTCATAGATGTCAGTCTTCTCATTGTATTGTCACACGGTGGAAGGTTCAGTCTAGCTCTCTGGCACTTCTTTTATTAATATCAGCACACTAATCCCAATCATAAGGGCTCAATGGATTTAATAATATTTAATAAAATATTGTTTATCAGTTGAGTTCAGTCACATAGTGGTGTCACTCTTTGCAACCCCATGGACTGCAGCACACCAGGCTTTCCTGTCCATCACCAACTCCTGGAGCTTGCTCAAACTCATGTCCATTGAGTCGGTGATGCCATCTAACCTCAGACAACCATTTTGCCTTTTTGCATTTCATTTTGGGGGATGGTCTTAATCACTGCCTCCTGTACAATGTCAGGAACCTCTGTCTATAGTTCTTCAGGTACTCTGTCTATCAGATCTAATCCCTTGAATCTATTTGTCACTTTCACTGTATAATCATAAAGGATTTGATTTAGATCTTACCTGAATGGTCTAATTTATTTCTTCAATGTAATCCTGTAGTTTGCAATAAGGAGTTCATGATCTGAGCCACCATCAGCTCCTGGTCTTGTTTTTTGCTGACTGTATAGAGCTTCTCTATCTTTAGCTGCAAAGAATATGATCAATCTGATTTTGGTATTGACCATCTGCTGATGTCCCTGTGTAGAGCCTTCTCTTGTGTTGTTGGAAGAGAATGTTTGCTATGACCAGTGCGTTCTCTTGGCAAAACTCTATTAGCCTTTGCCGTGCTTCATTTTGTACTCCAAAGTTAAATTTGCCTATTACTCCAGGTATCTCTTGACTTCCTACTTTTGCATTCCAGTCCCCTATGATGAAAAGAACATCTTTTTGGGTGTTAGTTCTAGAAGGTCTTGTAGGTCTTCTTCAGCATTACTGGTTGGGGCATAGAATGGGATTACCATGATATTAAATGATTTGCCTTGGAAACAAACAGAAATCATTCTGTCTTTTTTGAGACTGTACCCAAGTACTGCATTTTGGACTCTTGTCAACTATGAGGGCTACTCCATTTCTTCTAAGGGATTCTTGCCCACAGTTTAGATATAATGGTCATGTGAATTAAATTCCCCCATTCCAGTCCATTTTAGTTCACTGATTGCTAAAATTTCAATGTTCATTCTTGCCATCTCCTGTTTGACCACTTCCATGAAAGTGAAAGGGGAGAGTGAAACACTTGGCTTAAAGCTCAACGTTCAGAAAACTAAGATCATGGTATCCGGTCCCATCACTTCATGACAAATAGATGGGGGAACAGTGGAAACAGTGACAGACGTAATTTTGACGGGCCCTAAAAATCACTGCAGATGGTGACTGCAGCCATGAAATTAAAAGATGCTACTCCTTGGAAGAAAAATTGTGAGCAACCTAGACAGCATATTAAAAAGCAGAGACATTATTTGCCAACAAAGGTCCGTCTAGTCAAAGCTATGTTTTTTCCAGTAGTCATGTATGGATGTGAGAGTTGGACTATAAAGAAAGCTGAGTGCCGAAGAATTGATGCTTTTGAACTGTGGTGTTGGAGAAGACTCTCAAGAGTCCCTTGGACTGCGAGGAGATCCAATCAGTCCATGCTAAAGGAAATCAGTCCTGAATATTCATTGGAAGGACTGATGCTGAAGCTGAAATTCCAATACTTTGGCCACCTGATGCAAAGAACTTATTCATTTGAAAAGACCCTGATGTTGGGAAAGATTGAAGGCAGGAGGAGAAGGAAATGACAGAGGATGAGATGGCTGGATGGCATCACCGACTCAACGGACATTAGTTTGAGTAAACTCCAGGAGCTGGTGATGGACAGGGAGGCCTGGCGTGCTGCAATCCATGGGGTTGCAAAGAGTCAGACATGACTGAGCGACTGAACTGAACTGAACTGAACTGAATTTACCTTGATACATGGTCCTAACATTCCAGGTTCCTATGCAATATTGTTCTTTACAACATCGGACTTTACTTCCACCACCAGTCACATCCACAGCTGGTCATTGTTTATGCTTTGGCTCCGTTTCTTCACTATTTCTGGAGTTATTTCTCCACTCTTCTCCAGTAGCGTATTGGGCACCTACTTACTACTCGGGAGTTCATCTTTCTGTGCCCTATCTTGTTTGCATTTTCATACTGTTCATGGGGTTCCCAAGGCAAGAATACTCACATGTTTTGCCATTCCCTTTTCTAGTGGACCACGTTTTGTCAGAACTCTCCACTATGACCTGTCCATCTTGGGTGGCGCTACATGGCATGGCTCATAGTTTCACTGAGTTAGATAAGGCTGTGGTCCATTTAATCAGTTTGATTAGTTTTCTGTGATGGTGGTTTTCATTCTGTCTATCCTCTGAAGGATAAGAATAAAAGGCTTATGGAAGCTTCCTGATAGGAGAGACTGACTGTGGGGAAACTGGGTCTTGTTCTGTTGGGCAGGGACTTGCTCAGTAAATCTTTAATCCAATTTTTGGTTGATGGGTGGGGTGGCTGTGTTCCTTCCCTGTTGTTTGCCCTGAAACCAAACAATGGTGGAAGTAATGAAGATAATGGTAACCTCTTTCAAAAGGTCCCATGCACACACTGCCACACTGCTGCATTCAGTGCCGCGACCCTGCAGCAGGCCACCGCCGACCCACGCCTCTGCTGGAGACTCCTGGACACTCATAGAAAAGCCTGGGTCAGTCTCTTGTGGGGTCACTACTCCTTTCTTCTGGGTCCTGGTGCACACAAGGTTTTGTTTGTGCCCTCCAAGAGTCTGTTTCCCCAGTCCTGTGTAAGTTCTGTAATCAAATCCCACTGGCCTCCATAGTCAAATTCCCTGGGGCATCTCAGTCCCTTTGCCTGATCTGCAGGTTGGGAAATCTGTTGTGGGTCCTAGAACTTTCTTAACAGTGTGACAATTTATTTGGTATAATTGTTCTGCAGTTTGTGGGTTGTCTACTTGATGGCTTTATGGTGGGGTTAATGGTGACCTCCTCCAAGAGGGTTTATGCCACACCCAGGTCTGCTGCACCCAGAGCCCTGCCCCTGAAGCAGCCCACTGCTGATCTGTACCTCTGCTGCTGCTGCTAAGTCACTTCAGTCGTGTCCGACTCTGTGTGACCCCAGAGATGGCAGCCCCCCAGGCTCCTCCATCCCTGGGATTCTCCAGGCAAGAGCACTGGAGTGGGTTGTACCTCTGCAGGAGACACTAAAAAACTCAAAGGCAGTTCTGGCTCTGTCTCTATGCACCACAATTTGCTTATCCATTCATCTGTTGATGGACATTTGAGCTAGTGGTAAAATAACTAAATATTTCTAAATAAATTTCTAAAAAAAAAAAATAAAGAAATAACAGTTGAGACTCTAACAGAATCTCCCCAGAGATTGATATCTGAGTCTCTGTTTCTCTCTCTTTCTCTTGTATCCACTAAAAGAAATGTGTGCCAGTAAATAAGCCAGATTTCTTCTCCAGAATCAAATATTGAAACCAGTGATATTCAATTGCAGTTTTAAGGTTATTACCCCTTAAGAAGTTTTTTGATACATGAATAGATATTTTTCAAAATTGTTTACCTTGTCTCCATGAACCATATACACTGTTTTCATTCTTATATGTAACCAGACTTTGTTTCCTTTCCTCAGTTTATTTCCCCTTTCAAGAAATATTGCCATAGATAACAGTTATTAATCATGTTCTGTGAGATCCTCAGTTATGCCAGACACATAAGGCAGAGAAGCTTGAGGATCACCATAAACCTATAATTTTACAATTTGTCTTTGAAAATGTAGGATCCTTCTACATTTGCAGAAATAAATGTGTTCATTTTTCTACTCAAAATTTATTGGCATTTCAAAAAACATTTCATCTTGAGTGAGATGAGAATATATCTCTAATGATTTGTTGTCCATCTGTCATCTTGAAGTCAGTATGAAACCACTGATATCAAAGTTGAATGATAACAAAATTAAAGAGAAAGAAAAATGTTGTGAAAACACCAACTCATTCTTTTGGGGAAAAGAGTAAGAGATTTTATTAGATTCTTAGTATAGTAGTTAGAGAATCTGCCTAATCCTTTTATTTGCTGTGCCTGGTATAATTAGAATATATGATGATAACACCTATATGAACAGTTTTGATTAAAATTTAATAGATTTTACATTTTATTCTCACCCCTGATTTTTAAAGATTTGAGTCATTTGCAAAGTACACATTTAGATATATTTTTGTCAACATTTTTTTTTAATTTCTCCTTTTTGAATGTGAAACTTTCTTCAGAATATTTTGAAGAAGTGGCATCCAAGAAAAGGATCTGAAACACTCTTATACAGTATACACAGTGCTTACAATTTACAAACTGTAGTGTCTTTTCTAAAAGCCTTGCTTTTAGCAATTAAGCTAAAAAGCTGTTGAAAAAGTATTTATGTACTAAACACATTTGAAGATAGTTGAAATAATATTCTAGTCAAATAGAAAGGGACATATTTGATAAAAGGGAAAGTTTTTCAATCTAAATGTCAAATTGCTTTCAATCTCAAATTTTATAATAAACTTTTTTTTTCTGTAAGCTTTAGTGTCATGCGCATACAGATAAATACTGAAAACAGAAATACATTTATTTTTCTTTCTATTGATGTAATAACCAATAAAATTAGTATGCACCAAAGGAGATGCCTCCCAGCAAGAGATGCACCAACATTTCCAGTTGCTTCCTTAACTTGTTAACTTCCTTAACTCTTTCCTTTCTGCAAGGACTTTTTAAAACCTTCCAATTTTCTCAACTTCCAGACAAAAAAGCCCCTATTTTACATACAAGATGAAAGCTATCAGAAGGTCAAATGCCTAATATTAGCTTCACTGAACATGTAAACCCTCGCTATTAAACTCACCCACTGTTTTCTCCTTCATTACTGAAAAACAGTCTTCTTTCCCATCAATGTTTTGTAACCTGAGACTTCACACCTCTCTCCACTTTGATTAACCTTCTCTCATTTCTGTATTCAGCTCATTTGTTTCTTTTCAACAATCTTTAAACATAATCAAATATTTCTAATTCAAACATCTCTAAAGGTATCAACAAACAGATGAATAAAAACAATGAATACAGTAGTCCTTCCAGTTGCTGCTTGATCTCACCCAACCTTTTGATAGCTTACAGTGAAGGGTGTCAGATTTGTGATCTCTGAAGGAGAGAATTTCTCTTTGGGACCAAAGTCACAGCTTAAGTTCACTTAGACCTTTGTGCAGCTAATGTTTTATTACACTGAAAAAGGGATAGTGAAAGCTTCTGACATAGACATCAGAAGGGGTTGGATAGTGCCCCACTCACTAGTTGGGGTGGGGCTTTATATACTTTTTTTTTTATATATATATACTTTTTCAATTGGTTACCAACAATAGATCAAAAGAATATCACAAGGTTGTAAAGGTCTTACCAGACTCATGCCCGCAACATATATCTTAAAATAACAGGATTGGTCAGAAGGTTTTTCTTAAGAAGGAGAAACGTGTCCTTGGGCAAGATACATTGTTGTTATGTAATCATTAGCTCAGAGCTTAAGGAAAAACATAGCTTGAGCAAGATGTGTTGTTTGTTGTGAAATCCTTAGCTCTCAGCTTAAAGAAAGTTAGTCTTAGGTGAAATAGATTGTTGTCATAACAACTCAGAGTTTAAGGAAAAAACATCTTATGTGACTAACACAAAGCAATGTAGGGGAAAAAAAAAAAAAAAAAAAGGTCTGTCCCTTTCTCCTCTTTGAGGGTCCTGGTCTCCTTATTGACCTACCTTCTAGTCAAAGCTATGGTTTTTCCAGTAGTCATGTATGGATGTGAATGTTGGACTATAAAGAAAGCTGAGCGCCAAAGAATTGATGCTTTTGAATTGTGTTGTTGGAGAAGACTCTTGAGAGTCCCTTGGACTGCAAGGAGATCCAACCAGTCCATCCTAAAGGAAATCAGTCCTGAATATTCATTGGAAGGACTGATGCTGAAGCTGAAGCTCCAACACTTTGGCCACCTGATGGGAAGAACTGACTCATTGGAAAAGACCCTGATGCTGGGAAAGATTAAAGGCCAAAGGAAAGGGAGACTGATGGAGGAAGAGATGGTTGGATGGCATCACTGACTCTATGGACATGAGTTTGAGCAAGCTCTGGGAGCTGGTGATGAACAGGGAAGCCATCACCATGCCATCAACATGCACCCCATGTTGCAGTCCATGGGGTCACAAAGAGTCAGACATGACTGAGCAACTGAACTGAACTGAAGAATTAGCCCTCTCACTTTCATAGTCAACTGTTTGTAAGAGTGACATTTTTACTATCACCCACCGGCTGAAAATAATTCTAAGAGCCAGGTAAAGAAACAAATTCTTGATATGGCTTAGTTTTGTAATTTCCCCCCTATATCCCCTGTGTTTGTAACATGGTCTTTAAAGACCAGTTTATATCTAGTTTTTCAGGATGCACCTATAATGTTTTTATGACACAGACTGTCTGACACTTCTCTCAGCCTTAGCTTTTACCTAATTATTTCCAGTGTTTCCCTGAATCATAGCTTAATCAGATCATCTTTAGGGAGTGCTTCCTTTCCTCACTGAATAGGTCAGTTTTCTTTATTGCAGATTGGAGAATCCTTAGTAACTCTTCCTCAAAGTGATTATTACATCTAAGTTTTGTATTTAAATATTTGACATCTGTCTTCCCTACTGGACCATAAACTCATAAACTCTGTGAGCAGGTTCTGTGTTTCTTTGTTCTCATCATGGAAGCCCCCATTCTTAGTAGCACTTAGTAGGAACTCAAGAAATATTCACTGTATGACAAAATAAATGAATGAATTATGGGTATTATACTTAGAAGAATTGGAATTTTAAAAAATTAATCTTTTTTTATTGAAGGATAATTGCTTTACAGAATGTTGTTGTTTTCTGTCAAATATCAACATGAATCAGCCATATGAAATTCTGATGAGAAGGAATTTTTATTATAACTGCTGGGTTGACATAAATTTAAAAATTAAGAACAATTTACATGTATTCCCCATCCCGATCCCACCTCCCACCTCCCTCCCCACCCCATCCCTCTGGGTCTTCCCAGGGCACCAGCCCTGAGCACTCGTCTCATGCATCCAACCTGGGCTGGTGATCTGTTTCACCCTTGATAATATGCATGTTTTGATGCTGTTCTCTCAAAACATCCCACCCTTGCAAAAAAAAAAAAAAAATTAAGAACAATTACCAACTCTGAAAGTGTGATAGTATATCACTCTTTGATTTTTTTGCTAAGACTAAAGTTAAAACAATAATATCTTTTATGCATAATGTGTTAGAAAAATGGTTGTGATAAATACAAAGTGGGGCAACTTCTAAGAAAGTCAGTGAAATGCTTAATGAATTAGAGGGATTGACTCATGTGGGGAGAATAGTAGTGATCAGCTTTAGTACTGAATTCGAAGTAGCATTCTACATAGATTAGACAGAGCTTGTTTTCTACATCATGTCTCCACTCTTACTATTTTAATTGTGACACATTTAATTAGACTGTTCTTTTCCAAAGAAAGTAACTACATTTCAATAGGATGGTTCAGAGATAGTTTAAAGGAAATATGATAATAATTTGTGTTTATTGAAAGCATGCAAACACCAGTTGAGGATAATAAGTATTAGGTAGAAGAATTAGTTCTAAGATTCACAGGGTGAAAATACACTTGGGAAATTTTCAATCAAGCACAAAATTCCTTTCCAAAATATGTTGAGTAAATGTTCAGTATCTATTATGTAGCAATTTAAAGCTAGACTGGAGTGGTTTTGAGGATGGGGCCTTATAAATAAAATTTTAAAAAGCAAATATTGGAAATATTGAGTTCATAATCTTTTACTTTCAAACATGAATTTCCTATAGTTTTCAAATTTTTGATCATTATAAATATTTACTACATTTTAAGTTTGATTCTATCTTTTCATTTTTTGACATCACATAAGAAGGGTTTAAAGACAAAAATAAAATTTACTATTTTTTTTAGAATAAAAATAATGTTGGGTTCATTAATAGAGATGTGTGACCTTTGATGCTGAAATGGCTGTCTCAATATTATTTTAAAATTTTATATGAGAATTTTATATTTACCAATATTGGAATATTCTTGACATCTGTGTTCATGTATTCTTTTTCTCTCTGTTTGTCAGGTTCAATTCAAAATCTCATCCTCTTTCCTATGTAATGACAGAGTAGAATCACTTTGAAACACATTGATGAACAGATATTCTGTGAAGAAAAATTAATTTCCTTGCCCATTCCTTGGACACTAGATTACATTTTGCAGAATTGTAGCTAAGTGTGATCATTGACCAAGTTCAAACAAATAGAATGTGAGAGAAAGGGAGATGTACAACTTCCACCTTACGTTTTGAGAGAAAATCTAGAGCTTTCCCCCCTTTTCCAAAGGCAAGAATGATAGTGACTCAGATGGTGTTGGGAAAGTTCTGTAAACATTGCAGAGTTGTCCTTCTGGACAGTACACTGCCTTTGGATCAGAGCTGCCCACAGACAGTGAACACTTGCTTCTAAATGTTATTTGCTTGAGGAATGACCTGGGTACTTTCATAGAGAAGTTAAACCTTTTATCCTCATTCATACATATGTGAGTACAAAACAAGTTTGGAAATTTTATTCACTATATATTGATGTGCTGTGTGCTAAGTCATTTCAGTGGTTCTGGACTCTTTGTGACCCTCTGGACTGTGTCCCTCCAGGCTCGTCTGTCCATGGGATTCTCCAGGCAGGAATACTGGAGTAAGTTGCCCTTCCATTCTCCAGGGGATCTTCCCAATACAGGGATCGAACCAGCATCTCATGTCTCCTGCATAGGCAGGTGGGTTCTTTACCACAAGCACCGTAACTTTAACCTAAACAAAACAAAAATATCCCCTAAACATAGTTGCATTTTGGGTCTGAGTAATAGAAAGATCTTGAAACCCATGGGGGGGTCTATGGTTTTTCTGACATTTCCAAACTTCACATCAGTATGGTGTCTTCCTTTATTGCCTTTTGGAATTAAATACTTGAACATTAAATAAAGACATCACTTGAAACGTGAAGTCTCCACTTGAAGCTTGGCTCTTGGAACAAGTATCTGCAGTTTGCCCAAGAATGACACCAGATGGATTTTGTTGTAAGAACTCTCTAATCTTGTATCAATATAAATTAATTCTCCTGCAACAGCACTAGGTTTAAGATCAGCAACAGAACAATTTTTGTGAGAGCATGTACTAAAGCAGTGAGTTATAAGCCTAAAGTCCCACTTATGGTTATTAAATTTTCTGGCCTTAGTAACTCCATCAGAGTTTTACTGTTTCTATTTAACTCTCATTTTACCTTGAAGGAGAGAGATGTTAAATGTTCTTTTGTCTGTATTGAGTGCTTTTTTGGTGCTATGTGGTGGTATTTGCAGCCCTCTCTGACATTATCAAATGGACTGACATTTTAAATATTTGCAGTGCTCAGTGGGTACTAATTCAGCAAAGGTGAACCACAAGCTTCTTTTGCTGTGGCACAGCAAGTGATGTGTGTCTATTTAATCACAGCAGCTAAAATGAAATCAAAAGGTTGAAAAGTGTTGTTGAAGTACTGAAACTGCTGTCGCAGCAGACACACCTGGAGGCGTCCTTAAAGGAAAAAGCTAGGTAGTGAAGAACCTACTTAGGCCACATGCTTATCTGAACCCATTAACCTGGCTCAGCAGGAAAGTCTCTCCAAGCATGTAAAGTTTCCATATTTCTAATAAATTCTTTATTGGTGCAGCTTAATCATTTGTGGGCCTCTCAGCAATTCTTCAGTTTCTGTTTACTCTAAATGGAAATTTTACATCTATGTTTCCTCAGAGTTGAGAATTCAAATATTCTCAAAAGATGAAAAATATAAATCATTTGACATATTCACTGTCATACATCTGTGGGACTTGAGCCAAAGAAATTTTATAAAGTCTGAAATAATAATACTAACTTTTTGGCTGTTGAGATTTTATACTTCATGTATTATTTACAGATTCTACAATAACCAGTGTTAAGACATCAGTGAATAGAATGATTTTAAATTTGGTCCTAACCTTTTTTTTTTTTTCAACAAAGCATGGACTTTGCATATAATTCCTTGTATTATAAAATAGTTCATCAAAATAATCATTTGTATTTGTATTTTGGATTAACTTGAACATTTTCAGTCCTCAGGTTTCTGCAAACAAGGGAGTGTTTGAGTTTAGATTTTTACACAGATTCCCCTGACTTGCATCAATCCCATGTATACCTCCAGAAACTCAGCATCACTACCTTCCATTCAAGTCTTTCTGAAAACGTTTTTGATATCATATCAAACCTATCTTTGCAGCTTCCTGTAGTTCAACTTGCTGTGGGTTTAAATTACATTTAAGAAATCAATAGCTTAAAAACTTTTGTTAAATATAAAGTGGAAAACTAAGTATATGTCATAATTTAGGTATATATGGCTAATTAGTATGACAGTAGGGAGTCATTGAATAATTTGGAAGCTAATTCAATGATTTTTGTCCTGCAATTTGCTCCACTTACTTCTTATTCTAACATATGAAAGTTTTAAGTGTCAGGCAAGGAACTTAATTTTTTTCCAATACCTTTTCTTTGCAGTTAAGAAAAAGAATTAATATAATAACAATACAATACAACCATGGGGTTAATGAGAAAGAAAAATAAATAATTGCTTTGGGAGTATTTACAAATGTCCTTCCTCTCCAGTGCCTCAAAGAGAAGCCAATTTCATATCAGAACCTCATCATCCTGCCCCCCACCTAGGCTTTTAAAAGACAG
This sequence comes from Dama dama, assembly GCF_033118175.1. Taxonomy (NCBI): domain Eukaryota; kingdom Metazoa; phylum Chordata; class Mammalia; order Artiodactyla; family Cervidae; genus Dama; species Dama dama. Next base: position 34,626,606 of record NC_083708.1, on the reverse strand, counting down.
CACTGAGACTTTCATAAAACGGATGCAAAGAGAGTGGTGAAGGACAGGGACTGTGGAGTAGGAGGAGGAGGAGAAATATGCAAAGTGCTGAAATACAATGCTTGGCTCACAAGCTGCCATAAAAGAAATATTTATTGATGGTGAACTACAGGTATGGTGCCTTCTATACCTGTAAGAAACAAGATAAAAGAAACAAGGATACATACCCTTATGAAGTTTTCGTTCTAGCAGAAGGAGATTGATAATAGACACAATAAATAAGTAAACTATGTAGTTTGTTGGAAGATTAACATTTTCATGACAAAAGTATAAGATGGCTGAAGAGTAGGGGCATGGGTGGTAATGAGGGTCTTACTGCAAGTTTAAATGTAGTAGTAAGAGTTGGTCTTATTGAGCAGGACAGATTGATTGGAGGAGGAAGTTTTCAAGAAAGAGGAGTTGAGAGTGTTTCTGAGTAGTAGATGCAAAACAAAGGTGTAGGGAAAAGGAAGTTATGTTAAAAAGCATTTAATAGTGAGAGAGTCATTTCCTAGGCAGGTTGATAAGAAGTCTAGGGGTCCCCAAGAAGAGAGGGGTCTGGAATTCTCAAGGAGGAAGAAAGGGCAAACTTTTTTTCCTCTATATTCCTTAGGATTATATAACAGTAATGTATCCTCCCTGAGGACAGTCTCTGGATTAAACCTTCTGGCTAATTCTGTTACCTTAAAATGTAAATTATGGGAGTAGGTCTGGTGAGGTCTTTACAACCTTCAGACATTCTTTGGGTTCATTGGAGAATATATAACTGCATTGCTAACACTAGCAAGCGGGTACTCTGTCTACCCCTTTCTGATGTCTATGTCAGAAGCTTTCTCTATCTCCTTTATACTTTAATAAAACTTTATTACACAAAAGCTCTGAGCTATCAAGCCTCATCTCTGGCCCCGGATTGAAATTTTCTCCTCCGAAGGCCAAGAATCCTGGTGTCTTTTTGAGGTTCAGCAACAAGCTTTCAGTAGGTTGCTTTCATATCTTGACTCATAAATAGTGCTGCTCTGAACATTGGGGCTGTATGTATCTTTTTGGCTTTTTCATTTGTTTTCATTTTCATAATTCATTTAAATTTATGTATTTAAAAATATTTTCTTTAATTTTTGTTTTGTTTTATCTAGGAATATAATTAATTTACAATACTGTGTTGGTTTCAAGTGTATAGCAAAGTGATTGAAATATATATACACATATATTTGTTCTTTTTCAAATTCTTTTCCCACATAGGTAATTAGAGTATTGAGTAGAGTTTTCTGTTCTATATATACAGTAGGTCCTTATTTATTATCTATTTTATATATAGTATTGTGGGCTGCATGTATCTTTTTTAATTAGTGTTTTCATTTTCCTCAGATATATAGCCAACAGCAGAATTCCTGGATTATATAATAGTTCTATTTTTAGTTTTTTGAGGAATATTCATACTAGGTTCCTTAGTGGCTGTCCCATTATACTTTCCCCCGTCAGTGTACTAGGATTCCCTTTCTCAACACCCTCTTCCTCATTCGTTATTTGTAGAGTTTTTGTTTATGGCCATTCTGATATTTGTGAGGTGATATCTCATTGTGGTTTTGAACATATTTTTATGTGTCTGTTGACATCTGTGTATCTTCTTTGGAAGAATATCTATTCAAGTCTTCTGCATATATTTTAATTGGGTTTTACTTTTTTATATTGAGCTGCATAAGCTATTCATATGTTTTTGATATTAACTCCTTGTCAGTCATATCATTTGCAAATATTTTCACCTCAGATATTTCAATAGGCTATCTTTTCATTTTGTGAATGATTTCCTTTGCTGTGTGAAAGCTTTTTGGTTTAATTAGGTCTAATGTGTTTATTTTCATTTTTGTTTCTTTTGACTAGACAGGGGAGGCAGATCCAAAAAATACTGCCATGAATTATGTCAAAGAATGTTCTATGTTTTTTTCCTAGGAATTTTATGATATTCATATTATATTTATGTATTTAATCCATGTTTAGCTTATTTGTGTATATGGTGTGGGATAATGTTCTAATCTGATTGTTTTACATGTGGCTGTCCAGTTTTTCCAGGACCACTTACTGGAAGAGACTGTGTTTTCTCCATTTTATATACTTGTCTCCTTCATTATAGATTAATTGACCATAACAAACTTAGTGTCCATCAACAGATGAATGGATAAAAATGATGTGATACACACACACACACACATTGGACTATTACTCAGCCATACAACAATATGGATGAACCTAGAGCATATTATGCTCACTGTTCTAATTTTTAACATAGTTGATGAATACACAATTGTCTATTTCATTTTTTTGGTAATTTATACATATGTTTACTATGAATTAAAACAACATAAAAAACACTGTTTAGTAGAGAAGGCATATTCTAAAAGTACGGAATGTGGCAATAGAAGCCAAAATGGTAGTCACTGATGATGTTGGAGGCATTAACTCACCTGGAAAGGGGAAAAGAGCTTTTGAGATGTTGGAAATATTTCTATCTTAATCTGGATTCTGGAACATAGGCCTCTCTGGGTGTGTGTGTGTGTGAGAGCACACATGTGTGTTTATAAATATTGAAGAGCATTGTGTACCTTTCATCCAGGTACATGGAATATCTCCATCATTCTGGAGAGGAGGGCGGAAGGAAAGAGAATTAGCCAGTCATATAACATCATTCATCCCTATTCATTTCCCTTCTGTATTTGTTGGTTGTCATTGCCCTCCAAAGGGCCTTCATATGTGTGGGTTCCTTGAGTATCTCTTCATATTGGCTGTTTTGGTAATTTTTTAATGACAGCTCTCCTAAATCAGACATTTATGCCATGTTACAGATTTCTATTTCCAACTGCTAAGCATTTTTCTTTGGATCCTCTACAGCATCTTCATTGCACTGAGAATCTAATTAATAAAACATTTTGGGAACAGACAGATAAATTTTCTTACTGGCAGATTTACACTTTCTAAAATTGTAAGGATATATAGGTTGACAATCCATATGGTTGAATGCTCTTTTATATTTCTACCCAGTGGTCACACATGTTCCTTTGAGTTCTTCAGAGATAAATAAATTTTAATCTCCCAAGCTATAAAACCTTTAGATCTAAGGGTTGGAATATGCTTTATGTTAATACCAAATGCTATAGTATCAGATCCCATATTTATATATTAAAAGCACCCAGCATATACTGAGTTCATTACATTCATTTGGACAAATATTATATTACATCTCATGGATGTGAGAGCTGAACAATAAAAAAGGCTGAGTGCCAAAGAACTGATGCCTTCACACTGTGGTGCTGGAGAAGACTCTGTAGAGTCCCTTGGACAGTAAGGAGTTCAAACCAGTCAATCCTAAAGGAAATCAACCCTGAATACTCACTGGAAGGACTGATACTGAAGCCAAAGCTCCAATACTTTGCCACCTGATGTGAAAAGCTGACTCATTGGAAAAGACCCAGATGCTGGGAAAGATTGAAGTCAGGAGGAGAAGGGGGAAACAGAGGATGAGATGGTTGGATGGCATCACTGACTCAATGGATGTGAGTTTGAACAAACTCCAGGAGATGGTGAAGGACAGGGAAGCCTGGCTTGGTGCAGTCCTGTGGGGTCGCAAAGAGTCGGACATGACTGAGTGACTGCAACAACAATAGATTTTATTTTTTCTATAATTGAATTTGTATCTTGCATCTATATAACATAATATCTAGATAAACAGATAAAATTAATTTAAAATACGTTGAAAAAATCTAAATGCTAACAGAAATGTGAAGAAGACAACTGTGAGTTAAATAATAATTGCACCTAAGATAATGAATCATTTTTTGCTTGAGCAAAGGTAAGACCATTTGCTGCATAATGCAGAGCAAATCTGTTATCTCTCAGGGAGGCCCAGCACTTGATCTACTTTTTTATTTTTATTTTTTTCACAAAATATTGTCTTTCAGAAGCTTTTCTTTCAAATAAGTAATCACTTGCAGGATAGTAAGAATATCTTATGAAGGAAGCCAAAAAGGGAAATAGGTGAAAATACATGTTAGAAAAAGCAAACCCTAAAACATCAACCACTTATATATTACCAGACCTGAAGAATTTATTAACAGTGACAAAAAAATCAATAAAATGAAAGAATTATGCAAGGCGTAGAAGATTATAAGGAAAAAAAGTTCTTTCTTACTAGTTCTAAAATACCTTAAGACCATCACAGTTTATATTGATCATATTGCATTTTTCCTACTGCTATATGATTTTTCAATTATAGAATACAACAACTCTTCAGTGGAAAAAAATAAAAGGGATTTAGAAACAATGTTTTAAAGCATTGTGAACATGTTCTAAGTACTGAAAGCTAAGTCACTTATGCATTTAAAAACTTAGCAGGGAAAATGACATTATGATTATATGCCATGCCAAATATAATTTAGACTGTTATTTTCCTTAAATTTCCACTTCCTCTGATTTATGTCAGGTTCAGAAAATGACATAGTCAAAGCCAAGAAGTATCCATAAGTGAAATTTCCCTGTGGACCACTAGAAAACGGAACTGCATCCTTTCAGCTCATGTATTTCTTCAGAACGGGATGTTAACCTGAATCTGACTGTAACGTCTGAAATTTGATGGTTGCTCCTATTTTGTAAAATGGTGAAAGAAGAATAAAATGGATATGGCAAGTCATGTTCATTTTCCTGTACCTTTTTTTATTTAATGAAAGTCTTTACAGATATATTATTTGACAGTTTCTAACTATCATACAGATGATAAGATAGAGTAATATTTTATGTTGGAAATAATTTACCTGTATTGGACCTGTGCTATGGGGGCCCTTAATAACTTAGGTACCTTTCTGATCTGAGATTCATCAACCAAGGTTTATTTTGTTCTCTGCACCCTATCAGTAATTATTTTCCTTATCTTTAAGTTTCACATTCAATATACACATTAAATTAAACATATCATCTTGGGACACTCAGAGCACATTTTCTACTGTAAATATAATGTGGGCCTTCAGTCTATGGACTAGAACATATGTACAAGAAAATCTGTTTTTAATTTCCTGAGATGAGATTTATACTTCCCTTTGAGGTGTCACTAGTGAAAAGCTATTATCTTATAGTTTCCTAATGTTTTGGCATCTTGGTTCATAATGATTTATCTTTTTCATTACTTCCTCAAAATTTTTAGAGTTAATAATCAATGATGTTATAATATGGTTAATAATCAATGATACTATAAAAATTTAACATCAACAGTAGTGGCTAAGAAGGAAAAAATTAAAGTCAAGGATTTTATTTAGAAAGAGATTATCACAAAGCAAATCACTAGACATCTATAAAATATACCTACTCCTTGGTGGCTGAATAAATGCACCTTACATGAAAACTTTTAAAATTATGTTCAGTATATGGTGCTAGTGGTAAAGAATCCACCTGCCAATACAGGAGACTCCAGAGATGGGGGTTCAATTCCTAGGTTGAAAAGATCCCCTGGGGTAGGAAATGGCACCGTATGAAAGCATTATTGCCTGGAAAATTCCATGGGCAGAGGGGTCTGGCAGGCTATAGTCCATGGGGCCACAAAGAGTCGGACATTACTGAGCAACTGAGCACAAGCAATATTCATCTCATGGAATTTGTTGTACATTTGAGAAATTCTAATCCCTGCTACAGTTTATCTTACTTATCTTATTATATATATGTCTAGAGCATTATGCTTCTATCATGGTTTCAGAGTCATTATTTAAGCCAGTGAAAGTACTCAGTTGCAATACTGTCACACAGAAACATTTGCAAAAATTAAAAAAAAAATAATTTACATTTAAAAACACAAGATATTTAACATAAACTTAATATCTGTAGTACAAAAAAGACTGTATAGGACACAATCATTCAAAATTCCTACTCACAGTATAAATTATAAAGTGGGTGGGTTAGGATTGCATAGGACAAAAGACTACCATCAAAAAATGAGAACCTTCTCATTTTAGCTTTATCTATTCAAACTGCTCATGAGAACTTTGAATAAGATTTTAACATTAGGTAAAACACAACATATTTTACACTAACTCTTGCATCCACTATTATTGTAGGACATATCAGCCTCTATAATGTCTTTCTCATAATTCCTGAATGTCCCAGAAATTATACCTCTTATACCTGAAATCTGTCATTTTCTTTATCAAATTTTCAAATTTTTTCCTTTGACTTTTATGTATGTTATATTTAGTTTCACAGTTTGCTTGATAAGAAATGTCACTTATGATCCTTTGTATTTCAGTGTTGTCTGTTGTGATCTCTCCATTTTCATTTCTAATTTTGTTAATTTGGTTCTTCTCTCTTTGTTTCTTAATGAGTCTTGTTAATGGTTTGTCAATTTTGTTTATTTTTTTCAAAAAAACCAGCTTTTAGCTTTGTTGATTTTTGCTATGGTCTCCTTAGTTTCCTTTGCATTTATTTCTGCCCTAATTTTTAAGATTTCTTTCCTTCTGCTAACCCTGGGGTTCTTCATTTCTTCCTTCTCTAATTGCTTTAGGTGTAGAGTTAGGTTATTTATTTGGTTTTTTCCTTGTTTCTTGATGTAAGCCTGTAATGCTATGAACCTTCCCCTTAGCACTGCTTTTACAGTGTCCCATAGGTTTTGGGTTGTTGTGTTTTCATTTTCATTCATTTCTATACATATTTTGATTTCTTTTTTGGTTTCTTCTATGATTTGTTGGTTATTCAGAAGCGTGTTATTTAACCTCCATATGTTTGAATTTTTAACAATTTTTTTCCTGTAATTGAGATCTAATCTTACTGCACTGTGGTCAGAAAAGATGGCTGGAATGATTTCAATTTTTTTGAATTTTCCAAGACCAGATTTATGGCCCAGGATGTGATCTATTCTGGAGAAGGTTCCGTGTGCACTTGAGAAAAAGGTGAAGTTGATTGTTTTGGGGTGAAATGTCCTATAGATATCAACTAGGTCTAGCTGGTCCATTGTGTCATTTAAGGTTTGTGTTTCCTTGTTAATTTTCTGTTTAGTTGACCTATCCATAGTTGTGAGTGGGGTATTAAAGTCTCCCACTATTATTGTGTTACTATTAATTTCCTCTTTCATACTCGTTAGCGTTTGCCGTACATATTGCGGTGCTCCTATGTTGGGTGCATATATATTTATAATTGTTATATCTTCTTCTTGGATTGATCCTTTGATCATTATGTAGTGTCCTTCTTTGTCTCTTTTCACATCCTTGATTTGAAAGTCTATTTTATCTGATATGAGTATTGCGACTCCTGCTTTCTTTTGGTCTCCGTTTGCATGAAATATTTTTTTCCAGCCCTTCACTTTTAGTCTGTATGTGTCTCTTGTTTTGAGGTGGGTCTCTTGTAGACAGCATATATAGGGGTCTTGTTTTTGTATCCATACAGCCAATCTTTGTCTTTTGGTTGGGGCATTCATCCCATTTACATTTAGGGTAATTATTGATAGGTGTGGTCCCGTTGCCATTTACTTTGTTGTTTTGGGTTCACATTTATACAACCTTTCTGCATTTCCTGTCTAGAGAAGATCCTTTAGCATTTGTTGAAGAGGTGGTTTGGTGGTGCTGAATTCTCTCAGCTTTTGCTTGTCTGTAAAGCTTTTGAATTCTCCTTCATATCTGAATGAGATCCTTGCTGGGTACAGTAATCTAGGTTGTAGGTTATTCTCTTTCATTACTTTTAGTATGTCCTGCCATTCCCTTCTGGCCTGGAGGGTTTCTATTGATAGATCAGCTGTTATCCTTATGGGAATCCCTTTGTGTGTTATTTGTTGTTTCTCCCTTGCTGCTTTTAGTATTTGTTCTTTGTGTTTGATCTTTGTTAATTTGATTAATATGTGTCTTGGGGTGTTTCACCTTGGGTTTATCCTGTTTGGGACTCTCTGGGTTTCTTGGACTTGGGTGGCTATTTCCTTCCCCATTTTAGGGAAGTTTTCAGCTATTATCTCCTCGAGTATTTTCTCATGGCCTTTCTTTTTGTCTTCTTCTGCTGGGTCTCCTATGATTCGAATGTTGGGGCGTTTCACATTATCCCAGAGGTCCCTGAGGTTGTCCTCATTTCTTTTGTTTCTTTTTTCCTCTCTGCTTCATTTATTTCCACCATTTTATCTTCTACCTCACTTATCCTATCTTCTGTCTCCATTATTCTATTCTTGGTTCCCTCCAGAGTGCTTTTGATCTCATTCATTGAATTATTCATTTTTAATTGACTCTTTTTTATTTCTTCTAGGTCTTAATTAAACATTTCTTGCATTTTTTCAATCTTTGTCTCCAGGCTATTTATCTGTAACTCCATTTTGTTTTCAAGATTTTGGATCATTTTTATTTTATTTTATTTTATTTTATTATTATTTTTTTTGTCATATGTTGATATGAATCAGCCATAGATTTACACGTATTCCCCATCCCGATCCCCCCTCCCACCTCCCTCTCCACCAGACTCCTCTGGGTCTTCCCAGTGCACCAGGTCCGAGCACTTGTCTCATGCATCCCACCTGGGCTGGTGATCTGTTTCACCATAGATAGTATACATGCTGTTCTTTTGAAATATCCCACCCTCACATTCTCCCACAAAGTTCAAAAGTCTGTTCTGTACTTCTGTGTCTCTTTTTCTGTTTTGCATATAGGGTTATCGTTATCACCTTTCTAAATTCCATATACATGTGTCAGTATGCTGTAATGTTCTTTATCTTTCTGGCTTACTTCACTCTGTATAAGGGGCTCCAGCTTCATCCATCTCATTAGAACTGATTCAAATGAATTCTTTTTAACGGCTGAGTAATATTCCATGGTGTATATGTACCACAGCTTCCTTACCCATTCATCTGCTGATGGGCATCTAGGTTGCTTCCATGTCCTGCCTATTATAAATAGTGCTGCGATGAACATTGGGGTGCACGTGTCTCTTTCAGATCTGGTTTCCTCAGTGTGTATGCCCAGAAGTGGGATTGCTGGGTCATATGGCAGTTCTATTTCCAGTTTTTTAAGAAATCTCCACACTGTTTTCCATAGCGGCTGTACTAGTTTGCATTCCCACCAACAGTGTAAGAGGGTTCCCTTTTCTCCACACCCTCTCCAGCATTTATTGCTTGTAGACTTTTGGATAGCAGCCATCCTGACTGGCGTGTAATGGTACCTCATTGTGGTTTATCATTATTCTAAATTCTTTTTCAGGTAGATTCCCTATCTCCTCCTCTTTTGTTTGACTTGGTGGGCATTATTTTAGAAATGAAAATGGAGAGATCACAACAGACAACACTGAAATACAAAGGATCATAAGAGACTACTACCAGCAGCTCTATGCCAATAAAATGGACAACTTGGATGAAATGGACAAATTCTTAGAAAAGTATAACTTTCCAAAACTGAACCAGGAAGAAATAGAAGATCTTAACAGACCCATCACAAGCAAGGAAATCGAAACTGTAATCAAAAATCTTCCAGCAAACAAAAGCCCAGGACCAGATGGCTTCACAGCTGAATTCTACCAAAAATTTAGAGAAGACCTAACACCTATCTTACTCAAACTCTTCCAGAAAATTGCAGATGAAGGTAAACTTCCAAACTCATTCTATGAGGCCACCATCACCCTAATTCCAAAACCAGACAAAGATGCCACAAAAAAAGAAAACTACAGGCCAATATCACTGATGAACATAGGTGCAAAAATCCTTAACAAAATTCTAGCAAACAGAATCCAACAACATATTAAAAAAAATCATACACCATGACCAAGTGGGCTTTATCCCAGGAATGCAAGGACTCTTTAATATCCGCAAATCAATCAATGTAATACACCACATTAACAAATTGAAAGATAAAAACCATATGATTATCTCAATAGATGCAGAGAAAGCCTTTGACAAAATTCAACACTCATTTATGATTAAAACTCTCCAGAAAGCAGGCATAGAAGGAACATACCTCAACATAATAAAAGCTATATATGACAAACCCACAGCAAGCATCACCCTCAATGGTGAAAAATTGAAAGCATTTCCCCTGAAATCAGGAATAAGACAAGGGTGCCCACTCTCACCACTACTATTCAACATATTGTTGGAAGTTCTGGCCACAGCAATCAGAGTAGAAAAAGAAGTAAAACGAATCCAGATAGGAAAAGAAGAATTGAAACTCTCGCTGTTTGCAGATAACATGATCCTCTACATAGAAAACCCTAAAGACTCTTCCAGAAAATTACTAGAGCTAATCAATGAATATAGTGAAGTTGCAGGATATAAAATTAACACACAGAAATCCCTTGCATTCCTATATACTAACAATGAAAAAACAGAAAGAGAAATTAAGGAAACAATATCATTCACCATTGCAACAAAAAGAATAAAATACTTAGGAGTATATCTACCTAAAGAAACAAAAGACCTATACATAGAAAACTATAAACACTGATGAAAGAAATCAAAGAGGACACAAACAGATGGAGAAACATACCGTGTTCATTGATTGGAAGAATCAATATTGTCAAAATGGCTATTCTACCCAAAGCAATCTATAGATTCAATGCAATCCCTATCAAGCTACCAATGGTATTTTTCACAGAACTAGAACAAATAATTTCACAATTTGTATGGAAATACAAAAAACCTCGAATAGCCAAAGTAATCTTGAGAAAGAAGAATGGAACTGGAGGAATCAACCTGCCTGACTTCAGACTCTACTACAAAGCCACAGTCATCAAGACAGTGTGGTACTGGCACAAAGACAGAAATATAGATCAATGGAACAGAATAGAAAGCCCAGAGATAAATCCACGAACCTATGGACACCTTATCTTCGACAAAGGAGGCAAGAATATACAATGGAAGAAAGACAACCTCTTTAACAAGTGGTGCTGGGAAAACTGGTCAACCACTTGTAAAAGAATGAAACTAGAACACTTTCTAACACCATACACCAAAATAAACTCAAAATGGATTAAAGATCTAAATGTAAGACCAGAAACTATAAAACTCCTAGAGGAGAACATAGGCAAAACACTCTCCGACATAAATCAAAGCAAGATCCTCTATGACCCACCTCCCAGAATATTGGAAATAAAAGCAAAACTAAACAAATGGGACCTAATGAAACTTAAAAGCTTTTGCACTACAAAGGAAACTATAAGTCAGGTGAAAAGACAGCCCTCAGATTGGGAGAAAATAATAGCAAATGAAGAAACAGACAAAGGATTAATCTCAAAAATATACAAGCAACTTCTGCAGCTCAATTCCAGAAAAATAAATGACCCAATCAAAAAAATGGGCCAAAGAACTACACAGACATTTCTCCAAAGAAGACATACAGATGGCTAACAAACACATGAAAAGATGCTCAACATCACTCATTATTAGAGAAATGCAAATCAAAACCACAATGAGGTACCATTACACGCCAGTCAGGATGGCTGCTATCCAAAAGTCTACAAGCAATAAATGCTGGAGAGGGTGAGGAGAAAAGGGAACCCTCTTACACTGTTGGTGGGAATGCAAACTAGTACAGCCGCTATGGAAAACAGTGTGGAGATTTCTTAAAAAACTGGAAATAGAACTGCCATATGACCCAGCAATCCCACTTCTGGGCATACACACTGAGGAAACCAGATCTGAAAGAGACACATTCACCCCAGTGTTCATCGCAGCACTGTTTATAATAGGCACGACATGGAAGCAACCTAGATGCCCATCAGCAGATGAATCGATAAGGAAGCTGTGGTATATATATACCATGGAATATTACTCAGCCATTAAAAAGAATTCATTTGAATCAGTTCTAATGAGATGGATGAAGCTGGAGCCCATTATACAGAGTGAAGTAAGCCAGAAAGATAAAGAACATTACAGCATACTAACACATATATATGGAATTTAGAAAGATGGTAATAATAACCCTATATGCAAAACAGAAAAAGAGACACAGAAGTACAGAATAGACTTTTGAACTCTGTGGGAGAAGGTGAGGGTGGGATGTTTCAAAAGAACAGCATATATATTATCTATGGTGAAACAGATCACCAGCCCACGTGGGATGCATGAGACAAGTGCTCGGGCCTGGTGCACTGGGAAGACCCAGAGGAATCGGGTGGAGAGGGAGGTGGGAGGGGGAATTGGGATGGGGAATGCGTGTAACTCTATGGCTGATTCATATCAATGTATGACAAAACCCACTGAAATGTTGTGAGTAATTAGCGTCCAACTAGTAAAAAAAATAAAAAATAAAAATAAAAGCTTATATAAAGGAAAGAAAAAAAGTTGTTGTTGTTCAGTCACTAAAAAAAAAAGAAATGTCACAGTAATGCTACTGTTTAATTCTAATATATGGCATGTGTGTGTCAGGCATTCAGTCTTGTCTGACTCTTTGTGACCCCATGTTCTATAGCTGCCAGGCTCCTCTGTCCATGGAATTTTCCAGACAAGAATACTAGAGTGGGTTGCCTTTCTCTTCTCCAGGGAATCTTCTAGACCCAGGAATTGAACCCAGGTCTCCTGCATTGCAGGCAGATTCTTTACCAGCTGAGTCACCAGGGAAGTCTAATATATGGCATAACTTTTATTAAAAGATGTTTCTTTTTGTTTATTCTTTTCCTATCCCAGACCTCATGGTCCTCTGCTGACTCAGGCAGAAGTACATGGTAACTAGACATCATTTTGATACGACTCTATGCCCAGAAATCACTCTGCCCCTTATCAAACTGACACTTACCTAGTTCTAGCTTCTCTTAACCATAAGTCTCCAAGAGGGTCCCTGCACCTCATGTATATGCCTGCAGGAGGGAGCATTCCACTAGTTCAAAATATGCCCAGCACAGAGAATTATAGTAAGGGATCGTAACCACAGCAGAGACTCAGTAATAACAGCTCAGCGCGCACTAGGTTCTCTATAAATATTATGCTTGTTGCCTTTGCTTTTTCAATCAGTCTCATCCTTGCCAGGTAACAGCAGCCTTTACCTCTAAATAAGCTAAGGATTAGAATAATCTCATTCAAAGTCTCATGAAATTAAATTGTGGAAGAAGGATTAGAGCCAAATTTTTTGTTTTTTTGTTTTTAAAGCTTGTGTTTCTTCAGCTATAACATATTGCTTCCTGATGCCCAAATCTCAGAAACATAAGCCCCTATTGGAAAGATTTGTATTCAAATAAATTAAATATTATAAATTTGGCTTCTATAAGCAAAAATGAAACATAATTTGTTTTTTGTTTGTTTTGTTCAATTCCTAACAGAACTAAAACAACTAGATCTCTGAGCTAAAAACCAGTTTGAAAGACTCATTTGGTACTACACAGGGATCAGGTGTAGTGTGACATGTGGGACCTGCTTTCTGTTGTAATCAAATGAGTGTGTTAAATTCATCAATTGACTGAAATAAATAAATTAGAACATAAACAGCCAGAAATGAAAAACGTCCTTTTTTGGCCTTTTATTTTCCACATTAAATTTGGAATTCTCTCAGACTTATTGCACTGAATCAACATGGGTGACGTAGATACAAAATTATTTTATTTTCTCTAAGATTGCCCTTAATCATGGTCTGGAGATTCTCTCTCTTTTCCACCTTTAATGACATCCCAGGGATATTTATAATTTCCTGGCCAGTTTCAGATGTTTGTAAAATCATCCAGTCTGTCCAGTTACATATTCTTATCTCACATTTTTCTCACATACCCCATTGCCCCGTCCCTCCACATCATGCTTTACCCTGGGTCTGGGCTCCTGCCATGGGAAAGTGCATGTGCCTGATTCTCCTCTTTCCTGTGCTGAGATGGACAGAAGGAACTGGAGAGACAGCAGTGCGTGGCTCTGCCTCTTTGTTGTGGAAGGACACTGCAGCTTTCACCTGAGCCCAGCCTGGTCTGCTTGCTCCTCATAATCTTTATTGATGGCATGATCTCCATGTAGATGACATGTCTGGTTTTCCTGTGGACAATGTCCTCCTTTATGCCTCCTCAAGCATCACTAGTATCTCCTCAGGCAGGCTCAGCCCAGTCTCTCTCAGTCTCTGGCAGTAGACCATGCTGCCAACCCCAGATTTTAGTGGGAAATCTGTTTTGGAAGCCACCTATGCCATCTCTAATTATGCCCGTTCTTTTACCATTACGTTTGTTCAGAAGGAGCCACAGAAACCATTACTGAGCTTTCCAGGTTTCCAAGAACCATTGAAAACTATGGGGAAATCATGGGATTCTCATTCCAGGCATGGAACATTTGCTTCATAATATGAAGCATTCAAATCTTTATTTGCTTAATAATGTGGCTCTTTAACAAGCATCCTGCTGTCAGAATTTTGCAGGCAAATAGCATACAGTACTGACCAGAATCAAACCGATGTCCTAGAACCCAAATGATAGGAGGTAGTAGTCGTGTTTTCTCGAGGATGACCTCACCACACTCTATTCTGAAGTTAGTAAAAGTCACTTGCTTCCTCAGCAGCAGCAATCATCCAGGTGTGGGAAGGAGCTCTGGCCTCCCTTGTTGTTGGCCCTTCCTCAGTGCCTCCTCTCACTACTTGGAGTGGGTAAAGGTGGAGTATTCCCCAGCCCCCACAGGAAAAAGAAAGGGCCACTGCATGTCTCTCAGCTATAAGGATAATGAAATGATCTTGTCTTCCCTGAATGATCTGCCTGTAGAGATGAAAGGTGTGTGTGTTTCATGCGGGGACAAGGAAGAGGTAATTGTAGAGTTAGCAAAACCTAACTCTAACGATGATTGGAACATCTTTAAAGGACTTGGAGAGCTATCCAGCACTGATCGTTTTTTTCTTTTTTTCTAAATGTAAATATTATAAAGTTTCTATGTCTTCAGTTATGGGTTAATTATATGTGCAATAGAAAAAGTGCACTTAGTATCCCATTACATGAGCATCATTTGAGTATCAAAATACCTTGTGAAAAAATTGACATTATCTCTTTAATACATCCTGAGTTGAGTACATCTGAACAGTAAATATAAGCCTTCTCATCTGCTTGACAGGTAGATTTCTAGAGGGAGATGAATGCATCAAGCTTTCATAGCTCCATGACAAGTCTCTGTAGTCATTCAACTCACTCCCTTTGCTCTGTCGGCAAACTCTACAAACAAAATTTAAGCTTCGTTGTTTTTTTTTTTTTTTCAAATTTGGCTTTGTATGTGGATTTACCTGACTGAAAATAATAAAATTCAGTTCCATTGTATTTTTCAGAGTAACTTTCCCAATCTTTTCCAAGTTTCTAATGGGGCTTTCCTCATGGCTCAAATAGAAAAGAATTTGCCTGCAATGTGGGAGACCTGGGTTTGATCCCTGGTTTGGGAAGATCCCCTGGTGAATTCTTCAGTATTCTTGCCTGGAGAATTCCATGGACAGAGGAACCTGGTGGGCTACAGTCCATGGGGTCCCAAAGAGTCATACACAACTGAAAGACTAACACTACTACTAATCATAATTGATCACTTTGCTATCTCTTTGTTAATTTATTTTCAGGTTGCTGAAAGGAATGTCCTCTGTAATTTTTGCTTCCAAAGACAGTATGCAAAAAATGTCAATTAATACTTATTGTTACCATTGGCAAGGAATATTCACTTCATTTCAGTTACTCAGACATTTCTGACTCTTTGTGACCCCATGGACTGCAGCGCGCCAGGCTTCCCTGTTGATCACCAACTCCCGGGGCTTACTCAAACTCATGTCCATCGAGTAGGTTATGCCATCCAACCATCTCATCCTTTGTTGTCCCTTTCTCCTCCTACCTTCAATCTTTCCCAGAATCAGGATATTTTCTAATGTGTCAGTTCTCTGCATCAGGTGGCCAAACTATTGGAGTTTCAGCTTCAGCATCAGTCCTTCCAATGAATATTCAGGACTGATTTTCTTTAGGATGGACTGGCTGGATCTCCCTGCAGTCCAAGGGACTTTCAACATTCTTCAACACCATGGTTCAAAAGCATCAATTCTTCGGCACTCAGCTTTCTTGATAGTACAACTCACATCCATACATGACTCCTGGAAAAAAAAATAACTTTCACTAGATAGACCTTTGTTGGCAAAGTAATGTCTCTCCTTTTTAATATGCTGTCTACCTTGGTCATAGCTTTTCTTCCAAGGAGCAGGCGTCTTTTAATTTCATGGCTGCAGTCATCATCTGCAGTGATTTTGGAGACCCAGAAAATAATGTCTCTCACTATTTCCATTGTTTCCACATCTATTTGCCATGAAGTGATAAGGCCAGATGCCATGAATATAGTTTTTGAATGTTGAGTTTTAAGCCAACTTTTTCACTCTCCTCTTTCACTTTCATCAGGAAGCTCTTTAGTCCTTCTTCGCTTTCTGCCATAAGGTGGTGTCATCTGCATATCTGAGGTTATTGATATTTCTCCTGGCAATCTTGATTCCATCTTGTGGGTCATCCAGCCTGGCATTTCACATGACGTACTCTGCATATGAGTTAAATAAGCAAGGTGACAACATACAGCCTTGATGTACTACTTTCTCGATTTGGAATCAGTCAGTTGTTCCATGTCCAGTTCTAACTGTTTCTTCTTGACCCGCATACAGATTTCTCAGGAGGCAGGTCAGGTGGTCTGGTATTCCCATCTGTTTAAGAATCTCCCACCGTTTGTTGTGACCCACACAATCAAAGGCTTTGGCATAGTCAATAAAGCAGAAGTAGATGTTTTTCTGGAACCCTCTTGCTTTTTTGATGATCCAACAGATGTTGACAGTTTGATCTCTGGTTCCTCTGCCTTTTCTAAAACCAGCTTAAACATCTGGATGTTCATGGTTCACATACTGTTGAAGCCTGGCTTGAAGGATTTTCAGCTAGTGTGTGAGTTGAGTGCTATTGTGCAGTGGTTTGAAAATTCTTTGGCACTACTCTTCTTTGGGATTGGTATGGAAACTGACCTTTTCCAGTTCTGTAGCCATTCCTGAGTTTTCCAAATTTGCTGCCATATTGAGTGCTTCCCTTTCACAGCATCATCTTTTAGGATTTGAAATAGCTCAACGGGAATTCCATCACCTCCACTAGCTTTGTTTGTAGTGATGCTTCCTAATAAGGTCCACTTGACTTCACATTCCAGGATGAATCACTCTAGGTGAGTGATCACATCTTTGGTTATCTAGGTCATGAATATCTTTTTTGTATAGTTCTTCTGTGTATTCTTGCCACCTCTTCTAATATCTTCTGCTTCTCTTAGGTCCATGCCATTTCTGTCCTTTATTGTGCCCATCTTTGCATGACATGTTCCTTTGGTATCTCTAATTTTCTTGAAGAGACCTCTAATCTTTCCCATTCTAAAATTTTCCTCTATTTCTTTGCACTGATCACTGAGGAAACTTTTCTTATCTCTCCTTTGGAACACTGCATTCAGATGGGTATACCTTTCCTTTTCTTCTTTGCATAGGAACCTGGAAATTTAGATCCATGAATCAAGGTAAATTGGAAGTGGCCAAACAGGAGATGGCAAGTGTAAACATCGACATTTTCAGTATTAGTGAACTAAAATGGACTGGAATGCATGAATTTAACTCAGATGACCATTATATCTACTATTGTGGGCAAGAATTAGTTAGAAGAAATGATATAGCCATCATAGTTTAAAAGAGTCTGAAATGCAGTACTTGGATTCAATCTCAAAAACGATAGAATGATCAGGTCAACAAATAAAACCCAATAAATTCAGTAGCACCCAGTAGCTAATTATACAAGCAAAAATGGACACACAGGTTATAAACTACTTATTCTAGGATTTAATAAAGGAGATAAGAGAAATGAAAGCTAGTTGTGCTAATCCGCCACCCAATCAAACACCCCCCTGCTCTACTTCTCTCCAATGATTCTAATGTAGTTATTAGAGTTACAATACTAGACATCATTAACTCCACTCAAGTAGCACTTAATCTCTATTACACAGAGGTTAGAAATCAAAAAACAATCATCCATATCTGTGATTTCACCAGCAGATAGCTGCTGAACCCTGTAAGACTGTTTAAGGACAAGAATGAGATTCCAGCTATTTTACAAGTCAGACACTCTTGTGGAATCATATTGCAATATTTCACAACTAAAGGAAACACTAGATCACAGAATATACATATATTTTCAAAAGTGTTATATTTTAAGACAACATAACTCATTTAGTATCTATTCTTTTCACTTGGGTTTAAAGGTAGATGGAGAAAATTTCCTGTGATCAGTGTTATCTATGAATAAAAAATGATAATTTTTATAATTATTTGTTGGCAGTTAATAATGTCCATGAAATTTGTCCCTATATTTAGAAAGAGATGTTATTTTTTTAATTTCTAAATTTGTAATCTGATGGAATTTTTAAATGTTTACTTGAAACTAATTTGGGAAATCAAAATGTAGTTAAAATTCAAGAAAAAGAGATATCTATTTTATTTTATTTTTACTTTTTAAAAACTTATTTATTTATTTATTTTAATTGAAGGCTAGTTACTTTACAATATTGTAGTGGTTTTTGCCGTACATTGACATGAATCAGCCATGGGTGTACATGTGTTCCCCATCCTGAACCCCCATCCACCCCTGTCCCCATCCCACCTCTCAGGGTCATCCCAGTGCACCAGCCCTGAGCTCCCTGTTTCATACATCGAACCTAAACTGGCAGTCTCTTTCACATATGGTAATATACGTGTTTCAATGCTATTCTTTCAAATTATCCCACCCTTGCCTTCTCCTATAGAGTTCAAAAGTCTGTTCTTTACATCTGAGTCTCTTTTGCTGTCTCGCATATAGGATCATTGTTACCATCTTTCTAAATTCCATATATATATGTTAATACACTGTATTGGTGTTTTTCTTTATGACTTACTTCACTCTGTATAATAGGCTCCAGTTACATCCACCTCATTAGAACTCACTCAAATGCATTCTTTTTAATAGCTGAGTAATGTTCCATTGTGTATATATACCACAGTTTTCTTATCCGTTCATCTGCTGATGGACATCTAGGTTGCTTCTATGTCCTGGCTATTTTAAACAGTGTTGCAATGAACATTGGGGTACACATGTCTCTTTCAATTCTGGTTTCCTTGGTGTGTAAGCCCAGCAGTGGGATTGCTGGGTCATATGGTAGTTCTATTTCCAGTTTTTTAAAGAATCCCCATACTGTTC
This sequence comes from Dama dama, assembly GCF_033118175.1. NCBI lineage: Eukaryota > Metazoa > Chordata > Mammalia > Artiodactyla > Cervidae > Dama > Dama dama. Next base: position 34,607,460 of record NC_083708.1, on the reverse strand, counting down.
TCCAGAGTGGCTGTACTAGTTTGCATTCCCACCAACAGTGTAATAGGGTTCCATTTTCTCTACACCCTCTCTAGCATTTATTGCTTGTAGACTTTTTGATAATAGCCATTCTGACAAGTGTGAGATGGTACCTCATTGTGGTTTTGATTTGCATTTCTCTGATAATGAGTGATGTTGAGCATCTTTTCATGTGTTTGTTAGCCATCTGTATGTTGTCTTTGGAGAAATGTCTGTTTAGTTCTCTGCCACAGTTTTTGATTGGGTCGTTTATTTTTCTGGAACTGAGATGCTTGTATATTTTTGAGATTTATTCTTTGTCATTTGCTATCATTTTCTCCCATTCTGAAGGCTCTCTTTTCACCTTGCTTATAGTTTCCTTCATTGTGCAAAAGTTTAATTAGGCTCCATTTGTTTGTTTTTGCTTTTATTTTGCTTTTTTATTTTTGGAGGTGGGTCATAGAGGATCCTGCTGTGATTTATGTCAGAGAGTATTTTGCCTATGTTTTCCCCTAGAAGTTTTATATTTTCTGGTCTTACGTCTAGATCTTCAATGCATTTTGAATTTATTTTTGCGTATGGTGTTAGAAAATGTTCTAGTTTCATTTTTTTATAGATGATTGACAAGTTTTCCCAGCACCACTTGTTAAAGAGGTTGTCTTTTCTCCATTGTATATTCTTGCCTCCTTTGTCAAAGATAAGGTGTCCATAGGTGCGTGGATTTATCTCTGGGCTTTCTATTTTGTTCCATTGATCTAGACTTCTGTTTTTGTGCCAGGATCATACTGTCTTAATGACCATAGCTTTGTAGTATAGTCTGAAGTCAGGCACGTTGATTCCTCCAGTTCCATTCTTCTTTCTCAAGATTACTTTGGCTATTCGAGGTTTTTTGTATTTCCATACAAATTGTGAAATTTTTTGTTCTAGTTCTGTGAAAAATACTGTTGGTAGCTTGATAGGGATTGTATTAAATCTATAGATTGCTTTGGGTAGTATACTCATTTTCACTATATTGATTCTTATGATCCATGAACATGGTATATTTCTCCATCTATTTGTATCATCTTTGAATTCTTTCATCAGTGTTTTATAGTTTTCTGTATATAGGTCTTTTGTTTCTTTAGGTAGATTTATTCCTAAGTATTTTATTCTTTTTGTCACAATGGTGAATGATATTGTTTCCTTAATTTCTCTTTCTGTTTTCTCATTGTTAGTGTATAGGAGATTTCTGTGTGTTCATTTTATATCCTGCAACTTTACTATATTCAGTGATTAGCTGTAGTAATTTTCTGATGGTGTCTTTAGGGTTTTCTATGTAGAGGATTATGTCATCTGCAAATAGTGAGAGTTTTACTTTTTCTTTTCCAATCTGGATTCCTTTTATTTCTTTTTCTTTTATGATTGCTGTGGCTAAAACTTCCAAAACTATGTTGAATAGTAGTGGTGAGAGTGGGCACCCTTGTCTTGTTCCTGACTTTAGGGGAATTGCTTTCAATTTTTCACCATTGAGGATAATGTTTGCTGTGGGTTAGACATATGTGGCTTTTATTTTGTTAAGGTATGTTCCTTATATGCCTGCTTTCTTGAGGGTTTTTATCATAAATGGATGTTGAATTTTGTCAAAGGCTTTCTCTGCATCTATTGAGATAATCATATGGTTTTTATCTTTCAATTTGCTAATGTGGTGTATCACATTGATTGATTTGTGAATACTGAAGAATCCTTGCATCTCTGGGATAAAGCCCACTTGGTCATGATGTATGATCTTTTTAATACGTTTTTGGATTGTTTGCTAGAAGTTTGTTAAAGATTTTTGCTTCTATGTTCATCAATGATATTGGCCTGTAGTTTTCTTTTTTTGTGGCATCTTTGTCTGGTTTTCGTATTAGACTGATGGTGGCCTCATAGAATGAGTTTGGCAGTTTACCTTCCTCTGCAATTTTCTGGAAGAGATTGAGTAGGATACGTGTTAGCTTTTTTCTAAATTTTTGGTACAGTTCACCTGTGAAGCCATCTGATCCTGGGTTTTTGTTTGTTAGAAGATTTTTGATTACAGTTTCAATTTCCATACTTGTGATGGGTCTGTTAAGATTTTCTGTTTCTTCCTGGTTCAGTTTTGGAAGGTTATACTTTTCTAAGAATTTGTCCATTTCTTCCAAGTTGTCCATTTTATTGACGTATAGTTGCTGGTAGTAGTCTCTTATGAGGCTTTGTATTTCTGTGTTGTCTGTTGTGATCTTTCCATTTTCATTTCTAATTTTGTTAATTTGATTCTTCTCTCTTTTTTTCTTGATGAGTCTGGCTGATGGTTTGTCTACTTTATCTTCTCAAAGAACCAACTTTTAGTTTTGCTGCTTTTTGCTATAGTCTCCTTTGTTTCTTTTCCATTTATTTTCCCCTAATTTTTATGATTTCTTTCCTACTAACCCTGGGGTTCTTCATTTCTTCTTTTTCTAGTTGCTTTAGGTATAAAGTTAAGTTATTTATTTGATTTTTCTCTTGTTTCCTGAGGTAAGCTTGTATTGCTATGAACCTTCCCCTTAGCACTGCTTTCATTGAATCCCATAGGTTTTGGGTTATTGTGTTTTCATTTTCATTCATTTCTATGCATATTTTGATTTCTTTTTTGATTTCTTCTGTGGTTTGTTGGTTATTCAGAAGTGTGTTGTTTAGCCTCCATATGTTTATATTTTTAATAATTTTTTTTCCTGTTGTTGACATCTAATCTTACCCCATTGTGATCAGAAGAGATGCTTGAAGTGTTTTCAATTTTTTTGAATTTACCAAGGCTAGATTTATGGCCCAGGATGAGATCTATCCTGGAGAATTTTCTGTGTGCACTTGAGAAAAAAGTGAAATTCATTGTTTTGGGGTAAAATGTCCTATAGATATCAATTAGGTCTAACTGGTCCATTGTATCATTTAAAGTTTGTGTTTCCTTGCTAATTTTCTGTTTAGTTGATCTATCTGTAGGTGTGAATGGGATATTAAAGTCTTGCACTATTATTGTGTTACTGTTAATTTCCCCTTTCATACTTGTTAGCATTTGCCTTACTTATTGCAGTGTTCCTATGTTGGGTGCATATATATTTATAATTGTTATATCTTCTTCTTGGATTGATCCTTTGATCATTATGTAGTGTCCTTCTTTGTCTCTTTTCACATCCTTGATTTGAAAGTCTATTTTATCTGATATGAGTATTGCTACTCCTGCTTTCTTTTGGCCTCCATTTGCATGAAATATCATTTTCCAGCCCTTCACTTTAGCCTGTATGTGTCCCTAGGTTTGAGATGGGTCTCTCGTAGACAGCATATTTAGGGGTCTTGTTTTTGTATCCATACAGCCAGTCTATGTCTTTTGGTTGGGGGCATACAACTCATTTACATTTAAGGTAATTATTGATAAGTATGATCCTGTTGCCATTTACTTTGTTGTTTTTGGTTCGAGTTTATAAACCTTTTCTGTGTTTCCTGTGTAGAGGAGATATCTATTTTAAAATTTCCCTTGAAGTTTTTTGTGATGTGAAAAATATTTTTATTATGCAAATAATCTTACATTTATCTTCTTAAACCTTTCAACTTCTCTTAAAGTAACATGTTTGTTAAATATGTTTATAACTTAAAAAAAACATGTCAACTTGTGCATTTCCTTGGCCTCCTTTTAACACTTCTCCATCAAAAAGGAAAAAAAATACAGACAATACAATAACACAACAATGCAAACTGCTTTTTTCCCTACTATATTATTGCTTTTTCCCCCATGCATGAGTGCTATTCACAAAGCTGGGGGCATTCTATTTTGGCAGCCATGTGAACCTCTGATAAACACCTTCAGGGCTTATAGCTATAGCACAGCAATATAGTGATGGACTGTTTCAGCCAGACAAAGGAGAAGAAGTTTGATAAAAATGGGAGAAAATCTGTCCAACAACACCGACATTTACCTGAGTACAAAAATGATGGACAGTCGCTCTGGCACCTTGACAATTCAGACCCTGAACTCTGCAGCTCTGCCTTTCTGCCTGCTTATTTCCCAAGTCCATATATAACAAGAATGAAAGTCATTCAAGTGGTAGATTACTCTTCCTGGAAAGAAGATCTCAGTTTGACAAGTATACAAATGGAATTTGAGAACAGAGACATAGAATTTTTCGTTCAGAAATTTTTTGTTTTGCCTGTGCTTAATCAGTGGAGACTGACTCTGGTGGTTGTAAGGTGTATTTATTTTCTACATCTTGAAGCTCAGATTTCCCTTTCCCTCCCTCAATATTAGCTTATTAGAAACTTCCAAGGATTTTTTTTTTGTTGTTGTTCTATAGACAAGTTTCCATATTGCCTTTAGAAAACTGAGAAAACATAGCTTAATCATTTTAATTTTTCTTTTGCAGCGAATGCTAAGTTCACTTTGTTTGGTTTTTATGGGGAAGAGACCCATCAAGCACAACTGATGAATATACTCTAAGCCAGTTGCCAACAGTAGACTCTATCACAAATTGATAGATAGAGTCAAAGTTAGTCAACTTTGGCATAAAAATTCAAAGTTGAAGAGTTAAATATTAGTTGTAATTTTAAACATTGACATCTATCGTTTAAAAATTTGGAAAACATTCAGGAAAACAGAAAAACCAGTTTTCAATTATTTGATGATCTTTCCTTCTGATGATAGCTACTTTATCTTTTTTCTTTATTTATGTACACATACAAATACACTGATACACTTCCCTCATAAAACTGGGTCCATATCAAACTCATTAAAATTATGTTTTTTATTTAATGACACTTGCTATGTAATTAAATATAAAATCAGAGTGGTAGAGACATACAATTCCTAATTTTACTTCTTCCTATTAAGTTCTGATGTCATTTTCAACTTTATAAAAAGTCCCTGATATCATCCATAAAATATATCAAAATAAAGCATAAAACTTGGAAACATTGAAGAAAATTACACTAGGCAAGTTAGACAATGAAAACTTTATTACTGAACTTAACTCCAGTGAGACATAAGGCAAAATGTTTAAAACCTGGAATGAGCTAGTGGATAGGTACTGGAGGATGTAGGAGTCAATGTGATTTGTTTATCTGTGTTTAGCAATTGACATTTATTCTGTTTATCTTATTGAACTTGAACACCTATCTTTAGACAGAGCCTGGAAGATAGGGGCCCTATTTTTCTTGATAATTGCATTCCAAAGGGATGACTTCCAGCTCCTTGAGAAAGGCATTCCTAGGTTGTAAAACTGTCAAGGCTGGGAAGAGATTTATATCACAAAATGGCAGATTAAAAATTTACAGTTGCAAGTTTTCTAGAGTAAATGCTCTAAGAAATGGGAGGTTAGGAGTCTATTGTCAGGAAGAAACCTACCTAAATTTTAGTCAAGGAACTGAGGAAAAAATCAAGGCTATCTTGGCCAATAACAAAGTATGTTGCTATACATATTTCATTTATGAATTTTGGTTACAGTTCATCTTAAATTGGAAGCATTCAATTTTGGGTGTAGACATGTATAATGTGAGGAAGAAATGATATAATCAAATCCAGGGTGGCTCAAATCCAACCAATTATGAGAAAGTAAATTTCTACATAGACATGTACTGTTCAAGGTATAAAACAGATTAAACAGACAATAATAAGGCAACAAGATGGTTGTTGGATTAGTGAGCTTTTTCAAGGACTATTTAAAGAGAAGGAATTCACAAACACATTTATCATTTTGTAAAAGAATATTCACTAACAAAAAAAGGTTAATAAAAAATAATAGTTTGTAAGAATCATCATAAATAAATCCTCAGGAGAATTTTATAACTAATTTATAAGAAAATATTTCAACTAAACACAATCTCAATGCATTTTGATATTGTATGTTAGTAAAAATGAACAATTGTTTCCATTTTCCCTTCTTCTGAGATAACATCCATGAACCACACTTCCATTCCTTGTTAGTTCTAAAATGACTTAATCAAAACAAATCAAATTATAGCTAAAAAGAGCCATGAATAACATTTCTTCTGTATTTCCTCTTTTATCCAAATGTTCCTGATGGCATAATTGAATGTCTGACACTTGTTTCCCTAGACTGCTATATAGATCCTAAGGTTTTAAAATACTGGCTAAGTTTAGATGACTTTTGTTTAACCATTCATATCATGTCTGCTCTATATGAAGCTCTGCTAAAATCCTAGGGAAAAATAAATATTTTTGTTGTTGTTTAGTCCCTTAGTCATGTCTTACACTTGGTGACCCCATGGACTGCGCATGCCAGGCTTCCCTGTCCTACAGCATCTCCCAGAGCTTGCTAAAAGCGCATGTCCATTAAGTCAGTGATGCCCTCCAACCATCTCATCCTTCTCCTCCTGCCTTCAGTCTTTCCCAGCATCAGGGTCTTTTCCAATGTTGCTCTCTACAGCAGGTGGCCAAGGTATTGGAGTTTCAGCTTCAGCATCAGTTCTTCCAATGAATATTCAAGATTGATTTTCTTCAGGATTGACTGGTTTGATCTCCAAAGCATAAGGTGTCAGTTTTTTTCTTCACAGTTATTTTATACTCTCTGTTTCTTGATATAATATTTACACTTTAAGAAACTTTACCTTCAACCATAGCCATTTCATAAAAATAGCTTTTAGTTCTGTTTTTTTATTGCACGCCGCAAATTCTTGGTCTCATTTTCTTGCTGATGACAACAGGAGTCACTTCCTCACACTAGAATTTCAAAAAGGGACTGTATCTATAGGTGAGATTTTTTGTATTTCTAAACAAATGGGAGAGGAACAATAAAGAGTAAAAGAACTGTAAGGACACCAAAAAAAATGTGTTTTATATTATTTTATTGTAGTCTTGATTGCTATCTGTCCTTTAGACTGTCTTAATGCTTTAAATTTGAGATTTATTATGCAAGAAGCATATTGATGGAGCAATAATCATCTCAAAATCATTTTCACTTTCCTCTCAATAGGGAGTTGTAATTGCATGTAGTCATGGAGATTAGTGTTGGCCATCAGCCTAAAAGGAAAAAGAATGACACAACTAGAAAAGTTTTCACTGAGAATTATTGTTTGCTAATAAAATTTGAAATCCACTCTTCTATAGAAAATAATCTTTTCTTTGTTTTGTATACTTGCTTACCTGGATATCTACGTACATGTGTATGTGGTAAGTTGCTTCAGTCCTATCTCATTCTTTGCAACTTAGTGGACTATAACCAGCCAGGCTCCTCTGTCTGTTGGATTCTCCAGGCAAGAATACTGGAGTTGGTTGCTGTTCGCTCCTCCAGGGGATCTTCCTGGTCCAGGGATTGAACCTGTATCTCTTACATACATACCTGTATCTCTACATCCTGCATTAGCAGGCAGATTCTTTACCACTAGCACCACCTAGGAAGCCCTGAGTATCTATGTAACACATTTATTAAGAGAAAGAAGTAGGCAAATATATCAATTTAGTTCTATGAAAGAGATGAATAGATTAAAATGTATTTAGGACCAGGACTTCCTTTGCTGTTCAGTGGTTGGTACTCCATGCTTCCACTTCAGGGCCCATGGGTTTGATCCCTGTTTGGGGAACCAAGATCCTGCATACCCCACAGCCCCACGTCAAACAAAACAAAACAAAAACTATCTATCTCTATACTTAAGCACTACTATAATTCATACATATGTTGTCACTGACTATTTATTATGACTCCATCTATCTACACATTGTTTAAGTTCATATAAGTCACTCTCCTAGCATACTCAGGCAAAAAATAGAAGTGTATCTCTCAGTAGACCATGGCAATAGCCTCTTAATACAGATTTTGATTTTCAGTCAGTATTTTCTCAAAAAATCAGGGTTAAACTACCATGATTAAAACTCTCCACAAGCCCCCTATTTCTTTCCAGGGATTGTGAGAACAGTGACATTCCAGAACCTGGTTTAGTCTTCAGCTTCTTTTTAAGTCACTAACCACTATCTCCCTCTTAGTCTATGCTTCCCCATTTCAGATTTGTTGAACTTCTTTTGGTTCCTCAGAAGTGCCCTATCCTCTCTTTTCTTTTAGACTTTGTGTCTATATTAGGCCAGTGGAGAATACACAAGATCCATAAGGGCAGTAGGTATGATGATCAAGTACATGAATAGAAGCCAGAATATCAGCATCTGAGGCTTATCTCTGCCTCAGTTGTTATGTAAGTAAGTTACTATTCCCACTTTACCTGAACTTTTCTTCTGTGCAACAATGGAGATAATAATATTCCCTCTCCTGTGTCTGCTATCTGCCTTGATAAAGTGCAAGTAACATACTGAGAATAGTGTTTGCCACATAGAAAGTGTTCAATAAATTCTCAGTGTTATTATCATAAAGAACATGTCTTGCAAGGAGGAAAAAAATTAGACGAGGCAGAAAGGTATGGGTTATTGCCAAATATAGCGCTGATGAGAATAAGCATAATTTACAATATTATGTAAAAAGGGTCTTTTATTTTAAATGTTGGAGTTTCTCCAGTGGCTTATTTACTCATACACATTTAAGAAGAAATTAAAGGGATTCTAACTCTCCAAGCCTCATCAACATGATCATTCAGAATAAATTGTAATATTAGTGTTCCACAGTTGACAGGGGAAGAACATTGTAAGATAAGCCTAAGGGTAATCAGATCTTCCTGAAATAGAAAAATTAAAAGGTCAATTGTCCTTTGAAGCTTCCCAGTGCTCTTTTTTGTGAAACATGCAAATCCGCAGTGCTGTCTATAGAATAATCTTCACAAGTACTATCGGTTTAATAAAATACCTGCCTTTATCTTTCTTATACACACATTATTCCAAGCTTACATCTAAGTCATTCTTCACAGTAAGAGCTAATCTCATTTCCTCATACCTGTCACTGAATCATGTTAAATATCTCGCTAAGAATAATTGCCTCACAACTAAATTTCCCTGGCCTTTCTGGGTACAAAAAAAAAGGGAATGGCTTTATCCACTCAGAAACACTGTCATCGAGGATAGGCATTTTATATTCTGCAGAAGAGTATACATATTATTTTGACATAACTATCAAATTGATCCCAGCATAACATTTGAAATATTAAAGTTATTTGTGTTGAAGTTATCATAATGTGGGCTTCGGTAATGCCGTCTCATCTCAGGAATTTTTCAAACTTTTTAAATTACTTTAACTTCCCTATAAAGAGATATTTTAAATATTTTAGTTTCTTCTCTGTCTGTCCCTGTCTCTCTCTCTCTTTCTCTCAAAGAAAAGCTATAGAAAAGCTAACTTTAATATCCTGAGTTGCCTGTGAATTACTTGATTAATGTGCTTGTGAATTCTTAATAAGGAATGTGTGCATATTCATGGTGATGTTTATTAATTCATAAAGCAGCTGCTCAAAGGCAGCTAGTGGAGAGAGACGTTGCTTCCTCTCTCTAGAAACCTCTTGGCAGTGATCAGATCTTTTCCCTGGCTGGTTGTAGATTGCAGTCCCAGAATCCTAAACTGATGGCCATTTATCTGCCCTGGGAAATGGATCCCTTTTGCCAGCAGGCGACCTGAGGGATTGGAAGTTCAGATCTAAATCCCTCAATGTGAGAAGGATGAAATATTAAACTTAATGAGACTAGTAGAGTCCACAGCTCATTTCAATTATTTTTAATTGTTTTCAGATGCTGCCTGGCATGCTTCATTTAGTTCTGCAATAAACAGAGCATGCAGCATGGTGGTGGATCTCACTTGAGACCCTAAGGAAACATCCCACAGGAAATGATGAAAAATAATAAAGAATGTTACATGTATTGGAGCATTTACTGCCAAGCAAATGAGATGGAAACTCAGAGGTGGGAAGAAGCAGTGACTATGCCCATCTACCTGAAAATTCTCACTTTTAACTCCTGAAATTAAAAATAAATAAAACACAGTATGGCCCACAGTGAGCTCTTTAAGTCCACTGAAAGTTAACTGTTACTAGGCTCCTGTCTCCTGAACTATTTTCTTCCTACCCACTTGGAGAAAAGGCTGACTATAGTTTAGATGAGTTTGAGGCATTGATGTAAACAAAGTTGCAGAATGCCAGTTAATAATCTGAAAAATTTTTTTTAGTCTTTTCAAATGTATTTTTAATTGGAAGACAATTGCTTTACAATATTGTGTTTGCTTCTGACATACATTGTGTTGGCTTCTGACATACTATAGTATGAATGAGCCATAAGTACACACATTCCACACCCCGCCCCGCCCTGCCCTGCCCTGGCCACTGACCCTGCCCCTATCCACCCCTCCCATCCTACCCCTCTAGGTCATCACAGAGCACCAGGTTGAATATCTCCTAGCAGCTTGATCTGAGATATAAGTAGACATTTATAAGTTTCTTAGACATGTAATTTAATTGAAAACTCCTGAAAGGTTTTATTGGATATCATTAGAGCATCTCATTTGGGGAAATTAAAATATTTTATTTTAATGACTTTATAACATTTTATCATTTTTGACTAGAAGATTGTGTGGTAAATTTTAATAGGTCAACTTGGCTACACAAGGGTATCTCAACTTTAGACAAACATCAGTCTAGATGTTACTGTGAAGGTAATTTTTAGAAGTGATTAGCATTTAAATCAGAAGATTTTAAGTAAAGCAGATTGCCATCTACAATGTAGGTAGGCCTTGTTCATTTCTTTGAAAGCCTTAATAGGAAAGACAGGTACCCTGAGGAACAAAGAATTCAGCCTCCAGATCCATTTCAGAATCAAGACAGAAACATCAACTATTCCTCGCTCTCCCATCTTCTGGTCTGTGCTACAGGGTTTGAACTCACCAGCCCTTACAGTAGCATGAACCAACTACTTAAAATAAAGCTCTTTTTTCTTTCTATATACATGTTCTATTAGTTCTGTTTTTCTGAAGACCCTTGACTAATACAAAGACCAAGACAGAATCTTTGGAACTCAATAGAATGTGTGTGTGTGCACGCTCAGTCATGTCTGACTCTTTGCAAGCCCGTGGACTTTAGCCCAGCAGGCTCCTCTGTCCATTGAATTTTCCAGGCAAGAATATTGGAGTGGGTTGTCATTTCCTTCTCCAGTGGATCTTCCCTCCTCAGGGATCAAACCCACATTTCTAGTGTCTTCTGCATTGGCAGATGGATTCTTTACTAGCTAAGCCACCAAGTATATTTCTTAAAAAATGCCAAATGTACCATAAGTCTTATTGAACATATTATTGAAGTATATACCTGTAAATGAAAATCCTTCTTTTAGTCCATGTTCAATCATTTTCAGCTTTAAGTAATGAAGTTGTTTTTGTTGTTGTTGTTTAGTCGCTAAGTCTTATCTGACTTTTGTGACCCATGGACTATAGCCCACCAGTCTCCTCTATCCTGTTTTTTCTGTCTTGATTTTCCTGGTAAGATGATTGGTGTGGGTTGCCATTTCCTTCTGGAAGAGATCTTCCCTACCCAGTGCAGCTTAGTCAAGTAAAGAGTAATCATGGCCTTTACACATGAAGATGCCCAATTCCACTCAAATATCTGTAGATGCAACTGAGGTATATTATTATTTTTTTAATTTCCTAAATAATTCTGATGTTTAGCCATGTGTGGTTGTTGTTTTTCAGTCACTCAGTTGTGTCCAACTCTGTGTGAACCTGTAGACTATAGCATGCCAGGCTTACCTATCCTTCACTATCTCCAGGAGTTTGCTCAAATTCATGTCCATTGAGTTGGTGGTGTCATCCAGCCATCTCATCCTTGTTGCCCTTTTCTCCTCTCCCCTCAATCTTTGCCAGCAGTAGTTCCTTTCCAGTGATTCAGCTCTTTGCCTCAGGTGGCCAAAGTATTGGAGCTTCAGCTTCAGCATCAGTTCTTCCAATGTTATTCAGGGTTGATTTCTTTTAGAATTGACTGGTTTGATCTCGTTGCTGTCCAAGAGACTCTCCAGAGTCTTCTCCAGCACCCCAGTTCCAAAGCATGAATTCTTCAGTGCTCAGCCTTATTTATGGTCCAGCTCTCACATCCATACATGACTACTGGAAAAACCGTAGCTTTGACTATATGGATTTTTGTCAGAAAAGTAATGTCTCTGCTTTGTAATATGCTATCTAATTTGTCACAGCTTTTCTTCAAAGGAACAAGCATTTTTAAATTTCATGGCTGCAGTCACCATCTGCAGTGATTTTGGAGACCAAGAAAATAAAATCTGTCACTGTTTCCATTGTTTCCCCATCGATTTGCCATGAAATGATGGGACTGGATGCCATGATCTTAGTTTTTTGAATGTTGAATTTTAAGCCAGCTTTTTCACTTTCCTCTTTCACCTTCATCAAGAGGCTCTTTAGTTCCTCTTCACTTTCTGCCATTAGGGTGATGTCATATGAATATCTGAAATTATTGATATTTCTCCCAACAATCTTGCCTCCATGTGATACAAGTAATTATCCATATTTTGTCATAGTCTATCCATTTTGTCTTTGAGATATATATTTTATGTATACTGTTTTCAATGAATATTCCATTTTCTTCACTGAACATTATGTAATTAACTTTTTATCATGTTATTGTATGCTATTCCAATATAATTTTATTATACATGGCTTTCCCCTATAATCTATAGCTTCTTTGCTATGAATCTGTTGAGATTGTTTCTAATATTTGCTTTAATAAATAACGATCTGATAATATAATGTATAAAGATCACATATACACACCTATGTCTGATTCTTTTCATTCAAAAACATATAGGGAAAAAAATAACCAGGTTGGCTGAGGACCTTATTGAAGCTCCTAACATATATTTTGCAATAACTGGAAGTTCACATGATAAACATGCTCACTAGGAGAGCATGAGAGTAACTATTTTCACTTTCTCTTCATCCATGTTGATGTATAAGTTTTAAATATCTTAAGCAACTTCATATTGAAAACATTTCATTGCTATTTTAATTTTAGTCTCATCACTAATGAGTATCAATATCCTGGGAATTGTCAGGTTATGGCCTTTTATTGGTTTACTATGTATTTTTAAATTATTTTTTAAATTTTAATTGGAGGCTGATTACTTTACACTATTGTGGTGGTTTTTGCCATACATTGACATGAATCAGCCATGGTTGTACATGTGTTCCCCATCCTGACCCTCCCTCTCACCTCCCTCCCCATCCCATCCCTCAGGGTCATCCCAGTGCACCAGCCCTGAACACCCTTTCTCATGCATCAAACCTGGACTGGCAATCTATTTCACATATGATAATAGACATGTTTCAATGCTATTCTGTGTATTTTAAGATCCCTTTATATATGACACTAACCCAGTGTTTGTCATATTTGTGGCCCATATGTTCATAGTTTTTAAATTGCTGTATAACTTATTTATAGTTTTCTTTTACATCTAAATGATCTTATTTTTATAGTGCCAAGTTTAATGATGTAAATATGTAAAATTTCTATCATTCTTCATAAGCTTAGAAAAACTTTTGTGTGCTGTTAGGTTCAGTAAAAATTTACCTCTATTTTCTTTTCAATGATTACATTTTCCTCTCTTTTCCTTTTAAATTTATTTTTAAAATGTCCCTTTTCTTTTAAATGATTACATTTACCTCTGTTTTTCTTTTAAATGATTACTTTTCACTTTTAGTTTCTAAATGATCTGGATTTATTTGGGTATTGTATGAGTTACAAACCAGCTAACTTGGTTTTTCCCCAAATACTCAATTTATTTAATAATTAATTCCTTAATTTTTAGATTTCTTAGTCAGGTTCATTTATCCCATGGACGACTATACAGTCCATGGAATTCTCCAGGCCAGAGTACCAGAGTGGTTAGCCTTTCCCTTCTCCAGGGAATCTTCCCAAACCAGGGATCAAACCCATGTCTCCCACATTACAGGCAGATTATTTACCAGCTGAGCCATAAGGGAAGCCCATGAATACTGGAGTGGGTAGCCTATTCCTTCTGCAGTGGATCTTCCTGACCCAGGAATTGAACCAGAGTCTCCTGCATTTCAGGCAGATTCTTTACCAACTGAGCTGTGAGGGAAGCCCTCATTTACACAGGTATGTTTTCACATAGGGACTATTTGATCTAATTTATTTTTATTTGAGTATCAAATTAAAAAGAAAATGGTCTAGATTTATACATTTAAAAATGACTTAGAGGAAATTAGCCTCTAATTTTTCCTTTGAAACTAAAAATTTCTGTTTTACTTTAAAATTCAAGTATACTTTAAATTTTCTGTAACATTTGATGTTAATTTTTCCTTTCCCCCACACTGTATACTTCAGTCATTTCTAAAACCCATTCAAAGATACTTAATCATTTAATAGAACATTAATTTACTTAAATTCACTGTCAAATCTAATATTTAAAATTTCTTTCATCATGTTTTAAGCAAATTTTCTAATTCTCTTTTGGTTTTTAGTAAATTCCCTTGCTTATTATTTTGTTTTCTGACTTGCTAGGCTGTGTTTTATTTCTTATTATTATATTGATAATCTAATATTCATGATTTTCCACCATGAAGAATAAAGAGTTTATCTCAGTGCATTTCAGTCATTGTTAATTTAATCTACTGTTATAGATACTCAACATACTACTATATAATTATAACTTTAATGATATGGTTCTCGTTTTGTAAACAATAATGTTTGGATTGTTTATCAACAATAAAAATATCAATATCCCGGTATAAATATGCATATCCTGCAGAGACAGGCAATTCACACACACAGAAAATTATTTCAAATTGTAAAAACATGCCAACTTAGTGATTACAAATTCCATTTTTAAGTAATGGTATATCAGTGTTGCCTATTAATTAAAATTTTGTGTTAAAGGAATCATCTTCAAAAGGAAGAAGGGAAATGTATTCTTATATATATATATCCTCATATAGTCTGATTGTTATTAAAAAACTTTTGAAATGTTTATATATTTTGACCCAGAGATTCTACTTCTATTATTTAATTCATTGGAAATTATGGCTTCCATACAAAGAAGCATAGCAAATGAACCAAACATTACTTATAATAATGAAAAAATTAGGACGTCTGAAAGTCTGACAATAATATCCATCATTTTTCAAGGACTTACTAAAGTGCCTGACATATAACTTTACATGCATAATTTCACAACAACCCAAAGAGGTATGCACTGTTAATATTTCTGTTTGTCAGACTGAAAAATAATTCATAACACTAGTAATGGTTCATGCCCAATTTGAACCCAGGTAATCTCACCTGGAGAATCCCAGGGACGGGGGAGCCTGGTGGGCTGCCGTCCATGGGGTTGCACAGAGTCGGACACGGCTGAGGCGACTTAGCAGCAGCAGCAGCAGCAATCTAGTGTTACAATCCAGGCTTTGACTAGTAATACAACAGATAATTCTCAACAATTGCAAATTTAATTACTTTTCTTAGTTCCAGAAATATGAGATTATTTACCTATTCTACACCTATACAATGGAATAATGTGCTTCAATTTTTTGAATTCCTGACTTTGATTAGTTTAACATTTTCTTTCATCTTTGAATCCACTCTCAAAAAATATGCACAGGAATTTTATATGTTCTGACTCATGTCATTCTGTCCCTTGTATACATATTCAACATTTTCTTCTAAATAAACATCACTCCATTGTCTTCTAGCAAGAAATGTTGTATGAGGTATTTATGTTGAAAAGCTTTGAATGGTTTTTGAACAAAAAATTTGAGTACATTTATTTTGTTTATATTCTTGAAATTATTTTCAAGAATGTGTTCCATTTTTCTCAAATATTTTTTTTAATGCTTCAGTGTCTTTCAAGTTTCTTGTGTTATCTATTTCATTTTATTTTATTTTATTATTTTTATTTTTTTAATTTTTTTTGTTAGTTGGAGGCTAATTACTTCACAACATTTCAGTGGGTTTTGTCATACATTGATATGAACCAGCCATAGAGTTACACGTCTATTTCATTTTATTTTTATCCTAGAATTTTAAAGAAGTTTTCCAGACCTCATGTTTGCTACTGATTGAAGAGGTGGAATTTTATGCTTTCTCAATATTTTCACATTTTGCAATATAGAATAGTTTCTATTAACAACTGTAGTCCAATTGCAATGAAAAGTATCAGTTCTACTTCAGGGCTGCTGAATAAAGGCAGAATCTTTGAATTATATGGTCACACATGATAAGAGTACAGATGATTTTGGAGTCAACGTTACTGTATGGAAAACTAGACCCCCATCTGCCTAGTTCCCAGAACTTGACATCCCTTCTTCCTTCTTCTCAGTTTCCCTCTAACTAAACATCTTGGTTTCAGTATATATTCATTCATTTCTCCTTTTGTCTGTGTTATATTTTAGAAGGTCAATTCTTGGAAGAAGAGGCAGCAGCATTTTTTTTTTTTTCTGGTTCATAAAATGCTTTTAACATAGTAAGAGATGACTGTATAACTTTTCCTATCCAGTGTTATGTCCTGAAATAGTGACAAAGAGTAAGTCATCTTGGTCTCTGATGATGCTTTCTTCTTTTACAGAGAGAAGATTCAGATCTACTCAGCTTCTGTCTCCAAACATCATAAAGGTATGTTAAAGCATTTACAATCTTCAAAACAAACAAACAAACAAAACTTTCACTTAGGAACTGGAGGTAGGGGTATGGGGAGTTATTGCTTGCCTAGTAGGTATAGAGTTTCAGTCAGGTAGAATATGGATGTTGAAGACCTGTTCCACCTCAACATGCATGTGGTTGACAGTCTTATATTGTACTTAGAAATTGCTGGGAGCATGAATTTAAGTGGTTGTTTTGCCACATTAAAAAAATGGCTATCAGTTACCTTAAACAAGCTCATTAATAAACCGTATCTTATTTCTCAAAGTATGTCCTTAAAATCTAATCCTCACCCTGTGATGCGAATCAAAATAATTTTTCCAAAGGCAGGCAATGTGGCCTTCAAGAGAGAATCTGGTGAATAAAACTGACTTTGCCTTTCTTTACAGGATGTTTGTGATCCTTACAAAACATAGCTGTATTTATTGGCTTTAATATCAGCTATTTCTGTTTCTCTTTCAAAATCCATATCGGTTCCTACTCTCAAGCTCTTTCTAGTTTTCACAAATTCAGAATTTTCTTTTGTTCTTTTGCACTTAGAGTACTTACTGTTTATATCAGGTGTTTGACAGTTGCCCAAGGCTTTACAGTATATCTTATGTTGTTACTTAAGTTGAAAGAGATTAACAGTTTAAATTTCAATATTTTGTTTATCATGAATGTTTACCTTAATTTGATTCTTAAAATATTGCATTGAAATATTACTTACCTTGTTTACTTAATATTTTGACTTTCCCTTAAATATTTTTTTTCTAAGAAAAGTATCTTGCTTGCTTTGTCCTTGGCCTTAAAAGCTGTGTAGACAGATATCTTAACAATCGGAATATCTGCTAATTGTTACACTCTCTGGCACTGTACCAGATTGGAAAACTGAGTCTCAGACCGGAACCTGAGTACTTCTGCGATAATATATTCTAAGATCTCAAGATTGCCATCTCACTTTCTCCAGACCTTGGTCTGTGCGTGGAGATGAGACTCCCTCATTCCTAAACCTCTGATGCTGAGTGTGGGCCTCTTATACCTGAATGTCAACCGCCTATCTGCCTATTCCTTGAGCACTATTTGCCATGCTGAATGTGCGTGTTGGCAGATTTCCCTAGTTATGAATCACGTCTGTAATGTCTGCCTGACAGCTCTCATCCACTGCTTAACCTGATCTTTTCAGTACCTAAGTGCTCCTGATTTTCAGATCTATCTGCAAAGCCTATACCTACCTCGCTGGCCATCCAAGATCCGTTTTAAAACTCAATTTGGCCCATCAACTTTTAAGAGAGCATATTCTGCAAAGTCCTGTTTAACCAACAGAATGTGAGTAATTTAATGAAAGTCAATAGGAGAAAAAGTTCCAAGGAAAACGTTATGGTTCAATAGCACCAAATGCTACACTAAAATTGAAGTGACAGGAAATTCAACTAGAACCACTGCTAATTTGATTCTTTTATGGCTTTCTTGGATTTCACAGACTAAAGAATTTTTTATATTCATTTCAGCACATATGTATTAAAGGCTGGTGTGTTAAATTCTACTCATTTTTATCACAAAGATTCATGGCTTAAAGCACATACTTACAAAATAAGTATCATCATGACTTTTAGTTTCACCTATGATCCTTAATACAATTTCAGTAGAATTATTGCTAGGACCTGGGAAACCTTCAGGAGAAAAATTTCAGTTTAATAGTTAAGGATGAAAGTAGAGTTCAAAGTGAAGACTGAACGGTGATAAAATGTGTCTGAGAGGTTGATTATTTTTTTTCAAGAAATGTGGTTATAAGAGGAAAAAAGGCCACTAATTTAGGAGGAAAAGTTTTATTTGTTGTTATTTTGGTGGTTACTGCTTTTTGTTTGTGCATGATTAGTATAGCTAAGATCTGAGCATGTTTACTGATAAGTGAAAATACAGTTGATGGAAACAGCCTGAAGGATGTAAGAGAAAAAAAAATGATGACTCAAAGTCGTAGAAAAAGAAATTAGTACGTATTAGTTGTATGTGAAAATATTTACTTCTATAAAAATTTGGCCTACCTTTCCACCAGGAAAAAAGCAAATAAACATGGGGTAAAAATGATGATTTTGTTTGTTTGAGCTTTAAGGAGTGAACTGGAATATGTGTTGAATGGCTTTGATATTTTTCCTATCATGCACTTGATTTCCCAATGATGAAGGTTGTGAGGTTATGATTCAAAGGTATTAACAAGCAGGGACTTTTGACAACAAACTTACAGAGAATTAGATGAAAGAGTTGTATAAAACATTTGACTAGGAGAATTGAGAGCCTATTAATTCCACATTTATGTGAATTTGTGGTAGACTGTTACAGCAGTGACGTATTAGAAATGGAGCAATTAGCTGAATATGTCATTACCATCTCACTATTTCATGTTTAATAACTATTGCCTCAGATGAAATTTAAGTTTCTTGAGTGAAGGAGCCATATCATGTTATTTATTACTTGTGAATTTTCCATGATGCTTAATATTTTGTAGGTGCCTGCTACACATACAGAAATAATTCATTGATAATGACTCATTTTGTAAGTTTCAAACATGATGTTCCTTACTTTGTGAATTTTCTCATGTTAGTCTTGATACAGAGGTATATGCTTAAATTTCTGGCTTTAACTCATAATTTCCAAAACTCAAGACAATTATCCCCCAAAATGCGCTTGTACTACTGCATGGTGATATATTCCCATTTAGCAAAGAAGAGTTATATGTTTAAAAATGACTTCCAGATATGTAGAAGGGGAAAAACAGCATTGCATAGAGAACTTACAAATTATTTATGTAAGGTTTACAAGCAAAGAACAATTGTAACACACCAGAAACCACTCAAGTTATTGTAAAAGTTATGAATTGTATTGTGAAATGTTTGTTAAATAATTAGAATGTTTGTGTCTGTGTACAACTTTCTATTCCATGGATGGTTTATGAAATGGTTACAACTACTCCCAGATTACCCTAAACATATTTATATCATTTTAAGTTGTAATTCATTTGTAATTTTGATTATGAAATGTTCACTGAAGATAAGTATACTACTTATACTATAAAATGCTTCAAATAAACACTATTGAATTGAAAGTGTATTTAGAGGCTTCTAATGTACTCAAAGGGTAAATAGGCTTACTTGAGAATAATGTATTTAAAACATTCAATAGCCTCAGAATCCATTTTAACTTTAAAAAATAAGTTTATAAAACTAACAAATGCACAATTTATGAGGAGCTGAGGTACAAGGTTTTTGAAATACCTCAACCTCTATCCTGTCCTTAATATTTACTGGAATCCAATTTTCAAACTTTAGGTAGACATCCCTGGTATAATTATGTAAGAGAAGGGTCACTCTAGTGAAAATATTAGCTCAGACTGGAGTCCATCCACTCAGCTCTGCCCCGGTACTTCCTCCAAACAGAGCAGCACTGGAACTGCTCTTGAAAATCCCCTCAGGGCCCAGGGGAACAATATAGAAGTCTCCGTTTTGGGTGATGTACCATTTGTGAATTTTTATAACAATGGCTTCATGGCCAGGCTGAAGAGAATCCTGTCAAGAAAAACATTATTTTTGAAATATAAGATGTTGTTACTAAATATTGGGCAATTTTAAAGACCTATGGTAATGTGGACAACAGAATTAAAATAACAGAAACTTTTGTGCCATAACTTCAAGATCTCAATCTATCTTCATGATGATTTGGAAACTGAATTGTTCTTTCAGGGTCTATGTAATTAACATTTGGAGGACATTTCATCAAAAAATAAATGTTTCTAGTCAACAACTCAGAATTTCCTCATCTTTAGCAACCCAGAAACGTTTACAACCTCTGCGTCAAACTATGATCCTTTACCGGTCTCATTTTGGTTTATTGATGAGAAGTTGTTTAGAGAAGTGCAGTTTTTTAAATAACCAGGGAGTTCTTATTTCACTCACCAAGTGATTCCTGTAGCTTAGAAGTTAATGCACCTTAACCTGTTAAAAAGAAGAATTTGAAATTGAACTGAATATGACAGAGATCTCTCATGTTAACAAACATATTTACATTAGCTTTATTTTTCAGGAATATCAGCAAATTTTCACAATTACAATGAATGTGACCAACCGTATTTAGATTATCATTACCTGCTTCCCACTTAACAATCATAACAAAATAATGTTCTACCTGTAATTAAACTATAATAATTTTCTTATTTATTAAATTAAATTCTGAATAACAATGGAAAAACTATTTTATAACCACTTATTGATATTTGTCTATTCTAACTTTAAAATTCACATAAATTCATAGACATACAGGAACTTGAAAATGATATCTGGGAAATTAGTTAAGAAACCCTTTCAATGATATTTCCAGCTGTTGGGAGGAGGAACTACAAGGAAGTTCAATTAAATCAAAATTATTTGGAAAAATAATCACTTGTGAAAATGCAGTTTTCCTAGCTACATAAAGGCTGAGATCTTAAATCTTAAGTCAAATGTAGTCTGGAATAAAAAAAAAGAGCCTACAAGAAGAAATCTGGCTCACAGTGTATTGACAATATTTAGGCAACAATAATCATAAGTACCCAGGCATGTGATAGGCCCTTAATAGATCTTCATTCATTAAGTCAGTCAAATAAAGAGGTGATGAGAAATTTAAAGGCAGATTAGATTTCCCTGTGCTATACAGTAGGTCTTTGTTGGTTATCCATTTTAAATATAGCAGCATGTTCAGGGAACTCTGCTCAGTATTATGTAGTAACTTAAATGGATAAATAGGATAAGATGGTTGGATAACATCACCGATTCAATCAACATGAACTTAGGCAAATTCTGGACACAGTGAGGGACAAGGGGGCCTGAAACACTGCAATCCCCCAAGAGTCGGATATAACTTAGCAACTGAATAACAACAAATGGAAAAAGTATTTGAAAAAGGATATATGTATGTGTATAACTGAATCATTTTGTTATACACCTGAAACTAACACAACATGTTAATCAACTATATGCCAATTAAAAATTAGAAGTTCAAATTAATTTTTTAGAAAAGTCTAATTGGCATTTGCTAAATAAAAAGGGTGTTGGGAGAAGGCTATCCTTCAAACAGTGAGCAGTATAAGCAAAAGCTCAAGAGGCCAGAGAGAAGCTGAAACATGGGCACAATTGTGAACCATCAGTGTGGATTAAGGATGGGATTCCAGAAGGAAGTGATGGAAAATGACAGGTTATCTCTCTAGGTTTAGGCTTTATCCTAAAGACAATACAAAGTTATTGAGAAATTATAGCAGGAAAATCATAAACCAGTTTTTATTTTAGAAAGAACATTATGATAGAATTGACAAGAAGGCAGAGATAGAGCAACAGGGGAATAGTAAAGCTTTTCCAGCAGTAAATAGTGAAGATATGGTGCAGATATGAATTGTAATGAGAGCTTATTAGAGAAGTTAAATTGGGGAAGTGTTTGCTGATTCCGTGTTCCAAGCAGATAAGGAAAGTAAGTTTGCTGGAGAAGCAAAGATTCCTTCCATATTTCTCATTTTGCAACTACTAATCCTATGCTTTAAAGAATGCTTACTCTCTGCCAGGCATAATCTCAAAGAATTACATGAATTAATTAACTTTATAATACTCCCAACAAATATGTTTTAAAAATGTTTCACTATCATTATTTTATAGAGAAGAATATTAAGTCACAAAGATGTTAAGCAACTTTTTCACACATGATAGTGGCAGAAATGAATTTAGGACCCATTAAATTCTAATTCAAAGCCCACCTTTTAAACTGTATCGCAAATGTGATGGGATGAGTGTGCCTCATGTAACATGACAGCAAATAAAAGAAGAGTACTTCAAGGTAAAGGGATGAATGCATGTGGGACTTAGTTGCTGATGAGCGTTTCAATAGGAATTCCAAAGTATAGATCTGACACTCATGAGTAGGCTAAAAACAGAATCAATAGATTATAAAGTTGATCATTTATTTTTATTTTGCATTTTTATAACAACTTTTTAATGCATCTATTCTTACATTTATTTATTCAGCAGTTCATTTCAGTCACTCAGTCATGTCCAACTCTTTGTGACCCCATGGACTGCAGCACATCAGGCTTCCCTGTCCATCACCAACTCCAAGAGCTTACTCAAACTCATGTCCTTCAAGCCAGTGATGCCATCCAACTATCTCATCCTCTGTCGTCCCTTTCTCCTCTTGCCTACAATCATCCCTGGCATCAGGGTCTTTTCAAATGAGTCAGTTCTTCATATCAGGTGGCTGAAGTATTGGAGTTTCAGCTTAAACATCATTCCTTCCAATGAATATTCAGGACTGATTTCTTCTAGGGTAGACTGGTTGGATCTCCTTGCAGTTCAAGGGACTCTCAAGAGTCTTCTTCAACACTATAGTTCAAAAGCATCAATTCTTCAGTGCTCAGCTTTCTTTGTAGTCCAGCTCTCACATCCATACATGACTACTGGAAAAACTATAGCTTTGACTAGACAGACTTTTGTTGGCAAAGTAGTGTCTCTGCTTTTCAACATGCTGTTTAGGTTCAATCATTTAATAAGTGAGCCTTATATGTCTGCCCTATGACAGACAGTGTCCTTGGTTATGGTGAGAATACAAGCCAAGATCCATATTCTTGATAAATTTAAATTCTATTTGAGGGGAACAAAAGATACAAGTAAATGTATAACATAATTTCATATATAGTTTTCAGCCCAATGAAGAAAATGAAACAAACAGGTGAAATAGTGACTAAGCCAGGCAAGGTAAGCACTTGATATTAATAGGTAAGAGAATGCTTCACAGAGAATATAATGTTTCAGATAATACATGACGGGAAAGGGAGAGCAAGGAATTGGAAGATTCTAGTCAAATGCAATGTTTGGAAGGACACCATGATGGAGAAGCATGAGTGAGGAATGTGGGCATGTAGCACTTTCAGGAAAGATTGATAATTCATTATTAGGAAGTACTTCAGCATTATACATCTGATTAGTGTATTGTCCCACGGGTGAATGGTCATTCCACACCAGCTGTTAAATATTTATTTCATATCCTTCTGCATGTACACATGGTAATAAGCAGAAATTTCTAAGTTCAGCAAGAAACCACTGGTTTCCTAAATATCAAAGCATGTGATTTCAGGTGTATTTACAAAGACCTTTGTGGCAATTATTTGATTAATTAGATTGTAAAGATGCAGCAATTAGAGAAAACAAGTGACAATTGTGTTAATACAGATAGAAGGTTAATAGGGGCTTAGTATAGCAGCAGCAATACAAATGAAAGTACATGGACGTTTTTAAACAAATTCTGGAAATCTCAAAGTCAACTCTACTTACTGATGGTTAAAGGGAAAATTGAAAGGGGAAGGGAGAAATGAAAGATGATTATTTGTCTTAAAAGGAGGGATGGGTTTTACTACAAGGAGGAAGGCTGGAAAAAAAACAAAAAAAAGAACAGCATTTAAAAAAAATGAAGAGTTCTGCCTTGAACATATTAGGCTTGAGATACTTTTTCTTTTAAAAAGTATAGTTATAAAATAGACATTTGCATAGATGAAGTTGGAACATTGTAAAGAATGTGAAATCAGGGCTAGATTAATACTTGTAGAGTTGTCTAGTTTGGGTTTTTCAGAAATAGACTCAGGAATAAGCCACTTATATGCCAGTAATTCACTGGAGTTCTCCAGAGTTTTTCTGAAGATTTTTCATTATTCTGAAGTTTTATTTTCTTCATTCTTAATGAGTTGCTCCACCTGTGCTTAGGATCCCTTTTTTTATCACCATCTCAGAGACTTCATTTCTTTCTCTGCTTTTAGCCTTTCCTTTTTTACTGGTTTCATCCTATTAGCATTTTAAAGTACTGAGGCCACTTCCAGTTTAGGAACAAAGAAAGTCCCCTAAAAATAAAACTTAAAAAGAAATATCTCAAATCTAAAACTTCTTCCTCCAGCGTCTGTCCTATCTTCTCCTTTGCACAGCCACATTCCATTTTGCATTGTCTAAACTTGAAGTATCTATTTCAACTCCCATTTACCAATCAATCACTATCATTTGGCCCTAGTGACTTTTTATGTAAACTGTTCTTGCCAAGGTTACCAATGACATCTATGTCCTTAAATGGATACTTTTCAGATGTTAATCCTTCTTGATCTCTGGGTAGAACTTAAAACTTTTAACAACTCCTTTCTTTTCAAAATTTCATTTGTCAAACCTGGGGCATTCAAATTTATAGGTTTTGAGAACCCATACTCTGTAATTTTCTTATGACATACATAGATTTCACATCCCCTTCAGTCTGTCTTTTGCGCAGCTCTTTCCTTCAAATGCCACTTAAATGTTGCTGGTGCCAAGATTCTCTTCTTTTTCTTCAGTTTACACTCAACAAATTGGGTATTCTCAGTTACTTCTATGGATTCAACTACTATCTACTTATATATGAATCTCAAATTGAACCCCATGAGAGCCCTTACAATGCAGAAGTATAGCTCTAACGAGAGATAACCATAGGGATCGCCCATAAGTCCATAGGTCCTTTAAAATCATTTTATTTACTTCCAAATGCCAGTCACCTGGAGTAAGCCAACTACAGCCTATTTCCACCATGAATTACTTCTGTAAACTCTGGGCAGAATATAAACTGAAAGCATGAACAAGAAGGAACTACATACAGAAGGGTTCACAAGGAAAGTCAAGACTTGAAAGATAAATCAATGGTGAGTTTCCTAGTTATTTTTTCCTCCTTTGATATTTGGTTTTGAAAAGAAGTTAGTCCCTTTTCTAAACTGCATTACCCAAAGAAAAACAATAGTGTGGGTACCTAAAGTTCAGACAGGAAATCCAGTATTCTGGTCAGAAGAACCAAGAAAAGGGTTAGGTTAGGGTTTCAGAGAACTCTTTTTTCTTTTGCCCTTTTGTATTACTCTGTTGCCTCAAAGGCAACCCCACTGCCCACTGCTGAACAAGAGCATAGGGTCTTAAACCATGAAGTAAACCAATTTTCCTGGCTAGATGAAATGGGAAAGGACTTCCAGGAGCTAGAGAATACAGGGGAACTCTCAAAGAAGGAGAGCTAAAGACATTTATACACTAATTTCTATATACAGAACAACATAAGTCTTAGGCTCCAGGTGAACTAAGTCTTGAGCTGCACATGTGTGAAACAGATCCAAAGACACAATAGCACAGGCTTTGAACTGTTATATAAATCAATGGCCAAGTCCTAAATTAACTTCAGAGTGGGGCATGCATAGCACAGATCTAAAGAGCATAGCAATGAATTTGAAAACTGAACTTGAAATTGGAACCACTGCACACAGAAGAGGAGATCAACTTTGTATTCTAAATCTAACAGAACTTATTGACAGCAAACACACACAAATTAAAATTCTCCAGATGACTTTAACAGGGCTTAAGTCCCACAACATGATATAAAAACATCAAAGACACAACCCAAAATAAGAAGAGAAAAGAATATAAACAAATGCCAAAAGCAAAAAATATCAAAGACTGTAAAAGCAGGTATTATAATCATGCTTTATGAGTTAAAAATGAAGGCTCTAGAAATGTGTGGAAATATATATATATGTTTTCAGTAACAGAGACAAAGAAAGACCATAAAAAGAGAAAAGAGAGGAGGTTAGAGAACTAAAATGTATGATATCTAAAATAAAAATTCACTGAATGCATTCAATAAGGGAGAGGAGACAGCAAAGTAAATAATCAACAAATTTTAAGATAGGCTGATAGAAATTAACCACTATGAATAGTAGAAGCAAACAAAATAAAAAAGACTGTAAATAAATGAATGGAAACTCAGGGAACTGAGTTTGGTAGAGGAGGGTGTCATGTGTGTGTACTCAGTCCTGTCCAGCTCTTTGCAGCCCCAAGGACTGTGTAGCCCACCAGGCTCCACTGTCCATGGTATTTCCCAAGCAAGAATATTGGAGTGGGTTGCCATTTCCTCCTCCAG
Source organism: Dama dama (assembly GCF_033118175.1). Classification (NCBI taxonomy): domain Eukaryota; kingdom Metazoa; phylum Chordata; class Mammalia; order Artiodactyla; family Cervidae; genus Dama; species Dama dama. The sequence continues at coordinate 34,580,964 of NC_083708.1, read as the reverse complement.
GGTATCTTCCCCACCCTGGGATCAAACCCACCTCTCCTGCACTGGCTGGCAGACTTTTTACCACTAGCACCTAGGAAGCCCAAGTTTGAAGGAACAATACCAAAATCCTAACATTTGAGTCACTGAGAGAAATAGAAAGAGATAAGGAAAACTATTTGGAGAAATAATGACTGAAAACTTAATTTGACAAAGGACATATATGTATATATTAAAAAGCTCAGCCAATCCTCAAAAGGCTAAACCTAAAGAAAATCATTCTCTGAATCATCAAAATAAAACTATCAGAAAACAAATATAAGGATTAAATCTTGAAACAGGCAGGGGGAAAAAAAATGATACATTACACAAAGAGGAAACTATATTTGAATGTATTTAGATTTCTTACCAGAATAAATTAAAATAGAGAATAACAGAAGAGGGAAACACTTTTCTTAAAGGACTGAAACAAAATAAATATTAATGCAGAGTCTTGTATCCAATGAAAATATCTTCAGGAAAAAGAAAGATAGACATTTTCAGCTGAAGGAAAAGTATAAGAATTTTCCCATTGCCAACAGAACTGATATAAAAGAAAAACTAAAGGTAGTTCTTCAAAAAAGGGAGACTTAACAGGGGGAAAGCTATAAGGAAGGGTCACAGAAGCTGTATATTTCTGGATAATTAGAATAAATTATTTTTTTCTTTAAGTCTTATTTATGACAAAAGGACTGTACAGTTGTAAGATTTCTGGATTTTTAACTGAAGGTGTAGAATATTAACTCTGAAGAGGGTATAAAAATGTATATATATTATGTTTATCAAATAAAATATTTAAAAAATAGAAAGAGAAAACACAAATGTAAGTAAAAATTAAATTCTAAAAAATATTGACATAATCCAAAAGAAGATAGGAAATGGGAAAAAGAAGAAAAGAAAAACAAAAATCAAAAAGTAAAATAATGAGTCATAATGTAACCATAAAATAAATACATTAAAAACAGATAGTCTATTTAGTTGATCTATCCATAGTTGTGAGTGGGGTATTAAAGTCTCCCACTATTATTGTGTTGCTATTAATTTCCTCTTTCATACTCGTTAGTGTTTGCCATATATATTGTGGTGCTCCTATGTTGGGTGCATATATATTTATAATTGTTATATCTTCAAATTAACAAGGAAACACAAACCTTAAATGACACAATGGACCAGCTAGACCTAATTGATATCTATAGGACATTTCACCCCAAAACAATCAACTTCACCTTTTTCTCAAGTGCACATGGAACCTTCTCCAGAATAGATCACATCCTGGGCCATAAATCTAGTCTTGGAAAATTCAAAAAAATTGAAATCATTCCAGTCATCTTTTCTGACCACAGTGCAGTAAGATTAGATCTCAATTACAGGAAAAAAATTGTTAAAAATTCAAACACATGGAGGCTAAATAACATGCTTCTGAATAACCAACAAATCATAGAAGAAATCAAAAAAGAAATCAAAATATGTATAGAAATGAATGAAAATGAAAACACAACAACCCAAAACCTATGGGACACTGTAAAAGCAGTGCTAAGGGGAAGGTTCATAGCATTACATGCTTACATCAAGAAACAAGAAAAAAACCAAATAAATAACCTAACTCTACACCTAAAGCAATTAGAGAAGGAAGAAATGAAGAACCCCAGGGTTAGCAGAAGGAAAGAAATCTTAAAAATTAAGGCAGAAATAAATGCAATAGAAACTAAAGAGACCATAGCAAAAATCAACAAAGCTAAAACCTGGTTTTTTGAAAAAATAAACAAAATTGACAAACCATTAGCAAGACTCATTAAGAAACAAAGAGAGAAGAACCAAATTAGCAAAATTAGAAATGAAAATGGAGAGATCACAACAGACAACACTGAAATACAAAGGATCATAAGAGACTACTACCAGCAGCTCTATGCCAATAAAATGGACAACTTGGATGAAATGGACAAATTCTTAGAAAAGTATAACTTTCCAAAACTGAACCAGGAAGAAATAGAAGATCTTAACAGACCCATCACAAGCAAGGAAATCGAAACTGTAATCAAAAATCTTCCAGCAAACAAAAGCCCAGAACCAGATGGCTTCACAGCTGAATTCTACCAAAAATTTAGAGAAGACCTAACACCTATCTTACTCAAACTCTTCCAGAAAATTGCAGATGAAGGTAAGCTTCCAAACTCATTCTATGAGGCCACCATCACCCTAATTCCAAAACCAGACAAACATGCCACAAAAAAAGAAAACTACAGGCCAATATCACTGATGAACATAGATGCAAATATCCTTAACAAAATTCTAGCAAACAGAATCCAACAACATATTAAAAAAATCATACACCACGACCAAGTGGGCTTTATCCCAGGAATGCAAGGATTCTTCAATATCCACAAATCAATCAATGTAATACACCACATTAACAAATTGAAAGATAAAAACCATATGATTATCTCAATAGATGCAGAGAAAGCCTTTGACAAAATTCAACACTCATTTATGATTAAAACTCTCCAGAAAGCAGGCATAGAAGGAACATACCTCAACATAATAAAAGCTATATATGACAAACCCACAGCAAGCATCACCCTCAATGGTGAAAAATTGAAAGCATTTCCCCTGAAATCAGGAACAAGACAAGGATGCCCACTCTCACCACTACTATTCAACATAGTGTTGGAAGTTTTGGCCACATCAATCAGAGCAGAAAAAGAAGTAAAAGGAATCCAGATAGGAAAAGAAGAAGTGAAACTCTCACTGTTTGCAGATGACATGATCCTCTACATAGAAAACCCTAAAGACTCTACCAGAAAATTACTAGAGCTAATCAATAAATATAGTAAAGTTGCAGGATATAAAATTAACACACAGAAATCCCTTGCATTCCTATATACTAACAATGAAAAAACAGAAAGAGAAATTAAGGAAACAATACCATTCACCATTGCAACAAAAAGAATAAAATACTTAGGAGTATATCTACCTAAAGAAACAAAAGACCTATACATAGAAAACTATAAAACACTGATGAAAGAAATCAAAGAGGACACAAACAGATGGAGAAACATACCGTGTTCATGGATTGGAAGAATCAATATTGTCAAAATGGCTATTCTACCCAAAGCAGTCTATAGATTCAATGCAATCCCTATCAAGCTACCAACGGTATTTTTCACAGAACTAGACCAAAGAATTTCACAATTTGTATGGAAATACAAAAAACCTCGAATAGCCAAAGTAATCTTGAGAAAGAAGAATGGAACTGGAGGAATCAACCTGCCTGACTTCAGACTCTACTACAAAGCCACAGTCATCAAGACAGTATGGTACTGGCACAAAGACAGAAATATAGATCAATGGAACAGAATAGAAAGCCCAGAGATAAATCCACGAACCTATGGACACCTTATCTTCGACAAAGGAGGCAAGGATATACAATGGAAAAAAGACAACCTCTTTAACAAGTGGTGCTGGGAAAACTGGTCAACCACTTGTAAAAGAATGAAACTAGAACACTTTCTAACACCATACACAAAAATAAACTCAAAATGGATTAAAGATCTAAATGTAAGACCAGAAACTATAAAACTCCTAGAGGAGAACATAGGCAAAACACTCTCCGACATAAATCAAAGCAAGATCCTCTATGACCCACCTCCCAGAATATTGGAAATACAAGCAAAACTAAACAAATGGGACCTAATGAAACTTAAAAGCTTTTGCACTACAAAGGAAACTATAAGTCAGGTGAAAAGACAGCCCTCAGATTGGGAGAAAATAATAGCAAATGAAGAAACAGACAAAGGATTAATCTCAAAAATATACAAGCAACTCCTGCAGCTCAATTCCAGAAAAATAAATGACCCAATCAAAAAATGGGCCAAAGAACTAAACAGACATTTCTCCAAAGAAGACATACAGATGGCTAACAAACACATGAAAAGATGCTCAACATCACTCATTATTAGAGAAATGCAAATCAAAACCACAATGAGGTACCATTACACGCCAGTCAGGATGGCTGCTATCCAAAAGTCTACAAGCAATAAATGCTGGAGAGGGTGTGGAGAAAAAGGAACCCTCTTACACTGTTGGTGGGAATGCAAACTAGTATAGCCGCTATGGAAAACAGTGTGGAGATTTCTTAAAAAACTGGAAATAGAACTGCCATATGACCCAGCAATCCCACTTCTGGGCATACACACTGAGGAAACCAGATCTGAAAGAGACACATGCACCCCAATGTTCATCACAGCACTGTTTATAATAGCCAGGACATGGAAGCAACCTAGATGCCCATCAGCAGACGAATGGATAAGGAAGCTGTGGTACATATACACCATGGACTATTACTCAGCCATTAAAAGGAATTCATTTGAATCAGTTCTAATGAGATGGATGAAGCTGGAGCCCATTATACAGAGTGAAGTAAGCCAGAAAGATAAAGAACATTACAGCATACTAACACATATATATGGAATTTAGAAAGATGGTAATAATAACCCTATATGCAAAACAGAAAAAGAGACACAGAAATACAGAACAGACTTTTGAACTCTCTGGGAGAAGGCGAGGGTGGGATGTTTCGAGAGGAATTGGGTGGAGAGGGAGGTGGGAGCGGGGATTGGGATGGGGAAGAGGTGTAAATCCATGGCTGATTCATATCAATGTATGACAAAACCCACTGAAATGTTGTGAAGTAATTAGCCTCCAACTAATAAAAAAATTTAAAAAAAAAAAAAAGAAAGAAAGAATTCAGCACATCTCCAGTCCCATGAATGGAATTGCCCTTTGGGGAAGCAATTGATTACATGGAAGTAATTGAAAATGATCTTTATGAGTTTCCTGAAATAATGGAGCTGTCTTTTAAATTGAGCACTCATTTTTAACATAAACTAGAAGAGATATATACAATTTAGGGTCTTGCCTGAAATTGTTTCCCTATCCACAGTTTTAGACAACAGGCTGATTCTTCCAGGGATGTCATGCCTCTGAGACTGTGACAAGAATTGGTGTAGCCTGGCATGCTGCAGTCCATGGGGTCGCAGTGTCAGACACAATTGAGCGACTGAATAACAGCAACAACAATTACTATTAAGACAACTCAATAGTAGTATAATGTAATATTTTATATATTTTAAAAACATAAATAATGAGAACATAATGTACAGCACAGGAAACTCTACTTAATTCTCTGTGGTGACCTGAGTAAGAAGGAAGTGCAAAAGGGTGGAAATATATGTATTAGTATGCTGATTCATTTTGCTATACATTATAAACTAACACAAAATTGTAAAGCAACTACAACCCAATAAAAATTAATTTTATTATTAAAAAAAAAAAAAGATAGTCTAAACACTATTTAAAAGACAAAAATTGTTGGATAGTGTAAAGTACCAAGACTGAATGACCTACTACCCTAAAAAATTAAACTGTAGTGCTACAGGTAAATTAAAGATAAAAAAAAATGAGCAAAAATCATGCAAACATTAATCAAAAGACTAGTAACTATGTTAGTTGCAGAAAAAAGCAACTTCCAAAACAAGGAAACTCATCAGGGATAAACAGGTAAATTTCATAATGAAAAAGTCATAAATTCACCACAAAACAGTAATTTTTAAGTGCTTTATAGAGGAGTTCAAAAGACATAAAGCCACAGCTGATAAAGCTGAAATAAAAAATAAATGTACAATTGCACATGGCATCTTCCACTTTTTTTTCTCTATAATCAATTGTTCAATACTTAACTGAACATTATAGAACTAAATGATATCATCAGCTTAATTTATCCAACTAATAAATAGCCTCATATTCAACAATAGCAGAATATACATTCAGTTCACATGTATATAGACTTCATCAAAGTAGATCATATCATAAGCTATAAGGCAAGCCTTAGCACATTTAAAAGGAATAAAACTATATAAAACATTTTTTCAGACCATAGTGAATCAAACCAGAAGTTAATAACAGAAATGTATCTAGAAAATATTCCAGTGTTGAAAATTAGACTGCATACATCCACAGCCTTCATTCATCTAAAACTCTCATTTGTAGACCTATACACATCTGAGTGAAACACCCTTGTTACCTTATTTTCCCTGGCTAATTCTGATTTACATAAGAGGAATCAGTTTAAGCTTATTTTCCCAAGGCATCTTCTCTGGTTCCATGGAATAGAGGATGGGACACTGCATTGTGTTTTTACTACATTTCTATTTCTACTTCCATATTTCCTCACAATGTTTTATGTAACCAATGTTTTGGACACTGTTGGGCCACTATGTTTCAACCTAGAGTTCAACCTCTATATAGTGTAAAATCACAATACCAAAAAAACAAAGTGTAACAACCAAAATCTGATACTAATTGCCACTTTTACAATCACTAGACCCAGCAAACAAAAAGCACAGAAGCTGGGATAGATGAGATTTGAATCACTCATGGTTTATTATTATTTTCTTTTCATATTATTTGATCTCCCCCATAACACACTACGCTGCATGCCATAAAGGACAATGTCTGTCTTACTTACCCTTTCCCCTGGCCAGTGTTTGATACCGACCATCAGTTTTTGCCACTTGATGCTTCTTTGTCAGTGTTCTGGGCCACCAGGGTTCTGGGGAAACAAGAGAAGTCCAGCTCACAGAATCTTTCGAGAGGCTTGTTTGTTTCATTCTTGAACACTAAAGAAACTGTTTAATAAAATGACCCACCTATCCCTAAAATAGTCATATTTAGCCTTGTCTGCAAATTCACTTTCTTCTTGCAGAACCCTAGCATTTAGTGACATTCCATTCAGTATTTTGGTGCTTGTATCTAACTTCCTTGTTAGAATTAATAAAGTATTTCCAGAAGGCAAAGCCTTCCCTACTTGCTGTTTCTATATCTATACCTATACTCAGCAGGAATTTAACTGGCCCCTAGCAAAACAGTGTCTAGCTGAGAACAAAATGCACTTAGGAAAGACATTATGTGAGAAGAAACATTTCACTTAAGGAAATTTGTACTTGAAGGTATATGGGAGGGAGTACTTTAGAGTACGCTACCTCATCAAGTAGGATGCCCAGATCATGCAGTTAATGATAGCTTCTACAAAACAAGTGAATCTCTCATCAGTGTATTCTAGGAAAATAATGGTAGCTTATAAGTGAAAAATTAAGTGAATAAAAGATTTTTCTTTTAAATATTTTTAAAAGGTTCAAGGACTGAGATACAGAAAACATATACTTGACAGTCAATAGCCAAACTAGAATCAGTAAGGAAGAAAATGATTTATCCAATATAACACAACCACACTGCATCATTTTTATGAAGGTAACCTGAGTCGTTTTCTCTCAGCATTAACATATTTATTCAATTTCTGCATTAAGAAATGTTATATAAAATTTAATATTACTTAGCAAATATGTAAATATTGTCTCCCCACTTCTGTCCCTCACCTCCATAGAATTATAAACCACAATTTAATGTTTGAAGGGGTTCCAAGAATATCCCTGAAATAGCAGAGGTGAATATTCAATACAGTTTGTGAAAATGTTGCATTAATATCAGTTAAAACAAGGATCTGATTAATGTGGCTTAGGAACCTAAGACAATTTATCGAGCTGCTTGCTGATTGCAATCTATGATACTCTCCCTCTTCTGTGTAGATATTGATTTGATAGATAAAGTGGGGGGTAATTTTTCTTTCGGAATGGTGACATTAATGGCCATTGAATTCTCACTGACAAGGTAGTGAACCATGTTTATTGGAACTCCAGTAGTTGTTTTAGTTATTTTTCTCCTCTTCTGCTCCCCTCCCCCTCTGTCTCCTCCTCCTTATGTTTTCAGTCTTCAAGGATGATAGAAAACCTATAGGAAGGTAAGCAATAATTTCAGTCTATATTTCTTTGAGAGGCAAGATTAATTTTAAAAAAGGAAAAGAAGATAATAGCATTTTGTTGGATCTATCATATTAAAATCTTGATTAAATCTGCCTTTGCAGTTGTTTATCTCTTGTTTGAAATAGTTTTCCTATTGGAATCATTTTTCTATTTTTCACCAGATTACACACCAGGCTTCATCATGACATCCACAGCATCATATAATGAGTTCAGCTATGGTGCTATTTTGGAAACTAGACTGCCTCAAGGTTAGAGTAAGCAAGAGAGAGATGCTACGTTCCCAGCTTCCCAACATCCCATACTAACACATACTGGGGCATCTGTTAAGTAAGGCATGGCTTCCATATTGGTAAAGAGATCATACTTCCTATATGTCTTTCATCTTTTTTTTTTTTTCTGGTTTTTTTTCTTTTTTTTTTTATTATTTTTATTTTTTTTTTCCAGTGGGTTTTGTCATATATTGATATGAATCAGCCATGGATTTACATGTATTCCCAATCCCGATCCCCCCTCCCACCTCCCTCTCCACTCGATTCCTCTGGGTCTTCCCAGTGCACCAGGCCGGAGCACTTGTCTCGTGCATCCCACCTGGGCTGGTGATCTGTTTCACCATAGATAGCATACATGCTGTTCTTTTGAAATATCCCACCCTCACATTCTCCCACAAAGTTCAAAAGTCTGTTCTGTATTTCTGTGTCTCTTTTTCTGTTCTGCATATAGGGTTATCGTTATCACCTTTCTAAATTCCATATACATGTGTCAGTATGCTGTAATGTTCTTTATCTTTCTGGCTTACTTCACTCTGTATAATGGGCTCCAGCTTCATCCATCTCATTAGGACTGGTTCAAATGAATTCTTTTTAATGGCTGAGTAATATTCCATGGTGTATATGTACCACAGCTTCCTTATCCATTCATCTGCTGGTGGGCATCTAGCTTGCTTCCATGTCCTGGCTATTATAAACAGTGCTGCGATGAACATTGGGGTGCACGTGTCTCTTTCAGATCTGGTTTCCTCAGTGTGTATGCCCAGAAGTGGGATTGCTGGGTCATATGGCAGTTCTATTTCCAGTTTTTTAAGAAATCTCCACACTGTTTTCCATAGCGGCTGTACTAGTTTGCATTCCCACCAACAGTGTAAGAGGGTTCCCTTTTCTCCACACCCTCTCCAGCATTTATTGCTTGTAGACTTTTGGATAGCAGCCATCCCTGACTTCAGACTCTACTACAAAGCCACAGTCATCAAGACAGTATGGTACTGGCACAAAGACAGAAATATAGATCAATGGAACAGAATAGAAAGCCCAGAGATAAATCCACGAACCTATGGACACCTTATCTTTGACAAAGGAGGCAAGGATATACAATGGAAAATTGACAACCTCTTTAACAAGTGGTGCTGGGAAAACTGGTCAACCACTTGTAAAAGAATGAAACTAGAACACTTTCTAACACCATACACAAAAATAAACTCAAAATGGATTAAAGATCTAAATGTAAGACCAGAAACTATAAAACTCCTAGAGGAGAACATAGGCAAAACACTCTCCGACATAAATCAAAGCAAGATCCTCTATGACCCACCTCCCAGAATATTGGAAATACAAGCAAAACTAAACAAATGGGACCTAATGAAACTTAAAAGCTTTTGCACTACAAAGGAAACTATAAGTCAGGTGAAAAGACAGCCCTCAGATTGGGAGAAAATAATAGCAAATGAAGAAACAGACAAAGGATTAATCTCAAAAATATACAAGCAACTCCTGCAGCTCAATTCCAGAAAAATAAATGACCCAATCAAAAAATGGGCCAAAGAACTAAACAGACATTTCTCCAAAGAAGACATACAGATGGCTAACAAACACATGAAAAGATGCTCAACATCACTCATTATTAGAGAAATGCAAATCAAAACCACAATGAGGTACCATTACACGCCAGTCAGGATGGCTGCTATCCAAAAATGTCTTTCATCTTATGCAGAAAAGCATAAGAAATTGGCTGATATTAGAAAGATAATCAAGCTGCCAGAAAGTGTTGATGTTCGCTGTTAGTTGTTTACAAGGGACTAATGGGAATGTCAGTTGACTTGCTCCTGTACATCCAGGGATGCTGTGGTCATCCCTGCTAGGAATCCTTGAGAAACATTCTGAGTATGTCATCTTTCATTGAGAGGAGAGAGTACCTGATAGCTCAACATCAACAACCTGGAGTGAGTTCCTAGAGTCATTTGTAGATAATTGTATTCATTGCTTCAACATCCTTATATAAGAAAATAAAAGAAAGGAAATATAAATATAATTTATATATTTATTGTGTATGTATATAATTACAGTTATATTGATATGATATAGCTATATGTTTATCATATGTATGTCATGAATATATGTGTCATATGATTGCATGTTTATGTGTGCATATGCACATATCATGGCAGTGGACAGTTTTCTAAAAACAAATTTAATCTGGGCCCTTCACTGAAGGCCTTTTGTTATAGTTGACATGGTATAAACTGAGGAATCAAATATGCCCAAATGTGAATAACGACTGCCTCTACACTAAAGGTGAAATCTTGGGAGACATTTTTTTCTAATTCTCAATTTGATGATAAATTGTTGATAATCATGAATTCTCCACAGACTGGTTTGAGGTCTCAAACAAGTGGATAAGTAAACTAGTAAATACACTAAGTGTAAATCACTTAGTGTAATATCTTATATAGTAGACTCTGACATCTCCATGTTAAGTTAGTGCTGTAACATATCTTAAGAGATTGTTAATTCAACAGAAAATTAGCTTCACTTAAGGCATTTAGTCAAGAAACATTTACTGTAATCTAAAGTATGGCAGGGTGCCTAGAGACACAAAGATGGAAAGGCCACAGACCCTAGCTTCACTGGGCTTACACTCTAGGGGGGATACCATGGCAACAAAGACATAATTTTAAAAGATTAATAGTGGTATGAGTTACCGATTGAAATGTGCATGTCCCTGAGGTTTTCTTGTTTGTTTGCTTGCTTTTTTTTTCAATAATGCAGAGAATTAGAGTGGAATTTGAATGATACCGGACTAAATTCAAATAAGTCCTCCTTCTAGTCATGAGAATCTTCAGGGGAGAGAGTGGTAAACCCACTTTGGAGGTCTGTACAAGAAGAAGGGTGTGAATGGGAGGGGAATCTGAGCTCTCACTTGCAGTGGATATATCATCCTACAAGAGTCCATCCTCTTGCTTCTTTTCATCTCCCTCTCAGTGGAAGTCAAGAGGCTCAACTGGTTACTCTTACTGAAGGTAAGGGAGGGAAGCCCCAGGAAATCACTTGTAAAGTCTAGGAAGAACTTTAAAAAGGGGAGAATAATATGTCATTTCCTTGATAGAAATATGTTCAAACCTTTTGTGTGTGACAGGGTGGAGAGAGGGACTTGACTTTGAGTAAATTATTTCATGAAATGAGAATGGGAGCATGATTTATAAAGAATGTACAACTCAGAGAAATAAGGGTTCAGTAAAGCACAATGAGAAGCAAGTATTAGAAAAAAGTAAATAATTTTGTGCTTATAACATCAATGAATTTAACCTGCTTAGTGAGAAAGTTATATTCATAGCACTCTGTAGAGTAAGTATAGAGAGACATGCAGGGAGTGTTATTGTAGAACCATAGTGTCAGAGAAGGCCTCCTAGGGGATTTAATGCTTATCCTAAATTTTGAAACATAGGCATTCATTATACAACTGAGTCTGGCTTGGGAGAATATTATATATCATTTCAAGGAAAAGATGAAGTAAAGAACAAAGACACGAAACAGAATATGACAAATTGTGTTGTGTATTTTACTACATTTATTATTTGTGATATGTTTTCTGTTCATCCCAGTGAAGCACAGATAAGGAAAATTAACTATTTTTCACATACCCACAAACAAGATGAAATTCTTTTCTTCCACATGGTATGAAGCACTTTGCAATATATCTTTTCCTTGATATAAAAATAAAGTAAAACAGCAATATTGCTCCAGTCTTTCTTATAAGGAGGGCCATTGGGTAAACAATTCTATTGAAATGATATTTGTCAGGACCCTTTCAAAGTATTTTATTTATGCTGCTTTTATTTAGATTTTATAGTAATTCTGGTGGGTATGGGAGGTATGTGGTCTTGCATAGAATACCACTGGAAATAGGGAAGTAAAGAACCTTGCAGTCTATCTATTTGATGATGATATTGAGAAGTTCTGTATACTCCTTTTTATCATCTTTTAACACATTGTGTTTGAGTCCACTGAACAGAGAAGTAGTCATACTTTGCTTTGAAGATGTATTAGCTAGTTCCAAATTCATTGGTGAATTAATTCTTTCAAAAATAATTATTAACTAGAATGTCTCAAAGTCATGGTGATAAGCTTTGGTGATACAAGGTCAAACAAGGTCAATACTATCCTTGTTTGTAAGAGCTAACAGTTGGGGTCTATTTGATTTCTCTCAGGAGAGGAGAGGGAGTTACTTTCATCTTCCAACTTCTTCAACCATCACAACCCATCATGCCCTAAAGTATTGATATGTTAATTGATGTAGTAATAATATATGCCTGCTACTCACAGGGTGTAGAAAAATGAGGAGGTCTGTTTCTAATTTGCATTATTGTTAGGAAGAGTATGCAATGTGCTCGTAGCTTATATAGTAGTCAGTGTTCATTCAGATTTTAAATGACTCTTTAATATTCCCTTGGGAAAGAGTTGTACTATGTCTACTGTCTATTGTCATGGATATTGATGCCTGTGAGTTTGCTGTTTTCATCACAATGTGAAAGTTCCTTAGACATCCATATATACCCATCACTTTTGTACCTGTGAGTAAATTATTAGTTAAATTGAAAGAAGCAATGATAATGCCTATTATTACTATAGAAAAGAAACCCACTTTGACAAATTATTCCAGTTTTAAGGAACACTCTGAATGGAAAACAAACATACCTCAGAGATGATCCAGGTTTGATTCCAGACTATCACAATAAAGCAAATATCACAATAAAGTGACTCACATGTATTTTTCAGTTTCCCAGTGCATATAAAATTATTACACTATGATGTAGTTACTTAAGTGTACAATAAGACTATGTCTAAAAAATGTACATACCTTAATTAAATAATACTTTATTGATAAAAAACACAAATCATCATCTGAGCCTTCAGTGAGTCATAATCTGTTTCCTAGTGGCATGTCTTGCCTCTATGTTGATGGCAACTGACTGGTCAGGGTGGTCATTGCCAAGGTCTTGGAAAGCCATAGCAATTTCTTAAAATAAGGCATCAGTAAATTTTGTTGCTTCCGTTAACTTTTCCTTTTGTGAATGATTTCTCTCTAGCATGCATGGCTGTATGATAGCATTTTACCCTCAATAGAACTTCTTTCAAAATCAGAGTTAATCTTAATCCTCTCAATACCCTCAGCTGCTTTATCAAGTAGGTTTATATAATATTTAAATTCCTTTGTTGTCATTTTGACAAAATTCACAGGATCTTTACCAGGAGTAGAGTCATTCTCAAGAAACCACTTTTTTTGCTCATCCATAAGAAACAACTCCTCATCTGTTGAAATTTTATGAGGAAATTGCAGCAGTTCAGTGAAATCTTTAGTCTCTACTTCAGATTCTAGATCTCTTGCTCTTTCCACCATGTCTGCAGGTATTTTCTCCACTGAAGTCCTGGACCATTCAAAGTCTTCTGTGGGGGTTAAAAACAACTTCTCCAGACTCACATTAATGTTGATGTATTGATCTTTTTCCATTAATTATGAATGTTCTCAGTGGCATCTAGAAAGGTGAATCCTTTCCAGAAGATAATCCTGATTTTACCAAGATCCATCAGAGGAATCACCATCTCTAGCAGCTTCATACTTACAAAATCTTTTGCTTAAATAATAAGACTGGAAAGTTGAAATTACTCCTTGATCCATGCACTGTAGAATGGATGTTGCGTTAGCTAACTTGAAAATAATATGACTCTCATGTACATCTTCATCAGAGCTCTTAAGTGATCAAATGCATTGTTAATAAGCAGTAATATTTTGAAAGGAACCTTTTTTCCTGAGAAGTAGATCTCAACAGTGGGCTTGAAATATTCAGTAAACCGATATTAAACTGATAAGAACAGATACTACACTTGATATACTAACAATGAAAAAACAGAAAGAGAAATTAAGGAAACAATACCATTCACCATTGCAACAAAAAGAATAAAATACTTAGGAGTATATCTACCTAAAGAAACAAAAGACCTATACATAGAAAACTATAAAACACTGATGAAAGAAATCAAAGAGGACACAAACAGATGGAGAAACATACCGTGTTCATGGATTGGAAGAATCAATATTGTCAAAATGGCTATTCTACCCAAAGCAGTCTATAGATTCAATGCAATCCCTATCAAGCTACCAACGGTATTTTTCACAGAACTAGACCAAAGAATTTCACAATTTGTATGGAAATACAAAAAACCTCGAATAGCCAAAGTAATCTTGAGAAAGAAGAATGGAACTGGAGGAATCAACCTGCCTGACTTCAGACTCTACTACAAAGCCACAGTCATCAAGACAGTATGGTACTGGCACAAAGACAGAAATATAGATCAATGGAACAGAATAGAAAGCCCAGAGATAAATCCACGAACCTATGGACACCTTATCTTCGACAAAGGAGGCAAGGATATACAATGGAAAAAAGACAACCTCTTTAACAAGTGGTGCTGGGAAAACTGGTCAACCACTTGTAAAAGAATGAAACTAGAACACTTTCTAACACCATACACAAAAATAAACTCAAAATGGATTAAAGATCTAAATGTAAGACCAGAAACTATAAAACTCCTAGAGGAGAACATAGGCAAAACACTCTCCGACATAAATCAAAGCAAGATCCTCTATGACCCACCTCCCAGAATATTGGAAATACAAGCAAAACTAAACAAATGGGACCTAATGAAACTTAAAAGCTTTTGCACTACAAAGGAAACTATAAGTCAGGTGAAAAGACAGCCCTCAGATTGGGAGAAAATAATAGCAAATGAAGAAACAGACAAAGGATTAATCTCAAAAATATACAAGCAACTCCTGCAGCTCAATTCCAGAAAAATAAATGACCCAATCAAAAAATGGGCCAAAGAACTAAACAGACATTTCTCCAAAGAAGACATACAGATGGCTAACAAACACATGAAAAGATGCTCAACATCACTCATTATTAGAGAAATGCAAATCAAAACCACAATGAGGTACCATTACACGCCAGTCAGGATGGCTGCTATCCAAAAGTCTACAAGCAATAAATGCTGGAGAGGGTGTGGAGAAAAGGGAACCCTCTTACACTGTTGGTGGGAATGCAAACTAGTACAGCCACTATGGAAAACAGTGTGGAGATTTCTTAAAAAACTGGAAATAGAACTGCCATATGACCCAGCAATCCCACTCCTGGGTATGCACACTGAGGAAACCAGATCTGAAAGAGACACATGCACCCCAATATTCATCGCAGCACTGTTTATAATAGCCAGGACATGGAAGCAACCTAGATGCCCATCAGCAGATGAATGGATAAGGAAGCTGTGGTACATATACACCATGGAATATTACTCAGCCATTAAAAAGAATTCATTTGAACCAGTCCTAATGAGATGGATGAAGCTGGAGCCCCTTATACAGAGTGAAGTAAGCCAGAAAGATAAAGAACATACTAACACATATATATGGAATTTAGAAAGGTGGTAACGACAACCCTATATGCAAAACAGAAAAAGAGACACAGAAATACAGAACAGACTTTTGAACTCTGTGGGAGAATGTGAGGGTGGGATATTTCAAAAGAACAGCATGTATACTATCTATGGTGAAACAGATCACCAGCCCATGTGGGATGCATGAGCAAGTGCTCCAGCCTGGTGCACTGGGAGGACCCGGGGGAATCGGGTGGAGAGGGAGGTGGGAGGGTGGATCGGGATGGGGAATACGTGTAAATCCATGGCTGATCCATATCAATGTATGACAAAACCCACTGAAATGTTGTGAAGTGATTGGCCTCCAACTAATAAAAAAAATAAATAAAAAATAAATAAATAAATAAATAATAAAATAAAGAACTTTACTAAGTAAAAAAAAAAAAAGAAATATTCAGTAAACCATGCTGTAAAACAGATGTGCTGTCATCCAGGCTTTCTTGTTCCTTTTATTGAGCCCAGGAAGGATTGATTTGGAATGATTCTTCAGGAACCTAGTATTTTCAAAATGGTAAATGAACATTGGCTTCATCTTAAAGTCACCGATTGCATTAGTGCCTAGCAAGAGAATCAGCCTGTCCTTTGAAGATTTGAAGAGAGGTATTGACATTTCCTCTCTAGCAATGAAGTCCTAGATGGTATCTTCTTCCAATATAAGGCTGTTTCACCTACAATGAAAATAATGTTGTTTAGTGTAACCACTTTTATTCATTTTTTGGGATAGATCTTCTAGATAACTTGCTGCAGTTTCTACATTAGCCCTTGCTGTTTCACCTTGCATTTTTATATTATTGAAAAATCTTTCCTGAAACCTCATGAACTAACCTCTGCTAGCTTCAAACTCACCTCTCTCAACCTTCATAAAATTGAAGAAACTTAGCATCCTATTCTGGATTAAGCTTTAAGTGAATGTTGTGGCTGGTTTGATCTCCATCCAGAATTTCTCCATAGGCAAGAAGTTTTCACAAAAAGTTTCACTTTCTTATCATTCATGTGTTCGTTGGAGTAGCACTTTTAATTTCCTTCAAGAACTTTTCCTTTTATTCACAGTTTGCCTGACTGTTTAGCACAAGAAACCTAGCTTTTGTCTTAGCTTGGCTTTTGACATGACTTCCTCTTTAAACTTACCCAGTTTTAGTTTTTTATTTAAATTGAGAGACTTGTGACTCTTCTTTTTACTTGAACACTTACAGGCCAATATAGGGTTAGTGATTGGCCTAATTACAATATTGATATGTCTCAGAAAATAGTGAGGCCAAGAAGAGGAAAAGAGAAAAGGAAAAAGCTGGCTTGTGGAACATTCAGAACACACACAACATTCATCAGTGAAGTTCACTATCTTATACGGGCACATATGAGATTTGTGGCATATCAAAACAATTACAATAATACCATTAAAGAGTACTGATCACAGATCACCATAAAAATACTATTAATAATAAAAATAGCATTAATAACAAAAAAGTTTGCCATGTTGTGAGAATGAATAAAATGTGCTATGGATACACAAAGTGAGCAAATGCTGTTGGAAAATAGCACTGATAGACTTGCTCTAAGCAGAGTCACCACAGATTTTCAACTTGTAAAAAACACAGTACCTGCAAATATAGTATATTGTATAAAGCAAAATACAATAAAATAAGGTATGGATGTATTGAGAAAGAGGGAAAGCGAGAGGGAGAAGAAGGAAAGAAAGAAGGAAGAGTAATGAGAGAGGGAGAGGAAAGAGGGAGAAAGAAAGGGTGGGGATGAGGAAAGAGAGACAGAGAAAAGAAGGGAGGGGTAAAGGAAGTGAAAGAGAAAGAGTTTTTTCAATGAAATTTCTCCATTCTAAGTTAAATTGAGTTGGAAATAATTCATAGTGGCTTCTACTTTTGGTAAAGTAAAATAACACCACTACTGAAACTGAATACTAGCATATTAACTAGTATGGACACAAGAGAGAAAATTTACTGTTTATGGATGTTTACTTTGCAATACAAAGTGTCAACCCACATAATCCATACAACTGCCATACTAAAGATCAGTGACATTTCTCTAAAGTGGTTGATACCACCTAGAGACTCCTAACGTTAAATTGACAATTTTCTAGTCACCAAGTTGTTTGAAAGGAACTATTTTTTGAAAAATAGTGATTATGTAGAATTTTGAGACAATTCAATTGCTTTTCTCCCATTTGTATTAGTCATTGGCATAAAAACATGTCTACACTTTTGAAAATGAGCTTATTTATTTGTCCAAGAGAGACTGCAAAAGAGAGATAAAGCAGTATTTACTTTGCACCTTTATGATAGAAAAGAAATTCCTCAATACATATTAGAAAGCTCTTATTCCTCTTAAAGATATTGCTGAAATTCTATATAGTCACCTCCATTAGTAAAGCAATTGGAAAATGAAGTTTACTGTTTGAGACCTTAAAAAGAATTTTCTCCAGTTCAAGATTCTTTGCAAAATATGTTGTCAAAAGCAAAGTAGGCAATAGTAAAATTCAAAATTTGTCCTGCATGTGCTTTCTTGTTTTCTTGATTAAAGTACAGTTTGGTGAATTACAGTTTATTTAAATTTATTAATTTGAATCGCATACACTTATTTTCTTGTTTTCCTCTGATATAAACTGTGCTTTAAATGCTAGCACTAGATGCTACAAATATTCAGTTTTACTAATGAGCAAATCAACAGATGGGCTGAGCAAATATTTGAGTTTATGAATCCTTTGGAAGATTTTACTTGGAAAATTAAAATAAGGAAATAGAAAGTGATTCATATGTCTTTATCATTTGCTCTTTAGTAATTAAAATAATATAAAAAGATCTTTGAATGTATAATTCATGATGTAGTGAAAGTTTTAATACCATATAAAATGCTTAGACTTAATTCTTTTAAGGGACAAGAAATGATATCAGTGCTGGGTAAGGTGATCTTAGCAGCAGTGTTTGTGTTGGGGGATGATGGGAATGACAATATGGGTCCAAATTAAAGGCAAGAGACCATCAACAAGTTATTGCAATAGTCTGAAGAAATAAATAGGAGGGTCTGCCCTAAGGTAGAAGCTGTGGGAATAAAAGGAAAAGGAGAGATGTAGAAAGATGCAAAGATAAAAGAATCAGCATCAATAGGAGTCAAAGCTTGATTACCTGGTTGTTAGAGACAGAGAGGCATGAAAGACCATGCTGAGGTCCCCAACTTGAGATACTTGAAGTAAGATATTCAGGAAGAACTCTTGAGCTTGTGTGTATATTGGCAAAGCTCTTGGGAGCATTAGTGTTCATATTCCCAGTTACTATAGCAGTTGGAACTATATCTTTGAAGATACAGAAACAAGCTTAAACTGAAGATACTCTATGGTTTCAAAAAAATGTATGCACAAATTAAAGCATCATTATCTTCCAGGGAAAGCAGAGGAAATCTAGAATTTGGGATGGCACGTGGTGGGAACAAGCACAGGAATAAACAAAACACCATTAAAAGATTTCTTTTGATTAAAAAAAATGTCAAGTAAAATTTTAAAATGTGTTATACATTTATTCTGGGAAATTAGTCTCAAACAGAGGCTGACTTCATAAGGCTTCCACCAGCTTCTGCATTTATATCTAAGTTGCAATTCAAGTTCAGAGCTTAGGAACACCATTGAGATCTTCTTCGAGGGGTTTCTGAATACTGTTGTTATCTGCTCAGTTACTGCGGCTGTTTATTATCAGAAATTCTACATCTGAACAGTCAGGCAGGCACAGGAAAGAATCTAGCAACCCTACAGTACCAATTATTAAAGGAAAATAGTTGAAAAGTTATTTGAGAAATGGAGAACTCATATACACTGTTTAAACTTCAACTTACTTTTCCATGTTGTAAATGAGTTAACCTCACACAGTTACAAATGA
This sequence comes from Dama dama, assembly GCF_033118175.1. Classification (NCBI taxonomy): domain Eukaryota; kingdom Metazoa; phylum Chordata; class Mammalia; order Artiodactyla; family Cervidae; genus Dama; species Dama dama. The sequence goes on along the minus strand of NC_083708.1, from coordinate 34,561,437 downwards.
GCTTGCGAATTAAATGGCACTGTGAGTGTGCATCGTTTCTAGTAAGCCTGTGACCTTGATCTCTGCATGGTTGTGCATCATGAAACCTTTTCAGGAGTACTTGCTTCTAGTTTAGAATTTATACCCTTCTTACTTTCAGAAAAGATTTGAATTGGTGGAGAAAAATAGAACACAATATAAAACTGAAACACGCTCACATGTTCAAATAAATATCAAAGTTTTATAGACATAAACATTACCGTTAATCTGGGATGACTGAACCACTATAAGACTCACCAAGAAGACACAACGCAAGGGCCAGAGTGGTTTTTGCTGTGTCCAGAGAAGAAGGATCCTAGAAATGCTTGTTTTTACCTATCTTCATGGCTTTTCTGATCCTCTAGTAGACCTAATCCTGCCCGCACTTTCATTATGATACCTAATAACATGAAAATCCCTAGTATGCATATGATTTTGTCATTTGGAGAGGAGAACACAAAATATATTTTATCTACTTTTGTAAATACAGAGATTATAATAGCAGAGTACATAACTGATAAAAAGAATTAAACATTTGAGTGAACAGAACATGCTCTGCACCAGGTGGCTCCTAAGAAGACGCTTCACTCCAGGGAAGATTTTATAATTTTTTGAAAGAATAAAGGTAATTATAGGTATTGTTTTCTTTTTTACGCACTTAAAATGTTTGGAAATATTTCAGGAATACAAAAAAAGATAGAGGGAAATAATACAATTGACATACTTACCTGTAACTTAATTACATCAAATCTTAATATTTTATCTTATTATCATTTCTTTAAAAAATTAGTCTTTAGAATTTTGGTCTGAGAACTCTCTCCTATCACTTTTTCCTTTCATTTCTAATGCTATCATTCACTTAAATTATTTATTTAAGATGTACTTATATTCCCTGTGGCTCAGACAGTAAAGCATCTGACTACAATGAGGGAGACCCGGGTTCAGTCCCTGAGTCAGGAAGATTCCCTGGAGAAGGAAATGGCAACCCACCCCAGTACTCTTGCCTGGAAAATCCTATGGACGGAGGAGCCGGGTGGGCTACAGTACTTGGGGTCTCAAAGAGATGGACACCACTGAGCGACTTCACTCACTATATTGTTATCACATTTTAGGTACACATAAATAATAATCTTCATTTACATGTCTTAAATTGTGTATAATAATATCATATATCATCAACATCTTTTTATCTGCTGAGATTAATACTTATGAGTATATAGTCCTTAATGCACTTTCTTAAAACACAAAATAAGATCCCACCCCATGAAGATAGCAAACATTATCCATTTCATTATTGGTGGAAATTTGAATTGTTTCTTATTTCTGTTCAATAATAAACAGTATCCCACTTAAATGTTAATCAATTGGAAATTTGTACATTTATATATATTAACATAGCTGTCTAATATCATTTCTAACTATATAGCCTAATTTCCAGAAGTATTTATTCAGTAGAAAATAAAAAATAATTTAGCCGCTTATTTGTAATAACGCTTGTGCCCCACGTCTAGTTCCATATATGCAGGACTGCCATTTTGGTTCATTTACCTGTTTGTCTAGTCTGATACCCAAATCACACTATATTAATTAGTATCTATTTTTAAAATACCTTAATATTTTTGGAGAGATTATTTTTTTCTAATTTTTTCCAGTATTAGGATAATTAAGAAATAAATATATCATGAAGAAGTAAATTTACCTTTCCTGACACTAAATTTGAACAGGGGTAAAAAAAAATTCTACATAATTTATAAACACGTGTTATCACATAAGTTTACTGACTGAATTAAAGTATCTTAGTGGTGAAAAGAAACTAAAGTTGAAAATTTAGTTTATTTTCCATAAATCATTGGAAGAAACAAATGCAAATATTCCACATAAATTGTTCAAAGTCTCAAATAATTTTCAGAGATAAATTGTCAAGAAAAATTAATGGGTCTTAATTAAATAGAAAATCATACAACTTAAGAAAACAAGGCATCATGTGTGAGTTAACTAAAACAACAATAAGCAGTGTCAGATTCACAAAGACTCCAAAAATTTGAATTTTCAAGCCTGGAATATGTTGAAAAGATGACATATTTTGTACTGAATGTATTTAAAAATACCTTCTCAAAAGTCTTGCAAATGTAAGTCAATAATGTAAGATCAGAAAGCAGACTAAAAGATTTTTAATACGTATATATAAACTTTAGAGTTAGAAAGCCATAAAAATTCAGATTAAAAATGAAATGGATTTCAGGGGAAATGCCTTCAATTTTTCACCATTGAGGGTGATGCTTGCTGTGGGTTTGTCATATATAGCTTTTATTATGTTGAGGTATGTTCCTTCTATTCCTGCTTTTTGGAGAGTTTTAATCATAAATGAGTGTTGAATTTTGTCAAAGGCTTTCTCTGCATCTATTGAGATAATCATATGGTTTTTATCTTTCAATTTGTTAATGTGGTGTATTACATTGATTGATTTGCGGATATTAAAGAATCCTTGCATTCCTGGGATAAAGCCCACTTGGTCATGGTGTATGATTTTGGTGCCCACTCTCACCACTACTATTCAACATAGTGTTGGAAGTTTTGGCCACATCAATCAGAGCAGAAAAAGAAGTAAAAGGAATCCAGATAGGAAAAGAAGAAGTAAAACTCTCACTGTTTGCAGATGACATGATCCTCTACATAGAAAACCCTAAAGACTCTACCAGAAAATTACTAGAGCTAATCAATGAATATAGTAAAGTTGCAGGATATAAAATTAACACACAGAAATCCCTTGCATTCCTATATACTAACAATGAAAAAACAGACAGAGAAATTAAGGAAACAATACCATTCACCATTGCAACAAAAAGAATAAAATACTTAGGAGTATATCTACCTAAAGAAACAAAGGACCTATACATAGAAAACTATAAAACACTGATGAAAGAAATCAAAGAGGACACAAACAGATGGAGAAACATACCGTGTTCATGGATTGGAAGAATTAATATTGTCAAAATGGCTATTCTACCCAAAGCAGTCTATAGATTCAATGCAATCCCTATCAAGCTACCAACGGTATTTTTCACAGAACTAGACCAAAGAATTTCACAATTTGTATGGAAATACAAAAAACCTCGAATAGCCAAAGTAATCTTGAGAAAGAAGAATGGAACTGGAGGAATCAACCTGCCTGACTTCAGACTCTACTACAAAGCCACAGTCATCAAGACAGTATGGTACTGGCACAAAGACAGAAATATAGATCAATGGAACAGAATAGAAAGCCCAGAGATAAATCCACGAACCTATGGACACCTTATCTTTGACAAAGGAGGCAAGGATATACAATGGAAAAAAGACAACCTCTTTAACAAGTGGTGCTGGGAAAACTGGTCAACCACTTGTAAAAGAATGAAACTAGAACACTTTCTAACACCATACACAAAAATAAACTCAAAATGGATTAAAGATCTAAATGTAAGACCAGAAACTATAAAACTCCTAGAGGAGAACATAGGCAAAACACTCTCCGACATAAATCAAAGCAAGATCCTCTATGACCCACCTCCCAGAATATTGGAAATACAAGCAAAACTAAACAAATGGGACCTAATGAAACTTAAAAGCTTTTGCACTACAAAGGAAACTATAAGTAAGGTGAAAAGACAGCCCTCAGATTGGGAGAAAATAATAGCAAATGAAGAAACAGACAAAGGATTAATCTCAAAAATATACAAGCAACTCCTGCAGCTCAATTCCAGAAAAATAAATGACCCAATCAAAAAATGGGCCAAAGAACTAAACAGACATTTCTCCAAAGAAGACATACAGATGGCTAACAAACACATGAAAAGATGCTCAACATCACTCTTTATCAGAGAAATGCAAATCAAAACCACAATGAGGTACCATTACACGCCAGTCAGGATGGCTGCTATCCAAAAGTCTACAAGCAATAAATGCTGGAGAGGGTGTGGAGAAAAGGGAACCCTCTTACACTGTTGGTGGGAATGCAAACTAGTACAGCCGCTATGGAAAACAGTGTGGAGATTTCTTAAAAAACTGGACATAGAACTGCCATATGACCCAGCAATCCCACTTCTGGGCATACACACTGAGGAAACCAGATCTGAAAGAGACACGTGCACCCCAATGTTCATCGCAGCACTGTTTATAATAGCCAGGACATGGAAGCAACCTAGATGCCCATCAGCAGATGAATGGATAAGGAAGCTGTGGTACATATACACCATGGAATATTACTCAGCCATTAAAAAGAATTCATTTGAACCAGTCCTAATGAGATGGATGAAGCTGGAGCCCCTTATACAGAGTGAAGTAAGCCAGAAAGATAAAGAACATTACAGCATACTGACACATGTATATGGAATTTAGAAAGGTGATAACGATAACCCTATATGCAGAACAGAAAAAGAGACACAGAAATACAGAACAGACTTTTGAACTTTGTGGGAGAATGTGAGGGTGGGATATTTGAAAAGAACAGCATGTATACTATCTATGGTGAAACAGATCACCAGCCCAGGTGGGATGCACGAGACAAGTGCTCCGGCCTGGTGCACTGGGAAGACCCAGAGGAATCGGGTGGAGAGGGAGGTGGGAGGGGGGATCGGGATTGGGAATACATGTAAATCCATGGCTGATTCATATCAATGTATGACAAAACCCACTGGGAAAAAAAAAAAAATAATAAAAATTAAAAAAGAAAAAAAGAAAAAAAAAAATGAAATGGACACATTAGACAAAATTTTAGACAAAAGTTCAAACAGAGTTACTGAAAGGTTGATATAGCTGAATAAATTTTTCAAAATAGATTTGAGAATAAAAAATGTATGAAAAACAAAAGAGATTAAGAAAATTATAGGGAAAAGTGAGAAGGTATAGCTCAGAGATAATCAGGGTTTAAGAAGTATATGAGATAATTAAGAAGACAGGTTGTTTATTCCAAAGAATGATGGGTGAGTATTACCCTTTTTTGAAAAATACAGAGAATAGAAACCCAGGTCCTATTCATGAAATGGTTCACAGCCTCATTTTCCTTACAGAACTCAGAATTTACAGACTTTTTACAGACTTTTCTTTAACTGACTAATTACAAAATTGTTCCACTTCTGTTTGGCAAAAACCACATTTTTTAATGCTCAAATGTTTTGTTGAAATTGACATTTACAGTAAGATTATAAAAATCCCAAATATATATATTCTGGTGACCACATAAATTTATAAAGAATGTAAATAGAAGAGTAGTAAGTGGGCAAAGTTTTTAAGTTAAAATGTTTACAGATACTATTTCTTGTTATTTTGAATCTCAGTCCTGGATATGTTTACCTACAGTAAAAAGATCAAGAGGCTGTCCAATTTATTCAATTGGTAACTAAAAGCTTCAGTTTTTATTTCCATAATCTAAATTTTAACCTTAAGACTTTAATCACAAATTTAAAAGACATGTCTTTTTATAGGATTTATGTTTACTCAACTATGGAATGCATTTGTTTTTTTACAATATGTATAAGTTGACTACAATTTCTGAATGGGATGATCTACTACATGTAAAAGCATATGTATAGAGAGGAGAGTTCAAGTTTAAACCACAAATGACTCCAATATGTAGAAACTGGTGAAGGAGAAGAAAATAGAAAGGAGATCATGAAAGAGGATCAGTAAGATAAGGAAAGAGAACAAAACATGTCAGTCTTGAAAGTCATGAGAGAAGAGAATTTTAAGAACATGTGTGTGGCTTAACTTGGTAAGATGTCATGTAAGCTGAGCACAGAAATACCATTAGCAATATCGGTGACCTTAACAGAAACGTCTAATGGAACAGCAGGGAAATAGACTGGATTGGAGATAGCCATACAGACAAACCTTCTGGGCAAGTTGGCTCTGAGAGAGGCCAAGAACATGACCAAGTAGTGGGAGACAGTGTGGCACTGGATGCTTGTTTTCTTTTGCATAATGGTTGAAGATACTAAGTGTTGTTTTGCTGACATGACTGCATGGAGGGAAGGAGAGAAGAAGAACAATGAAGAAGCAGAGTTGTTAGAAGAGTCAAATGGATGGGCTTCAGAGCACACGTGGAAGACTGGCCTTTGGTAGAAGGAATGATACTCCTCTCATTATAAAAGTAGTGAAGAAATAGATGGAGATAATCCGGACAGGATTATTGGTTTGTTGGGGAGAAGACAAAGGCAGTGAAAATACTGGGTGAGGTCATCAGCTATGGTTGGTCATTGAGAAAAGGGTATGGGAGATTGGGACATCTGAGTGAGGTAGATTATCTAAGAAATAATCCTCCTGGGAAGTGGAGCTAACAAGCCAAACAGAAGAGATTGGCAGGAATTTTGAAAAGCCTATTTGAGGTTTTCGTTTTGTTATTGTTCATCATGAATAAAAGTGAACAAATATATACATTTATAGAATTCTTCTCTAAAAATAGTCAACTTCTCTGGTTTAGTCACCGTATCTGAGGGTTATAGAGTTTATCTGAAGTTTATATTTATGTCAAAAGGAGATTAACAGGAGTAAATTATAGAGGATCAATTTAGTATTTAGCTTGAACAAGGAGGCAAAAACAGGTGAGAGTATGTTGCTATTAGGGAAGTTATGAGGCTACAAATAAAGTAGACTATTTTTAAATAAGGGGAAATGTGGTTGGATAGTTTCCAATGAATATTGCAGAAGGGTTACAGTTGCTAATATAAGAATCAATGATAAAATATGAAACAGTTGTTAGGCAAGACTACAATTTTAATTGAGTTTGAATATAAGAAAAAGCTAATGGTACATCTGCTCATTCATCACTGTTTTATCACTTTCTCTAGAAAATCCAGAAGAGCAAGATCAAATAACTTTCCATAATTGGAGCCATGATAAACTTTGGGTAGACAAAGTGGATCACAGTGGCAAAAGGATAGCTGGAAAAGTATAATTTTAGCAACTGGTTATAAAGATTTTAATTTGGAAGAGCGGCAGGTAATACCAGAATTAGGAGATGAGGAAGAATATGTACAACTGTGACAGCTAGAGGTTTCCATCTTAGTAAAGACAAAGATCTAGGTCAGTAGAAATTCAGAAGTGAGAGATATAAAACATTAAGAGGAACAGTATAATAAAATTTTCAAATGATAATGAAATTTGTCCTGTGACTGCTCATGTGAGTGACTGACTGCACAGACTGGTAGGAAAATCTCTGTCCCCGAGAAGTTCAAGATACTTAGACCAAAGTAAAAAATAATAATAATAATTAAATAATTAATTAATTAATTATTAATAATTAAATAAAGAATACACTGCATATTTCCTATAAGCATCAGGAAGAAATTTCTCATATTATTTTTGGTGCTGAGTGACAGAAGTTAAATAACTAATTTATTTTCCTAAACTTTTTATTAATTTCTTAGCTGGAGGCTATCATAAAGAAAACTGACATTTTAGAATTTGAGGTGAAGGTCAAGTGTATATTAAATGTCACTCCAGAAACAAGAAATTGAGTCCTGTCAGAATAGATTCTGGAGAACCATAGACTCTGCCCCCTGATCCGATCCGCTACCCCACCCCAGAAATAATCCTTAGTTGTGGTAATCATTTGAAGTGATCAAATGTAGGTATATCCTTTACCTAGAAATTGTTAAAACTGCCTTGCGATTCAGTAGGAAAATTGTGTATTGTGTGTGCATGTGCTTGTGCATGTGAATGGGCCTGTACACGTGCATGCACTCTCAGGCACATACTTCAGATATTTTTGGATCGACTTTGAATATTAGGACATACATTTGTATTAATAGCAGAGAAATCTGAATAATTCATAGTAATGTAAGATGACTTCTTTGTATTTTTCAAATTATAACCTAAAGAAAGATGTCAGTGAACTCAACATTTGCTATGAATATATCTAACACTTGCAAAATGCTTCATTATAGAGTATAAATTAAATAGGGGTTCATTACTTGCTTTGTAAAATATTTATTATAGAGTTCCTTTAAATGTCAACTTTCTTCACTGAGTTTTCATAATTAGATAATTTTTGTAGAGTTCAATTATTTTGTAAGTCAGGATATCAATGCATGTTAACAAAATAAATTCCAAGAAAGTTAAGTTGACAGAATAAAACATAGTTCTTTCAAATAAATAAATAAGAACTTAGTAACTAGAGTAGTAGAAATACTAGAAATGAATTCCATGCACTGAAAAAATAAAATATAGACTTGGGATCTGGAACGAACACAGAGATTCTCAAAATGGAAGCTAGTAGGAGAAACATAACTGATGAGAAATTATTAAGAATTCTTATCGGAAATATTTTATAATTTTGTATTCATTTAAAGCATACTAATTTCATCATTCATAATGCATATATTGAAAGATGGCATAATGTTTTAAAATGAGTATTTATGATTTTTCTATGAATAATAAAGAGAAATAATAAAATTAGCAAGTATCATATTCCCAGAGTCTCCTACATTGAGAAAAGAGAGAATTACAAGAGGAAAGAGAAGGATGTGAAATATGGAAAGAAAGCTTTCTCTTTTTCCAATTTAAATAAAGGTTTCTTTAGACAAATTTTAGCTATCATTAAATCAAGAGAAGGAATATTTAAAAGCAGAAGTCTTGAGAACATCTAAGCTATCTTTCCAAAGGGTCTGCAGATATTCTTAATAGAACATGGAAAACTTCTCTCTGCAATGTCTAATGTGAAAAAAAATGGATATATATGTTTAAATCACCAGTTGGAAACTGAAAGTTTATAAAACATATTTGGCATACTTTTGTTTAGCTTTCAGAGATTTAAAATTGTGTGAGCATTTAAAATTTATGAAATTTTATATGAAAACAAAATTTCTGGCTTCATTGAAAACTCAGAATGCCAGGACATACAGAATCATGTGACAGCTCTCCCCTTTTCACGGAAGTCCTGCAACTCTGCGTTCTCCGCAGTTCTTTCCTCTCACCTGTGTATTTACACCTGCCACTTTACTCAATTTCTGACACTTGTAAGCATTTGACTTTGAGATACTCTGTTCAGAATGTGGGTTCTAAATACCAGGCAATTCCTAAAGACTCCACCTTTTGTTGTTGTTCAGTTATGTCCAACTTGCAAAGAGTTGGAATGCAGCATGGCCACAGCACCCCAGGCCTCCCTGTCCTTCACTGTCTTCCTGAGCTTGCTCAAACTCATGCCCATTGATTCAGTGATGCTCTCCAACCATTTCACCCTCTGTCATCCTCTTCTCCTCCTACCCTCAATCTTTCCCAGCATCAGGGTCTTATCTAATGAGTCAGCTCTCCGCATCAGGTGGCCAAAGTATTGGAGCTTCAGCTTCAGCATCAGTCCTTCCAATGAATATTCAGTGTTGATTTCCTTTATTATTGACTGGTTTGATCTCGTTGCTGTCCAAGGGACTCTCAAGAGTCTTCTCCAACACCACTGGTTAAAAGCATTAGTTCTTCAGCACTCAGTTTTCTTTATGTTCCAACTCTAACATCCATACATGACTACTGGAAAAAGTATAGCATTGACTATACAGACTCTCTCAACAAATTAATGTCTCTGCTTTTTCATTTGCTGTCTAGGTTTGTCATAATAGCTTTTTTTCCCAAGAAGCAAATGTCCTTTAATTTCATGGCGTCTTTAGTTTCATGGCAGCAGTCACCATTTGCAGCGATTTTTGAGCTTCCCCCCCCCCGCCCAATAAAGTCTCTCACTGTTTCCATTGTTTCCCCATCTATTTGCCATGAAGTAATGGGACCAGATGCCATGACCTTCATTTTTTGAATGTTGAGATTAAAGCCAGCTTTTCCACTCTCCTCTTTCACCTTGATCAAGAAGCTGTTTAGTTCTTCTTTGCTTTCTGCTATAAGGGTGGTGTCATCTGCATATCTGAGGTTATTGATATTTCCCCCAGCAAACTTGATTCTGGCTTGTGCTTCATCCAGCCTGGCATTTCATGTGATGTACTCTGCATAAAAGTTAAATAAACAGGGTGACAATATACAGCCTTGATGTACTCCTTTCCCAATTTTGGGATGGAGTCTGAAGTTCCATGTCCGGTTCTAACTGTTGCTTCTTGACCTGCATATAGGTTTCTCAGAAGGCAGGTAAGGTAGCCTGCTATTCCCATCTCTTGAAGAACTTTCCACAGTTTGTTGTGATCTATAGTAAAAGGCTTTAGAGTAGTTACTGAAGAAGAAATAGATGTTTTTTTTTTTCTTTCTGGAATTACCTTGCTTTTTTCCGTAATCCAATGGATATTGGCAATTTGATCTCTGGTTCCTCTGCCTTTTCTAAATCCAGCTTGAACATCTGGAAGTTCTACATTCATGTACTGTTGAAGCCTATTTTGATCCTTACTTTGCTAGTGTGTGAAATGAGGGCAGTTGTGCAGTACTTTGAACATTCTTTGGCATTGCCTTTCTTTGGGATTGAAATGAAAACTGACCTTTTCCAGTCATGTGATCATTGCTGAGTTTTTCAAATTTGCTGGCATATTGAGTGTAGTACTTTCACAGCATCATCTTTTAGGATTTGAAATAGCCCAACTGGAATTCCATCACCTTCACTTGATTTGTTCATAGTGATGCTTCCTAAGGCCCACTTGACATCACACTCCAGGATGTCTGGCTCTAGGTGAGCGATCACACCATAGTGGTTATCTGGGTCATGAAGATCCTTTTCGTATAGTTCTTCTGTGTGTTCTTGCCACCTCTTCTTAATATCTTCTGCTTCTGTTAAGTCTATACCATTTCTGTCCTTTATTGTGCCCATCTTTGCATGAAATGTTCCCTTGGTGTCTCTAATTTTCTTGAAGAGATCTCTAGTCATTCCCATTCTATTGTTTTCCTCTGTTTCTTTGCATTGTTTACTTAGTAAGGCTTTCTTATCTCTCCTTGCTATTCTTTGAAACTCTGCATTCAGGTGGTATATCTTTCCTTTTCTCTTTTGCCTTTCAGTTCTTTTCTTTTCTCAGCTGTTTGTAAGGATTCCTCAGACAACCATTTTGCCTTTTTGCACTTCTTTTTGGGGGATGGTTTTGATCAGCACCTCCCTATACAATGTTACAAACCACCATCCATAGTTTTTCAGGCACACTGTCTACCAGATCTAGTCCCTTGAATCTATTTGTCACTTCCCCTGTATAATTGTAAGGGATTTGATTAAGGTCATACCTCAATAGCCTAGTGGTTTTCCTATTTTCTTCAATTTATGTCCGAATCTGCAAACTCCCGGGCTATTTTTTTTTTTTTTTTTTTTTTTTTGCTGACTGTAAAGAGCTTCTCCATCTTTAGCTGAAAAGAATATAATCAATCTGATTTTGGTACTGATCATCTGGTGATATCCATGTGTAGAGTTGTTTCTTGTGTTGTCAGAGAGGGTGTTTGCTATGAGCAGTGTGTTCTCTTGGCAAAACTCTTGTTAGCCTTTGCCCTGCTTCATTCTGTACTCCAAGGCCAAACTGCATGTTACTCCAGGTATCTCTTGTCTTCCTACTTTTACATTCCAGTCACCTGTGATGAAAAGGACATCTTTTTTGGGTTTTTTTGTTGTTAGTTCTAGAAGGTCTTGTAAGTCTTCATAGGACTATTCTACTTCAGCTTCTTCAGCATTGTTGATTGGAGCTTAGACGTGTATTACTGTGATATTGAATGGTTTGCCTTTGAAACAAACAGCGATATCATTCTGTCATTTTTGAGATTGTACCCAAGTACTGCATTTTGGACTCTCTTGCTGACTATGAGGGCTACTTCATTTCTTCTAAGGGATTCTTGCCCATAGTAGCAGATATAATGGTCATCTGAGTTAAATTCACCCATTCTGGTCCAGTTTAGTTCACTGATTCCTAAAATGTCTGTGTTCACTCTGTGTCTATGTCTATTGGTTCCATCTCCTACCAATACATATAACCAATTTTACCAGTGTGTTAAATGTATGGTTTTACCAAAAAGTAAAAACATATATACAGGTGTGTAAAATAGATATATGAAGAGTCATAAAGCCCAGGAAATAAGAGCTTAGGTGTAGCTTTGCCTGTGCCTGTGAAAATACAGTGGTAGTAGAAAATAGAAAAATTCAACCTGTGTGCTTGTACCAATAAGATACAAAGGAAGAAGACATGCAAAAGTAAATAAAATGGTTAATAGGAAGAATGAGATAATATAAGAAGAATTGTGTAAAATGATCAATTGATTATGGAAATACATTTTACTCCTTTTCATTATTTCATATCTCATGTTTCCTATTCAATTAAGTCAGTAATGAGACTCTTTCTCATTTTCTTATTCCCTTGTCTTCAATTAATTAATGCAATGAATGAATGTGAAGTCAAATTTAAGAGAAATTTCTTCTATAGAACAGTTAGGTCCAAAGGAAAAGTTTATGAGTAGAATTTAAAGGAGTAAATTTAAAGTAATAAAAATTATAGCCAAAATTATCGTATAATATTTTGTGTAATTTCTTTCAAAATTTTGGATGAATATTATCCACTTACCATTTTTAATGGGCACAGAGTTTTTAGCTTTACAAGATGTAAAAAGTTTAGAAAAGAGTGGTAATAGTTGCACAAGAATATGAATATGCTTAGTACTACTGAGCTGTGCATTTAAAAATGATTAATACAGTAAATTTTATGTTACATACATTATACAATAAAAAGGAGGGGGGAAAAGAATAGAAAAATAGCACTTTGAACCTAGCTGAAGAATTTTTTGAAATCACAAAAAGGAAAGTACAGTCCCATTATTTTTTGCTTAAAATGATAGAAGCAAAGACAAAAGAGTGTGAGTAATTGAAATCCAAGGGTTTCCTGACAAAGATTAATTGAGGGAATGGAGGGGAAAGAATTTGATACTGCAAGGTGTATACAGATGAATACGACATCCTTTGTACTCACTGCCGCTGGCTGATATCACTGTTTATAGTCTCTGAGGCTGACTCTCATGAAGTTTCAGAAATAGTCATCTTCAATCTTTCCATTTGCTTTTAGGAAAATTTGAAATATTTTTAAAATAGTATCTCTGAATCAATTTTTTTTTTGTCTTGATGATACAACTTTTTATTATTTCTTGATTTAGTTTTTTATCTCTGACAACTTCTAGTCCTCACTTCTAATTACAAGATGTTCTTTTCCATCAAAATATAATTGGATCTTCACCAAAATAGGTTCATTAGAGAAAGAAAGAATAAAGAAACGAGAAAAGGAGAAAGAAGAAATTCAGACAGGTTAGACTCTGAGAGTCTAGAGAAATCCAGAAATAAAGAGCTTTGAAAAAAGAAAATGATAGGATGCACCTATTCTGTTTCAATGAGTTTCTTAATAGCTACACTATTGACATTTTGGAGCAGATATATCTTTATTTTGGGGAGCTGAGATATGCACTGATGCTAATTTGATTTTTTGACTTGTGATTTAAGACTTCATCTCTTGACAGTTCAAAATAATATTGGTTGGCTGTCTAAGCCTGCCTAATATTAATGCTTCTCACTTTAAATCTTCTAGCTCTTTAGGAAGCCCTACTTGGCTCATCCCATTTACACTGATACCCTGTTTGAGCAACCATTGTCTCACTCACAGAACTGGGTCCTTTATCTTGTATTTGTGGTTAGGAAGTATGCAGCATGCTCTCCTTTTGCTTCTCTCAAGGTATCAAGTCCATCAATGGGCATATTTTCATAGAACTATAAAAATTATTAAACAGAAACCTCAATTGAAATAGAATCAGGACAGCAGAAGGCGACACTCTCAGAGTCTACAATAGCAAGCCCAGCAGGAAGAAGAAAGCTTTCTTCTTACTTAGTAAGAGTTCAGTTAATGAGAGATTGTCACAATTTAGCCAATGAAAAGCACCAATACTTTGAACTCTTATTTCCTCCAGTGCACTCTTTGTTTAGTATAACCTTCCCAACTTCTTTACCCTCTCTTTAAGAAAGTTTTCCTCTCCTTACTGTGTGGAAACTAGCATGTGGCACCCCATGGTTGCAAACCCCAAATTTAAGTCTTTGTAGATCCTGAATAAACCCATTTTTGCTGAAGAAATAACTGGCAGTCTATTTGTTTTAGTTCAAATGAATTCAAAATTTAAAAACAAACAAAAAGGCAGAACGTTGTAAAACATTCCTCTAATAATGGACCAAAACTATGAAGTTTAGAAAATTCACCATATTTGCATTGAATGCAAAAGTATAATACTTTTGAGATTTGAATACTTTTCAATGCTTAGGAAAAAGGAGATAGTGTTGTGCCAGTAAGTAAGTAAAAGAGTAAACCATTACTCTGCAGTCATTGTTATGTTCTGAATCAAATACAAAGGAAAAAGTCCATATCCCATATAAAATATATATATATATATATAGTGGATTCTACTGTTCATTTTTGCATATGTATTCCCTACCTCAACACACACACACACACACACACACACACACAATTTTCATGCTGTTTTATTTGAGTCTTAAATGAAATATGTCTTTTTAGGTGAATGAAAAATGTTGTCTGTCAAGGAGACTTCAATAAAAATAGTAATTCTGAAACAGTTCATTGAGATAGTTGTCACTCTCAAGCTTGGGAAATTCCTCCTTACCAGTTAGGTCATTTTTTGGATAACCATCAGCCCTGTAGTGGTACCATCCTGTCTGGTAATTATGATAGATCACTCTGAGCTATAAATTTCATTTTTTTATGAAACTAAAGCTAAAGTAGCAGATTCTTGTCCTTATCTCCCTTCCAACTTCAGACCCCAATTCATTTTATTTTTCTCAGCCATGTATTATATTGGAATTTCCCACATAAGGCCCACATCTACTCTATTCAGGGCCTCGTGGAAGTGATTGAGGAAAACTCATTATAGTTTAGGTGTGCTTAATCTTCCCTCATCTTGTTTTAACTCTGTTTTTTCTCCTTAAGTGTTTTTTTGAGTGTTTATTATTTCCAGAAAGTAGGTAGAGTATGCTTTAATAAACTTCTTGAGTTTCAGCTAAGCATATTTGGTCTAAAAGGCCCAGAGACTCAGATGGGTGACCTGAACCTCAGTTCACTGATAAGGACTTCTGTCTTCATAACTTCAGATTCAAACTATCTACCGTCTATTCTCAGGGGTCATCTGGACTATTCTTTCTGCTATGTGTAGGAAACATTTTTGTAAAATTGCTGAATTCTAGACCTAGTCTAATTACTCTGTGGATTCTTGGAGCACTGATGACAATAAAGGTGCTATTTTGTACTAAATGCCTTCTCTATGCTGAAACTCCTCAGTGGCCTAAAACTCTGCTAAACTCCTATCCTTGATGATTGAGGATGGCCTGTCATGGTTGATTCAGCACTGGGAATTTGAACATATGTTAAAATTCAGACAGGTCATTCATGGATGAATGAAGAAAAGTTCCTTGAAACATAAGTGCTCTTTGCAGTTGAAATTCTATATCATAGACTTAGATTTACAATTTTATAAATTTCTAGCCCCCTGTTACTTTGTTCAAATATGCAGATAATGTATTACTTTAATTTTTCATCAAAGCTTTGTTTACTTGAATTTCTTAAGAGATCCGTAGACATCTTTAAAGTCCTGTATGCAATGCACACCTTTGCATTATAGTTTTCACCTTTCTGACATAAAGATAATAAGCATATCAGTGTTGGATGTGTATAATGCAAACAAGCAACTGCCTGCTGCTCGATGACATAATCATTTGAAACAGTGAAAGGGCAATATTCATTTTTCAAGCCTGACTGGTTATTTCGTTATGTTAATACAACCTTAATCCATATTTAATATTCTTCAAATGCATTATAGGTATTCCCATGTCTTTTCCTTTCCTTATAGGCAGTTCATCTTGCAGGATTATCACCATTACCATGGCTTCCAAATGTTTGTCTTCCTCACAGTTTAAGGATGATTTTATGAGATTATTACAGACATGTGTCCATTTTATACACAAAATTACAAGTTTACCCAATTTTTTTAAACAGTTTTCCTTGCAAGTCTGCATTTTGTGTCTCTGCTAATCTTCTTCTCTAAAATGCTTTACCTTATTTCTTAATTGCAATATTGGAATTTGCTGAGCCGACCATACATGCTCCAGAGCTACATTCTGAGGAAATGCAGGTGCTGAAGAACTGCTGGAAACTATCACTTTTTATCTAGCTAATCACGGTCACAGTTTGATTAGCTGTTTGCCTTTGTCTGCTGCCTAGAGTGATGTGACTTTAGCTCTCTCATCTTGATGGCATCTGGAAATATCTGTAGGAATGAAACTGCAACGAAATTACTTTATACTGAACAAAGAAATAAAATCTGCCAGTGAAAAGATGTGTGCATGTAAATAGGGTCCTGTTACTATGTGAGAAAATGACTGAAGAGTCTTTATTCACTAAATAGTCCTCATTTTCTTTCATTCAGTAACAGTATATGAAAATAGCTTGATTTTTAAAGTGCCTTGCATCTAAGTTTATTGGTGTAATAAGACTTCCATATAGAAGTCTGCCTGTTTACGGATATTTAAACAAACAAAGGTAAGTACAAGGAAGTTAAATTTCAGGATGAATATACTTAACAAGTAAGTGTTAAATGCTGGCCAGCTGGATCATGTGGCAGATCCAAGAATGATAGTGTATTATGGAAAAAAATCATAATTTGACTTAAAATACTATCTCTGGAACAACCTTATATAGAGTGAATCCTCTAGAGAATTCCCTGACATGTTTCGACAATGTCTATTAATGGATTGTTGATCAGCTGTGACTATTTTAGCAAAACACTGTGTTTAGGATATTTGCATCTGAGATATACTCAGCCAACTCTGTTTAATTATAGTGACAATTTTAAAAAAGTGAATGTTAAAGTATGAAATTCCAATGGCCATAGCAAATACTGAATGATTTTTCTTTGCAGACACTGGCTTTTACAATATAAAATGTGTAAAAGATGCTTAAGGCATGAATTTTATGATAAGGAATATATGGAAAGGATTTGGAATCTCATTGGAAGAAATAGAAAATTATCATTAAGAAACAAGAGCTTCAGAAGTAACAGTATATCACTCGTACTCAGAATGGCCTGGGACAAAAGAGCTCTGATCTTTGAAACTAATTTTCTTTGTATTTCAATTCAAAGCATCCACTTCAATTTAATTCTAAACAAGAGAAAGGAATTATCAACATGTCTGTGAGCTGCAAAAAATTGTTTGATTTAACTAAGTAGAAATTTTTATAAACATTTTTATCATGGAAAACATAATACAAATTCATTTCTCACTCATTTGCAACCATATCCTCTCCCTACTACTCACAGTCTCCTGAAAACAAGAATAAGATGATTTCTAGTACACTTGTGTATTCTGGAAATTTTCTCAGTAACAGCTTATTTAACAAATTTGAATACCTATACTGATTTTAGAATAAGAAAAATAAACACTCAATATATATCTGGGCATAGAAATATTTAGATATTGATTTACACTCACCCCAGTTTTTTTTCTTTTTAAATTTTTACCTCATCTCTGTTTCATAGTATCTACATTTCTCTTATTTTTTTCAGAAGTGTAAGGATATCAAATGATTCAACAAAGCATTGCAATTTCTTTTGAGGTATTTTCATCCTGGATTTTACATTTTAAACTCTATGATCATATTTCTTTCTTCCCTAAAGCTTTGGATAATCTCAAAGAAAAGCACCTCCCAAACACTTGAGTTCCCTCTATAAATCTTGAAAATCCTATAGCCAGATTGTTTCATCTGGCATAAACCTGCAGGCTTGCATAGGTGAGTAGCCAACCATGCCTTAATATAGCTAGTTGTGTAATTTGGAATGAAATTTGATTCCTCCATTTTTGGAAGGAATAATCTTATTTGAAAGTGAAAATCACAGCCCATTTGTGTGAATTTCACTATAATATAAAACTGTCACTTCTTTTTCAGAAAGGTTAAAAGGAAACATGAGACATGGCAGCTATTACATTGAAGAATATCACCTGATTATTGCATAAGACAATGATAACTGTAAAATGAAAAAGAAAGGAAATGATAACTTTAATTTTGTTAGGTAATATTAGTGTTACCAAACTCAGGTTGGCTACTCACTGCTCAAAATCCAATAAGAAAGAGGCAAGTGTCAATAGAAAGGAAAGATGATTGAATCATAAAAGCTGAGATTCTGGGAAAATTGTAGACTCAAATCCCTAGACCACTTCTAAAACTTCTGCTCAACACTCCTTAAAAAGTAATTAAAAGCACTTAATGTGACATCTACTATATAAACTTTCTAAATATTCTGCCACCTCTTCTTAATATCTTCTGCTTCTGTTAGGCCCATACCACTTCTGTCCTTTATTGTGCTCTTCTTTGCATGAATGTTCCCTTGGTATCTCTAATTTTCTTGAAGAGATAACTAGTCTTTTCCATTCTATTGTTTTCCTCTATTTTTTTGCATTGATCACTGAGGAAGGCTTTCTTATCTCTCCTTGCTATTCCTTGGAACTCTGCATTCAAATTGCCATATGTTTCCTTTTCTCCTTCACCTTTTGCTTCTCTTCTTTTCTTAGCTACTTGTAAGGCCTCCTCAGGCAACCATTTTGCCTTTTTACATTTCTTTTTCTTGGGGATGTTCTTGATCACTGCCTCCTGTACAATGTCACGAACTTCTGTCCATAGTTTTTCAGACATGCTATCAGATCTAATCCCTTGAATCTATTTCTCACTTCCCCTTTATAATTGTAAGGGATTTGATTTAGGTTGTACCTGAATGGTCTAGTAGTTTTCCCTACTTTCTTCAATTTAAGTCTGAATTTGACAATAAGGAGTTCATGATCTGAGCCACAGTCAGCCTCAGGCATGTTTTTGCTGACTGAATAGGGCTTCTTCATCTTTGGATGCAAAGAATATAATCAGTCTGATTTTGGTGTTGACCATCTGGTGATGTCCATGTGTAGAGTCTTCTCTTATGTTGTTGGAAGAGGGTGTTTGCTATGACCAGTGTGTTCTCTTGGCAAAACTCTATTAGTCTTTGCCTGCTTCATTCTGTACTCCAAGGCCAAATTTGCCTGTTACTCCAGGTGTTTCTTGACTTCCTACTTTTGCACTCCAGTCCCATATAATGAAAAGGACATCTTTTTTGGGTGTTAGTTCTAAAAGGTCTTGTAGGTCTTCATAGAACCATTCAACTTCAGCTTCTTCAGCATTACTGGTTGAGGCATAGACTAGGATTACTGTGATATTGAATGGTTTTTCTTGGAAACAAACAGAGATCATTCTGTCATTTTTTAGACTGCATCCAACTACTGCATTTTGGACTCTTGTTGACTATGAGGGCTCCTCCATTTGCTGTAAGGCATTCTGGCCCACAGTAGTAGATATACTGGTCATCTGAATTAAATTCACCCATTCCCGCCCATTTTAGTTCTCTGATTCCTAACATGTTGATGTTCACTCTTGCCATATCCTGTTTGACTACTTCCAATGTACCTTGATTCATGGACCTAACATTCCAGGTTCCTATGCAATACTTTTCTTTACAGCATCAAACTTTACTTCCATCACCAGTCACATCCACAACTGGGTGTTGTTTTTGCTTTGGCTCTGTCTCTTCATTCTTTCTGGAGCAATTTCTCCACTGTTCTCTAGTAGCATATTGAGCACCTACCAACCTGGGGAGTTCATCTTTCAGTGTCCTATCTTTTTGCCTTTTCATACTGTTCATATGTTTAAACTTCTACACAATTGCACTCAACTCACATGCTAGCAAAGTAATGCTCAAAGTTCTCCAAGCCAGGCTTCAACAAAACGTGAACCATGAACTTCCAGATGTTCAAGCTGGTTTTAGAAAAGCAGAGGAACCAGAGATCAAATTGTCAACGTCCATTGGATCATTGAAAAAGCAAGAGATTTCCAGAAAAACATCTACTTCTGCTTTATTGAGTAAGCTAAAGCCTTTGACTATGTACATCATAACAAACTGTGGAAAATTCTTCAAGAGATGGGAATACCAGACTGCCTGACCTTTCTCCTGAGAAATCTGTATGCAGGCCAAGAAGGAGCAGTTAGAACCGGACATGGAACAACAGATTGGTTCCAAACTGGAAAAGGAGTACGTCAAGGCTGTATACTGTCACCCTGTTTATTTAACTTACATGCAGAGCACATCATGCGAATAGCCAGGCTTGATAAAGTACAAGCTGGAATCAAGATTGCTGGGAGGAATATCAATAACCTCAGATATGCAGATGACCCCACCCTTATGGCAGAAAGTGAAGAAGAACTAAAGAGCCTCTTGATGAAAGTGAAAGAAGAGAGTGAAAAAGCAGGTTTAGAACTGAACATTCAGAAGATCATGGCATCTGGTCCTGTAACTTCATGGCAAATAGGTCAGGAAAGAATGGAAACAGTGAGAGACTTTATTTTTGTCAGGCTCCAAAATCACTGCAGGTGGTGACTGCAGCCATGAAATTAAAAGACACTTGCTCTGTGTGCTCCATGGAGGAAAAGCTATGACCAACATAGACAACATACTAAAAAAGCAGAGACATTACTTAATCAACAAAGGTCTGTTTAGTCAAAGCTATGGTTTTTCCAGTGGTCATGTATGCATGTGAGATTTGACCTATAAAGAAAGCTGAGTGCTGAAGAATTGATGCTTTTGAACGGTGGTGTTAGAGAAGACTCTTGAGAGTCCCTTGGACTGAAAGGAGATCCAACCAGTCCATCCTAAAGGAGATCAGTCCTGAATATTCACTTGAAGGACTTATGTTGAAGCTGAAACTCCAGTACTTTGGCCACTTGATGCGAAGAATCGACTCATTTGAAAAGACCCAGATGCTGGGAAAGATTGAAGGTGGGAGGAGAAGGGGACAGCAGAGGATGAGATAGTTGGAATGGATCACCGACTCAATGGACATGAGTTTGAGTAACTTTAGGAGTTGGTGACGGACAGGGAGGCCTGGCATGCTGTAGTCCATGCAAAAAGTCAGACACGAATGAGTGACTGAACTGACTCACAGACTGACAAGTGTAAACATCTTGTACAAGTGTATTAATGAGCATGTGAGATCATTTTTGAAAATGACAAAAGCTTTAGAAAGATCCAAAAGAAACTAATAATGAGTGCAAAGACCCTGCAGAGGTCAGTTTCTTCTTTGTTGACCACTTCTCACTGCTCCCCAAATATCCCTCTATTTCCCACCTTCATACATTTTTCTTGTGCTGTTTCATCTGCCTCAGATGCCTTTTCTGTACTCTGCTTAGTAAACCCATAATTATGCTTTAAGATCCACTAGTAATAACATTCCCTGTGAAGTTCTCTCATCACTCTGCTGCTTGAAAAGAATGCAACTTAAGGAGTTAGTGTGCTTCATCTAGTTATTTTTCCATATTTTGTGAATGTACTTTAATAGCATTTTTCATATTGTCAGTTTTATTTTCCCTTTTCTTGCCATCTTGAACGTGTTAATTGCTCAGTAGTGTCTGACTCTCTGAGACCCAATGAACAGTGGTCTGCTAGGCTCCTCTCTCCATGGATGTTTCAAGGCAAGAATACTGGAGTGGGTAGCCATTCCCTTCTCCAGGGGATCTTTCCAACCCAGGGACAGAACCCAGGTCTCCTCCTTGCTGGCAGATTCTGAGCCACCAGGGAAGGCCTTACCCTGTTAAGTTTATGGGTTATTTGAAGAGAAGAATCATGTATATATATCTGGCTACCATAGATCTTGATTTGGCAAAACTTTGCCATAAACTATAATATTCGCAGGTTTCCTGAGTACAAATAGATTAGGCTTTGTAGCCCTTTGCAATCTTTGTTGCAACTACTAAACTCTGCCATTGAAGCAGGAAAACCCGCCAAAGGCAATATGTAAATGAGTGAAATGACTATATTCCAATAGAAGCTTATTTACCAAAACAAAGCCAGATTTGCCCCATGGGAAGCAGCCTGCTGGCCCCATATTTATATGTTCTTTCTTTTTCTTTTCCTGCCTCTCATTTGAAATGAGTTATTTTGATTTCTATATTTTGTTACATGAAAATATGTAATATCAAAAATTTTTTTCTCTACTGATTTGGAAGATATATATCATGTTTACCTACTGTCAGTAGCATTTGAGTTTTCTCTTTTTTTTAATGTACATTTGAACATATACTATAAATAATCGTGGCAAAATTTTAGGGTGTATCTATCGAATGATCTCAGGTAATAGGGGAAAACTAATGCAAAGACTTTTCCCCCTCTCCTTCCTTTATATTTCTAGTTTCTCTGATTGAATTGTAATCTCTAAACAAATTTATGACTTTTGAATTATTTTCATACTAGGTATTGGGCTTCCCTGGTGGCTCAGTGGTAAAGAAGCTGCCTGCCAATGCAGGAGATGCAAATTAGATCCCTGAGTCAAGAAGATCCCCTGGAGGAGGAAATGGCAAACCACTCCAGTATTCTTGCCTGGAAAATCCCAAGGACAGAGGATCCTGGTAGGCTACAGTCCATAGGGTCTCAAAAGGGTTGAAGATGACTAAGCATGCATGCACACATACTTTCTTTCATGGTTTATTGTTTTATAACCATATATATATATGTGTGTGTGTATATATATATATATAAAATTACATAAAGTCAATCCTATTTTTAACATTTAGTGAATATTACGCTAGTATTTTATACCACCTTTCTCCAATTTAAGCTTCTTCTTTTTATTCATTTCACAGTTGGCAAAATTACATTCTCAAGTAGTTTTTTTGTTTGTTTATTTTTTTGGCAGGGGGTGGAGTTTATGTGGATAGTATACATTCTGAGCTCTTGAATACTTATAATTTATTTTTTATTGCCTTAACATGTGGAAAACAATTCTCTTGATAATCAAATTTCCCTTCTTCTGGTGAGTGATTCCCATTTTTCACTCTATTGACTTTTCTTTGAAGATAGTTACTGAAAAAGGAAAATAAGCATAAAGTTTTATTGAGTTCTTTGAAATGCTTGTCTTCTATTTTTGAAGATTAAATCAGCTTCATCTGCTTTTCCTAACAATCAATCATCTGTAAAAATTACTCATCACTGCCTTCTGAAATATATTAACTCTTAGGATACTGAACAGCAGCATGGTTTTATGATAAGTGAATTGTATTGGACTAATTTAATTCAATGTTCTGCCAGAGAGAAATTCTAGGTAGAAGAAGGAAAATACAAACAACAAAAAACAATCCCTTAGACCTTTTGACTTGGTTTGATCTGAAAATTCCACCAACTTTGTAGGAAAAATTTATTTTAAACACATTTATTTAGGTAGACCAATGTGTAGGTAGACCAACAAATTACTTACAGATCTAATTCAAGGAAGAAGCAGTCATGACATAGAAGAAACATGGATTTAGAGTCAGAAAAGGTAAATATTGATTTGTTTTTAGTATATTATTCCTATTGAACTTGGTCAGAATTTTCAATTAATTTATTAATATATCAGTTCAGTTCAGTCGCTCAGTCATGTCAGACTCTTTTGTGACCCCATGGACTGCAGCACGCCAGGCCTCCCTGTTCATCACCAGCTCCGAGTTTACTCAAACTCATGTTCCACTGAGTCGGTGATGCCACCCAGCCATCTCATCCTTTGTTGTCATGAAATATTATACCTATTCTTAGTTATTTATGGAACTGTTCTGAGGATTACAAAAAAATGTAAATCTAAGTGTTTCATAGCTGCAGAATCTCTACATTAGAATTATTATTTTCTATTTTATTAAAATAATTAATCCAATTTGGTAAGTCAAGTAAATTTATCGCTAGCATATTTTAACATAACTGCATAAATAGAAAACTTTTTCATACATTGGGTAGGCTGTACAAAAATTACTCCTTCTTAATATTGAGTAATACATTATTTATTAATTGTACCTATTTCAGTCAAATAGGTTTATAATCCACAGGCAACATCATAGACAATAAGAATGCAGATGTAAGTAATACAGAATTCTCCATAGTTCTCATAAGGAACTTGTAAAAACTGATATGTAAAACTTAGTATGAAAGTTAATTACTAACCAACTGGTTGATAAAAAATGAAGTTGGACTCTTACACCATTTACAAAAGTTTGCCCTTAAGACCTAAATGTCAGAGCTGAAACCTATAAAATATTGGAATAAATTTTTGTGACTTCAGATTTTCAATGGTTTCTTAGCTATGGCAACAAAACCACAGGCAGTAAAAGATAAATAGGTAAGGTGGAGTTTGTAAAAATTAAAAACTCTGTGTTTCAAAGGACACTATCAAGAAAGTTAAAAAAAAAAAAAAAAGAGAATGCACAGAAGGGGAGAAAATGTTTGCAAATCTTATATCTGCTATGAGTCTGCTATCCAGAATATAGAAAGGATTCTTACAACTCAAAAACAAAATGGGCACACAACTGACTTGCTATATTATTCAGCCATTGAAAAGAATTAAGTGCTCATATGTGCTACAATACAGATAAACCATAAAAACCTTATGCTGTGAAAATAATCCAGGGACAAAAGACTACATGTTATGTGATTCAATTTATATGAAATGACCAGGGTAGTTAAATTTTTAGAGATATCAAATAGACAAGTGATTATTTTACTACTGGGGGAATAAGGGGTTAAGGGGATGATAGCTTAAGAATAGAGTGTCTTTTTGGTCATGAAAATTATCTAAATTGACTTACAGTACATGCGATGTTCATCATATTTATATTTTTCCTAGATTACAGCATTCCATATGATACTTTACAGAATTTTAGCTAAAGATAAAAATATTCTCAAAATTATTATTATTTTTTTTT
The DNA here is from genome assembly GCF_033118175.1 of Dama dama. Classification (NCBI taxonomy): domain Eukaryota; kingdom Metazoa; phylum Chordata; class Mammalia; order Artiodactyla; family Cervidae; genus Dama; species Dama dama. The sequence continues at coordinate 34,536,664 of NC_083708.1, read as the reverse complement.
AATTCAGACTGCTGGAGCTCCAGCATTTTCAAGAGTTAATGGAATATAAATTTATTTTCTGTAATTGATGCAATATTTTAGTACTCTGATTTTGTCACTTATAATTTTATAGAAAATTGTTATGAGGTTACACAATATTCAGTTAACAGTAAAAAAAATGGCCTTAAGCACTTTTTTCAGATAAGCATGGTAATAACAAAAGGCAGTATATACACTGTGAACTCTAATTACATTAAAACTGGCTGGCTTTTCTTCAGTGTAGATACAGAAAAGTTATCGATATGCATTTATATTTGCACAAGTGTATTTGTGGAGTGTTTAGACAACTCACATACAACATACATCAGTCAGTCAGTCAGTCAGTCAGTCAGTTCAGTCGCTCAGTCGTGTCTGACTCTTTGCAACCCCATGAATCACCGCACACCAGGCCTCCCTGTCCATCACCAACTCCCGGAGTTTACCCAAACTCATGTCCATCGAGTCGGTGATGACATCCAACCATCTCATCCTCTGTTGTCCCCTTCTCCTCCTGCCCCCAATCCCTCCCAGCGTCAGGGTCTTTTCCAATGAGGCAACTCTTCTGACAAAGTATTGGAGTTTCAGCTTCAGCGTCAGTCCTTCCAATGAACACCCAGGACTGATCTCCTTCAGGATGGACTGGTTGGATCCCCTTGCAGTCCAAGGGACTCTCAAGAGTCTTCTCCAACACCACAGTTCAAAAGCATCAATTCTTCGGTGCTCAGCTTTCTTCACAGTCCAACTCTCACATTCATAGATCACCACTGGAAAAACCATAACCTTGACTAGACGGACCTTTGTTGGCAAAGTAATGTCTCTGCTTTTAATATGCTATCTAGGTTGATCATAACTTTCCTACAACATACACACTAGGTCTCAAAATAATTGGAATGATCCTGTGCCTCTGAAGGAGGTACTGATGCTGTTTCCACTTGGAACAATAATTCTATTTTTATATTTATACTAATCTAGAACAAAGAAACTATTTGCTTCTTTCATTACCTATTTACATTTTATAATAAAGAAAATTAATAATGTAAAATATGGTCCCTCTTATGTTTTAGCCCCTCCATAGAGTCTACACATATGTTTATCTTAAAAAGGCACTTGACCTTTATTCTGTTCTAGAGTTTATGTACCCTTCAGGGAGGGTATATAAAAATAAGAGATAGTAATACAAAAGGAGTTCCAGTAACTCTCAAGATAATATTATAGATGGAAAGAAAAATACTGACACTCTGAGAGCTTACTTATATTATTTTGCAGGCTTTTTAAAATTGCTTAGGAAATAGACTCATCTGCTCCTGTGGTCTGAGGCCTAGTATCCTAGAATTTCATAAAAGTCTCCACAGAATAAGTTGAGATGGAAGTCTTACCACCAAAAGGTTCTTGTTGCTAATTCCTACTGTGACACAAACACATTTAGATTAACCTCAAAATTTCCTTCAATTATTTCATGGTACATTTCAAAGCCAAAATTTACTTATAGCTGAAAATTCCTAAGTATAATGAAGAAAAGAGGAGTGGTATTCATTGTGTTTCTGTTGTTTATCCTGGGCAGCATTATTTAACTGGTAAATTAAAGTTAAAATTACCTCAGATATCAGAGTGATATTTTTATTCCACTTGTCTACTCTACTTCCTCTAACTCATAAAAGTAGCAGCAAGAAAATAAAGTAAAACAAGACCACAACTCCAATCAGAGTCAATGAATGATATTCTGCCAGATACTGGGAAATGTTGCTCAAACAAAGAACAAATCTGCAAGGTGACCAACAGGCCCCTTTCACCCCAGCTGGAAGCAGTTTTTCTAATATTAAGACTGGCAGTTAGGAAAGAATATCTCTATTGATTCTTTGATTAGAATGGAAAGAACTGAGGTTGAGTGGCCTGAGGCAGAAGTGAGAGTTTTCCCTCTAGTTACCCAGTGTGACAATTCAGAACAGCAGTGCAAGTGGAGCTGAAAAATTAAATTGTGCTGTCAAGACATTTATTTTTCTATAATCTAGCCCTTTAGCCAAAGGAAGTTGCCAGGAGTAAATGTCATAGAAAAAGGCCAGGCAGGCAGTGAACATGATGAAGAGAAACTTTGAACTAAAACACTTAGCCGTGAGCCATGCTGACACCCTGAATGCCAAAAGCTTTGGAAGAGACTTTCTCCCTGGGCAAAGAAAATGATAGATTTGGTAAGAGGCCCCAAACTAATGTCGACACAACAGATTACTGGGGCTCTGCCTCCCTCCTTTCCCCAAAACTGCTTTTCTCAAACATATACCCAGCACCATTCAAAAGCAAATACAAATATTAAAGAAATCAAGAGATAAGCTGTGCTTAAAATTTGGCCTTTTTTTTTCCTGAAAAGAAGATGAAAACGATGAACAAAAGTACATGAAGTACATATATCACAAGAGGAATTACCTAAGAGTACCAAGGAAAAATGTAGATAATTACATTGTCATAGAATCAAAGGAATTGGCAACAGTATGATATTTCCAGAAACGGGCTCAAAGAAGAAAGAAACTATAAGTTATAGAAGGAGATAAATAGCACACTGGCAGAAATCTGGAAGAGAATAGGAAAATAAATAAATAAAAACACTGTCAAAATGAAAGTTACATCAGAAGTAGCAAAAAATATTGGGACATAAATGGTAAAGTGAAATGAAACATAAATGGATTAATTTCCTAATTTTCTCAAATAAGTATTCAATAATATATCGAAAGAGGAGAATACATGTATGAAATTATCATTCCAACATTAAATGTTTTTCACAATATTTTTCTTAGTAAAGCTAGTGAATCCCTTAATTCAACTTCTATTTTTATACTGTTAAATTTAAGTAAAGTAATATTAATGCTTCTGATGAAAAATAACATGTGAGGACTTCAAGTTTCTTACATGTTAAAGACCTTGGAAATAACTAATTCCATCTTTACAATAAGAAATAAATGGACACATTATAAATCAATAGTTTTTCCTGGACCCTTTGGAAACCAGTATTCTTCACAAAGAACCTCTTTGCCAGAGAACTGTTCAGGTTGATGTAATTCCTTCCCTCCAGGCCTCCTTGGTCACCTAAGAGGGGAAGAATTGTCCTAAGTGGTGGACCGGGCTTCAAGGAAGTTGACTTGAAGCTGCAGCCACCGTCGACGGCAGGGAGAAAATTATTATACCAGTGGAGGACAGTCTGAAACACTTGTGAAGGCCACAGCCCCAGTATGCAAGTCGCCTGAAAGACTTAACTGAAAAATCACAGAATGCCCCTCTCCCTCTGCTGCTCTTCTAAGGAAGCTCCAGGAAAATCACAGAAGACAGCAGCTGTGCAGTTGTAAGAGGGGTAGGGTGCAAGAGATATCCTAGAAGCCAGCCATACCAAAGGAAGGAAGCCCTAGAGCCAAAAGGGGAGGAAAAACACAAGATCACTAGAGGAATTTTAAGCCTCAGCCTAAAGCTAATATAAACATTAAATAAGCCTGCCCTTAGTAACATAAATTGTCATGCTAAAAGCCTATTTTCCTTAGCTCCTATTCCCCAATACAACATGCCTCTTGACTTTCAACAAATATTACAAAGCTTGCCGAAAGGCAAGAAAAAACAGTCTGAACAACAGCCTTAACAAATAACAATGAACGGGAAGGAAATGTTAATATCTTTTTAAAAGGAAAGAACACTTTAATAAATGCCAGATTAATACTGATCCTAACATACATATAAGTCATTCCTCTCCATGGGAGGGAAAGAAAGAAGGAATTATGTGTTGAAAATAGGGGCATATGTTCCTTTTCCATCACTCCCAGTGAGACAGTGGGCATGTTGTAGGGAGTTTCCATTTGGGGGTCCATAAAGACCCCCATTTAGAGGAAACATAAAGAGATGCAGAGTGTGGAATCTTCTTCCCTATAGTTACCTTCTAGCTAAAACTCTTCATATCTGTTTAATTGATGTTCTCTTTGAAAAATCAGGTTTGTGAATTTTCAAACTCTAGAACAGTAAGGTTACCTTTTTTAAAAAAAAAAAATTACCTTTTATAAAACACTCTATTCAAATCCAATTTACTAATTTCAAAAATTCTATGATTCTTTTTTATCCATCAGGTACTTATAATTTTAAAAAGCCAATAATATCACATGAAATTCAGTATTATTTTAGTTGTATATTTAGGAGTCTTTAAATACTGAAATAATAATTATAAATAATATTTATATGTTATAAAACTCGCACAAAATCCCATATCGTAACTACAAAAATAATTTTAATTTTACAGATATCTCTTAGCCTTTTAGTGTAAATCAATTTGTAAAGTTGGGATTGTAGAGTCCACGTCACTTGATTATCTTCTATTTTAATTAATATATAATTTTAAAAACATATGATCTTCATTGTTAAATTTCTGAATAGAATTTATTAATTAGAGGAAAGATTCAAAAATGGAACTTTATTGCTCAGGAAAAGGAAGATGGCTTAAGTTTAGATGTACCTAACCTATTACTCTCACTTTTTCATATGTGGAATTAAGATAGTAAATTCAGAACAAACTACTCCAGGTCAGCCAAACTTTAGAGAATACACATAGAATTCTGAATTGTTGTCATATGTTTAACTGCCAAAGTGATGGAATCCAAGTAGGTATCAGACCTAACACACTACATGAAAAATCAGAATGAAGGCAAAACAGGGAACATTCCACTCTGAATTACCTTGGTAAAGAGTGCCACCTTGTAGTTATGGCGCTCTTTTTATGATGAGAAAGAAAACACATACAAATTAATTAAGTAGTAACTACAGGGAGAGGCCAGTAGGAACTAATGTGGGAGAGGCTTTGCCTCAGACAAGAAATAACTTCTAAAAGAGCAAATTTTCAGAAATACATACAAAAATTCACTTGAGCGAGGTTTTCCTGACTTGTTGCATTTTCTTCTCATTCTGGGAAAATATTTGTAGACAGTGACATATGTTAATATATTTCCCAATTTTCCCTTCTCTGCTCATCAGCATCCCTGCCTAAAAGAAGAGAAATCTGAAGCTAGCTGTGTTTGTATCAAGCATGAAACTGTGTTTAAAAGGCTCTCTTAGCAGAAGGGGACAGAGAGACAGTTTTTATCCCTAGAAGTGCCATTTGAGTATTTTTTACGTCTTGCAATTATTTTTTTCATGATCCCCTTTCCTCCTCCTTCTGAAACATGTAGGGAAAAAATATGTGTGTGTGTATGTGTGTGTGTACATACTATTTTAAAATTCTTTTCTATTAATGATATTATCTGTGAAATTTCTTCATCTATGTCTATTGGTTGATTTTTCTCTTTGTTATGTATCTTTTAGGCTTGCTTCTTTGTATCCCAATCAATTTTCATTTAATGCAGACATTGTGAATTTTAGATTATTACTCTTGTTATTTATTATTTTTATTATCCCCATAAAATTTTTAGATAACACTTGAGAGGTAATTAAATTATTTGTAAAAACTATTTAGTCCTCATAAGTGATCTCCAGGAGATAGTGAAGAACAGGGGACAATGGTGTGCTGCAGTTCATGGGGTTGCAAAGAGTCAGAAACAACTGAGCGACTAAATAACAAATAAGGTCAAAAGCACAGTTTATTGTAGAAACAAGAAATTCCACCTCACTTAAGATAATGCCCTCTGAAGACTAATCTTCTGAGTCAGGATTTCTTTCCACTCTGGCTAATGAGCCTTTTGCAAGCTCAAGAATTGTTCCGTCTGCTTCTTTCCAGTGGTTCTTCCCCTGGCTTTGATAGATTCCTTACACACACATGCTTGTGCTGGTCAGTACTTCTCTAGACTTGAGATGGACCTTCGTCAGACCTGCGGCTTTCTTTTCAGATCATTGGCAACTCTTCTCTCTGGCATCCTGCCTTATGAATTCTAGCCATCTTTACTCATCAGATTCTGAATGCTGATGCTACTGCTCAGCAACACTGCCAGGCTCTTTGGTTTCACACTCTCTGCTCTGCAGCCCAAGTGGTAAACTAGGAAAATAATTAGACTCAGTTTTCATTTTTTCCCTTTCTCTTAAGGATCACTATCCTGTACCACCTATTAGTTCAAATAGTTTATATATATATATATTTTTTTTAATTGCCTAACTTTAAAAAAAATTAAGTGGGGTGGCAAAACAAGTCCCAGTTATCATATCACGATAACAGTGTTATTAATTATATATTTTATGTACACTTACACAAACATACATCTATAATAGGATACAGCAAACAGCAATAGAGTTAAAATCCAAGATTTTTATTATTAAGAGAAAAGAGATGCAAATAGAAAAGTAAACAAGCTAAGATAAAACTCCGTAATTCTAAACTTGAATTTAACATAAGACCTGATTCTTTTTTTCCACGCTTCATGAGACTGGTTAGATCTTAAGGACTCCTGTGGGACCTCTTCCGATTGCTCAGACCAAAGCCCTGTAGTAGTCCTCTCCTCTCTCCCCCATATTCCATGCAGCAACTCTGCTGAGCCAAGTAACTGAAAAGAGTCACACACAATGAAAGGAAATACAAGCAAATATTAGAAAGATCTAGGAATTTTAGGCACAATTCCCAGGAAACATTATTAATCACACAGGTCACACTTTGTCTTCAGATTGTAAAACATTCGGATCCCTTTAAGAGGTTTATTTTCCACCTTTCAGTGCTACACTATCAAGTCCATGAAGGCAAGAATCTTCCTCCATTATAATTGCTGATATATTTCAAGCACTGAAATATGCTTGGCATATATGTAGCTTTACAGTAAATATTTATTGAATGAAAGGAATAAAATATGAAGGCATGTATGCCAGTGTGTATATAATTAGTAGTACAACTAACTACACATTGTGTAAACAGATATTGTGAAACTAGAAATGGAGATAAAGAGATTCAAGAAAAGGCTATGTCTTAATGAATATGAAATGCTGATGCCGTGGGGTATGGTCTTTGTTGCACAAGTAATGGAAGATTTGCTAATTTTTTTTAAAGGAAATGCAAGGTCTGAGATGCATTTTGGTGGCTATTTAGGGAGAGACTTGAGGAAATTAAGAATGATCACAAGGTTATTACAATAGGTATGTTAAAGATGATGAGTATCCAACTTAGGGAAATGGGGATGGGGAGGAGAGGGTGACATAGGACACTATAAACCATAAGCCATTTTGGAGGACATGGTTCTTGACTGGATAGAAAGAATGAGGGAGAGAAAACAGTGTAAAATGACAGTGAAGTTTTTTGCTTTGGCATTGAGAGGATAGTAACTTTATTAATGAGATAATTAAATATAACTTACCAAGACTACTTATTGTAATTAAATGTGCAGCCTTCTATGTAATTCATATTTGAAACAACTCCATGAAAGCCCAGCGTATGACTCATGGGACAAATTGCAGTCATTCTACTCCATCCCATTGCCACAGCATTTTCATTCACAAAGACATCTGTTCTATAAGATTCACTTTCCCATAGTGCTAGACAGGTGCATGTTAGTAGAAACCAATACATTTTGCCTTACACTTTCAATTACTTATAACATCATAAGGACAAAAATTAGTATAAGAACAGGTTCTACATACATCCCAATAAGACTCCTTAAATAATAATAAAAAAAATACCGAGGGAAATAGCTGTAAGAATTTAGAGTTAGCATTTCAAGAACAGGTTCTTTATGAAAGCCTAAAGGAGACTAAATTGAAGCAGTTTTAAAAAGTCAACAGGAAAAAGTCAACAAAAGTAAAGAACCAAAAAATAGTATGATGGTGTGTGTGTATAGTATAGACGTGTGTGTCTGTTCCCTCAGACAAGATTAAACTACAGATCTGAATATTGAATGGGGTAGTTCAATGTGAAATATCTCAATTTGTCTACAATCCTGAGATGCCTATATACTATCAGTCACACCTGCTGTAACCTAGAGGATGTCCAAAGGATCAAGTTAAAATTAGGAAACAAGACATTTTATTTTTCTATCATACTATATTTGAAGCTGGTATTAAAAAGTGAGTATTTCACATACTTAGGATTGTATCAGATGGAGCTAATGGTTACACTAGGAGGGTCTATAAAAATGCTCCAGGTGCCTCATTTAGCCAGTAATATAGCATAGGGGAAGCATTTCAGCCCTTTTATCTTGGCCTACCATGCCTCGGCATCACCAGTTAACATCCTTTCCCCTTTCTACACCTGCTTAAATTTAATTTAGGATTGGCTTCTACTCTCAGCAAAATGAAAGAAACTCAGGCCACCTACAATACTCTGCACAAAATCACAATGCAGACTAAAGAAAGTTATAGAAGAACTTGACATTTAAAGGAAAAGATATGTCATGATAAAGTGGCTGCCTAGGAAGCAGATGACTATTTAGTGACTTACATGATTATGGAGTTTCATAAAGAGAGTATCATTTTTCATCATTAAATACCTGTTGATTTCATGACAATTATGAAGGATGCTTTTGTTATTTATTTGTATTTCAATAAGTATTTTTAAGAAATACTTTTTTCTCTTTAGAGAAAATCAATCCTTCCTGTTGATTCTGTTAAAATAACCAACATATTGCTGATATCAAATTTTTGGTGCATGACATGCATAATAAAGCGCACAAATTTTAGGTATACAAATTTGAGTGTGTGTGTTTGTGTGTGTGTGTGTGTAAACAACATTCAAATCAAGATATAGGTTATTTATAGAGGTTACTCTATGCCTCTTCCAAGTCAGTACCTCTCTCCCCTGCAATAGCCAGTGTTCTTAATGCTACCACCACAAAGCATTTTTTCCTGTTACTGAATTTCATATAAATGAACTCAAATTCTATGTGTCTTTTCATGTCTACCTGCTTTTGGATGTCTCTATGTATGTGAGATTTATACATGTTTAGATCAATGTATAATTTATTATCATACTCCATTGACAATTTGTTTAGTCTGTTTATTCTAAAAGCTACAAAACACTGTAGAAAGAATTAAATAAGATCCAAATAAATGGAAAAACATGTCATGCTTACGGATTGGAGTACTTAATGCTTTTAAAATGGGAACGTTCCCTGAATTTATCTACAGATTCAATGGAATCTTTATTAGAACCTCAATTTACTTAATTTTGGAGTTAAAAAACTGATTCTAAAATTTCTAAACAATTGCAAGGGATATGATATAACAACAATAACAACAGAAATCTTGAAAAAGAACAAAGTAGGAAGATTTGCATTTCCCAATTTCACAACTTGTTAGAAAGCAATAGTAATAAAAATAAAGTGATACTGACATAAAGATGGAAAGTTAGATCAATGGAATAAAACTAAGAATCCAGAAATAAAACCATGTGTCTATGTCCAACTGATTTCAACAAGAAGTTCAGGAGTATTCAGTGGAAAAGAAATGGTCTTTTCAACAAGTTGTGCTATGACAATTTGATACCACATCAAAATAAAGAAGTGAGATGCTTCCCTTACATGATATACAATAATTAACTCAAAATTGATGGAAACTCAAATGAGAAACCAAAAAACCAGCAAACCACTGGAAATGTTATTAACAAAATATACTACTGGAAAAAAATTAATATCTAGTGTGTATAAATAATTCCTAAAACTCAGTAAGCAAAATATAAAAAGTCAGACAAAAGACTTGAGATGCCACACTATTTTGTAAATGTCCTTAAATTATAGTTCATTTTTATGTATCAGTTGATCAACTAAGCCATGAAACTTTAAGTATTTAGAGCCTTATTCTTTACAAATAGTGAGATACACACACACATACATACAAAGAGAGTATAGAGAGAGATACTTGAGTGTATGTATGAAAAACTTAGGGCCAAGATACTGTTATTCTGGTGAGTTGAATTGATACAGATAAAAACTTATTTAAATATTTACTATGGTTATCCCTTCCAGATCTTGTTTTCATTATTAAGGTTTTGTTAGAGAACAACTATGGCAGACATTTTGTAACACTTGAAAAGTAAATTTAACTATTTGAAGAATAACTTGACAAGATATCTAAACATTTAAAATATTTATACCTATTGACTCAGCATTTTTACTTCTAGGAATTTATTCAACAGATACACTCATATATTATTGATAGATAAATAAAGGTAGATAAATATATGCATTATTTTGGCATGGTTCATAAGCATGACAATTTTTTGTGACTTAAATTTTTTTTAAATTTTAGACTGGTTAAATAAATTTTCATGTATGCAAATAATATAATAACATTCATAGTTTAATTGACCTATATAACTCAGTATAAGAAAATACCCATTTTTATTACGTAGTTAAGAGTTAATCAAGTTGAAAAACAGAATGCAGAATATCACGTATTCTAAAAAGAAGCAAAAAAAAAGAAAACATCTGGAAGTATATAGATTAATGTGAGTTCATTATGATTTCTTCCAGGTAACGAAGTTTGGAAGAACAAAAATTGGGAAAATTAGTAACCTTTATTATGATTTAGTTCCTTGTAGTAAATATATTAATTTTACAATTAAAATACCTAACAGAGATTATAACAGAGTAAATAGGCAAGAATTTGCCAAGCCCTTTTAAATTGTATTGTACATTGCCCAAAACATGAAAAACCTATCTTTGAGACTACTTTCTGTGCTCAAGTTGCCAAGAGTGAGTAATATTTGTAATTTCAAGTGACACAATATGGCTAAGAGACAGATGAAGTTAATGCAATATGTGAATTTAGGCAATAATCTCAAAGTATCCTCCACTGATCTGTTAAAAAAAAAAAAAAAGAAAGTAAGTACTGGAAATGAACAATGAACTTGACTGATTTGAAAGTCCCTCATTTCTTTTTCTCTGGTGAGCTTGTGATAGAGATGCCCAATGACTGGTGAGATACCCAGAACGCAGGCAGCAGAGAATGTAAAAGCTATAAGCTGCTAGCACACTGGACAGTTGAGAGTTGATAATTCCTTGAATATGAAAAATGCAAAATAAATGCTAAAAGTCACTATTTAATATCTCACTGTTGGTCTCAGCTGATTAGTTTCGCTGGAGCTGATTCACAGTAACTGTTATATTTGTATGATTCTAAACCATTATATTCAGAAAATTTGCCAGATTTTACACATATAAACTACTCCATCACAATTTTTTAGAAGCTTATAATGAATGTTTTCTTCTTCTTTCTCTCTTTCTCTTTTTTAATGGAACTTCTCACAAGAAGTGCCTAACAATTTTTCAGAGCTGTTGATGTAGATATTATTTGGAAGAAAAAACTATTTTTAAATGGCTAGAAAACTGTTCATATTGTAAAAGATATGTTCATGGTTTTACTGAAACCTGCCATAGCAACCTTTAAGTAATAGAAGGCATCATGGAAGCTTACTCCAAGTCATCTACCTGAAGGAGCCTAGCCATTCCCTAGAGGTGCCGAAAGATCACAGCACCCAAAACTCTTTAGAGCTGCTTGCCCATTACTCAGATATCCCCTAGAGGGATGATAACTACATCATAGATTACAGCTTAACTCTATTTTCCACAACATGATAGTTTATAAAATTACCATCTAAGCTATAGCATTTCTATTTGATTTATGCCCAGCCTGAGGCATGAAACCTACTTTCTTCCAGGAGGAAATTATGCTCTCTTGAATGGAAAGAGTAGATGACAACCATAAAATAACTCAGATTCCCTCCCCCTCCTCCAGTTAGCTACATTCTTTATTTCTCACAAAACTGAGAAGAACTAGGAGATTAGTCATGTTTCTGGCTTGGGTAAATAGGAAAGGTTTAGACTCTGATTTGATTTGTTACATACATATGCTTCTAAAGTTTATACTCTAGCCAGTGTTTGTCCAGAAATTGGTTAAATTTAGAGTTAGAGGATGAATTAATAAATTATAACTTTATTATGTATTCCATTTTATGCCCCTACCCGTTTTATGAAACACTTAATCATTTTTTGATGTGTACAACTTAGTGAATAATGATGCTTAAAACTGACCTCAGCAGGTCACAGGTTAATTCAATTTCCATTAACTCATGTGTAACAAATTTTCCCAGAAAAAAAAAAAAATGATAAGAAGGATGAGAAAGAAGTGTTTTAAAAAGTAAATCAATGCATGTTATGGGAACACAAGTGGAATATTTACTTCAACCAATTAAAGAAAAATTATATATTTTGATAGTAGAGCATTAGAAAAGTGATAATGAATAATGGTATAAATTAAACAAGACCTGAGAATACAAATTATCTTATTTTTTAATAGCCAATCCAGCCTTGATGTGATGATCTAATGAAACAGTGAAATCTTTTTGATAATCTTGTTTGTTGTTAAAAGCCTAATCATATTGTAAAAGTCAAATTCAGTAGATGGAAGTCTAATTCAGTGGATATTTTCCTATTTCAAGCCAGTCAAAAACACAGAATTTGTTTCCTGTAAGCTCCCATGGCAAGCTCCTCTGTCCATGGGCTTTTCCAGGAAAGAATACTGCAGTGGGTTGCCATTTCCTTCTCCAAGGGAACTTTCTGGCCCAGGAATTGAACCTCGGTCTCCTATAATGCAGGCACTCTCCTGCATTGCGGGCAGATTGTTTACTGACTGAGCCACTAAGGAAGCCCCTGCATAGGTACAGACAGTTGTTTTAAAGAAGGACATGAGATTTTCACGTGAATTACCTCAATAAAGCAGTGGTTAACTCTCAAGTTTCTGAGAAACTATAGTCTTTATTTTTGCATCTTCTGGTTTTGGCTATGAAGACTACAGAGTTTGCAACAGGTACAGAAAAAGGCAACTCAGGCTTCCATTTGGATAAATGGACTGAGGCCTTAACAATGGCACTCATGATGGTTCTTTCAATGGGAAAAGCATCCTGTCTTCGAGCCCAGGTTCTGCAAACACACCTGTCACACTGACACTCCTGATATTCTTTTTATTTTTTTTACATTAAAATGGTTATACACTATGACCAAGTGGGATTTATTCCTGGAATTTAAGAATGGGTCAACAGACAAAAATTAATCAATGTGATATTCACTTTAATAGAATGCAGGAAAGAAAAGAAAATCATCTCGACTGACGCAATAAAAGAATTTGACAAAATTTCACATCTTTTCGCTATAAAAACACTTAATGAACTAGAAACAGAAGGAAACTGACTCACTATGATAAAAACTATGTATGAAAAACCCACAACTAACAACATATTCAGACTTAAATTGAAGAAAGTAGGGAAAACCACTAGACCATTCCGGCATGACCTAAATCAAATCCCTTATGATTATACAGTGGAAGTGAGAAATAGATTTAAGGGACTAGATCTGATAGACAGAGTGCCTGATAAACTGCGGACGGAGGTTCATGACATTGTACAGGAGACAGGGATCAAGACCATCCCCAAGGAAAAGAAATGCAAAAAGGCAAAATGGCTGTCTGAGGAGGCCTTACAAATAGCTGTGAAAAGAAGAGAAGCGAAAAGCAAAGGAGAAGAGGAAAGATATTCCCATTTGAATGCAGAGTTCCAAAGAATAGCAAGGAGAGATAAGAAAGCCTTCCTCAGTGATCAGTGCAAAGAAACAAAGGAAAACAACAGAATGGGAAAGACTAGCGATCTCTTCAAGAAAATTAGAGATACCAAGGGAATATTTCATGCAAAGATGGGCTCGATAAAAGACAGAAATGGTATGGACCTAACAGAAGCAGAAGATACTAAGAAGAGATGGCAAGAATACACAGAAGAACTGTACAAAAAAGATCTTCACGACCCAGATAATCACGATGGTGTGATCACTCATCTAGAGCCAGACATCGGAATATGAAGTCAAGTGGGCCTTAGAAAGCATCACTAGGAACAAAGCTAGTGGAGGTGATGGAATTCCAATTGAGCTATTTCAAATCCTAAAAGATGATGCTGGGAAAGTGCTGCACTCAATATGTCAGCAAATTTGGAAAACAGCAGTGGCCTCAGGACTGGAGAAGGTCAGTCTTCATTCCAATCCCTAAGAAAGGCAATGCCAAAGAATGCTGAAACTACCACACAATTGCACTCATCTCACACGCTAGTAAGTAATGCTCAAAATCCTCCAAGCCAGGCTTCAACAATACGTGACCTGTGTACTTCCAGATGTTCAAGCTGGTTTTAGAAAAGGCCGAGGAACCAGAGATCAAATTGCCAACATCCACTGGATCATCAAAAAAGCAAGAGAGTTCCAGAAAAAACATTTATTTCTGCTTTAATGACTATGCCAAAGCCTTTGACTGTGTGGATCACAATAAACTGTGGAAAATTCTTCAAGAGATGGGAATACCAGACCACCTGACCTGCCTCTTGAGAAATGTATATGCAGGTCAAGGAGCAAGAGTTAGAACTGGGCATGGACCAACAGACTGGTTCCAAATAGGAAAAGGAGTACGTCAAGGCTGTATATTGTCACTCTGCTTATTTAACTTATATGCAGAGTACATCATGAGAAACGCTGAGCTGGAAGAAGGACAAGCTGGAATCAAGATTGCCAGGAGAAATATCAATAACCTCAGATATGCAGATGATACCACCCTTATGGCAGAAAGTGAACAATTAAAGATCCTCTTGATGAAAGTGAAAGAGTAGGGTGAAAAAGTTGGCTTAAAGCTCAACATTCAGAAAACTAAGATCATGGCATGTGGTCCCATTACTTCATGGGAAATAGATGGGGAAATAGTGGAAACAGTGTCAGACTTTATTTTGGGGGGCTCCAAAATCACTGCAGATGGTGATTGCAGCCATGAAATTAAAAAATGCTTACTCCTTGGAACGAAAGTTATGACCAACCTAGACAGCATATTAAAAAACAGAGACATTAATTTGCCAACAGAGGTCTGTTGCTGGGAGGGATTGGAGGCAGGAGGAGAAGGGGATGACAGAGGATGAGATGGCTGGATGGCATCACCGACTCGATGTGCATGGCTTTGGATAGACTCCGGGAGTTTGTGATGGACACGGAGGCCTGTGTGCTGCAGTTCATGGGGTCACAAAGAGTCGGGCATGCCTGAGCGACTGAACTGAACTGAATGGAACAAAATATTCAATGGTAAAAGCTTTTCCTCTAGAATTAGAAGCAATGCCCCCTTTTGCCACTTCTAGTCAGTATTATATTAGAGGTTCTAGATGACATAATGGCAAGACAAATCTAACCAGTTCAGTCCAAAATGTCCTAAACCTTCTGAGTGTTTTTCTTCAGTTCAGTCTCTCCGTCGTGTCTGACTCTTTGCGACCCCATGGACTGCAGCACACAGGCCTCCCTGTCCATCACCAGCTCCTGGAGATTACTCAAACTCATGTCCATTGAGTCGGTGATGCCATCCAACTATCTCATCCTCTGTCGTCCCCTTCTTCTCCTACCTTCAATCTTCCCCAGCATCAGGGTCTTTCCAAATGAATCAACACTTCCCATCAGGTGGCCAAAGTATTGGAGTTTCAGCTTCAATATCAGTCCTTCCAATGATCACTCAGACTGATTTCCTTTAGGATGGACTGGTTTGATCTCCTTGCAGTCCAAGGGACTCTTAAGAGTCTTCGACATCACAGTTCAAAAGCATCAATTCTTCAGCAGTCAGCTTTCTTTATAGTCCAACTCTCACATCCATACCTGACTACTGGAAAAACCATAGGCTTGACTAGATGGACCTTTGTTGGCAAAGTAATGTCTCTGCTTTTTAACATGCTGTCTAGATTGGTCATAACTTTTTTCCTAAGGAGTAAGCATTCTTTTATTTCTTGGCTGCAGTCACCATCTGGGGTGATTTTGGAGCCCCAAAAAATAAAGTCTGCCACTATTTCCAATGTTTTCCCATTTATCTGCCATAAAGTGATGGGACTATATGCCATGAACTTGGTTTTCTGAATGTTGAGCTTTAAGCCAACTTTTTTCACTCTCCTCTTTCACTTTCATCAAGAAGCTCTTTAGTTCTTCTTCTTTTCTGCCATAAGGGTGGTGTCATCTGCATATCTGAGGTTATTGATATTTCTCCTGGCAATCTTGATTCCAGCTTGTCCTTCTTCCAGCTCAGCGTTTCTCATGATGTACTCTGCATATAAGTTAAATAAGCAGAGTGACAATATACAGCCTTGACGTACTCCTTTTCCTATTTGGAACCAGTCTGTTTTTCCATGTCCAGTCTAACTATTGCTTCCTGACCTGCATATACATTTCTCAAGAGGCAGGTCAGGTGGTCTGGTATTCCCATCTCTTGAAGAATTTTCCACAGTTTATTGTGATCCACACAGTCAAAGGCTTTGGCATAGTCATTAAAGCAGAAATAAATGTTTTTTCTGGAACTCTCTTGCTTTTTTGATGATCCAGTGGATGTTGGCAATTTGATCTCTGGTTCCTCGGCCTTTTCTAAAACCAGCTTGAACATCTGGAAGTACACAGGTCACGTATTGTTGAAGCCTGGCTTGGAGGATTTTGAGCATTACTTACTAGCGTGTGAGATGAGTGCAATTGTGTGGTAGTTTCAGCATTCTTTGGCATTGCCTTTCTTAGGGATTGGAATGAAGACTGACCTTCTCCAGTCCTGAGGCCACTGCTGTTTTCCAAATTTGCTGACATATTGAGTGCAGCACTTTCCCAGCATCATCTTTTAGGATTTGAAATAGCTCAATTGGAATTCCATCACCTCCACTAGCTTTGTTCCTAATGATGCTTTCTGAGCCTCACTTGACTTCATATCGAGGATTGTGGCTCTAGGTGAGTGATCACACCATCGTGAATATCTGAGGGAACTAGACAGATATTTTCTTATCTTGTAAGCTCAGCCTCTAGTAAATGCTAAGAAAACATTTTGATTGTGAAGGAATTGGCTAAATTGGACAGATATTGCATAGAAACTCACCACTGGGAATGGGCAATATGTAATCCCAAGGAAGGAATCTAAGCTATAATGTGAGAAGAAGGAAATATGTTACAGATTCAGAATTATTATTAGACATATGAACGATGTAGTAAATAGCATATACATATCATTCTAATGCACCTATTTTTCTTCTTGAAAAAGTTATGTTGAGCCAAGAGTACCTGGAACATCTGCCCATGTTCTTTTCCAAAGAAAATGTATCCCTTCTTTGTTCTGTTCTAGTTACAGTTTTAGGACTTCCCTGATAGCTTAGTTGGTAAAGAATCCACCTGCAATGCAGGAGACCCCGGTTCGATTCCTGGTTCTGGAAGATCCCCTGGAGAAGGGGTAGGCTACCCACTCCACTATTCTTGGCCTTCCCTTGTGAGTCAACTGGGAAAGAATCCGCCTGCAATGCAGGAGACCTGGGTTTGATCCCTGGGTTGGGAAGATCCCCTGGAGAAGGGAAGGGCTACCCATTCTAGTATTCTGGCCTGGAAAATTCCATGGGTTGCAAAGAGTCGGACATGACTGGGAAACTTACAAAGAGTCGAACAACTTACAAAGAGTCAGACATGACTGGGCAAGTTACAGTTTTAAAGCAGAAATCCATCTCATCCTATTAATAGAAATCAAGATGGGTGTGTTTGAGGTGTGTTTAGAATATTATCATCATCCCTGGTTTTATTCTAAGTTGGAATTTAATATTTCTTATTTACTTCTAAAGAAAATGACTCATATTTTGAAAAAAAAGGGAAAACTGGAAAAAGTTTTTAAAAGAACCTATAGTGTTGCATTTTAGAAAATAGAGCATCTAAAAGAGCAATACTTAAAAAATAGTTACAAATAATTGACTTATTTTCATCTTTGGGGGAGAAATGAAAGTATAAACATAATTTTAAAATGTAAAAGTTGGCAAAAGACATATAAAAGATCAATATTCTATTTGGCATGTCTTATACATGACTTTTGGAGAAGGAAATGGCAACCCACTCCAGTGTTCTCGCCTGGAGAATCCTAGGGACAGGGGAGCCTGGTGGGCTGCCATCTATGGGGTTGCACAGAGTCGGACACAACTGAAGCGACTTAGCAGCAGCAGCAGCATACATGACTTTAACAGCCTGTGTTGAGATATTTCAGCATAGGACAATGACATGTTGCAGGCAATTTTATTTCAATCATTCTAGCATAAATAGATCAAAAATTGAGCAAAGTAATTTTTTGGCAATAACTGATACCCTAAATAATCTGATTTAAAAATACAATTTAAAAATCTGAAATAGTACTTGCAAAATATGCAAACAGCCAGTGATTTATTGAAATATCTTTTACTTGGAGATGAACTATGTGACTGGAAGTGTAGATACTGAATAAAGATATCAAAGGGGCTAAGTATTTTAATTCACATAGCATTTTATTGGCCATTTAGCTTTTAAAAAGCAAATAGCAAATCAGCAAATCACTTTTGGGGGGTCAGATTTATATGTGATGAAGCCCATGCAATCCTTTCCATTCAATAATTCCAATTAAATCATACATTTAAATGAGGTTGTAGAAACAGTGAAACTCTTAAACCTGGTATCACAAATCTATTCCTCCTTGATGGGGGTGTGAACTATGCTGAAATGTTTTGCTGTTGTAAAACCAGGTGGTTTAACTGAATAAATAAACTGATGTAAATGAGATGGTATTTTGCTGATGCTATGCTTTTTAAAGCAAAGTTGAAATTATAGTCTTGTAAACTAATAAGAGTGCAGAGCTGTTACTGTATTTCGATGTGATTTCAGTAAAGACAGATTTTTTTGAAGATAGAGCATGGCTTGTCGTTTCTTTTTTTTTTCCCCAGTAAAAGAAAAACACTATAGAAAGTTATCTCGGCAGTTTTAAAAAGTTTATATATTTAGGTCTACCCATATATAAGTTCTGTTTATATGATTGAGTTTTTGGCCTCAAATGTTTACTCGAGTAAAGAGAAAAGATTTGAAGAGAAAGGATTCTATCTCATGTCTGGTGTAGTTGAAAAGACCAATACTCTCTAGGCTAATGGGTTCTACTTAAAATGGCAAAAGCTCTTAACCCAAAAGAAAAGAAACCTATTAGGTCTTTCACAATGTAGATTAATAATATTTTACACAAGTGTGCTTAGTCACTCAATCATGTCCAAATCTCTGAGACCCCATGGACTGAAGCCCGCCAGGTTCCTCCTTCCATGGGAATTCTTCAGACAAGAATACTAGAATGGGTTGCCATGCCCTTCTCCAGGGGATCTTCCCAACCAAGGGATCAAACCCAGGTCTCCCACATTGCAAGCATTTATACAATTGGTACTTTCTAAAAGCAAATTGATATGGCATTCTTTTAGAGAAAAAGCTAACACAAAATAAATTTTATTTAAAGATGACAAAATGTTTTAAATATTTTTAAGCTGAAGTTGTTGTTAGTCACTCAGTCATGTCTGACTCTTTGTGACCCCATGGACTGTAGGCTGCCGGCTTGCCTGATTCTCCAGGCAAGAACATTGGAGTGGGTTGCCATTTTTCTCCATTTAAGCTGAAGAAAGGACTTTTAACAAGTATTTATACAAATGAAATTACTTACAAAACAGAAAGAGACTCAGAGACAGAGAATAAGACTTATGGTTGCTGGGAAGAAGGATGGGGAGAAAGGATAGTTAGGGAGTTTGAGATGGACATGTATACACTGCTGTATTTAAAATGGACTAACCAACAAGGACCAATGATGACTTACTGTACATGGAATTCTGCTCACTGTTATGTGTAAGCCTGGATGTGAACAGTTTTGGAGAGAATGAATACATGTATATGTATGGCTGAGTCCCTTCCTTCACTGTTCACCTAAAACTATCACAAAGTTGTTAACCAACTATTTTTATTCAGTCGCTCAGTAATGTCCAACTCTTTGCGACCCCATGAACGCCAGGCTTCCCTGTCCTTCACCATCTTCCTGAGTTTGCTCAAACTCTTGTTCATTGAGTCTATGATGTCATCCAACCATCTCATCCTCTGTCACCCCCTTCTCCTGCCTTCAATCTTTCCCAGAATCAGGGTCTTTTCCAATGAGTCAGTTCTTCGCATCAGGTGGCCAAAGTATTGGAGCTTCAGCTTCAGCGTCAGTCCTTCCAATGAATATTCAGGGCTTATTTCCTTTAGGACCGACTGGTTTGATTGCTAATCGACCACACACCAATACAAAATAAAAAGTTAAATAAATAAAAATGAATTAAAAAATATTTACAATCGGGTTGGGGAATACATGTAACTCCATGGCTGATTCATGTCAATGTATGACAAAACCCACTACAATATTGTAAAGTAATTAGCCTCCAACTAATAAATGAAAAAAAAAAAAATATTTACAAAGCAAGTTAATTTCTGTACTCAACAAAGGTGTCTCTGCCCAACACACTGGGACACCAGAGGGATCTGAACATCTGTACATCTGAGGGTGAGTGGACTGGAACACACAGAAAATATGAAACAGTGGAAGCAGTGTCTGTGATGCCAGCCGCACCCAACTGGCTGAGCCTACAGCCCCAGAAAACCCAATAACAGCAGCCGACTCTGGCCTCCGTGGCCACTGCAGTGCCCGCAGGGAATTGGGCAGCAGCTCTATGGGTCCACAACTTTGACTCTCCAGCTGCAGCAGCACTTGGGACTCTGGCCCCTGCCTGCCGTGGTGGTCTTCCCAAATCCCACAACCCCAGGAAGACATCAGCAACCACGACTTTGGACGTCGTGGAGGCACCTGCCATCCCAGCGCTCCCAGTGGTGATGCCAGCCACAGCAGCACCAGCAGCAGCCAGGCGCCAGCCATCGCAGAGGCACAAGCAAAGACGGTGAGAACTGGCGACACATCTGGCCCTGGCAGTGGAAGGTGGGAAGTGTATGTAGCAAAGCAGAGCAGATAAGGGACCAAAAATTTGTGCTATAGCGCCACCTACCGAAAAGCAAAATAAAGGCTTCTAATTACCAATATGTTGAATTGGGCTTCCGTTAGAATCA
Organism: Dama dama; assembly: GCF_033118175.1. NCBI lineage: Eukaryota > Metazoa > Chordata > Mammalia > Artiodactyla > Cervidae > Dama > Dama dama. The sequence goes on along the minus strand of NC_083708.1, from coordinate 34,515,800 downwards.
AAGTTTAAAAATAGAAGAAAAAAGATTTATTTAAATAAGAAAAGTGCTCCTACAGCCCATTAAATACATGGGCAGAGAAACAGTTCATCAAGTACCATGATAAACCGTGGAAACACAGTACCACAAAAAGAAAATGACAATCCTCCAGAAACCAAACTCAAAGTCGCAGGATATTAACTGATAAGTGAATTCAAAATAACTCTCAAAGAAAGTCAATAAACTGCGAGAAAACCGAGAAAGACAGTCCGATGAATTCGGGAATAAAATTAATGAACACAAGGAATATTTTACCAAAAAATCAAAACTCTAAAAAAAAAAAAAAAAATTCTGAAGTGAGAAACCCAGTAAATCAGATGAAGACTGCAGTAGAAAGCATAGCAGACTATATGGAAGAGAGAATTAGTGAGCTAGAAGACAGAAATCTAGAAATGATATAGGTAGAAGAAAAGAGAGAACTAAGATCTAAAAAAAAAATTACAAAAATTCTATCAGAACTATCTGATTCCATTAAGAAGGGCAGTATAATATAATGGGTATCCCAGAAGGAGAAGAAAGAAAGAAGAGAGCAGAAAGTTATAAAGAAAGAACAGCTGAAGACTTCCCATACCCAGGGAAGAAACTGAATATATACAAGTCCATGAAGCTAAGGGTACTGCTAGTTACCTCAAAACAGTTAAAAGTTCCTGACAAAGAAAGAATTTAAAAGGCAATCAGAGCAAAACAAAAAAGAAAAAAAAACAGTTGATACAAAAGAACCCCCAAACGCCTTCAACAGATTTCTCAGCAGACACTGCAAAGAATAGTATAACATACTCAAAATATTGAAAGGTCAATACTGTCAGCCAAGAATATTCTATCAGAAAATGTATCTTTTAGATATGAAGTTGGGGAAAAAGCTTTTCCAGCTTTTTTCAGAAACTGAGGGAGTTAATTATCACTAGAACTGCCTTACAAAGAAATTTTCAAAGGAGCTCTTGTACCTGAAACACAAACGCAGAAGTACAAAAAAACTTTGATTAAGGTAATAAATTCACAAGCAGAGTCGGGAAACTGCAGCTGTCTATCAGAATAGGTTGTTAAACACTTAATTATAGCATAAAGCTTAAAGGGAAAAAAAGCAGTAAAAATAACCATAGAAATTTCAATTCGGTAATGAAGTCAACATAAAAGGGGGTATTTTGAGACAACAAAAACATTAACGGGAAGAGAAGGACAGAGCCCATATAGACAAATGAAGATAAGATGCTATCAGCAGAGAATGTACTATTTTATCTGTGAGACATTATATACAAATCTCATAGGAAACACAAAACACAGATTTAGAGAAGAGACACAAAACATAGAAGAAAGAGGAAACTCAGAAAAATATCATAGAAAGCCACAACACTAAACTGGCAGATAAACTCAAGGGAAAAGAAACAATGGCAATAAATAGCAACTGGACAACAAAAGATAAAATGGCAGTACTAAATCCTCACTTATCAATAATCACCTTAAATGTAAGTGGGTGGAATTTGCCAATCAAAAAGCATAGTTGCTCTATGGATTAAAAAAAAAGCCAAACTGTGTGCCGCATCCAGTAGATTCATCTCAGTTCTAAAGACAAACATGGGCTAAAGTGCAGGGATGCATGATGATATTCCAAGCAAATGATGGACCCTAACTTCCTCCCCCAGCCTAAAGTGAAGAAATGGACGATGATACTCCAAGCAAATGGCAGCCCTCTACCTCCTTACCCCCAAAATTATTTCTAGTTTTCTTTACAGTGCAGAAACTTCACTTTGATATTGTTTCATCTATTTATTTTCCCTCTTGTTACCTTTGATTTTGGTGTCAAGTCCAAAAAATCATTACCAAGACTGATATCAAAGAGGCTATGTTTGCTTGTAGGACTTTCATGGTTCCAGATCTTCCCTTCAAGTTCATTTTGAGTCAAGTTTTGGAAAATTGTCTCTTGTTTTTTGTAAATTAAAAAATTTACTTTTTTAAAGTGGTGGTTTGTGAATAGAAAAAGATGGTCACTTTTATTGATCCCCAAACCAATTTTTGGATTGATGTAATCATTACTATGATTTTTTTTCAAAAGTAGACCTTGATATTAGAACTCTTAGTTTTAATACTGGCATGGTACTTCCCCGAATTCGGCTTAAATTTGGTAATACCTCTAATGAGAGAGGCTTCCATCTTGGCTCAGTGGTAAAGAATTTCTTTGCCAATGCAGGAGACGTGGATTCTTTACCATACCACTGGGTCACGAAGAGCCCCTGAAAAATGAAATGGCAACCCACTCCAGTGTTGTTCTTGCCTGGGAAATCCCATGGACAGAGGAGCCTGGCGGGCTAAAGTCCATGGGATCACAAAGAATCAGACACAACTTAGTGACTCAGCAACAATTAATGAGAGAGGTCTAAGAATGAGTGACAGAAACTAATAAAGACCATTTAAATAGATATTTTTTTCAAGCACTTTAATCAACACAGTTTAAAACAACTCAGTAAGAAGAAGGAAATTTGTTGTTCAGTGAGTATAGGTAAATAAAACTTTGGGGTAAGGACAAATCTATAGTCAGGGAAAAAATATAACTTAAAAACTTTTAAAAATTGTTATAATAATAGAAAAATTTTAAATGACAAAAGATTTAATTCAAGAAGCTGTAATACAAATAAAATTGGGAAAATAATATTTAATAGAGCAAACTAAGGCAGAGATTAATTGTATATCATAAAAAATAGAACTAATTCTTTCAAGTCTTATTAACTTATGATACAGTTTATGCATTCATGTACACAAAATACCAATATTAGTGTTGGAAACTAGGAAAAAATCCCCATACAAATATTAACAATTAAAATTCAGAAATATTTTCAAAAACCAACTGGCCATAATTCAGCAGGGTTCATTCTAGGAAAACAAAGATACCTCACTATAAGAAATTCAATGCCGAGTTCCCGTACATAGACTCTTGGCTGGGAATAGCCCAAAAGCCCCCCAAATGGGCCCGTTTTTATGCTCATGGCAGGGAAGGAAAAATCTTGATGGCTCAAAAGATAACCAAGGATGAGAAGGAAATTTTACAGGACCCTGAAGGAGATGAGCTTCCCCCACCGCCGTATTGGATGATGGTTCCACCAGCTAGTTACACCGTGGCCACCGGAGGAAGCAGCAAGGGACCGGTAAGCCTCCCGGACTCCTCAGCGGTCCCGACAGCTCCACAGGTTGTAGAGCCGCCCTCCCGGCAGGCTCCAACCTCAACTGGAGGGGCAATGAGCCCACCGGACTCTACCACCCCGGATGCTGCTCCTACGTTCCCTAAACTCTACCCTCCACTCCCATTAAAGTTGCAGGCATTGCCCCTTGGATCCATCACACCAGAGCGAAGAAGGCATACAACACTGACCCGGAAGACGCTGAGTGGACCACCCAGAAGGACCCCACCGACCCACGGGGAACCAAGATCATTCTGAAGAGGAGGAAGAGAACGAGATCCCGGACGAGCCCTCTACAGGATGGAGCTGGGTAAACGACTCCTGCTGCTCGGCCTCATCAACGCAATTCTGAACCTGACCAGTGTTCCTGCACAAGACAACGTCTTCATCTCGTGGGCACATTCTTACGCGAACTTCCACAACTCCTCCAACTGTTGGGTATGTGGGGCCATGCCCCTGTCAGTAATGGACGGAGTCCCCTGGTGGGTATCGCCACTCCGTTATAGGGACTTTATACCACTGTGTTCCTTCTTAGAGCAACAGAAAGGAACTTTTCTCTCTCTCACCAATCATAACCTTTCTTTGCTCTCCTGGTGTAAGAAGAAGCCATCAATGGGCCAGGGACATAGGGTTACATTTAACATGAACACCAGCCTTACGGAAGTAACAAAGGCTTATACCTCATATATGAAAAATAAAAAGTAGAAGGGTTCTCTTACAAAAGGGGGACAGGCCTCCCGGTACCTTGAGCAATACTACCAGGTCTGGTATGAATATTTCTGGATGACTCTTGAGAAAGGACAGTTGATTACCCCTGCTACTATTTGCTGGGAACAAAAAGAACAGAAAGTTGGATTTGGAGACCACCCCCTAGACCCAAAAGAATTAAAATATATGGGTTATTTGCCCCCTGAACAATGTAAACAAATCTTGGAAGTTACCTATCACCCCAATCAGTCTGTTCAGTGGCCCAGTTCTGACTGGAAATATAATCCTGGAATCCGCTGGGTAGCCCCCAATGGGACCCAGTGGCTCTGTGGGCTTAACTTATGGCCATGGTTACCAGTTGGCTGGGTGGGGCATTGCACATTAGGATTTGCTTTCGCCCATGGCAGTATTAAGCCTGGCCTACACCAGCCTCGAGTAAACCTGCCTTATCTGCATGCAAGATGGACACGATCTGTGTTCCAATGGTATGACTATCTTGCTGCCTTGTTTGTACCCTCTGTAGGGACAACAGATATCATGGTTAAGGTAGAGGCCTTAACTAATTTCACTAAACAGGTCCTCTTAGGCAGTACAAAAGCCATTCAAGCTTTGAACAAAGAACAAATTCAGATGAGGAAGGCAGTAATTCAAAATAGGATGGCATTAGACATACTCACAGCAGCCCAAGGAGGGACTTGCGCCATAATTAAAGTCGAATGTTGTGTGTACATCCCTCACCTGTCTGGAAATGTATCTACTGCCTTGAAGGATATGCAAAATCAAGTGAAAGCCATGTCTAATTAAAATATTCCCTTTTGGACTTCAGTTCTCTCCTGGGTAAAGGAAGACTGGTGGAAAACCATTGTAACTGTTGTTATAGTAATCTTAATCATACTGCTCTGTGGGCCCTGCTTCCTGCAATGTCCTGTGAATTTTGTAACCCAGAGGTTGATAGCATTCTCTCATGTGGGTGACAGGAGGGCTAAGGTACAATATATCTCAATGAGTGATGCTCGTTATGGAAACTAAGAGCATCAAGAGGGGGGAATGAAGAAGGAATTCATAGGGCCTGGACTCCATCTCAGGCCTGTCCGTGCTGGCCGTGCTCGGCTGCCTCTCCAGCGGACTCTGAACTCTCTGCTTAGTGCCTGTGGGGACGACAATGGAAGGATAAGACCCCCTCCAGACAGGGGAATCTTGAAGATCACATCCAGGCTACTCATTGCCTAAGAGGAAGCATACCGTAATCACCCCTGTCTCCGGACAGGTCATAAACTTTTTTCGTATCTATCAGGATGTAATCACAGGCTTATCGATTATTAACTGGTTGGAATGTAACTGCGGGCTTATTGACTATTGACTGTTTGGACACGTACACATGGGGTAGGTGGTGGGTTTAGACACGTACACATGGGGTAGGTGGTGGGTTTAGACACGTACATATGGGGTAGGTGGTGGGTTTGGACACGTATGCATGGGGTATAAAAGATTTTCACAAATGCTGGACGGGGTCCTTGGCTAAGAGGAGACTCTGCCTTGGGCCCGCCGGCGTAATAAACTGCACTCCACTATCAAAACAAAAAAAACAACAAAAAAAGAAATTCAATGCCATATTTAGCTACATTAATCATCAATTATCATGATTATCTTAGTAGTTGCTAAGAAATAATTTGATCAAATTTAATAGTGTTTAGGACTTTTAATCCTGGTGGCTCAGACGGTAAAGCGTCCGCCTGTAGTGCAGGAGACCCGGGTTCGATCCCTGGGTTCGGAAGATCCCCTGGAGAAGGAAATGGCAACCCACTCCAGTACTCTTGCCTGGAAAATTCCATGGACTAAGGAGCCTGGTAGGCTACAGTCCATGGGGTCACAAAGAGTTGGACACGACTAAGCAACTTCACAGGTCACAGGACTTTTAAAGAATTAGAAAACTATTTTGTGGGAAAATTGACCTTAATTATTATGAGTCTATTCATCATCTTTGTATGTCTTTGGATAGCCTTATTTTTGGTGCACAGACAAGAAGGTGTTGATAATTAGATGCTACCCCAGATGCCTGGGTACCTGGTACTATATATGTATCATATTAACTTTCTAAGATATGAACACTTTAAATTCCAAAACACATCTTGACTAAGTGATTTTTGGCTAAGAGGTTTCAGTTTAATAGTAATGATGGATCATTTTTTTTTAAGTTTTATGTTGCATTATACTATGTGTTTCCTAAGAGTTGATGCTGTGAAAGTGCTGCACTCCAATCCCTAAGAAAGGCAATGCCAAAGAATCCTCAAACTACTGCACAATTGTACTCATCTTATATGCTAGCAAAGTAATGCTCAAAATTCTCCAAGCCAGGCTTCAGCAATACGTGAACCATGAACTTCCAGATGTTCAAGCTGGTTTTAGAAAAGGCCGAGGAACCAGAGATCAAACTGCCAATATATGCTGGATCATCAGAAAAGCAAAAGAGTTCCAGAAAAATATCTATTTATGCTTTATTGATTATACTAAAGCCTTTGACTGTGTGGATCACAATAAACTGTGGAAAATTCTGAAAGAGATGGGAATACCAGACCACCTGACCTGCCTCTTGAGAAACCTGTATGCAGGTCCGGAAGCAACAGTTAGAACTGGACATGGAACAACAGACTGGTTCCAAATAGGAAAAGGAGTATATCAAGGCTGTATATTGTCACCGTGCTTATTGAACTTATATACAGAGAACATCATGAGAAATGCTGGGCTGGATGAAGCACAAGCTGAAATCAAGATTACTAGGAGAAATATCAATAATCTCAGATATGCAGATGACACCACCCTTATGGCAGAAAGTGAAGAAGAACTAAAGAGCCTCTTGATGAAAGTGAAAGAGGAGAGTGAAAAAGTTGGCTTAAAGCTCAACATTCAGAAAACAAAGATCATGGCATCTAGTCCCATCACTTTATGGTAAATAGATGGGGAAACAGTGGAAACAGTAGCAGACTATTTTTGGGGGCTCCAAGATCACCGCAGATGGTGATTTCAGCCGTGAAATTAAAAGACCCTTACTCCTTGGAAGGAAAGTTATGACCAACCTAGACAGCATATTAAAAAGCAGAGACATTACTTTGCCAACAAAGGTTCATTTAGTCAAAGCTATGGTGTTTCCAGTGGTCATGTATGGATGTGAGAGTTGGACTATAAAGAAAACTCATTACTGAAGAATTGATGCTTCTGAACTGTGGTGTTGGAGAAGACTCTTGAGAGTCCCTTGGACTGCAAAGAGATCCTACCAGTCTATCCTAAAGGAGATCAGTCCTGAATATTCATTGGAAGGACTGACGTTGAAGCTGAAACTCCAGTATTTTGGCCACCTGATGAGAAGTGTTAACTCATTTGAAAAGACCCTGATGCTGGGAAAAATTGAAGGCAGGCGGAGAAGGGGACGACAGAGGATGAGATGGTTGGATGGCATCACCGACTCAATGGACATGAGTTTGAGTGAATTCCGGGAGTTGGTGATGGACAGGGAGGCCTGGCGTGCTGCAGTCCATGGGTTTGAAAGAATCGGACATGACTAAGCAGCTGAACTGAACTGATACTGTATATTTAACGAAAGGTAAAGCAATGGATTTTTTAATTCAAATACACTTGCAAACTTTATACAAGTCACAATATAGATCAAGTCTCTACAAGAACTCAGGAAGACCCTCTAATGACTACCCCCAATCACTACCCCACCAAAGGCTAACATAGGTTAGTGTTGCCAGTTTGAATAATTTCTAACTAAAAACATACAGCATGTAATTTTTAGTGCTAGCTTCCTTTACTTGCAGTGATAAACAAGTGCTGACCCAGTCACAGAAATGCAGTACCTCTTCAATTTTTAAAATTTGTTTCATCAGGCAAAATAAAGCAGTGGAGCCAATAGGTGTAATATCTAACTTGTAATAATCTGGCCTCTGGAGTTTATAAGTCAATAGACAGTAAACCTATTATTTATGTTATCATTTGGGGGGTGAAAATCCAAATGCATTTTATGATATCTGTATATGTAATAGGGAGTGGATTGTGATTCTTCAGGTCACAGGGTGATTCTGGGGCATATTCTTGTGATTTGGGTGATAAATGCATATTCTTGTGATTTGGGTAATAAGCTAAGACTGTTATCACTTTTCTGCTTATGTCTGAAGCAGGAAAGAGGCAAGGGAAAGGGAAGGAAGAAGAAGACTAAGGACTAAGTATCTTGTTACAGAAGGAATCACTAGTTAATATTCACTGTAATTCATATCCTTAAAAAGAACAGCCACCTCCTGAGAATATTTTGCCCTAGAACCAAATGTAAGAGATTGGGTTGTGCTATTTTTTCTTCTTTGCCAGTGATTTCAGGGAATAATATATAAAACTCTCTGTGTGTGTGAGTGAGTGTGAAAAACTTAACATTAAGAAATAGGAAAAGATGATTAGAACATAAACTCTGGGACCTGAATCTGTGTGTTCTGAAGCTCCTTCTGCCACTTAGAATATGTGACATCATTTTTCACTGGAATGACAGAAATGGGACTATTGTAGGAATTAAAATTTAGCATATTTAAAGCAGACAGTTTTAATTAAATGTAGAATACTGAATATTGTGCTAACATTTGCCTTGTCTTAATTTTTTTCCCTTGCCTTATTTTTAAACAAGTAATAATGTGAACAAAAATAATCCTAAATACCTTGCCAGCTTTTGGGTTCTATCCCTTTTCTTTGTGTTTAGATAAGTTTTTTTAATATAAATTAATTACAGATAAGTTTCTACTACCAAATTTTTCTTGAATTTTCAAGAATGTAATAATTATGCATGCGTTACTCAAACATACTTTTATGAAATCACTACCATAGACTTTGAGTCTAGTCCCTGCTGCATGAACATGTGCCTTCAAATACTTTGGAAAATGCAGCTTGAAAATTTATATACACATGCAAATACATATACACACACATCTAAATCTTTTAAAATAAATTCCACACACAACTGGATCACTTTAGTGCATGCTGCTTAAATAGGGTGACCGATAGCATTTATGGGCTTCCCAGGTGATGCTTGTGGTAAAGAACCTACCTTGCTAATACAGGAGACATAAGAAACATGGATTTGATCCCTGGGTGGGGGAGATCCCCTGGAGGAGGACATGGCAACCCACTCCAATCTTCTTCCCTAGAGAATCCCATGGACAGAGGAGCCTGGTGGGCTACGTGGGTCCATGGGTCTCAAAGAATTGGCTATGACTGAAGCAAGTTAGTATGCACACAGACACAGCATTTGTGATAAACATTTGAGTGATTAGAGCTTTGGTGGAAGAGATCTCAGAGAAGGTGCCTCCTTTGTCAGCCACTGTCCCACTCAGACTATACCACATAGGAGGTTTATTCTGATTTCACCTATACATACAATGCATACATATTGTAAAAATAGTGCTTCTCAAACTACAGTCAATCACAGACTGGTATCTTTATAAAGATAAATAAAAATCAGTGACTAGAAAAATGAATTAAAAGAAGAAAACATAAGCCCATCGCCAAAGACAACATATTGCATTATTCCATTTATATGAAATTTCCAGAATAAATACAGAGAAACAGAAAGTAGATCCATTGTTTGCCTATGATAGGAGGGAGATTTTGTCAGCGGCTGCTAATGACTGCTGGGCTGCTTCCTTTGAAGTGATAAAACTCTTGCTTAGATTAGGGTGATAGCTGTAGAACTCTGCCACTGTGCTAAAAACTTGCAATTATAAACTTAAAATGGCTAATTTTTAAGATGTGATAATTATATTTAAATAAAACCTTTTTTTAATAAAAAAAAGAACAGGCCTACACAATCCAAGGCAACATTTTTATTATTAAATTTAAAAGACAGACTATATTTCAATAAACATAAATTAGAATGGACATGACCTGAAAAAAAGAATGATAATAACTGTAGGGCACTGAGTTGGACATTTTTCTGGTTATTGAGCATGAAATTAATTGTTTATTCATTCAACAAATTATTGAACATATCTTTATGTAAGATTTTATATACAGAGGACACAATAGTGAATAAATTTAAACCTTCTCCGAAGGGGAGAAAGACATCAAACCAAACTTTCACAATACTGTATAAACTTATATAAAGTGTGATAATAACTATGAAAGAACATCACAAATATTTAGGAAAACATCAGGTAAAAGGAAATAATTTAGATTGGAGCAGGGCTGCAGTGGTTGGGGACTGGACAACTGGAACATTTCACAATCAGTGAAAATTAAATAGAAAAGGAAAGAGTTTCCAACAGGAGCACTGGGCTTGGGAATACTCTTTGAGTATCCTGTGCAAAGAACTGGGCAAGTCCCACTGTGGTGGGATACCTGCAGTGATGGAAGGGAGAGATTTGAGGTGATAACCAGTGTTTGGAAAGATATAAGTTGTTTGCCTCCCACTGCATTGTTGTTCAGTCGCTAAGTTGTGTCTGACTCTTTGTGACCCCATGAACAGCAGCACACCAGGCTTCCTTGTTCCTCACTATCTCCTGGAGTTTCCTCAAACTCATGTCCATTGAATCAGTGATGCTGTCCAACCATCTCATCCTCTGTCATCCCCTTCTCCTCCGGCCCTCAATCTTTCCCAGCATCAGGGTCTTTTCCAATGAGTCAGCTCTTTGCATGAGGTGGTCAAAGGATTGAAGCTTCAGCTTCAGCATCAGTCCTTCCAATGAATATTTAGGATTGATTTCCTTTAGGATTGACTGGTTTGATCCCCTTGCTGTCCAAGAACTCTCAAGAGTTTTCTCCATCACCACAGTTTACAAGCATCAATTCTTTGGTGCTCAGCCTTCTTTATGGTCCAACTCTCACATCTGTACATGACTACCAGAAAAACCATAGCTTTGACTAGATGGACCTTTGACTATATGACTATAAGGGGGAAAGTGATCTCTCTGCTTTTTAGTACCCTGTCTAGATTTATCATAGTTTTTCTTCCAGGGAGCCAGCATCTTTTAATTTCATGGATGCAGTCACCATCTGCGGTGATTTAAAAGCCCAAGAAGATAAAGTCTGGCATTGTTTCCATTGTTTCCCCATCTATTTGCCATGATGTAATGGGACTGGATGCCATGATCTTTGTTCTCAGAATGTTGAATTTTAAGCCAGCTTTTTCACTGTCTTCTCTCACCTTCATCAATAGGCTCTTTAGTTCTTCTTTTGCTTTCAGCCATGAGAGTGGTGTCATTAGCATATCTGAGGCTATTGATATTTCTCCTGGCAATCTTGATTCCAGTTGTGCTCATCCTACCCGGCATTTTGCATGATGTGCTCTGCGTATAAGTTAAATAAGCAGGGTAACAATACATAGCTTTGATGTACTCCTTTCCCAATTTGAAACTAGTTTGTTATTCCATGTTTGGTTCTAAATGTTGCTTCTTGAGCTGCATACAGGCTTCCGAGGAGGCAGGTTAGGTGGTCTGGTATTCCCATCTTTTGAAGAATTTCCCAGTTTGTTGTGATCCACACAGTGAAAGGCTTTAGCATAGTCAATCAGGCAGAGGTAGGTGTTTCTCTGGAATTTCCTTCCTCTTTCTAAATCCAGTGGATGTTGGCAATTTGACCTAATTTGATCTCTGGTTCCTCTGCCTTTTTAAAAAAAAATTAATTTATTTTAAGTGTATGCTAATTACTTTACAATATTGTGGTGGTTTTTGCCATACATCGACATGAATCAGCCATGGGTGTACATGTATCCCCCCATCTCAAACCCCCCTTCCACCTCCCTTCCACCCCATTCCTCTGGGTTGTCTCAGAGCACTGGCTTTGAGTGCTCTGCTTCAAACATTAAACTGTCACTGATTATCTGTTTTATATATGATAATATAAATGTTTCAATGCTATTCTCTCAAATCATCCCACCCTCGCCTTCTCCCACAGGGTCCAAAAGCCGATTCTTTACATCTGTGTCTCTTTTGCTGTCTTGCATACGGGGTTATCATTAACATCTTTCTAAATTCTATATATATGCACTAATATACTATATTGGTATTTCTCTATCTGACTTACTTCACTCTGTATAATAGGCTCCAGTTTCATCTACCTCATTAGAGCTGACTCAAATGTGTTCTTTTGTATAGTTGAGTAATATTCCATCGTACATATGTACCACAGCTTCCTTATCCATTTATCTGCTGATGGGCATCTAGGTTGCTTCCATGTCCTGGCTATTGTAAACAGTGCTATGATGAACATTGGGGTACACGTGTCTCTTTCAGATCTGGTTTCCTTGGTGTGTATGCCCAGCAGTGGGATTGTTGGGTTTTATAGCAGTTCTATTTCCAGTTTTTTAAGGAATCCCCACACTGCTTTCCATAGTGGCTGTACTAGTTTGCATTCCCACCAACAGTGAGAGAGTTCCCTTTTTTCCTCCACACATTCTCCAGCATTTGTTGTTTGTAAACTTTTTGATGGCAGCCATTCTGACCTGCATGAGATGGTACCTCATTGTAGTCTTGATTTGCATTTCTCTGCTAATGAATGATGTTGAGCATCTTTCCATGCGTTTGTTAGCCATCTGCATGTCTTCTTTGGAGAAATATCTATCCTCTGCTTTTTCTAAATCCAGCTTGTACATCTGGAAGTTCTTAGTTCACATATTGTTGAAGCCTAACTTGAAGGATAATGTTTCATATTTTATTCTGAATGTAATTGGAATGTTTGAAAATTTCATTTTGCAGTTTAAAGAATCACTGGCTGATATTTTAAGAATGGACTAGGGAGGAAAGAAAGATATATTTCTAATGTTCTTACAAACTTTGTCTGAAAACATCCCCCCACAAGTATTTGAAGAATATCTTCTCGTTAAAATGAATTTACAGCCAAGTTTTGTCCTTACAAATATCTCCATAGATCCCCTGGCTGATTATTAATCCCTCCTGTCACATCATCTCTTAAACACAATATTACATACTGCTTTGTATTATATATATATGTGTGTATATATATATATATATACACACACACACGTGTGTGTGTTTATGTTTATATATCGTGGCATGTCGAACACATTTCATTTTCCTTCTTTCTTCACACTTGCATTAAGCTAAATCTACTGATTACTGAGGCTGTTTATTGATACTGGCATGAGGAATGATTTGAGCCTTTGTCTCAGTAGTATTTCTGTTAATAAAAATGGATTTTCAAGCTTCCCATTATTTTTGATAAAATAATAAGAGCAAAATATACTCTAGCTGTAAATAATTGTGAGACCTAAACTACATTTCAGAGATGGCAACCTGCCAAAGATGTCAAGGTCACCCTGGGAACTCTTGAAGTGTTTGTTAACTATAAAATATTAATATAGAATGTATAGAATATTACTGTATGATATAGAAAATATATACACATTTATCTATGTGTAGTTTAGGGTTGTCAATGTTTATAATACACATTGTTTAACAGCAGAGCTAGGACAGATAAAGAATGTCTTATTGTCGCCTACATTCTTTTTATTTACTTGCTACACCATCCTTATCCTGGACAAGGTCACCTGATTCTTATATCGAGTTCTTTATACACGTTTTACACTATTGATCTGTGTCTATATCTGCTATTCTCAGTGTTAAATTGTATTACATCAGTGAATTATAAAAAATTTTAGGTGTTTTATGGAAAATATTGGCTGTGAATATAATCACTGTAAATTGTTCTAATTCATTCTTTTTCTTTTAGTTTACATACTGAGGAATAAAGTTTTAAAGCATGATATGCAAATATATGCAAACATGCAGATTAGCAATTTCATTTTCATCTAACACTCAAGGAAAAAAGCAACAACAAAGCATAGAAATGTAATACTGTAAATAACGCCACCAAAGGGTGTTAAACTATTCAGGGAAGGTAATTACTTTTAATTAACTTTGATTCATATTAGAGTTTTGTTATCTATTTCACTTTTCAAAGAGATTAACAATATATAATTTCATTTAATTTAAGCAGACTGATTTTTAGGGATGTTTTGCTCATTGTCTGTCTATATTCATTAATTGATTTATTATTGAAAGTGAAAGTGTTAGTCATTCAGTCATGTCTGGCTGCGACCGCAGTAGCCTGACAGGCTCCTCTGTCCATGGGATTCTCCAGGCAAGAATACTGCAGTGGGTTGCAAGCTACATCAATAACTTTTGAAAAAATTTCTGCCAAATACCTGAATTCTTCCAGACCCAGACTCCTGCTTTGCAGGCAGATTCTTTACCTGGGGGGCCAACAGGGAACCCTCTTTGTAGAACAGCAGTTCTCAAACATTTTATTCTCAGGATCCCTTCAGATGCTTAACGTATACTGCGGACCAATAAAGAGCTTGGGTTATGTGGGTTACATACATTGATATTTAGTACAGTAGAGAGTAAAGCAAAAAATATTTCCATTAATTCATTTAGAATTAAGATGATAAGGCTAATATATGTAATATAAATATATTATTTTATAAAAATGCTTTCCAAAATAGAAATAAGAAAGATATTATTTACATTTTTTTTCAAAGTACTCTTTAATGTCTGAATTAACAGAAGACAAACTGAATCTCATATCTACTTTTTGCAGTCATTCCATCGTAAAATATTGTGTTGCTGTCATATGCAAAGTCCATTCACATACATGTAGTTGGATAAAAGATGAGAATTAAACTGAATTTTCAGATAACTGTGAATATTCTTTGGTACTATACCAAAACTTGACAAGTGATGTGGAAACTGAAACCCTGTCAATAAGCTTTTTACACTAATATCCACTGATCTAGCTTGTACTCTGAAAGGATCTTTTACCCATTTATGATATTATAACATTATCCATTAATCAGTTGGAAAAATATTGATTCATTTATTTGTGTAAGTCTTCCAAGTTTTGGCACATCTCATTATACAATGTTCATTGCATTTCTTAGTTACTATCACCACCTATATTTATCTCAGGACTTCCCTGTAGCTCAGCAGGTAAAGAATCTGCCTGCAATGCCAGTTCAGTTCCTGCACCAGGAAGATCCCTCGGAGGACAGGCTACCCACTCCAGTATTCTTGGGCTTCTCTGGTGGCTCAGACCGTAAAGAATCCACCTGCAATGCAGGAGACCTGGGTTCTATCCCTGGGCTGAGAAAATCCCCTGGAGGAGGGCATGACAATCCACTCCAGTATTCTTGCCTGGAGAATCCCCATGGACAGAGCTGTAGTTCATGGAGTCACAAAGAGTCAGACACGACTGAGTGACTAAGTACAGCACAGCACATACTTGTCGCATCAGGAAGAGCTTTAAGAATTGAGAAATCATTGGGGTAATACCAGTGGGGACAATTTCCAGAATACTAATTTTCACTTGACTCACACTTGATCACTGACAACAAATTTTGTCAGTTATTTTCCTTGAAATTATAGGCTACATCAACAATGTTAGAAAATTTCTGCCAAATACCTGAATCTGAATAAAGACTAAATACATTTTTAAAAGTAAGATATTTTTTGTTTCCTAGAAAAAGCTAGGTACTCCTAGGTACTTTAGTACCCATCATTCTGTTGTTGTCTGATGTTAAATTCAAACACCTTGCTAATGTTTGTCAGTTCAGTCTTGATCTGGCATCACTGTGCACTAAAGGAAGGGTCTTCTAACACGCAAATGATATTGTGTTCTGAGTTCTTATAGTAGATACTCAAAACATAAGCAAGAGGGTAGTTAATGGGCTTGATTAATGTAAAGAAATAAATCTGGGATTAGCAGTAAAGAGACTCAGACTTTACTATCATCTGAACTTAAAGATAGTTCATTTTCTTCCAATAGTATTGGCTGGGTCTAAGGATTTGTGATTTGTGTTAGCATTTGTCCTACTCAGGAAGAAGGAAAAACAGTCATCTCTTATCCAGCTAACATGGTACTAAGAATTATGTGGTTCCCTATGCCCACATAGAGAGAAATAATCCTAGAGTATTCCAGCTGATGTTTCATTATTTCTGTTAATTTGAAGTGATAGTATAGTAGCTTCTTCATATAATAAAGGAATAACTATGAAAACAATTAACAACTGAAATAGAGATAGTGCTTTCATTTCTCTAAGATTTTAATTTGTCCTTTTGAATCAATACTATATTTTCACAAACTTTAAGTTTCAAAAGGTATATAAAAATATTTAATCAAAATCACGTATTCAATCCTGTCCCCAATCACCTGGCTTCATCTAGGAAGCAGACAGTATTGGAAAAGATTAGAAAAATGACATTTTGAACGTTTTCCCATGTTGGAGGTTTTCAAAGCCATGTTTGTTAGGAGAGAGATTTTGCTAATCTTCAAAACTGTAGGTACCATGTTTTTCCCAAATTGAGCAAAATACCATATTCCAACCTAGTGGATGCTTTAAAATATTGCTTTTAGATGATATTTGTTTAAAAAAAAAAAGGTTAAGTAGCTTTTTGTGAACATACCTAGCAATTGCAAGTTCAACTTAATAAAACAGCAAAAGTGTCCATTTTTGTCAATTAACATTAGAATATTCTTGTTCTGACTTACGACTTATTAAAATAAATTTTAAAAAACTTATAGATTTTATTTTAGAAAATTATAGAATTAGCTAAATTACATAGGTTTGTAACATAGTTCTTTAGAGTTAACATTTTCTTGTTTCTATGTCAGCTGCTCTTAGTAAATTCTAGAGAACTATGAAAACGTTTCAAATTTTGCATCCTGAAAGAATAAATTACTAGTGAAAATGTATTATATACTACTTAACCCATTTGCTATAGAGGTAAATGCATGGAAAAAAGTTTTATGGACAATTAATTTGCACCACCCTACAAAAGAAATTAGCATGTTCAGAGTTTTCCTAACTCTGAGTTACCTCTGTGAGAGATAAAATGAATACATTCATAGATTTCGAACATTTTCAAGTCAAATAACCATTTAACAACAAATAAATAAAGTGCTAGTTGAACTTTATTTGTTTTTGGAAACAACAATTTCACTGTTCTCCTTTTAGAGACACGGCAAGAAAATTGAAGGTGAAAGCAAGAAAAACATTTTAGCTTCAATTCTTACTAAAGAAGACTAGCTTTGATAGCTGTGAATTTAATTACAACTGCTTTAAGAGGTCTTCGAATCAGATTTTTTATTTTATTTTATTTATTTTTATTATTATTATTTTTTTTTCCAGTGGGTTTTGTCATACATTGATATGAATCAGCCATGGATTTACATGTATTCCCAATCCCGATCCCCCCTTCCACCTCCCTCTCCACCCGATTCCTCTGGGTCTTCCCAGTGCACCAGGCCAGAGCACTTGTCTCGTGCATCCCACCTGGGCTGGTGATCTGTTTCACCATAGATAGTATACATGCTGTTCTTTTGAAATATCCCACCCTCACATTCTCCCACAAAGTTCAAAAGTCTGTTCTGTATTTCTGTGTCTCTTTTTCTGTTCTGCATATAGGGTTATCGTTATCACCTTTCTAAATTCCATATACATGTGTCAGTATGCTGTAATGTTCTTTATCTTTCTGGCTTACTTCACTCTGTATAAGGGGCTCCAGCTTCATCCATCTCATTAGGACTGGTTCAAATGAATTCTTTTTAATGGCTGAGTAATATTCCATGGTGTATATGTACCACAGCTTCCTTATCCATTCATCTGCTGATGGGCATCTAGGTTGCTTCCAGGTCCTGGCTATTATAAACAGTGCTGCGATGAACATTGGGGTGCACGTGTCTCTTTCAGATCTGGTTTCCTCAGTGTGTATGCCCAGAAGTGGGATTGCTGGGTCATATGGCAGTTCTATTTCCAGTTTTTTAAGAAATCTCCACACTATTTTCCATAGTGGCTGTACTAGTTTGCATTCCCACCAACAGTGTAAGAGGGTTCCCTTTTCTCCACACCCTCTCCAGCATTTATTGCTTGTAGACTTTTGGATAGCAGCCATCCTGACTGGTGTGTAATGGTACCTCATTGTGGTTTTGATTTGCATTTCTCTAATAATGAGTGATGTTGAGCATCTTTTCATGTGTTTGTTAGCCATCTGTATGTCTTCTCACTGTTTGCAGATGACATGATCCTCTACATAGAAAACCCTAAAGACTCTTCCAGAAAATTACTAGAGCTATTCAATGAATACAGTAAAGTTGCAGGATATAAAATTAACACACAGAAATCCCTTGCATTCCTATATACTAACAATGAAAAAACAGAAAGAGAAATTAAGGAAACAATACCATTCACCATTGCAACAAAAAGAATAAAATACTTAGGAGTATATCTACCTAAAGAAACAAAGGACCTATACATAAAAAACTATAAAACACTGATGAAAGAAATCAAAGAGGACACAAACAGATGGAGAAACATACCGTGTTCATGGATTGGAAGAATCAATATTGTCAAAATGGCTATTCTACCCAAAGCAGTCTATAGATTCAATGCAATCCCTATCAAGCTACCAACGGTATTTTTCACAGAACTAGACCAAAGAATTTCACAATTTGTATGGAAATACAAAAAACCTCGAATAGCCAAAGTAATCTTGAGAAAGAAGAATGGAACTGGAGGAATCAACCTGCCTGACTTCAGACTCTACTACAAAGCCACAGTCATCAAGACAGTGTGGTACTGGCACAAAGACAGAAATATAGATCAATGGAACAGAATAGAAAGCCCAGAGATAAATCCACGAACCTATGGACACCTTATCTTTGACAAAGGAGGCAAGGATATACAATGGAAAAAAGACAACCTCTTTAACAAGTGGTGCTGGGAAAACTGGTCAACCACTTGTAAAAGAATGAAACTAGAACACTTTCTAACACCACACACAAAAATAAACTCAAAATGGATTAAAGATCTAAATGTAAGACCAGAAACTATAAAACTCCTAGAGGAGAACATAGGCAAAACACTCTCCGACATAAATCACAGCAAGATCCTCTATGACCCACCTCCCAGAATATTGGAAACAAAACAAAAACTAAACAAATGGGACCTAATGAAACTTAAAAGCTTTGCACTACAAAGGAAACTATAAGTAAGGTGAAAAGACAGCCCTCAGATTGGGAGAAAATAATAGCAAATGAAGAAACAGACAAAGGATTAATCTCAAAAATATACAAGCAACTCCTGCAGCTCAATTCCAGAAAAATAAATGACCCAATCAAAAAATGGGCCAAAGAACTAAACAGACATTTCTCCAAGGAATCAGATTTTTTAAAGAATTTTTCCTTCAGCACAACTCTATTTTAGAATACCAAAGAAAAAAAGTAATACCATAAATTGGACATGCAACATGATCATCTTTTCTGCATAATGAGGTCTTAGATTTAATTTTTAAAATGATGGAGGATGGTTAAAATTATTTCTGGAGAAACTAGAGAAAAGGAAAATATTCACCTGACATTTAAATTTTAGATAGATATTAAAACTCACTTTAAGACACACCTACAAAATGATGTTAATTTTATTTTAAATTCCCCTGCTTCTTGACTTGATGAAAAAATGAAAGCATGTTACTCTCCAAGTTATGGATGCCTATGAACAGGTCAGTCACATATTTAGTCTTGGCCCTCCCATCTTGTTCTTATTCACCTAACGTGCTTTTCTGGAAGAGGGAGAAAAAACAAGTCCAAACTATACTCTGTGCATATGTCCTTAGGAAAAACAAAACAAGCAAGCAAAACAAAATCAGTTGCATGATTAAAAAATGCAAATTTACTCAATGAATGTTGCTGCTGAAGATATGTGGCTTTCATATTGAACTAATTTGCCAGCTTTTTTTCTCCTTTTTTCATAGCAAAAGCGTTGAAAATTTGATTATTATTATGGCAAAATTCTTGTCTCTTGTAGCTATAAATGATTGTTTACATAGAAAAGCAAATTCCTTACATTATACATTGCCTTTCCTTCATCAGTTGAGGAAAGCATTTTTAAACTAATTTCAGAATCTCCTCTTTTCAAGTAACTTTTTCTGTAAAAATGAACCACAATCTTTATCTGTTAAGACACTGGATTGAAATGATAATCACCTCTATTCCTACATGCCAATATACTTATCTAAATACTTGTTTTCTTGTTAATCCACTTACCAATTTGATTAACTTTGTCTGTAATTGTATTTTTTCCAATACATAATTCTTAGGAGGACACCGTTCCCATTTAAGTCCTTCTAATTCAAGCTTCAGGCTCATGACTAACAATATTAAAAGGTTATTTTCTATTAAGAAACTTGTTTCAAATTTTAGTTTATTGTTTGCTAAAATATACCAATTTGAAAATAACACCATTAAGTCAATAATTGTCTTTCTCAGCAATTTATCTCAAGTCCACAGACAAGACTTATCTAACTGCTCTGAATTACAGAGCATCATTTTAATAGTTATTCTGATAAATAACTCTGTCAATAAATTAGTGAATGTCCTAATTGAAATTATGAAAATAGACACACAGAAGAAAATATCACGGTGATATAGCTGCTCATGATGTGGACTGCCCTAGCTTCAAAGTAGGAATCTTGAGTTGAAGGGTGATGATCATATTGTCTTCTATGCTGGACCTGAGCTGTAACAGTAACCAGAGTGACATTCAAAACCCTAGCTTCAATTTTAATTTTTGGAAATAGTGACTTACACAATGTTTTAGTTTTAGATTACAAAGTATATGTGTATGGAGTCTCAGAAGAATATATTTGGGTCGTAGTTAGCCACACAAACTCAGATAGTCTCTGAACTCATAAATATGCTTTTGTGGCATCACGGCCATACGGTTGCAAAATTATCTTCCTTAAGAGGAAAGAGGGCTTCCCTCGTGGCTCAGACGGTAAAGAATCTGCCTGCAATGCGGGAGACCCAGCTTTGATCCCTGGTCGGGAAGATCCCCTGGAGGAGGGAATGGCAACCCACTCCAGTATTCTTGCCTGGAGAATTCCATGGAGAAAGGAGCCTGGTGGGCTAAAGTCCATGGGGTCACAAAAAAATCGGACACGACTGAGTGACTAACACACACTTTAGAAGCAAAGATGTGTTTGCTCATTGTTTCTGTCACAGAAACTGATATTATAAAAACAGGTGTAAAAGAGGCTTTTTATCCTCTTGACAGTCTTTACTATGCTCATTTGTTTCTGCAATGGAGAAGTCTATACAATAAACACAAAAACTGTGAAAATCCTTGCTGTTTTGGCTAGATAATAACAACTGTTATTATTACTAGTCCTGCCGTCACAGTCACCACAAAGACAGTTTAATTTATGCCAGGCATTGTGTTAGGTAATTTAAACCTGTGGTATCATTTTATCAGCCCAACAAACCAACGGGTAGGCATTGCCTCCAGTTTACACCTAAGGAACCTGATGTTACAGCTGGCGCATCTGTCAGTCCCTGCGGAAGGAACTATATACGGAGTGGTGGGCAGCGTTAGGGGAATCAGTGTGGGTGCTAAACATCAAGCAGGCACACGGGGAGAGAAGGGCATTATCTGAACCCCACGAACACTCGAACCAGAGAAAACGAGATAACCACACGAACAGGAGTTACGAGCGAGAGGAACATAGCCACTACCAGAACGGCTGGCAAGGAGCAGGGGAAACAGATGCCCACCATTGCACTTCTTTTCTTCTTCAGGCTCCATCTCATGCCTCTGAGCGGGCAGACCCAACCGGCAGCCCAGGAGCAAGGCAGCCTGGTGCAGAGCTTTTCGAGCTCAGGCTCCAGGAGCACAGAGGAGGGCAGAGAGGGGCAAGCAGAAAAAATCACCAAAGATGGTTCCACACCGTGGGACTTAGTCGCAGAGCTAGAGTTCAAGTGAAGCTTTTTCTTCCTCCAAAAACCACACTCTTGCCCTCCATGTATAATTAAAGGCTCATAAAAGATTTAGATTGGACAATGATCTGGAAAGAAATCAGAGAAAACAAGAGAAGGGAAAACCAGAACTATTCATAAATGTTCCCTCTGCTTTCTCATCCTAAGAAGTGGAGACATTTTCTATGTTTAAAACTCCTTTCCTCTGAAGAAGCTACAAAGAAGACAACCACAATGATGATGATTAGAAAGACAGATGGCATTTAGATAGATAGATGGCATTCTGGCATTTAGAATTTTGTAAACAGAACCGCTATATGTTACCTAATGCAGATTACATTTAGATTTCTTAAATTTAAAAATAAAAGAAAACATCTCAGTTACATGTGCCTTACAGGAAAGTGCTGTTGAATCACACTTGCTGAGTAAAACATCTGATACTATATGGCCCCTGTGGACCCTGAGGAAAGAGTGTGAGGCATGGGGAAATCAGTGTGAACTGCTCAGGATGTTTGAAAGCTAAATGCTTAGCTTTTACATATAAATGATTGCAGAATGCTTTTATTATATCACTAGATTTGTTTGTTTTTATTTATAAATCTCTACTTATTCATGTTTTACTAGATAAAAACCACACAGTAATACCCTTTTATTCTGACTTCTTCATATATATTATTTTAAAAATTCCAATTTTGTTAGTCCTGATGGAGTAAGTTCTTTATAAATAAAGGAATTTTTTTTTCTCAGTTAGTATTTATTGACCACCTACTGTGGATCAGTCATTATTCAAGTCACTAGGAGTCCTGTAGTAAATAAATCAATCATAAATTCCTGTTCTCATTCTCATGGGTAGATAAACAATAATGAAGTAAATAAATAAGTAGTATAATTTATTGTGATAAATGATGAGGGATGAAATCAAGCAGACCAAATAGAGAAGAGGGATTAAAAGTGCCAGGGGTAAAGTATTTTCATTTCCCTTAAATATTTAGGGGGAAAAAAAGTAAATAGTAATTTTGTAAAACTGTGATCAACATATCATAACATGTACTTTTATGCATTATCAAATGAAAAACCACCTTTCTTTTTTTTATTATTAGTTGGAGGCTAATTACTTCACAACATTTCAGTGGGTTTTGTCATACATTGATATGAATCAGCCATAGATTTACACGTATTCCCCATCCTGATCCCCCCTCCCACCTCCCTCTCCACCCGATTCCTCTGGGTCTTCCAAGTGCACCAGGCCCGAGCACTTGTCTCATGCATCCCACCTGGGCTGGTGATCTGTTTCACCATAGATAGTATACATGCTGTTCTTTTGAAATATCCCACCCTCACATTCTCCCACAGAGTTCAAAAGTCTGTTCTGTATTTCTGTCTCTCTTTTTCTGTTCTGCATATAGGGTTATCGTTATCACCTTTCTAAATTGCATATACATGTGTCAGTATGCTGTAATGTTCTTTATCTTTCTGGCTTACTTCACTCTGTATAAGGGGCTCCAGCTTCATCCATCTCATTAGGACTGGTTCAAATGAATTCTTTTTAACGGCTGAGTAATATTCCATGGTGTATATGTACCACAGCTTCCTTATCCATTCATCTGCTGATGGGCATCTAGGTTGCTTCCATGTCCTGGCTATTATAAACAGTGCTGTGATGAACATTGGGGTGCACATGTCTCTTTCAGATCTGGTTTCCTCAGTATGTATGCCCAGAAGTGGGATTGCTGGGTCATATGGTAGTTCTATTTCCAGTTTTTTAAGAAATCTCCACACTGTTTTCCATAGTGGCTGTACTAGTTTGCATTCCCACCAACAGTGTAAGAGGGTTCCCTTTTCTCCACACCCTCTCCAGCATTTATTGCTTGTAGACTTTTGGGTAGCAGCCATCCTGACTGGCGTGTAATGATACCTCATTGTGGTTTTGATTTGCATTTCTCTAATAATGAGTGATGTTGAACATCTTTTCATGTGTTAGTTAGCCATCTGTATGTCTTCTTTGGAGAAATGTCTGTGTAGTTCTTTGGCCCATTTTTTGATTGGGTCATTTATTTTTCTGGAATTGAGCTGCAGGAGTTGCTTGTATATTTTTGAGATTAATCCTTTGTCTGTTTCTTCATTTGCTATTATTTTCTCCCAATCTGAGGGCTGTCTTTTCACCTGACTTCTACTTTCCTTTGTAGTGCAAAAGCTTTTAAGTTTCATTAGGTCCCATTTGTTTAGTTTTTGTTTTGTTTCCAATATTCTGGGAGGTGGGTCATAAAGGATCTTGCTGTGATTTATGCCGGAGAGTGTTTTGACTATGTTCTCCTCTAGGAGTTTTATAGTTTCTGGTCTTACATTTAGATCTTTAATCCATTTTGAGTTTATTTTTGTGTATGGTGTTAGAAAGTGTTCTAGTTTCATTCTTTTACAAGTGGTTGACCAGTTTTCCCAGCACCACTTGTTAAAGAGGTTGTCTTTTTTCCATTGTATATCCTTGCCTCCTTTGTCAAAGATAAGGTGTCCATAGGTTCGTGGATTTATCTCTGGGCTTTCTATTCTGTTCCATTGATCTATATTTCTGTCTTTGTGCCAGTACCATACTGTCTTGATGACTGTGGCTTTGTAGTAGAGTCTGAAGTCAGGCAGGTTGATTCCTCCAGTTCCATTCTTCTTTCTCAAGATTACTTTGGCTATTCGAGGTTCTTTGTATTTCCATACAAATTGTGAAATTCTTTGGTCTAGTTCTGTGAAAAATACCGTTGGTAGCTTGATAGGGATTGCATTGAATCTATAGATTGCTTTGGGTAGAATAGCCATTTTGACAATATTGATTCTTCCAATCCATGAACACGGTATGTTTCTCCATCTGTTTGTGTCCTCTTTGATTTCTTTCATCAGTGTTTTATAGTTTTCTATGTATAGGTCTTTTGTTTCTTTAGGTGGATATACTCCTAAATATTTTATTCTTTTTGTTGCATTGGTGAATGGTATTGTTTCTTTAATTTCTCTTTCTGTTTTTTCATTGTTAGTATATAGAAATGCAAGGGATTTCTGTGTGTTAATTTTATATCCTGCAACTTTACTGTATTCATTGATTAGCTCTAGTAATTTTCTGGAAGAGTCTTTAGGGTTTTCTATGTAGAGGATCATGTCATCTGCAAACAGCGAAAGTTTCACTTCTTCTTTTCCTATCTGGATTCCTTTTACTTCTTTTTCTGCTCTGATTGCTGTGGCCAAAACTTCCAACACTTTGTTGAATAGTAGTGGTGAGAGTGGGCACCTTTGTCTTGTTCCTGATTTCAGGGGAAATGCTTTCAATTTTTCACCATTGAGGGTGATGCTTGCTGTGGGTTTGTCATATATAGCTTTTATTATGTTGAGGTATGTTCCTTCTATTCCTGCTTTTTGGAGAGTTTTAATCATAAATGAGTGTTGAATTTTGTCAAAGGCTTTCTCTGCATCTATTGAGATAATCATATGAAAACCACCTTTCTTAATCTGTCCTTAATTTTATCAGAAATTCGAGTCTGAAGTCTATATGAACTTAAAGCAATATTTTCCTTTTACTCCTGAGAAACTTTTTTTTTAGATTAATCTCTCTATGAATATTCTTTCATGCCACTGTGTTATATCAGTTAGCTAGTCTAACTTTTTAAAAACTAGGATAGTGTTATAAATAACAACCAGTATTTCACTTTAGAGTATCTTGTTTTTTAAGATTAGAGATTTAAAATTTTATTTTACAAATCAATGCTTTTATTGTATTTCTTCTCTCTTTTTTTATGGAGGGGCACAATTGCCAAATATATCAGAGACAAAAGAATAAGTATGTAATTAATTAAATTTTAGAACAATAATTTAATTTTGGATTTGTACAAATGATTTTAGGAAAAACACAGGTTAAGAATATTCTGCTTCACCACTTGCAGACCCATTTCACTTGTGTAAAGATGCTTTTTAGAAAAATTCTCTCTAGAGATATTGTAAAACCAATGTCCATGTTGGATCTTGAACTGGAGTGGTTTTAAACAGTGATCCCTCAGATTAATAACTTGTATTATTCAATAAAAATTTAGAAGCACCAAAGCAATATTAGACAATAATGTAATATATAAGAGCAAATAATTCATTTGTTGAAAGAGTGTTTGAGTCTGTGTTTGAATCTAACCTCTGATACTTAACAGCTGAGTAATTGAGTAAGCAAAGTAATTTTTCAAGTCTATTTTATCAATATAAAACGAGAGTAAGGGTACCTGATCATAGTGCTGTTGTTAGGATTAAATGAGATAATGCATATAAATTACTAAACCTAAGTTTTGGTTTACATTGTCTACCGAGTGTTGACTCTTATTATGATAATCTGAACTGGTGAGGAAAGTAGCATTTTGCTAATACTGTTCACAATATTCCTAGGAAAGAAAGTGAACTTTTAAAATCAGCCTTTTCAGCACAAATATAAACTGTGTCAACCGTATTTAGAATTATAGGCAAAAAGCAGACATGAGAGAAATGCAGTTCTCAAGGGATTTATGTGAAATTGCAGAACATCTATATTAAATAATCTCAGCACCTCTCTTCTTGGAGAAAAAATGTAAATCTCATAGAAAAGCAAACTCTTCTTTCTTTGCCAGTGCTCAAAAAGAATCACATCCAAGTAAAAATGCCAAGTACAGTAGTTATGTGCAATTAAGTTTCAAGAATAGGAGAATTAAATGATTCATCTGGGTGTAGTAAAATCTCTGTGCCTCATATGGTACACTTAAATAAAATCAATAACAGCCAGCAAACTAGTGCATAGATAGGAAAGGAAAATCAACATCTAAGAGAGATCTACAGAAGACACTGAATCAGTCAGTCAGTTCAGTTGCTCAGTCATGGCTGACTCCTTGTGACCCCATGGACTGCAGCACACCAGGCCCCCCTGTCCATCACCAACTCCCGGAGTTTACTCAAACTCAGGTCCATCGAGTTGGTGATGCCATCCAACCATCTCATCCTCTGTCATCCCCTTCTCCTCCTGCCTTCAATCTTTCTCAGCATTAGGATCTTTTCCAATGAGTCAGTTCTTTCACATCAGGTGGCCAAACTATTGGAGTTTCAGCTTCAACATCAGTCCTTCCAATGAACACCCAGGACTGATCTTTAGGATGGACTAGTTGGATTTCCTTTGCAGTCCAAGGGACTCGCAAGAGTCTTCTCCAACACCACAGTTCAAAAGCATCAATTCTTTGGTGCTCAGCTTTCTTTATAGTCCAACTCTCACATCCATACATGACTACTGGAAAAACAATAGCCTTGACTAGACGGACAATTTGTTGGCAAAGTAGTGTCCTTGCTTTTTAATATGCTGTCTAGGTTGGTCATAGCTTTTGTTCCAAGGAGCAAGCATCTTTTAATTTCATGGTAACATTTGGCATAGGGACAGGGCCCAAGAAGGCAGCTCGGGGCATCAGCCATTGGATAGGAATCAGGGCTGCAGCATCTGACTGTGAGTTTGTCCACAGAAGAACAGAGGGGAGGCGCTGGCTCTGTTGTGGTCATCAGCTGAGCATCTCCAGTATGGCCTGCAGAGTGGGAGTTCATTTGCTGGCAGACACTAGGTCTGGAGGCCTAATGATGACAGGTTCAAAGAGGACACTGGATAACATGTCCTAATGGCATGTTTAGAAGGCAGTGGATTTCATAGTAATTTTACTTTTTTCTCTGTACACTTTTATATAGGATCCTTCAGCTAAATTTTACTCTTCCATTTTTCTTTTATCAGAACCTCGTCTAAATTCTAGACACATGGAAATTGATTCCTATAGGAGGGCAACTTAATATAAAAAATTCTGGGTCCTCATTTAAAAATACATTTTAGACACTAAAATATTTAACTGGCAGGGAATTTGAGCATGTTTATTTTAAACATTTATGGATTTAAATGTTTAGTAATACATCTTGCCTGATGTCCTCAGCTTGATGAGATCACTCAGAAGGCCTGGCCATATTTTAAAGAAATGTTCAGTCTTAGGACACAGTGATATGACAGGTGTCTGGCAGCCTTGACTTTGAATATGACCTCCACCACCTTTTAACTTTGGAGTCATGAACCCATTTCTTTACCTCTTCCAATCTCACAATTTTTCATTTTTGCCTGTCTAAATAGTATGATTTCTCTCATTAAGTGTGATAGTACACTTAAAATCTTTATTGATTGTCTAACACAATTAGTAAACTGTATTATTTTCACTAAAAACAGTAAGTTGCTTTTAGGATCTGAAGCAACAATAAAAAATACAAGAGAGAATACAGTTGTATCAAATTACATGATTTGCATTTAGGTATTCAAAGAAAAGTAATACATGAAAAATGTGCCTGTGGAGCCCATCTCATGCCTGTGATGTTCACTCACTGTAGTTTAATGTGTTGAAAAGATCACCTAAGGGATATTTTACTACAGCTAATACCTGTATGGTTTTCCTGGTGGCTCAGTGGTAAAGAACCCGCCTCCCAATGAAGGAGATTAGGGTTCAGTCCCTAGGTCATGGAGATCCCCTGGAGAAGGAAATGGCAATCCACTCCAGTATTCTTGCCTGGAAAATATCATGGACAGAGGAGCCTGGAGAGCTACAGTCTATGGGATCGCAAAAGTGTCAGACATGACCTAACGACTTAACAACACACCTGTATAATTTTCTCTCCTTCAGATTCCTTGGCTTCTACAATGAATTGGAAAACACAAAAATCACGCTTGTGTTCTCTTAATATCCTAAGCGAGAAGTGAGATATTCAGCACATCTCAATCTCCTCTATCTTTTCCAAGTCTCGATTCATGGTGAGCATAGTATCTGCTGCATACACACATTTTCCCACAAACCAGCATACCCTCAGGGTATGAAAACCTTTTCAGAGATATGCAGGCATCTGCTGTGCTGCTTTTGGTTTCTCTCTCCCCCTCCTTTTCTGGCATTTCCAATCTCATTCTTTGGGCTCCCCTCTCTCGCTCTCCTTTTGGCATGTTTGTCTAAGGTTTGTGTCTAGACTCTAGTTAACCTTGGCATTCCTTTCAGGATTTGAGTTCTTGGTGCCTTTCATCCTTACTTAGAAGCTGCCTGGCTGTGGCTGCCTTCCCAACCCCACCTCTCCAAAGAAGAATCAGACAGTAAGGTTGTAAGAAGTGAATTTAGTATTACTATTGCACAAGGAATTTGATTTGTTTTTGGCTGCAACTTAAATCTTGTAAAAGGCTCTAATTCCAGTATTCCATTTAAAGCTTTTAGCTGCTCCTATCATCACAATAACTGATACACTACAGATATTTTCCTTACAAAGTTTCAATAATTTTGGTGTCCTGTATAAAAGGGACTTTAATGGCACAAGGTTGATACTCAGGGGAGAAAAAGTTTCTGTGATGATTAATTTGAGGAAATGAAATAATATTTAACTAGCAGTAAGAATTCTGCTTTAGAGTTAGAGAATGGCCCTGGGGAATCCAGCTGACATGTCTAATGTGCAATATATGATTTTTTACAAGTTACTCTACTTCTGAAGGTATCAAGGTCTCTTGTTTGATGAACATTCTATAAATACATAGACAATAAATTCTCTCAGACTGTTCACAGATCAAAAAATTCTGTACAAAAAAGCAAATAGGGGATGGTTTAATTTGTGGAAAATTTAGTATTCACTTTATGCTAACGGTGAAATGCAATGAGTGCATCAGAAAAAGTACAATTTGAAATTTAGCTCTTAGTAATTATTCTTGTTTATTATAGCCTCTTTTTACTATAGGTATTGAGAAACAGAAATAAAGACCTTCCCAATTAGTGTGATACTTTTGGTTCCTAGGGAAGCACGGTTGAGGAAATACTTGTCCTGTAATATAGTTGAATTGTATAGAAGCAATGTGTACTGTTTTACTAGGCTATCAGTTATTAGTATTTACCTAGCTTCTCCACTAGACAAATAACTGTTACAACAATTCCAGAGTTGAATTTTCAGTGTTTTCACAATCTGTTTTTCCTCCTGGCTCTATCTCCAGCCTATTTAAGATGCTTTATCAAAACAAAGAAACAACTAAGTAATGAAAGAGAGTAACTAAATCAACAAGAAATTGATCAGTCATTAGATCCTGTTGAGTACAAGTTGGAGAAAAAACATAAACATGTGTTTTTACCATCCTCATCATTCAAGGTGCGATATAACATGATGACTATGAATTCAGGCTTTGGAACCAGATTTCTAGGGTTGGAATTCCAGGTTTGTCATGTGCTAGCTCTGTGATCTACAGCAGGTTAAGTATTCTGTGCTCTCAGTTTCCCCATTTACAAAATAGGTAAAACCATTGAACATAGCTCAGAGGGTTGATATGGGATTAAGTGTAAATTTTTAAAATAGTTTTGATACTTTAAATTGATACTTTCTGTGTAAATTGTGCTTAATAATCTGGAAAACCATATACATATATATATTTGGTCTCCATTTATAACTATAGAATATATATGCATATATATATTATATATATAATTTATACTATATTTATATTATATTTATAATATATATAATTTATAATATATATTTATATTATATTTATAATATATATAAATATATTTATATATATTATATATATAATTTATAATATATATTTATATTTATATATATAATTTATATATTTATATATATAATTTATATATTTATATATATAATTTATATATTATATATAATATAATTTATAATACATATTTATATTATATTTATAATATGTATATATATATAATTTATATATATATAAATTATATACATATATAATGACCTCTGTTCTGGTATTTAACCAGGAACAAACACATGTATATTAATATTTTAGCTACAGCTGGTTTAGATTGACTTTGAGAGCTGCTTGTTAAATTCTTAGAAATGTGAGTCAATTGATATAACATTGGTAACTATTGGCCATGGTGAATTTCACACCATGAAAATCAGAAATTGGCCAGTAAATGCTACAAATCATCCCCGTCCCCAGGGAACTGGTTGTTAAATATTCCCAGACATCACTAGCTATTTTAATGTTTTATAATTCTTTCTTTCATTGAATATTTGCTGAGTATCTGCTGTGTTCTATGTGCTGCAATGCATGGCTAACAAGAAAAGCATGTATAGTGGCTGATGAGAGCAGACAATCCTTTGCTATTTTAAACAGATTTATTACAGTAGCATACAAAAGTAAGCAATTTTTAAAATTTCAGTTTTGTATAATGTTTTTCTTTTTCTCATGACCTTATCCCAAAATGGATTAAAGATCTAAATGTAAGACCAGAAACTATAAAACTCCTAGAGGAGAACATAGGCAAAACACTCTCCGACATAAATCACAGCAAGATCCTCTATGACCCACCTCCCAGAATATTGGAAATAAAAGCAAAACTAAACAAATGGGACCTAATGAAACTTAAAAGCTTTTGCACTACAAAGGAAAGTAGAAGTCAGGTGAAAAGACAGCCCTCAGATTGGGAGAAAATAATAGCAAATGAAGAAACAGACAAAGGATTAATCTCAAAAATATACAAGCAACTCCTGCAGCTCAATTCCAGAAAAATAAATGACCCAATCAAAAAATGGGCCAAAGAACTACACAGACATTTCTCCAAAGAAGACATACAGATGGCTAACAAACACATGAAAAGATGCTCAACATCACTCATTATTAGAGAAATGCAAATCAAAACCACAATGAGGTACCATTACACGCCAGTCAGGATGGCTGCTATCCAAAAGTCTACAAGCAATAAATGCTGGAGAGGGTGTGGAGAAAAGGGAACCCTCTTACACTGTTGGTGGGAATGCAAACTAGTACAGCCACTATGGAAAACAGTGTGGAGATTTCTTAAAAAACTGGAAATAGAACTGCCATATGACCCAGCAATCCCACTTCTGGGCATACACACTGAGGAAACCAGATCTGAAAGAGACACGTGCACCCCAATGTTCATTGCAGCACTGTTTATAATAGCCAGGACCTGGAAGCAACCTAGATGCCCATCAGCAGATGAATGGATAAGGAAGCTGTGGTACATATACACCATGGAATATTACTCAGCCATTAAAAAGAATTCATTTGAACCAGTCCTAATGAGATGGATGAAGCTGGAGCCCCTTATACAGAGTGAAGTAAGCCAGAAAGATAAAGAACATTACAGCATACTGACACATGTATATGGAATTTAGAAAGGTGATAACGATAACCCTATATGCAAAACAGAAAAAGAGACACAGAAATACAGAACAGACTTTTGATCTCTGTGGGAGAAGGTGAGGGTGGGATATTTCAAAAGAACAGCATGTATACTATCTATGGTGAAACAGATCACCAGCCCAGGTGGGATGCATGAGACAAGTGCTCGGGCCTGGTGCACTGGGAGGACCCAGAGGAATCGGGTGGAGAGGGAGGTGGGAGTGGGGATTGGGATGGGGAATACATGTAAATCCATGGCTGATTCATATCAATGTATGACAAAACCCACTGAAATGTTGTGAAGTGATTGGCCTCCAACTAATAAAAAAATAATAATAATAAAAAAAATAATAAAAAAATAAAAATAAAAAAAAGAACAAGTCGTTAAGATATGGTCCAAAAGAATAAAAACCTGATATTGGAACTCCCACTAGAATTTGTGGCTTATTTACCACAAATGTCCAGCCTAAGCAGACTGCCTGACACATGTCAAATAAATAATAAATATTAATTGAATAAAAGAAATTAACACAGCATCTTTTTTCCCTCTGCAAAAGCTGGAGGGTCTGAGTTGATTTAGAGGTACCTGTCACAGGTCTAGTATGACTGAGTGATTATGCTTTATGTTAATTAAATGTTTCTGTTTCTCTGCATACTACCAAGCGTTGATTAAAAAGTTACCCGCATAACACCTAAAGTAAATTCCCTAAATTTAGAAATTAGTAGTAGATTACATTGTTTCAATGTAAACAGTTTAACAATTTAATGATCAACATATGCTGTTGTTAGAACTTGACCTGAAAAAAATCCTCACAAAATATTATGAGGTAGGTAGATTATGGTCCCTTTGTTACTCAGTTCAGTTCAGTCACTCAGTCGTGTCTGACTCTGTGACCCCATGAACTGCAGCAAGCCAGGGCTTCCCTGCTCATCACCAACTCCTGGAGCCTACTCATACTCATGTGCATTGTGTAGGTGATGCCATCCAACCATCTAATCCTCTGTCATCCCCTTCTCCTCCCTCCTTCAATCTTTCCCAGCATCAGGGTCTTTTCCAATGAGTTGGTTCTTTGCATAACGTGGCCAAAGTACCGGAGTGTCAGCTTCAGCATCAGTCCTTCCAATGAATATTCAGGACTCATTTCCTTTAAGATTGACTGGCTGGATCTCCTTGCAGTCCACGGGACTCTCAAGAGTCTTCTCCAACACCATAGTTCAAAAACATCAATTCTTTGATGCTTAGCTATTTTTATAGTCCAACTCTCACATCCATATATGACTACTGGAAGAACCATAGCTTTGAGTAGATGGACTTTTGCTGGTTACTAATGAAGGAATAAAAAACAAAGTGAGCCTAACTTACTCTAAATTACACTTCTTGGGATGGTGTTAAGATATTGAATTGAACAGTTATGTGTGCAACTAGGGGCTTCCCCAGTAGCACCAGTGGTACGGAACCTGCCTGCCAATGCAGGAGATGCAGGAGACGTGGGTTTGATCCCTGGATCAGGAAGATCCCCTGGAGGAGGGCACGGCAGCACACTCCACTATTCTTGAGTGGAGAATCCCATGGACAGAGGAGCCCTGGCAGGCTACAGTTCTTATGGTCGCAAAGAGTCACATGACTGAAGCACCTTAGCACAGTACCGTAAAGCACAGGTATGCAACTAATGTAATTTTCATTATATTACTGCAGCTTGATTTATTTCATATGTATTTACATGTTTTTCTTTCATAGTAGGGATTTTACTCTACTTAAAGCAAATTAATTCCTGTAAGCAGACCACTTGCATGAGTTGATATTTTCTGTTTACAGCAAATAATAAAACAGTACCTGTCCCTTACCCAAGGCAATCTATAAGTAACCCAGTTTTATCTGAACTGCATCAACTGTTCAAAGCTGACTTAGAGGAAAACTGACTCAGATTGTTGGGAAATCAAACAGAACATGTTCAGAACTGTCCCTTTGGGTTGAAAGCTGCTAAAAGTTAGCTGGCTAGTCAGTGACATTGTCAGTTAATCTTATGCTGTAAATAGCAAGGGATTCTTTGGTTCTTTTGTCTCGAGGATAGATTATAAGGAAGGAAGTGATGTTATAAAACATGTTATTCACCTACTCAAACCTTTAATGTCTTTGCTAGTTTCTAGAGTAGGGTGCATTTATTTATTTTTTGTTTGTTTTAAACCCATGACCTTTTAATTTGTATTTGAAATTGTGTTTTATAAATTTAATGATGACTTATTCAAGGAGTACTATTACTGCTACTCCTAATGTTGCTAACAATAGCTAAGTCACATTCTTTTATTCTCCATGACGGGAATGATTTTTCCTTAAACGTCACTTTTCTAAATTCTGCCCATTCTTTTCCAAGCCCTTATTGTATGATACCCTATCCAGGGGACCTCCCTTCCTCAGGTGGAAGGGGACATCCCTCCCTCCCCACCCTAGGGCTCCTGTGGCATTCCACCTCAGGTAGAGTTGGCTCTTTTCACTCTCAGCTACTGTTGATAAGTGTTTGCAAAAATATGTCCCTCATTAACATCAGCATTTGGAAGTAGGGACCATGACTTACTGTGTTTTTCTCTCCCAAAGCAGACTTTAGTAAAGCCAAAGGAACATTTTCAAGCAATTAGAGCTGACCAGCAGTGAAAAGACTATATTTTTTTCACCCAAATTATTTCAGAAAGGAAAAGATTGCTGTCTGCCAGTGACATTTTAGTAAGAATGACTCCAGATGATCTCTGAGTTCCCTTACAACTTCAATATCATGTGGCCATTTGACCTTTAGAGAGTCAAGATGAGGAAAGCAACTTTAATGAACTAGTTTAAATTATCCTTTAAAACTATGCACATTATTTACATAAAACTGGAGCAAGAGTTAAGATGAGGGAAGTTTAGGAACTAATCCATAGAGGATCAATAAACAAGTAGACATAAAGGTGAAAGAGTATTTAAAAAAGAAAAAAGACCAATTCCATGCTTCTTTACTGTTGACAGCAAACCTGTTATTTTTTATTTTACCAAAATGTTTTCTAGCACTGAGCAGATGTAGTCCAAAATATCATAAGAAGAATACAGTAACTGAATACTAATATATATGAATAAGTAGAAGTAGAAACATTTTATTTTGGATGTTGTGGGGGTTTTTTCTTTAATTTTAATAATTTCAAAATGAAAATATGTTCATTTGTAACATCTAAAACTCAGATAAAGAGAACAGATCAGTGGTTACCAGAAGTAGTTACCACCAGTGAAGGTGATCAAACAATACAAACTTTCAGTTAAAAGATAAATAAATCTTGAGGCTATAATATACAACCTAGTAACTATAGTTAGTAATACTATATAGTATATTTGAAAGTTCCTAAGAGAGTAGATCTTAAAAGCTCTACTTTTTGTGTAACTAAGTTAGTTACACAAACTGTAACTATATGTGCTGACGGATATTAACTGGACTTATTGAGGTGATCATTTCAAAACGTGTATAAACACTGAATCATTGTTGTATACCTAAAACTAATAACATCTTATATGCCGATTATATCTCAACAAAAGAACTCACAAATCAGGAAGAACTGATCTCTGAAGACGTCATTAGGAAAGCATTAAAAATACATTTCATAACATTCAAAATGGGTTTAATATATACTTAATAAGCTTATGTAAATACTAAATATGTTAATCACTAGGTTAATGATTATTTTAACTTTTGGGAAAAAACTATTCAAAGTGCACAAGTTAAAGGACAATGTTTTCGAGATGTCCAGAATCACCTCTCACTCCATATCTAAAGACAATGAAGCTCATAGCACTCGTCCCCCAATTTTCACATGATGAGTTTATTTCCCACACTAAACTTTGATCTTGTCAAGTGAGGGAAGGGTGGATATTTATATTATATTTCATTACCTAAAATATATATATCTCTGAGGTTATTGCTGTTGTCGGTTTTCAGGAATTAATAAGATAAAAAACAAGTCCATTGTAATCTTAAAAATATATTAATGAAATCATTTTTGTAAGTTAATATTATACACATGATGTGTATGTAAGACATGCATGCAAGGTCACTTCACTCATGTCCGACTCTGTGATTTCATGGACTGTAGCCTTCCAGGCTCCTCTGTCCATGGGGTTCTCCAGCCAAGAATACTAGAGTGGGTTGCCATGCCTTCCTCCAGGGGATCTTCCCAATCCAAGGATTGAACCCGTGTCTCTATGTCGCCTGCATTGGCAGGCTCATTCTTAACCACTGGTGCTACCTGGGAAGCCTGTATGTAAGACAGTGGACTAAAGATATTATTTTATAAATAAACAACAACTGTTTTACATAAAGCATCTTAACCTTTGGAAAAGCAAAAAAAATATTAATATTTACCAGGATGAGCATTTTTTTATATACTATATTCTTCCTATATTCACATTATTTTACTTATGTATATTTACTGTATTAAAACAAGGAAATAATTGCACCTACATAATTTCAGTAGTTTGAAACTATCAAAAATCTAGCAATCAGGAAGTCTAAATAACTTGGATTTCATGGTAAAGGCACTAGAAGAAGTAAATCTCCCACATTTCATCCATAAGCACTTCAGTGCTTATTAGTCTACATCGACAGCATTGAAATGAATTTAATAATTTTGACCTATAGTTATTATGAAAACCCTTAATACTATGAAATTTTGCTTTATAAATTTTCATGAAAGTCAAAAGATTTTGTCTCATAGGAAAGAAAGAGTTCCACTGCAGAACAATGATGACATATAAAAGTCCAAAGCAAATTATGCTAAAAGCAAACTGTGAAATCCATTTCAAAAGACTAATATTAGTATAACAATGGTAAATGTGAACTTTCTGGCTTGTATTTTATGAAGAACATCAGTCTATCATTTGCAGAGGTCAGTATGATCTTTATAACATAGTGGAGTGCAAGATGACTAGATAATCTTACCCGCCTTCAATCTAAAAGGATAGATTCCTGTTAAAAGAAAGCGGACCTGCTAGTCATTCATACTCTAAGAACTTTATCATCTAAAAACCAGTGGCATACCAGGTTTTTTTTTTTTTTTTTGCTGCATTCTCAAGAGAATTGCTGCCTCGCAATACACTGTATGCAATTATTTATCATGGCCCTTTCTGTCTACATGCCCCAGTGTCTGCTTTTCCTCCCTACAAAGAGTTGTTCATTACTTTCATGGAATGGCATTACCTTTGCTGAATAGTAGATCCAGGTCTGTGAGTAATCTATTTCTGTGTGATTTCTTGCTTAAGGTTTATGTTTCTTTTTGTGTCCCATACTCATCCATTCCCATCATCTCCTTCATATTATTGTTATTTGTTGTTGTTGTTGTTCTGTCACTCAGTTGTGTCTGACTCTTTGCAATCCCATGGATTGCAGGATGCTGAGCTTCCCTGTCCTTCACCATCTCCTGGAGTGTGCTCAAACTCATGTCCATTGAGTCAGTGATGCCATCCAACTCTCTCATCCTCTGCTGCCCCCTTCTCCTCCTGCCTTCAATCTTTTCCAGCATCAGTCTTTTCCAATGACTCGGCTCTGCACATCAGGTGGCCAGAGTAGTGGAGCTTCAGCTTCAGCATCAATCTTTCAAGTGAATATTCAGGGTTGATTTCCTTTAGGATTCACTGGTTTGATCTCCTTGCTGTCCAAGGACTCACAACAGTCTTCTCCATCACCACAGTTTGAAAGCGTCAATTCTTTGGTGTTCAGCCTTCTTTATGGTCCAATTCTCACGTCTGTACCTGACTACTGAAAAGAAAACATAGCTTTAACTATATGGACCTTTGTTGGCAAGGTGATATCTCTGCTTTTTAATATACTATTTAGATTTGTCATAGCTTTTCTTTCAAGGAACATGCATCTTTTAATTTCATGGTTGCAGTCACCATCTGCAGTGGTTTGGGAGCCTGA
The DNA here is from genome assembly GCF_033118175.1 of Dama dama. Lineage (NCBI taxonomy): Eukaryota > Metazoa > Chordata > Mammalia > Artiodactyla > Cervidae > Dama > Dama dama. The sequence continues at coordinate 34,477,959 of NC_083708.1, read as the reverse complement.
GAAAATAAAGTCTGTCACTGTTTCCATTTTTTTCCCCCATCTATTTGCCATGAAATTATGGGACTGGATGCCATGATCTTAGTTTTTTAGGGTATTGAGTTTTAAGCCGGCTTTTTCACTCTCCTCTTTAGTTCCTGTTCACTTTCTGCCATTAGAGTGGTGTCATCTGCATATTTGAGGTTATTGATATTCCTGCTAGCATTCTTGATTCCTGCTTGACCTTCATCCAGGCTGGCATTTCACATATATCTTTTAAAAAGAAAGATTGAAAAGAAATATCTGGTAAATCAGCTTGAAGTCTACTACCCTCCACCTAATTGATAGGAATGTAGTCGTCTAGATAAAACAAGCCAAGTTAAAAGGCTTGTGCATGTGTATTAAAAATTAACTTGCAGATAAACATCCTAGGAATATGTAAACCAATTTGACTGTTTTGAATTTTAATGATTAATGCTTTTGAAAGTTTCAGTAGAATCCAAGAGGTTAGTATTCTGACACGGCTTACATTCAAATATTAAAAAAAAAAAAGGGTCATATGTGGTACAATAAAGTTAACACTCCTGGGAGATTTGTACTATGACTAACTGTAACTAGTGACAAAGAAGGTGATATTTTGGTTGCTTCCCAAAAAAGGTATACAAGTGAGAACAAACAAACAAAAAAACTCACAAAAATTACAGTATTATAGTTCACAGCAGCATTAACAATAAAATCAAGCTTTCCTCCAGTTTACTTATTTCAATATTTGACATAACTTACATTGAAAATATTTCTATTGAAGCTATTCCCTCTAGAGCTATTTTATCACATTCATCTCCTTATTTCTTTTTCTGACTGAATACTGATTGATGACAGGAAATCTGCCATTAAAATGGTTTTGGGGGGAAATGCATGCATCTTGGGAATTAGGTTAGGATATTGAGGAGGTAGCACTGCTTTTAGGGCAGAGCTTGTTATAGTGCAATCCATTCAAAAGCAGCCAGCCTGGAAATATCATGTGCTTGTTTATGGATGATGCTATGTAGTTTTACTGATTCATAATGGAGCTACAGCCTTTTTATTCTGACAGTTTAACACATAAAAGAAAAATAAAACTGCTGTGTGAGGACCTCCCTTACAAACAGCTTCACATTAAGATTCCGATCTACAGATTCACCATTCAGAGCTACAGGTTCTTATGTCTGGAAAAGTAAAACTTTCCCTTGAAGTAATAAAAGATTACAAAGAAGAGGAAGCAAGTTAAACTTGGAAATAAAAGTATGGTGAGTTATTTGATGCAGTGGTAAAGAATCCACGCCAAGGTAGGAGACACGAGTTCCATCTCTGGGTTGGGAAGATACCCGAGAGTAGGAAATGACAACTCACTCCAATATTCTTGCCTGGAAAATTCCAGGGACAGAGGAGGTGGTCTACAGTCCATGGGAGTCACAAACAGTCAGACACAACTGAGCACACACACATTATTTTTAAATAAAATTAACATTCTGTAAACTCTGCATGGTAATGTTATAGAATGCACAAATATATCTTTCTTTTTTAAAAAGTATTTAAATTATTTATTTTTTAATTAAAGGATAATTGCTTTATAGAACTTCGTTGTTTTTTGTCAAACCTCAACATGAATCAGCTATAGGTGTACACATATCCCCTCCACTTTGAACCTCCCTCCCGTCTCCCTCCCCATCCCACCCCTCTAGGTGGATACAGAGCCCCTGTTTGAGTTTCCTGAGCCAGACAGCAAATTTCCATCAGCTATATATTTCAAATATGATAATGTAAGTTTCCATGTTACTCTTTCCATACATCTCACCCTACCTCCCCTCTCCCCATGTCCATAAGTCTATTCTCTATGTCTGTTTCTCCACTGCTAACCTGTAAATAAATTCTTCAGTACCATTTTTCTAGATTTTGTATTTAGAATGCAATATTTATCTTTCTCTTTGACTTACTTCACTCTGTATAATAGGTTCTAGGTTCATCCACCTCATCCACCTCAAATGCATTCCTTTTTATGGCTGAGTAATATTCCAGTGTGTACATGTACCACTACTTCTTTATCCATTCATCTGTTGATGGACATCTGGGTTGCTTCCATGTTCTTGCTATTGTAAATAGTGCTACAGTGAACAATGGGATACATGTGTCTTTTTCAATTTTGGTTTCCTCAGGGTATATGCCTAGGAGTGGGATTGCTGGGTCATATGTTGGTTTTATTCCTAGTTTTTTAAGGAATTTCCATACTGTCTTCCATAGTGGCTGTATCAATTTACATTCCCACCAACAGTGCAAGAGTGTTCCCTTTTCTCCACACCCTCTCCAGCATTTATTGTTTGTAGACTTTTTGATGATGGCCATTCTGACTGGTGTGAGGTGATATCTCATTGTGGTTTTGATTTGCATTTCTCTAATAATTAGTGATGTTGAGCATCTTTTCATGTGTCTGGTAGCCATCTATATGTCTTCTTTGGAGAAATGTCTGTTTAGGTCTTTTACCTACTTTTTGATTGGGTTGTTTGTTTTTCTGGTATTGAGTTGTATGAGCTGCTTGTATATTTTGGAAATTAATCCTTCGTCAAGTGTCTCATTTGCTACTATTTTCTTCCATTCTGAGGGTTGTCTTTTCACCTTGCTTATAGTTTCCTTTGCTGTGCAGAAGCTTTTAAATTTAATTAGGTCCCACTTGTTTACTTTTGTTTTTATTACCATTACTCTAGGAGGTGGATCATAGATGATCTTGCTTTGATTTATGTCATTAAGTGTTCTGCCTATGTTTTCCTCTAAGAGTTTTACAGTTTCTGGTCTTCCATTTAGGTCTTTAATCCATTTTGAGTTTATCTTTGTGTATGGTGTTAGGAAGTGTTCTAATTTCATTCTTTTACATGTAGCTGTCCAGTTTTCCCAGCACCATTTATTAAAGAGGATGTCTTTGTCCCATTATATATTCTTGCCTCTGTCAAAGATAAGGTACCCATAGGTACATGGGTTTATTTCTGGGCTTACAGAATGCACAAATATATCTTTATCTGCAGAGTAAAAATCAAAATATGATCACCTATACATTGTTGCATACTTTCCACAAAAATGCCATCAGCACACTGATTAGAATGTACAAGATCCCCAAAGAGCATGAGTGCTTTTTGCATTGCAGCCTGTAAGCCCAACTTGTAATAAGAGACAAGTCACATTAATAGCTTTATCAAAAAGGGGGAAATAGCACTTAGAGATGCAAAACATCATTTTGAGGTTTTCCAGGTACCATAATGATAGTTTTTCTTACTACTGAATATTCATGACACCTCATAAAACTAATGATAAACATAAAAATTGATGTGAACGTTTGACTAATCTGCTCTTATTTGTTTGGAAGAGCTGTCGTAATTGCCTGGTTTGTAAATTAAACATCTGCTATGGGAATAAACAAAAACATAACTGAGCATATTCAAATAAATTGAATTCACTCTGGTTCCATAAATTTTATTATATGGGCTCATCAATTTTATTACACCTGAGCACAGCATTGCCACCAAAGTCAATGCATTTTTAGGTGTCCTATTTGTACAAAAAAAAAAAAATTTTCTGTATCTAATAAAGTGCACATATTAGTTAGATTATTTTTAAAGGAGTGTTTCAATAGCAGAGCTCAGCTCAATTGATTGAAACCACTCACCATGTTCTTTGAACATGAGCTGAAGTTCCACTACTTGCTCCTTGAGAATTTCAGCAGCCCATTCAAATCATCTCTGCATCACAGCAGCACATGTCAAACAAGATAATCATTTCACTTTAGCAAAATTAATCTGTCTGATGCTTGGCATAGCCATATTTGTTAAATTTCTAAGCCATAAAGATGAAACATATTGCAGAACAACTAACCAGATCAAGGGCCACAATGAAAGAAACCAAGAAGCAGACTTGCTAAAATGCGGAAGTCATACCTCTGATGTAACTATATGTATTTTTTTCTTCTGTAGCTAATCCTTGATGCTGCAGAGTACTAAAGTAATTCACATTAATATTTCAATTTTCTATAGAGATTACCAAGGTAATCTAAGTATTTCAAGCAACAAACAAGTAAATAATGGATGGAAAAAATAGTTTGCTGCTGCAGATTGTAAACTCAATATTAGGATGGCTGCCTGTAAGAGAAAAAATGATGTGTAAGACAAAATATGAAATGGCTTAAAGATCTTTGACTTCTGATATTTGTAAGGCACATTTCATGTTATTCTGAGAAATAATGAGATTGTGAGATACAAATAACAACAAAAAGCATACTATAAAATGATTCCAATTAAACTTTTGCATGATTATATAAACTTGCTGACATAAGTAGATTCCATTTTCAAAAAAAAATGCAAAATTTCCAATTAGCAGAGAAGCCCACACATTTGCTTTCCTTGATATCACAGACACTGACATAGAGGCCTGATACCTGTATCCCTGATAAACTGTGTCTCTCTGGTCCCTCATTTTCCCTTGAGAAAGAACCTATTCCATCAGAAACTCTGTAAGCTTAAGGAGGGCTGTGGAAGCCTGAAAGCTTGACTGCCTTGTGCCAGAGACTTCAACTACTAAATATGTTTCACTGAGGACTTCTCATTTCTAAGCTTCTCTTCTAAATTGAGAAAGACTTTTTCAGTCAAGCAGGTAACAACAGGATTCTAATCAAGTTTCCAGTTCAGTGATTCAGAGTGAAGCGCCCAATCATCTGAAACATAAGTATAAGGTGAAAGAGATATTCATCAAGATTTGCTCAGAAAAACAAAATCAAAGATAAACTATGGGCTCTGGCAAGGATAGTGTCTTATTAGATCAAAGTTGATTGGATAACCTTTTAAAATCCTAACACATGCGGCTGGAGAGAACATGCAAGAAATACCAACCCAACTTTCATACTGTTCAAGTGGCTTTGATTTAATAGAGACAATAACTTTACAGAGGAAATACATCTTGTTCACTAGGTATGCTTTTAACAGTATCTGAAATAGTTATTGCTTACTTTTGTGCTTCATGGTAGTGGTAAAAATTAGGAATTAGTAGTTTCCATTATAACTGATGGAAAAAAATAAGCTTTCAGTTTCTTACAGTGTTTCTGGTAGGACTTAAGACTTTCAAATAGAGATTTAAGTCTCACTTCTTTAAATATATTTTGAGAGGTAGAAAAAAAATCATTGCCTGTCATTGCCGCCAAAGAAAGATTATTTGATTTCAACCTTATAGCTAACAAACAACTTATTGAAAAAGGTATTGTCTATTGTCTTTTGTGCACTACCTAGAATTCATTTATTTTTTTAACTGCAATCACTTGATAGTACATTTATTGGGTATTTTGGCAAACTCTTAAAACTTTGAAGTGAAAGAAAGTGAAGTCCCTTAGTCATGTCCAACTCTTTGCGACCCCATGGACTGTAGCCTACCAGGCTCCTCAGTCCATGACATTTTACAGGCAAGAGTACTGGAGTAGGTTGCCATTTTCTTCTCCATGGGATCTTCCCAACCCAGGGATTGAACCCGGGTCTCCCACATTGCAGGCAGACACTTTACCGTCTGAACCACCAGGGAAACCCTAAAACTTAAAACTTTAATATATGCCAAAGTTTAAACTTATCTTTTTTGGGGGATTGAATATAGCTTAAAATATCATGCTCTATCTGTGTTTGGGTCGTTCAGTCACTCAGTCATGTCTGAAATTTTTTTGTGACCCCATGGACTGCAGCATGTCAGGCTTTCCTGTTCTTCACTTTCTCCCAGAGTTTCCTCAAACTCATATTCATTGAGTCAGTGATGCCATCCAACCATCTCATTCTCTGTCGCCCTCTTTTCCATCTGCCTTTAATCTTTCCGAGCATCAAAGTCTTTTTCAATGAGTCAGTTTTTCACATCAAGTGCCAAAATATTGGAGCTGCAGCATCAGTCCTTCCAAAGAGTATTCAGGGTTGATTTCCTTTAAAATTTACTGGTTTGACCTCCTTGCTTTCCAAGGAACTCAAGAACCTTCTCCAGCACCACAGTTTGAAAGCATCAATTCTTCAGTGCTCTGCCTTCTTTACTGTTCAGTTCTCATATCCGTACATGACTAATGAAAAGACCATCCCTTGACCATATGGACTTAGTTGGCAAAATTATATCTTTGTGTTTTAACATACTGTCTAGGTTTGTCACAGCCTTCCTGCCGAGAAGCAATCTTCTTCTGATTTCATGTCTGCAGTCACCATTCGCAGTGACTTTAGAGCCCAAGAAGAGGAAATCTCACTGTTTCCACCTTTTCCCCTTCTATTTGCCAAGAAGTGATGGGACTGGATTCCATGATCTCAGTTCTATAATACTGAGTTTTAAGCCAGCTTTTTCACTCTCCTCTTCCACCCTCATCAAGAGGCTCTTTAGTTCCTCTTCACTTTCTTCCATTAGAGTGGTATCATCTGCATATCTGAGGTTGTTGATATTTTTCCCAGCAGTCTTGATTTCATCTTGTAACTCATCCAGCCCGGCATTTCGCATCATGTGCCCTGTGTATAAGTTAAATAAATAGGGTGACAATAAAAAGTCCAGTTGTACTCTCTCAATCCTGAACCAGTTGGTTGTTCCATAAAGGGTTCCAACCATTGCTTCTTGACCTGCCTACAGGTTTCTCAGGAGACAGGTAAGATGGTCTGGTATTCCCATCTTTTCAAGAGTTTTCCACAGTTTGTTAGGATCCACACAGTCAAAGGTTTTATCACAGTCAATGAAACAGAGGTAGATGTTTTTCTGGAATTCCCTTGATTTCTCTGTGATCCAGCAAATGTTGGCAATTTGATCTCTAGTTTCTCTGTCTTTTCTAAACCCAGTTTGAACATCTGGAAGTTCTTGGTTCACGTAATGCTGAAGCCTAGCTTGGAGGATTTTAAGCATAACCTTACTAGCATGGGAGATGTATGCAATTGTCCAATGGGATCTTGTTGACTTAGAAATCAAACCCAGATCTCCTGCATTGCAGGCGATTTCTTTATCATCTGAGCCACCAGGGAAATCCATGCTCTATCTAAGGTGCTATAATAATGACACTATTTTATTCTTTGGAGAAAATACAAGTTTTAAGCAATTTTATGGCTATAGGTCATCTTCACTAGACTGTTCTGATCATTTAAATGAATGAGTTTTTTGCTCAGTGAAAAATATATGTAATTTGTTGGTTGTTCAATAATTATTTTCAGTTTATTTTGTGCAAGGAACAAGTAGTGTGAATAAAGCAGTGGAAATGAAAGACAAGGCCCCTGCCCTCTTGGAGCTCACCTTCATAAGAGGAGATCTATATATTACACAATAGATTCCAATCATGTCATTATAATTATGCAAAGTACTCTAAAAGGATAAGGCTTCTTAATCTTTAGTGTGCATTCGAATTACTTGGGGATCTTATTAAAATGCAGATTCTGGTACAGTTTACCCGGAACAGAGGTCTGAGGTTCTGTTATTTCCAGCAAATTTCCCGCTGGTGCCAATGCTGCTGCTGTTGTTGTTTAGTTGCTAAGTCGTGACCTTTTGTGACCTGAAGGACTGTAGCCCACCAGGCTCCTCTGTCCATGGTATTTCCCAGGTAAGAATGTTGGAGTGGCTGTCATTTCCTTCTCCAGGGGATCTTCCAGACCCAGGGACTGAACCCTCATCTTCTGCATTGGAAGGCAGGTTCTTTACCAGTGAGTCCCCAGGGAAGCTTACGAATGCTGTAGGCTGGATTTAATTGATGAATGGGGAGGAATGGAGAATATTCCTTTAGAGGGAATAGCAAGTGTGAAGGCCCTGGTGGGACAGAATCATGTTGTCTTGTAGGACCTACAAAGTCAACCTGGCTCTTAAACAAAGTTGAGAACTGTGAGTAAGGATTGATGTCAGTGATACTGCCAGGGGTCAGATCACTAAGGGGATGGGATTGGAATGTGGAAGGATGGTGGAGAGAACCTGAAAGCAAGAGACTGGGGAAAGGTTTGAGAAAAGGGGGGGGGGGGGTTTAAGGTTCCAGGTGTTAAAAGATAAATTGAAGCATATGAAACATTTTAAAAGTTTGTTTGAACAATGATCAGTTTGAATCAGGCAGTGTCTAATGCAGCAGATACAAAGAAACTGAAGCAGCTGTACAAAATGAAACACTTACAGGCAGAAGGGAAAAGGAACAAGGAAATTATATTAGGGGAAAAAATGGGAGCTCCTTATTGCAAGGTTACTTTCCTTTAGGGGCTGGCAGGGTCTCTCAGGCAGATTATTTAACTAATAGTGTTAGTCACTCAGACACATCTAGCTCTTTGTGCCCATGGATTATAGCCCGACAAGCTCCTCTGTCCACAGAATTCTCTAGATAAGAATACTGGAGTGGGTAGCCATTCCTTTCTCCAGGTGATCTCCCTGACCCAGGGTTCGAACGCATGGTTCCTGGATTACAGGCAGATTCTTAACCATCTGAGCCACCAGGGAAATCTAACTAATATTGATCAGGCATTTCCTGATTGACCAGTTTATGATTCTGTTTCTGACAGTCAAAGCTAATTAAATTAGGTCTCAGTTTGTTGACATGAGGCTTAACAAAAGCAGCTCTGTTTTGAGATTGTTGTCTTGTTTTAGCACAGACAGTGGAGTTTGCAGAAGCAAATGCTGTAGACTGACTGTATATCTATACAGCTATACATTTTATTATAGGAACGTGATGATTTAGCACTTGTGAAGGTCAAATGCATAATTTAAAAAATGTAAATTTAGGACTTATTTTATTAATCAGAACAAATAATTCAAGGAAGAGAAATCTATTTAAATTTGTTCAAGGCAAGAGGGAGGAGGGAAGATCCTGTAAGATTATAAATATTGTAGAACACAGAAAAAAAATGTTTTAAATTTCAAAAATAAAACAAAACAAGCCAAGTAAACAGAATCCCGGAAGTGTATGAACCAAGTTGTCAACAGCAGTATTGACAAAAAAATATTCCCTAATGAAATAACTCAGGATGTTATATCTCATGGTTCGAACTACCAAAAAAGTAAATCAAATCATCATTTTGAAATGTATAGAAATATCAAATCATGATGTGTTAGAGCAACCACCATAGTGTTGTAGCTCAATTGTACTTCAAAAACATAGAAATTCGTAGAAAAAGAGATCAGATTTGTAGTTCAAGAGGCAGAGGTGGCTCAGGGGATGGGGAATTGGATGAAGGCAGTCAAATATACAAAGTTCCAATTGTATGATAAATAAGTACTAGGAGTGTAATGTACAACATGATTAGCATAATTAATACTGCTGCATGTTACATATAAAAGTTACTAAGGAGAAAACCCTAAGTGTTCTAGTTATGAGGGAAAAATTTTTTTTCTATTTCTTTAATTTTTTATCTATACGAGATGATAGATGTTTACTAAATGTATGTGATAGTCATTTCATGCTGCACACCTTTAACTTATTCAGTGCTATAAATCACTTATATGTTAGTAAAACTGGAAAAAAAAATAAAACAAATATAATTGGTTTATTCTAGTCTGTAAGTTGGTTCACCTTTGGTCAAATGTTCAGTTTTAGTCTAACTGCTATGCCCAGAAGTATCAAAGCCTTGTGATGCTATCAATGATAAGAAACTCTTAGAAAAGAGTTTGAGAAGGCAAGTAATTATCAGGTTCTTTAATATACTAGTGTTTAGTAACCTAGTAATTGTGATATATATTTGCATATTCTGCTTTTGTAATCTGCCCTGGTAATAGCAATCAACAATCATTCTTAATCTCTTCTATGTTTCCATGTCAATAATTTTGTAATTTTGTAGGAATGTATGCTTTTATTGGATTTGTTTTTGTTTAAATAATTAGAGAAGTTTATTTCCCATGACTGATACACTTCTCTCATGATAAAGATAGCCAGCAAAACTCAAAATATTAAATGAAGAAAATTATTATTATGAACAACTAGATAACATATTTTGACGATTGATCCAGTATGGTTGTGTAAGTTTAATAAAGGTAAAGAATTCTATTTTAAAAAGCTGCTAGATCTTTGGTGTGTAGATATGTATGATATGCATTCATATTTTTTAAACAAATTAACCATCTGCCTAAAAGACAATGACTAAAACTTACATGCAATACACAGTTAAATGGCAGCCATCCAAAAGAAGGTTTTTGAAAGCTTAATATTGCCAGTACAAAGAAAGCATTAAAGATGCTTATATCCCAAAGTAGTTGCATATAATAGATTTCTAAAACTATTACCAGCACAGTTCTCCAGAGAATTAAAGATATTAAAAAGGTTATCATCTATAGTTATCACATTTTATCAAGAAAAAATCATACTAAATTAAGATATTTTATTTATATAAATAATTTTATTGACATGACAGTTAGCATTGATTATTACACTCAGTCTGCTTTGTTAATTAATACTTTTGTAAAGTTCTCACCTATACAAAGCTTGCAATAGCACAATACATACAGTTTTGTGATAGTTCAGGAGGCCACTAGTAATAAAACTTTATATGAATGTCATGTTTTAAATGACAAATTGATACAGCAAAATAATCCTAGCATAAACTCTCTAAAAAATAGACACATTGTTTTCATGTTGAAGTTGAATTTCTTTTGATCTTTTTATATTCTATCAGGAAACTATATTACAAATAAGTAGCCATAAAACAACAATGTACTTAAACATTACCTCCAACGTACATCCACATCCCCAAACATATACCAACTTCGATATTAACCAACAGTTTCATTTTTAAAAAATGAAATGAGTTTTTAAATTTCTTTTATAGAGAATTATCATCTTTTGTTATTTAACCATTATTATCCATGATTCATATGTGTTCATTCTATAAAATATGACCTCTGACACATGCATGTGTACTTTGTCCTGTCCAACTCTTTGTGATCCTATGGACTGTAACCTGCCAGGCTCCTCTGTCCATGGAATTATCCCAGCAGGAATACTGGACTGAGTTGCCATTTCCTCCTCCAGAGGATCTCCCCAAGCTAGTGATCGAATCCACATCTCCTGTGCCTCCTGCATTGCCAGGCAGATTCTTTACCGCTGAACCACTGGGGAAGTCCGCTTTCATCTGATACCATGCTTTAAAATAAAAATGCAAAATCTCAAAATTAAATTTTACAATTTGAAGAGAACGTTAGAGGCACTGTAATCCAATTTCCCAACCAAAGCATGAACAGCCTTCAAAATGTCTTTTTCGATAACTAGTTAACCATTGCATAGGCAAATACTTTCCAATAGCAGACACTTCTATTTATTGGAAAATTCTTTTTTTGATTGTGAAAGTAAAATCATCTTCCAGGAATTTCCACTTATTGATACTAGTTTAGCACTTGAGTACAAATTGAAATCAACCTCTCCTTTGCTCCATTTGAGAGCCTTCTGAACTCTTAAATATGCACTTCATCTTTCCATGCTAGTCAAATTTTGAAGTCCTATTCCACTGAACCTTCTACTACATGATCTATGATATGATTGTCAGAACCTTTTCATCATTCTGTCTTAAGGGACAAAATATTCCTGATCAAATTTGTTGTTGCTCTTGTTGAGTCATTCAGTCATGTCCGACTCTGTGACCCCATGGACTGCAGCACGCCAGGTTTCCCGATCCTTAATAATCTCCCAGAGTTTGCTCAAATTCACATCCATTGAATCGGTGATCCCATCCAACCATCTCATCCTCTGTCATCCTCTTCTCCACTTGCCCTTAATCTTTCCCAGCATCAAGGCCTTTTCCAGTAAGTCAGCTCTTCGCATCAGGTAGCCAAAGGAGTGGAACTTCAGCTTCAGTATCAGTCCTTCCAATGAATATTATTCAAGGTTGATTTCCTTTAGAATTGACTGGTTTGATCTCCTTGGAGTCCAAGGGACTCTCAAAAGTCTTCTCCAAAACCACAGTTCAAAAGTTCACCACAATTCTTCGGCACTCAAACTTCTTTATGGTCCAGCACTCATATGTGTACATGACTACTGGAAAAACCATAGATTTCACTAGACAGACCTTTGTGGGCAAAGTAATGTCTCTGCTTTTAAATATGCTGTCTATGTTTGTCAAAGCTTTTCTTCCAAGGAGGAAGCATCTTTTAATTTCCTGGCTATAGTCACTCCCTGCAGTGATTCGAAAGCCCAAAACAATAGTCTGTCACTTTCCATTGTTTCTGCATCTATTTGACATGAAGTGATAGGACTGGATGCTATGATCGTAAGTTTTGCATGTTGAGTTTTAAGCCAGCTTTTTCACTCTCCTCTTTCACCTTCATCAAGAGGTTCTTTAGTTCCTCCACGTTTTCTGCCATGAGGGCAATGTCATCTGCATACCTGAGGTTATTGATATTTCTCCCAGCAATTTTGATTCCAGCTTGAGCTTCATCCAACCCAGCATTTCACATGATGTATTCTGCATATAAGTTAAATAAGCAGGGTGACAATATACAGCCTTGATGTACTCCTTTCCCAATTTGGAACCAGTCGTTGTTCCATGTCTGGTTCTAACTGTTGCTTCTTGACCTGCATACAGGTTTCTCAGGAGATAGGCAAGTGGTCTGGCATTCCTATCTCTTGAAGAATTTTCCACAGTTTGCTGTGATCCACATAGTGAAAGGCTTAGCATAGTCAGTGAAACACAAGTAGATGTGTCTCTGGAATTACCTTGCTTTTTCTATAATCCAGTGGATATTGGCAATTTGATCTCTGGTTCCTCTGCCTTTTCTAAATCCCGCTTGAACATCTGGAAGTTCTTGGTTCAAATACTGTTGAAGCCTAGCTTGAAGGGTTTTGAGCATTTCCTTGTTAGCATGTGAAATGAGTGCCGTTATGTGGTAGTTTGAACATTCTTTGGTACTGTTCTTCTTTGGGATTGGAATAAAGTGACCACTGCTGAGTTTTCCAAATTTGCTGGCATACTGAGTGCAGCACTTTAACAGTATCATCTTTTACAATATTAAAAAGTTCACCTGGAATTCCATCACCTCCACTTGTTTTGTTTGTGGTAACACTTCCTAAGGTCTACTTGACTTCACACTCCAAGATGTCTGGCTGTAGGTGAGTGACCACACCATCGTGGTTACTCCAGGTCATTAAGTTTTTTTGTTTTTTGTTTTATTGGTATGGTTTACCACACTATGAATGTTTTGGACTTTGTGCCCTTTAATCTTCGAGGTTTGTAAGTATAATATATTTATATAAGGCTGACTAGTCATTATGTTGTTTCTTGAGCACAGAAACCTTTTGTCTTAGTCAACTCAGGCTGCTATAACAAAATTTCATAGCTTGAGTGGCTTAAACAGAAAAATTTATTTATCATAGTTTTGGAAGCTGAAAATTCCCAGATCCAGCAGGTCTGGTTCTTGATGAGGGCCTTCATCCTGGCTTGCAGATGGCTGCTTCTAGCTGTGTGCTCACATGGCTTTTCCTCTGTGCGTGTGTGCAGAAAGAGAGTGCTCTTCCATCTCCTGGCCTTCTTTTAAGGGAACTACCTCCATAAGGGCAAAACCCTCACAATTTCATGTAAATCTAATTGCCTCCCAAAGGCCCCACCCCCAAGTACCATCATATTGGGAGTTAGAGCTTCAGCATATAAATTTTGGGATTGAACACAAACACTCAGCCCATAACATCACTCATATGTTTGAGTGGAGGCTGACACAAATACACAAATAGGTAGTCAATAATGGAATTAATTTTCTTAATTTATATCGTCACTAAGTATTCTTAACTTGTGACTATTTAAAGATAAGGCCAGTAGGGGGAGAGGGGGCTTCCCTGGTGGTCCAGTAGTTGGGACTTTGCCTTCCAGTGCAAGGAATGCAGGTTCATACCCTGGTTGAGGAACTTGATCTCTCATGCTTCTTGGCCAAGGGGCCAAAATGTAGAACAAACGCCATGTTAAAATAAATTCAATGAAGATTTTGAAAATGGTCCACATCAAAAAGAAAGAAAATGGAAAGAGGAAAAAAGGGAAAAAGAGATAAGGGCTATATCTTAAATGGATCATTTCCTAGAATATTGTGATAACTTTTTGAAGAGACTATCATCCTGACTGTCAAGCATCAGTGAAGGAAAAAGAATTTTTAAAGATGAAATCTCCGTACTTATAAGTAAAGTGTCAGAATTTAATCATCTTTCTTAGCTCTCTTAGAGTTGAAACCTGGGATAAGTCTATATTTCATATATAATTTTTTTCAATGTAAACTAACTTCTCTATGAACAAACATAAGCAGAGAGCAGCTCGCCAGACATGGCTGGTTTGTCACACACCCACATAAATTATCACTCAGTCCCATCATTAATTAAACTGGGTAGTTTCTGTGAAATCAACCAAGAATCTTTTATTTTTTCTACAGGGAGGATGAGTTCAACTTCTTGGTGAAGATTCATTTTCTCACCATTTAGATTAAGATAATTTATTTATTTATTTATTTTTTAAATTATTATTATTATTTTTTTCCAGTGGGTTTTGTCATACATTGATATGAATCAGCCATGGATTTACATGTATTCCCAATCCCGATCCCCCCTCCCACCTCCCTCTCCACCCGATTCCTCTGGGTCTTCCCAGTGCACCAGGCCGGAGCACTTGTCTCGTGCATCCCTCCTGGGCTGGTGATCTGTTTCACCATAGATAGTATACATGCTGTTCTTTTGAAATATCCCACCCTCACATTCTCCCACAAAGTTCAAAAGTCTGTTCTGTATTTCTGTGTCTCTTTTTCTGTTCTGCATATAGGGTTATCGTTATCACCTTTCTAAATTGCATATACATGTGTCAGTATGCTGTAATGTTCTTTATCTTTCTGGCTTACTTCACTCTGTATAAGGGGCTCCAGCTTCATCCATCTCATTAGGACTGGTTCAAATGAATTCTTTTTAATGGCTGAGTAATATTCCATGGTGTATATGTACCACAGCTTCCTTATCCATTCATCTGCTGATGGGCATCTAGGTTGCTTCCATGTCCTGGCTATTATAAACAGTGCTGCGATGAACATTGGGGTGCACGTGTCTCTTTCAGATCTGGTTTCCTCAGTGTGTATGCCCAGAAGTGGGATTGCTGGGTCATATGGCAGTTCTATGTCCAGTTTTTTAAGAAATCTCCACACTGTTTTCCATAGCGGCTGTACTAGTTTGCATTCCCACCAACAGTGTAAGAGGGTTCCCTTTTCTCCACACCCTCTCCAGCATTTATTGCTTGTAGACTTTTGGATAGCAGCCATCCTGGCTGGCGTGTAATGGTACCTCATTGTGGTTTTGATTTGCATTTCTCTAATAATGAGTGATGTTGAGCATCTTTTCATGTGTTTGTTAGCCATCTGTATGTCTTCTTTGGAGAAGTGTCTGTTTAGTTCTTTGGCCCATTTTTTGATTGGGTCATTTATTTTTCTGGAATTGAGCTGCAGGAGTTGCTTGTATATTTTTGAGATTAATCCTTTGTCTGTTTCTTCATTTGCTATTATTTTCTCCCAATCTGAGGCCTGTCTTTTCACCTTACTTATAGTTTCCTTTGTAGTGCAAAAGCTTTTAAGTTTCATTAGGTCCCATTTGTTTAGTTTTGCTTTTATTTCCAATATTCTGGGAGGTGGGTCATAGAGGATCTTGCTTTGATTTATGTCGGAGAGTGTTTTGCCTATGTTCTCCTCTAGGAGTTTTATAGTTTCTGGTCTTACATTTAGATCTTTAATCCATTTTGAGTTTATTTTTGTGTATGGTGTTAGAAAGTGTTCTAGTTTCATTCTTTTACAAGTGGTTGACCAGTTTTCCCAGCACCACTTGTTAAAGAGGTTGTCTTTTTTCCATTGTATATCCTTGCCTCCTTTGTCAAAGATAAGGTGTCCATAGGTTCGTGGATTTATCTCTGGGCTTTCTATTCTGTTCCATTGATCTATATTTCTGTCTTTGTGCCAGTACCATACTGTCTTGATGACTGTGGCTTTGTAGTAGAGTCTGAAGTCAGGCAGGTTGATTCCTCCAGTTCCATTCTTCTTTCTCAAGATTACTTTGGCTATTCGAGGTTTTTTGTATTTCCATACAAATTGTGAAATTCTTTGGTCTAGTTCTGTGAAAAATACCGTTGGTAGCTTGATAGGGATTGCATTGAATCTATAGACTGCTTTGGGTAGAATAGCCATTTTGACAATATTAATTCTTCCAATCCATGAACACGGTATGTTTCTCCATCTGTTTGTGTCCTCTTTGATTTCTTTCATCAGTGTTTTATAGTTTTCTATGTATAGGTCTTTTGTTTCTTTAGGTAGATATACTCCTACTAGAGCTAATCCATGAATATAGTAAAGTTGCAGGATATAAAATTAACACACAGAAATCCCTTGCATTCCTATATACTAACAATGAAAAAACAGACAGAGAAATTAAGGAAACAATACCATTCACCATTTAGATTAAAAACAAAAATATTCAAAACTTGCTTCTTCTTTGGGAAATTGCTTAAGTCATTTTCCTGTTTCCATATTTTCATGACTGTCAACACTCTTTTGCAATTCAGTACCCATAACGACATATCAATGCCTCTACAGAAAGAATTTTCTGAAGGAACAAAGAAAGAGTAAACTGATATATGTGGTTTGCAAAGCCTCTGTAAGTGATTCTCACAAATAACTTTCAGTACTTTACCCAAACTGAAGCCCTGCACACAATTGTTGGATTTTAAACTGAAAAGCATTTTGTTCCCACATTAAACTCTATAACCTTAAAGAGAGACAAAGCATTATTCTCATTGTTATTGTTTGGCCAGGAAAGACTGGTACATATCTAATTATTAGGCCAATGACAGTAAAATTCAATATGTCATATACTTTGATAGAAAGATGGAAAGCATGCTAATAACAAACAGGTATTAAAGGAGAAATAGAGTAATCAATCAAAACAAGCCATAAAAGCTTGGTATGCTGAAAAGTCTTTGCCTCTAAAACTGAACTTTAAAATAGAGTGGGCAGGCATTGAACAGTGATCAATGCATTCATGGCAAATGCCATCATCTGAATACACAATTATTAGCATGTGTTTCTATCAAGGATTGAGCAAGTGTTACAGTTTTTGGTGCTTTGCAAAATTGTGACAGAAACAGCTTTTTGTTTAAAATTAAGGATGTGTGATAATCCTAGAAAAGTCACCATTTGCAGTAGTATTGGCATTTTCTGTCAATTCTTGCAAAATGATTTAGGATTTTTTTTCTGGGAAGTATGCAGGCTTGAGGGAAGAATTTTTTTTTCCTTAGCTAGTGTTGTAATGAATGCCTTAATTGTTAGGGAACCCATTTAAAATCTTACTTTCCTGAAAACAGCCATCACTGTATATTTCAGACCTTCTAGGACAGCCTTTAATTTATGACAGGAAAATAATAAATAAGGTTCTTATGCCAGAAGCTGGAGGCTGAGATAGAATGAAATTCAACAGAATTTTTTCTGAGACAAATGTGAAGAAATTATACAGACACTGTCCTGCACAGTTTGGAACCCTGTATATGTAACCACTTGAACAGAGTCTTAGCAAAACTGAAGATCATTTAGGTTTCAGGAAAAATAAACAAAATATAAACTGAAATTGAATGCTGCTTCTTTTTTATAATGAAAAAAAATTTTTAAAGCTATACTTCATTGTCAACAATTTGCCCCAGGACAAATTGACAGAAAAAAACCCCAAGAATTTCTGCCTTGCCCACAGATCCTCCAGGCTTCCCCATCACTGCCCCTGTGTTACCATCAAGGTTCCCTATCTTGGCCCCCTTGGGCACATCTTTCAATAGCAGGGTTACTACTGCAACCTGCTGCCCTTCTCACCTGCATCCTGGTCACCACTCCCAGGGCCACTGTTTGGGAAGCCACTGCCACTAATTCCTCAGTCACAGCAATAACCATGAATTATAGAATAAACATAGTATAAAAACATTATAATTTCTTTCATACATTCTCCATGTCAATGCCCTTTAACCTTCATAAACTGGGAAATGTTTCTTTTTTATGTACACTGTGCTTGGATGTTCAGTCATGTCCAAGTCTTTGCAACTCCATGGACTGCAGCCCACCAGGCTCCTCTGTCCATAGGACTCTCCAGGCAAGAATACTGGAGTGGGGTGCAAATTCCTCCTCTCGGGAATCTTCCCAACCCAGGGATTGAACCTGCATCTTTTATGTTTTCTGCATTGGCAGGTGGATTCTTTACCACCGGTGACACTTGGGAAGCCCTTCTTTTTTAAATAGTTATTTATATATCTGGGCTTTCCTGGCGGCTCAAATGGTAAGGAATCTGCCTGCAATGCAGGAGACCAGATTCAATCCCTGGGTCAGGAAGATCCCCTAGAAAAAGGAATGGCTATCCACACCAGCATTCTTGCCTGGAGAAGCCCATGGAAGAAGAGCCTGATGGGCTCTAGTCCACGGGCTTGCAAAGAGTCGGACACGGCTGTCACACACACACACACACACACACACACACACACACACATATTTATAAAAATGGATTTCCTCTTTCTGAAAGAGGATTTATTCATTAGCTAATATCATTCCTTTCTCCAACTAGCTTTATTCTAACCAAACTGTGGGTCAGTAAGAGTCAGACATCTTGCACTTTTTAGGACCTCACCCCTAAGACCAGGTGGCCAGGTTCCTGTCTAAATCCTCTGCTAGGATTCTTGTGCTTAATCCCATCACTTTCTACCTTGGCTTCAGTCATCTAGCTTCTGCAGAGATCATGAACAGCCTGGAAGTAAGCTACTTAGGTTAAATTATACCTCTGTCACTTATTCATGGTGTAAACAATCCATCTCCCCATTTGTAAAATGGGACTAAACTATTTCTCAACCATTAGAGTTGTTTGTGTGTAGGTGCTCAGTCATGTCAGACTCTCTGCCACTCCATGGACTGTAGCCAGCAGGATCCTCTGTCCATGGAATTTTCCAGGCAAGAATGGTAGAGTGGGTTGCATTCCTATTCCAATTAGAGTTGTATTGAGAATTAAATGAGTTAATACACCAAAAGTAATTAGAACTATGCCAAACATATATTAAATATGTTATACTAAGAACAAACACCCGTTGTCATGATAGTTGGAAGGAAATCAATTCTTCTGTGGAATGAGGGCTTAAAAACTCTAAAAGGTAGGATCAAAGTCACACTGCTGGCCTGGAAATGAGACAGAGATGTGGTTGAAAGAAGGTCTAATATGACCTAGCCATATAAAACAGATAGCTAAGAAAGTGGTCATAAATGAAAGTACTAGAACACAATTTATTAAAACTTGTGAATGTGTTGACTCATATGGAGTTCAGAATTGTAGCAGGTCAGGAATATTTTAAAAACATTCTGTATAAGCGTAACAAAATTAATTATATTTTGAGAACTAGCCTTTTCAATAAAAGTAGGAAGAAATGAAGATAGGTGGATCAGAAAGCCATAGTTTTGTAGTGGGTTTTGTTTGAAAGTTTTCACTGTGAGTGGCTCTTGATAGTGAGTGATTGGAGAGCAATTTGCAGCAGACGCTGTGATGTGCAAGAGTAAAAGCAGATGGAAAGTGAATGTGCATTTTCGAAATACTTTTTCGGGTCCGCCATTGTCCTTATCTGGTCAGATCGAGAAGAGTCATATGACGAGTCTGGACTGACTTGATAAAAGTATTAAAAGTAAGTGAGTGTAAACAAAAATTACCTGACAGCAGAATTTTGTCCAAATCTGAGGAGAGGAGGAAAACAGTTATATATATTTTTGTAGGCAGGAAATCATGATGCAGTTTTCAGGAAGAGTTGAGGAGAAAGTTGCCTGAAGTGATTGTCTAGGAGAGAAGAAAGTGAACCATATTCTGGATATTCTGGAGATTTATGTGCCAAAAAAACAAAAGTCAGGGCTAGAAATTTAGACGATACTAAATTTCCACCAAGGGAGCTGTTAGCTTGGCTGCCCACAGCAAACACCTTCGTGTCACCTGTCTCCACAGGCTGGATTCAGCATCACACCCTGCAGGATCAGTTACGTAAATGACTCAGGCTAGTTCTAACTGATCTCACTGTCTCGATTTTGCAATCAGAGTAAGTGAGAGGCTGCTGTGTTTGGAGTCTTTATATGGTAGTCACTCACGTATTAGGGGTGGCAAGGTGGTGTGTGTGTGTGTGTGTGTGTGTGTGTTCATGCTCAGTCATGCCTGACTCTTTGCGTCTAATCATACTCAAAAATGGTTGCAAACATGCCAACAGAAAAGAAAGCATATTCATTCTTATCACATATGTAAGACATTTTTATTCACTGCTTCAAGTCCACTCAGCCTCATCGCTCTTGTGACTGCGGCTGGGTGGTCCTGCTGTGTGAGGCACCAACACGACTTCACACAGACACAAGCTGGGAGTGCCCTGCTTGATGTCTGCACTGCCCACTGCTCACCATCAGCCCTGGGACTTCCCTGCTGGTGCTGAGACACGAGTTTCCGTGTACACCCACTCAGAGCCCATTAACGTGCAAACCAGAAACACAATGAGGTTAAGACCTTGTAAGACAAACTTTCACCCAATAAGATACAGAAGGCAGTGACTAGTTTGTTTTGCTTTGTTTTCCCTTTCCCTTCCTTAAGTGAATGGTCTTCAGAAGCAGGCATTTATAAGCCATTCATTTTTATAAGCCATCGAAGATTGTCCTAAGGTTAAGCAGGAGTAGTTCTGGACCCAATTTTAATGTTGGAGGAGGAGGGTGTTTTCCCATCACTATGCAACTCTTAGACACCAGCTGCGTGTCCTATAACTCACCTCAATGTGGGTAGTTTCTACAAGGAGATACCATTAGGTTCCATGAGTTAAGGGGTCAGTCCTATAAGACTTCTCCTCCCTCACTTCAGCTGCCAGTTCCAAGTCCAGATTTTCATCTGTGCTTTTGACAGACTGACAATCAATTGATGGTACTGAGCCCTTCCTTGGAGTTAACTTGCTAGAGCGGCGGCTTCCAGTACTCACAGAAACATTTTATTTATTGGATTTCTGGTTTATTATAAAATGATAGAACTCAGGAATAGCTAGATAGAAGGGGTGCATAGGGCAGGGCATGGGGAAAGGGCACAGGGCTCCTATACTCTCTCTGAACATGCCATTCTCCCCAAGTCTCAAGTATTCACCCACCTGCAAGCTCTCTGAACCTCACCTTTTGGGCGTTTATAAGGATTTAATTACACAGGCATGACTGATTAAATCATTGGCCACTGGAAATCAATTCAACCTCTATCCCCTTTCCCCTCAGTGGAGTTCAAGGGTGTGGGACTGAAATTTCCTCCCCTGTTTTTCTGGTTGGTTCCCTGGCCACCAGCCCCATCCTTAGGGAAAGAGTCACCTCAATAATACAAACCCAGTTGTGGTGAAAGTGGGTCTGTCAAGGATCTTGAGATCTGTGTGCTAGGAATTGTGATCACAGACCAAATATATATCAAGAATATAATTTGATTATCTGAAAAATACATATATATATTTTTCATAAGTCACAAGACCATCCAGTAGTCACACTCGACACTAAGTGGTAGCCAGATGATTATTTTTTACTTGAAGTATAATTGGTTTACAATATTATTATATTATTTTGGGGTATGTAACATAGTGATTCACTGTTTGTATAGATTATACTCCATTTAATATTATTATAAAATATTGACTATATTCGCTGTGCTGTACAATATATCCTTGTAGCTTCCTTATTTTGCACATAATAATTTGTGCCTCATAATCCCCTACACCTATCTTGCTCCTTCCCTACTTCTCTCTCCCAGCTGGTAACCACTAGTTTGTTTTCTATGAGTCTGTTTTTGTTTTGTAACATTCACTAGTTTGTTTTATTTTTTAGATTCCGCACATAAATGATAACAAACAATATTTTCCTTCTTAGTCTGACTTATTTCACTAAACACAATACCCTCTAGGTCCATTCATGTCCTTACAAATGGCAGAATTTCAGTGTATGGCTGAGTGATGTTTCATTGTATATATGTATCCACATCTTCTTTATTCATTCATTTGTTGATGGGTACTTGGGTTGCTTCCAATCCGGGCTTTGTAAATAATGTTACTTAGAACATTGGAGTGTACTTACCTTTTTGAATTAATGCTTTCATTTTCTTTGCATATATGAAAAGGAGTGGAACTGCTGGATTGTGTGGCAGTTGTATTTTTAGTTTTCTGAGGAACGTTCATATTATTTTCCATCATGGCTGCACTGATTTGCATTTCCACCAACAGCCATACTAGGGTTCTCCTTTCTCCATATCCTTGCCAACAGTTGTTATTTGCAGATTTTTTGATGATAGTCATTCTGACAGGTGTGAGGTAGTATCTCTTTGTGGTTTTGATTTGCATTTTTCTGATGATTAGCAATGTTAAACATCTTTTCATGTGCCTGTTGGCCATCTGTATATTTTCCTTAGAAAAATGTTTATTCGGGTCTTCTGCCATTTTAAAATTATGTTATTTGTTTTTTTGATACTGAGTTGCATGAGCTGTTTAGATGTTTTGGATATTAACCCTTTATTGTTCATAGCATTTGCAAATATTTTCTCTGCTCAGTAGGTTGTCCTTTTGTTTTGTGAATGGTTTCCTTTGCTGTGAGAAACCTTCTTAGTTTAATTAGGTCCCATTTGTTTCTTTTGTTTTTGTTTCCTTTGCCTGAGGAGTCAGATCAAAAATATATATATATATATATATATATATATATATATATATATATCATTAAGAAAGATCTGCAGCCTTAGGTAAACCTATTTGGATGTGACAGGCAAAATACACGAAAAGATGTTCTAATTCACTTATTGGTTAACTCAAAAGATTCCCAATTTCAAGTCTGGCCTAGAACAGATAAAATGATGCAGCAGTTTTAGTTAGTCTAAAGTAAGATGCTCTATGGACGTTCAAAATATGTCACCTGAAAGAACCCATGATGCTTAAGATATGTGTGGTAGATATTAATAACAAACTTGTAAACTCTTTTATCAGTCTCTGATACAAAAATCAAAAGTGCAGATCCCTAAAGTCCAGACACAAGGCCATACTTACTCCTGAAGTAATTACTCTTCATTTGAAAAAGAAATCCAACTTAGTGTTCTAGTACATTTACAAGAAATAGCAGAAATGGAAAGAGAGTGGCCTAACGTACAGATGTACATAAACTGGAGGGCAGTGGTAGGTGGCTTAGTTATGAATAGAGTCTAGAAAGACTCTAGAATATCAAGAACAGCAAATTTGACGAAAAGTTCTGTGGCATTGACCAGATTCTCCCTTTGACCACTCTAGTGTTTGTGCAGTGGACATCTGGATAGAGGGACTGTGATGGCAGGGTTTGTGGTTATGCATGTACCAACTAGTGTGTGTTCCCACTCACTTGGGCTGCTATAGCCACTTCCATTGCAAAATGCATAACTTTCCAGGAGCAG
Source organism: Dama dama (assembly GCF_033118175.1). Taxonomy (NCBI): domain Eukaryota; kingdom Metazoa; phylum Chordata; class Mammalia; order Artiodactyla; family Cervidae; genus Dama; species Dama dama. The sequence continues at coordinate 34,454,564 of NC_083708.1, read as the reverse complement.
AGACTGGTATTGAATACTTAATTAGCACCTATTCACTAAAGAGTACAGTACTCCTATTCTAAAAGATCCCTGTAGCCTGCCAGACTCCTCTGTCCATGGAATTCTCCAGGCAAGAATACTGGAATGGGTTGCCATTTCCTTCTGCAGAGCATCTTTCTAACTCAAAGATGGAACTTGGGTCTCCCACATTGCAGGCAGATTCTTTACCAGGGAAGCCACTAAAAGATCTCCTCAGATAAATATCCTGGATATCAGATTGCCTCCTCTGACTGAAGCGTCTCCACTTCTACCAATCTGAAAAACAGAAATCTCTGAGGAAAAAAATAACGACAAAAAAAGTTGTTCCTCAGTAACTTAGGAAAAAAAAATAAACACATCTCTAAATTCATGTAATTTTACTTTTATTCTGGAGGGGGCAGGTAGGGTGGGGAATGAAACAGGGAAAGCATCTGAAAAAAAATTTTTTTCTGAATTTCTGAAAATTGTTGAAAGATTTAAATTTACAATTTTAAAAAGTTCATTGAACCCCATGTAGCAGAAATGTCAACAAAATATCAGCAAATAAAATTATTGTCAAACTGCTGAAAGCTCAGAAAAAAGATAAAAGTTTGTAACTAATCGAACAAAAATCACATGTCATATATGGGGAAACAACAATTGGAATGTAGACTGACTTCTCATCAAAATCCATGGAGGCCAGAAGAAAAAAAAGAGCAGAACAATAAAGTGCTGAAAGAGAATTCAGCCATAATTCCATACACAGTGAAAATATTTTTCAACAGTGAAGGTGAAATATAGACATTTTCAAATAATACCAAGAAAGTCCATCATTAGCAGACTTGCACTATAATAAATGCTACAGAAATTTATTCAGATTGAAAGGAAAGGAATTTACAAGGAAAACTCAAAGCTTCAAGAAATATATAAATATAAAAGATGTTAAATTTTATGGAATACATATAAATAAAGCAAAAATTTATAAGATCTTATTATGAATTTATAACATATATAGATGTAATACAACAATAGGTCTTCCCTGGTGGCTCAGGCAGTAAAGAATCTGCCTGCAATTCAGCAAAGCTGGTTGGGAAGATCCCCTGGAGAAGGAAATGGCAACCCGCTCTAGCATTCTTGCCTGGGAAATACCGTGGACAGAGGTGGCTACAGTCCATTGGGTCACAGAGTTAGACATGACTGAGCAACTAACACAATAACAGAAATACAACTACAGCAGAAAAATGGAGCTAGATATGGTAATTTGACCTATCTTATTGTGAGATTTCTATATTTTGTGAAATATGATCCAGTAGAATAATTAAGAATGTATGGTAGGGTCCTTAGAACCATCACTTAAAAGGATGCATTTATATATATATACATAAACTATACCACATATTTTTTTATGAAAAGACTGTAGAGTTCACTGGACTTTCCTCAGTGGTAAAGAATCTGCCTGTGGATGCAGGAGAGAGGAGTTTGATCCCTGAGTGAGGAGGATCCGCCGGAGAAGGGAATGGCAACCCACTCCAGCATATTTGCCTGAAAACATTCCATGGACAGAGGAGTCTGGTGGGCTACAGTCCATGGGGTTGGACACGACTGAGTTGGACATGGCTGAGCACTTGTCAGCAGCAGAGTTCATTAACTTATTGTATTCCTGAAAATGAAAGTGAAAGTCACTCCGTCATGTCCTACGCTTTGCAATCCCATGGCCTGTGTAGTCCATGGAATTCTCCAGGCCAGAATACTGAGTGGGTAGCCTTTCCCTTCTCCAGGGGATCTTCACAACACAGGAATTGAATCCAGGCCTCTTGCATTGCAGGTGGATTATTTACCAGCTGAGCCACAAGGGAAGCCCAGGAATACTGGAGTGGGTAGCCTAGCCCTTCTGCAGGGGATCTTCCCAATCTAGGAATCAAGCTGGGGTCTCCTGCATTGCAGGTGGATTCTTTACCAACTGAGCTATTAGGGAAGCTCATTGTATTCCTAGGAAATCAGATAATCATAATCAGTAATTACTGGCCAAATGTCATTTGATTTAAATTTATATTTGGAAAAATATAACAAATTTTTTTTTCAAATCAGCTACTTAATATGGAAACACAGGGATTTTTATTATAACAACTTTGACCAAAACACATTTTTTTTTCCTTAAGAGAAGGACAGCTTTTCAAGTCACACCAGAGAAGAGAATAAGAGGGCAAGGGATAAAATTAAGTAGTATATTCCCTGTTAATGAACCACCACAAATTGGGTATAAAATGTATACTTCAGAAAGATAATACAGGTAGTTGAGAAAATGAAACAGAGTAATGATCCAGAAACATCATAAGGAGCTGCAGGTTCAGCTTTGCATCTTTACAATCAGCAAATATGGTTCCAAGTACATTGTAATGGTTTCACCACTACTCTCCTGTGTTTCTCAGGTTTAATGTAATAGCGTGCTTTTCAATTCTGTGCTAACTGGGTCTTCCAGTGTATTAACTTTTCCTTCTTTTTTATTTTTGCAAATTAATATCTATATTATTAAAATCCTTTGAGATTTCTACTTTTATAAATAGTTTATTTGGACTTTTAAATTTAGATGATAGCATTGGACCCTGTAACTTGATTGTATTCATTCATCTATTTACTTGATAAATCCTTATGAACTCTACACTACTAGATGCTGGAAAGAAATGGAAAGAAATACTGATATACTGCCTATCCCAAGGACTTTACATATGAAAAAGTAGAAATGGAACAAACAAGTATCAGTATCAGAAGAATGTCAAATAAAATTAATTACCAAGTAGATTATCTAGACATCTAATTAAGATTAAAATAGCTAAAAATGTCAATGAAGGTTACAAACTCCCTAGTTTAGAGCAACCTAAAACAAAAGGAAGTTTGAGCTTGACCTTGGAAAATAATATGACAAATACAGGAAGATTCGTTTTGTAGCTTGCTTTCACTCTCTGAAAGACAAATATACAATATTTTGCAACATATTTTTATCATAACTACTGATTAAGGACTTAAACACAGCTTGGATTTTATAACAAAGTTTATTTTTATTTTTAAAATAGAAAAAGAACATTTTTCAAAAGAGTATATTGCCCTCATAGCCAAAAACCCCCAAACTATTATATTACTCTTCTGAAGCCACTTTCATGAAACATCAGATTCAATATGCTTCTGGGGAGAGAAACTGTTTTGTATGCATGAGTTCACACTTCATTGGTTCTTTTTCCATGCAAAATACAACCCAAATGTACTCTATGGCTATCAACATTGTAAGTTAAATGCAAAATTATTTCTTGGCTATAATCACGGTATATGATCTGTGTAAAGGGAGGGTAAAAAAGGAATCCAAAGAGAACCTCAATATTGTTAAAATATAATATACTAGGTAATATAGGGACATTAGATTTGAATGGACTACCCATTTGGAAAGAAATAGCAGTATAGATACATTTAGAACATGGTTGCTTTGTAGAGACTTATAGCAACATACCTAAATTTCTCTTGGTATATTGGCTGTCTACTAGCAAAATAATTAATTATTGGTGTTTTAATAATTACATATATATTCATTCAGCATTGTAAGACTCATGATAACAAACACTGGTCTATCCTGCTGTTTTAGGATAACATTCTGAAAAAATGTCCATAATATAAGTGTTTTTCCTAAAATACCACAGAAAGCATATTTATTTATAGAAAATATTCTGCAAAATCATGCACTAAAAATAACAGTAGTGAGAAAAAAATTATAAACAAATCTTAATAAAATTAATAAAAGATAAAGTTTCATTTTTTTTTCACTTTTCTTTTTTTTTTATTATTATTATTATTATTTTTTTTTTCCAGTGGGTTTTGTCATACATTGATATGAATCAGCCATGGATTTACATGTATTCCCAATCCTGATCCCCCCTCCCACCTCCCTCTCCACCCGATTCCTCTGGGTCTTCCCAGTGCACCAGGCCGGAGCACTTGTCTCGTGCATCCCACCTGGGCTGGTGATCTGTTTCACCATAGATAGTATACATGCTGTTCTTTTGAAATATCCCACCCTCACATTCTCCCACAAAGTTCAAAAGTCTGTTCTGTATTTCTGTGTCTCTTTTTCTGTTCTGCAAATAGGGTTATCGTTATCACCTTTCTAAATTCCATATACATGTGTCAGTATGCTGTAATGTTCTTTATCTTTCTGGCTTACTTCACTCTGTATAATGGGCTCCAGCTTCATCCATCTCATTAGGACTGGTTCAAATGAATTCTTTTTAATGGCTGAGTAATATTCCATGGTGTATATGTACCACAGCTTCCTTATCCATTCATCTGCTGATGGGCATCTAGGTTGCTTCCATGTCCTGGCTATTATAAACAGTGCTGCGATGAACATTGGGGTGCACGTGTCTCTTTCAGATCTGGTTTCCTCAGTGTGTATGCCCAGAAGTGGGATTTCTGGGTCATATGGCAGTTCTATTTCCAGTTTTTTAAGAAATCTCCACACTGTTTTCCATAGCGGCTGTATAGATCACATCCTGGGCCATAAATCTGGTCTTGGAAAATTCAAAAAAATTGAAATCATTCCAGTCATCTTTTCTGACCACAGTGCAGTAAGATTAGATCTCAATTACAGGAAAAAAATTGTTAAAACTTCAAACATATGGAGGCTAAATAACACGCTTCTGAATAACCAACAAATCATAGAAGAAATCAAAAAAGAAATCAAAATATGTATAGAAATGAATGAACATGAAAACACAACAACCCAAAACCTATGGGACACTGTAAAAGCAGTGCTAAGGGGAAGGTTCATAGCATTACAGGCTTACATCAAGAAACAAGAAAAAAACCAAATAAATAACCTAACTCTACACCTAAAGCAATTAGAGAAGGAAGAAATGAAGAACCCCAGAGTTAGCAGAAGGAAAGAAATCTTAAAAATCAGGGCAGAAATAAATGCAAAAGAAACTAAAGAGACCATAGCAAAAATCAACAAAGCTAAAAGCTGGTTTTTTGAAAAAATAAACAAAATTTACAAACCATTAGCAAGACTCATTAAGAAACAAAGAGAGAAGAACCAAATTAACAAAATTAGAAATGAAAATGGAGAGATCACAACAGACAACACTGAAATACAAAGGATCATAAGAGACTACTACCAGCAGCTCTATGCCAATAAAATGGACAACTTGGATGAAATGGACAAATTCTTAGAAAAGTATAACTTTCCAAAACTGAACCAGGAAGAAATAGAAGATCTTAACAGACCCATCACAAGCAAGGAAATCGAAACTGTCATCAAAAATCTTCCAGCAAACAAAAGCCCAGGACCAGATGGCTTCACAGCTGAATTCTACCAAAAATTTAGAGAAGAGCTAACACCTATCTTCCTCAAACTCTTCCAGAAAATTGCAGAAGAAGGTACGCTTCCAAACTCATTCTATGAGGCCACCATCACCCTAATTCCAAAACCAGACAAAGATGCCACAAAAAAAGAAAACTACAGGCCAATATCACTGATGAACATAGATGCAAAGATAAAGTTTCATGATCAAACTATATTGCTATATATTAAAATATATAAAATATTTATAGATAAATACAAATATGTAAACATATATAAAATCATATACTTATATTCACATATATACACTCTTCTTATCTTCTTCTTAGGAAATATATCTTAGGAATAGCAGTTACATATTCACAGATAATTGTACCTATCATTACTATTTGTCAGTCCTTTTCAGCCTTAAATCTTGAGTTTCTGCCTATACCTTTGAGACATTCTCCCTTGGACCCCTGGAATACTTGCTCATCGGTACAATTCAATTTTATCAAAATTAAGGATCTAATCCAGGCTGTAGATTTCTTCATCATTCTTTTCTACAGACAAAGTTTTCTCACCCTTGTTTTAAGTGATGCCTGAGCTTCTTATGTCCCTTTTCTCAACATATTGTTGAAGCTAAAATAATCAGCAAATAGCATTTCAGAAATTTGAATCTCCATTTTAAACAGTCCCTTTGAGACTACAATATCAAATCCCTTCTTCCAAGTGCATAGATTTTCTCTTCCACTTCCCTGTCCCTGACACCCACCTCAATTTGTCTATATAACTTAGGAATGATTGCAGTTGTTTATCTCCACCAAAAAAAAAAAATGACCACAGAAAAATTACCTAATAGAGCAATTTAAAAAAAATATTAACCCAGAAAAAATAAATCAAAGTTACAAACTGATGAATATTTACTATATTATTAGTTTTTGTTTTTCCAGCTCCATGGAGTATGTATTTCTATACATGATAATATGCATTTCTGTCCTAGAGACTGGAGAGGAAAGCTCCTTTGCCTATGAAATTAGTCCAATTTGTTTGTCTTTACACATTAAAATGACAAAATTATAATCTTAAATATATCATCATCTAAAGCTGAGTGGGGACATGCAGAAGGTTACATTGCTTATTACTAGAAAATGGCAGGTGTGATGGCTAAATATAGTACCCACTAATTTAAACATAAATTAATCTAGGTGTTTTCGTGAATGTATGTTATGAATAAACATCTACAATTAGTTGATCTGTTGACTTCTGACCTGTTGATCTCTGTGTCTCTGTTTCTCTTTGTCTCCTCCTCTTTCTCTCTGTCTCTCTCTCTCTCTCTACACACACACACACACACACACACATATATATATATATATATATATACACACACACATATATATACACATATATATGTATATATATAATGACTGATTATATTGTTCTGGTGAATTCTTACTGATAAGGCAGGACTTGGAAGGGGCTGGTCCTAGCACAAGAAGATGATAATAAAAACTTGCCAGGAGCTTCAAATTTTTAATCGATAGCCAGGGAAATGAAATTAAGCACTCTTGACATCCAGGTTCTTGGAGCTGAGGTCTCTCTATGAAGGTTTCATAGTTAATGCTGGAAGCAATCATATTGCCTTTTCTTTCCCCCATCACACCCATGAGCTACCACACAGGCTTGCAGAACCCCTGCTCACACACACACACACTGCATACACACGCACATCTTACTAATTAAAAAAATAGATTCAATAACAAATAACTCTTCTTTGAACAGTTTTTCACTCTCTCTCACAATTCAAAGGATATTAAAGATTAGGGTTGGGTTTCAGTGAAACTTAATCTTGTTTCTTAACCTTCAACTCAGTAGGCATTTGCTGTTATTTTATTTTCTGTCAAAGACCAGGGAATACCTGATTGATCAGTTTACACACCCAATGCTATTTACATAGTGAATCATGTTGATTTTCTTATCTTGTAATATCACTTTCTTTACCAACTCTTATTCTACACATTAACAGCACATGAGGTAACTATGCCCTGCATAGAACCCTGTGAATATAATTTTGATAGGATACTTTTAGATGTGAGTTTAACATGACTGGTTTATACTTTACTATAGTTCCTAGCTCATGCTTATAGCTAAGATACAATTTCATGTTTATTATTTAAAACCACCATAGAATTCTCAAAGATACACGGTGTTGTCCATTCTGAAGATAAAAACTTTTATCCTATGATAGCACCAAAGAGGAGGTGGTAGAAAAGCTGGGTTTTAAACCCCTTAAGCTGATAATGACACATAAATAGAGAAGTTTGTGTATATGGAAAACCAAGGTCTTTTTTAAGAGGCCAACCTTCTGTGCTAGAAATAAAAATAACAGGTTATAAAGGAGCAAAGCATGGTGATATTCCCATAAGTATATAGTAAGAAGTTGTAGAATTGCTTTTCCTAGACGACTTAATTGCTTAACTTCTTTCTAAAATGTGCAAATCAAGTTTTTGTGTCTGTAAACTCAATGTCAACATGAAAAAATATACACATCCAACTCCAATATGGAAGATTAAGCAGAATGGGTACTGGGGACAGCTGTCAATAGAAGCCTGGAAGATCTGATTTATGGAAAGTTCTTTTCTTTTTCATAAATTTTGTAATTTTTAAAAGTGGTAATTTAAATTAATGCATATTGTCTGTTGGTCACAACTACTTAAGCATTAGTTATCTATTGCTTACATAATAATATTAGCTATTTATTTGTAAATAGTGATTCTGATGTATTTTAAAAGAATATAAAATAATTCTATTGCATCTCTTTTAAACATTTGCCTGAATGCATTTTTCTCAAAATTAATATCCACAGCTTTGTAGCAATTTTTTAAAACAAAGGTAAATATCAAATGATTTAATGCATACTAAATTAATGTAGTTCAAAATAATATTTAGATTTAAAATATTCATGTCTTTTCTGTTCCAGTCATGTACATTGACCTCTCAGTTGTGATATGCAGTGCAATTATAGTAAATGGATTTATTTGTTTATATCCTTTTTTCAGAGAAGAGTTAAAGTCGTGTACATAAATACCTAAAATACAATATGTTAAGATAAAATGTAAACCAGATGAATGAAGTTAAGGAAAGGAAAAAGTTAAAGAAGGTTCAATTCAGTTCAGTTGCTCAGTTGTGTCCGACTCTTTGCATAGATGATGATAAAGTCAAAAGTGAGATTAATATAAAATTTAGTCAATAAACTTACCAAATATGGGGGAAAATATACTTCTTTGCCATCTAGCAGTCAGACAAAGGTCAAGTCACAAATCTTATCACTTGTAATAAAAAATAAATTAGGTTTACAGGATGATCCTAACTATTCCACATTCTGAAGCTAGTGAAAGCGTCCTGTGAGTTTTCAAAAAGAGGATAGTTTATAAAACTTGTTCCTCACCACCATGCTTGCAGTGAACACAGCAATTAGATTTTTTAATTAATTTATTTTAATTGGAGGCTAACTACTTTACAATATTGTAGTGGTTTTTGCCATACATTGACATGAATCAGCCATGGGTGTACATGTGATCCCCACCCTGAACCCCCCCCTCTCACCTCCCTCCCCATCCCATCCTTCAGGGTCATCCCAGTGCACCAGCCCTGAGCACCCTGTTTCACGCATTGAACCTGGACTGGCGATCTATTTCACATATGGTAATATACATGTTTCAATGCTATTCTCTCAAATCATCCTACCCTTGCTTTCTCCCACATAGTCCAAAAGTCTGTTTTTTACATCTGTGTCTCTTTTGCTGTCTCGCATATAGGGTCATCATTACCATCTTTCTAAATTCCATATATATGCATTAATATACTGTATTGGTGTTTTTTTTTTCCTGACTTACTTCACTCTGTATAATAGGCTCCAGTTTCATCCACCTCATTAGAACTGATTCAAATGCATTCTTTTTAATAGCTGAGTAATATTTTTTAAAGGGACTTTTGGATACTATCCTTCCAGGGAGGCTGAAAGCATAGGGGGACAAATCAAAATGATATAGCCCAATTTCCAGATCAGGGTAAGATGAAGAGATTACACGCTCTTTCCCATGAACTAAAGCTGAGAACCTTGACTTGAAATATGCAGTTGATACAGACAGATGATCTCCAAGATAAACACTCTCTTTCAGGTCAGAGAAGTTGGAAGGGCCACCTCTGTATATGAGTGGGAGGAAATTGCTTTCTCTCTCTTTTTGTCCTCTCAGCATTGCCTCCTAGAAAGCAGCACTCTTGTATCAGGAGGGCAACAGCAATGATGATGGTCGTGGTAGCAGAAATGGCAGTCACCTAAAATATTGATAAAAAATATCTTCCTTTCTGACAAAAGAAGGCTAAAATGTATAGAGGGAATCTTCATTACTTATTCTCTCTTTTTTTTCTCTCATTTTCCTCAAAACACACCTAATCACAGGGAGCTTGAAATAGCACAGGAGACAAAAACTTCAGCTTTCTAGCCAAAGCACCAAAATCAGTCCCTGGAAGCTAAAATAGCTGAGAGAATTACAGAGAGAAGAGGGCTGGATAAAGAGATCATTTAACACCATGTTTAAAGTTCTGGACTCATTTCTGATCTGTGGAAGTAAAGAAATGATCCAAAACCACAGAGAATGGAAATACAGTATAGATGTCTACCTAGGTACCATTTTGACTCCTAGGAATTAGACACACAGAATGGATGAAAATAGCACACTTCAAATAATGAAAGCAAAGCTGTGATTGGAATCACAGGCCATATAGAACCTGGACACTTGCAGTATATAGCTAACTGCTAAAAGAGAAAGAACACATTCATTGATTTTAACAATACTGAGTCAAAACATAGCATTCAAAGTTCCTAAGATATAAGGTGAAATTATTCAACATAACAAAGAGCAAACAATATCAAAAATTCTGAAGAAAACAATATAATCAATAGACAGCAACCATAAATAATTCAATTGGAGAAGGAAATGGCAACCCACTGCAGTATTTTTGCCTGGAAAATCCCATGGCCAGAGGAGCCTGGTGGGCTACAGTCCAGAGGTTGCAGAGAGTCTGACATGAATGAGTGACTAAACCACCACCACCATAGTTAACAATACAGAATTCCTTCAAGAATTCAAGTAGATAAAGACCAAAAATATCAACGTAGTCATTGATGACATTTTTGATAGCTGCAACGAAGTGTGTTTATTTCTCTGCAACATAAGAGGCAGTAGGAAGGAGGAGATTTAGATTTATAGATTCAGATTCATAGAAATGTGTCCAGACTGTATGAAGGGCCCACTATATTGGTGATTATAATTAACTCATATTTTTTGAATCTACTCTATTATTTTTAGTAGTGATACCTTCCTAAAGATTGTTGAGCTTATATAGCTCCTGAAAGAAGAAATTTCTTCTTTCAAGGGAGGGACAAAATATCTTTCATAGTGATATGAACATATCAAGGATTCAATATTCTTTATCCAATGAGCAGAGGTTAGAAATGGTCACCTCATTGGAGGAAGTCGGTAAACAGATGAGTTATTGCTGGCAGTGTTTATCTTTTTAAAATTACTTTTAATTCCTAGGGGAGGGAAATGCATTGATTGCTCACACATGGGCCATGATTCCTTGGCCTGATTCATGATCTTATGAGAGATCAAGGGAGGAATGCATAATCTTATAAATCAAAACTAGTTACTTCATCACATAAAAGAATGCCAGTGCAAAAGTTGGCAATGTTCTTTAGCACTAAAACGGTAACATCTGGGCATATATTAGAAGTAGCAACATGAAAACAGCATTCAAATCTTCACATCCTGAAATTAGATAGCAGCCTCAACTGAGAAGGGCTTCCCCGTGGCTCAGATCGTAAAGAATCTGCCTGCAATGTGGGAGATCTGGCTTCAATCCCTGGGTTGGGAAGACCCTGGAGAAGGAAATGGCAACCCACTCCAGTATTCTTGCCTGGAGAATCCCATGGACAGAGGAACCTGGCGGGCTACAGTCCATGGGGTCGCAAAGAGTCAGACACGACTGTGCACTACCACTTCACTTTATGTGAACAGAGAAACTAGTCCTGGCCAAGATTTTTCATTGCTGATATACAGTATCAAGAAGCAGTAGTTTTTTTTTTTTTTTATTTTATTTAGAAATCTTTTTTTTTTTTCAATTTCTGAGTATTTTTTTTCCATTTATTTTTATTAGTTGGAGGCTAATTACTTTACAATATTTCTGGGCTTTCCAATCTCCATTTTCCTATATATTGTAAGATTTATAGTTTCTAAATACAACTCAGAAAACCGCTTTCAACTTCCAGTATAAAAAGATGGCAGGGCTTCTTCACAAATTTTATGCACTCTGGTAAAATAAATATTAGTAATGTTGCTTTGTTTAGATGCCTTATATTGTTTTAAATAGATTTTAAACTATTATTACTTATTTCTCAATTTGTTTGATTTTGAAACAGTTCTGTAATGTAAACATTTTAGCTTATATAATCTTACAAAAAGGAAGCAGAATGTTATGGTTACACCTCTGATTATAGTCCTTGAAAGTAGATATTGTTCTAGTTGATAACTAGTTATTAAATGTATTAAATGTAAGTTACATATTTTTGTTATGCTCTACTTAAGTCAGATATTCAGGGAAGAGAATGGTGGTGGTTTAGAGCAAACTTCATAAACTAGCATTTCCATGCAAAGAATATTTACTTATAATTATTTTGAAACTAAACACCTGGTTTTCTTTTTCAACATTGGTACCAGCTTTATTTCTCAAAATTTTCATTACTACTAGTTATCTTTGTTGTGTGATAAGCCCTTCGTCCCCTATCTCAGAGGCTTATAACATCCACTTTGTAGAAGCAACCTCTTTGTGGGACATGCATATCTCCACGGTAGAGAAGAGCAGGGGCTGAACCAAAGCATGCAATAGTACTTGAAGGTTCTGTTCAGACATGGCATATGTCATACTGGCTCCCTTCCCAAAGTAAGTCAGGCAAGTCCAAGTGCAATGAGGCAGGAATGGTTATTCTTTTCACAGGAGAAAAGTAAATCACATGGCGATGGGCAGGAATGTATAATCTCACTGAGGAGGGGGAGTGAACACTGTAAGAAATAGTACAATCAAGTTCAGAATTGATGTTAAATATCATAATATATTGTACTTTTAATTATATAGTGTCTTCCAATGAAAATATATTTAATGAAGTATTTAATTAGTTCATTATCACATTCATTTATTTGTATATTTAAAGACAAAAACCAACCTTTTAGAACTTTGAATTATAAATATCAAGGAGGATTGAGGCATGAACATCTGTTAAATAATCTCTACTCAAGCACAATAGAGAGAGAGGCAAACATACTCAGAGAAAAAAACATTATTTTCAGAAAAAATTGATGAAAAAATAGGTTTCAAAGGTAGAATGTGAATATTCACCAATTTTGAGTTAACTTAGAACAACAATCATATCTCACTGAAACTATGATATATTATGCTGTAAATTTCAATAATTCATTTATTTGACCATTTTACTCAGAAAAAAAGAAATGCTAATAACTACTTCATGTTGACTAATTATACAAAAATGCAATCTTCAGAAATATGCAGGGACCTAGGTGGTGCAGTGGTAAAGAATCTGCCTGCCAATGTAGGAGATGCAAGAGATCTGGGTTCGATTCCTGGGTTGGGAGACTTCCTTCAGGAAGACTCCCTGAAGAAGGAAATGGCAACCCACTCCAGTATTCTTACCTGGAAAATTTGTGGACAGAAGAGCCTGGTGGGCTACAGTCCACAGGGTCGCAAAGAGTCAGATAGAACTGAGCGCATGCGCGTGCACACACACACACACACACACACACACACACACACACACACACACATGCACACACACACACACACACACACACACACTATAGTTATACCCTAAAGAAGTATCTGGTAAATGTTTAATTTTGTTTTGAATTTTCAACATCTGATGATTTTATGTTTAGTAAACAAATGAGGGCCTAATCTGTCATTTATCAAGTATTTTTTTAAAAGCCTGTTTAAGTAGGTATATATTCAATACTACTCTATATAAACTAGATCTCACTTATAAATTCGCGTTGAATTTTTTTAATTAAAAAAAAATGCCTATCTCTGGCCCGACAAGTGTTTAGTTAAATATAGCCTGTTTAAAAACCTTGCCACCTCTGACTTTTTGCAACCCCATAGATTGCAGTCCTGCCAGGCTCCTCTTTCCATGGGCATTCCCCAGGCAAGTATACTGGAGTGGGTTACCATGCCCTCTTCCAGGGGATCTTCCTAACCCAGGGATCAAATGCAGGTCTCCCTCATTGCAGGCAGATCCTTTACCATCTGAGCCATCAAGGAAGCCCTGTAATATGATCTATATTTCTAAAACATTTTCAGAATAATAGCCTTTAACACTAATAAAATATTGTGTGTATGTGTATCTGAGTGTATGTGTACCTGCAATAATGTATAGCAAACTATGTATCTTGAATAGGTGAGAAGTAAGGTCAAGCATTTAAAAATATATGTCTGTGTTGATCTGAATGAGGAGAATATATTCATTTTTATTAAATATGTCTAATTAAATGTTTAGTCCAGGGAGGAAATTCTGTATATACTTTTTTTCATACTTCTAATTTTAGTTCAGCATAGATTCTTGTGAAAGTACTAAATATCAAATCATTAAGTTGCTGGCTGCTATTTGGTGATAATCCTAGATTCAGAATTCAATGATGATAAAAGAAAAGTGTAGAAACATTTTTACTTTATTGGAAATTTTAACCTCAAAGGTTTCACTTGGTCTTAAGAAGCCATCAATGTTATTTCAAGGACACTATGCACATTTATGAACATGAGATGTTTCAGAAGGAAGAGGCATATCTAATCAATTGTCTGACTATGAAAAATGCAAAGATTTCTCAATTTTTCCCATACTTAATAGGGTATTGCCTACATCATTTGATATATTAATATAATTGTGTATTCATATTTAAATAAATATACATTTATTTAAAATGTGATATAGTATTGTGCCTCAAACTGTGATATTTATGGAAAATAATTGGGGTTTTATTTTTTTCATAATGAAAACTTACTCTATTGTCATCACATTTTTTACATCAATAGATTTTGTTGAGGATATAGTCAAATTTATATAAGAAAACAAGGGCCTCCAGAGAAGAAAGGAGGTTAAATTGGCACCCTCTTTCCCACAAACTCAAGGCTACTAACCTCTGTCCTGTGGATAAAGCTGATTTCTCTCTAAGCCAGTGTCTGGCAAGAGTAGTAGATTTCAAGATGGGGGAGGATGTGCCAAAAATACAATGCTAATGAATCATGGCTTGAAGTTTCTCAGACAACAAAGTTTTCTCAAATGGGTCAGCTTGAAAGAAAGCAACATTTAAGAGGAGAGTTTAAGAGGAGAGGTGAGTGACATTGACTTAACTTTGGCAAAGTGTAACACTGGCAGCAGATGGTGCTACCTTCTACCTCATTGGTCCAGTGCAGAACAGGGAGAGCTTTATTAGTTACAGAGACCATGAGCTGACTGTAAGCTTCACATCCCACCTTGCTTCTTTGGATGCAACATCAAGTGGTACAGATGCTATCCAGGGGGCACAGCAGCACCTGCAAACAGGGACCTCTCCTGACTGTTTAAGGGGCCATGGCAGGCTTATGTTGTGGATGCAGAGAAGCTCTGAGCTGCATCATTTTGGAGCAGTGAGATTGAGGTATGATTGGGAAGTTTTCAAGAAAAAGGGGGTAGCTGAGTCCCAGGTCAAGCATTAAGTTCTTAGAAGGTACAAACAAGACTGGTCCTTGAGACATAAGAAAGGACAGTGTGAACTTGGAGGGTTTCTATGACCTTGACTCTGGGGGAGCAGGTTAAGAGGATACAGGATGGGAGAGCCAACTCCCTGTCAAATTGCTCTCTATTTCCTATACTGCCATTTGAGGGCTTTATTAACCGGGGAGCATGTTGTTTGTATCTCAAGATTTTAGAGGAACACTTTGATTAGAGAACAATTATTTAATTTTCAACATAATTTTAATTCATTATGTAGAAACTATTATCCTTATTCCATACCATGAGGAAACAAAATTTGGAGTTGTTACCTTACCTAAGCCCATGTGGGCAGCAGCAAGTACAAAGCCTGGATTTAAAACAAGGTTTATCTGACTCAAAAGTCCCTTTTCCCAGAACTTCATTGTAAAGAAGGTCAATTTTATTAAACATTCTTCAAATACTGAAGCATAAACTTTGATCAGTAGAGTGACTTGCTTCATAGTCCATACCTTAATAAGCAGTGAGGCCAAAGCAAGAACACACAGGTCTTCCCATGGATAACATTACATACCATTGGTTCTTAAAGTCAGTTCTCCAGTTGTTTACTGTTTACTCAGTGAAAAAGAACCTCAGGAATATACTGCATACTTCATTTAAGATCATTTGCCTCATAATCTTAAGATTCTTTTTTTTTTTAATTTAATTTTTTTTTTCATTTATTTTTATTAGTTGGAGGCTAATTA
The DNA here is from genome assembly GCF_033118175.1 of Dama dama. Lineage (NCBI taxonomy): Eukaryota > Metazoa > Chordata > Mammalia > Artiodactyla > Cervidae > Dama > Dama dama. The sequence goes on along the minus strand of NC_083708.1, from coordinate 34,438,675 downwards.
CTTTACAATATTGTAGTGGTTTTTGTCATACATTGACATGAATCAGCCATGGATTTACATGTATTCCTGATCCCGATCCCCCCTCCCACCTCCCTCTCTACCCGATCCCTCTGGGTCTTCCCAGTGCACCAGGCCCGAGCACTTGTCTCATGCATCCAACCTGGGCTAGTGATCTGTTTCACCCTAGATAATATACATGTTTCGATGCTAATATCACTGATGAACATAAATGCAAGAATCCTTAACAAAATTCTAGCAAACGGAATCCAACAACATATTATTGTCTAACCCCACCCACTGGGTAAATCCTCCACAATAAAAAGGAACCACAGACCTCCAGAATACAGAAAGCCCACTCCAGACACAGCAATCTAAACAAGATGAAAAAGCAAAGAAATACCCAACAGGTAAAGGAACATGAAAAATGCCCACCAAGTCAAACAAAAGAGGAGGAGATAGGGAATCTACCTGAAAAAGAATTTAGAATAATGATAATAAAAATGATCCAAAATCTTGAAAACAAAATGGAGTTACAGATAAATAGCCTGGAAACAAAGATTGAAAAGATACAAGAAATGTTTAATAAAGACCTAGAAGAAATAAAAAAGAGTCAATTAAAAATGAATAATGCAATGAATGAGATCAAAAACACTTTGGAGGGAACCAAGAGTAGAATAACAGAGGCAGAAGATAGGATAAGTTAGGTAGAAGATAAAATGGTAGAAATAAATGAAGCAGAGAGGAAAAAAGAAAAAAGGATCAAAAGAAATGAGGACAACCTCAGGGACCTCTGGGACAATGTGAAATGCCCCAACATTCGAATCATAGGAGTCCCAGAAGAAGAAGACAAAAAGAAAGGCCATGAGAAAATACTCGAGGAGATAATAGCTGAAAACTTCCCTAAAATGGGGAAGGAAATAGCCACCCAAGTCCAAGAAACCCAGAGAGTTCCAAACAGGATAAACCCAAGGTGAAACACCCCAAGACACATATTAATCAAATTAACAAAGATCAAACACAAAGAACAAATATTAAAACCAGCAAGGGAGAAACAACAAATAACACACAAGGGGATTCCCATAAGGATAACAGCTGATCTATCAATAGAAACCCTCCAGGCCAGAAGGGAATGGCAGGACATACTGAAAGTAATGAAAGAGAATAACCTACAACCTAGATTAGTATCCAGCAAGGATCTCATTCAGATATGAAGAAGAATTCAAAAGCTTTACAGATAAGCAAAAGCTGAGAGAATTCAGCACCACCAAACCAGCTCTTCAACAAATGCTAAAGGATCTTCTCTAGACAGGAAATGCAGAAAGGTTGTATAAACGTGAACCCAAAACAACAAAGTAAATGGCAACGGGACCACACCTATCAATAATTACCCTAAATGTAAATGGGATGAATGCCCCAACCAAAAGACAAAGATTGGCTGAATGGATACAAAAACAAGACCCCTATATATGCTGTCTACAAGAGACCCACCTCAAAACAAGAGACACATACAGACTAAAAATGAAGGGCTAGCAAAAAATATTTCATGCAAACGGAGACCAAAAGAAAGCAGGAGTCGCAATACTCATATCAGATAAAATAGACTTTCAAATCAAGGATGTGAAAAGAGACAAAGAAGGACACTACATAATGATCAAAGGATCAATCCAAGAAGAAGATATAACAATTATAAATATATATGTACCCAACATAGGAGCACCACAATATGTACGGCAAACACTAACGAGTATGAAAGAGGAAATTAATAGTAACACAATAATAGTGGGAGACTTTAATACCCCACTCACAACTATGGATAGGTCAACTAAACAGAAAATTAACAAGGAAACACAAACTTTAAATGACACAATGGACCAGCTAGACCTAATTGATATCTATAGGACATTTCACCCCAAAACAATCAACTTCACCTTTTTCTCAAGTGCACACGGAACCTTCTCCAGAATAGATCACATCCTGGGCCATAAATCTGGCCTTGGAAAATTCAAAAAAATTGAAATCATTCCAGCCATCTTTTCTGACCACAGTGCAGTAAGATTAGATCTCAATTACAGGAAAAAAATTGTTAAAAATTCAAACATATGGAGGCTAACTAACACGCTTCTGCATAACCAACAAATCATAGAAGAAATCAAAAAAGAAATCAAAATATGTATAGAAATGAATGAACATGAAAACACAACAACCCAAAACCTATGGGACACTGTAAAAGCAGTGCTAAGGGGAAGGTTCATAGCATTACAGGCTTACATCAAGAAACAAGAAAAAAACCAAATAAATAACCTAACTCTACACCTAAAGCAATTAGAGAAGGAAGAAATGAAGAACCCCAGGGTTAGCAGAAGGAAAGAAATCTTAAAAATCAGGGCAGAAATAAATGCAAAAGAAACTAAAGAGACCATAGCAAAAATCAACAAAGCTAAAAGCTGGTTTTTTGAAAAAATAAACAAAATTGACAAACCATTAGCAAGACTCATTAAGAAACAAAGAGAGAAGAACCAAATTAACAAAATTAGAAATGAAAATGGAGAGATCACAACAGACAACACTGAAATACAAAGGATCATAAGAGACTACTACCAGCAGCTCTATGCCAATAAAATGGACAACTTGGATGAAATGGACAAATTCTTAGAAAAGTATAACTTTCCAAAACTGAACCAGGAAGAAATAGAAGATCTTAACAGACCCATCACAAGCAAGGAAATCAAAACTGTCATCAAAAATCTTCCAGCAAACAAAAGCCCAGGACCAGATGGCTTCACAGCTGAATTCTACCAAAAATTTAGAGAAGAGCTAACACCTATCTTACTCAAACTCTTCCAGAAAATTGCAGATGAAGGTAAGCTTCCAAACTCATTCTATGAGGCCACCATCACCCTAATTCCAAAACCAGACAAAGATGCCACAAAAAAAAGAAAACTACAGGCCAATATCACTGATGAACATAGATGCAAAAATCCTTAACAAAATTCTAGCAAACAGAATCCAACAACACATTAAAAAAATCATACACCATGACCAAGTGGGCTTTATCCCAGGAATGCAAGGATTCTTTAATATCCACAAATCAATCAATGTAATACACCACATTAACAAATTGAAAGATAAAAACCATATGATTATCTCAATAGATGCAGAGAAAGCCTTTGACAAAATTCAACACTCATTTATGATTAAAACTCTCCAGAAAGCAGGCATAGAAGGAACATACCTCAACATAATAAAAGCTATATATGACAAACCCACAGCAAGCATCACCCTCAATAGTGAAAAATTGAAGGCATTTCCCCTGAAATCAGGAACAAGACAAGGGTGCCCACTCTCATCACTACTATTCAACATAGTGTTGGAAATTTTGGCCACATCAATCAGAGCAGAAAAAGAAGTAAAAGGAATCCAGATAGGAAAAGAAGAAGTGAAACTCTCACTGTTTGCAGATGACATGATCCTCTACATAGAAAACCCTAAAGACTCTACCAGAAAATTACTAGAGCTAATCAATGAATATAGTAAAGTTGCAGGATATAAAATTAACACACAAAAATCCCTTGCATTCCTATATACTAACAATGAAAAAACAGAAAGAGAAATTAAGGAAACAATACCGTTCACCATTGCAACAAAAAGAATAAAATACTTAGGAGTATATCCACCTAAAGAAACAAAAGACCTATACATAGAAAACTATAAAACACTGATGAAAGAAATCAAAGAGGACACAAACAGATGGAGAAACATACCGTGTTCATGGATTGGAAGAATCAATACTGTCAAAATGGCTATTCTACCCAAAGCAATCTATAGATTCAATGCAATCCCTATCAAGCTACCAACGGTATTTTTCAAAGAACTAGAACAAATAATTTCACAATTTGTATGGAAATACAAAGAACCTCGAATAGCCAAAGTAATCTTGAGAAAGAAGAATGGAACTGGAGGAATCAACCTGCCTGACTTCAGACTCTACTACAAAGCCACAGTCATCAAGACAGTATGGTACTGGCACAAAGACAGAAATATAGATTGATGGAACAGAATAGAAAGCCCAGAGATAAATCCATGAACCTATGGACACCTTATCTTTGACAAAGGAGGCAAGGATATACAATGGAAAAAAGACAACCTCTTTAACAAGTGGTGCTGGGAAAACTGGTCAACCACTTGTAAAAGAATGAAACTAGAACACTTTCTAACACCACACACAAAAATAAACTCAAAATGGATTAAAGATCTAAATGTAAGACCAGAAACTATAAAACTCCTAGAGGAGAACATAGGCAAAACACTCTCCGACATAAATCACAGCAAGATCCTCTATGACCCACCTCCCAGAATATTGGAAATAAAAGCAAAACTAAACAAATGGGACCTAATGAAACTTAAAAGCTTTTGCACTACAAAGGAAAGTAGAAGTCAGGTGAAAAGACAGCCCTCAGATTGGGAGAAAATAATAGCAAATGAAGAAACAGACAAAGGATTAATCTCAAAAATATACAAGCAACTCCTGCAGCTCAATTCCAGAAAAATAAATGACCCAATCAAAAAATGGGTCAAAGAACTACACAGACATTTCTCCAAAGAAGACATACAGATGGCTAACAAACACATGAAAAGATGCTCAACATCACTCATTATTAGAGAAATGCAAATCAAAACCACAATGAGGTACCATTACACGCCAGTCAGGATGGCTGCTATCCAAAAGTCTACAAGCAATAAATGCTGGAGAGGGTGTGGAGAAAAGGGAACCCTTTTACACTGTTGGTGGTAATGCAAACTAGTACAGCTGCTATGGAAAACAGTGTGGAGATTCCTTAAAAAACTGGAAATAGAACTGCCATATGACCCAGCAATCCCACTCCTGGGCATGCACACAGAGGAAACCAGATCTGAAAGAGACACGTGTACCCCAATGTTCATCGCAGCACTGTTTATAATAGCCAGGACATGGAAGCAACCTAGATGCCCATCAGCAGATGAATGGATAAGGAAGCTATGGTACATATACACCATGGAATATTACTCAGCCGTTAAAAAGAATTCATTTGAATCAGTTCTAATGAGATGGATGAAACTGGAGCCCATTATACAGAGTGAAGTAAGCCAGAAAGATAAAGAACATTACAGCATACTAACACATATGTATGGAATTTAGAAAGATGGTAACGATAACCCTATATGCAAAACAGAAAAAGAGACACAGAAGTACAGAACAGACTTTTGAACTCTGTGGGAGAAGGTGAGGGTGGGATGTTTTGAAAGAACAGCATGTATATTATCTATGGTGAAACAGATCACCAGCCCAGGTGGGATGCATGAGACAAGTGCTCGGGCCTGGTGCACTGGGAAGACCCAGAGGAATCGGGTGGAGAGGGAGGTGGGAGGGGGGATCAGGATGGGGAATACGTGTAACTCTATGGCTGATTCATATCAATGTATGACAAAACCCACTGAAATGTTGTGAAGTAATTAGCCTCCTACTAATAAAAATAAATAAATAAATAATTGCTGAGTAGTCTTCCTATATAGATATACCATATTTGTATAGCCATTATTCTGGCAGTGGGCATTTTAGGCCACTATATGGTTTTTGCTCTTTCTTTTGAGGTTTACTCTTTGATTCATGGATTATTTTTAAGTTATATGTGTTAGTCTCTAAGTCTTCAGTGATTTTCTTATGTTAGTCATGTTGAATTCAAATGAGTCCCATTGTTTGATCAGAGAACAAACTCTGTATGATTTCATTTCTTTTAAAGTCGTCAAGCTTTGGTCTATGGCCCAGGATATGGTTTGTCTAAGAATTTGTTCTGTGAACTATTGGGGAAAAAAATGTGTGTTCTGCTGTTGGTGAGTGGACTATTCTAAAGATGTTGATTAAATCATTTTGTTAATGATTTTTGAAGTCTTCTAAATCCTTGCTCATTGCCTGCCAGTTGTTTTATCACTTGTTGAGTGAGGAGTATTGATGGCACCAATATAATTGCGAACTTGCCTATTTTTCTTCAGGGCTATTATTTTTAAATATTAAAAAAAAATGTAGTAAAGTTGTATTACTTTTTGCTTCATATATTGTACCTCTGTTTGTTACAAACATAGTTAGGATTGCTATGTTTTCTTGGTAAATTTACCTTTTTGTTATGTAATATCCCTTTCTACCTCTGGTAACTTCATTTGCTCTAAAGACTATTTTATCTAGTATAACACTCTTGTTTTCTTTGACTAACACTTATTTTATATATACGTGTGTGTGTATATATACACACACACACATACACTTAATACTCATATATTGTATACATTAAACAAATATATAAGTATATATATATTTCCATCCTTCTTTTCCAGCCAATGTAATTATATTTGAAGTGAGTTTCTTGTGGACAGCATATAGTTTATCATTCTTTAATCTATTTTACCAATCTCTGTCTTTAACTATTGTATCTCAGCCGTTTGTACTTAATGTAATTACTGAGCTTTAAGGGTTTAATTTTACCATGTTATTTTTTTGTGTTGTTTATTCTGCCTCTCTGTGGATTACTTCAGGTTTTTTAAAGAATTCCATTGTGATTATGTATTGTTTCTCTGTACAGATTTTATAGTGGTTAGTCATTACATACACACAACTTAGTAAATAGTTACTACATTACATATACACAACAGTATCACAGTGGGATATTAAAGAATTCCATTGTGATTATGCATTTTGTTTCTCTGTACAGATTTTATAGTGGTTAGTTATTACATCACATACACACAACTTAGTATACAGGTATTTATCAGTTCAAGTGAAGTATAGAAAGCTTACAACCCTTTATATCTCTTTATCCTCAAGCATTTTTAATATAATTATTTAAAATATTTCTTTACATATATTTAGAACCACTTCAGAAAGTGTTATAATTTTTGCTCCAACTATCAAAAATAATTTAGGAAACTCAAGAGGAGAAGGCAAGTCAGTTTTATTTATTCACATTTTTGCTTCCTATCTGTTTCCTTTCTTGTAATGTTCCAAGGTTTATTCTTTTGTTGTTTCCTTTCTGTTTCAAGAACTTCACTTGGCTCTTGTTTTAGGGTAGGTCTTCTGGTGACAAATTCACTGCATTTTCTTTACTTGAGAATGCTCAGATTATCCCTTCAATTATGAAGAATACTTTCACTGTGTGTAGGATTCTGGGTTGACAGTACTTTCCTTTCAGCACCTGGGTTGTTGGTTTCTTCAACTCCATGTCTGGGATCTAAGAGACATAAAAGAAAACCCAGGAGAATTCACTACCATGTCCCTAGGCAGCCTCTCTTCCCTCTACCTTTCAGAATCTTGTTTCTTCTACGTATACTGGCCAAAGGTTTTAGTTTTACTTAGCTTTCTCGAAGCAGTCATTTTAGTTTGTATCTTTCATGTTTTATTCTAAGATTTCCACATTCTTCAGTTATTTATATCTTTTCCTGCATATTTGAGAACATTTTTATAATAGCTATTTAAAGTCTCTGTCTACTAATTCCAATGATTAGGTCATCTGGAGGTTAACCTCTATTAATTTTTTTTTATTGTGTGTCATATTACTTGCTTCTTTGTATTTCCTATGCTTTGCTTTAAAAACAACTATACAGGATGTTTTGTTTGAAGAATAATGAGACAGGTATAGAAATAATTTGTGTTCTGTTCATCAGAAAGTGTGAGTTCATGCCTATGTCTTGCACCAAGCTGGGCAGTCTAATATTCAGCTTGTCTGGGATTGAGCCCTATAAATAGGAAGATTGACCTTGCTCTGGTTCACCCAACCCTTACCATTCCATGCTACCACTGCTGCTGGGAGACCAGAGTCTCATTGGCCTTAATAGTGTGTTACCCTGAGGCCAGAGTCTTGTTGAGCCAAGGATTACCTTGGATAAAGTAGTTTCAGACACTGGGAAATTGGGTGAAGCTATCCATATTGTCTCTCCTTCTTTAATTCCAATTTTACTGCCCTTTCCTCAGCAAAACTTAGATAAGGATAGATAGGTGTAATGCCAACCAAAATATTGTTGCATTTTAGACATACTTCATACTTCAATCTTTCCCATCTGTCCCTGTCATCACCAATAGCTTGGCTGGTCTCCTTTAGACCCAGTGAAGTGACAGCTTTTGGCATGTCTTCTCATCCATCTGTCTGAAAGACATGAAATTTTCTCCCACTTGTGCTGTGAAGGGATTAAAGGTCTGAGAATCAGTTCATAAGCTTTTCTTCAAAGAAGAGAGTAAAGGTCTTCTGAGGTCTCTCACATCATTAATAGCTATTAATTTTCTTTCATGTATTATTGTTTTTCTTATGTTAAGGTGCTTGTTTGTGAACAAAGATGTTGAATTAGAGGCACTGGAGTGTCTCAGGTGGAGAAACACCTCGTGTGGGTAGACATGGCAATCCACTCTGAAGCCAAGCACAGGTATGGAAAGCTAGGGGAAGGGTCAGTTAGGGAGCTGAGAATAAGAATATGAATTATGGAATAAATTAAAAATTCCCATTTTTACAGGAGGTACTCTGCAGTGTTACCAACATGACTATACACCATAAACTTACACTTTTCTATACTTTCAATAATAGAAAATATATGATAGAAACACTGCATCTATTTGAAAACACCTATAAACTTTATTTTCATAAAGATTGGTTCACTAGATATGTCATTGTCTTTATCCTTTAGTGCCCAGGCTCCATCAATTCCCTCACTCTCTATTATTTTTAAAATCCCCTTCTTAAAAAAAAATCCCCTTCTTTTCTGGTTATTTGACATAATCCTTCAAATGTATTCAAACCTCTCCACATTAAAAACAAACAGATAAAAACATTATAAAAATGTTTCCTTTTCCATCATGACTAAATTCCTAGTCAGGCTAACCTTTAAATGTATAAAAACAAAACCAATCTGATGACAGTGGAGAATAAATGAAATTAGGGTGATCTTATGGAGGCATTAACATTAAGAGAAGAAGAGTATGGAGCAAGTTTCCTTTATAACATCAGATCTGAGATCTGCCAGCTGGCTACAGAAGGGTAACTGGAACTCAGACAGAAACCTATATTTTAGTATCATGGAGAATTAGAGGACAGACTTCACTGAAAACTCAGATACTAGAAATTGAGGTGGGAGTCTCTTAAAAAAGAGAGCCTGTGAGAGGGAACCCAAATTCTGTGTATAAACAGCTAAATCCCAAAGATCAAAATTACATGGACAGAAATGACAACATGGATAACCACTGACTTCTCAGAAGGAGTGAAGGGCTGAAGACACTGAGGCGTCCCGGCAGTGCTGGAGAATAACACAGCAATACATGTTCCAGCCTCCACTCTGCCCAAACAAAATGACCTAAAGCAACAATAAAACAAAAACATTTCAGATTAAAAAACTAAGGATTTCTCACCAAAGGCCTGCATTACTTCTATTCCTTAAAACGTGAACCCTCAAGAACAAATGAATGTTTTTACATAATAGGTAAAGTGCCCAGGTTCACTACTTGGGAGTAATGAAAGACGTGAAAGATGTGAATGTTTGGAGTGCCTTTAGATCTAGTCATTACTCTCTTAGGTATTAGCCAAGAGAAATGAAAGCATATTGCACACAAACATTGGTATCTGAATATTCATAGCGTCTATATTTGTAATAGTCCCCATCGCTTCTCGGCCTTTTGGCTAAGATCAAGTGTAGTATCTATATTTGTAATAGTCCCATATTGAAAAAAATTCAAATATCCATCAACAGGTAAAAATGTAAACAAACTATGTCCTATTCAGAAAATGGAATGCTACTGAGCGATGGGAATCACATATTAATGCATACAGCAACATAAGTGAATTTCAAAATAATTTTGCTAAGTCAATAAGTCAGTAAAAAAAGAGACCACAGATTCTATTCTATTTATGGAAAATTCTAGAAAGTACAAACTAATCTATACTAGTAGAAAGCTGATAAGTGACTTCTAGAAGAGAACAGAGACAGAGGAAAGGGATGAATTATAAATGGGCAAATGAAAACTCTGGGGGATGGTGGATTTGCTCATTACTTTGATTATATTTTCACAGGTGTTTACATATGCCAAACACATTGCATTGTATACTTTAAATATATTCTATTTATTACATATCAATAATAGTTCAATTGAGGTGCAGATTTTTTAAGTTAATAATGAATTATCAATTCCTAGACTGACCCCCAAAAAACGATGCAGAGTCAATTCTTCTATCTGATCAAATGGAAAATATCAATAGGGCTGTGAGTACATGACATCTTTCAGTTTCTCTGTCTATACAGTTACCTAACCAAAGGTCTTCAGTCTTGCTATTCCAGTCTCAAGACTGTTGTTGCTTACAGTTAACATAGTTTTAGTCTTCGGATTTTATTGCATATTAATTTTAGCTATATCACCATCCCTAAGATTATTATTACAAATCTGTGTCAGTTTAGTGACCATTTTATCTTTCTAAAACCTAGCTATTTGCATTTGTTTGTATAAAGGATGTTCTGGAATTTTGTAATTTAATCTCTTTGGTCTCCCAACCACAACTCATGTATACATTTAAGGGGAGCAACAGTTTGCAAGATAGTAGCTTGGAATTACTCTGGAGAGAGGACTATATAATTTGGCCACAAATATCTGTGTTAACTGCAATGGACTCTAACATTATGAAGTCCTTCGATAAATTTAAAAACAATTGAAATGAGTAAGTAATTGTGTGCATAATTATGCTTGGCATTTTTTGGTTTGGATTTTTTTGTTTCATTTTGTTTGGTTTTTGGGTTTGAAGTTACCTTTGAAAATAGTCTCCATTACTTCTGGAAAGAAGAGCTGAAGAAAAGAAGAGTAAGTGCAACAGCTCACAAAGCCCATAGCCAGTCCAAGCTGCAATGTCATAAAATAATATCGGATCTATAATTGTCAGAAATGCTTTTGAATTTTTTAGAGAAGGAACTTCAGTGATTACACAGTATATGTTTAGATGTATCATGCATAGTCCGGTGGTCAGGGCTTCAGATAGTTCTATAAGCCTTGTGTCTATAAATAAAATTGTATATGCATGTGTAAGTTTTAGGGGGAGGGAATTCATAGTTTCATAAGTGTTCACAGGAGACAGTGGTTGAAAAAAGGTTAAGAACTATCGAATTTAAAACCATTTTGTTAAATTATAGCCCTATATAGACTATCCAATGGGGCTTCCCAGGGGGCTCTAGTGGTTAAGAAGGAGCCTGCCAATGCAGGATACATAAAGAGATGTTGGTTTGATCTCTGGGTCAGGAAGATCCCCGTGGAAAAGGGCATGGCAACCCACTCCAGTATTCTTGCCTGGAGAAACCTATGGACAGAGGAGCCTGGCTGGCTACAGTTGGTAGGGTTACAAAGAGTCGGACATGACTGAAGTGACTTAGCCCGGAAGCAAGGCTATTCAGTAGATTAATAATACATTAGTACAAATGAAATATTGTCAAGATATAAATTTTATAATGATCTTTAACATAATTAACAACTCACAGTTATTCCTTATAAATGCTAAACAAAACAATATCATTGAGTAGAATTCACTATTTTCCTTTTTCTCTTTTTTTTTTTACACAGTATTGAAGTCATTAAACACCTAATCTTATCCTAAAATGTAAAATGATGTCCTCTTTCCATCTTTTGCCAAGTAATGTATCTTTACAATGATTTCCAAAACTGAAGAAGGGTTTCAGAAAGTGAATTTTTTTATTACTGTGGTAAAATTTTCTCTGATGTTTTGACCTTTAATTTAGGAACTCTACCTTCAGGCATCATAAATCTTCATCAGCATGGCCTTCAGAAGACTGAATCTCATTTGCTGCTTTCATATGACATATGAAATAAAAGTTTCCCTTTCAGTGACAACCATATAGAAACAGGGAATACTTTTAACCCTTTATGAAATGAAAGTCACTCAGTTGTGTCTGACTCTTTGCAACCCCATGGACTATACAGTCCATAGAATTCTCCAGGATAGAATACTGGAGTAGGTAGCCTTTCCCTTCTCTAGGCAATCTTCCCAACCCACGGATCAATCCCAGGTCTCCCACATTGCAGGCAGATTCTTTACCAACTGAGCCACTAACTCTTTGAATGTGCTCTATTTCATTGTTCAACAAAATAAAATGAAATATATAAGAAGGTAGTGGATTATAAAATACATTTTCAGATTTTAGCAATTTAGAATTGAAAAAAACCTTGAGTCTTTGAATAATAATTATTAAACATCAGCCACTTCTCAATAACAATTGATAGAATTGTGATAAAAGAAAAAATTGACCAAAGTACTATCTTGTAATGTCAAAGAAATATGGATTAAGAAGCAACCAAAAAGAATCTGACTGAATCATATTAATTATTATGAAGCCAAGTCAGTGAAATGTATAAATGTGTAATCAAAAAGTTTAGGTTAGAAATTCAGCTCTCGAACTTTTCATGTATGTGAATTTTAGAAATGAATTAATATCTCTAATCTTTAGTTTGCAAGCTAGAAATAGTATATCTACTTTTTGGTGATATTTAAATTAGAAAGTTAATGCTGTAATAGATTGTACAGAATAAACATGTAAGATCCTGTTACTATTGTCTCCAACTTCTTTAGAGAGAACACTTCTTTCATGTTTATGCTATATTTAATAAGCTTTTGTATATTTTTAACTGCTTTACCTCATTTACTCTATAAACTCTTAGGTGTTAATTCATGTATTTTTAAAATCCAACATGATGCTTAACAAGCACACAGAAGGAGCTTAAATGATTTACACGCCTTAACGGCCACATAAATATACCTACTGAACTATTACTTCTTGCTAAATTGCTTCAGTCATGGCCAACTCTTTGTCACCATACTATGGACTGTAGCCCACCAGACTCCTCTGTACATGGGATTCTCCAGGCACGAATACTGGAGAGGGTTGCCATTTCTTCCTCCAGGGGATCTTTCAGACCCAGGGATCAAACCTGCATCTTTAACGTCTCCTGCATTGGCAGGTAGGTTCTTCACCACTAGTGCCACCTGGGAAGCCCTGAATGCACATAAACTTAGAATTTAAGAAAATGTGTCCTTTTCTGTCTCTGACTATAAATACTTCAATTCTAAGCTAAAAACAGAAACAAACAAACACTTCTCTGTAGAAAGGAAAGAGGTTAAAATTCTACAAATGCTCTTCTACTACCTCTTTGTCATAGACAGCCTTATGATTATACTCTAGTTACTATTCATTGATTATATAGTAGAGTCCAAGACCAATGTTACTATTTTCATGCATTATATCATTGAGTCCTCATAACAAGATGGGGTAATCATGATGATTCTCAAAGATAAGGAAACAGAGGGCTAAGAGAGGTTAACTTGTTTATTTTACCCACCACTGCAACAAAATAAGAGTAGTAATAAGGCAAGGATTCACATCTAAACATGATTAGCATCCATGTTCACAACTTACAGAGTAACTCAGAATTGTTTACTCAATAATTTTCAATTTGTTAAATCAGAAGCTCTAGAAGTAACAAGAGAGAGTCACTTGATTGGCCTGCCAGCCACACTCAGATTTCTAAAACTCAACAAGCCAGTTGCATACCTATCTACATAGCCAAGAAGGAAATCTGCTAAAATATGGCACCCATAAATGGTGAAAGTACACATCTATAGAATCATAAAGTTTTCACCCATAGATGAAGATAATGTTGCTATAATGTAAAGTCAGTTTCAACACTCTCTTACCCAGTATCTTAAATAGTGAGGATGAGCTTGAAGACAATAGAACGTAATTTCTAAAATGTCAGTCAAGGAAGCTATGTATGTACAAAAGGTTGCTCAGAAAGAAGCTATAAACTTGTAAAATGTTGAGCCCTGGAGTTGGGGTGGAGTGAGGAAATGAGTAAAGACTTATTTTAAAGAAGAAATATGTTATTGAAGTAAACATGACTTAAAAATGAGTCTATTATTTCTATTTGCTTTTTGAATGGTTTTCTTGACTACTGGGATGATTTCCAGGAAAGTGGTGGCATCTTGAGGACACATTTGACTCACACATCCTCATTGTGGAAAGAAACCACCTAGAAAATATATAGTTTGGAGAATAATGTCTTCTGGGATTGGAAGTCTGAGATGAGACCAAGTCAGAAACTCTGAAGAAATTGGCAGTTCACGTGCAGATGGAATCAGTTTGAAGAGGAGAACAAAATTCTGGCACACAGGATATTTCTCACAAGTAAGACCAGACCTTGCAAGATGGAAGGAAGAGTGCTAGTCCACTGTTTTGAGTCCTCCCAAGAGGAGGTGAAAGAATGAAGACTAATGAGGTCTTGAAACCTACAGAGAAACTTCCATTCAAATGAGTTAGCAGAATTTACGAATGTCTGTGGTATCAAGGAACAAAGTTCAGGAAATGACAACAAACCAAAAAGATTCTGGCAGGCACAGTTGTCAAGCAAAAAACTGCACAAAATAATATCTAACAGGCAAGAAAGCTATTTTATTTAAAGTTACTGCAAAAGGGCTAGAGAAGCCAGTCTGAACTCCTATTAATACAAAATGTAGGAGAAGTGTTAAGAGCTGGGATGGGAGACCTGAGGCCGTGTGTGTTTGTTCACTGGCCTTACCCACAGGAAGAGCAAACTTTCGCATATCTCCATGAGAAGAGGTCATTTTACAACTTAGAGCAAGGCATCCATGAAGTTAGGCTTCTACCCTCCCACAGAGACAGGAAAATGTGATATCTTCCATAATGATTACATTTCAGAGAAGTGGGTCCCAGGTACAGGAAGATATACCTTGGTTTTAAAACTGGCAGGAGACTACTAAAACGATGTATATCTCAAGGAGCAATGAAACAATTACGATTGCAAGTTTTCTAAAGGAAATGTTATTTTTTAGAAAAGGCCTACCATCAAGAAGCAGCTTAGCTAAAGTTTAGTTAAACTGAGGGAAACATTAAAGCCCATCTTTGTCATAGGTTAAGGAAAGAGAAAATATAAATAAAACTTATGATATAAAAGCAAGAATCCCACTTTAGGCTAATATGTTAGATTTTCTCTTCTGCATTTTTTTTCCCCTCAAATTTTGTTTTCAGTATTCAGTACTAGGATCACTTTTTTTTTTTCTTTATGCAATTTCCTAGACTGATAAAATCAGCCCCATGACTTTAATTATTGTTTATACATTGAGACTATCCAAATGACAGTATTTATACTTCCAAAGGAAGACATTTTTGTTCCAAACATCAAAATTGAATGTACTTGTCTTTTGCTAGTCTTTCTTAGGGGGGAAAAAAAACAATGAAAAAAACTGGAGAAAAGAAATGTAAAGGGTAGTCAGGAAAAAACAAACAAAAACCAAAATTAAAATAACAAAGAAACCAAAGGGTTACATTAAACTAATTGCCGTAAGTACAATTTAGGAGACTATTCGGGTATCAATGTTCCTAAAAAAGAGGTTTGTTATAAAAAGTAATTTGAAGATAGCAAGCTAGGTAGAAATTTCCAGATTATTTTAACAAAACTGGATAGAAAGAGACTAGGTAAAGAAAGAAAGAGTTGTCTACCTAAATTGTAGTGTGTGCAATCTTTTAGATAGATTGCCTTAAAAAAATGTTTATAGAATTTATATATATTGCATGACAGCACAATTCAAAATTAGATTTTATCATATAAAATATTTATATTTTTGGTATATTTAATTCTAATTAATTATTATTTCTTAAATTTCATTTAAATGATAAGTCTTCCAAGAAGTCTTATATGGGTATTCTTTATATCTTTAGAGGGTGACTTAAAAGAAGGATACCAACTCTGCCAATTTAAAATTTCATAAAAAATTCTAATGTCATGTACCACAAAAACTATGATCTACATCCAAATACAATAGAGTAATAAAAGAAGAAAATTCAGAGAAAAAAGAAATACTCAAATTATATTTTTATACTTACTAATTAAGTGTTAAAAAAGCAAATTTTACAAAACCACTTTAGATAATTCCTTTTACATTTGCATTATAGTAGCTAAAAATTTAAATAAAAATTTGATTTTTAAATAATTATTTGAGACCATCAGCAATTTTCAGTATTCGAAAAGACTTTTCCTAAGCTATGAATCTTAAGAACAAACTTTGTTCAAGAAAAAATGCCACTAAAAATAAATACTCTTACAGAAATATTGGTGGTAAAAGAATTCTAGTTGATAGTGGGCATTTTGTCATTGTTGTAGTTAATGATCATAGAAACAGTGTGTAGCACCTGTAAGTTTTGAGAAAGTATTCTTTCTGGAAAATAAATTTGTTTGCTGTTAGGTGGTGCTAGTGGTAAAGAATCTGTCTGCTAGTGCAGGAGACACAGAGATCCAGGTTCAATCCCCAGGTCTGGAAGATTTCCTAGAGGAGGAAATAGCAACCCACTCTTGCATTCTTGCCTGGGGAACTCCATGGACAGAGGATCCTGTCAGGCTACAGTCCATGAGGCCACAGAGTCAGACAAGACTGAACAAATAAAATAACAAAGTAAAATTATAAAATTCACTGTTTCTATAAATGAAATTTCAGTATTTAATTGATAGTATTCAGAAAGTAATGCTCAAAATTCTCCAAGTCAGGCTTCAGCAATACGTGAACCGTGAAATTCCAAATGTTCAAGCTGGATTTAGAAAAGGCAGAGGAACCAGAGATCAAATTGCCAACATCCGCTGGATCATCAAAAAAGCAAAAGAGTTCCAGAAAAACCTCTATTTCTGCTTTAGTGACTGAGCCAAAGCCTTTGACTGTGTGGATCACAATAAGCTGTGGGAAATTCTGAAAGAGATGGGAATACCAGACCACCTGACCTGCCTCTTGAGAAACTTATATGCAGGTCAGGAAGCAACAGTTAGAACTGGACATGGACCAACAGACTGGTTCCAAATAGGAAAAGAGTACATCAGGGCTGTATATTGTCACCCTGTGTATTTAAATTATATGCAGATTACATCATGAGAAACGCTGGGCTGGAAGAAGCACAAGCTGGAATCAAGATTGCTGGAAGAAATATCAATAACCTCAGATATGCAGATAACACCACCCTTATGGCAGAAAGTGAAGAGGAACTAAAAAGCCTCTTGATGAAAGTGAAAGAGGAGAGTGACAAAGCTGGCTTAAAACTCAACATTCAGAAAACTAAGATCATGGCATCTGGTCCCATCACTTCATGTGAAAGAGATGGGGAAATAGTGGAAACAGTGTCAGACTATTTTTGGGGGCTCCAAAATCACTGCAGATGGTGACTGCAGTCATGAAATAAAAAGATGCTTACTCCTTGGAAGGAAAGTTATGACCAACATAGATAGCATATTAAAAAGGAGAGACATTACTTTCCCAACAAAGTTTCGTCTAGTCAAAGCTATGGTTTTTCCAGTAGTCATGTATGGATGTGAGAGTTGGATGGAGAGAAGAAAGCTGAGCGCTGAAGAATTGATGCTTTTGAACTGTGGTGTTGGAGAAGACTCTTGAGAGTCCCTTGGACTGTGAGGAGATCCAACCAGTCCATCCTAAGGGAGATTTGTCCTGGGTGTTTATTGGAAGGACTGATGCTGAAGCTGAAACTCCAATACTTTGGCCACCTTATGCTAAGAGCTGACTCATTGGAAAAGACCCTGATGCTGGGAGGGACTGGGGGCAGGAGGAGAAGGGGACAACAGATGAGATGGCTGGATGGCATCACCCACTCAATGGACATGAGTTTGAGTGAACTCCGGGAGTTGGTGATGGACAGGGAGGCCTGGCATACTGCAATTCATGGGGTTGCAAAGAGTCAGACACAACGGAGCAACTGAACTGAACTGAACTAATTCAGCTTTGGCTTCATTTGAAATTGACTCTTGACTTTAGCATCTAGCCATTTATTATTCAACTACAATGTATCTAACTCACAGCCTCCAAACCAAGGGAAATCTCAACTTCCTTGGATGTTCCCCCAAATCACTTTGCCCAAATCCTGCAATAAGCCTTTTCTAACACCCTTTTATTGGAACACAGTATGGTTTTCCATCACATGTGTACTCACTTGTTGCAAGGACTAATGAACCCAAGTTTCTAAAACTACAGCTACGACTCTGGTGCTCTTTGCAGGGAGATGTTGACAATTTATATATATTGTATAATATTATATAATATTTATTAATATTTGTTTTAAGGCAATTATTTATAAAGTAGGTAATATGCATTTTGATTTTAATTTGATCTTTAAATAGATACATGATATTTACATATTTAATTTGAAAAAATCTAATAAATCTATATTGGAAGTTTTATAAAAAACTTATTGAGAACAACAATTTGGCTCAATACTATGGACCCACAGGAGAAATTCCTTTTAAACTTTCATATCTTGAATAGCTGTGGTTTAAAGAACCCTTGAATGATATTACTGATGGTATTCCTCTGCATTTTATAGTTCATTTCTAATGAAGTATATAGTTGCCATGTTTTGTCTACTGTCTACTGATAAGACCACTTTGTTGTTGTTCAGTGGCTAAGTTGTGTCTCGATTTTTTTGTGATCTCATGGACTGTAGCCTGCCAGGCTCCTCTGTCATGGGATTTTCCAGGCAAAAATATTGGAGTGGGTTGCCTTTCCTTCTCCATGGAGTCTTTCCAACTCAGGGATCAAAACCATGTCTCCTGCCCTGGCAGGTGGGTTCTTTACCACTGAGCCATGGGGGAAGCCCTAATATGACCACTAGCTTCTTCTTATTTAGAATAATCCTTGTTTTCCTATGCCCTTACTTCTTAAATCATGTAAATATCATCTTACCATAGCCTCGTTTTATAAACAAACATATTAACTTTGTTAAAAATTAATTATAAATAAAATAAAAAATGCTTTTCTTTGGTTGAGAGTACAAAAGTGGTATTACTCATCAAAGTGGCCATTTGGCCACAAAAGCATTATCTCAAAGGAATCCACAGGACTTAAAAAAAATTCAAATAGGGAAAATTTATAAAAATAAGTCAAAAGAATAAAGTGATTATTTTACAAATAATCAGGACATATGCACATACACATACAAATACATACATTTATTTATCCAAGATAAATTTTGGTGACAAATTGTATTTACTTGTAGAAGTTTGAATATTTTAAGCACTTCAGCTATTTTTCTTTTAAGCTAGTTTGTTTATTTTACTGTTCAAGCTAAACAGAATGTAGTTCTCAATTATTATGCAGAGTACATCATGTGAAATGCTGGGCTGGATAAAGCACTAGCTGGAATTAAGACTGCCAGGAGAAATGTCAATAACCTCAGATATGAAGATGACACCACCCTAATGGCAGAAAGTAAAGAGGAACTAAAGAGCCTCTTGATGAAGGTGAGAGAGGAGAGTTAAAAGAGCTGGCTTAAAGCAATCTTGAGAAAGAAGAATGGAACTGGAGGAATCAACCTGCCTGACTTCAGACTCTACTACAAAGCCACAGTCATCAAGACAGTATGGTACTGGCACAAAGACGGAAATATAGATCAATGGAACAGAATAGAAAGCCCAGAGATAAATCCACGTAATGGACACCTTATCTTCGACGAAGGAGGCAAAGATATACAATGGAAAAAAGACAACCTCTTTAACAAGAGGTGCTGGGAAAACTGGTCAACCACTTGTAAAAGAATGAAACTAGAACACTTTCTAATACCATACACAAAAATAAACTCAAAATGGATTAAAGATCTAAATGTAAGACCAGAAACTATAAAACTCCTAGAGGAGAACATAGGCAAAACACTCTCCGACATAAACCACAGCAAGATCCTCTATGACCCACCTCCTAGAATATTGGAAATAAAAGCAAAAATAAACAAATAGGACCTAATTAAATCTAAAAGCTTTTGCACAACAAAGGAAACTATAAGCAAGGTGAAAAGACAGCCTTCAGAATGGGAGAAAATAATAGCAAACAAAGCAACAGACAAAGGATTAATCTCAAAAATATACAAGCAACTCCTGCAGCTCAATTCCAGAAAAATAAATGACCCAATCAAAAAATGGGCCAAAGAACTACACAGACATTTCTCCAAAGAAGACATACAGATGGCTAACAAACACATGAAAATATGCTCAACATCACTCATTATCATGAAATGCAAATCAAAACCACAATGAGGTACCATTACACACCAGTCAGGATGGCTGCTATCCAAAAGTCTACAAGCAATAAATGCTGGAGAGGGTGTGGAGAAAAGGGAACCCTCTTACACTGTTGGTGGGAATGCAAACTAGTACAGCCACTATGGAGAACAGTGTGGAGATTTCTTTAAAAACTGAAAATAGAACTGCCATATGACCCAGCAATCCCACTTCTGGACATACACACCGAGGAAACCAGATCTGAAAGAGACACATGCACCCCAATGTTCATCACAGCACTGTTTATAATAGCCAGGACATGGAAGCAACCTAGATGCCCATCAGCAGACGAATGGATAAGGAAGCTGTGGTACATATACACCATGGAATATTACTCAGCCATTAAAAAGAATTCATTTGAATCAGTCCTATGAGATGGATGAAACTGGAGCCCATTATACAGAGTGAAGTAAGCCAGAAAGATAAAGACCAATACAGTATACTAACACATATATATGGAATTTAGAAAGATGGTAACGATAACCCTATATGCAAAACAGAAAAAGAGACACAGATGTACAGAACAGACTTTTGGACTCTGTGGGAGAAGGCGAGGGTGGGAAGTTCTGAGAGAACAGCATCGAAACATGTATATTATCAAGGGTGAAACAGATCACCAGCCCAGGTTGGATGCATGAGACAAGTGTTCAGGGCTGGTGCACTGGGAAGACCCAGGAGGATGGGATGGGGAGGGAGGCGGGAGGGGGAATCCGGATGGGGAACACATGTAAATCCATGGCTGATCCATATCAATGTATGGCAAAAACCACTACAATATTGTAAAGTAATTAGCCTCCAACTAATAAAACTAAATGAAAAAAAATAAAATTAAAAAAAAAAAAGAGCTGGCTTAAAACTCAACATTTGAAAAATTAAGGTCATGGCATCCAGTCCCATCACTTCATGGCAAATAAGATGGGGGAACATGGGGACAATGACCGAGATTATATTTTCTTGGGTTCCAAAATCACTGTGGATGGTGACTGAACCCTTGAAATTAAAAGATGCTTGTTCCTTGGAAGAAAAGTCATGACAAACCTGGACAGCATATTAAAAAAACAGAGACATCACTTTGCTGACGAAGGTCCGTCTAGTCAAAGCTATAGTTTTTCTAGTAGTCACGTTCGGATGTGTGAGTATAAAAGACTGAACACCAAAGAATTGATGCTTTTGAAATGTGGTGCTGTGGTTTTAAGAACACTTTAATCACATTACTGACGGTATTCCTCTGTACTCTATCCACGGACAGCAAGGAGGTCAAATCAGTCATTCCTAAGGGAAATCAACCCTGAATATCCATTGGAAGGACTGATACTGAAGGTGAAACTCCAATACTTTGGCCACCTGATGTGAAGAGCCAACTTATTGGAAAAGATCCTGATGCTGGGAAAGACTGAGGGTAAGAGAAGGGGGTGATAGAGGGGGAGATGGTTGGATGGCATCATCAAGTGAATGGACATAAGTTTGAGCAACTCCAAGAGATAGTGCAGGACAGGGAAGCCTGTCTTGCTACAGTTCATGGGGTTGTAAAGAGTCTGACATGACTGAGCAACTTAACAACAATAATGCAGTAAACTAAACATATATTTTAAGGTTTAAAAATTATCCTATCCTTGCCTCTATCTCCATCAAAGAAATAATTAAGATTAAAACTGAAAGTGAGTACATCTTTAGGTAGAATCATATTAAAATATGACTCAGTCTGGAATGTAGTATTTTCCAGAAGTGTATTCTATAATACTTATTGAAGCATGTGTGGCATTTTCTGATCAAGATTTTAGTGACTTTCTACTGGAAATTTAATTCAATGTATATTCTTTAGTGTGTCACCTATACTATAACCTGGTAAGTGGAGATTTACCAGGCAATTTGTTGTTGTTGTTCTTTAAAAAATATTTGTAGGTAAATAAGTGTTTTGGGTTTCTGCTGACTTCACACAAATATAAAAATTCTTTAGCCTGAGATAAATTATTGAATTTAAATTATATAACCATAGCCAAATATGTTATGCTTAAATTTCAGTGCATGCATAATTCACAATTAGACTTAATTGATTTTTTTAAAGTAAGTGTAATCAAATATTTTTAAAACAGCAATTTTTTACAAATGAGAGAATAGAGACTTTCATTTCTGGGAAGATGGATTAGCTCTACTGTTCCTTATTTCTCCAAATAAGAACAAGAGAAATCCCAAGACATTACAGATAGAACAAACACTCTGAACAGTGAAAAAAATGAGATAGACAAGCTGTGAAACTCAGCATTCAAGTCACAGCATTAGTGGTGGATTGCCTGGATTTTTTTTTTTCATTTTCTTCTCATCCTATGAAGCTAATGAAACTGAAACTCAAAAATACCAAGAGCAAAAGCCAAAAAAAGCCCCAGTGGAAATCTGCTCTCTCTAGCCTCATGACAAGCTACCCGGTGAATCACAGCTCTACTCCAGTCAAACACCACTAAAAGCTCTCTGCCACCTTGTCAGTGCAATTGAGCTGGGAGCTAGGATTTCCACACTACCAGGATATAAAAAGGTAGCCTGTCCCCTCACTGTGATGGTGCCCAAGATCTGAGTCACAGCTTTTCATCCCAACAGGTGATAAGGAGGCCTTGCCCTAAATACAGTGTCAGTGGAGACCCCATGGAGAACCAGGACTTTCACCCTCACCTGAAAGTAACAAGAGGCGCCTCTCCAACAGAAAGATGTCAGAGAAGGCCTAGCAGAGAGTCTGGATTTTTACAACCAGCAAGCTGAAATGAGGCTGACCTCTGTCCTCTTGGGGCTTCCCAGGTGTCTCAGTGGTTCAGAATCTGTCTGCTGATGCAGGAGACACACATATGATCTCTGGTTTGGGAAGATTCCCAGGAGGAGGAAATGGCAACCCACTCCAGTATTTTTGCCTGGAAAATTTCATGAACAGAGGAGCCTGGTGGGCTACAATCCATGGGGTCACAAAGAGTCAAACATTACTGAGCAACTGAACACTCCATTCTGTCCTCTTGTGCAAGATATCAGTGAAGGCCACCTGGGGGAGAATTATCAGGCATTCCTTCTGCTATCAGCCAAGGAGTATCATTGGGGTTCAATGGAGATCTGAAATTACACCCCCGTGCTACAGTGACAAGACACCCCCCAACTCCCTTTATGCATCAAGAGAAGGTAAATGGGGAACCTGGACTTCTAACCCTGCCTGGCAGTAACAGGGCGGTCCTTTTTCCTTACTCTGCTGGAGCACGTTGGATGAAGCCAGCTCAAAAGGAAGGTGTAAATTACATCCAGAGACTTACAATATAATACCTAATATATCTAGGTTTCAACAGAAAATCACAGGTCATGTCAAAAGTCAGGAATCTCTCAAACTGAATGAAAAAAAAAAAAGACAATAGATGCCAATGTACAGAAGATAGAGATGCTCAAAAAATATAGAATGAAAGAATGAACAGATAAATGATGGATGGATAAATCAGTGCCAAGATAGTTTAAGCATCTGACAATTTAGATACCATCCAGACAGGTATAATATCTGCTTCTCACTAAAGATAATGTACAGACTTTCTCCTGAAGCATCCACCTGCCCTAAAATATGT
This sequence comes from Dama dama, assembly GCF_033118175.1. Classification (NCBI taxonomy): domain Eukaryota; kingdom Metazoa; phylum Chordata; class Mammalia; order Artiodactyla; family Cervidae; genus Dama; species Dama dama. The sequence continues at coordinate 34,414,918 of NC_083708.1, read as the reverse complement.
TTGTGTCCTGCTGAATCCCTTGTAGCCAGGAGGAATGACTATCAGGAAAGTAAACTGTTTTTCTTTTTATCAGAAGCTGTTTTTAGGATGCAAGAGAAAATGCAGAGTTTTATAGAGAGAAGTAATAGATATCTTCTTCTGGTGCTCAAGTACAGAATTTTCCTCCAGATAAATTGATTGGTGTTTTGAATTCAACAGAAAATATAACAAGCTCCAAAATATGAGATGATTAATGTAGGAAAGCAACAGTATAATTTCAGGGTTTAACAGGAAAATTTCCAGATAGTGTATAGTTTTAAAACATAGACTTATTTAGACTTCTCAAATACCAGTTGTTGGCTGCCCACTGTGTCCAAATCCATGCTACCCATCACTATTACTAAGTTCTCACAAGGTATCCCTGCTTGGGAACCTCTTCTTTACCTGATCCCAAGTCTGTGCTCATTTAAACAGTGGTTCTTAAACCTTAGCCTGCCTTGGATAATCACTTGGGGATTTGTTAAAACACAGATCTTGGAATGTACCTCCAGGGTTTCTGATTCAGTAAGTCTGGGTGAGGCAAGAATCCACATTCTAAATATCCTAGGATGTGATGCTGCTGGTCCAAGGACTGCACTTCTAGTCTGTCTGCTTCACAGTGGCACTTGCCAAGTGTACAGAGGCATCCATTCAGCCTTTCCATAACTGGGGCTTCCCAGGTGGCTCAGTGGTAAAGAATCCCCTGCCAACGCTGGAAACGTAGGAGATGCAGGTTCAGTCCCTGGGTTGGGAAGACCTGCTGGAGGGGAAAATGGCAACCCACTCCAATATTTCTTGCCTAGAAGATTCCATGGACAGAGGAGCCTGCTGGACCAAAGAGTTGGACTGAGCAACTGAGCGCAGCAAACAGCACATACCATATCTAATATTTTCCCCCCAAATCCAATAAAAATTATTTATGAAAATTCTGTTTGATATAACTGTCTTTATTATTTTGACAGGGACTTCCTTTTTAAAACCTGCCATGGCCCAGAAAACCAGGAAATAGAATCAGCACACTCAAGAACTCACAGTTATAAATTGCCTGCAAAAACAGCATTCCTGAACTGTCCAATATTTTTGGTGTGGTTGCTACTGTTCTATGGGCAATGTCATATTGTATGTAGCAAAATTATATATATTACTTAGATCTATTAATTTTTTTTATTTTTGTTTGTTACCAAAGAAAAAGAAATTCTATGAATCAAATTTTGATCGTTTTATCATAATATTGTTGATGGCTCACTTTTTTTCTATCCATTTATTTCAAGCAACTATTAGAGCCCAGAAGTTCTGGAGGATACTTCACCAATGCATTATGAATTACAACATGTTCATAATCATATCATTCTGGAATAAGCTATGCATAAACACTTTACCCTGTTCTGTGTGCGTACTAAGTAGCTTCAGTTCGGTTCAGTCGCTCAGTGGTGTCTGACTCTTTATGACCCCATGGACTGCAGCATGCCAGGCTTCCCTGTCCATCACTAACTCCCAGAGCTTATTCAAACTTATGTCCATTGAGTCAGTGATGCCATCCAACCATCTCATCCTCTGTCATCCTCTTCTCCTCCCAGCTTCAATCTTTCCCAGCATCAGAGTGTTTTCAAATGAGTCAGTTCTTCACATCAGGTGGCCAAATTATTGGAGTTTCAGCTTTAGCATCAGTCCTTCCAATGAGTATTCAGGACTGATTTCCTTTAGGATAGACTGGCTGGATCTGTGTGCAGTCCAAGGGACTCTTAATCTCCATCACCACAGTTCAAAGGCATCAATTCTTTGGTGCTCAGTTTTCTTTATAGTCCAACTCTCACATCCATACATGACTACTGGAAAAACCATAGCTTTGACAAGACAGACCTTTGTTGGGAAAGTAATGTCTTTGCTTTTTATTTATTTATTTATTTGTCTCTGCTGTTTAATATGCTGTCTAGGTTGGACATAACTTTTCTTCCAAGGAACAAGCATCTTTTAGAGATACCAAAGGAACATTTCACGCAAAGATGGGCTCAATAAAGGACAGAAATGGTATGGATCTAACAGAAGCAGAAGATATTAAGAAGACATGGCAAGAATACACAGAAGAGCTATACAAAAGAGATCTTCATGACCCAGATAACCACTGTGGTGTGATCACTCACCTAGAGCCACACATCCTGGAATGCAAAGTCAAGTGGGCCTTAGGAAGAATCACTATGAACAAAGCTAGTGGAGGTGATGGTATTCCAGTTGAGCTATTTCAAATCCTGAAAGATGAGGCTGTGAAAGTGCTGCACTCAATATGCCAGCAAATTTGGAAAACTCAGCAGTGGCCACAGGACTGGAAAAAGTCAGTTTTCATTCCAATCCCAAAGAAAGGCAATGCTAAAATATATTCAAACTACTGCACAATTACACTCATCTCACAGGCTAGCAAAGTAATGCTCAAAATTCTCCAAGCTGGCTTCAACAGTATGTGAACCATGAATTCCAGATGTTCAAGCTGGATTTGGAAAAGACAGAGGAACCAGAGATCAAATTGCCAACATGCGTTGGATCATTGAAAAAGCAAGAGAGTTCCAGAAAGACATCTACTTCTGCTTTATTGACTATGCCAAAGCCTTTGACTGTGTGGATCACAACAAACTGTGGAAAATTCTTGGAAGAGATGGGAACATCAGACCACCTGACCTGCCTCCTGAGAAATCTGTATGCAGGTCAAGAAGCAACATTTAGAACTGGACATGTAACAACAGATTGGTTCCAAATCGGGAAAGGAGTACATCAAGGCTGTATATTTTCACCCTGCTTATTTAACTTATATGCAGAGTACATCATGAGAAATGCTGGGCTGGATGAAGCACAAGATGGAGTCAAGATTGCTGGGAGAAATATCAATAACCTCAGATATGCAGATGACACCACCCTTATGGCAGAAAGTGACAAAGAACTAAAGAACCTCTTGATGAAAGTGAAAGAGGAGAGTGAAAAAGTTGGCTTAAAACTCAACAATCAGAAAACTAAGGTCATGGCATCTGGTCCCATCACTTGATGGCAAATAGATGGGGAAACAATGGAAACAGTGACAGACTTTATTTTGGGGGGCTCCAAAATCACTGGAGATGGTGACTGCATTCATGAAATTAAAAGTCAACTTCAGTTGTGTCCAGTTCTTTGCAACCCAATAGACTGTAATCCACCAGGCTCCTCTGTCCATGAGATTCTCCAGGCAACAATACTAGAGTTTGTTGCCATGCTCTCCTCCAGGGGATCTTCCTGACCCAGGGATCAAACTCACATCTCTTATATCTCCTGCATTGGCAGGAAGGTTGTTTACCACTAGTGCAACCTGGGAAGTCCTTACCTTGTTTTTTTCATAAAACAGAGTAAAGATGGCCTGATTCAATATACCTATCAGTATATATTTTAAACTTTTGACACCTGACTAGATTATCTCTCATAACAATTTTACTTCTATTTACTAATAAGAACACTGTCTTTTAAAAGTATAATCCATAAATTCATAATGAAATTAAGTAGTCATCATTTGAACACAGGTATTTGTTTTTGCCTGTAAGCTGTATTTTATTTTATTCTGGATAATAAGAATTCCTGTTAAGTCTCTCACTATAAACGCAGATATGGCAATGTTCCATAAGCTTTTAAAGTGTTTCTCTAAAATATTGGCAGGAGACTATGGATTTGGGTGCTTCTTTTTGATTCCTTGTTGCATTTTTCTATCCTTCTTTTGTTTCCTTTATTCTCTCTGGAGGATACAAGACTTTGCAAACAATTCTAGGGCTTGCCTTGAGTTCTGTGAAGCAATTGGTGGTGACAGGGAATTACATCCTGTTTTAAAAGGAATTCTTTATGATAAGGTAATTTACACCTGAAGTGGGAGGAAGAGAGCTGGACCTATAATTAGTAGGAGGAACATTTATCTCTCAGTAGCACAGTCCTCTCCATGGGTAGAACCTTGAGGCCAAGCAAGGGCAGATGTAAACATTCTTCCTCAAGTTGGCAAAGGCTGAAAATGGGATGTTTTGAGGCCAGGTGATTGTTGCCGGAACAGTTGACTCAGGAGAAGCTAGAAAATGCAAATCTCTGCACAGTTATCCTCACTTCCTGTTTTAAGTTGTTTGCTTCAAAATCTTTATGCCTTATTTGACTTTCCATATATAAACAAATCCCATCACTTTGTATGATCTGAAGTGGTTTTAAGAGCATAACAACTTTCTGAGATGAGCACAGTATATTTTTTTATTAGCAGAGCAAGACCATCTGTCTAGAAGTGTTTAACCTATGATTCCTCATTGTTATTTCAAATTATATATAAAGAAAAATTTCTCTTATGCAAATTGTTTTGGACTATTATTATAGGTTGATGATATTTTTATAGCATAAACCTATATAGAGACTGGCTCTGGAAAATGACTATAGAGCCTGGAAGGGGGAAGAAGAAAGAAAGAAGCAAGGAACCAAGAAGGGAGGTGGAAGATAAAAAAGAAAGAGAAGCTGATTCTTCACTTAGTGAATCACTAAGATCCTAGGTGAAGCAGGTAGCAAAGGCTGTATCCAGAGAAGTGTCAATGCAAAAATTGCCTTGGGCAAAGCTGAACAGGAAAGGGAGATTTTATTCAAAGCTATTGCAACAGGGGAGAGATAAAGTCAGAACTAAATCAGAACTTAACTCCTCTGGAACAAAGGCTCAGAGTGTTTATAAAGGCTGAGATGAACTGGTGGAAAAGTACCAGAAAACACTAGCAGGAAACTGATCAACAAGATGTAATGGACACACTGAGTTATTTCCTGAGTTTACAAATACTTGTCTCTCTGATTAGGCCATCTGTGTTTGCTAATTGGTGTCCACTGAAGTTAGATGCCTAACCTCACAGACAATAAGGATGCTATATGATTATATTTCAAAGAGATAGTGCCCAGGTCCTTGTAAAAGGCATTTTGGGTTGTAAAGCTGGCAAGAGGCTTTTAAAAAGAGGTACATTTATTCCATATGGGCAGAGAAATAATTTGCTTTCTAAAGAAAATGTTCTAATAAAAGGGAAGTTAGGGGCTTAGAGTCAAGAAAAAAAATGTCTAAAGTTTCATCAAGCTAAGGGAAAGGATAACACTATCAGGAGAGTAGTCTATCATTTGATAAACTCAGGACATGAGTTTGTTCTGCTCTACAAAATGAGCTGAGAGCTAGGGTGATATTTACCCTAAAACTGTAACTAAGTGGACGCTTTAGTGACTATCTACTTTAGAGCAGGAAGATAATGATAGGCAATTACAACAAAGGACACCTTCATTCTAGAAGTTTAACTTCTGTGAACTCTCTGCCCACAGTATACTTTTAACCCTTAATCACTATATTAAAACCTTTGCATCCTTATCATAAGGCATATGGCAGGGTACTATGCATATTGTTATTAACACTATGTATGGCTTCAACCCAAAGAATGGATATATGTATATCCATAAATATTATTTTATTGGACACCTGAAACTAACAGAACATTGTAAATCAACAAAACTCCATTTTTTAATTTTTTTAAATACAGAATATATTCAATATAATAACCTTGCAAAAATATCTAAAGCTATGCTTGGAACAATTCGTGGCCTACAGTGAATACAAATAATACTGTTACTTTCTTTTTTTTCTAGTAAGGATGGAACAAAAGTTGAAGAGTGCTGTGGATGGAGGATGGAGAGTGACAAATGCTGTAAGGCAAAATGCTAACAGCTCTGCTTTGAGAGTTTTATTTCCCCAGTGTATATGTGGAAAAATATTTTCCTTGGAATAGCAAATGCAGATTCCTCAGTGTATACAAATATGTTTCTGACCACAATGATCCATGACATACTTATGCAAGTATCACTCCAAGAACAGAAAACTTTGTGAAAGATTTCCAACTAGAGAAGGGCAATAAGTATAGTTGCAATTAGAGGTTACTACTTTACAGAAGAAAAACCAACTAAGGTGTGTGCCTTTGTCCTTAAATTGACATTAGAATAAACTTATTGTTAACACAGTGGGATATCATTGCTCACTCACACACATTATTGCATACATACACGGAGGTGCACACACATATCCATTATATTGTTTTTTCCTTCAGTCTATTTTGAAATAGGATGTGGTAATTCTAGTTTTCTAAAAGGGCCACAGCAATATTTCTAGACCTACATGCTCCTCCAGGAACTTGCCATTCCCTATAATGACTTGGAATCTATTTCCCTTTCCCTTGATTCTGTGTAGACCTTTATGACTTTGTAATAAAGAAAATCAGGTAGGAGAGATATTGTGTAACTCTGAGTCCAAGTCTTAAAAGACTCATGGCAATTGCCTGTCTCTCTCTTTTCTCTCTCTCTCTGGCAAAAACACAACATATTTGGATAATTTCTCCCTCTGTCTTTGGAGTCTTTCACTTAAAGCCCCAGGACTCTGGAACAGAGAAAGAAGGTATTCTTGTATCCAGTCCAAATTCTTGACATGCAAAATCCATAATCATAATAAATGGTTGTTTTACACCACTTAGTTTGGCGGTAATTTGTTTTACAATTAAGTAATCATAGCAGAGGTAATGGGAGTTGTGGCTTATATCTATTTCCAGAAAAGGAAGCCTACATAAAAGGAGTTGTAGGCTTAGAAGGAGTTGTGGCCTTTTATGTGGCATTTTCACACTGGAAAATGCAGTGCATACTCTGAAAAGAAAGGCAATAATCTAAATGGCCACAGAGGGTGACCCTGTGGTTAAACTCATGGCAACCTGAGGATCTAAGAGAATATAGAAATCACTAATGTAAAATTGGCCCAGCTCACAGGCTCTGATCCATGCTGCCTTGACATGTTTTTATCCAGGTTCCAAGTAATGTCAGACCTGAGAAATGTGCTCTGGTTGATTTTCAAGAATTGCTTGCTGCTGGAATTTCAACAAAGTTTTAAACAAACCTTCTTGTTGGAAGGGTTTATTTGAGATTGGGGAAATTTTCAGCCAATCCCACATCCCTAACCATAGCCTCTCAATACCTTTCAGGGTTTGATAACTGAATCACAAGATCATGGGTTAATTTTTAAGAAATTATCTTTGCCACAACTTTGATTTTGGTTACTGAACACTTTAGCCTTTCGTTCAATATGCCTAACCACCTCGCACAGCCCAATCCAAAAGTCCAACTAAAATCTCAGAAGGTCCACAAGTGGGCACAAATAACAACTATTGTTCTATGTGTGTTAGCATCTGTATCCTGGGTTCATAAGACCCGAGAACATTTTCCATTCCTCAGTTCTTCACTGACTGGAAGGAGAGCAAGAATATATAGTAAGGCCATTGTCCTTTATTTTAATAAGGAGTCTCCACTGCATATTCATTGCTAGTCTAATGAGTTAACTTTATAAAAACCTATTCCTGGACTTCACTCTTAAACTGATGACCTCCAAATCTTATTTTATTGTTATTTTTCGCTCAGAGAGTTTTGCTTTGAATCCTTTTAATCATTTCATTTTGGTGAAAAAGTTATCCTTGATATGTGCATACTTGCAAGCTAAGTTGCTTCAGTTGTGTCCACTCTGTGCGACCCCATGGACCATAGCCTGCGAGGTTCCTTTGTCTATGGGATTCTCCAGGCAAGAATACTGGAGTGGGATGCCATTCTCTTCTCCAGGGGATCTTCCTGACCCAGGGATCAAACCCACATCTCTTACCACTCATGCATTGGTAAGAGGGTTCTTTACCACTAGCGCCTCCTTGGAAGCCATCCTTGATATAGTATTCCTTAACTTAGTAACATAAAAGTATATTAATCCTTTCCTCAATTGATTAAAGTACAAAATAACTAACTACAGTGCTTTCAGGGATGGGGAACTAGAAAAATAATGATGTCATTGTAATAAATAAGACATTTTGAAAGGAGAGCTGGCTTAAAAAAAAAATCTAGTGACTTAGTTTTACACACTTGATGTCTGAAATCTGTATAGAGATATAGAGTCATCCAGAAGAATCTGAAAGTATCGAAACACTATAGAGCCATCATTGGGAGACCTCTGTATAGAAATAATATCTGAAGTCATTAAAATGAGTCAGCTCTCTGACTGTAGAGCAATAAGAATATCACTTACTTACGTATTACTTCATGATACATTTCCAAACGTACTCAGTTCATTTAAATATCATCATTTCTTACGTCTATGCATAGTTTTATCTGTTTATGCATATCAACCTACTACTGATAGCTTACAGTATCTCTGAAGAAGATTTACCTTCCGGACCAGGGACCAGGCTTGATCACTCAAGAGTTTTCATGTTACAGAGCTTTATTAAAGTATAAAAAGGGACAGAGAAAGTTTCTGACATAGACATCAGAAGGGGGACAGAGAGTGCCCCCCTCACTAGTCTTAGCAAGGGAATTATATACTTTTTAAATTGGTTATTACAATAATTCAAAAGAATGTCTCAAGGTTGTGAAGGTCTTACCAGACCCACTCCCAAAATATACATTTTAAGATAACGGGATTAGAACTAACAATAGAAAGGTTATACCAGACCCACTCCCATAATATACATTTTAAGATGACAGGGTTGGTCTGAAGGTTTTCAAGAAGGAGAAACATGTCCTCAAGCAGGATACATTGTTGTTATATAGTCATTGGTACAGGACTAGATCTGATAGACAGAGAGCCTGATGAACTGTGGATGGAGGTTCATGATATTGTACAGGAGACAGGGATCAAGACCATCCTCATGGAAAAGAAATGCAAAAAGGCAAAATGGTTGCCTGAGGTGGCCTTACAAATAGCTGTAAGAAGAAGAGAAGCAAAAAGCAAAGGAGAAAAGGAAAGATATTCCCATTTGAATGCAGAGTTCCAGAGTAGCCAGGAGAGATAAGAAAGCCTTCCTCAGTGATCAATGCAAAGAAATAGAGGAAAACAACAGAATGGGAAAGAGTAGAGATCTCTTCAAGAAAATTAGAGATATCAAGGGAACATTTCAGGCAAAGATAGATTTGATAAAGGACAGAAATGACATGGACCTAACAGAAGCAGAAGATATTAAGAAGAGGTGGCAAGAATACACAGAAGGACTGTACAAAAAAGATCTTCACGACCCAGATAATCACAATGGTGTGATCACTCATCTAGAGCCAGACATCCTGGAATGTGAAGTCAAGTGGGCCTCGGAAAGCATCACTACGAACAAAGCTAGTGGATGTGATGGAATTCCAGTTGAGCTATTTCAAATCCTGAAAGATGATGCTGTGAAAGTGCTGCACTCAATATGCCAGCAAATTTGGAGAACTCAGCAGTGGCCACAGGACTGGAAAAGGTCAGTTTTCAATCCAATCCCTAAGAAAGGCAATCCCAAAGAATGCTCAAGCTACTGCACAATTGCACTCATCTCTCACGCTAGTAAAGTAATGCTCAAAATTCTCCAAGCCAGGCTTCAGCAATACGTGAAACGAGAACTTCCAGATGTTCAAGCTGGTTTTAGAAAAGGCAGCGGAACCAGAGATCAAATTGCCAACATCCAGCCAGCATGTATACTATCTATGGTGAAACAGATCACCAGCCCAGGTGGGATGCACGAGACAAGTGCTCTGGCCTGGTGCACTGGGAAGACCCAGAGGAATCGGGTGGAGAGGGAGGTGGGAGGGGGGATCGGGATTCGGAATACATGTAAATCCATGGCTGATTCATATCAATGTATGACAAAACCCACTGGAAAAAAAAAATAATAATAATAATAAAAATAAAAAAAAAAAAAAAAAAAACAAATTGCCAACATCCGCTGGATCATCGAAAAAGCAAGAGAGTTCCAGAAAAACATCTATTTCTGCTTTATTGACTGAGCCAAAGCCTTCAACTGTGTGGATCACAATAAGCTGTGGGAAATTCTGAAAGAGATGGGAATACCAGACCACCTAACCTGTCTCTTGAGAAACCTGTATGCAGGTCAGGAAGCAACAGTTAGAACTGGACATGGACCAACAGACTGGTTCCAAATAGGAAAAGGAGTATGTCAAGGCTGTATATTGTCACCCTGCTTATTTAACTTCTATGCAGAGTACATCATGAGAAACGCTGGGCTGGAAGAAGCACAAGCTAGAATCAAGATTGCCAGGAGAAATATCAATAACCTCAGATATGCAGACGACACCACCCTTATGGCAGAGAGTGAAGAGGAACTAAAGAGCCTCTTGATGAAAGTGAAAGAGGAGAGTGAAAATGTTGGCTTAAAGCTCAACATTCAGAAAACTAAGATCATGGCATCTGGTCCCATCACCTCATTGGAAATAGATGGGGAGACAGTGGAAACAGTGTCAGACTTCATTTTTGGGGGCTCCAAAATCACTGCAGATGGTGATTGCAGCCATGAAATTAAAAGACACTTACTCCTTGGAAGGAAAGTTATGACCAACCTAGATAGCATATTAAAAAGCAGAGACATTACTTTGCCAATGAAGGTCCGTCTAGTCAAAGCTATGGTTTTTCCAGTGGTCATGTATGGATGTGAGAGTTGGACTGTGAAGAAAGCTGAGCACCGAAAAATTGATGCTTTTGAACTGTGGTGTTGAAGAAGACTCTTGAGAGTCCCTTGGACTGCAAGGAGATCCAACCAGTCCATCCTAAAGGAGATCAGTCCTGTGTGTTCATTGGAAGGACTGATGCTGAAGCTGAAACTCCAGTACTTTGGCCACCTCATGCGAAGAGTTGACTCATTGGAAAAGACCCTGATGCTGGGAGGGATTGGGGGCAGGAGGAGGAGGGGATGACAGAAGATGAGATGGCTGGATGGCATCACCGACTCGATGGGCATGAGTTTGAGTAAACTCCGGGAGTTGGTGATGGACAGGGAGGCCTGGCATGCTGCAATTCATGGGGTCACAAAGAGTCGGACAACTGAGCGACTGAACTGAATTAAACTGACAGAGTTTAAGGAAAAACATATCCTTGAGCAAGATGAGTTTTTTTTCTGTGCAATCATCAGCTCTGGGCTTAAAGAAAAAAAAGTTTGTCCTTTTCTCCTCCCTGAGAACTCCAGACCACTATTTCATCCTAGAGATCTCCAGACCCCTTTCTTCTCCTTGGGGACCCTGGACTTCTTATCAACCTACCGAAGAACTGACTCTCTCACTACTTCTATTCATATCATTCTGGAGTTTTAGACTTGGTAGAAATGAATCATTCAATACAAAATATTTGTTAGATGACAAAATCTACTGAGAAGTTGAGAAAACTTTAATAAGCACTTTTAAACTCTCTCATTACTTTGAACTTCTGTTAAAACGAACAAAAGAAAAAAGATGTCTTAAATGTTGGGTATATATTCTATGCAAAGCAGTACCTTAGACATTAGAGATGAAATAAAGAGACCTGATGAGAACTGCATCCACATTAAACTTATTTTTTATCAGTGATGATGGAGAAGGATGAAGACATATACAATAAAGAAACAACTGCTCAAAATATATAGCATCTCAGGTGTTGCTACACAGAGAAAACTAAATGTGGGAAGAAGGATAAGAGAATGCTGGACAGAAGGTAGGAGTTACAATTCGAATAAGGAAAAGAATGCAAGCCTAACTAAGAAATGGGAAATGTACAGACCTGAAGAATAGGCAACATCCCTGGGAGAAGCATCAGGCAGAGGCATAGAGCGCAAGGCCCTGGCATGGCAGATGCCCGGCCTGTTGGAGGAACAGGATAGCAGTGTAGGTGAGGGAAGTGAGCTGGGGTAGGCAGCCAGAAAAGGCAGGAGGGACATGGGAAGGGGAAATCACGGAGACCTGTAAGGCCCTTGTGAGGACCTTGACTTTTCCTTTTTGTGAGATAGGAAGCACTTAGAAGAATACAAGCGGAGGAGGGACAGGCACTGTTTTATATTCTAAAAGGAGTCCTCTAGCTGCTGTGTTGAGACTAAATTTATAAGTGGAAACAAAAGGGCTATTGTAATAATCCTGGCATTCCTGAAGGTAATTAGGGCAAGTTGTCATGGGATGGTAAAATGGTAACTAGAGGGACTTAGTGACAGATATTAGGAGGAAGATTGTTATGACAACTCAATAAATAAAAAGGAATAGTAAAATTTTTCAGAATGCACTTAAAACTAGAACTGGTAGCCCAACGTCAATATAAATTGTCATCTTCATGAGGTTAGATTAGAATATTATCTATGCCTCAACTAGATTATAAATGCCATGAGTTCATAATAAATGTTCTGTAAGTACTCATTTAAATTTGATTTTGAGGTTGCAGCATATTAATACTTATACCCACCAGTCCTGTTGACCACTTATTCATCCTCTATTGCCCTACAATTATTCATCCTTTATTTAAAATTTTAAAATAATCTGAAATGAGATTAATGAAAATAATATTTGACAGACCCTCATTAATAATTAGAATGTGTAGAGCTATAAATACTGAATCAATGATCAACTGGATGTGGTTATTATGAAATATACACTATGGATAGAGATTTATTTTCTACTCTATCATGAAACACATTCGAATAATGCTGTTAGAAAAAAAATATATTGAGCTGAAACTTTAATAAAAATCAGTAATATTTATCAAACATTTTAATTACCACTTAGAAAATATTATGTAAAAATCTACCTTGAAGAGTTATAATTTTAAGTAGAAAGAGAGTAAAAGAGAGAGAGAGAAAAGAGCTGATCATGTCCCTATGTCCTTGGGTCAAATGAATTTTGAATTACTCACCATTTTAGATAATTTGTATCAGCCAAAATCTCCACCCATATCAGTAATGATATGATGTTAGACATACATGAATTTGGAGCTGCACACTGGGGTGCATGTAACTCAGGGATTAACAACCGATCTGTGTCTGTCTATTCTAGAAGTACAGGAAAAGAGGGGACCATAGTGGAAACAAAGAAGGGTCTCTAGACACTAGAGTAGCCCCTTCAGTCAAAATCAACTCCCTACGTAGCCTGCCAACAGAAATCCAGAGGAAGTAAAAGTATCTCTTTCTAAATGAAAATTAGCCCTGATAAGATTAAGCACTGGCTTAAATATATCCATGCTGACTGTGACCTGGAGCTGACGGTGGCTCAGATCATCAGCTTCTTATAGCAAAATTTCATTTCAGTCAGTTCAGTCACTCAGTCATATCCAACACTTTGTGACCCCATGGACTGCAGCATGCCAGGCTTCCCTGTCCGTCTCTAACACACAGAGCCTACTCAAACTCATGTTCATTGAGTCTGTGAAGCCATCCAACTCTCTAGTCCTCTGTCGTCCCCTTCTCCTCCTGCCTTCAATCTTTCCCAGCATCAGGGTCTTTACCAGTGAGTCAGTTCTTCACATTAGGTGGCCAAATTATTGGAGTTTCAGCTTCAGCAACAGTCCTTTCAATGAATATTCAGGACTGATTTCCTTTATAATGGACTGGTTGGATCTGCATGCAGTCGAAGGGACTCTCAACAGTCTTCTCCAACAACAGAGTAAAAAAGCGTCGTCTATGGTGCTCAGCTTTCCTTGTGGTCCAATTCTCATATCCATACGTTATGAAGTCATTTCTAATCCAGGTGAGAGATGATAGTAGCTCAGCATAGGTAATAGTGGGGCTGGTGAGAAGGTGTCAAGATAGAATTTGAAGGTGGGGTTGAAGTAGTTTACTGATGGATTGGCTAGATCTATGAGTTACACAGGTATATGCAATTTCTAAAACTCAATGAGCTGTATACTTATGATCTGTGTATTTCACCATATGAAAATTATGTCTCAATAAAAATAAAAGCAAAAGCACTGTGCAGGACAATTTTTATGATAAGCCCCCATGTGTGAAGAATAAAAGGGGGGAGCTTTCTTATTTAAACACTCTATTATGTATGAAATAATAATTTCCAGAAGAATACACAAGATACAGATAGCAATGTTAACCTGTACAAGGGCTGGTTGGATCAGGAAATGAGCAGAAATAGAGAATTATTCTCTGAAGACATTTTTATAATTTCAAAATTTCTAACAATGTAAAACATTACCTAATAACCTGATAAATATACTTAAATTATTTTATTTATTGACACATATTTTGAAAGATTCCATCATCCAGTGTAAAGAGAATACAATATTTTTAAGCACTTTTAGCAGCAAAAAATGAATGTTTAGTCTGGGGTGGCACCAGGTATTAGCAACCATGTTCTGCAGTGTTCTGACTCCATGAAATTCACAGTACCTACCCATGACAAGAGCAAAGAAAATGTTCCTTTTTAAACCATCCCTTTTGAAAAAGGAAGCAAAGAGACTTAATCAAGTATAATAAGGCACAGGGAATCAGAAAGTTGTATGCTGTCTTTGGCAAAAATTCAAAGAGGACAAATAAAGGAATAATTTCTGAAGATGGATAGAATATGGACCAAAAGAAGTATAAGGACAGTCACCACTCAAGGGAGAGAATATCTGATCTAAGTTAACAAAAGCAGACAGCATGTGCCAGGGCAGAGAATAAATGCACCATCCATTCTGCTTGGACCAAACACCTCGTGTCTCATGTGGCCAGACTGCAGCCATCTTCCCATTGCTCTTTCCAGCCTCATGCTTGCTTGCTCTGACTGTTTGCTACCACATAGAAGAACATTTTAAAAATATAAGGCAAAACATTTTGCTTTATTGCTTAAATCCCCTCCAAAGTGTAAAACAGTCAACAACGATCTAGTCAATGTCTCTCTCTCCATCCCCGACCTGTTGTCACTTTATTTTGCATCGCCTAGGAACATGGCCTTATTCATCTTTCTGTTGCCCAGGATCCTTGCACATGCTCTTTCCTCTGTATCTAATGCTCTTCTTTGTATAATGCTTTTTCCTGGTTAACTCCTAATCACACTTCAGTTCTTCAACCAATGTTCTTGCCTCATAGATGCCATCCATGACCTTCCTTTTTATTTAAATTGAGGTATAGTTAATGTACAGTATTATACAAGTTTCAAGTATATGACGTAGTGATTCACAAATATTAAAGATCATATTCCATTTATACTTATAAAATATTGGCTATATTCCCTGTGTGGTACACTATATCCTTGTAGCTTATTTGTTTTATACATAGTAGTTTGTACCTCTTAATTTCTTACTTTTATCTTACCCCAATGTGAACCACTAGTTTGTTCTCTATATCTGCGAGTCTGTTTCTTTTTCATTATATTCACTAGTTTTATATTTTAGATTCCATATATAAGTGATATCAGGTAGTATTTATTTTTCTCTGACTGACATTTCATAAGATGTTACAGAAAATCCCAAACAAATACCTTTACCTTCCATGACCAAGCAATGGAATCCAATACCTTCCATGACTTTCTGATCTAGACTGGTAGCCTCTGTTATAGTCTTTCTATTACTTTTACTTAATGATGCTTATCAAAATGTCAAATTTTACAATTATTCATTTAGCTTCTATCCCCTGAAGACACTGTTGACACTGTCAGTTCAGGAAATGTGTCTGTTTCATTCACAGTTATTTATCCAACACCTGGCTCAATGCCTGACTTAGAGAAGAAGCTCAGTTAATAGTTATGGAATGAATTATAACCCAGTGTTAACCCCAGCTCCTTCCCTTCAAAAATTTTCCTCTTTTAGATTAATATTGTCCAATATGAGCCACATGCTGTACTGTGCTAAGTCACTTCATTTGTGTCCAACCCCTTGAGACCTTATGGACTGTAGCCCGCCAGGCTCCTTTGTCCATGAGATTCTCCAGACAAGAATACTGGAGTGGATTGCCGTGCCCTGCTCTAGGGGATCTTCCCAACCCAGGGATGGAACCCCCATCTCTTAAGTCTCCATCTCCTGCATAGGCAGGCCAGTTCTTTATCACTAGTATCACCTGGGAAGCCCATTAAGTGTTCTAGTAGCCACAATTCACAAGTACAATATGACAGGTGAAATTAGTTTTTTTAATAATACATTTTACTTAACCCAGTATATCAACATACTGTCATGTTAACATGAAATCAATGACAACTATTAATGAGATAATTTTCATCTTTATTTTCATAGTAAGACTCTGAAATTCTATGTGTGTTTTACACACAAGAGCATCTCAATTTCAATTAGCCATATTTTAAGTGCCCCAAAGCCTTTGTAGCTTCCTGGCCCCCACATTGGACAGAATAGGACCTAGAACTTTCGGGATGAGTTTTGTCTCCCATCTGCCCATAGTCCTTGACTTGACAGCTCCTTTTCCAACCATGTGCTCTTCCCTACTCCTTCTGAGCCACCTCTCATTTCATGCTGGTCACCAAGCAGAATGTTGGCATATTAGTCCTCAATAACATGCAGTCAACTTCCCCTGAACCTCAGGGGAGGGGAGTATGTGGAATGAGATGCTTTTCCTTTTCTTCACTAGCTTTCCTACCCACTCTATATAAGTCTGTTATGCGTCTATCTTTAATGGCGAGGGAGAGAATTAAAATCACCAGGCTATGATTAATGAAGTCAAAGTTTGAGTTGACTAAAGAAAATAACCTATACAAAAGGGTAAATTTAATATTGCCTAACCCTGACTGCTTACCATCCCATTTCAACCCTGATGATTTAAGAGAAAATCACAGACACAAAGAGCAAATCCTTCAAAAAGGATCCTCCCTGCATGCTCCCCTGTAGAAGAGAATGGTAACCCACTCCAGTATTCTTGCCTGGAGAATCCCATGGACAGAGGAACCTTGAGGGTCACAAAGAGTCAGACACAACTAAATGACTAACACTCACTTTGCATGCTTCAGTCAGACCTTGGCTCCACTTCCCTGACCTTGGGCTCACTTTTGCCTCCGAGAGTATTTCCTTCTTAGTACTCCACAGTGTGTCCACGTGCCCTTAGGAAAATTACACCCCAATGTCCAAGTTTAAAACAATAGTTCTTGATAGAGAATACCCACTAAGGGAATTTGCAGGAGGTTTTTTGATTGTCAACTGATTGGCATTTAGTGGGCAGAAGCTGAAAGCTGGACTCCCTGCAAATGTATTGTTTGAAAATAACTGAAAGAATCGCCCCCAATCCAGCAGATTTTCTGGTGAGTAACTGGAACCGGATATTCATATAGACATGAGGGTAAAGAATGGCTGGAGAGAAGTGACATTTTTAATTAAAAGGAGGGATACTATATAAAAATGATGACTGATTATATATACCTGATTGTAGAAAACCAAAGAAAACAATTTCTAAATAATGTTTTTTTTCTTATAATCTAATTTTAAATGAGGTTTATATCTAGGTTTGGTAAACTGCCCTTTTAAAAAAATTTTTGAATAAGTTTAGATTTCTGTTTAATAAAAATTAAAAAAGCTATGAAGAATAAGGACTGTTTGATGAAATAGGCAGCTGGGTGGAGAAGAGAGTAGGGAAGACCCAAACTGGTTATTTTTTGCATCATAAACACAAACATGTACACACTTTACTACTCTCTAGATTTTCAAGTAATTATTCTCTGCCATTAGGTGAACATGCATAAAATCCCTCTGTTGTCCTCGAATGATTTGAAGCAATTATAAATAAATATAAAATTTTTTTGACACATATTGTAGTCTTCCTATTGAAAACAATGGAGAGAAGTGTTCCTGTGTGTGTGAGGTTTTAAGTGCTTTGTTAAAGCAAAGCACCTTTTCGTAAAGCGTCCTCACCCGAATCATCCTGATCTCAACTTGCATATTTAGGAGGAACATCAAATTCACTTGCTAATCCAGTGAGGGTCAAAAGGATGGGAGAGGAAAAGAAGAGGAAAAAATGAGAAGAGGCATGTGGGGACTTTCTAAGTTATTTCTCTGATATTGCCCATCAGGCAGAGTCAAGAAAGGAGCCTAATATCCTGAATTCATCACATTTCATCCTGCTCCAGCTTACGGTGACCTGTTTAAACTAGGAAGTACATTTCTAATGACCAATAAGGTCGACTAGCTCCTTTACTAGCTTTCTGCAGGCAGGTGGTCTGAGGATGGATGCAATGGCAATGTCACCTGAGTGTGTCAAGCTTCTGTTGCACACCGTGCTGCTGAGAGGGTAGAGACTGGAAAATGAAAAGAAGGACATAAAGCAGCAGGACTTCGAAGTTCTGACTCCACAGAGCCTGCCAGCCATATGGCCCTCCCCGTGCCCCAGAGCACACCCATGCATGCATGCACTAGCATATTTCATGGGACCTCATTATTTCAGTTTCTCTTCTGTTGATGTATATTGACAGAAACTGAAGTTGTCTACAACTTTTCATATTTAATAAGCTTATTAAAGAAAAGGTTGAGAACTATTAACAAACCAATGGTGTTGTTATTGTTGTTGTTTTAAAAAAATGGGTCTAGGGACCTCCCTGGTAGTCCAGTGGCTAAGACTCCACACTCCTAATGAGTTTGATCCCTGGTTAGGAAACTAGATCCCACATACCACAACTAAAGAACCTGCATGCCACAATGAAAATCAAAGATCTCACGTGCCGCAACTAAGACCTGGTGCAGCCAAATAAATAATATGTACTTTTTAAAAACTGGGTCTAAACTATCAATGAAAAGACAGTAAGTAGGAAACTCAAGAGAGTCAGAATAAAAGACCATGAAGATAATCTTTAATCATGGAAGCTTTGATGGTTAGATTTAGGAATGGACTAAATACCACCTAACCAATGCTTTCTCTTTATGACAAAATAAACCATGAAGTTCTAAGACATTGAAAGACTTTTCTGAGATCCCAGGATCATGAGAAGAGGAATGGAACTGACAGGACTAGAACTGGGACCACTTTACCCCCAATCTTGGACCCTGTCTACAGACCAGAAGATTCATGGCCACTGAAGAGAACAACTGAACTTCTTGGAAAAGGACACAGAAGACAATACAATTGCAGAGCTTGGGATAATAGTATACATACCCTGTTTATGTGAAATGTGAATGATCTTTCACCATGCCAGATGGGACTTATTAAAGTACCCTAAATGTTTTCAGAACCCATTTACTTTAAATAATGTCAAGTGATAGTAAAGAATTTCAAGAGTATTTAGGAAGTTTTTAAAATACCAACAATTATGAGAAAAATAACTCATATTTGTGTGGTTCTTAGCTCATTTAGACCATGATGTTTGCAATTCTGTTTATAAATAATGGTTCAATGTTTTGTGTGTAATATATAATTTTTTTTTACAAAACTCTTCCAATTTGTGTTTACTTCATTGCTCTTTCTTAGAGAAATTAAAAATACAAAGAATGCATATGAATATTAGGAAAGATGATAAGAAATCCTCTGTGCCCTCTCTAGCTTGACAGAACATCTGGATTAAATAAAAATGCAACCTGTCCCATTTGCAAACAAAGATCCCATACACTTTA
Organism: Dama dama; assembly: GCF_033118175.1. Taxonomy (NCBI): domain Eukaryota; kingdom Metazoa; phylum Chordata; class Mammalia; order Artiodactyla; family Cervidae; genus Dama; species Dama dama. Next base: position 34,395,588 of record NC_083708.1, on the reverse strand, counting down.
CCTGTCTCTGTAAGCTTGTATAATTCACACTGATCTAAAGTTTCCTTTATAAAATCAATATGATACATACATTCAAAGAATAAAGACAATTTTTAGATGTGTAAATCCTATACCTTTAAGATATCAATGTTAAAACTTAGACTATATATTAAATTTCTGATATAAATGCCTCGATGTCCAAAATCTCTGAAGTGCCACATCTTTGTAATTTAAATTAATAATGTAATTTGGAAGCATCTGTGCTCTGAACTCAGTCATGTCCTACTCTTTGGGACCCCATGGATTATAGCTCACCAGGCTCCTCTGTCCATGGAATTTTTCAGGCAAGAATATTGGAGTCAATTACTATTTCCTCTCCCAGGGGACCTTCCTGACCCAGGGTTTGAACTCGAGTTTCCTGTGTCTCCCGCATTGGCAGGTGGGTTCTTTATCACTGAGCTACCTGGGAAGCCCATGTAAATATCTAGGCCGTATAATCTTTGATATTATTTCTTTAAGAATTGCCAAGCAACCTTCCAAGTTTCATAGGCTAGTGATATTTTTTTTCCTCATTTCTATTTATATAAAACCTTGAGAACAAATCTCCATTTACATTTACTACAAGTCATACTTCTTTTTCATCTGGGAGGCATGGAACATAACAGAACATATGTTCAGAATTTCACAAGAGAAAAGAAATTGTAAATATGGCAATCAAACCATAAGAATGCAGCTAAAAAAACTCCTTTTCTGAATTTTAGTCTCACAGTGAGACTAGCTATTTGGATGGCTTGGAGGTTATTTTATTTTGTACCTTTAAAAAAAGTAATTTGTTCTGAGTAATCATTTCCCTCTTTGTCTATCAGCTAAAACACAAGATAGTTTTTTTTTTTTGTAGTATATGTATCTTCAAATTTTTATGATAAAAACTTTTGGATATATGTATGTAAATTTCATGCCCCAGCTAAACAAACAGTTTGACTTAGAAAAATAAATGTTGGACAAGAAAAGCGATAATCCAATTGACAATCTGCACTCAAGAGATAACTTCTGCCTGGTCCATATCTGCCAGACAGGGATCTTCTGGGCCCTATTGGACCTCTGCAGACTTAGGCCTACACTCCCTGATTCAGGGACACAGAATCAAATAGCATGATGTCCAGCCACCACAACCTAACATTGCCTTTCCTTTTTGGCTTTGGCTGTTTGCTGTATACTTGTACATTAAGTTGAAATATTTACAAGTAAAATTAGACCTCACATATTTATTGTCCTTTCATCTGCCCCCCAAAATTACTAAAGCCTTCACATTCATTCATTGACCCCTTTTGGACTTCTCTTCTTAGAATTTCCCAGTGTTTTCTCCTTCCCTCCATTCCTGCCACTGTAACTCAGAGAAGACCCTCATTGTTTCTCAGCCAGAGCAGTCAGAACTGGGCAGCTTTCTAAATGGCACACCTGCCTTTTTGTAAAAAACATTTTGGCTGCACTATGCACCATGCAAGATCTTAGTTTTCTCAATCAGAGATTGAAACTGTACCCCCTGCATTGGAAGTACAGAGTCCTAACCACTGGATGGCCAGGAAGGTCCCACACCTGCTTTTAATCTCATCTGCACCGCATCCTTTTCCCACTGCCCAGAAAGGAACATTCCTAAGATGTTAATGAAGCATAAAGCTCTGCTTGTGATTGTTCACTTTTTCCTCTGAGATTAAATTTCCTTGAGATTAAATTTCGTGTTTGATATTAAATTCCAATTCTTTAGTGTGATAAGGATTGATGCTGAAACTGAAACTCCAATCTTTTGGCCACCTGATGCGAAGAACTGATTCATTGGAAAAGACCTAGATGCTGGGAAAGATTGAAGGCAGGAGGAAAAGGGGATGACAGAGGATGAGATGGTTGGAGGGCATCACCGACACAATGGACATGAGTTTGAGTAGGCTCCGGGAGTTGGTGATGGACAGGGAAGCCTGGTGTGTTGCAGTGCATGGTATTGCAGAGAGTCAGACATGACTGAGCGACTGAACCGAACTAAGTGTGATATTCAGATCTTTTTCAGGAATCTTCCATCCCAGTTTATTTCTCCAGCATCATTGTCACCTCTCAACTTCCTCAAATTCTCAAGCCCAACTGCTCTAATTAGCAGCCCTCAGATGCATCATGTTTGTCCATTTTTGCCCTCTCACCTTCCTCTGCTTGCCATTCTTTTAGCCTGGTGCTCTTTTTTTTGTTTGTTTGCTTTCAGTACTTTATTTATTTTTCCCCCCATTTATTTTTATTAGTTGGAGGCTAATTACTTTACAATATTGTAGTGGTTTTTGTCATACATTGACATGAATCAGCCATGAATTTACATGTGTTCCCCATCCCGATCCCCCCTCCAACCTCCCTCTCTACCTGATCCCTCTGGGTCTTCCCAGTGCACCAGGCCCAAGCACTTGTCTCATGCATCCAACCTGGGCTGGTGATCTGTTTCACCCTTGATAATATACATGTTTTGATGCTGTTCTATTGAAACATCCCACCCTCGCCTTCTCCCACAGAGTCCAAAATTCTGTTCTGTACATCTGTGTCTCTTTTTCTGTTTTACATACAGGATTATCATTACCATCTTTCTAAATTCCATATATATGCATTAGTATACTGTATTGGTCTTTATCTTTCTGGCTTACCTTATACTCTGTATAATGGGCTCCAGTTTCATCCATCTCATTAGAACTCATTCAAATGAATTCTTTTCAATGGCTGAGTAATATTCCATGGTGTATATGTACCACAGCTTCCTTATCCATTCGTCTACTGATTAGCCTGGTGCTCTTAATCTACATTAAGTACTCCTGATTCCCTGAAACCCAATTTGAGTTAGAAACCCTGGTTTTGTGTCCTCAATACACATGGTGATTCACTCACATCTAGCCACTCTCTAGATTTTAAAATTATCTGTTTACTTGTTGATTTCCTCTCTATAGGCACTGATTCTTTGAATTTAGAAACTGAAACATTTTTACCTTTTCTTCTAGTTTCTGAATCCTCAATATCTAGCATAACACGTGGTGCATGATAAATAGCCAGTAAGGGCTTATTGAATGAGCAAATGAAAACATTGTTCTTCTGAACTCCCTAAAGTATTCTAAAGAAAAGCTACATTTATAAGAACATACTGCAACTATCAAGCACACCCCTTTAGCAGAGTCATAACAGTTTCTGAGAAGAAAGTCAGTGGAGAGTATGAATGGGGTTTTGGAGTCTGGGAATCAAGTGATTTAATGTGAATCTTTCAAGATGAAAGACTGACTGGAATTGGGAAAAGATTGTAATGTTATCGATTAATCAAAATAGCAAAGCAAGGGTCTAGAAGCAAGTCATATTAAGTGAATTGATGCTTGATAAGTGAGCTGTTGTCCTGGTTATCTTAAATTGATTTTCAGAAAATGACTGAATAAAACTGAAGTTGTTTATTGGTTTACAGAATTCTTAATCCTAACAACAATGTCATTTTGATGCTAGTGGTGCCAGTTTTTAGTCTTTGCATCCCTTTGCCCCTAAAACTTCATTCTTCTCTGTTAAGATGGCTCTTAAAGTCCTTCCAAGTAAGAATAGAAATGGCACCACTGAGTACTACCCCATCTGCTGTATAAACTTTGCTAACACTAGACATTCCATAATACTTTGCCATTAGGAATTCTTCCTCCCTTCATGGAGCCGATACAAATGTCACGAAGCCAAAGGTACATGAAGTACAATTGATATAGCAAAAATTAAAACAGAACAAAACAAGCTAGTTCTGATTATCCTTCCAATTCTATCCTTATAACAGCCACACATTGGTTGGTTGGTTCTGCTGCGTCATCTCTTCCTTGAGACAGTAAATCCCAATGCCCTAATGGATGCCTAACCTATGAAGACTCAGAGAATAGGAAAAAATACTAAAGATGAAGAAAAAAATATTAGCTAATATGTCAAAAAACTACCCCAGTGAGTTTTAAATTATCTGGTTCTCTCCAAAATGTCACCATAGGCAGCCAGCTCCTCCCTCTATTTCATCTTCTGCTTTGTGTCCTCTCTTCTGAATTCTGAGACTTCAACATCCTTGCCAGTGAGCTGCAAATGTTACAGCACCATCAAATTGAAGTCCACTGACTTGTGTCATTGATTTTAAGAATAAACATCTAAAATTTCACAGGTTGCAAGAAGTTCTTATGCTAAAACCATATTACCTTACATATTAAAGGTTATATCTTAGTTTCATCTTCAATTTATATGTCTTCAATGTCATACTTTTAGGGAAAAAAATAGGCATTGCTGAGGTTACCTTAAAATTAGAAAAAATGTTAGCTCTAAAAAGTTATAGTATGAAATAGAGATCCAAAACAATCACTCTCCTTGGTATGATGCAGTGATTCTTAAAATGTGGTTCCCAGACCAACCCATCAGTATCAACTGGGAACTTTCTAGAAATGCACATTTTGGGCACCTCCCCAGATTATTGAATCAGAACTGTGGGTTTCAGCAATTTGTGTTTTAATAATCCTTCTAGATGATTATACATGTTAAACTTTGACAACAATTGACCTAATATCAGTACTCTTAAAGTTGGACTCTGAGACTTGAGTAAAGCAAAACCTAGTTTGGAGTTATTTCACTGTAGATTCCTCATTGCTTGTAGAAAATCCCTCCCAATGTCAGTTCCCTTCAGATTTCCATCTATATGCTTTTCACACACAGCAAAGACTTTTAAGTTTTAATTTCAATTTTTACCTTTCTTTTCAGGCTTGTCATGCATTTCTGCCCATCTTTTTTTGCAGAAAGAGTGGGGATTTTTACTAAAGTAACCTGATGATATGAGAGAGTAATTTGTTAATCTAAGAAGTAATCTAAAACTTACTTGGGTAGTTTTTTGACATATCAGCTATATTTGTTTTTTCTTCATCTTTAGTATTTCTTCCTATTCTGTGAGTCTTCACATATTAGGCATCAGTTAGGGCACTGGGGTTTACTGGCTCAAGGAAGAGATGACACAGCAGAGCCAAATAATCAATTTGTGGCTGTTATAGAATTGGAAGGATAAAGTTATTTAATTTTGAGATGAAAGTGAGTAAAGGGCTTTGTAAATACTGGGCAACACAAGAGTTCTGAGAGGACTAACCTAGAGCTTTCTAGCGAGCAGTTGTTAGTCAACAAGCCTAAAGTATCGAAATCATTTGAGACAATTGGTAAAAACACATTTCTTTACTTCACAAAAATCAGTTTGAAGGTCAAGCTACAGAATCCTTATTATTTATAGAATACTGTCTTATTATTTTATTATCTATTCGCATTTACAGAATACCCTATGTTGCAATTACCAGGCCTACTAGTGCTGGAGAATATTAGACCAGAGCAATAATTGGGGATTTGGACACTGTGGCCAACTTGCAAAGCAACATTCTTGGGATCATTCAGTGCAAAAATTAACAAGTTAACTTGTGTAACTGTCTCACACAAAAAATATTTGCACTTCCATGCGTCTTAAAATTTCTTTTCTTTTTTTATCCTGAGATGTCACCCTCAAACAAAATGGTATGCAGTGTCTCATTAGAGACACATCAATTGTATAAAAGTGAAAAGCATGACTCAAGATTACAAAATTGTAGGAGTTGAAACAACTGCTACCCTAAGTTTCCCTATTCACAGGTACATAATGTATATATATGTTAAAAGACTTCAAACTATGCCCACTTCTGACATGCTCAGTGACAAATTCTTTATAGGTCTGTACCTGTGAAAGATGAGGTTAGATATTCAGAGCCCTAATTAAATATAGAATAATTTAATTAGGGGATGAATAAGGAAATAATAACAAAAAGATGTGGTATTTAGAGATTTTTAAAATTATAAACAGTGGATGATCAACCTAATTACACTTAATCCTAAAACAAAATATAAATACATGTTAGTGACCGTCCCGTATAAATATGTGTTTTTCTCCTATAGAGTCATCAAATCCTTGATCAACTAGCCCATTCAAAGCATGTCAGTCTAGATGACTGTTTTATAAATATCTCTTGAAATAAATTATTTAAATAGAATATTTTATAAATAATACTTCCAAAATCTATCAATGAGTATTTTACCACATTTAATTCTCAAAGTAGAAATGTATCTAAGCTTTTGCTTATTGCCAACAATCATGGATATAATGGTATTATATAGAAAGGCACAGAGTAATCTACTCAGGACATATTGAGGAATTAAGAACTATCTTCCCCAAAGCTTCCCTGTGGCTCAGATGGAAAAGCATCTGCCTGCAATGTGGGAGACCGGGGTTCAATCCCTGGGTTAAAGAACTAAACAGACATTTCTCCAAAGAAGACATACAGATGGCTAACAAACACATGAAAAGATGCTCAACATCACTCATTATCAGGGAAATGCAAATCAAAACCACAATGAGGTACCATTACACACCAGTCAGGATGGCTGCTATCCAAAAGTCTACAAGCAATAAATGCTGGAGAGGGTGTGGAGAAAAGGGAACCCTCTTACACTGTTGGTGGGAATGCAAACTAGTACAGCCACTATGGAGAACAGTGTGGAGATTCCTTAAAAAACTGGAAATAGAACTGCCATATGACCCAGCAATCCCACTTCTGGGCATACACACTGAGGAAACCAGATCTGAAAGAGACATGTGCACCCCAATGTTCATCGCAGCACTGTTTATAATTGCCAGGACACGGAAGCAACCTAGATGCCCATTAGCAGACGAATGGATAAGGAAGCTGTGGTACATATACACCATGGAATATTACTCAGCCATTAAAAAGAATTCATTTGAATCAGTTCTGATGAGATGGATGAAACTGGAGCCCACTGTACAGAGTGAAGTAAGCCAGAAAGATAAACACCAATACAGTATACTAATGCATATATATGGAATTTAGAAAGATGGTAACAACAACCCTATATGCAAAACAGAAAAAGAGACACAGATATACAGAACAGACTTTTGGACTCTGTGGGAGAAGGCGAGGGTAGGATGTTTCAAGAGAACAGCATCGAAATATATATATTATCAAGGGTGAAACAGATCACCAGCCCAGGTTGGATGCATGAGACAAGTGCTTGGGGCTGGTGCACTGGGAAGACCCAGAGGGAGGGGATGGGGAGGGAGGTTGGAGGGGGGATCGGGATGGGGAACACATGTAAATCCATGGCTGATTCATGTCAATGTATGACCTAACGCACTACAATATTGTAAAGTAATTAGCTTCCAACTAATAAAAATAAATGGGAAAAATAAAAAATAAAAATAATAAATAAATAAATAAATAAATGTGATGTGATACTGTGTAAGAGACCCTGAAACATAAAAAAGAAATTAGGCAAAAACTATGGGAATCTTAATAAATTATGAACTTTTGTTAATAAAAAAAAAAAAAAAGAAGATCCACTGGAGAAGGAAATGACAACCCACTCCAGTGTTCTTGCCTGGAGAATCCCATGGACAGAGGAGCCAGGTGGGCTACAGTCCATGGGATCACAAAGAGTCGGACACGACTAAGTGAGTTCACTTTCGTTCTTTCCCCAAAGCATATAGCTCTATTCTGCTGAGGTTCTTGTTTGGGTTGTCAATCTGTAGTACAACTCAGTATGTATAAACTGGATAACTGTAGTCTTGAGTATGTGACTAAGAAAACTGCTGGTGATCTCAGTACTAAACCTAGCATCTTCCTCCTTTCTTTCTGTGGATGTCTATGCATATGCATGAGCATAATATGTGTGAGTGTGTGTGTGTGTGTGTGTGTCCTCTGTCATAGTTCTTTATCCTGCCTGATGGATTGGCACTTCTGCTGGCAGTAGGCATATCTCTCCACAGAACCTCTTTAATCTAAAAAACTCATTAGAATTACACATAAGGTAGAAGGATAGTTCTATAGTCCTGACTTTGTGATTTTTATACAGAAGAGGAAATCAAAACTTTCAGAGCTAATTAGTGTAAGGTTGGAGTGTAACTGTAGGTTTCTACACATTTGAATTCACAACCTCTTCTACAGCAGAGGGTTGGGGTGTGGACGACAACATTTTACATGCAATTGTGATTACATCCTGAAAACAACTGAAAACCATTTCCAGAGAGGCCTGGAAAGGGTCTCCTCTGAATCATACACATCTGTTTAGTGGGTTTTTAAAAGGTGATATTTGTTTTGCTTTGTTTTTCCCTCCTGCTTGTGCCCAAATAGATTTGTTCGTGAAATGGCAACTTTGAATCTAGAAACCTGTCCACAAGTTTAAAAAACTGAAATTACAGAATACCAAGAGGCCAAAAAGAGGATGTGGTTGCACTTTCTGTGGAAACAGCCTTGCAAATAAATGTCATCCACATAGTTCATTAGAGAACTAAATAAAATCTTAAACTGATGAGTTATCAGAAGGAAAAGAAATATACTGTAAAATCATGATGTATCAGAAAACATATATTGCACTGTTCTGAAGTATATCATTTAAGTCTCTTTTCATCTCAGTTTCCTCATCCATCAACTGAGAACAGCATTTTCCACCTCAAAGAACTGTTATCAAGAGTAAATTGAAAAACATTTTTTTATTAAAAAAAAAGGGATAAATCTACCCTGAGGTCCTGCTACACTCTTTGTGAATTATTCATCAGTAGTACAGGTACTGAAAACAAACAAAAAAAAGTCTCCTCAATTCATATCTTTTCATGGGCTATTGATGTTCATGCCACATCATTCTAAATGAAGAGAAGGTATAGAATAAGTTGAAATTTGACTGATTTAAAAAATGTATTTTGGCATGGTTTCTGCATTCTATATCAAAACAAGATAAAGCAAAATCTAGGTAAAACAGTCTTTTCATTGTGATTCTCTCTATTTTGGCGTTTGGTCAGGTAGTATTAATATTCTAAAAAGCAACTGTAATTCAAAAGGCATCTTATGACAATCCATTGTACTTCTTCTTCCAACTCACAGTGAGTCATTTATCATCATGATGAGCAGTTCCAGGTACTTTCAGGAACTATAATGCTTGTCTGATCCTTCATTCAGAATTTGAGTTCATTTCCACCATCTAATACCACTAAATGTCACTGAATAAAAGGAAACATTATGTCCAACTATTGCATGAAAAGCAAGAAAAATGATAAATGTTTCCATAGCTACAGATTTGAAAGGAACAGAACATGCTGAGATGTAAACCATAATAAAGGTGGTGGACAAAGCTCATTGGGGCATCCTATTTTTTTTTTTCCTAAAGGCAAATAGGGTAAAGCACAAATGGCTAATAGGTAGTCAGGACACTATTCTCTTAACCAGTGGATTCAAGAAAGTGTTGGGGGAGGAGGCACAGAGTGATAAAAGATTGCAGGCATGCACACACACACACACACACACACACACACACACACACACACACACCTTTTCACATTCATATTTGCACCAATAAAACTCTCAGGAAATAAGTACCAAATGATACCTTAACAGGAAGAGACCATCAAAGGAGAGAAGTTAGAATCTTGCCCACGTTCTCTTGATTGTTGATGTTTTAAGACCTCTAGCAGTGTGGGAACAAAATTAACACAAGTATCATCTAGTTAGCACCAACTGCAGACCACCTTTCCTCTCTACTTGAAGAACCCATTTTTTCCCCCTCAGCATTGACTTATTAAGATCTTACCAAGTCAAAACTAGAGCACTGGACCATTTTGGGATGGTTTTGCCCATGGGATACCCTGTAGTAGCTCATACAGGTCCCTAGTAAAGAGATGAGATGAGGATGGACTGTAGGATGTACGGACTGTATGGGTGTGCGATAGGCCAGCTTAGAGCAAATGACAGTTTAACTCAGTTTGCATTTTTCTACAACTATTACATATCATATATGTGGACATATAGCATAACAAAGGAAAATGTCCTCAAATGGAAAACCTCAGTTCCAATAAGTAATGCTGAAAAAAATAAAGAAAAAATATTTGTGAGATCTAAAAAGCTTTTATAAAAAAAAAATAACAATCTTTTTAATGAGATTTAAAATAAGGGTGGAAACATAATAATAAACTGCAATAACTAAAGGTACTCGGGGTTAATCTAAGATAAAGCATTTTAAAGCCCCTATATTGTTTGTAGGTATGAGTAGGTTAAATTACTGGTTGATTCATAGTTTGCTATATTAAATATAAACATATTAAATAAACATTACAATTTCAAGGGTAAACACTAACTGTATAGTTATTTACCTTTCCACCAGACATAACTTCCTTTTCTCCACTACCTCTCTCTTAAAATCAGTGAAGTGTCAAATATGCTCATCTTTGCCAACAGAGTAAGTCAAAAATTGGGGTCTCCCTATAGTTAGTTACACCTTTCTTTTGATGAATATCATTGTTAGTATGCTTAAGAACCAACTAAATATATATATTTTTTCTCTTTTCGACAACTTACACAATCTTTACTGGGCTATAGCATTTTCTCTTATTGATTTATAAGAACTCTTTCCTATAGATGAGGCCATAAAATAAGAAAGAGTAATAAAATTCAGTAAACAAGGAATTTGCCTTAGAAGAAAGCAAGATGAAATTCCCAGAAAGGTAAAAGAAAAGGGAAGTCTTTCTGCAACTAGCCTATTGCAGAGAAAACAACACAAACTGGGTGCAGAATGTCAAGGGCAATGGGGACAGTGTTGGGAAGAAAGAAGACAGATCCGGCAGATCATCCAGTATGTTTGGTCCCAGTGAGAAATCCCTCCAGACAGCTTGTGGATCAATCAGAAACAGTTACAACAAAACTTAAACAACTGAAAAAATCAAGGCCCTTTTCTTCTCCAAGAGAAGAAAACGTATAAGAAACAATATAATGATATAATATGATTAAACTAAAAGTTAATTAACAATAAAAATGAACATAGATTTAATAAAAATGTGAAATAAACATTAAGAAGACAAAATGGAAGTATTTGTATGTGCATGCATGCATGCTAAGTCGCTTCAGTTGTGTCTGATTCTTTGCGATGCTATGGACAGTAGCCTGCTGGGCTCCTTGGTCCACATGATTCTCCAGACGAGAATACTGGAACCACTTCCTCCTCCATGGGATCTTCCTGACCCAGGGATCAAACCTGTGTCTCTCACAAATCCTGCATTGGCAGGAGGGCTCTTTACCACTAGCACCACCATTATTTATAGTAAATATATAGATATAATATTTCTCTCAATATTGTACTAATTTTCATCTCTCTTCAGCATACATATTAACACAAAGTTTAATTTTTTGTCTCCTGTTTCAGCAAGATAATTCTTGCTCATTTTATAGAATAACAAATGAGCTGGCTTCAAGTGTGATGTGCAGAAGTAAAGGCAGGAACATGTGTAAAAAGCTCTGCTAAAGTTACTGCCTCAGCCCAGTTTCTTGGCATATTTGAAGAACAACAAATGAATAATGCAATCAAGTGAGCTATTTGGATACAATCTTTAAAAGTCAACTTGAGTTCATGACCCAAGATAAAAATGTAGATTTAGCAATTCTTATAAATTTCACCATGCAGGAGATGGGAAGTTGTCTGAGTTGTCTGTATTCAATGAGCAAATATAGGAAAAATGATTGACTTTTGAAATATACTTGTTGATTCAGACCAAAAAACCTAAACATTCAACTGTGATATTACTTACTACTATCTGAAAGACTACATGACATGAAAAGATGATATCTGATTCCCTGAGTAAGCAGGAAAGAGGAGATTGTACAATGATGTCACTGTTCCAAACATAAAAGTTCTCTACACGTCTCCTTTTTCTCACATAAGTACAGGGCTGGATTTCAACTCAGATTCTTCTCTTACTGTGAAACACTTTTAGTTTCTTTTCAAGACAAATGAAAGGAAATGTGAACTCAGATTTAAGGACAAAGATTCCATTTTATAACAACTACTCATTGCAGGCCCAGCAATTGACCTCCAACTATTTATTGATATGGATGGTGGCTATAAAAGTCCTCAAGATGAACAGATGTCCTGTGAAAGGAAATTTCTAATTTTAACATTAACTCTGTTAATTAGAACTGATAATTGTTTTTACATTGCCACTGGTATCTGGTTTCTTACCTTTATTGGATCCCTCATGGATAAAGGACACTTGGAGTAGGAAATGGCAACCCACTCCAGTATACTTGCATGGAGAATTCCATGGATAGAGAAGCCTGGCAGACTAGTCCATGGAGTCACAAAGAGACATGACTGAGTATGTATGCATGGGTAGAAGGGTGAATTGGAGACCGCTTCTCATATGTGCAAAACATATAGAGCCACACAGACACTGGAAAAGGAAGTTGTTACAGATGAGAATTTAATCGATGATGATAGATGAAAAACAGGTTTAGAAAAATAAAGGGACTTTACCAGGGTTATACTATAAGCTCTCTTCACCTGACTCAGATAAATTTCAAACTAATCAGTTGAGTTCTGTGGTAGCCATTTCCTATTAGAAGTTATGTACATTCAAAGCAGCAGTTCTTGACCCTGGCTGTACACTAGAATCATACATATCATAGTGAGACCCTGACCCCACCTAGTCCAGTCAGAACCTCTGGGGGTAAAGCCCTAGGAGCTATATATTTTTCAACTCCCCAGGTAAGTCCTAGGTATATCCATGTTGAGAATGATGATTCAGAAAAATGTTTTATTAACAAAATATTTTGAATGGTGTATATTAAGACAAGCCAGAATATTACATTCTCACAGATTAGGTAAAGGTTTTAACTTGAATTAAGTTTATATTTTCACATTAACTTGAATGAAGTTTATATTACTCACATTTTACCAATAAAAAATTAACATATATGCAAAACTTGCCTTCATACAGCAGGGAGAGGATTCTGAACGGTGAGAAGCTCCTTCCTAGCCTATCTTTATCAGTCAGGATAGAAGAAATTTTGTTAAAGTAACTAACAATCCAACATTCCAAGGGCTAACACAAAACCATTGATAAACTCAGGCTACATGTTTATCATTGGCTGGCAAGAGGGGGTTGACAGAAAATCCAGACACAAGCTTTGGTGATCACAGAGGCTGAGAGAAGAGTGTGGCTGTATAGTGGATCTTAAGTTATGTTCAGAAACAGAACCACGTATCAGTCCTCCTTATGTTTCCTTGGTCTAAGTGAGTTACATGGGTGCAAGTGGTTTCAAGCACATGAAAGACTGAAGTCCTCCCATGCATTTAGAACCAGAGAACTGACATTTATAAATAGTTCTGAGCACTACTTCACTATTCTAACTAGCCCCATGTCTCCCAGCAGGTAGCAAACAGAAATGCAGAGTATAGTCACCAAAACCAGTGCTCACTTACATCAGCTAAACACCTAATAAGCACCAGGTATTGAGGACAAAAATGTATGGAAGCCATGGAGATATCAAACATAAGGGAAAGTACGTGCAAGCCTTTGGTGGCTCACAGGCAGGTAAAGAATCCCCCTGCAGCGCAGAAGACCTGGGTTCAATCGCTGGGTTGGGAAGATGCCCTGGAGAAGGCAATGGCAACCCACTCCAGTTATTCTTGCCTGGAGATTTCCATGGGTAGAGGAAAGAGTTGAACATGACCGAGCGACTGACAATTTCATTTTCACAAAAATGAGGACGGCATGGTAGTCAGGGGCTGTTATCACAGCTATGATATATTGAGCATATACCAGGTGCCAGAAATTTCTTAAGTAATCTCTATGTTTTATTTATCCTTACAATGATGCTATGAGGTTTGCACTGGTGTTATTTTCTTTTCTTTTCTTTTTTTTTTTAGGTAATGAGATTGAAGTATTGAGAAAGAAAACAACTTCTCGAGGTCGTGACCTCACAAGTAGCAGAGGTAGGATTGAATCTACATTGTCTGGATCTGTCTTAATGTTTAACCACACAGTGTGGGGTTAAGAAGGTAGGATTTTAAATCTGGAAGTAGCCTAAGATTTACCCAACTCAAGATTTTCACGTCACAGGTAACACTATTAGGCAGTAGCTAAGCTAGAACTAGACCCTGTGAAATATTTCTGGCCACATAGGTGGGCAAAAAAGTCACAATTATCAATGATTTCTAGCCTCCTAATGTGAATGCGGGAGACCTGTATTTGATCTCTTGGGTCGGGAAGATCCCCTAGAGGAGGGCATGGCAACCCACTCCAGTATTCTTGCCTGGAGAATCCCCATGAACAGAGGTGCCTGGCGGGCTACAGTCCATGGGGCCACAAAGAGTCAGGACACAACCGAGAGACTAAACACACAGCACTCACAATGTGAATGAGGGTTCCCAAAAGAGAACACAATGCCTGTGATCCAGCAGCTGCTTCCACCCCTCCAGATTGCTGAGGAGCTGGGGCGGGGGGATGCAAGAAGCAGCCATCTGCCATACCTGCCTCCCCTAAGGGTGGCAGGAAACAGGATTTGATTCTAGACAGCTCAGATGCATGTGAGAGGAATTAATCCAGTGAGCCCAGAGGCTTGCATCTTCCCATACACAGAAGAACGCTAATTTCCTTAGCTTGATATCTGGGTTTCCTTAGTTTGCTGTTGTTGTGATAGCCGCTTGGTGGAGTCCGACGCTTTGTAGACCCCACAGACTATAGCCTGCCAGGCTCCTCAGTCCATGAACTTCTCCAGCAAGAATACTGGAGTGGGTTGCCATGCCCTTCTCTAGGGGATCTTCCTGACCCAGGGATCAAATCTAGGTCCCCTGCGTTGCAGGCAGATTCCTTAACGTCTGAGCCACCAAGGAAGCCCGTTTTCCTTACTACTGAACAGTAATCTTTGATGTTCAGACTGCCCTTCCCCTTTGTTGCAAAGTGGTACAGAGCCTGACTCCCTCTCCTGCCTCCTCAAAGCATTTTTCTCAGGGGTATTGAGATGTTGCCTGCTGGGCTTAACATTCCCACCAAATAAAATAACTCTCTATTTACAGGTTGTGACTAAGATGTTTTAGTCAACAGCCCAAAGTCAACTGACAACTATTCCAGGGTTTTTCCACTGCACAGTTAGTGCCTTTACTGGTGAAGTATTTTAACTTTTTGAAGCTATTATGAAACAATTGCCTTCCTATAATTAATCTAGAAGCACAAGGTGATGAGAGCCAGTTCCCGTGCACATCTTTCAAGGTGTGCGCTATACGTGGGCACCTGTTTAAATGTGTAAACTGAGGGAGAACCCAACCAGTGTTCCACTTGCCAAGATCTGTCATCTAGGTTACTGAAGGTAGTGGAAAGGATGCCTTTTCCTAATTTTAAGAAAGCAGGGATTCTCAACTTCAGGGCTATTGACATCTCTAGCCAGAATGTTCTTTGTTGCGGAGGGCTATCCTGCACAATACAAACATCCTTAGTCTCTATATACTAGGTGTTAGTAACATCCCCTCATCCCCAATTATGATAGAACAATATCTCTAGACATTGCCAAATGTCCCTGAGGTATGTGTGTATGGGGGGGGGGGGGGGCGGGGGATAGTATAATTGCCCTGGGTTGAAAACCACTGCTAATAGAGGCTTGATCTTCTCGCTAAGTTGTATACCCCAGGGGCTCTCTCTCTCTCCCTTACTTTTTTTTCATTCCCTGAATACAAGATTTCTGTAAGAGCTGGCAAACAAATTATCTCTTTTTAAAATTTATGTTGGCTGCTTCTCAACCAGACTTGCAGCAGCAGCACTAACATTTATTTCCTGAAATAAAAATACGCATCTGGAAAATTAAATAAATTCAAAGAGAACCTTCTCCTGGTCTTAATGATGAATATTATTCTTGATAAACACTATAAGATTTACAGGATGGAATCTCTCAAGAATGTTAGCAAGAATGTTCTCTACAGCTGTGATTGCAAAATTGAAGTACTGAAAAGCGACTGACATTTCCCATCAATAAGGAAGTGGTTAGGTAAAATGTGGTGCATTGTTACTACGTAAAAAGAAATATCCATTTAAAAAGGAACATGGACATATACTGCCATTGATAGAATGTGAATTGAAGAGGCAAGTTACAGAACAATACATACAATATGATCCAATTTATGTTTAAAGTATACATTATGTTTGTGCTCATGGAAATGTAGAGGAACATGTCTGTGAAGGGAAGTGAGATTGAGAATCAAATGGGTGTGTGTGTGTGTGTGTGTGTGTGTGTGTGTGTGTGTGTGTGGTGTATGCGTGTGTGTGTGGTATGTGTGTTTTTGTATGTGTGTGTGGTGTGTGTGTGTGTATGTGTGTGTGTGTGAGTGTGTGGTGTGTGTGGTGTGTTTGTGTGTGTGTGTGAGTGTGTGGTGTGTGTGTGTGTGTATGTGTGTGTGTGGTATGTGTGTGTAGGGGTGTGTGTGGTATGTGTGTGTAGGGGTGTGTGTGTGTGTGGTATGTGTGTGTGTGTATGTGTGTGTGGTATGTGTGTGTGTGTATGTGTGTGTAGGGGTGTGTGTGTGTGTGTGTGGTGTGTGTGTGTGTGTGTGTGTGTGTGTGGTATGTGTGTGTGTGTGTGTGTGTGTGTGTGTGTAGGGGGTGTATTTTGACCCATCACACTGCTTTGTTTTTGTATTTAACAGTAACAAAATTTCACAAAACATGTGAAACAGCATCTTTGTGCGCCAGAAGGCAGTTTTACAGGTGATTTAGAAAGGCCCTATTTAGTTTCATAAAATAAGTATTTTAAAGTTTAATAAGACATAAGCTTTAACTTCTCCATCCCTTGAAGGAAATGGACAGTCATTGTAATTAACCAAAGAGTATTCTCAAAGGTTATCGTTTTCAGAAGATGGTTTATTGCAGAATGGCGTTTTAGCTTTCTTTTGCTAACAAAATGCATTTTTCTTACCAAAATTATGAGAATGTGGGAATTTTATTGTTCACTTTAGTTCAGTTCAGTCGCTGAGTCGTGTCCGACTCTTTGCGACCCCATGAACCACAGCATGCCAGGCCTCCCTGTCCATCACCAACTCCTGGAGTCCACCCAGACCCATCTCCATTGAGTCAGTGATGCCATCCAACCATCTCATCCTCTGTCGTCTCCTTCTCCTCCTGCCCTCAATCTTTCCCAGCATCAGGGTCTTTTCAAATGAGTCAGCTCTTTGCATCAGGTGGCCAAAGTATTGGAGTTTCAGCTTCCAATGAATATTCAGGACTGTATTTTATTTCAATTCCAGATATTTTTAAAATATTATTTTGACAGATATAAGGTCAGTTTCTAAGTGAAGGTAGAATTGACCAGCATAGCGTAATAGTGTATGTAGTCTTCAATACTAGACAAAGAAGATTTCAATTGAGCTTAAAAATATGATGAAAACTACATATTAAACAAAATGAATACATATGTTATTTATTTTTAGTGAATTATAATTGCCTAGGAGATAGGCATTGATAAACTAAAATGTTTATTTTAGCTCTATCATCAGGCATTATTTTTGCAGAATTTTAAAAACATGGTAATTAGTACCACAATGCTGAGACAAATGAGTATTTTTAAAATAACAAAGCAGTTTTAATAGTAAAATTTATTCAAGATTCAATTTTTTAAAGCAGGGGAATGCTTCTTTTCTTTTGGATGCATTATTTACTCTTCAACAAAAATAGCTAATCATTTTCTATTCCAACACCTTTTTACTGGATGGACACAAAATGGTTATTCATCTGAGCTTTCTCTGTACTTGATAATCAGTTGAGTCATCTGAGTTCTCCCTATTCATGGAAAGCTGTGGAAAGATCACTTGTTGAGACTGTGTCATGTTCTCTATCCCCTTTTCTCTCTTTATGGTTCTTGTTAGGTTTATTAGCCTTGAAAATGTAATACTACGGCTATGGATATGTTTGTCTTCCTGGATAACTCAAGCATACAATTGGGAAAACAAAGTTCACACATTCTTTTTCTACTTCAATTAACAACTATATTCTAAACTGACAGATAACTAATGAAAAATAAGGGGTTATGAAAACATAATGGCTTAACCGAATGGGTTGCAATTAAAAGCTTATCAATGCCCACTTTCATCATTGTGTGGTGCTCTGAAACCTCTAGAATATAATTAATATTTCATACAATTCACAGCTTCTAAATGAATTTTTGCATTACATCAATGGGTAAAAATTAATTAAAAATCAACGACAGACTGCAAAGGAATGTCTTGTTTACACAAAGATTATTGTCCAACTCAACTTTAGAAAAATAATTACCTGCTACACACCAGGGAGAATTTTACATTGTTATAGAGACCTTCACATGAATGACTTTTTGAGTGAATTATTGTTAAACAACTGTTGGAGAGTTGAAAACCCTTGTCCTACATGTTATAGCAATTAGGAGAGTTAATGGATATTCTGCTTAGAATTCTGAGAGGAATACAGTTTATATGGTTTTACTGCTGCAATGAAGAATGTGTTGAAGTTTTGCTGTAACAGTTCAGCATAGTGTTATCACTCTATTTGTTAAATAACATTTTTTTCTCTAGAGAGAAGCAAAGAACTGTTATAATTATTTATTGCTTCTAAACCTCTTAATTACTCAATATCTGATTTTTCTTTTAAAATATTGCCTCTTTAAGGTGGAACTGTTCTAATGACAGGCAAATACAACCTATTCAAATATAACCTATTACCACTAGTGCCATCTGGGAAGCCCCAAGATCAGTGTTTAAGAAAATACAGATATTAGTTTCCAGTTTTAAAGTTCCTACTGGAGACACCCGCCATAGGATATTAAGTTCAAATTTATAGGCTGCCGAATTGTATGTTATTTCCCCAAGTATGCATCAAAGACCCAAACTAAATTGAGTATGGCAAAAGTCAATAGATAGAGACAAATATTAATAGATAGTGATATTAATTCCATTACTAGAATGCTGAAAGGTAGATTATAGACTCTTCCCACTTTCCTCAAGACAGCATCTTTGATCTAAGATGCAAAATTAAAGATGCAATCCAAAAAGAAAAAAATCACAAGTTTATAACTGCATGGCTGTATAACTTCTCTTCCTGCTATATCTAGAGAAATAAAATTAATTAAGCTCTGTATCATTGACATATGTATGTAAAAGAATACACTCTACTGTAGTTAATTCTTCAGTACTGTTAATCTTTTAATCTAGTTCAAAGCATTTGGCAATTGATTATTTCTGTTTGAATTTATGAACTTAGTATCCTATGGCTAATGTCTCCACTAAAAACTTTAAAACTGAAAAACAGTATCTGTATTTTCTTAAACATTGATCTTTGAAGTAGTTGGGTGTAAATCTGATTCCCATGTGAATTTGAGGTATTCCATTTCAAGAATTTATAAAATCTCAAAACTGTACTTACTCTTGTTTGAACAACTATTATGGGACCCACAAGACTTTACCTTTGAACTTGTAGGATACTGTGCTCCATGTGTATCTCACAACTGACTCTCAAAGTTGTAGTCAGAATTAATAAAGTTTTTCCCCTGAGCCTTGGCATATGTGGAAATATTAATACATGTATAGCATTCATGGCACCTTTCAGGCCCTGTCTAGATGCTCTGTGGCAGAAGTATTAGAAAATAATTCTCTCCTTGAGTCCAACCAATCAGCCACAACTAATTTACATGACAGTATAATTACAGGCATCCATAAGTATTAGTTGTTTCAATTACAACCCCATGTAGATACGCTAAGGCTGACTAGTTTGATAAAAGCATACAGAGGAAAACATTGTAAAACTTCTGCCTCTAAACAGGAAGACAGTTTCACTCACTTAACTTCCTACTTGGCTTTTTGCTTTGTATCAAATTCTCACACCTAATTTATAATTTTGTCATAGATTATAAAATCAAATTCTTCACTAAGACCAAGTGAAATTGTAGCCAGCACTTGTCTTGATCTACACGGCTTGTCACTCCATCATTGGAGATTAATTTAAATTTATCTGATTCACTGTGTTCTCTAAAACGTCATGCAGATTTTAACCAGGAACCCACTTGTCTTTAAGATGTTGGTAAATGGATTTCTCTAAGCCATAGCTATCACTTTTTCTTATTTAAATGGTAAATAAATCAAATGCATAAGCCTCTCTCTCTTTCATTCTCTCCTTCTGTCTCTCTCAATATAGGACATTAAGTGATAATGAATAAAGAGTGTGGCTAAATCCATGTATCTGCCTAGATTTAACTGTGAAATACATTAAAATCTTATTTCCTTTTCTTAGGTACCCTAGAAAAATCCCCATTAGGCCAACAAGCTACAGGTTTAACAATTCCATTATCATCAAAAGTTGATTACTTATTGAGTGTTTACTATGTGCTAAATACTTTTAAGCTTTCCTGATTATATATAAGAAGTAAGGTTATTAAAGCTTTTATGAAGGAAATGACACTCTAAATAGGAAGCCACTATAGATATCTTCTGTTTTCTAGAAAAGGAGTTCTCCCAACCTTATGTTAATCTTATGCTTTTTCATTTTTATGTCATATGGTATCAACAGAACTAGCCTCCCCAGGGGCATCAGGCACTGGCTGGGTTGTGGGAAAGCACAGCCTTGAGCCTTATTTAAACCTGTAAGGAAACTGCCATGTCTTCTAACTTTAGGTACCCTAGGCATGGACCTGAAAGAGTCCTACTGTCTTTTTTCTGGCTCTTGTTAACAGTAGTTCTATATTTTTGATGTTTCTGAGAGATTTCCCTTTAAGGTACCCATTTTTTTTATTGATTGAGTTCTTATTCTTTGACATGGAGGTTTTCAAACTTTAGCAAATATACACATCCCTGAAGAGCTTTTGTTCAAAACAATGACTGACAGTCTCTACCCAGAAAGATTCAACCGTGACCTGAAGGAGCAGGAATCTGCATTTTAAACAAATATTGATAAATGTTACAGACAAAGTGGAATGGACTTTTTGGCCAAACCAATGTTTCTTGTGATTCTTATGTAGGTGTCTTTCAGATCATGCTTAGAGACATACAGCTTTGGAACCTTTGATACAGAATTTTTAATCTAATATTTCTACTTTGAGGAGCCATTGTTGACTGCTTCTCTATCAATGGCTTTATCATGTCCCACCTCAAATCCTATTACCTGTTTGGGCAACTACCCACATTCATACCATAAGAATAGAAACTTAAATGACACTTAGACTGAAAGGACTAAGGATGCCCAGTACCCAGTGATCTGAGGGAGATGGTCTGGGACAAGCACCTAGGGATGGATTCAATGGTGGGTTGGAGGGAGACAGTGCAGACATTCAGACAGAGCCCATCGGGCCAGTCGGTGAATAAAACAGTTCTCACAGCAGTGGTGAGCACCTGTCCATCAAAAACACTCCTCAGAGTGATATTTCACACCTTATCCTACTGTCCTGTTCTTATTATATATAGACTTGTTTACTGTTAATCTGTACCCACCAACTCCTCCCAAACAGGGTAAACTTTAATGGAGCCTTAACTTATTCATTGCTATATCTTCAAATGCTTAGAAATTTACATAAAATATAGTATTTGATTAGCAAAATAGCAGAATGGATTTATATTAATAAGTAGTAAGGATTCCAAATGCTGTCCAAAATAACAGATGTTTAGTCTTATAATGGACCTTATAATCACTTACTATGACTAGCAACTAGACTGCAACTTGTAGTCACTTACTACAACTATTCACTAGAGATGATTCAGAGGTTGAATGATCTATCACCAATGTTTTCCTATTGTCATTTCTCCAAGGATATGAACCCGTTATTTGCTGATGAAACATTTAATGTTTGGAATTTCTGAGTACTAGATAGATCTTTCTTCTAGTTAGTAATTCTCTGTCTCCTGGTACATGGTACACTTTGGCCCTAGTTCAGCCTCTTAGATCAACACTCCTGGCATGTCTCTCTATAAGCATCTGTTCACATCTTGGAAGCTGACTATTAAGTTCTATCATCCCTTACCTTCAAAAGTAAACCTCCCAATTATTTTATTCATTCTTTATAAAATGTGATTAACATTTTGAAATCACCCTTATGACTTGCTTCTAGAAAGGCTCAATTTTTGATATTTATATAAACTCCAGGCATCCAGAATTTGACTCAGTTATTCAAGTATGGTCTGAGAATTACCCTGAGTAAAACGGGATTCTCACTAACTACTTCAGACAGCCTGCTTATGTTAATGCAGCTTACATTTGCATTAGTTTCATTTGTTTAACTTTTTCTCCATGAAAATCATAACATAGAATTGTATTTAGCTAATTGTTAATTAAAATTAAATTTTCACCCCTCTTTTAGATTATAAATGTTTTTAAGCATTTGTGAGATAATATTATATATAGATATATTTAAAATATGTAAGTCTTTGCCTGTAAGAGCAATCAAAAGAAATTTAAGGAAGCCTGGCATGCTGCAGTCCATGGGGTCACAAAGATTTGGACACAACTGAGCAACTGAACAATAATCCAAGGGCTATTCAAGCCATCCATTTCTTCAGATACTCCAAAGATTATCCCCAGATGAATTGTGATTATCAGTAAACTATATTCGTGGAGTTCTTATCCTGAATTTATTTTTTTTAATGCAGTACCATTGTTTCATACAAGAAACTCTGTATATAACTCAAGGATATATTTTTTTAAAGACATTATTGAGAATATCATCTATTACATTGCACACTCCCTTCTTTTAGATGTGACTTGAATTTATCTGGAAGGGGAGTACTTGATTCTTAGAATAGTAATTCTGCTTATTAATTATCTTCAGCTTGCCTTATAATAGAGTTCTGTCATTGTAGAACTGATTATATTTCCATTTTCCCATTGGCTGTTAGAAGGTGTATTACCAAATTTATAGTCCAATTTTAACAAATAAAGGCAATTTCATCACATGCATTTGTAATGCTGGCCTAATTCCTGGTGCCATTTCCTGTCCTTATCTTTTTTCTCCAATTCCCCCCTATTATTAGAGCAAACTGCCTCCGGAACCCTGTGTCTCATCACCTCAACTTATCTCTGATTTCTGCTGGAGCTTCAGTAGACACTTGCTAAGAAATTTAGAATCTCCTGGTGTCACACATCTTTCTCCTTGCTGCCCTGAGGTCTTCATGCGGACTAGAGATTGACTTGAAGGTAGATACGATTGACCCAAGTCAGTTGAATCAAAGTGAATTTTGGGATTTTGATGGGAAGGCTGGGATGAAGATACTCCCTCTTCTCTGCTGGATACAAAGCATGGAAGATTAGAGATCCTGGCAGTTCTCTTTGATCTCCAGGTGAGTCAGGATTAGAATGAAGCCAATAATACAGAAGAATAATAGAATGAGACAAAGAAATAATGATCTTTGTCACTCTTCTGAGATACTGTATCTCTCCCATGTAAAGCTGTATCTACACTTTTATATTTTCTATGTAGCTTATCCTGTTGGAATTCGATTTTCTGACATTTTTATGAGAAAGTATCTTAAATGTCTCCTTTAAAACTAGGTATTATCACTGTCACAATGGAGACAGAAATTGAGCAAATATGATAAAATTATGAGAATTTTGTAAAGGTCATAAATATAATGAATGTAACACAGTGTTTGGCACAGACTAATTCTTCATAAATATTAAATTTATCAATTAGTATAAAAGAGTCCCATTACTTGAAACACCATATAAGATTCATAATTTTCAAACTGATCTCTATCCAGACCTCTTTCCCAAATTGCTGACATACATATTTAATTGTCTATCATATATTCTTCCTCAGAAAAACAAAACTAAGATTTTAAATTTAGATAGTCCAGAACTATTCTAATTACTTCACCTACTAAGTTTCTCTGACCTTTATAATTATCCAGTTCAGTAAACAGCAGTAATATACACATGTGACAATGATGAAACTTAGGATCATCATTTCA
The DNA here is from genome assembly GCF_033118175.1 of Dama dama. Classification (NCBI taxonomy): domain Eukaryota; kingdom Metazoa; phylum Chordata; class Mammalia; order Artiodactyla; family Cervidae; genus Dama; species Dama dama. The sequence goes on along the minus strand of NC_083708.1, from coordinate 34,371,792 downwards.
TCCATATATATCTTTATTCAAGTCCAATTTCTCAGCAAGCTCTCACATTCCCATAGATGAAATCTACCTCAGTACTCACTTCTATTTATCTTTTTAGACATCTTCCTACTCCATAAGTTACCAGAAATTTTTGCCCAGACTATGGCAATAGCTATCTGCCTACTTAGTCTTTTTAAGCAGTTGAAGGAATCTCTTAAGAACATGACTTCATGATACAGACCTGCTTAAAAAGCCATCAACAGTTTCCCACAACTGATGTGGAATTCAAACAGAAGCAGAGATGGCAGTGACTTCTCTACAAGCCAAGAATCACCAAAGATTGCCAGTAACCACTGACAAAGACAGCTTTAACATTTCCCTCACCTTAGCTAAACTTTAGATAAGTTTCTTCCTGACTATAAACCCTGGACCTCTTTTTTTTTGAGCATTTACTTTAGTCTCAGTCTCTATGGAATAGTAGGAGCCTATCTTTGATATGCCAGTTAACAAGCACAGATGGTCTCATGATATTGACCAACCTCTTAACCCAGTATATTCAAATATAGCTCCACTAGCTCACCCCAGGGCTTAAAAGCTAGTCTGCCTTTTGTCTCAGCAGAGTTACAATCTTTTTTTTTTTTTTTTTTTTTTGGTTCATTCACTCATTCATTCAACCATTTTCCACCTGATCAATGGCAGGTGCTATGCTGGGCACTAGAGATAGGAAAATAGACATAAAATGAAACATAATAATTGCTATAAAAATACAGGCAGGAGACTTAGTGGTGACTCACTACTAAGGTTATCCCTATAATAATGTTACTCTTACTAATTTGGGAGAGGAAGAGGTAGGCTCACAGCCAGTACTCAGGAACTCAGCAGAGTTACATTCATTCTATCACTTCTATTGAAATAGTCCTGACTTCTATTGCAAGTCTTGAAGAAAGACTTCTTACCTAGCCAACTGTCCAGTGTGTGCATGAAAAATATTGTCTGTCATATCAGTAAACAAAGGATGAAACCATCAAGCCGTTACATCCATCCCCAGTGGTGCACCCTTAGGAGACTCAGGGTGGGAAAGCACAGGATACTGGCCCCAGATGGCTAAGGTGCTTATCAAAAGAGTGCTTGCAGTAAGCTCAAACTCTTGCATCTTTCCATACATAGAAAAGTGCTAAATTAATTAACTTGAGATACCTGGTATTCTTTAAGTGACAGTAATCTTTTGAAGTCTGACAACCTGGTCTTTCTGATGCAAAAACTCCTCTATATCATGTCTCCTCCCTTACCTCTTCAGAGCAGTTCCTCAGAGCTATCTGAGAGACTGTGTCTCTGGCTTAAGTCCTCGGTTCTGTCCACCAAATAAAACGTAACTCTCAACTTTTAGGCTGTGTGTTTTTTCTCTTTCATTCACCAGGTGCAATTTGTCTTTGATACCACCATAAAGGTAGGAAGGAAAAGTCCTCACTTAGAGACTTTAGAGACAGCATGGCCCAGATGACACATTTGATTTCAGATTTCTAGCCTCCACAATTGTGAGATACTGAGCTTCTGTGTTTTAAGCCACTGTTTGTCATTCTGTTTTGTGGCAGACATAGAAAATAAACCCCTGGAGAAGGGAAAGACTACCCACTCCAGTATTCTGGCCTGGAGAATTCCATGAACTGTATAGTCCATGGGGTCGCAAAGAGTTGGACACAACTGAGCGATTTTCACTCACTGGGAAATAAATGCAACATGTACATGTGCAGCCTTTTTCTAATGATAAACTATTTTCTAAGTTGATTATAAGAAGACTTCACAATATATTATATATATATTTAGTATTTATTTCCTTATGTATGTCTTTGTTGCAGCATGTGGGGATCTTTAGTTGCAGCATGTGGGATCTAGTTCCCTGACCAAGGATTGAACCAGGGTGCCCTACATTGGGAGTGCAGAGTCTCAGCCACTAGACCACCAGAGAAGTCCTCACAATATCTTACACTGATTAAGTAATTACTTCCTGTTTTCATCACCGTCAAATATATGTGACATTTGAAATCTCCAAGAATTTTTATTAAGGAAATTGTATTTTTCCAATATTTAAAATGGCACTCAACTATAGATCAACAATTCAAAGGAAACATTTGAAGACTCAACCCTTTTTAATTAAAGTTTTAAAATAAGACTTTAATACTGACATGATATTGAGACATTTAAGAAATGATTCACCACATGACTTATCCACATTACAACTATACTATAGTTTCTAAATTTTCTGTGATCATTTGGTAAATCCCTTAGAAATAGCTTGATATTATATTATGTTCATATTATCCTTCTAACAAAACTTTTAAAAATGTTTCTTAAAGTTCACTGATGATCAAAGATAAATTTGAATTATTTGAACCCCCAAAGAAGGTCTGACTTATTATTCAGACCCCAAACCAAGGTTCTCAAGAAATATTCCATTTTAATATTTTTCTTTAAATTATTTATAGTCCATTTTGTAGTCACTGTTGAGTTCTGTTGCACACTGTTGCACCGTGTTGTGAGCAATTTTAGAGACTATGGGAAAGTAGAAAATGGACCTATACTCTCCATTGGGAAGTGGTAATTTGACCTCCAGTACATCATTGTTAGCCTTCCCTGGTGCCTCAGTGGTAAAGAATCTGCCTTCCATTGCAGGAGATGTGGGTTCGATCCCTGTGTCAGGAAGATCCCCTGGAGAAGGAAACGGCAACCCACACCAGTATCCTTGCCTAGAAAACCCCATGGATAGCGGAGCCTGGCAGGCTACAGCCCATGGGGTAACAAGAGTCAGATACGATTTAGCAACTAAACAACCCCAACAGCATCATTGTTAGCACTGACATGTTTCAAGCTTACAGCGGTCCGTTGGACTCCTGTGCTTTCCTATATCTCTGATTTAGATGGCACTTTTCTTCTCTGCTTTCTCTTATTCCATCTTCCCAAATTGTTCCATGGGGTATCATATAGTTCCTAAAATTCCTATTGATAACATAATCAATATCTTACCAATATCTCTGAATCACTTCTTTTTTTCTTAAAATGTACCCTTCTTTTCCTTCCTTTTCTGAAACATCTCAGCATTATATTTTTTTAGTTACTCCACATTTTAAAATGCAAGAAACCAAGAAAGAAAAGTTTATATAAAATTCTCATTATGTCTTTGCCTTAAGGAAAATTTCCTTAAAATGTCCTGAGAAACTTCTTAAAATGAGAGAAGAGAGAAAAATAAAGAAAATATCATAAATTAATATTCCAATAATTATCCTATCTCAAAGTTTTTATGAAGAATGATAATATCCAACAACAGAATGAGGAAAAGAGAATATATGACAAGAGGCTGAGGAAGGAGAGTGCAAGTTTCAAAAATTATTTATTTATTTGGGTCTCTGTTGGAGCACACAGACTCTCTCATTGTAGTCCACAGGCATAGTTAGTCTGCAGCATATGGGATCTTAATTCTCTGACCAGGGATCAAACCTGTGTCCCCTGCACCACAAGGCAGATTCTTAACCACTAGACCACCAGGGAAGTCCTAAGAGCAGTGTTATAGAAAGAAGAGATAATCTTGTACCTAAACCTCAAAATGTTCTCTATACGCTCGACACACATAGTGAATGTATTTAAATAATTAGGATGGATAGATGGTTTTAAAAGATAAAAGTAGGTACCTGGATAGCTTAGAAACCAAATATATACACATAAATACACATTAGCACAACACACACATTTGTGCATCCCATTAAATATTCTTTTAAATATTTGGATAAGAGAGGGAATTGTAAGTAATTGATGAATAATGATGTGTTCTGTTGGAGCTTGTAGATCTGGCTGTTCTAATAAAAATTGGAGAAAATTCATCTTAAGCTAAATTTCATATATTTGCATTTTCACTTAAACAAAGTTCCACCCTAATTTGACTACCTTAAAAATACTGTAAGAGGAAAACAAAAATCTTTTCTAACCAACAACATATAGAGAAATAGAATATTATTCCATTTGGCCTTATTAAAGTTGCCATATTACATTGACTAATTTTCTCTGATTTGATAAAGCATATAATCTAATTTTGTCAAAGCTTTATTATTATAATCACTATGATTAGATTTGCGAAAGTTAGTAATTCTTGAGCATAAAATTTAGAATGTAGGAAATAAGCTTGACCAGGTCAAGGGATTTACAACTCAGGAATTCTATTACTTTATAATGAGCAATTTGGTTTTATAGATAGAATATTAGATATGAAGAGAGTCAAGAGTCATACTTCTGTTATTTTAAACACTATAATCATTAAATCAATTGATAATTAGATCATTGCTGACCTTATTCAAATTATAATAATTTGTTGGGGACTGAAATTTTGACACAAATGCATGTAAATAATAACTATTACCTGGGTTTTTCATAATATGAACACATCAGACAGTGTCAGAAGTCTACTCCCAAATCTTTCACTTCCTTTTAACTCCTTCTGCTGAATGTGGGTTTATCAAAACTACCCTGATCACTTAGTGAATCTCTGTGTAGACTAAGCATCATTCCATTTCACCAAGCTTACAACTCCTGGGCCTCCCTGGGTTTGTTCCTCCCACTAAAGAAAGTTATCCCCTTTCCTCTTCATTCATCTACAATCTATTAATTTTCTAGTGCCCCTTGAAATGTCATTGTTAACAGGGTATGCTTCCATCTCTAATATTTTTTGCATTGCATCCATACTGCACAAGGAATGCTCTGCTACTCCAGATATTCCCTGGGCTCACTCTTTGACTGTATTCAGATTTCTACTCAGATGTTTTTGGTCTTTCCCTACTTACAGTTTCAACCCCTCAACTCTCCTCCTGTCTTTACCCTTCTTTATTTTTCTTTATAGTACATTCACATGCACACATATCAAAACTGACAAAGGAAGATACTCATCACCAGCAAAGACAGAGACTAGGACAGTAAATATTTAATGAGTGCTTAAATGGATTCTAGAAAATTCCTAATTGCACAGCACAATGTTGTTATCTATCACTTTGTGTTTTAGTTACTAATTTTTTTGTGTTATGTGTTGCAGTTAAGCAGACTTTAAATTTATTATTAAATCATTTACTGAGGTGTTATTTTCTGGGTTAGTTAAAATATTTTCCACGTACCACCATTAATTCATCTGGCAATATTTTCCTTTAATGTATAATTAACAATAAGTCTACTGGTTAAATCTATGAACTTTTTTAAACTTTTTAAAACAATGGAGGTCTTGTGAGCTCTTGACCAGTGAAAAATATATCCCTTGCCTACACTTAAACAGAAGTGATTTGAATAAAACCTAAAATTGTGTTTGAATCAATCATATGCTTAAAATCATAACAAAAGGTTGAAGGAGTTCAGAGAAAGCTAATACTAACATGATACACGGTTATATAATTGTATAATACATAATAGGTGATTTTAGGAAACTTAGAGTGGTCTAAAAATCAAGATTTATGTGGAACAATATTGCAAGCAGTGGAACCACAATAAGATAATTATTTTTTCTTACAGGCATTTTATTTCCTATTACTATTTACTTGGTTTTTATCTTTCAATTTTTCTGGACAATACATTTCCTTTGTTTTACTATGTAACTTCTTGATTATATGTTTTCTACCAAAGCCATTTAAATAACTCTATTTATAAGACATAATTAAAATTCTTATTTTTCCATAAACAGTAAAATCAAACTCTAACAATTCCAAATAATAATTGTAGTTCAAACAACTCAGGATTAGTCTAGTCATACAGAAGTTGAAACAAATTAATTGAGAATCAAGAAGAACAGTTTAATTTCTTGAAGATCTCCAAATTAGAAAATAGGCAAACAACTTGGTATAAGAAGAAAAAACAGGGTAAAATTCTCTGCATAGCCTTCAGCATTTCTATAGACATTTTGAAAATAAAGGATGCTCTGATATATGCTCTTGTAGCAAATATTCTTTGTAGCACTGGTATCTTTAAATTGCACTGATAGTTTTAATTTAAATTAAGCTCATTGTTATCAGTCCCTGCAGATGTGTGAAAAGTTTACTGTTTAAATGGCACCATAAAGTGAAACTGAATAATACCACAATAAAAATGAAGGCAGGTTAATTAAAATGAAACCCATGAAGATTTGTCTATGAGAGACATCCTATTTCATAATGTAAGTCAAATTCTTTCTCCCCTTCCCCATATTTCCAAATTTTAAAGCTTACAACTTGCAACTACATTTTATAGTAAATTTGAGTAAAGAGTTCCCTTTCAAGACATACCAATGTGTGTGAGCTTTTAAAAAAATCCCACTTATCTTTTTTTTCTGTTTTAAGACAGTGAATTTAAATCATTCCAAACAGTATATTATGAAGGCGAGCAATCAGGCAGCCAAGCTGAAAAGAGGAATGAATTTGCCTGAGAAATAAAAGGAGGAGTGCAGCTAAAAATGAAATATTTCATGTTATTTAAATTGCAAATGTAGTTATTTTTTATCAATGTCTCCAATACCATTTTGGCAGCTTTGAATAAATGATGAAAGTAGCATCTTTTTCTTGCCACTGTTATCAACAATTTAGACAGAGCAATTAATTTCTTCTAGGTACATAAGGATTTTTTTTCTTCAAAATTCTGGCAGCTATTTTTTTTAAGTGTTCAGGGTTTCTTTCCATCTACTTGGTGGTATATCTGATAATTTCATAAAAATTATGGGGGGTTGGGTAGGAAGAAAGCAAGATTAGTACCAGAAGAATAATGACTTTCTTAAAGAATTAATAAACATGTCATTTTCTACCATTTCCTTCATTTTATATTGAAAGTTTGAGTTTGTATTCAGTATTTCAGCTTCTTGAAAAGAAGATTTATAAATATTGTAACGTTTGAAGTACCTTCTAAAATAAACTATTACTAAATATTTCTACATTGCTTGTAATCCAGATCCCCCTCTATTTAGTCCTCTTAACTGGTAGGCTTCCTGGTGGCTCAGATGCTGAAGAATCTGCTTGCAATGCAGGAGACCCAGGTTCGATCCCTGGGTTGGGAAGATCCCCTGGAGAAGGGAATGGCAACCCACTCCAGTATTTTTGCCTGGAAAATCCTATGGACAGAGGAGCCTGGTGGGTTACAGTTCATGGGGTTGCAAAGAGTTGGACACAACTGAGTGAATAGGAGCCTCTGAGTCAGTTTTACCCAAACGCAGCATGCCATAAATATGCCCTTCACTGTCATTTGAACTAGGTACTATAAACTTGGAATTGTTTGGCTCAAAGCTATTTCTATATTTCCACTAGGTAAATAAAGTTGAGTTTGTACCTCTTGCCCTCATGAGAAAGTGAGTTTTGTTATTTTACTGCCCATCTTATTAGGGCAAAATACTTCTCAGCGGAAGGCTCCTCTACTTAATTCCACCCATGGACCCTAAGGACAAGTCCTGACAGACTGATTAAATTCTAGAGACAGGATTAGCTGGGGAGCCAATCTTCTGTGTCTGGGGAGATATTTTCAAAGAAAGAAAAGACCTCTCTCCCAACAGGAGATTCCCCTGACACTAAGAATCTAGGCTAGCCTGTGAGATTTCTCCTCACATTTCTCCCGTGGAGGGGCAGCTAGAGTTGGGATGTTCAGACAGAAGAAAGCTCACAGCAGGCAGTTTGGACTGGTTAACCCACAGACCATGAAGCAAATGCTTTCTCTCAGGTTCTGGCCCTGATCTTTGCCCAGACTCCAGGGAGTGTCACTTCTGAGATTTAGGGTGGAACATCTGAGCACAATTGAACAGATTCCACTGGTAATCAAATGTCATGCTGGGTTTTTTGTCTCCATTGTGCATGTCTTTAGGAGATCTTCTGGGGTGTGCGACAACAATAATGCAGTATTTGTAGTGGCTCCAGAGAAAAGGCCTTAGACATCCCCCAGAAAAAAATGGCATTTGACTTTTTTTGGTAACAGCTTATTAAGAATATTCCTTTAGAGTGTATTTTCACAATATTTTTGATATATGCTCATATCTATTCATGTAATTGCCCCAATATTTTCAGAGCAAGGCTTGATGCAAGCTACAATAAGTTTTAAGCAAGTATTTGCCAGAATTTTCTAACATAAAAGCAGTATATTGACTAATTTCATGAGCTCGAGCCAAAACTGATCTTCTCTGAAAAAAAAAAAAGTCCATAGATCCCCACCCTGATTGGTCTCTCTCCATCCATCCTCTGCTCTCCTATAACAATCTTTAAAAGTCAATTTATTTGGCAATTAATTGTATGTGCCTTGTGACAGTTCTTAAATTTACATATTAACTGTTATTTAGAAATTGTCAAATAATGTCCAAGCTACAGTATAATGCACTCATTTCACATGCTAGCAGAATAATGCTCAAAATTCTCCATGCTAGGCTTCAACAGTATGTGGACTGAGAAATTCCAGATGTACAAGCTGGATTGGGCTTCCCAGGTAGCTCCATGGTAAAGAATCCGCCTGTCAATGTACGAGACACGAGAGACTTGGGTTCAATCCCTAGGTTGGGAAGATCCTCTGAAGAAGGAAAATGGCAACCCATTTGAATATTCTTGCCTGGAAATTCCATGGACAGACGAGCAAGGAGGGCTACAGTCCATGCTTTTGTGGGGTCACAAAAGAGTGGGACACAACTGAGAACAGCACAGCACAAGCTGGATTGAGAAAAGGCAGAAGAACCAGAGATCAAATTGCCAACATCTGTTGGATCATAGAAAAAGTTAGAAAACTACAGAAAAAACATCTGCTTCTGCTTCATTGACTACCGTAAAGGCTTTGACTGTATATATCACAACAAACTATGGAAAATTCTTCAAGAGATGGGAATGCCAGACTACCTTACCTACCTCCTGTGAAACCTGTATGCAGATCAAGAAGCAACAGTTAGAACCAGACATGGAACAACAGACTGGTTCCAAATTGGGAAAGGACTATGACAAAGCTTATATTGTCACCCTGCATATTTAACTTATGTTCAGAATACATCATGTGAAATGCCAGGCTGGATGAGGCACAGCTGGAATCAAGATTGCTGGGAGAAATATCAATAACCTCAGATATGCATATGATAACACCCTTGTGGCAAAAAGCAAGGAAGAATTAAAGAGCCTCTTGATAAAGGTGAAAGAGGAGAGTGAAAAATATGGCTTAAAACTCAACATTCAAAAAACTAAGATCATCACATCTGGTCCCATCACTTCATGACAAATAGATGGGGAAGCAACGGAAACAGTGACAGACTTTATTTTCTTGGGCTCCAAAATCACTGCAGATGGTGACTGCAGCCATGAAATTAAAAGACACTTGCTCCTTGGAAGAAAAGTTATGACCAACCTAGATAGCATATTAAAAAGCAGAGACATTACTTTGCCAACAAAAGTCCATCTAGTCAAGCTATGGTTTTTCTAGTGGTCATGTATGGATGTGAGAACTGGACAATAAAAATGGCTGAGCATGGAAGAATTGATGCCTGTGAACTGTGGTGTTGAAGAAGACTCTTGAGAGTCCCTTGGACTGCAAGGAGATCAAACCAATCAATCCTAAAGAAAATCAACGCTGAATATTCTCATTGGAAGGATTGATGCTGAAGCTGAAGCTCCAATACTTTGGCCACCTGATACAAAGAACTGACTCATTTGAAAAGACCCTGATGTTGGAAAATATTTGAAGGCAGGAGAAGGGGACGGCAGAGGATGGGATGGTCGGATGTTATCCAACGCAATCTGACATGATGTTTGACTCAATGGACATCAGTTTGAGCAAACTCCAGGAGACAGTGAAGCTAAGCTGCAGTCCATGTGTTCGCAGAGGTGGACACAACAGAGCAACTGAATGACTGAACTATAACAACAGGAACTGTCATTTTCCGTGTGTTTTTAAAAATATATCTTAATATATTGTGAGATTTTAGAGGGCACATATTTTTTTATGAATTCTATGATAGTAATGATCATGGTTAAAGTGTGTTGAGCTCTGACTACATACCAGGTATTGTTCCATGTGCTCTATATATGTCAGCACATGGAATTCTCACCACAAATCCATGGGGTTAGTACCATTATTATAAATTTGTTGTGGATGTGAAAGCCAAGTGATAGCCAGTTAAGTGGTTGAGTTGTATTTGATCTAACCTCTAATATTATGCCCAAAAAATTATTTTATTTGTAGGTATTTAATGTTTTTATTGAAGTATAGGTGCTTTACAATGTCGTTAATCTCTGTTGCACAGTGAACTGCCATCTATATGCACACATATATCCCCTCTTTCTGGGACCTCCCCTCCCCCTTCTCACCCATCTAGGTCATCACTGAGCCCCCAGTGCTATATAGCAGGTTCCCACTAGCTACCTATTCACACATGGTAGTGTTATATGTCAGTCCTAATCTCCCAATTCATTCCACCCTCCCCTTCCTCCCCCTGTGTCCACCTGTTTGTCCTCTCTGTCTGCATCTAAATAGCTTTATACACAGAATATGCTGAATTTAAACCCACTGAGAGGATGATGAGGCTATCAACCACCCCAAATATGATGCTATTTATGAGTCTGCAATCCAAAGATCTTTCACATCTCTACCTATATATGGAAGAGAAAAACATGCTTCCGTCGAAAACAACCATACATGTGGAACATAAGAGCTGCAATACCCATTTTCTAGGCTTTGGACCCTTCTCATTTCCTCAGCTACAGTCACTGATAGGAGAGCAGGACTCTGGTCAGAGTCTTTTCAATTTAGTCTAGTCTAAGCTGGATTCCCAGGAAATATTTTTATTGTGTTAACCTACCAGGGCAGGCTGTTAGTAAATGTATTTACAAAAGAAAGTTTTGTTCACAAAGGTCTCAGTAGCAAGAATTTAACAAGATTTGCTGAGTACACCATGAGTAATGGATTTAAGAAGGTCAACAAAACTGAAAATTTTATTGTGTACTATATGGCATTATATTTCATCAATTCTTTGGTCTCCATGTGGTAACCTTTCAAAAACTTTTTAGAGCTATTACTTAAAACCATTTATTGAATTTTGATATAATTTCACAGAGTTATGTATTATTTTTTTTCTTCATGATGAAATCCAAAATATTCTTTGATTAGCATTGTTTTCTAAAGCATAACTCAAATAATGACAGGGTAAAGAGCCCTTGACATTTCAGTATAGTTTATTCTTCATTTTCCAGTTATTTATTAAAAAGTACTTTTAATTTTAATCATATATATTTGACTTGAGACCATCTGTTTGGATGAGCCTGAAAAAAATCTATTTTCAGGAAATTTTGGCATATATTGAAATCTTTTGCTTACCTTATTCCCTCTAACTGGTCATTAATTCATCCATTCATTCAATTGTCAAACATTCATTAAAATAAAATATTAAACACTAAACATTGTATCAGAAACTAAAGATATTTTGCTGAGCAAAACAGACATAGTATCTTGCCCTCAGCCCAGTTAGAAAGCTAGACATTAATAGGGAAATTATACCAATATATAAATTCTGTGATAACTTCTATGAATCAAAATATATTGGTAACTATGAGTCCTTATAGGAGACATGTACTATCTCGATAGAGGGGTGGGAATAAGGTGTTGGAAGAGTCCTACCTAATGCATTAATGTTTGAAGTAGTTGCAGGTGAGAAGAGCAATGTTAGGCAGAGGAAATAGCATAAGCAAATGTCCTGAAGGGAGAGGGCATATAATCTGAAGAAATTGAAATATACCCAGTTTAGCAGAGGAATACAAAGAAAAGGTAGAGAGACATTAGAAGAGGCAAGAGAGTAATCTGAAAAGGGCCAGATTACATACAATGTTAAAGATTAAGGATGCCAGTGTTTATTATAAAATAATAGAGTCACTAAACGTTTCCAGTTGAAAGACGCTAACAAATCAGAATTGCATTTTGAAAAGATTATAGAGATTGGATTGGGAGTGGACTAAGAGTGGATAGAAAAAAAATGAATTGAGAATATTATGTGATAACCCAGGTGAGAGACAGTGGAGCCCTAGATTAGAGTCCAAGAGGCGATAAGAACATGAAGACACAGTGGATATCCTAGGACAAAGCAAGAATGATATTTCAAAGTCACTTTTGGTTTCCAGCTTAAAAAACCAGTCAGGTAAATGGAGCTACATTTTATGATAATGGACACAGTAAAAGAATAATAGAGATTCCCTGGAGATGCCTTTGAAACATGTAAATGAATGCAATAGAAGGTGTTTATAAGTCCTAGAGCACAGAAGAGAGATTGAGGTTAGAGACAGAATTTGAGTCATCAGTGTGTGAATAAAATTTTAAAAAAGAAGAAGAACCAAGGACCAAGATTAGAGAGATGTTAATTCTCCAAAGGGCTTCCCTCATAGCTCAGGTGGTAAAGAATCCACCTGCAATGCAGGAGACCCCAGTTCGATTCCTGGGTCAGGAAGATCTCCTGGAGAAGGGATAGGCTACCCACTCCAGTATTCTGGCCTGGAAAATTCCATGAACTGTAGAGTCCATGGGGTCGCAAAAGTCAGACACGACTGAGGTGGGTAAAGGAGGATGGTTATCCAATCTTGTCATTTCTTTTTCAAGTATATCTCAAATACATCTCCTCACCACTCTCACTTTGGCTACTCTTGTTCAGAATCATTACTTCTACCAAAACAATGCCTATGTCTCCTAATGTATATTCCTACATTAGAAATGATACTTGGCATTCCATTTTTCACACAGTGAGTGTCAGCATATTCACTTAAAATCCTTCCATATTCTCTAACTTCTAAAGAATACAGTCTCTAAGTTAAGCACACAAACCATTCCTTTAAAATAAGAGCCTTGCCTCTATCTTACCTTTTATCTTTTCACCAGGTCTGTTTAAATTTGGGGAGTACAAAAGTGAATTAGCCAAGTGTGTGCCCTCATGCAGTTCACAGATTAGCAGATCTAGATCTTTCCAGATCAGGATCTAGATTTCCAGATCTAGATCTTTCCAGATCAGGTTGACTGAATGAATGAAGGATTCTGCAGCTATCGCCCCCAAAGTATGGAGTTGAACACATCACTATTATTTTTTCAAAATACATTCAGCCATTTCTCAGGCACTGTTGTCTGCCAGTTGAGTATGAGTGGGAATGGAAGTTTTTGAACCTAAAATTCACATACAGTCAGAAATTCACTTAATATATTTCATTTTCCTTTCCAGAATTTTGTAATGTGGATAAAATAACATTAGCAGAAGGATTTTTTTCAGCATCTCTCAAGTTCTGACCTCCCAGGCTCCTAAAGGTAACCTGGAGCCAATAGTATGAAAGTGGCCACATGAAGAGATATTCCTTCATTTACCTCACTGAAAGATGACAACTGTCAACAAAGGCATTTGAGTGTGTTTTTACTTTTTGAATGAAACAAATCCTCAAGGGTCATTCCCTTATCAAAAATATTATTCAGGAATAATATTCGTGTCTTTGTAGGTGAAGTGTTTCCAGGTGAAAAATTGGCTGCAAATACAAATACAGTTAACTTTAAAAAGATGCCTCTTCTAAGTTGATCAAAGTTAAATCACATGTAGATAAAAGTCACTGTTATGATCGTGTTCCCTAGCAACTTAGGGCTCCAGATTTCTTTTTCAGAATGCATTCCCAGCTGTTTCAAGCTGGTTTATGATTGTTGTATCTGTTGATATCGTTGACATTCTGTTTTATATTTTATCTTTACTTTGTGTTAAAAAAAATGATAACCTGAATTTTTGTGTGCTATTTAACTTCCTACTTTTCAATTCAAGACTTTGAGGGCAGCTGGCAGTTTCAGTGAAAAACAGTACAGTCTAACTGACTTATTCCTTCTCATTTGTCCAACTGAAATGAAATCACCAGTCTAACAGTATGCACATTTTTAAAAAATGTATATTTTTATACACTTGCATAAAGAGTCATCTACATTTGCATAAAGAAAGTAGTTTATCACCTAAGAATAAGACTGTCCAAAAAAGACAATTACATTTTAAACATCTCCCCTACCATCCTCATTTCATCTCCTTCAACTATACCAAATTCTTCATTTCTAAACAAATGCCTTTCTTTTCTTATTCTTTTAGAAATTAGAAGTTACTTTTTATTAGTAGGTTCTACTGTTTCAACTTGTTCTTTAACTGCATATCCTGGACCATCTGCCCTTTTAGCGCAGTAGGCAGCGCATCAGTCTCATAACTGCATATCCTGTTAATTATCAGGACTGGGTAACTTCACCCTGCCCCCAACCCTTGACTAATTTCTTAGACAAATTTTGCTGCCAGGACCTTTGATCCTTGTTTGATTGGTGACCTGAGAGACTAGCATCTAATCAAGCTTCGCTTCTGGCATGTAAACTGGAGGGCTGGAACAAGAATTCGTTTTTGTAAACTGATATTCAATCAAAAATATTATGTTCCTAACTGTTATATTAAAATTATGGTAACATTATCTATACAATTTGAAACATAAATAATATAACAGTGGCAAAGAAAATATTTTGAAGGTAAGACATAACTTTATTTATCTCATTATCTTCCCATAGTATATCTTAAAACAACTTCTTTCACAAAAATTTCCAAATTCCCTGTTCAAATCATAATGGGAAATCATTGCTTTAGTTGACTGTTATCACTATCGTTGGGCAAGTGTATTAAATACATGGGATATCTTATATGCACATATAATGAGAATTCAGAAATATCCCATTAATAAAACATTATTAAGATAGATATAAAATGCACTAATTTATTGTCATTTTAGATATTTATGAAGACGAATTAATTCCACATAGCTAATAATATGTATGGTTTATCCCAGAGTTTTGCATGAACATGTAGTCATCAATATATTCTTTAGTTCAGTTCAGTTCAGTTGCTCAATCATGTCTGACTCTTTGCGACCCCATAGACTGCAGCACACCAGGCCTCCCTGTCCATCACCAACTCCCGGAGTTTACCCAAACTCATATCCGTTGAGTCAGTGATGCCATCCAACCATCTCATCCTCTGTCGTCCCCTTCTTCTCCTGCCCTCAATCTTTCCCAGCATCAGGGTCTTTTCCAATGAGTCAGCTCTTCACATCAGGTGACCAAAGTATTGGAGTTTCAGTTTCAACATCAGTCCTTTCAGTGAACACTCAGGACTGATCTCCTTTAGGATTGACTGGTTGGATCTCCTTGCAGTCGAAGGGACTCTCAAGCTTCTTCTCCAACACCACAGTTCAAAAGCATAAATTATTTTGTGCTCAGCTTTCTTTATGGTCCAACTCTCACATCCATACATGACCACTGGAAAAACCACAGCCTTGACTAGAAGGACCTCTGTTGGGAAAGTAATGTCTCTACTTTTTAACATGCTGTCTAGGTTGGTCATAACTTTTCTTCCAAGGAGTAAGTGTCTTTTAATTTCTTGGCTGTATTTTAAATATATATTTTCTTAAAATATTTTAACTGTCTGTTTATACAGATGAAGCATAAAAATGCATTTGACCACTGTGAACTTCCTAACATAGACGTGACTAATAATTTTAAAATCCAGATGGCAAAAATACCTTAACATTTAATTTCACAATATTGTTGCAATAAATTTAAATTTACATAGTACTAAATTATATTTATGGAAAGAATACAATAATTAAATATAATTTAGAACATATTTCTTTTTTATAACTTATTTCTAATTTATATTAAAATTATTTGAATGAGTGCTTAAAATTATGTACTGATAGAACAGCATCCAGAGTTTAAGAAATATCATAATCATTTATCCAAATCAAAATTAATCAGAAATATAATTTACACATCTGATTTATGAACTTAAGAAGATTATTTCTAACATTTAGTTTTTTCTCAGAATATTTATATGAATTAGAATAATCACCAACTAACAGGTTAATTACAACACAGCATGAAGTATCATGTTGTTCTTAAGCAGAAGTGATGTTTAAAAAAAAAAATAATGTGAAGTCGGGTATTCAAAGATAAACAAATATAGAGATATTCAAATTATAGGAAATGTGCAATGTCGATCTGAATTAGCAAGTTGAAGTGGGTGTCTTTTCTAAATGTCCATTAATGCTAATAAGGAGAGAAGTGAAAAGTATTGGAGCTCCACTAATCAGGAGTTGCCAATGGTAGGTCAAAAGAAATAAGTGATGAAGGCAAATTTTATACACTTAGTAATAAGTAGGAGATTATTATGTATGATTTTATCTTAATTGGTTTTGAGAATTAATTGGGTGGTAACAAAAGCTGGCATAAAGCTTTTCATTTGAATAGAACAATTAAAAACGCTAAAAGGCTTGGAGTTGATGATAACCACTCTACTGGATTACTCTTAGCTATAAAATCAGAAGAGATTTATTATTTATCTCAAAATTGAGTTAATGTTAATGATTAATGTATATTGCTTAGCTGGAAACATTTCTACTTTTCAAAGCTTGTTGTTTTGGTCAAGGTCAAGTCTGTGTAAAATTGATATAATAGTAAGTGACTTCCATGACTACATTTTTTCTCTCATTTACATCAAAATTGGAAAATATATAATGAAAGTAACAGGGCATAGTATTTATTACCCTATACCCCAAAAACTGGACTCTTTTTCTTTGTCATCTATAATAACTGCCATGCTACAAATAATAATGGGCTTAAATTAGAAATAACAATCACTGCTCTATTTACATTTTAATAAGTTTAAAATTATATATCTCAGTCTTTCTAAGTTTAATTTCTGAAAATTTCAAATCACCTTTAAATGTAGTAGTTAAATCAGAAATATAAGTCCAACCTTGGCATTTGTTATAAATAAAATATTTTGAGATGATTCCTAATTTGTCAGTAAATGAGGGATAGAGTTCATTTTCAATCACACTAACATTTAACCTGATCATGTATCTAGAATCTTGTTAAAAAAATATTATGGCTGTAGAATAATATTAATTCATAAATTATATATATATATATATTTATAGTACTGATGCTATAATACATATATTTTAGATTTTTGCATAACTGGTTAATATTCAACAGGAACCATTAACTCTTCTCCTAACTTCTATCAACTAATTTCTTACCCTATATTACAAACTCACTTTTCCCACATTTTATCTTAATATTATTTAAAAAGTGGCAACATTTTTGTATGTCACCAGAGTGTTAAGCAGATTATTTAGAACAAATGCTAACTGCCTTGGGTACTTACATAAATGAAATGAAACAATTACTTTAGATTTTATTTTGATATACAATGTAGATTCTGTTTTTAATAAAGATATGAAATAAAAATCAAGATATTCTATAGTGCAAAATGTTTGCTTTAAATTGAGTGTAGATTTTTTCCCCTTTAAAATATATTTGCAAAAAAATGTCATATAAGATTTACATGCCTCAATTATATTTGTAATGAATTAATTATTCAGGTAAGTAAGATTTATTTTATACTCACATTAACAAATATTGGAATCCAATGGAAATTTAGAGTATATCTAAATAGACAGACATAATAAATAAAACAAGAGAATGAATGAACATAATGAAGCAACAGAAAATGTATTATCTCAACAAGAAATGTTGAATTTTGTATTTTGAAGCCTGTTCCAAAGTGGTATGCTTTTTGTATTCATCAGGAGTCTTTGTTTTCACATTTTCATGTCATTCAGCAGTCTTTGACAAGTTCTTTGTGGCTAAGGAAATTTAAAACTGCTTTGAAATTCTCTGAGCAACTCACAGATCCCATCAAACTATACTGCCATAGTATCAAGAAATGTTGAAGAATTATACCTTTAAAGCTGTGCCAAGAAACCTAGCCAGCATCTTTCTCTCTCTTTCATTATCAAACAGAGTTCTACACCGCCTGCCTTTGGGCTAGGCAATCCCATAGATATTTCCCATACAACTGCATACTGCCAAAGTTTTTAGACCAGAAAACACTTTTCTCACTCTGGGGAAGAAACATGGTGTAAGCAGAAAAAGTAGTATGCAAAAGCAAAACTGTCTCTGCCATTAACCAACAAATGATGAAACTCTCCAGCATTTGGTCTTTATATCCAGAAAATGATGAGAGTGCATTGTGGCATCTCTGGTGTCTCATAGAGCTGAGTGCTCTAGGAGTCTTCCTTTCTAGTCAGTACAATGTCCAGTTCTCACATATGACCAGAATTTGACTATATTACACAAGTCTCATACAACTGTTATCTAAGCTATACGGTCTGTTAAAAGAAACAAATTTTGGGGTGGCTGAGTAGTAAGGAAGGGAAGAACGGGGGGTTCATAGGAAGCTGCTTCTGGACATCTTGAATTGTCCAGGTCCCTCAAATTAAGCACTCCTATCTCTTATAGATCTGATCCTTTTCCAGTGTTTTCCTGTCAATGAATAATAAACACTATTCAGAAACTTTGAAAACCAAAATCTCTCCTTTGGTTCCCAAATTTAATCCATCACTAAATCCAGTCTGTTTTACCTGCTAAAATCATACAATTCTGTCCACTTCTTGCATCTCTCATCTATTATAACCTCTTTCTTAGAAGACTGTAATAGCTTAAAAAAAAATTATTTGACGAGCCATGTCTTAGTTGCAGCACATGGGATCTTTGATCTTCGATGCCACATGTGGAATCTTTCACTGTGGCATGTTGGATATAGTTCCCAGACCAGGGATTTAACATGAGCCCTCTACAGTGGGAGCTCGAAGTCCTAGCCGCTGTACCACCAGCGAAGTCCCTACATAGCTTTTTAAATTACCTGTGTGCATGAATGCTCAGTCGCTTCAGTCCTGTCTGACTCTTTGCAACCCTATGGACTGTAGCCAACCAGGCTCCTCTGTCCTTGGGATTCTCCAGGCAAGAATACTGGAGTGGGTAGCTCTTCTTTTTTTTAAGTCATCCTGACCCTTTTATTGTTGAAATTAACAAAATAAAAGATACTTAAATACAATGGTGAATATATAGGACAAAACAGAATCATAAAATTTAATGTTGAATTAAGCAGTGAGCTGAATGTCTGGATCTCCAAATTGGCTTTGAACCCAAAACCGCTTAAAAATGGGTATGCTCACAGTTAATGGCCACTGGCTTATAGGTGAGAGAATGGTCAAAGCTGTTGCAGTTGAACGTCCAGGGAAATGCTCTCTTCAGGACCATACTTTAACTGTTGCTGCAATTCACTATTCAATCTGGCCAAAACCGTGTTGGTTTCGTTATTGCGTCTAATTGATACTTGAATAGCTTTCTTATCTTTCCCAACAGAGCAAGGGATAGAAGGTTGTGATGCAAGAATAGCAGCTAGGACACCTGTCTTCTGCTCATGGTCATCAGCTTCTGGCCTTAATTCATCTTCTGATTTTTATCTCCTTCAAACAGGTTTAGGTGGTGGAGCAACAGGTGTCGTGCCTTTGCTCATATTGGCGGGAGCACTAGCAGCTGTCCTTTCTTTAATTTTACTGTTTTGGCAACTCAAAGAAAACTTGCGGGATCAGAAGCTTTTTCAAACAGCAAGGCCTCTGGATGTTTCTCGGCTTCATCATCTGTTCTTCATTTGCAGCAAATATTTTCAATTGGCTGAAATCTGCAAAATTTGGTTGTTCTGGTATCTGCTGAGGTGAGTAGCAGTGTGAGTTATGAGGCCATTGGCATCCACTGGCCGATGCACAACAGGATGAGGAGCCTGTGAGGGCTGTGGTCTTGAAGGCACTACAGGAGGTTGGGCAACAGCTCCAGCCTGTTGCTGTCTTGTGATGGAAAAGGTCTGATTCAAACCTAAAGATGATGATCTAGAATGAGAAGGCTGAGGTCTTGGAGGTGGAGATGGTGGTGCAGTGTTTTCAGGCGAGGTTCCTGAATGAGACCTTGGACGAGTTACATTGTTTCCAACCTGTTCTGGATCTGAAGTAAAAGAGTCTGAAGTCCTGTAACTATCTGCTACAGTATTTCCAGAAGCAAATTTCACTGATGAACTTATCTTATTTTCTTCTGAAAGGTCAGATGTTTTCACAAGCAACGGGCTTAGTAGGATTAGTATGATCACTACCAGTTCTTCTAAGTTCCATTTCCTGCATGTGGATTTTGCTTGGAGTCATACGAATGGGAACTGGACGAACAATAGCAGTATCAGGATCAGCTGGTGCAGCGTTAGAATCAAATTGGGTCAGAGTTTGTGAGCTTGAAGAGCATTCACTAAATGTGTCCCACTGCTCACTGCTCTGATCAGCTGGGGCCAACTCTGGTTTAGTGATGGCATTGACAGAGATTTGCTTGGAGGAGCTTCTGCAGGACAGCCTGAATAACCTACCTCACCTGGCTGATCACAAACGTCTGCTGAATCTTCCAAATCAATCAGTTTGGGCATTAAGCTTTCAGGGAGCTTTTTCTGTAAGTCATAGCCATTCTTCCTAGCAACTATCAGATGACATGCAGCACAAAACTCAACTAGTGTCAAGGCTCTATCTTTATCAAAATCTAAGAGTCTCCAAATATGAGAAAGTTCAAGAATAGGAAGTTTCAATTTTGCAAAAAAACTCTTTAGCTATAGATCCTGCAGCTAAACAGGAATAAATCTGTTTAGATCAGGCTGAATGGTTTTAAACTGATTTACATAGTACTGTCTTTGTTCATCTGTTATTTCCCAAGGATCGTCATAACTACTGGATTGTCTCCGAATTTCACTGGCAGTTGTAGTTGAGGCTACAGTTCGTACTGTTGTCTGGTCCTGGACAGAAGCAGGATGCATGGTTAAAAGAGTACTGGTTGGTGGAATATCTGCAAAACTGACCCAGTTTTCTTGAGGTGGAAGTGGAGAATGTCCTAACCACACTGTATCACCAGCAGAAGAACCTGATTGTGCTTTACCAAAGGGAGACCAGAATGGCCCAGGTTCTGCAAGAGGCCTCTCACTGTTTCCTCCACTGGGATGACGGTTTTGCTTCCTCTATGTGTTTGGAGAAGTTGGTGGAGACCGCTGTAGTGGAACTACTGGGAACGCAGGTTCCTGCTGATCTACAGATGCATGAGGCTGGACAGTATCATGGTTTGTGGACTCCTTTTTCACTTGTCCCCTGCCAGGTGGTAGGGGGGTTATACCAGCCTAAGACTCTTGATTTTCAGAATCTGAAGAATATGAGGTTGCATGATGACATTACTGTTCATCCTTTGAAGCCACAAATTTTGGCAAAGGAAGGTCCTTTACTGTATTTATACTTTCTTCTCCAGGGCATCTTCCTGACCCAGGGTTCAAACCCACAATTGCAGCCCCTTCATTGCAGGTGGATTCGTTACTTCTGAGCCACCAGGGAAGCCCTTTAAATTGCCTACTTAAATACAATTCACTTTTCCCCAGCCAAACTTGCCTCCACTCTATAATTATCAAGTTCTTTTCAAAATGTGCCTTCTGGTCACATCACTCCACTCTTCAACTTTAAAGAAAATCTGTCTGTGACTTCCTATTGCTCTTAAGGTAAAGCTAAATCTAACACAGTGCTATCCAGTAGAACTTTCTGCAATAATGGAAATGTTCCCTGAACCCTCCAATATGGTGTCTACTAGCTGCAAAAGGGCAATTGAGACCTGAAATGTAGCAAGTTCAACTGAGGAATTCAATTCTTAATTCTCATTAGTTTTAATTACTTTAAATCCAAATTTAAATAACATCAGCCAGTAGCATCCATGTGGAGCTCAAAAGATGGCCCCTGCATTGTCTAATCCCGACCTATTCTCTAAACTTTTCCTATTCCAAGCTCCCCACCTCTTGGTCTCTCTGACTCACTCCTTTAAGTTTCACACCTTCATTTTGCTTCTAGTTGACTCAAGAAAGCTTTGTAAATATTATGCCTCTGTTGGGGGAACTCTTCCCATTTTTTTTTTTTTTTTTTTCTAGTTAAAACCTACTCCTCTTTCAGAGGACTTCCCAGGCGGCTAAATGGTAAAGAATCCACCTTCCAACGCAGGAAATGCAGGGGATGCAGTTTCGATCCCTGGCTCAGAAAGATCCCCTGGAAAAGGAAATGGCAACCCACTCCAGTATCCTTGACTGGGAAATCTCGTGGACAGAGGAGCCTGGAAAGCTATAATCCATGGGGTTGCAAAGAGTCAGACATAGTGATTAAACAACATCTTTCAGAAGATTCAAGAATGAAAATTGTGTCCTTAGGGAAGCCTTCTCAGCACATGAGGAGGCCAATTTCAAATGTGCTAAATGCATCATCATCGTCCTTGCCATAGTTGCAGTCTGATATTTATCTTTGTTGTTGCTTCCCTAAAACTAGACTGTTAGATCAATGAAGGCATGAACCATGGTCACCCAGTAATTACGATTAGCATAGAGTAAGTTCTCTATAAATATTAATTGCATCAAAGAGTGATTATTTTTTATTACTCTGTAGCTCCCAAAATTCAGTTTGATTTGGACTTTTCTGGTACTATCTTTGACCAATTTTTGTGTAAATATTAAGCATACAAAATAACAACTAAAGAAAGTTTACCCAATTGCCAACCTCTTTCCAGACCAACAAAGGAATGGAAAGCGAGAGCTTCCTTGGTATTTACTGATGCAGAAGTAATAGAATATCTGAGCTTAAAGCTCAAACAGTGATTATTAGTATCCAATTTACCCATAACAGTCTAAATGACATTCAGGTTGACAAATTAGTGAAGAAAACTTTCATAACTTTCACCAATAATCTGAGCTGCACAAATCCCTCTGCTCTTTATATCTTAATTTAATCTTTTGTGAAGTCTTTTGTTCCTGTAACTGACATTTTAATCTCTTATGTGCTTCTGGTTGTCCCCGTTTCTCACTTGTTATCAGCATACTCTTCTGCAGCTTAATGCTTTCAAAGAGCCTTTTGGAGTTTTACCTGACTTAAGATTCTTAAGTTCTCTTTCAAGGATCTTTGAGTTTTAATCTTTTTCTTCATAGTGACAGGCTCAATCCTAATTCCATGAATACATCTTGAACTTTTGAGGGGGACAGGTTTATAGGGCAATCTGTGTATTCATCTAGTCTGCCTCCCACCTTGAAGACAAAGATGTCATCTCTCTGAATTCTTTAAAGGGCATGTAATAGAGACTAGTGTACTCTGCAACTAGGTGATAGTCCATACAAGATGGTTCCATAATCTACTCATTATATTTCCATAAAGCAAGGGTCCTCAACCTATGGGCCACAGACTGATATCTCCTGTCAGATCAGCAGCAGCATTAATGTGTACAATAAATTTAATGCACTTGAGTCATCCTATGACCAACCTAGACAGCATATTAAAAAGCAGAGACATTACTTTCCCAACAAAGGTCCATGTAGTCAAAGCTATGGTTTTTCCAGTGGTCATGTATGGATGTGAGAGTTGGATTATAAAGAAAGCTGAGCACTGAAGAATTGATGCTTTTGAACTATGGTGTTGGAGAAGACTCTTGAGAGTCCCCTTGACTGCAAGGAGATTGAACCAGTCCATCCTTAAGGAAATCAGTCCTGAATATTCACTGGAAGGACTGATGCTGAAGCTGAAGCTCCAATATTTTGGCCACCTGATGCAAAGAACTGACTCACTGATACTGGGAAAGATTGGAGGCAGGAGGAGAAAAGTACAACAGAGGATGTGATGGCTGGATGGCATCACCGACTCAATGAACATGAGTTTGAGCAAGCTCCAGGAGTTGGTGATGGACAGGGAATCCTGGCATGCTGCAGTCCATGGGGTTGCAAGAGTCAGACATGAATGAGTGACTGAACTGAACTGAATCATCAAGAAACCAACCCCTACCCTAATCCATGGAAAACCTGTCTTCCATGAAATCAGTCCCTTGTGACAAAAAGGTTGGGGACTGCTGCCATAACACACAAAATATTTTCTGATAAATTTTATACCTGATCTCTTAAGTTAAATGACATGTATGTGAAAGTATGCTGAGAATGTCTGCTTTTGGCCCCTCTCAATATAACATGGGCCATGAATATGGATACATCATGGTATGGGACCCAAAGTATGCATTCAAAGCCATGACATACTGAGCTGCAAATAGTAAACCAAGGTCTAACATTCTGAATCTCATCACATCAATAATGTGAAGATAAAAAAATAATAATAATAATGTGAGGAAAATAATACTCAGAATTTACTAATAGTCAATGAACTAATGCAGTTTAAGTGCCTACTGATAGTATATTGGGCAAATGTTAAACAGTTCCCCTTCCTAATCCCTCTTACTGTTAGTATTTATCAAGACCTTCCTTCTAGGAATTCTTGAGGCCATATGCACGGGTTCAGGCTCATCATTACTATCATTGAATACAATGTTGACTTAGTCATTCAGTATCTTCAATCCACCAGCTCTTATTATCTAGTATCATTTTTGTTGAATAAATCCAAGTGCTCAGGGGAGCTGCATTTTGGACAACAAGCCTGTTGGGTTAACCATGTACTCTCCAAGGTCTTTGGGCTAGGACTCTACTATTCTACATGACCTTCCCTGTCATTCCAATTCCTTATTGTCTTGGAAGCACCAATGCCTACATGGCAATAACCACTAAATATCTCTTTCAATCCTTGTCCTTAGGAGGCAGATCCTATTCTGTCTGTCCCCAAACACTGGTCTTTCAAAGGAAGGGTGGCCTGGAACCTCATTCCTGGCCTCCACTGAATTTCAAGTCTTGTGTATCATTTCTACTTCCTCCACTATATTACATCTTCATTGAAAACAGCAGCTGACCCTCAGCTAAGTTTGCCATTGCATGCTAGATAGCCTGGCTGCCATTACAAAGGTCAGTCAGCACAGCTGGTAAATTCATCTGTCACTTTCATTCTTGTCTTTTTCTCCTCAATTGCAAGGATCCATGCTTCTGACATCAGTGCCTATCTCTCCAATCTAAAGGAAGTATCTTGTTAGGATGAAATCCTTTATGCAGCCACTAAGAAATCAGAAGAAAACAGGTTCTATTTGAGAAAATCTGAGGAAAAAATTGTTTTCCAGTAAAACATAACCATTGGGCATAACATAGATGAAATCATGATAGAAAAATAATAATGATAAAGCAATAAGAATTGTTGAAACCTCAATTCTGAAGCTAAGAAAAACAAATTTAACTTGCAGACAGATCTTTATAAAAGAAACCAAAACTGCATAGGTTTCCCACTTCCCCCTAATTCCCAGCTCAGACTCCCAACTCAAAATCCTTATCAAAGGCAAAGTTTCTATTTTCTGCATTAATCTAATGACATCTGAACAACAACTGACCCTGAAAATCTGGAGAAAACAGTTTCCTTCGTCTCATATCTTTTTTAGCTTAAGGGTCTGTCGTCTTTAGTGGCAGGCAACACAGGCTCAGCAGCAGGCATCTGCCATCCTGGCTCCCTCTAGAATGCTAAGAGTACTCTGGCAGTAACGCAAAATGTAAGATGGGGGCTCCCAGCTGGTTCTGTGTCCACCTAATTTCTCCTGCTCTACATTTAAATTCTCAAAACCTTAAGCAATTCATTGTAAAACCTGCTCTATCTTCCTCTTATATTCAAATCTGTTATCCTTCAGACCATCAATTTGATGAGAGCAAAGAACTCTACTACCTTTGTAGATGTTCCTTAATTTTATGTAACAGCCCAAATGGGGGAAGAATTTGGAAAAGAATAGATACATGTATATGTATAACTCAATCACTTTGCTATACACCTGAAAGTATCACTGCATTGTTAACCAACTATACTCCAATATAAAATAAAAAGTGATAAAAAAAATAATTTCCTGAGAAGCTTGACCTAAAACCAATGGAAGTTTTATAGATCCATTTTCAAGCAACTCGGGAACTGAAGGATAGATGCTAATGATTGTCTGTCTCTAGTTGGTTTGGCCTTTTCTAATTAGATTCTCAAAAAAAGCATAATATACTGACGTATAGATCAAATTTCATTATAGTGATTACAATGATAAGCAACCTAAAGATAAATGTACCCTTCAATATAACCGAATGTTAGAACAACCACGTGTTTATCCCCATTCCTCTCCCCACCCCTGATAACTACCGTCTGATCTTGTGCTACTACTGACTAAAGTGTTCTCTCTTTGGACATATTGGGGCCAACTCTATATCTTTTTTTATTTTATTTTATTTTTATTAGTTGGAGGCTAATTACTTTACAATATTGTAGTGGTTTTTGCCATACATTGACATGAATCAGCCATGGATTTACATGTGTTCCCCATCCCGATCCCTCTTCCTGCCTCCCTCTCCATCCCATCCCTCTGGGTCTTCCCAGTGCACCAGCCCCGAGCACTTGTCTCATGCATCCGACCTGGGCTTACAGTAAACTGCAAAGGGTGTCTCTCTTCAGCACATTTCATGGTTGGAATAATCTACCTATACCCATAACACATATGTACTCTCTTTCAAACACACATATGTAAATCTTGGTCTTCATGTAAATAATATCATTGAGGGTAAGCACTTGGTTGTGGTTTAGCACTAAGTCATATCTGACTGGCTTCCCTATGGACGGTAGCCTGCCAGGCTCCTCGCTTCATGGGATTTCCCAGCCTAGAATACTGGAGTGGGTTGCCATTCTCTTCTCCGTGGGTCTTTTCCTGACCCATGGACTGAATCTGCATCTCGTCCACTGCAGACAGATGCTTTACTGATGAGCCACCAGGCAAGCCAAAGTAAGCACTTATTATTTACTAAATATTATCTAGCAAATACATGCTAAGCATTGTATACTGGCACTGTGTATTTGTTTTACATAATAAATATACTTGTATAATGCTCAAAATTCTCCAAGCCAGGCTTCAACAGTACGTAAACCATGAACTTCCAGATGTTTAAGCTGGGTATAGAAAAGGCAAAGGAAACAGAGATCAAGTTGCCAACATCCTTTGGATCATCAAAAAAGCAAGAGAGTTCCAGAAAAATATCTACTTTTGCTTTATTGACTATGCCAAAGTCTTTGCCTGTATGGACCACAACAAACTCTGGAAAATTCTTAAAGAGATGGGAATAGCAGACCAGCTAACCTGCCTCTTGAGAAATATGTATGCAGGTCGGGAAGCAACAGTTAGAACTGGACAAGGAACAACAGACTGGTTCCAAATTGGGAAAGGAGTACATCAAGGCTGTATATTGTCACCCTGCTTATTTAACTTATATGCAGAGTACATCATGAGAAACGCTGGGCTGGATGAAGCACAAGCAGGGATCAAGATTGCCTGGAGAAATAACAATAACCTCAGATATGCAGAGGACACCACCCTTATGGCAGAAGTGAAGAAGAACTAAAGAGCCTCTTGATGAAAGTGAAAGAGGAGAATGGAAAAGTTGGCTTAAAACTCAACATTCAGAAAACTAAGATCATGGCATCTGGTCCCATCACTTCATGGGAAATAGATGGGGAAACAGTGAAAACAGTGGCAGACTTAACTTTGGGGGGCTCCAAAATCACTGCAGATGGTGACTGCAGCCATGAAATGAAAAGATGCTTATGCCTTGGAAGAAAAGTTATAACCAACCTAGAGAGCATATTAAAAAGCAGAGACATTACTTTCCCAACAAAGGTCCGTCTAGTCAAAGCTTTGGTTTTTCCAGTAGTCATTTATGGATGTGAGAGTTGGACTACAAAGAAAGTTGGGCACCAAAGAATGGATGCTTTTGAACTGTGATGTTGCAGAAGACTCTTGAGAGTCCCTTGACTGCAACGAGATCCAACCAGTCCATCCTAAAGGAAATCAGTCCTGAATATTCATTGGAAGGACTGATGCTGAGGCTGAAACTCCAATACTTTGACCACCTGACGCAAAGAGCTGACTCATTTGAAAAGACCCTGATGCCGGGAAAGATTGAAGGCAGGAGGAGAAGGGGATGACAGAGGATGAGATGGTTGGATGGCATCATTGACTTAATGGATATGAGTCTGAGCAAGCTCTGGGAGTTGGTGATGGTAGGGAGGCCTGGCATGCTGCAGTCCATGAGGTCACAAAGAGTTGGACACAACTGAGCAACTGAACTGAATTGAACTGATACTGGTAATGTAGTATAAATATGCACTTATTACAATTGACTTGAATGTAATAATGATCAAGCTCTCACAGCCTTATGAGGTAGGCATTATTTACAGTCTGCAATCAAACATCTAAAATCCAGAGCAGCTGAGTAATTATTCAAGGTAATATAGATGGTGAGTGGCTAAACCATGCTTCACACACAGTGTGATCCCGAAACTAAGTCTCTTAACCCTGATCTCATACTGCCTCTTGTCAGGGTGGAAAGTTTCTGTACCACATTTGGACCTTTCTTTATTTAAGAGCTGGTTTTCTTTGTAGAAGCCGTTTTTCCCATCTCAGATTATAATCCTTATGAAGATTAAATAATTGTTGAATGAATGAGTAAATAAATATTAAACTTACCTCTGAGAAAGATTGTTAACTTGGGATGTGAACTGTATTTCTTCATTAAATGTATGTATCCTGACAACAGGAAAAGAAGTAAGGAGAAAGGAGAAATCTAAAACTAGGTTATTGAATCATTCTCTACTTCTGGAAACATCATTATAGGGGTGATACTATTATTTCTGTGTCTATAGATTATACAGATGTGAAGAAACTAGGGCTCTGAGAATTTAAGTAATTTATCAGATAATGGCCCTAGTAATCAGCAAAGTCAATGTTTAAAAGCTAGGTTGCCTGGTTCCAAAGCTCATGCTCTTAAACTAATTTACCATATAAATGTCACCAGGGGATCTGACATAACCTCTTGAGGTTTTAACTCTGTACATGTGTAATTAAGAGAACTTTGGTTAAGTTCTAGTTTTGCTATTAATGAATGCTATAATTCTAAATAATCATTCAAGTTTGCGGTGAATTACTTACTGAGAAAATGATGGTGCTAGAGGTAATGCTATTTAAAATCTATAAGCATAGATCTAATGGATCATTAGCCTGAAATTTACCAGCTCATTTTTGCAATCATAATTTATTCCAACCTTGATTCTTCAGTTTAAAAATGTGTATATACTAACTGGATGTAAACAATAGCTATTGTTGACACTGAAAATTTGACAAAATATATCATTAATTGAAAGAGATGCTGAGTTATAGAGAAAGTCACTACAGTCCACCTAAGTATGTCATGTTTTCATGAGTTTTATGCTAAAACCTTGAAAAAACCCTAAATGTTCTAGCTGAATGACCTCATCTATAGCAATAGTTTTCCTGATACAGAAGTTACTTTATGTTTTAAAATGGTATCACATCTTCTGTTCTTTGAATCTAATCTGTCAATGACAGTGGCCAAGAATTGATGGATGATCCAGTAGAGAATTACATGGTATTTAGCTTTTCTGGAGAGATATGACATTTCAGGTTTAGGATGATTCATCTCATGGTTAACATGTCAAGTTTTCCTGTGAGATGTTAGTTGTTGCAAGAAATATAATGGAGCTATTACTGGTACATCTGGAGGTGGGCTAGAGTCTGCCAGCCACTCTGGAGTGGCTATGTGAAAGGACTGGCATGGGTCCAAACCATCTATTGGGCAAAGTCTTCTGAATTTTAGGCAACTGCTGATTTGAAACACCCTGTTGTACTCCGCATGCAGTCAGTACTTCCCTGCTGTCCTGGAAAGCCCTATGTCCTGAAAATCAGTGAAATCATTAAAGGGTTTTATTGACCAACAAACCCTTGGGTGTTTTCAAAATTTATGCTCAATCCCATCAACATCTGTCAAGGTTAAATCCCTACTATTTAGGATTCACAGCCTACACAAGATACTTTTCTTTTCTTTTTTTTTTTTTTTTTAATATTTATTTATTTATTTGACTACAACAGGTCTTCATTGTAGATGCAGCTTCTTTAGTTGTGGCATGCAACTTCTTGGTTGCAGTATTTGGAGTCTAGTTCCCTGACCAGGGATCAAACTCTGGCCTCCTGCATTGAGGGCATGGAGTCTTAGCCACTGGACCACCAGGGAAGTCCGATACTTTGCTTTTCTTGTAGGCTTCCCATCTATTTAGCTCTTTAAAAGAGGTTACTAAAAAGAAAAGACTCTGTACACTTTAGGGTTTACCCATCTAATTGGAAAAGGCTTACCCACGCAGGAGACCCCTGGCATTGCACCGAGGTAATGGGTGGTGGTCACTGCTAGGAGGAAAGATTGGGTTTGTATCCATTATTGTTAGGTGCTCACCACAGCCAACCTCAAATGGTTAAATCAAGGAACTATAAAATGGTCAAAAATGAGCACAGACTCAATTCTAAATTCTGGCTATGATTCGTGAGTGATGCTAATTTCTGAAAAGATTATCTCTGTGATTTAATTTCACATGGAAAACATCCTCCCTTTGCAAAGCTGAACCTGTGGCTTCCTGGGTTTCAGAGAAATCTTTCAAGAAGAACTCATCCAGGAGGAGATAGGTTATTGCTTAAATGGTCTTGACATTCCCATGACCTTCAGTTCCCTTCTGACCTTCTCACTCCCTTTCACATAGCCTGTCCTAAGCCAGATGCTGGATGGGTACTCATCCCCCAGGCCTGGTTTCTCTTCTCAAAGATGAAACAGGCAGTATTTTTCAAAAATGACTTCAATAAGAACTGAGAGAAAACAAAATCCCCAGCTAATAAAAAACATGTTGCTCTTTATAGTATAGTTATTTCATACCATTTACTAGTTTTGAAATCAGGTACAGAGTTCCTTCAATAATTCAGATTGACACTACAATGTGAACCCAATAATGAGTTCTTTTGAGTATAAATTAAAAGGTATTTATTTTTACATATGATTACTTGTCCCAGCCTTGATTATAATTTATAATTTTTTATTGAAACCTTATTATATATTTTTATCTAAAGAGTCATTCTAAGGATAAGCAGGATAGTTATACCTGAGAAATATGGTTAAAGAGTGCTGCATATCATTCCAATCCCAAAGAAAGGCAATGCCAAGGAATGACCAAACTACCACACAACTGCACTCATCTCACAAACTAGAAAAGCAATGCTGTAAATTCTCCAAGCAAGGCTTCAACAGTACGTGAACTGAGAACTTCAAGCTGGATTTAGGAAAGGAAGAGGAACCAGAGATCAAATTGCCAACATCGTTTGGATTATCAAAAAAACAAGAGAGTTCCAGAAAAACATCTACTTCTGCTTTATTGACTAAGTCAAAGCCTTTGACTGTGTGGATCACACCAAACTGTGGAAAATTCTTAAATAGATGGGAATACCAGACCACCTGACCTGCCTCCTGAGAAATCAGTATGCAGGTCAAGAAGCAACAGTTAAAACCAGACATGGAACAACAGACTGGTTCCAAATTGGGAAAGGAATATGTCAAGGCTCTATATTGTCACCCTGCTTATTTAACTTATATGTAGATTACATCATGCAAAATGCTGGACTGGATGAAGCACAAGCTGGAATCAAGATTGTCAGGAGAAATATCAATAACCTCAGATACGCAGACGACTCTACCTTTGTGGCAGAAAGCAAAGAGAAACTGAGAAGGCTTTTGATGAAAGTGAAAGAGCAGAGTGAAAAAGCTGGCTTAAAATTCAACCTTCAAAAAACTAAGATCTTGGCATCTAGTCACATTACTTCATGGCAAATAGATGGGGAAACAATGGAAACAGTAAGAGATTTTATTTGGGGGGGGGGGCTCTAAAATCACTGCAGATGGTGACTGCAGCCATCAAATTAAGACTCTTTCTCCTTGGAAGAAAAGCTATGACCAACTTAAACAGCACATTAAAAAGCAGAGACATTACTTTGCCAACAAAGGTCTGTCTAGTCTAAGGTATGGTTTTTCCAGTAGTCATGTATGGATGTGAGAGTTAAACCATAAAGAAAGCTGAGTGCTGAAGAATTGATGCTTTTGAACTGTGGTGTTGGAGAAGACTCTTGAGAGTCCATTGGACTGCAAGGAGATCCAATGAGTCCATGCTAAAGGAAATCAGTCCTGAATATTAATTGGAAGGACTGATGCTGAAGCTGAAGCTCCAATACTTTGGCCACCTGATGAGAAGAGCTGACTCATTTGAAAAGACCCTGATGCTGGGCAAGATCGAAGGCAGGAGGAGAAGGGGACAACAGAGGATGAGATGGTTGGATGGCATAACCTACTGGACGGACATGAGTTTTAGCAAGCTCCGGGAGTTGGTGATGGACAGGGAAGACTGGCATGCTGCAGTCAATGGGATCACAAAGAGTCGCACATGACTCAGTGACTGATCTGAACAAAATCCATCTCTGTCACTGGCTACTTGTATTGTCTTAAATTTTCTAATTTTCGATTCAGTATAAGGTACTGAAAGTTCTTGATAAATAAAACACATCATTTGTTCTTGTTCACTGAGATCTTCCTGAGAATACATAATAAATATGAGAGACCACTGCAAGCCACTGGAAAATGCTCTGTTAGATGTCAGATAAAAAGCCTGTCATTTCAGTTGTGTCATAAACTTAGGACATGGAACCAAATTTTTAAAAATCTGGACATATTGGTAGTATTAATGAAGTATTTGGTAGAAATTAATATTTCAAAATTAATTGTAAAATAGCAAAAAGAAGTCATGAATTGTTTATAATCTCAGGAGAGCAAACTAAGTTAATTATAAGTTCAGGATGGGTCAACAGTGTGAAGGGAGGCTCAGGAAGGGATTGTGGCCTTGAAGTGACTAAACAATGTCACTCTCAGTTTAGACAGGGTAGAGGATCACCTCACTAAATTCTGCACTGGACAGGTCATGCCTAAGTGTTTGATTTTGTAAGCCTTGCCATTAGAAAATAAGCATGGTAAATATCACCGAGGAATTGGCAATATTTGTCACCATCTGTCACCATGAATGAAGGTTCATGTCACTGAGAGTGACATCGTTTAGTCACCTCAAGGCCACAATCCCTTCCTGAGCCTCCCTTCACACTGTTGACCCATCCTGAACTTATAATTAACTTAAAGTTTGCTCTCCTGAGATTATAAACAATTCATTACTTCTTTTTGCTATTGTACAATTAATTTTGAAATATTTATTTCTACCAAATACTTCATTGGAACCTTCCATTGTTATGAATAGAATAGAGCTGAAAAAGTGGTCAGAAAGATGAGGTTTGAACTCCTATTGTTTTATGTGAGAGTTGAGTAGTTTGGAGCAAGTAATTTTACACCTTTAATGCTCAGTTCCTCAGCTATAAAACTGGCATAATGATGTCATCTTCTTTATAAGGTCATTGTGCAGGTCAAATGAGATCATTTAAGTCAATGCATTATCTAAGTTGTACATGCTATGCAAATACATGAGAAATCATTAATCCAGTTCTGAACACAAAATAACATACTGTGTAAGAGGTAGAAGCTCATTATTTATGATTTTCTTAGGGTTAGAGGCAGGAGTCAGAGAAGGCAATGGCACCCCACTCCAGTACTCTTGCCTGGAAAATCCCATGGACGGAGGAGCCTGGTAGGCTGCAGTCCATGGGGTCACTAAGAGTTGGACACAACTGAGCGACTTCACTTTCATTTTCCACTTTCATGCATTGGAGAAGGAAATGGCAACCCACTCCAGTATTCTTGCCTGGAGAATCCCAGGGACGGGGGAGCCTGGTGGGCTGCCGTCTATGGGGCTGCACAGAGTTGGACACGACTGAAGTGACTTAGCAGCAGCAGAGGCAGGAGTAGAAGTGAAAATGAAGCAGATTTGCCTTAAAGGATGAAAGAAGCTAATAATAATTGATAATGTGTCAACAGCATCATTGGTTGCCTCAAGAAAGTAGTAAGCTTCCTCTCTTAGGAGGAATTCAGGGAGAAACTGGATGAAACCTGGATAGGGAGGTTGTGAAATAATTTACTGAAAGGTCTATAAAAACTTTTCCTGTTGCAAGAGTTTACCACTCTGTTGAAGTTTTGCTGCAACCCTAACATGCATTTCCAGATCACTCAGTTAAGTACAGTTATTTGACAATAATTACAACGTCAGTTGGAGGCCTAGCACACACTAAGCACCAACCATATTCCAGTGAGCCTAGAACATTTATATACATACCTTCCATGTTAAACCATGGATTGCAAAGGAAGGAACAATTCCTTCTTAAGACCTGTCCCCCCTACCCCCAATAAAATATAGCTGTTAACAGGACAAGAAGTAGAAAGATTGTTATCCAAAATGCTGCTTCTCACTTCTTGTGCCAACACTTTCTAATCTAGCCCCCAAGACAGTGCTGAGAAAAGCAAGATTATATGGATCAATAGTGTAGATTGCAACATAAAGCAAGATTATATGGACCAATAGTGTAGATCGCAACATATATGCAACAGCAAGCAAAAAAATTCTATGCCACCCAGCAAATTATTACCTTGCAAAATTCATAGTTTTAAAAAATCTTGCCTGGCTCTTTAAACAGAAAAGAGCTCAACTCCTTTTCTGACAAACAGTATCAGTGATTCTACCTGGAGAAATGAGTAATCAAATCTCAACGCTTCAGAAAATAAGCTCAACACTATAGGGATCAGGAAGATATATTTTCCCTTCACAGCCCTATAGTGTTTGACAAACTGGCTCAGAGCAAAGGCAACAGCAATTGGGGCATCTTCGCTTTATTTTAATACATAAGCATCAGTTTGGCCAAGGGCCTTGAAAGGTGAGGGCCCAAAAGGGGAAGGACAAATGCCCACTTCCTTAATCTGAAGGTACCATGCAAAATGCAAAGACTTTATTCTTCTTGTTGGTTGGGGCTCTCTCATTTATGGAATATGTGAGAATAGATAAATACATTCTCTGCATTCTCTAAACAATGCATGGATTGTCACTGGGGGCAAAGAATGATATGTGCACACGACATAATATTTTACTAACCCAGGTTTCTCTTTCTGAGGACTCATTTCTAAGTTCAGTTGAGAGAAATGAGGAAAATGCTACCAAGGATAAATCTTTATTCATCTCTGGGTCTATTTGGAAGTCAACTTGTGAGCCCACTAACAGCAGGTTGAAAATTGTTGAGGAAAGCACCTGTCCTACCCTCAGTGATGGCTTGCAGGGGATGAATGTGCCAAATGGGACATCCATGCAACCCTGTGAGTTACAGCCTCATTTTTAATGGTACAGGACAAAGAAATAGCAACAGACGGTCATTGTAAATCCTTCTATTTTTCAGAGTCAGCTTTCAAAGGATGAAAATTATTAGATAATTTAAAGCTGTTCGAGTTCAAATGAGAGAAGTGGCAAGATGAGTGCTTTTACGATTCTTAGAGCCTTCTCTTGTGAAAGAAAAGGTGACTTGCAAGAATCCTCTGGTGAGTAGGCACAAGTAAATATGAC
This sequence comes from Dama dama, assembly GCF_033118175.1. NCBI lineage: Eukaryota > Metazoa > Chordata > Mammalia > Artiodactyla > Cervidae > Dama > Dama dama. The sequence goes on along the minus strand of NC_083708.1, from coordinate 34,336,549 downwards.
TATTAGAGGTGAATGGGAGAATTTTTCAAATTTGCTGGTATAGATCTACAAGGTTATGTATGCTTCTGTATATTTGAAAGAAAGCAAGGCTTGGTACACAGGCATCCATCCATAAATACATTAAGAAAGATTAAGGAGACAGGGAACAAATGACTGGAAGGCTTAAAAAAACATCTTTCTTGATAGCTGTCACATGGCCACATATCCCCAGGACTAGCAAGACCCACATGGGCACAGGTGGAACTGTTTCTGAAAACTATGAAAACTATACAGGATGTACTGTATTTAATCAAACCTCCTCCTGTTTAAGGCTATTTCCTATTCCAAATATTATAGATGGAGGCTGATCTCTTGACTAGGAAAAAAAAAAAAGGGAAAGCATTTATAAAACATTCCTATCCTCTGATTTATTAAAGAAGACGAAAAATCCTTAAACCAGATGGAAGAAATACTCCAGGAAGATGGATGAGGAGAAAGAGTGTCTAAGGAGGGGAGGAAGAGTTAAAAATGTCACTGAGAAGTTGACAGATCAAAGAGGATATTGGAAGAGTAGATAAATATAAAAGAGTAGGCAGCATTTCCAAGACACACATATGAAGATTTTCTCCTAGAGAAAAATCAGGGCACTCTACAAAGCAGCAATAAACAATAATAAAATCCATGAGCAATAACAGATGTATGCACACTGTTAAAATTCTGGGAAGAAAGGATGGTGTATTTGTGTCTGGTGACTTTCTGCTGAGGCATATGGTGACAGCCATGTGCAGAGATGGCGTGGCTAATTGGCTCTTAGGCTGTCTTTCTGGAGTGTGAATCCAAGACATGACAGAAAGGCTGCCCAGAGTCATCAACCTCACTCCCCTCCACTTCCACTGGTCCACATGGGGATGGAGAATTGAGTCACAAAAAGACACATTTATCCTCTCAACATATATTTACTGAAAGGCACTGAGGAAGAGGAGAGAACAAACACAGCACAACTTTATTCTCCTCGGGTCCCAAAGTTTGTGTTAAGACAAGCATTTATAAAAGAACTACCAAGTGTGATTATTGCTATGATAGAGAAGTAAAGGATGCTATAAGGTGAGTCTTTCTCTGAAGAAAGAACAGCAGGTGCCAAGCCCTGGAGACAAGAAGGAAATAAAAATGGTCAACTGAGAGTGGTGCATCTCTAATAATCCTGGCAATCTTGACTTCAAAATCACTCGGAAATTTCAAGGAAAATAAGAAACAAAATCACTAACTTCCATAAAATGGGGAAACATTTTAAATCCAAATCATGGTATGATGAGGAAAAAGATTAAATTATTGTGATGGACTCATCAGAAATAAAAGGGAAGTCAAACTTCAGTTTCCCTAGAGGAAGGATCAAATGAGCTGTCAGACAGTTTACCCTGGAGAAACTAGGCAAACATACAGGAATCTATGAATGTGAGGTAGAGTAGAGTAAAAATGGGGCTCATGTAGGTGTACCTGTGTGAGAATCATTTAAACCCCCAGGTAAGCTCCAAGACACTAGGCAGTCAAGTGACGTGTGCGTGCGTGCGTGCGTGCGTGCGTGTTACGTGTGTTACTTGCGCAGTGATGTCTGACACTGCGGCCCCATGAACTGTATCCCACCAGGTTCCTCTGACCATGGAATTCTCCAGGCAGGAATACTGGAGTGTTTCCATGCCCTTTTCTAGGTGATCTTCCCGACCCAGGGACTAAACCCTGATCTCCTGCATTGCAGGCAGATTCTTTACCCTCTGAGGTACCCGGGAAGCCCCAAGTGACCTCTCCTCCAGTGTATATCTCGAAAAAAAAGAAAAAAAAACAAACAAACCATAAACCATAGTTTCCCACATCCCAGGACATCTACTAAAAGCAAGAGAAAGAAATAACAGATGGTTATTTACTCGGGATAACAACATTTGACTAATAAGAATTTCAAAAAGGGAGAGCAAAAGAGATTGGGGGTGATGACAGTATTGCTGAGAAAGGAAATTTTCCCTCGCCTGAAGGAAAGGAGTTCCTGATTGTATAGACTCACTGAAAGCTCTGTACAATGAACAAAATATAACCCACAGAAAATCACATCTTGATATACCTGAGATAGAGGGAAGACTTTAAAAACTTCCGGAATGAAATGTAAGACATAGTTCTGGATATTGGCAAATGTTTATCTCAAATTAGATTTCAAAGTATAGAAATAATCCTGTAACAAGTGTCACTATAAAGGAAACGTGACTCACCATGGTAGAAAGCACTGAGTTTTTATTATATAATTCATTGTGAAGAGAGAAGGAAAATAAAATTTAAAAAACCAATGTGAATGGACAATAATTATACAAATATGCTTGAGTTATAAAGGGAAATAAGTCATACAAAAAGAAAAAGAGTAAATGCAAGGACTATTACAAGATACTAAGAATGTCAGAAATGGCCACAAATTAAGTAAGATGTTTAAAAATGCTACGAAAAATTAAAAGCGCAGTGTAACCCATGTCGGATTAGAATAAGCAGAAAGGATATTCACATACTAAGGTGATTTTGGAAACACTTGGCTCTCTTCGAATGGAGAAGTTTCAACAAATCAAAGACAGAAGCCTAGTTTTAAAATACATGTAAATCCATGGCTGATTCATATCAATGTATGACAAAACCCACTGGAAAAAAAAAAAAATAATAATAAAAAAAAAAAAACACACACACACAAAAAAAGGAGAAATTTACTCCATGCATCAATTAATTTCCTCATTTGAAAAATAAGGATAGTTCATGTTGTTGTTGTGAGAATTAAATGAATTAATACATGCAAAACATTTCAAAAAATACCCAATGTGTAGTAAACATTCAGTGAGACTAATTATTTGTTTTTAATATTTTATTATTTTCTTATATATTTTTTCTGTGAATCCCCAAATCTATTCACATGTGACAGGGATTCACCACAAGATACTCAGTGGTTCAGTAGTGACCTAACAAGAAAGGGGAAAATGTGTACAATGGGGATTAGGAAAAAGTTAGTTTTCAGAGAATGGAAGAGACTGGATGGTAGTATTTCAATTTACTATACCCAGTGTAATTTGGCAAATTCAGGTTTGACTGATACTGAGAAAGATTGAAGGCAGGAGGAGAAGGGGACAGCAGAGGACAAGATGGTTGAATGGCATCATCGACTCAATGGACATGAGTTTGAGCAAGCTCCAGGAGATGGTGAAGAACAGGGAAGCCTGGTGTGCCTCTGTGCATGGGGTCACCAAGAGTCGGACACAACTGAGCGACTAAACAGCAAGTTCAACTTAAACCATGACTACTTATAGGGGAATATTGGTGATGATGCATAGGGCCAAGCATGGATGGTGGACATGTTCTTCTGTATTTAGAGTTAGATGTCAGGCATATAGCTGCTGGAAAGCAGGATGGACCCACAGTATGGTTTAGGTTGAAGCAGCCAGGTAAGCTCTGCACATCTGGCAGAAACAGGGAAAAAGGACACCAAGGCAGAAGTCCTGGGTTTTCACACAGAACACAGTTCTTATCCTAACATTAATCATCATTGTATATAAAACATAGACTATATGTTTATCAGTGCAATGAATAACAGAAAACCTAGAGTGATACACAGTATATTAGTTGTGTAACAATGGAAAGTATTTCTATCACCAAATTTAGTTCATTTCAGTTCAGTTCAGTCCCTCAGGTGTGTCCGACTCTTTGCGACCCCATTGCCAATTATGGAGGCCCTAATTGTTACATATAAAGCTCCAGGTACAGATGTATAGAATTAAATTCATACGTCTAAAGGAGAAGAAATCTAACCTAAACACAGTTACTAAGAGAAAAAACAACTCAGATCTTTAATTGATAATTTGAATAAATTAACTTTCAAAGTCTGAAACTAGACAGCATGTAAAACATACCATGGTTAAATGTGACTTTCTTGGCATGTCATCCAATAAAAACAGTGCTGACTGAAGAGGAAATTTCAAGTTGTACCACTTGTCCAATTCTAGTCTTGAATAACTCTTGTTTGCTTAGATTATCCATATTCAAATCCATTTTTTTTTTAAATCAAATTTAGTGGCTCTACATTTCTGGTTTAATAGTACTGCATGATCTTGTTTCCCCTGTCTACCCAGATCCTGAATATCCTGACCAGGTACCAAACCTGGAAAACTCTATGTAGGAAGCTCAAAAACACAAATGGAAGCAAAATATTTGCTCATTGGTGTCAGTGAAAGCAGTAGTCCCAGAAGAATCACTAATGAGATTATACTTGGAATATTATTTTTTTATTCTGAGAACTATACTAGAGTAAATACATAATAGAAATAGGTAAACAGAAAGATACAGTATCTGGAAACCAAATCATTTAAGAAATGATAGAAAGAATCAGAGTGAAATTTTATAAGAAAATCAACCAAAAAATTGGTAAGTGTCCTACGATCAAAAGAATTCAAACATCTTTTTGGGTAACCATTCCACAAAATATAGTATGAAATGTTACTGTTCTGTATGGCTTATACTTTGTTCCAGTCTAATATTTTTTTTTCTGTTTTCTCTTTGTTACAACAATCAAGGACAAAAATTAACATTTACTTATCATTTTCACAGTTTTCTTAACAGTGTATTGAAGGAAGCAATGACAACTCATCAGAATTGTCTTTCTGGGCTTAAGCCAGGGTGCTGTATAGCTGACTGAGTTCTCCTATTACAGAGGCTTTCGTTATAAAAGAAATGTTATCAGGCATCCATTGTGAATCCTAAAAATGTATTACTATATTACCCACTACACTGCCTAACACATAGCGAGTAACAGAAACCCAATTCAAACTTGCTTAAGAGGGAAAGAGGGAGAATTATGCTCATTTTACCATTTTTCATTGAAAGTGGTATAATAGTGACATTCCATTTTGTTATTCCTTCTTTGTTAAAATGCAATTTTTACATACAAAAAGAATTCTTATCAGCTTTTGTCTCTCCTGAGGTATATTTACACTGAAAAGGTGGAATAAATCCTTACTCTTTATTTATAAGTTTTGTAGTTTTCTTCATAGATTTTGTCCATACTTCATTATAGCTAAGTATTTCATGTTTTGGGTTGCTAATGTAAATGATACTGTGTTTTTAATTTCAAATTCCACTTGTTTATTACTAGTAGAAAAGTAAATGATTGACACACATTAACCTTGCATCCTGCAACTTTGTTATAAATACTTACTAGGTTCAGGAGGGTTGTATGTGTCTCTTTCAGACTTTCTTATAGAAGATCATGCCTTCTGTTAACAAACTCAGTTTACTTCTTACATCACAATCTGTATATCTATTTTCCCCCTTTTGGTGTCTTATTGCATTAGCTAGGATTTCCAGTATGATAATAAAAGGCAGTGGTGAGAAGGGACATCTTTGCCCTGTTCCCCATCTTAACAGAAGAACTAGCAGGGTTTCAATTCATTGTGGTAGGCGTAGATTTTTTTTGTTTTTAACTGATGTTCATTATCAAACTGAGGAAGTTCCCTTCTATTCCAAGTTTACTGATAATCTCTATCATAGATGGGTGTTCTATTTGTCAAGTAAATATGTAATAAAATAGGTAAACAGAAAGTAATTATGTAATAGAAATAGGTAAACAGAAAGATACAATATCTGGGAACCAAATCATTTAAGGAATGATAGAATCAAAGAGTGAAATTTTATAAGAAAATCACCAAAAAAAATGGTAAGTGTCCTACAATCAAAAGAATTCAAACACCTTTTTGGGTAACCATTACACAAAATATAGTATGAAATGTCACTGTTCTGTGTAGGTTTGTATCTGTGTATTGTATCTTTCTGTTTACCTATTTCTATTACATATTTACTCTATCAATCTATTGATATTATCATGTGATTTTTCTTCTGTAGTTTGTAGTTTCTTGGAAGACAATTTTTCCACTGGTGGGGGGTGGGCAGAATTTAGGATGATGCAAGTGTATTATACTTTGTATACTTTATTTCTAACATTTACATCAACTCCACCTCAGATCATCAGGCATTAGATCCCAGAGGGTGGGGATCCCTGATCTAGGTTATTAATATCTGTGTATGGAGTATTCCCTTTTTATCCTTTTAATATCCATGGGATCTAAAGTGGAGGTTAAACTCACAAAAGTGTAGTGACATCCCCAAAGACTGGGACTCTCTGAGAGATTTTTCTCTCTCAGGCTTGACTACACTGAGATTCCAGTGATTCACTGATTATAGTTCAGGTTTTCCCAGCCCAGTAGTGGTTCCTACAGAGGTGGGGTTCTGCCCCAAGAAGTTGTGACCATCTGTATCTGCCTGTCAGACTTTGGCACAGAGGTTTGTCCTATTACCTCACTTCCCTGATGGATCTAAAATTCTTGATTTTTCAGTCTGTTCAACTTGTTAGGATGGAGTGGCAACGTCTATGTTTATTGAATGACCAGAAATCAGAAGTGCCAGTTATCTTTTAAAATCTTAAATCTTATTTATAAAATAAGGAGAAGTTACTTCAGTCCTACTTATACACTTTATATATTTGTATAATATTTCTCTGCATAGATTCAAATTTCTATCTGTTGTCATTTTTCTTTTTTCTGAAATATTTCCTTTTATATTTCTTGTAGTTCTGGTTTGGTGTTATTAATTCTTTTATCTTTTATATGCCTTTGTGCGTGCATGATCAGTCGCTTTATTCATATCTGATTCTTACAACACCATGGACTGTAGCCCATTAGGCTCCTCTGTCCATGGGATTCTCCAGGGAAGAATACTGCAGTGGGTTGCCATGCCTTCCTCCAGGGGATCTTCCCCACCCAGGGATCGAACTCACATCTCTTATGTCTCCTGCATTGTTAGGTGACTTCCTTACCTCTAGAACCATCTGGGCCTTTAATGTCTTTATTTTACCTTCATTTCTGAAAGGTATTTTCACTATGTTTAGAATTCTAGGTTGACATTTCTTCAAGTGTTTTAAAGATGTTCCTCCACCATCTTTTACCTTGCATTAAAAATTCAGTAGATGATCTCAATCCATTAAACAGTGGTATAAATCTGAATTGATCACATCCTCAGATGATAATGATTTATTCATTTCTTAGGGTGAAGAATAACCTGAGGAACAGTGCTGATATTTAAAACAGAAACCACATGAGCAAAGTGGACCATACTATGTCTAATAAGAGAGATATTTAAGAAACTCAACCATGAAGTACTGATACATAACAGAATAGCTAAACTCAAATAGTTGCAGTCTTAACTCATTCAGTCTTGGTTCTGTGACTAAGATCATACCTAAATTGATCCCACAGTAACTTCCCATAATCAGAATATGCCAGCAACCTGCTTAGTTTACCAATTATCAACAGTTCCTTAGGCTGCCTAAACTTTTATGTATATTTCTGTAACTTCTCCCATTCTATATATATGCCTCTGCAGTGCATTTCATTTCACGTAGCAAGTTCAATAAACCTATCTTTATTCATTTAAATATATAATACTAAAATTCTTAGTCCCTAATTGTGCTAGACTGAATAATATCCACCCCCAACAATATGTATGTCCTACTGTCCTGAATCTGTGAGCTTATGACTAAGTTAAGGATTTTTGACATGGAAAAATTATCCAGGCAAGCCCATTATAATCACAAGGATCCTTGTAAGAAAGAAGCAAGAGAGTCTCTCATACAGAGAAGACAGTATGATGCTGGAAGCAGAGGAATAGAAAGAGGAAGAAACTTTGGAAATTGCTGTGCTGTTGGCTTTGAATATAGAGGATGTGGCCATGAGCCCAAGGCTGTTGGTGGCTTATAGAACTAGAAAAGGGAAGAAAAGAGATCCTTCCCTAGAACCTCGAGAAGGAAGCAGTTTTGTGGGCCTGCTGCGGACTTCTGACCTCCAGAACCATAAGGTAATATATTTGTGTGATTTAAAGCCTCTAAATTTGTGGTGATTTGTTGCAACAGCAATAAAAAACTAATACACCAAAAGACATTAAGATGATTTCTTACCTGTGTGTGTGTGTGCCTGGATATGCATACTTTCAGAATCAACATGCCAGTGTTTCATTATTAATAACAACATGATTACAAAGTCAGTTTAAGGGATTATTTTTGCAGTTTGTTTGATCTTAGGGTATAAATCTCATGACAGATGTACAAGTCAATTCCTTATTTTAAATTTCTATTTAAATTTAAGCCACTAATGTCCTACAGAGTTAGTGCTTTGTTTTGCCTGTAGTTTTTAGGTGTTAATTTCTTTGTCTCATTTTGCTTTGATGTTGTTTCCTAACTATTGAAATATTTACATATTTTCAGAGTCAAATTTTAAAAAATAAGATATGTTTGAGGATGCCTATATTCAATTCCTCTCCCTTCCACTCTGGAATTTTCCCTCTCCAAGAAGGAATCTCATTTATGTTACTGGCCTGACAAGATGACATTTCTTTTCTGCTTTCCTATCTCACAGCATGATCTTTCTTCTTAATTAAAAAAAAAAAAAACTACTTGCTATTTTTCAAGGTAATTGCTCCAGGATTGTATTCTTTATTCTCCCTCTTATCCTCATATATATATATATATATATATATATATAGTATTATTTAATATATATATTTAATGTATTTATATATATATATATATATATATTTACTATTAGCATGTCCACTGATGACTCCTTTTATCCCTCTCCTTCTTTTTAAGTCATCTACAGGACACTAACACCTATTGGTATAGTAAGTGCAAATGCATGAAAACCAGTTACATGGTTTGACATGTCATTCAGCCTAACAGATGATCTCTAGAATGGGACATATGCTGGCCTCAACACAGTTCACCCATCCTTAAGAATGGAGAAACTGGATGTCATCTACTCACATAGACTGCTGTTTTCTTATTTTTCACTTTATAAGATTTATTCTTTTTACTTCTCCCAATGTCAGTGACTTTGCCAACAAAGACCCACATGGTCAAAGCTATGGTTTTTCCAGTAGTCATGTATAGATGTGAGAGTTGGACCATAAAGCAGGCTAAGTGATGAAGAATTGATGCTTTTGAACTGTGGTGTTGGAGAAGACTCTTGAGAGTCCCTTGGACTGCAAGAAGATCCAACCAGTCCATCCTAAAGGAAATCAGTCCTGAATATTCATTGGAAGGACTGATGCTGAAGCTGAAGCTCCAATACTTTGGCCACCTGATGTGAACTGACTCATTGAAAAAGACCCTGATGCTGGGAAAGATTGAAGGTGGGAGGAGAAGAGGATGACAGAGGATGAGATGTTTGGATGGCATCACCGACTCAATGGGCATGAGTTTGTGTAAACCCCAGGAGTTGGTGATGGACAGGGAGGCCTGGTGTGCTGCAGTCCATGGGGTTGCAAAGAGTAAGACATGACTGAGTGACTGAACTGAACTCAACTCAGGATATCCCTGGATATATTGTGGTTTTAACAAATATTAAATTTTTTTATTCAAGCAACCATCTATGTATCTTACATTCTTATTATTTTTCCCATGAATTATGTCAAAACTCTATTACTATCCTTGCTCCTGACCTCAACTTGACACTCTTTGACAAAATAATCTTCTATAAAACACAAATACAGTGTCAGTGTTTGAATTTTTATTTGAGGGATTTCTAATCTTTATTAATAGAGAATCTGGGAACTATATCTGATCATTAATTCCAAACCCAGGGTTAGGATAGAGGGATAAGTAACAGTCAAATTTTAGTGAAAAATGGTTGATAACAACTCAATTTCTGCACTTCAAATTTTTTCAAAGAAACAACCTAGCAAAGCCCCATCCCCTTTCCAAAGAGAAGATTCATTATCTTGGGAACATTCTTGTATATTTTTTTGTTTTCTTACAGAAAATAAAGGAAAAACCCTTTCTTCACGGCCTGTGGCTTTTAATTACCATTTTTATTTATTCCTTAAACAAGTATACTAATATTCTGAACACTTCTGGTATTTAAAGAAAACTGCTCCCAGAAGTAGGAAACATTTTAGGTAGATAATTTGGTTATCTAACTTTTGAAAACTTTTTTAATGAAAAAATGTATCTTTTCATGTCACACTAAGGAAGGTTTATTTTTTCAAGAAAAAATTAAAACCTATTGTAACCTCTCTTTCAAGACCCTGTGTAATCTTGCCCTATATGAACAGTTAATATAATCTTCCAGTGCTCTGTCTTCTCAACTCTTCATTTTAACCTAAGCAATTCTACTCACTTTACCTTACATGGCCTTTGCTTTATTGATTCATTTGTGCCTAAACCTGAGATTTAACAACTCTCATATATTATATTTCTTATATGTCTATATTTTATTATCTTAAACTCAAGAAGACTTCTTGAAAGAAATGTGTGAAGAATACTTCATATATTCATACTGCCTTGAATAGAGTATATACTAGATTAATAGACTGATGCTTTTGAACTGTGGTGTTGAAGAAGACTCTTAAGAGTCCCTTGGACTGCAAGGAGATCATACCAATAAATCCTAAAGGAAATCAGTCCTGAATATTCACCTGAAGGACCAATGCTGAAGCTGAAACTCCAATAACTTTGGCCACCTGATGCGAAGAGCTGACTCATTGCAAAAGACCCTGATGCTGGGAAAGATTGAAGGCGGGAGGAGAAGGGGACAACAGAGGATGAGATGGTTGGATGGAATCACTGACTTGATGGACATGAGTTTGAGTAAACTCCAGGAGTTGGAGATGGACAGGGAAGCCTGGTGTGCTGCGGTCCATGGTGTTGCAAAGAGTCAGACATGACTGAGTAACTGAACTGAACTGAATTGAAGGATTGAGTGAATTTATCCATACACCAGTGAATATGTTGGGCTTCCCAGGTGGTGCTAGTGGTAAAGAATCAGCCTGCCAATGCGAGAAATATAAGAGACATGGGTTTGATCCTTGTGTTGGGAAGATCCCTTAGAGGAGGAAACAGTACCCCACTCCAGTATTCTTGCTGGGAGAATTCCATGGGCAGAGAAGACTGTGGATTACAGTCTCATGGGTTTGCAGAATTGGACATGGCTTGGGGTTTGAACACACACAAGACAACGAATATACTGAATACACTGTATCTTTTCATTATCTACTAGTCATTTGTATGTAAAATATGTCTTTTGAATCATCTTAACTTTTGTGTGTTCTTTTGAATCCTTTCAAATTTTATGTGTTCCCAGGTATCCAACTAACAAGGAAGGATTGCTGCATGTCAGAATACAAAGGTTCCTCCAGTCATACAGTGTACAAAGCCCAGTGTAGCAAAACACTACTTTGAAACATTTTTAATCTATTGCTTTTTCATTTTCCCTGAACTTATAAAAGAATCTCTTCCTAATATGTCACTGAAATTGTCTTTTAAGATTATGTCTTGTGACTATATGGTACCTACTTTTCTCCTTCTTCCTCTGAATTTTTTCCATGCCCCTAACCACAAACAGACATGCTCTCCACATAGGACTGCAACAAGTCTGTGCCCTATATAGAAAAAAAGCACTGTGCACTATATTCCGTATCCTATTGGCTATATCTTCAAAATACCCATAGCTGTCCCTATGCCTAAGGATGGAAGGAGAGGTATGAGACATAGAGTCTTGGCATCATAATACATTTCCATTACATAAAGTCTGGGACTTCTCTGGTGGTCCAGTGGTTAAGAATTCACCTGACAATGCAATGGTTCAATCCCTGGTCCAGGAAGATTCCACATGCCACCAGGCAACTAAGCCCGTGCGCTCTAGAGCCTGCAGGCCACAACTCCTGAGCCCACCCACTGCAGCTACTGAAGTCCATGTGCCTGGAGCCTGTGCTCTGCAACAAAGGAAGCTACTGCAGCAAAGAGTAGCCCCCTATTCACCGCAACTAGAGAAAGCCTGCGTGCACAACAAAGACCTAGTACAGCCATAAATAAATAAAGTCTGTAGTGCATTTTACAAAGATGCTGGCCCAAATGATCACATTGCTGGGCCACAACCCAGAGCTCTGAAAGGGAATCATACAATTGACAGCCCAAAACTTAAACTCCATTTGCTTTGGGACTTCCCCTGGCAGTCCAGTAGTTAGAACTTTGCCTTCCAATGCAGGGAGTGTGGGATTGATCCCTGGCCTCAGAGCCCAGATTTCACATGCCTTGTGGCCCAAAATCCAATACATTAAATGGAAGCCATATTGCAATAGATTCAATAAAGACTTTAAAAATGATCCATACCCAAAAAAACTAAAAAAAAAAAAAATCTCCATTTGCTTTAATATATTTTGCCTCTAGTCCTAGAGGTCAAGTGGAAGATCCTGAGTGGAGACATAAATGTGGGGGTTGTAACATACAAAGCATATTCATAGCCATGCATTGAGACAGTATAATAAAGGTGCCAATGTGAATCTGGACAGAGAAGTGACGAGGAGCAAGAACTAAGCCCAGGGGGAGGGGAGAGGACTCCAAAATCAAGATGTAAGAGGAAGAAGAGGAGAAATGGGCCAAAAGAAATGGGGAAAATACTGTGCTGAAAACAACCTGACTGTCAAGTAGAGCAGGTTCTTTAGGGAGAAGGACATGTGTGTCAAAGGCTGTTTGCAAAGCAAGAGGGAAACTGATACTTGGTCATCCGATCTAGCAAAGCAGACGTCAGTGTCCCGTGCAGATTCAGTGAAGTGGTTGAGACTAGAGTCTGCTTGGAGCTTGTTGAAGAGACAACTGGGGGAGAGGAATCAGAATGAGTGAGTAAAGGCAGGCAGTTCTTTCAAGGACTGTTGCTGCAAAGGGAAGGAAGCAGGCCACAGCTGGCTGGTAGAGTGCTTCAAGAAAAGGTTTTGTTTCTAAAAGGAGGAGTGGAGAGATATCAGCATGTTTCTATGCTTCCAAGAATGACCCAGTAAACAGGAGAAAATGGTAATGCAGAAAAGGAGAGGATAGCTACTAGAATAATGCCCTCTTTGGTCTGAGAAGTGATGTGATCCAGTGCCCCACAGAGGATGGTCTGTGCGCATGATCACATTCATGTATGAGAGCAGACAGCACGGCAGAGCAGACGCTGGCAGATGACACCATGTGGTGACGGTGGCCTTGGGCGTTGTCTTTGTTTCAGGGTCATGAAAGAGCAAGCTGAGCAGCTGACAGAGAAGGTGGATTAGCAGGTGTTAGGAACCTGAGGAGAGAAGGTGGTGATGGCTGTCCAAGAGAGTGGGGATGTCAGTAGACTAGGGACATCAGGATTCTTGTCTCTGTGCTTCATAGAAGTTTGCACTTACCCTTATTTTAGCAATTTTTACTGTGTTTTGCAAGTGGGTTTTGTTTGTCTTCCTCATCAGTGTGAATTTCTCCAGGGAAAGAATCCTTGTTAGTTTTCTGTCTGCTATAGCATTTCTGAGCCTTTTTGACCCAGAAAAGCAAAATAGTATGTATGCCATTTACTCATGTGTTTTGTTAAATACTTCAAAATCTATCAATGTGTGTTGAGCCTTATCAAAGCCATAAAGCTACCCTTGACTAATTACCCCACTTATTATTACCCCCATTTATACCCCATGGGTGCACAAAAGTGTTAGTTAATCATGGAATGCAAATCAGAGGAGTGATACAGGCTTATAAGTAGACAGAGCTATTTAGTGGTAGATACAAGTTCTTAATTAGGCTTTATATTAGTAGACAAAAATTGTTCTTTCAAGTAATTTGAACTAGAGATAAAGACATTTATTATCCCAGAACTCCATTGTAGGAAATGTAGCCATTACTCTGTAACAACTTTAAAGGAGTATAATCTAAAAAATGTTGACTCACACAGTGTACACCTAAAACTAATATAATATTATAAACCAACTGTACTGCAAAAGAAAGAAAAGAACTCCATTGTAACACTGCCTTCTGTAGACTCCAATATAAGGACAAGCTACCCTGAATTCTAACAGCAAAGAATAGAATGTCTTTGTTCTAACCACTGTTTCATCTATAATAGAAACTGTTAAATGCTTAAAATTGAAATGCAGTGTTTGATAGAAAGCAGTAAAACGTTCCACTATCTTATAAAACCACTCTTGGAGATTGGTTTCACTTACTAATTTCCTTCTCTTTTAAACACCAGTGGCAAAATATATAAATCATTTCAACAATAGGACTCAATTTTTACTTTTCAAAAAAGATAAGGCAGAAAAAGTCACAATCTCAACCCTCAAATCTACTAGGCAGTACAAGATTAGGAAGCAAAAACTTTTGATTGTGTTCTCATAAGAGGGAAATGTTCAGTATAACTAGAAATTGGGTGAGAAGCAGATAGGGTATGACTGAGCGCAGAAGATGCGAAGGCAGAATTCCTGAGTTTGAATGCTAGCTCTTCCACTAAGCAGTGGTCCAAGTTCTCAAGATTAAAAAAAAAAAAAACAAAAACTATGTCAGAGGATTAATAAATGAATTTATTTATTTTATTTTATTTAATGAATTATTTAAGTGAATAAATATATGTAAAAATGCTTGAAATAGTGCTAGGTGTTTAGTAAGCATGATACAGGCATTAAATAATGCATGGTATTATATAATTATCAAAAACTTAAAGATTATACCAATAATTCAAAATAAAAACTCTCATTCCTTCAAATCGTCAGAATGCACATGCTCTGGGGAAAACATTCTTTTGAAAACATCTGCAAATAATCATCCTCTCAGTTAGCTACACAGCTGTTCTACTTGGAATTCCCTTCACTATCCTCCTTGGAATTCCGTTTACCTCTCTCTCCTGTTGAAATCTCCCTTATGCTGAATTCCCTGTTTTGTGGATACCTGTCTTCCTCAGGCCTGGTTTACACCTTAATAAGGATGGAACATTTTCTCATCAGCTTTCTAAGAAAGCACATATAGGAAGTTTTCATGTTTTAAATTCATGTGTGCTTTCAAATATCTTTATTCTTTGTTTACTCTTGAGTAGAAATTTGGCGAGGTGTAGAGATGGACTGCCCTGGTGGCTCAGACAGTAAAACTTCTGCCTTCAAGGCGGGAGACCCAGTTTCAATCCCTGGGTGGGGAAGATCTCCTGGAGAAGGAAATGGCAACCCACTCCAGTCTTCTTGCCTGGAAAACCGCATGGACAGAGGAGCCTGGTAGGCTACAGTTCATGGGGTTGCAAAGAGTCAGATACAACTGGGCGACTTCACTTTCACTTTCAGAGATGGATTGAAAATTATTTTCCACCAGAATTCTGTTAGCATTGCTCTATAACCTTTTAGCTTCCAGCTTTCCTATAATTATAGAAGCATGACTGTGGCCTGTGACTTGATCTGTTATAAATAACTTATCTACTCTGGAAAAACTGAGATCCACCAATGTTCCAACATTTCCAATGCTCTGAGATTTCAAAATGAGCTTTCTTCATTGCACTGAGTCATTCTTTTTAATCTAAGAATTGATGTGATTAATTTCTAGGCATTTTCTTTTATAATTTCTTTGTTGGATCATAAAGAAAGCTGAGCATGGAAGAACTGATGTTTTCGAATTGTGGTGCTAGAGAAGACTCTTGAGGGTTCCTTGGACTGCAAGGAGATCAAACCAGTCAATCCTAAAGGACAACTCTGAATATTCACTGGAAGGATGGATGTTGATGCCGAAGCTCCAATATTTTGGCCACCTGATACGAAGAGCTGACTCACTGGGAAAGACCCTGATGCCGGGAAAGATTGAGGGCAGGAGGAGAAGGGGGCAACAAAGGATGAGATGATTGGATGGCATCACCGAATCAATGGGCATGAATTTGAGCGAACTTTGGGAGACAGTGAGGGTGAGGGAAGCCTGGCTTGCTGCAGTCCCTGCCAAGCTTAGTTGCTTCAGTCATGGCCAACTCTTTGAGACCCTATGAACTGTGGCCCGCCAGGCTCCTCTGTCCATGGGGATTCTCCAGGCAAGACTACTGGAGTGACTTGCCAATCCTCCTCCAGGGGATCTTCTGATCCAGGGATCCAACCGGTGTCTCTTAAGTCTCATGCATTGGCAGGTGGGTTCTTTACCACTAGCATCACAGGGGAAGCCCTTGCTGCAGTCCATAGGGTCGCCAAGAATTGAACATGACTGTGTGACTGAACAGCAACAATTTTTACATTTATTGTAGAACTCGTTATTATCATTTGGACCCGACAGACCCTCTAGTTGTCTTATACTTTTAAACTTATTCTCCATTTATTTGCCTTTTATTCCGCTTCTTCAACTCAGCAATGTACCATTTTTAATTTCTATGTTGTTTTTAATTCCAAGAGCTTTAAAAATGTTTTCTAATTATTCATTTTGATATATAATTCTTACATATATATAAAATCAATTTTATCTCTCTGAAAATATTAATTACAGATTTATTGATATATATTTTCTTCTTTCTAGTATTACCTGTTTTCCCTGAGGTATATATAATTTTTTCCTATGAAGGAGGTTAAATCCTGCATTTTATATTAGAGGATTTCTTCAAATGTCTGCTGGTCCTTGGTGTCCATTCATATTTAATACTAAAGCACTGTTAAAATTAAATACTTGAAAATTCTCTGAGCAGATAAAACCATTTAAGCCCCATAAGCTTATTTCATAAACATAGGGAAAACTGAACTTTTTTCTTATGAACGCTTATGATAATCATAAAGGAAACTTTGAATCATCTTCATAAAAGTGGTATAAGATAATCACTTTTAACCAATCCCCTGACATCTGGGAACCCTCACTGTAATAGCCAATCATTTGTAAAGGTTAAACAACTTCCTCATTTTCATAAATGCTGGGCTTCACCATGGGACATGAAGTGAGCACCAGATTATCTTATTCAGGTACCCAGTAAATACTGGTATCTGGAAGCTAAAATATTTCTCCAGGTGGAAATCTTCCACCTTTCCTATTGGGATATAGAAATCTGGCAGTAAGCATTATGGTAGACACCCAGAGGATGGATCTGGAGGTTTCCAATTATGTAGGTTTACTATGCCTGTGCCTGCATTCTAAGATGCTACAGTCTGTCCAACCCTGTGTAACCCTATAGACTGAGGCCCGTCAGGCTCTTCTGTCCATGGCATCCTCCAGGCAAAAATACTGGAGTGGGTTGCCATGCTGTCCTCCAGGGGACCTTCCCAATTGAACCTGTATCTCCTGTGGCTTCTTTACCAGTGAGCCACCAGGAAAGCCCCACTATGCATGTATTTAGTGTAATAACTCACTGTCTCTACTTTGGTGTTAGAGAAAATGAACCCCATTTCTTGGTAAAGTGGAGGAACGAAGTGGCCTGACTAAGTTGGCGTGGGGAGCAGAGTGCATTCACATTTTCTCAGTTAATTCCTATCAGTCCCTATCAACCAGAACTTCAGGAAAGACTTCTTTAATTTACTTCCTCAGTCTACAGAGTACGTTATGTCTCTCTTTTGGGCTCTCAGAGTAATAGGGATCTTTATGGTAAAGCACATTTCACTGTTAATTGTATATTTATGTGTTTATACACATAATTTATACAAGAAGATATAGATACAGGTACAGATATTTTCCAATCCAGAACTCCTTTAGTTCAAACTTGAAACAAGATCAATGGACCAGTGCCAATATACACAAAAGTATTTTCACTTTCAGTTTTTTT
Source organism: Dama dama (assembly GCF_033118175.1). Classification (NCBI taxonomy): domain Eukaryota; kingdom Metazoa; phylum Chordata; class Mammalia; order Artiodactyla; family Cervidae; genus Dama; species Dama dama. Next base: position 34,318,973 of record NC_083708.1, on the reverse strand, counting down.
TTTCTGACAGTGTATGCAAATCTATTTTCTCAAGATGGGGGCCGATTTCATAACAACACTGTTGTTTATAGTTGCTCTAAGACCAATGGTGGTATGAGCTATAATGGAAAAGAAAAATATTAAGAAGAGTTGAAAAAGAAATAATAGCCATTACTGTGTCCAGTGGCATCTAGATTTTCTCCTAAATTATCTTCTAGTGGTTTTATAATTTTGTGCTTTCCATTTACCACTATGAATTATTTGAGCCTAACATTAGTGAAGAGCATCAGTGTCTTGTACCTAGATTCATTTGTGTGTGGGTGTGCATGTGTACACATGAATGTCCAGTATTGTTCCAGCATCATTTGTTGGAAGGGCCATTTTTTATCCATTGTGTTGCCTTTGCTCCTATGTCAAAATCAGTTGACTATATTTATATAGGTCTGCTTCTGGACTTTTTATTCTACTTTATTGCTCTGGCTATTCTTTGCCAATACTACACTGTCTTGACTCATTGGAAAAGAACTGACTCATTGGAAAAGACCCTGATGCTGGGAAAGATTGAAGGTGGGAGGAGAAGGGGACAACAGAGGATGAGATGGTTGGATGGCATCATCGACTCAATGGATGTGAGTTTGAGCAAGCTCCGGGAGTTGGTGATGGACAGGGAAGCCTGGTGTGCTGAAGCGCATGGGGTCACAAAGAGTTGGACATGACTAAGTGACTGAACGGACACTGTCTTGATGTGGGAGGCTTTATAATAATGTCTTATGATGTCTTTTTGCATTAACTAGGACTTCTAGAATGCTGGGTGAAAATCTATGATAAGAGAGACATCCTTCCTTTAATCCTGACCTTAGTGGGGAAGCTTCTATTAATAGTTAACATGCATTAATTAAGTATGACATTATATGTAGGTTTTTTGTAGATGTTTGTTATCAAGTTGAGGAAGTTCCCATCTGTACTTAGTTTGCTGAGAGTTTTTATCATGGATGTTGTTGTATTTTGTCAAATTTCTTTTCTGTATCTACTGCTCTGACTATGTGGTTTTTCTTTCTTGGCTTGTTGATGCAATGGATTATAATCAATTGATTTCAATTATTGAAAAATCCTTGAATATCTTGGATAAATCCTAATTTCCATTGTATATAATTATATCTAAACATTGTTAGATTCCATTTGCTTATATTTTTGAGGGTTATTGACTATATTCATGAGAGATATGTCTGAAGTTTTCATTTCCTATATTGTCTTTGTCAGTATTAAGGTAACGCTGGCCTCATGAATGCATGAGGAAGTATTCCCTTTGCTTCTACCTTCTGAAAGAGATTATAGTAGAATTTACCTGTGAACCCATCTGACCTGGGGCTTTCTCTTATGGAATGTTATTATTTATTGATTTAGTACCCAAACCATAATAAGACTTCTGCAAAACACTGGCTAAATCTGTTTAATTATTGTGAATCAACTTATGAAATTTGTTGCTGGAGTAACTTAGCCTAGAGCATGTTGATCAAATACTTCATTATACTAAGCAAGTTAGTGTATATAAATTAGTTAATATACATCAGTGGCATTCAAAGCATAAGATTTAGAAGTAAACAGGCTGCTCTCTGTGACTGTGTGTGGAAAGTTCTAGCCTGGGGAGTCATACCACAATAGCTTTGTTGAAAGTATTATTTGATATGAAGCTTATAGAAACAGAGATTCTAGTTATGTCATATTGTTTTTTCCTTAAAAAATGTAAAACAAAAAAAAAATAACTTTGACTACAAAGCAAGAAATACATAATACAAAGAGATGCTTATATGGGTAAGTTCAGGTATTATTTTTAGTTTAATATAAAAAATAGCTGAATAAGAGTTATTTGCTTGGAATAGTGTTAGACATCCTGTCTAGTAACAGAAAAGTTCTGATAGATAGATGGAGTAAGACAGTAGAGATGGAAGAATGGTAATTTTCATAAGTTACAAGATAACCTGGAAAATGGAGGTAGTTATCTCCAGAGAGAATTACTCTATAAAAATGGGGTTAAAAGTGTAAAACAAGGAACAAATCATTTCTCTTAGAAAAGGTGAAATTCAAAGAGCCAATATGAACATGAGTCCAAACATCTGAAATGCATATAAAAAGTTTGTAAAGAAGTATAATATTAACTATTCTCCACTGGAAAAATTGTACATTTGAAGATGGTTTTACAAAAGCCTAAATGCCATTCTCATATTTTGACCCAGAAAATTATTTCTAATAAAGAAATATATTAGGCATGGATATTTATATGTAAGGATGTTCATCAGAGTGTTATTTAAATTAGTAAAATGTTGAAAACACTTTAAGTATCCAACAATATAAGACTAGATTATACATTCTAAGCAATTTAATCCCATAATACAGCACAAGCATTAAATATCATGCTGGAGAATAATACTCATGACATCTGTTGTCACGATGTTAAAAGGAAAAACTTAAAAGCAGGTACAGTGTACATATAAATGCAATCTCACACATACATAAACACACACATGCACACACAAAGAAAGAAGACAGGAAGCACATGCACAAACCTTACATCTACCACACAATGAATCAGTTCCACAAATTGGAATAACATTGACAGAAATGATAAACCCGAGTAAGAGGCCTCCAAGGCAGAGAGGCGTTATCCACCTAACTTAAGTAGGCTGGATCAATTTTATCACAAAATTCCAAGGGAGATTCAATTTCAGATCAAAGTTACATTGCTTCTACCCAGAGATTTCTGCTTATCAACTGCAGAATAATTAGGGATTTGAATCCAAAACGCCACAAAGAAAGGAAAAGAGAATATGTAAGCAAACACAGGAGAACAGGTCATCTAATCATCACCCTACGCAACCAGAATATCACAATTTTAAGAATAAAGTTATAAAAACAAAGCCACAGTTGATTATTTTACCATACAACTTTTCACAAGTTATCAAAATAGGGAAGGTCATCTGTTATTCAACTCAGTTGTGATTTTAAATTAAAAGCATAAAATGAACAACAGGGACATGGGCATGCGTGCATGCTAAGTCACGTCAGTTGTGTCTGACTCTTTGCGACCCCATGGACTGTAGCCTTCCAGGTTCCTCTCTCCATGGGGAATCTCCAGACAAGAACACTGGAGTGGACTGACTGGTCCTCCTTCACAGAATCTTCCCAACCCAGGGATCAAATTTACATCTCTCACTTCTCCTGGTCTCCTGCTTTGGCAGGCAGGTTCTTTATTACTAGCCCCACCTGGGAAGCCCAACAAGGACCTGTATCATTGTATTCCTATCCTAGGAATGTAAGCTTCTAATGTAGTCAATTGATAAAAGAAGTTATTTAGAAAAGATAAACTATTTTCCAGAAACTTTCTAAATATGAGTTCCCTCACACATCAATGTATCCATTTATTTATTCACAAACTTTAACCAACAATAATATTCCAGGTGTTACATGAAGTGGAAAGAGTGATAATAGTACTTCGTTTATAGGACTTCTGTGACTATCACATGAGATCCCGTATGTAAATTTGTTACTACTGGGTGGGACTAATAATAAAACCTCAATATATGTCAGCTATTACATTCTACTACTACTAAAATTCATCTCCCAAAATTGTTATTCTTATAAAGGATGAGAAGTACAGTAAGGCATTTTTTCTCCTCAAGTCACTTGCAGTATTATGCTATCAGTGAGTTTTTCTTAAAACAATCCAGAATATCACCATATGATTCAAGAGTGGAAACAGCCTGATGGTGTAATGATTATATGAACAAAATAGCCCTCCGGATATGTCGCCTGAAGTGAAAGTCGCTCAGTCAGGTCCAACTCTCTGAGACCCCGTGGACTGTAGCCTGCCAGGTTCCTCTGTCCATGGGATTCTCCAGGCAAGAATACTGGAGTGGGTTGCCATTTCCTTCTCCAGGGGATCTTCCCAACCCAGGGATCGAACCCACGTGTCCCACATTACAGGCAGATTCATTACCTTACCAGGGAAGCCCAAATGATGTCAAAATGTTAAACAATTATATTACAAACTAAAAAAGCCCCAAGGCAATCAATAGCATCATTTCATTGCCTTTAAACTTAAATTATGAAATTTTACATACTTAAGGTGTTAACAATCCCCCCAAATACAGATTTGATATGGAAAATAAAGGAAAGAGGGTGTTTTCTAAGTTATAAAACTCAAACATGATTAATGAACCACTCCGATCATTTGGTGCCTCAGCAAGGTGTTCGTTCTCAGAAGTCTTAGACTGTTTCCATGAGTCTGCATGCTGAGAAGCGAACCTTCTGGCATTTCAATGTAATGATATGAGAACAAAGGACAATTTCTAAGCTTCAACAAGCATAATAAAATCATGGAAGTTTAGTGCTAAATAATACCCTTTTCAGAATACACCACTTTGCCCGTGGTGATTTCTTCACATTTTATTTCAAATGTTTCAGATGGTCTCATTTTAAATCACTCAGGAAAAGATAATAAAGGGACCTTCCTTCGTTTCCTCAGCCTAGTAATCATTCCTGAAAGAAAATGTTCCTAAAACTGTCTTGCTCATCTATGCTAGTATATTTAACAAATAATCTATAAACCAACACTTCCTAATGACTCTAAGATTATCTAGATCATTTATTAAATTCCTATAAAGCAATTAAAAGTATTAGGAAAATATCTAAATATACAATAAAGCATTAGATGTAAGTATTAGTTGTAACTTTTTTGGTATGTTTTAAATCTTTCATGGTATCATTTTATAAAAGTAGGAGTGGGTAGAAACTAAAGCATGTTTGGCAAAATGATAGCTTTTTAAGCTAGTTGAAAGGTGTATTTTCCCATACTTTATCCTTCATTCAGATTTTTAAAATATTTTCAAAATTGTTTTACTGGAGTATTTCAAAGCAAAATGTCTGTACCATGTCACCTCAGCCATAAATAATTCTGTAATGCATCTCAAAAACATAGATAATTTTTCTTAAATAACCCAATATCTTTATCACACTTAACAAAATTTAAAATGTGCCTTAAAATTACCTAATACCTAACCTACTTTCAAGTTACTGTTGAGCCTTAAACAAAGCAGAGTTTAGGGAGGCCTACCCCTTGCAGTGGACAATCTCAATATAATTTCACAGTCAACCCTTCACATCCACAGTTCTGCATTCACAGATTCAACCAACAGCAAATAGTGCTGATACGTTTAATGAAAAAAATTAACATATAAGTGCTGTTCAAGGATCAAATGTAGTTGATTTTTTTTCTTTACTTTTTAATTGTTTTTTTTCAAGAAAATAACTACTTTATTATGAGTAGTTTGTATTTTTCCAAGCTGTATTTTGATACTAATAGCCTCATATAAACTCCTCAATCAACTCTTCTTTTTTAAAAAAGTAGTTAATAGTTAAAAAGTTAAACCTTTTGGTTGCACAGGGTCTTCGATGCTGCATGTGAGCTTTCTCTGCTTGCGGAGAGCTGGGGCTACTCTCTAGTTATGGTGCATGGGCAGCTTCATTGTGGCAGCTTCTCTTGTGGAGCACAGGCTCTAGGCACATGGGCTTCAGTAGTTGCAGCATGTGGGCTCAGAAGTTGTGGCACACAGGCTTGGCTGCCCCATGGCATGTGGAATCCTCCTAGACCGAGGATTGAACCCATGTTCCCTGCATTGGCAGCTGGATTCTTATCCACTGTGCCACCAGGGAAGTCCATCAACCCTCCAGAGATGGTATATATTACAATCTTACTGTAAGTAGCATTTCTTCTCCACCCCCCACCTCCATATTCTCTTCCACTCTCCAATTTTATTCACCAGAAATATCTCAGTTATTTTGGTCTATTTTTAAAGAAAAGATAACACATTCTACTTTCTATTTCTCATTCTTATAGTTTAGTTTTAGTTCATAAATATGGGCTTCCCAGGTAGCACTAATGGTGAAAAGAACCTGCCTTCCAACTGCAGGAGACGTAAGAAATGAGAGCTTGATCCCTGGGTTGGGAAGATCGCCTGGAACAAGACCTGGTAACCCATTCCAGTAATCTTGTCTGGAACCCTATGGACAGAGGAGCCTGGCAGGCTTTGGTCCATAGGGTCGCAAACAGAGGGACATGTCTGAAGCGATTTATTACGGCACAGCACACAGCATAAATATACCCAATGCTCATCTCAAATTTTATTCTTTTAAGGTTACCAGAAATTTGTTCTCTATTAGATTTCTCAGGAGAGAATCATTTGAACACTTCTCCAGTTTTTAAAAATTCATAAATATTTTCTTCATTCTTGAAGAACAGTTTGTCAGTGTATAAAATACTTGGCTCATAATTTTCTTCCCTTGTATAGCTCAAATATATTGTCCTATGGTCTTAAGTTCACATTTTAGTGTAATAAAGGATTATAATAAAGTCTGATGCTGTTTTTATTTTTCCTTTTAAGTGATGCTTCTTCCAAGTTCCCAAATTACTGTTTCTAATATTTAAAATGCAATAGTTATTTTAGGAATGGTCTCAGTTTTGAATACTCTGAGTAGAATTTCTGAGGTAGAGAGTGTACCTTAGTAACATGCAATTCAAATTTTCTTAAGAGAATTTCTGGAACTGTAGTTTTAACTATTTATTACATTTTATTGCTTTGCATTACCTTTTCATAAACTCCACTAAGTATACATCATGTGTCTTTGCATATTTTTTATATGTGTTACTTTTTTTCCCAAGCCATCCTTAACTGTATTTTATCTCCTCCCCTATGATTTATTTGATGAATATTTGCTTTAGGTTACCATTTAGTGTTAGTTTTTGAAGTTTGTTCTATTTCATTAAATATTTTTTTCCCTTAAGTCCCCTATTTCTTGATTTGTATTCTTCTACATTTACACAAATCATTTCTGAGCTTTCATATTTATGACTTCTGAAATTCATATAGATAATTTTTAAATATTAGGTTAAATTTATCACCTTCCTCATAAACAATTTTTTTCTGGAGTGTTTTATTTAGCTATTGAGATATTGTTCATTTTATTTTCATCTTTTTAGTCCAATTCTTAGTTTAGAGTTCAAGGACGATTCTTTTTCCCTTGGTTTAAATAAGGTAGGTTTCCCTAAGCTATTATGAAGGTATTTCTGCAAAGAAGAAGATAGGTCAGGGTGGTTGTCTTGTTTGATAGCTAGTCTCCCTTTTCTGTTAGAACCATGAATTATTTATTTGTTTGTTTTATAATGATAAGTTTTATTTTTATTTATTTTTTCCATTTATTTTTATTAGTTGGAAGCTAATTACTTTACAATATTGTAGTGGTTTTTGCCATACATTGACATGAATCAGCCATGGATTTACATGTATTCCCCATCCCGATCCCCCCTCCCACCTCCCTCCCCTTCCCATCCCTCTGGGTCTTCCCAGTGCACCAGCCCCAAGCACTTGTCTCATGCATCCAACCTGGGCTGGTGATCTGTTTCACCCTAAATAATATACATGTTTCGATGCTGTTCTCTCAAAACATCCCTCCCTCGCCTTCTCCCATAGAGTCCAAAAGTCTGTTCTGTACATCTGTGTCTCTTTTTCTGTCTTGCATATATGGTTATCGTTACCATCTTTCTAAATTCCATATATACGTGTTAGTATACTATATTGGTCTATATCTTTCTGGCTTATTTCACTCCATATAATGGGCTCCAGTTTCATCCATCTCATTAAAATTGGTTCAAATGAATTCTTTTTCATGGCTGAGTAATATTCCATGGTGTATATGTACCACAGCTTCCTTATCCATTTGTCTGCTGATAATCTCTTTGTGTTACCACTTCTCAGGCACTCGGAGATAAGCCTATCTCAAGAAGGCGCTCGCCTCCATCTTTTTTTTAATCCAAAGCTTTGTGGGCTGCATCCTGCATTACTGGATTTTTGGGGTTGAAGCCTACTGTGAACTTAGCAAAGCAACTTGGGTCTTTAACTTACTCCTAGAGTTAATTCTTGTTTTACCTGTTGGTCCTTGTATCTCTGCTACTTCTAGAACTGGGGTTAAAATCTAGAGGTGACTTCTTCCAAGACTTTGTTCTTTAGGTTTTATTAATAACTCTCTTACAGGGAACATTATTAAGATCTCAGAGTCCAACTATGTGCAGGCATTAAATACCCTTATACTTTTGCAGCATCAAAGGCAAATTAAATACAAATCACTTTCCAAAAAAATGGAATGAAACAGCAGCAGAACTAATGTGATGACCATTAATGTGGAACTGTGTCTGCACCAATTTTTGAATGTGTCCTCACTCATGGCAAAGTTTAATAAATGCTGATGTTTTTAGCTACACTTTAGCATATCTTACTGACCTTGCCTTTTTCCCCACCAAACACTAACAAAAACAGGACCTGGTTTTTGGTTTTGCAAGTGTCAGCACTTCTGTTTGAGTACAAGAGCAAGATGTTGGAGAATCTGCTTAATTAAAAAAAAAAAATACTTTCTTGACAAATCTAGAGTTGTGTGACTAATAAGGTGTTCATTCATTCATCTCTCCAGTTGCTTCACATCTGGTGTTCCTGTTATTCCACTTCAACAAGATTCTTCCTCATCTAATTTTATTACAGCTCATATGGGGACGCTATGATTTATAAGTGGGCCTGATGAGATGCAGAAGCTGCCACTTCGTTGAGAAATAAAAAGTAGAATTTCCCATTCTTTCTAATTTGCTGAGCTCTGTTGAACTCAGTCTCGTCTGTTTGTCGTATATATGATGAAAGTGCTATATTGTGATTTTGTCTGGTTATTTATTAAACTCTGAAGAGCAAGTATTTTGAAGGGGCAACATCAAAATTTGAATTCCAGCTCTAGAAATAATAAGCTACATGGCCTGGGATCTTTCTTAATTTCTCTAATTCTATTTACTTTTTGGAAAGTGCAGACCTCTTTTAGGAACAGTTAACTTCAGGAATAAGAGAATAATGCGTGGATAGGAAAGTACACTTTCTTTAAAAATAATCAGTTGATGGTTTAATAGGCAATTATAACAAAATTGTATTAGGTTGATAAGTTATGAACATTTTAAAGAGTTCAGAAATTTTTTTTTTTCATCTTTAAGAAAGCTCATGGTCAATGTTCACAATTTCAAGTATTGGAGGCCAAATGCTAGGCAGTAAAATTCCATCTGACTCAATACATACTCTGATATTAAATCCAAGGTAGTCTATGACCAGGTTTAAAAGACAGGAAAGAGACTGTCTACATTTCTAATCACTAGCAAAAATTACACATGGCATTTGAGTTTTACAGGAATAACAGAGTGTCATCTTATACCATTTCTTAGAAAATGAAAGACAGTGTATTTGCCAAGTACAATCCAACTGTCTCTTTTATCACCACATATTTTGTCAACTGTGACCCTGGCAAGCTTCAGTCTATTTTTTTAAGGACATTTAAAAATGTGCTTCAATCATTTTCAGCTAATTATAACAGTAACATGAGAAATAATGGCTTTAAACCTCATGCCAAATTATAGATGGGAAGGGGAAATATGGTGGCATGCGTTGAAATACTGAGTGCTAACAAGTACAGCCGTCCTGAGGATAGCGTCTTGATATGGAAAAACAGCTACAAGTAAGAGTGTGAGCTTGAACAGAGAGAGTAGTTTGCCAGTCATTTTCTGAGTACAGAAGTTTTCTTGGAGACATATTGTTTAAACCATTGGAAAAAGGAATTGAAGCACATCACTCAGAAGTTAAAGGTTTGACAAGTCATACATTTTAGAAACTTTCTAGACTCAGGGCCTTAGCCTAAGGTGTTATTTCTCCTTGAAACATTTACTTCTCACCTCTGCTTGCTACCTCCCCTTCATCATTAAGGTAACAAGTAGGATGTCCATTCTCTCACAAGCACAGCACCTGCTATGCCTTTATCCCATTATAATCATATTATCTATTTACATTTATTTATATGTCTTCCCCAATATCCTATACCCTAATCAGTAGTACTACATTAGTTGTTATTCCATCTCAATACCTACCCCAATGCCTGGTATCACTGAAGAATAACTTGCTTAATGGACGAATGGAAATAATGAATATCGGAGGCAGTTAAATATGTGTTAAAGTTTATACAGCTAAATTCAAGTTCTCCCCAATCCCATATCCTCATAATCCTTTCCTGAGAAAGACTATACCAGATTGAAATGTTATTTGGGAATCACTGCTCCTTATCACAAAAGATGCATTTGAGAAAAGGTTTCCAAGCTTTCCACATTTCTCCTATCTCACCAAAGATTCAAACTCTTTTCTTTCAGTCACCATTTTCTTTGCCCTCACGGGAGAATCTTGCCCAATTTTTCCCATAGGCTACCAGTTCAGGATTTTGATGTATCAGATAGCCTGGAGAATTTGCAAATAGAAGTTCTGGTTTGCTGGTTTTCCATTTTTTGAAGCAAAATTATGGGTGGTACTGGGCAGATTTTGTTCAGACTTGGAGAATGTGGTCATCTGCAGCATAACTTTTAAAGGATATGATAATTAGAGGTGATAAATAAAAACACCTTTATAAGAACAGATCACATACAGTCTTAAAAGTGGAAGAAAGTAAGAGAACAAACACTTGTATTGATTCTGAGCTGTATATCCTAGACACTGTGTTGGACACTTTATTACAATGTAGTCAGTAAGAATATATAGGCTCTGGACTCAGACTGCCAAGGTTTAAATTTATCTTCAATACTTAGTAGATAAGTGACTTTGAAAAAATTCCTTAATCACCATTGTATTTACAGAGCTGAGCCTTGCTGTCTCTCCTCATCTGTAAAATGGACAGAGATAAAGCTCATATATGGTACGATTTGGGAGAGCAGTAATGATACATGCATGATTTAAGGACACTCTTAGAAGAATGTCTGGCACAGAGAAAGTGCTATATATGTGTTTGTTTTAATACTTATCATTATCATTTGGACTCAGATCATTTCGTTTTCTAAAATTTCTATAATGGGAGGTTTGGATTTTCTGTCAAACAGTGAAATGGCAAATATATATTTTACTTTTAAGGAAGCAGGAAAATCAAAAAGTCTCATGACTGACTGAAGAAAGAAATCAAAGGCTTTATTACTGTTGCTAAAGCCAGGCTATTTGTGTAAGTGCTCATTACTGACAAAAAGCATGTGGGCACTTTCTGTTTCTTAGGTGATAGTCATGTGTATAAACTGAACAGCACCAACAATTTTTTGCGTGAGATTTCTTATCCAAATTGAGTTTTGAAAAATATTGGGTAGAAAATGAAGGAGATGATGATTGAGAAGTTGGAATATAATCAAGTAAGAGGACACACATCAGAGATGCCTTTTGTGAAAACTGTAATCAAGGAAACATTCTTCTGCCATCTAAATGCATCTACTGAAGTGGAGAACACATTTGACAGTGATGAAAATAAGGATTACACTGTGAATAAATCTATTTAAGCAGCTACAAAGAATATCAAGACAAGGAAGGCAGTTTCTGATGGAATCAAAACAAAGTTACTACTGAAGGCTGGCAAGAGTAATTGAAAAGGCTGCTCCTTTCCTGATACTTTGAACTAAAGAAGTTTTATGTCTATATATCCTAATCCTTCTTTTTTAAAAAAACAGGCAATAAATCAGAACAGTCCACTTTGTCATTCTCTGTGCATAATTTTATAAGACATGCTGTAGAATGAGGGAAAATATTCAAACACTTAGTGTTTCCCAGACCATGGTCACAATTTTCAAAATTAAATCAACAATCCCTTAGTCTGGTGGTTTTAAAAGGATATTCCAGCCACTAAAATTAAAGCCTATGATACCAAATAAGAAAATAAATAAAATCTTTGCAGACTTCATAACAATTAGCAGATTAGGTTTTCAAAAGGAGGTTTTGCTGATGTAAATGGTCAGACTGTAGCCAAATGGAACAAAACTTCTATTAACAGGGAGGTGTCAATAATATTTGGCTCCTTTTGAAAATTCAATTTAAAAATTTAGTTTACTTTTGTGAATAAATGAGTGAACTGACAGTCAGACTTCATAAAACTAGTTGGATTCAATTTCAAGATATAAAATAGCACTAGAAAAAAAGACTCATATTAGAAGTTATTAAAACTTTGGAAAACTGTATTAAGTCTAACATTCCACCACAGACTAGTCCTGGGCTTAGTTTAAAGGGTAAATAACATAAATGCTTTCATTTTTGCTCTAGTTTCTTTCAACATTACAGATAGAATGAGATAATGCGTCTTAAAGTATGTGGTATAGAGGCTGGTACTTAAAAGGTAATAATGATTTGCTATTTCTGTATGTATTATATCTACATAATCATATCCACTGAGAAGATGTATATAAAATTTGCCCTGAAGTCATGATCTAATTCATACTTATATCTCTTTGATGAAATATGTGACAATTATTTAGATCTTTAATTTATAGAGGTAAACATCTGGTTATACACTGATGCCAGAATTCTTTATTCTGGTGTTTATAGATGAGGGTAAAATGTTTACTGTGACACAATTATTTATTCCTTCTCTGATCTACTGAATGCTAAGAGCCTTTTTCCATTCTTTTCACTTAACCATGCTCTAATAGCATCTTTAATTCAATAAAAAGTAGTATATTATTACGGTTGTGCACAATAGAATTTACAATGAAAACAAATTTGCCTGGAATTAATGTTAAAAATCACTTTGCTCTATCATCTATGCCAATATTAGGATTGTGGGTATGGAATATCTGCCATTTCTGGACAGAACCCACATTTTTGCATCACTAGATACAAAAAATGACAGCAGATAGGATAAATATCAAAATTATAAGCAGCAAAAAATCAGACAATAGTTATACAAAAATTGTGCTCTTTAAAAGGTAAAAAAGATTCTTCCCTCTTAGCAAAGTCACAAAGAACTACATTCTCCAAAATTTCTTACAAAATTATTAATCTTAGAAATTCTCTGGAAGAATATTTGTTTATCTTTGGGAATCACAATGCCTACTGATACAGCAAAGGAGTATACATTTTTAACTTTTCTAACACAAAACAGCCAAAACTTTTTTAGTAAAACACAGAATTATTTCTTATTCAACAGGTAGCATCATATTCAATGTAAAGAAGCTGAAAGCTTTTCCTCTAAGATCAGGAACATAGACAGTAATTGTCTTGACATTTTTTTTTTTTTTAATTTTACAAAAGCATAGGCAGCAAAAGAAAAAAAAAAAATCAACAAGTGAGTCTACACCAAATGAAATAGCATCTGCACAGCAAAGGAAACAATCAACAAAATGAAACAGCAACCTACTGAATGTGAGAAAGCATTTGCAAACCATCTATCTGATAAGATGCTACTATCCAAAACATGTGAACAACTCTTACAACTCAGTGGCAAAAAAAAAAAAAAAAAAACCAAAGGATCCAATTTAAAATGGACAGAGGCTCTAAATAGACATCTTTCCAAAGAAGGCAAACAAATTGACAACAGGTACATGAAATGGGCTCAACATCATGAATCATCAGGGAGATACACATCAAAATTGCAATGAGATATCACCTAATGTCTGTAGACTGACTGTCATCAAAAAACAAGAGATGACAAGTGTTGCCAAGCATGTGGTGTAAAGGAACTCTTATGCACTGTTAATGGGAATATAAATTGGCACAGTCACTACGGAAACCAGTATGGAGGTTCCTTAAGAGATTAAAAATAGAACTACCATTTGATCTAGCAAATTCTAATGTTGGTATATATCCAAAAAAACCATGAAATTACTATCTCAAAAAGATGGCTGCATCCCTGTGTTCATTAGAATATTCCTTACAATAGCCAAGACATGGAAATAACCTAAGTGTTCACTGATGGAAGAATGGTTAAAGAAAATGTGGCATAGGGACGTCCCTGGTATTCAGGTGGTTAACACTTCACCTTCCAATGCAGGAAGTGCAGGCTCAATCCTTCCTTAGGGAGCTAGGATCCCACATGCCTTGTAGACAAAACATCAAACCATAAAGCAGCAACAATATTGTTACAAATTTCATAAAGACCAAAAAATGGTCCACATCAAAAAAAATCTTACAAAAATAAAAATAAAAAAAGAAAGAAAGAAATGGTGCCATGTATAACAAAGAAATGTTATTCAATGGTAAGAAAGAAGGAAATCCTGCATCTGGGATGGTAGAGGACCTTGAGGGCATTATGCTAAATGAAGTGTCAGACAGAAAGACAAGTAACACATGATCTCACTTACGGATAAAACCTGAAAACCTGAACTCAGAGAAACAAAGAACAGATCAGAAGCTGCCAGAGGTGGGGAACTGGGAAGAGAAGACAATGGATGAAGGGGGTCAAAGGTACAAACTACCAGTTATAAGATTAGCAAGTTCTAGGGTTGGTGTGTACAGCATATTGACTATAGTTAACAACAAAAGTATGGCATATATGAAAGTTGCTGAGTAGATCATAAAATATTCTCATCAAAACAAAAAGAATGTAAGCAAATGATATGAAGGATACACCTCGGTATGCACTTTTGAATGTTATATAATATATTGTAATTAAAATAAAATAAAACAATTAACTCCCTGCATAGGTTATTATGATCACAGTCAGTGAACCCTGAGATTTAATTCAAAAGACCCTCATAGAATCTCAAGCCTCTTTATATTATGGGGAGCATGGTATGAGGATATATAGATGAAAGAGAATCTCATTTTACCATTAAACTGTATTTTAGGATTGATCAAATATGGAGATTATGAAATTTCTTGGAGCATCAAAAATGCATTTATTGCAAAAATCATACTTTTCATTCCAACTCAGCAATAACTCAAGATTTTCTTGAAAATAACTTAATTCACTAAAAAGTTCAAGTTAATAATTTACCTAGGAGTTACCCTTCAATATCAGAGTAACCCAAGTCTATACCCCGACCAGTAATGCTGAAGAAGCTGAAGTTGAACCATTCTATGAAGACCTACAAGAACTTCTAGAACTAATACACAAAAAAAGATGTCCTTTTCATTATGGGGGACTGGAATGCAAAAGTAGGAAGTTAAGAGCTACCTGGAGTAACAGGAAAATTTGGCATTGGAGTACAACATGAAGCAGGTCAAAGGCTAACAGAGTTTTGCCAAGAGAACACACTGGTCATAGCAAACACCCTCTTCCGACAACACAAGAGAAGACTCTACACATGGACGTCACCAGATGGTCAATACCGAAATCAAATTGATTATATTCTTTGCAGCCAAAAATGGAGAAACTCTATACAGTCAACAAAAACAAGACTGGGAGCTGACTGTGGCTCAGATCATGAACTCCTTATTGCCAAATTCAGACTTAAATTGAAGAAAGTAGGGAAAACCACTAGACAATTCAGGTATGACCTAAATAAAATCCCTTATGATTTTACAGTGGAAGTGAGAAATAGATTCAAGGGATTAGATCTGATAGACAGAGTGCCTGAAGAACTATGAGCAGAGGTTCATGACGTTGTACAGGAGGCAGTGATTAAGATCATCCCCAAGAAAAAGAAAGGCAAAAAGGCAAAATGGTTGTCTGAGGAGGCCTTACATATCTGAGAAAAAAAGAGACGCTAAAGGAAAAGGAGAAAAGGAAAGATATACCCATTTGAATGCAGACTCCCAAAGAATAGCAAGGAGAGTTAAGAAAGCCTTCCTCACTGATCAATGCAAAGAATTAGAGGAAAACAACAGAATGGGAAAGACTAGAGATCTCTTCAAGAAAATTAGAGACACCAACGGAACATTTCATGCAAAGATGAGCACAATAAAGGACAAAAATGGTATGGACCTAACAGAAGCAGAAGATATTAAGAAGAGGTGGCAAGAATACACAGAAGAACTATAGAAAAAAAGATCTTCATGACCCAGGTAACCACAATGGTGTGATCACTCACCTAGAGCCAGACATCCTGGAATGTGAAGTCAAGTGGGCCTTAGGAAGCATCACTATGAACAAAGCTAGTGGAGGTGATAGAATTCAAGTTGAACAATTTCAAATCCTGAAAGATGATGCTTTGAAAGTGTTGCACTCAATATGTCAGCAAATTTGGAAAACTCAGCAGTGGCCACAGGACTGGAAAAGGTCAGTTTTCATTCCAATCCCAAAGAGAGGCAACATTAAAGAATGCTCAAGCTACCGCACAATGACACTCATCTCACACACTAGCAAAGAAATGCTCAAAATTCTCCAAGCCAGTCTTCAACAGTACATGAACCGTGAACTTCCAGATGTTCAAGCTAGATTTAGAAAAGGAAGAGAAACCAGAAAATAAATTACCAACGTCTGTTGGATTATTGAAAAAGCAAGAGAGTTCCAGGAAAACATCTACTTTTGCTTTATTGACTATGCCAAAGCCTTTGACTGTGTGGATCACAACAAACTTGAAAATCCTTAAAGAGATGGGAATACAAGACTACCTGACCTGCCTCCTGAGAAGTCTGTATGCAGGTCAAGAAGCAACAGTTAGAACTGGACATGGAACAACAGACTGGTTTCAAATAGGGAAAGGAGTAGGTCAAGGATGTATATTGTCAACCTGCTTATTTAATATATATGCAGAGTACATCATGTGAAATACCAGGCTGGATGAAGCACAAGCTGGAATCAAGATTGCCAGGAGAAATATCAATAACCTCAGATGTGCAGATGACACCATCCTTATGGCAGAAAGTGAAGAAGAACTAATGAGCCTCTTGATGAAAGTGAAATAGGGGAGTGAAAAAGTTGGCTTAAAACTCAGCATTCAGAAAACTAAGATCATGGCATCCAGTCCCATCAATTCATGGCAAATAGATGGGGAAACAATGGAAACAGTGGCAGACTTTATTTTCTTGTGCTCCAAAATCATTGTGGATGATAACTGTAGCCATGAAATTAAAAGACACTTTCTCTTTAGAAGGAAAGTTATGACCAACCTAGACAGCATATTAAAAAGCAGAGACATTACTTGACCAACAAAGGTACATCTAGTCAAAGCTATGGTTTTCCCAGTAGCTATATATGGATGTGAGAGTTGGACTATAAAGAAAGCTGAGTCCTGAAGAATTGGTGTTTTTGAACTGTGGTGTTGGAGAAGAGTCTTGAGAGTCCCTTGGACTGCACACAGGTCAAATCAGTCCATCCTGGACTGATGCTGAGCTGAAACTCCAATACTTTGGCCAATTGATACAAAGAGCTGACTCATTTGGAAAAGACCCTGAAGCTGGGAAAGATTGAAAGCAGGAGGAGAAGGGGATGACAGAGGATGACATGGTTGGATGGCATCACTGACGCAATGGGCATGAATTTTAGTAGGCTCTGGGAGTTGGTGATGGATAAGAAAGCCTGTTGTGATAAAGTCCATGGGGTTGTAAAGAGTCAGACATGACTTCTCAACTGAACTGAACTTAGGAACTTTTTTTAATTTTTACTTTTTTTACTAAAATAGTCTTCCTAACATGGTAGCATTGGCAGAGATTCTTTTTTTTTTAATTCCCCCACAACCACACTCCTTAGCTATAAATTGTGCTTTTTCTTATATGCCAAATCAAGTTCAGTTCTACACTGAGGTCTCTTTTCCTCTATAGTAATGTTTCTGAATCAAATCTACCTTTACCACTTTATCATTCATCTCTGGCTTTTCTTTGACACTCCCTTGTAGTGATATTGCATTCTAGTCACAGTGAAAGATTTTCCACTTCTCAAATAGTTGCTGCTTCTGGACACTTCCCTGCTTCTACACCTGCGTGGGAAAGTCCTTCTTTCACATCTCTGCCTTGTGACTCCTAGTTAGTCTAGTAAATAGTATTACAGAATTTTCCTCAACAACCATATCTCACACACACACCTATATATACATTATATATAAATGTAGTATCCATTTGTTACCAAAAAGGTTTTCTACAGGGAAAAAAAAGTGTTTTTAATAACTGCTTTCACTTTTAATTCAAATTGAAAAAAAGTAATATAGACGAGTACAACAAGAAATGGAACTAATAAACATATTTTACAAAATTGTGATGCTTACATGGCTTTATTCAGAGAAAACAGCAGCTGGTCAACAACATGATGTAGGACTTTAATTAAATATGAAATAATACAGTAAATACTAGCAGTCTAATCAAACTGTGGTCACCAAGGATACACTGTTGCCTTGTGCAGTAACAGACAATGGCAGCGGGCACCGAGTTTACTTCCTCTGAGTGGACAGCACAGGCTGTCAAGGGGAAGATACGTGCATGAGCTTCGAAATAGGAACAGATTTTAAAATATTTATGTATGACCTCAATCATGTCAAGAAAAACAGTTTGTAAAATTTTAGGTTACTTTTTTCTAAGTAACATGTCAGTATCTCACATAGTGTGAAAGAAAATTATGATTTTTAAAGTTGAGATTAGGAAAAAGAGTATTTTTAAAGACCCAATTATAGTGCAAATTGCTGAGACATCAAGTTTTCTCCCCTATTTTTGGTGAAATTTTCATTGTCAGAGAAGTAAGTTAATGATATACTACTCTTCAGAATATTCAACACCACATACAAGTGATACACCAGAAAGAAAGCTTTACGCAGCTAAATGAATCGAGACCTCACTGACTCCTCTCACCTAAGTCAAATATGAAAACTTACAGTTTTTACCTTTGAGATTCTTATCCACTTAGTTTTCACTGGTTTTCCATGTTAAAAATCTCTTCTTGGTTTCTGAGTTTATTGTCAATCTCAATACATAGAACTATCTGACAGACCTATGAAACACTCATCATCACTATTATCAGCTAGTGATTATGTGCCATAAGTTTCTAATTTTCTTATTTTAGAAAAATAACCTTGACTGGATAGGACACTTGAGCTACAGTTCAAGCTGGATATCATTAAACTTAGTACAGATAACTTTAGTGTAAGGTGCTAAATAATATCTCACCTCTGTGTGTTAAAGTCACTTCACTCAGGTCTGACTCTTTGAGACCCTATGGACTGTGGCCCACCAGGCTCCTGTGTCCATGGGATTCTCCAGAGATGAAAACTAGAGTGGGTTGCCATTTCCTTCTCCAGGGGATCTTCCCGACCCAGGGATCAAACCAGGGTCTCTTACATCTCCTGCACTGACAGGCAGATTCTTTACCACTAGTGCCACCAGGGAAGTTTCTCAGCCCTCTGATTGATATTAAGTAATCATTACTCTTACTATCATTTTCTTATGTTTAAGATTATAAGGATTTTTATTTACCAAAGAAGTTTGAGAAATTCCAATTTAAACGGGAAAATATAGGCATAAAATAATAAAATGCAAAATAGGACATGCCAAAATGTTATAAATGAGAATGGGCAAAAAGTTTTACATCTAATTGTTAGAGTCCCCCAAGCTAATGAGATAATCTGAGTTACAAACAAACATAATAAACATTTAATCTTAAATTGTTTACATATATATATATATATATATATATATATATATATATGTATCAATCATTGAGTAAATAAAAGCATCAGGGATCTATCAAATGGAAAATTAATTTGCTTCATTAAAATCTATTTCTACAGAGTGATCATGGGAAATCTTCCGTGTTCTTCCATACTCAGACTTGATTTTCCCCCTGTTAAGTCTGCAGTCAGTGTGGTGACTTGCAAACAGTTAAAATAACTTTGTCAACTCTGCTTCAATCAAACCACATTTGTTCCTGCTTTCTAGAACTGGTTTCATTCCTCAGATATCTTGGAATGTTATCACTTCAAGTCCTGGTTTTTGAAATACAGCAATTTCTAGTCTTGTAGAAACTCCTTCAGAAGCAAAATTCTAGCTTCCATCATCAATTTAAACATTGTGTCACATCCAATTTCTTTCTATTTGCCTAACACCTTGTAAGTTTCAGAGCCACTTTTCTGTTTCTGTATTTTCCATTGAAGTTGCTCCTGTGTATGGAAATATGATTTTTTCCCTTTAATCCTTAGTAGAATATTATATTTTCATAAAATTATATTGAACATAATTGGGTTTCACTGATTACATTTTAGTGCCTTAGCACGTGCATTCAAATCTCAAACATATTGTGGTTTTTTTCCTGTTCCATGTTTTCTTGATATATTTCTTTCAATTTAAGGATAACAAGAAAATAAAACTTAGTTAAACTAAAGTTATTGTCATAGATTATGAGAAATTAGGAAATCCTTTAAAAATGCCTTGGAGGAATATAAATTCTAATCAGTCAAAAAAAAAATAAGAGTGGGAGAAATAAACATTTCATGTTGGTGAAGAACAATACAAAAGATTATTGAGTAATATGGGAAAGTAATTATATAGGGATGAGGACTGGCCTGTTGAGATCAGGGTCTCTTTTGCCATTCAACTGCAAAAAAACGTATGATCTATATCTAAGTCTTTGATTTAACCTGTCAGGCTGAGTTCTTAAGGCTTATCTTGATATGGCAAATTTGAATTAGATATTCAGTACATGGAAACTATGTTATGGTTCCAACATATGAAACTAAAATATGAGAAGAAATGATCCAAAATGAGTACTTTCACAAGAAAAACAATGAAGATTTTATTTTTTTTTTGTCTATATTCATGAGCGAGATTAGTCTGTAGTTATCCTTTCTTATTAATGTCTTTATCTGATTCTTCATCTGGTTTTGGTATTAGGGTAATGCTGGCTTCTTGGAATGTCCTAGGAAGTGTTTCCTATCTTATTTCCTGGGGCAGTTTGTATAGAATTATTTCTTCCTTAAAAAATTGATAGATTACACCAGTTAAACCATCTGGTAATGATGCTTTCTTATTGGAATGTTATTAATTATTGATGAAATTTCTTTAACAGATATAGGCTTGTTCAGATTAACTGTTTCTCCCTGTGTGAGTTTGGGTATATTGTGTCATTCAAGGAATTAGTCAATTTCATCTATTACTTTTATTACAGTGTATTTTGTTATTTATATGCATATTTATGCATTTATGTTTTTCTTTTTTGCTCAGTGTTGTATGAGGAAGGTTTGAATATTTTGTTATTGTTCATTTTCACATATAAAAGGTCAGTGACCGGCCACTAATAAAACATTGAATGATAGAGTTGATGTTCTGTCCATATTGATAGCATGATTTTTGCCTCATCAAGAAATACACATGAATATTTGCAAAATGATTTTTTACTTTGTGAAACTTGGTGTTGGAGGTAGAACAGTGAAGGAAATAGTATTTTTCTAAAATTTTGCATTAGGCACACAACTTCTTCCAGAAAAGGATTTTTCTGTGTACTTGCTGATATAATTATTTCTGATGCTGCAAATAAATTTAGTATTTACAAATCTATCATTTGCCAAAAGATATTTCTTTCTTACAGATCAGTGTGAACTTATCAATATAGAAAAATGAAATGTATTGATATTAGACTGACAGTGGAACAAAAATGAATGACGATGTATCACAACACATTACAGGAATCTAGCCTTATTTACTATCACTATTCTACTTTTACAGTGCAATATGTGCAGATCATTTTCTCTTTAATGTCATCAAATATAGAAACACGTATTCATTTGCTATCATAGTTTTTAAAATTATGCATAAATACATTAGTTTGAATTAATAGACGTATCATCACCTCCAGATATGAGACAGCTAACTAATGTCAATAACATCACTAAGTAACCAGAACTTATGTGCTATTCTATGTTTCTAAAATGTTTTTTAATACTATACTTTCTTTTTACTCAAAGTCTAAATGATAGACTTTCTAAATAACATTTCCTCTTTTTGACTTCATTTCTGTTGCCAACATCATCACACTCTATGTTACTTACATTCCAATATCAAAGTCAGAATTGAACTTTTATATCTTGATTACTCTCATTTATTAAATTTTTAAATTTTGTATACAATTTTCAAAGGTTACATTCAGTTCAGTTCAGTTCAGTCACTCAGTCATGTCCGACTCTGCGACCCCATGAACTGCAGCACGCCAGGCCTCCCTGTCCATCACTGACTCCCAGAGTCCACCCAAACCCATGTCCATCGAGTCAGTGATGCCATCCAACCATCTCAACCTCTGTCGTCCCCTTCTCCTCCTGCCCTCAATCTTTCCCGGCATTAGGGTCTTTCCCAATGAGTCAGCTCTTTGCATCAGGTGGCCAAAATATTGGAGTTTCAGCTTCAACACCAGTTCTTCCAATGAACACCCAGGACTGATCTCCTTTAGGATGGACTGGTTGGATCTCCTTGCAGTCCAAGGGACTCTCAAGAGTCTTTTCCAACACCACAGTTCAAAAGCATCAATTCTTTGACACTCAGCTTTCTTTAGAGTCTAACTCTCACATCCATATATGATTACTAGAATACCCATAGCTTTGACTAGACGGAACTTTGCTGGTCAAGTAATGTCTCTGCTTTTTAATATGCTGTTTAGGTTGGTCATAACCTTTCTTCCAAGGAGCAAGCATCTTTTAATTTCATGGCTGCAGTCACCATCTGCAGTGATTTTGGAGCCCCAATAAATAAAGTCTGTCACTGTTTCCCCATCTATTTGCCATGAAGTGATGGGACCAGATGCCGTGATCTTAGTTTTCTGAATGTTGAGTTTTAAGCCAACTTTTTCGCTCCCCTCTTTCACTTTCATCAAGAGGCTCATTAGTTCTTCTTCGCTTTCTGCCATAAGGGTGGTATCATCTGCATATCTAAGGTTATTGATATTTCTCCCGGCAATCTTGATTCCATCTTGTGCTTCATCCAGCCTGGCATTTCACATGATGTACTCTGCATATATATTAAATAAGCAGGTTGACAATATACATCCTTGACCTACTTCTTTCCCTATTTGAAACCAGTCTGTTGTTCCATGTCCAGTTCTAACTGTTGCTTCCTGACCTTCATACAGATTTCTCAAGAGGCAGATCAGGTGGTCTGGTAGTCCCATCTCTTTAAGAATTTTCCAGAGTTTATTGTGGTCCACACACCGGTTATGTTCACTAGTTTGTTGTGTTCTTCAGATTCTACATATAAGTTATACCATACAGTATTTGTCTTTCTCTGACTTATTTCATTTAGCATAGTGTCTTCCAAGTTTATCCATGTTGTTGCAAATGACAAAATTTCATTCTTTTTATGACTTATTCCATTGTGTGTGTGCATTGTAATTTAAATATCACATCTTCTTTATGCATTCATCTGTCAGTGTACACTTCCATTGTTTCTATCTCTTTGCAATTGTAAATAATTCTGGTATGAACATTGGAATGCTTGTATATTTTAAATTAGTCTCTTTGTCTTTTTTTCAGATCTGTACAAGGAATGGAATTGCAAGGTCATATGGGAGTTCTATTTTTAGTTTTTTGAAAATTCTCCATACTGTTTTCTGCAGTGGAAAATGTACCAATTTGCATTCCTACCAACAGTGTAAGAGGATTCCCTTTCCTCCACATCCTCTCCAACATGTTATTAATATTTGTCTTATTTTTTACGATGCCCATTCTGACAGGTGTGAGGCTCATTGTGGCTTTAATTTGCATTTTCCTGATGATTAGCAATGTTGATCATATTTTCAAGTGCCTCAAGTCTTTCTATTTTTATAACCAAATTCTTCCCATTTTTGATTCACAGTATGGATGTAATTTACTTATTTTTATATTATACATTCCAGTTTACCGTGCCATTACCCGAATAAAGATCTGTATTTATGTCTGTACTACAATTACTGCTACAAGTTTGATAATCCATAGTCTTTTCCAATTAAATCATCCTTCACACTATTTTGCTAGTGTCCTTAAAACAGCTTTTAGTGCTATTTAACTATTTTGATTAACAATGACTCCAGGAAATGTCAGTTGTCTTAGTTTAGGTGAAAACTAACTTTTTTAGATGATTTCACACTTACTTATTTCAAATCTCCTTTCCACCAATTCCAGTCAGCATTACTCTCTGTTTTCCGAATTACTGAGCAAAAAGACACAGAATGGCTTAGCATGTAGGTATTTGTACGTTGAACACTCCGAATTTGCCAAAAATCTATTCCTGGACAGTTTTTTATTGTAAACAACTTTTTGTCTTGAAAATTGTCTATTAGTTGAATTTTGAAAAATGTATTTGTATTAAATACCAAATAGCTGCAAACATTTTAACATATGTGACAGAAAGACCAGCAAAAATATTTCACATGTACCCACCATAGAGTGTTAATAAAATGGATTGCCATTGTTATCTCTGAACCTCCCTCCTCAGCCTAACTCCTTAATTTGCCACCCTTGAAAGTAACATAATGAATACTGTGTTAATCATATTCTGCTCTTCTTTATAGATTCAAGTCTTATGCATGTATTTCTGGTATTTACATTGTTTCAAATGCAGGTTCTAGAACTTATAAAAATGAAAATGTACTCAGAGTACTCTTTAACTATCATTTGCTTTTTTGTTCAATATTTTTTTTTCTTATTCATCCTGACTGATGCCTATATTTCACTAATTTTATCTCAAATTGACTTCAATAGTTTTGCAAAACATTTAGATAGCATCGCTCAATAAAAACAGAATTTTCTCATTCAAATGATCCTCAGAGGCTGTCTAATCAAGCACCTTCATTTCACAGACGAGCAGCTAGAGATCCAAAAGCATGAACTAACTTGCCCACATCCAAAGTTATTGCTCAAACCCACTTTTCCTAGCTTTCATATTACTGTTTTTTTCTCTGTACCACTGGTCATTTGATTGAAAGCCTCAGAAAGCTGCTTTGAAAGTCAGGGCAATAAATCTAGCTCATCTCTACACATTTGAAGGTCAACTTTTAATTTATTGCCAAATGCATGAGCTCAATTTTTCCCAGTGTAATATATAGATTAGTATGGATCTGCTATCCTAGGATATCTGAACAGTTAGATTGGATTAAAACCTTGAGCAGATTTGAGATTATTCTAAAAATATAACATTGACTCCATACATTTTTGTGCTAAAAATTTCTTGGCATAAAATACATTTCATTCTAGCAACAGTTAATGTAGAAAGAGATACTGAAAAATTGTGGGCTAGTAAAAGTTTTATAGATAATTGAACTTTTAAAAATTGATCCATAACATTGACTTGAAGCTACAGAACTACTTGAGAAGATTTATGTGACATTTTTTAAATTCTTCCTGATCACATTTAAATTTTTTTAGCACATGAGATTGCACTGTTCTCCCCTGTTTCAGGAAGCCTTCTCATTCCAAACACTTCTAGAGATTTATTAATCTGATGCCTCGTTTTCAGACATAATGAAAATTAAACACACACTCACACAAACACATACACACATACACACACACACTGCAAAGCTCAGGCTACTGTTATTGATCTTAGGCTTTTGGGGATAACAATCGAAGCTCAGAAGTGTTATTGCAGACAATTCTCCCCATGACAGCAAACCAAAATTCAGACCAGAGTTTTCATCAGTAAGGAATGCTGACCTGGGAAGTATATGGAGGGAGACATAGAACATTTAAAATATCAAGGGTCCACTTACCCTTTATTCTAGCAGTGGCTGAACTAATAAAAGCCAAGGGTTATTGAAAATATATCTTTCCATCACTAGTATTTTTCTGTTGCAGTTATCACCACTGGGCCTATGGGCTTTGACAAAGGAGCTTTTTAACATGAAAGCAGCAAGAAGCAAGCCCCAGAGCTGAGCTGCTTGGAGGCCCAAATGGTGCTTTTTAAAAATAAGCTTGGAGAGCATTAAATATCTCTGGGCAGGCACCTCCCTCCCCTCAGGATCAGAGCTACCACTTTTAGAATTTTTCCTCTTAAGGTCTGTAGAAAATAGAACCAAGTAAGATGGCTCAGCAAACAGCCATTATGTACCCCTCAGATCACCAGTTCCTAGTGGGGACAGCTCCCAGAGGAAATGAGGGGGAGAAGTAAATAGACTCAGAAGAGGAAACGAATACTATAATAATCAGTAAAGTTGCACTAGTTAATGAAAAATGGGGATTAAATTTGCCATTTAAAATCTCACTATTTTCAATGTATTTCTCAAACATTTTATTTGCAACTATGAATGAAGAACAATCAAGTTATCAATACTTTCATTTGTTTTTACATTTCCTCATGACATAGACTGCAAATCAGTGGGGTCAAAATAGTACAAAGAACAACAGGTGTGGCCAATAGGTAATCAAAGTCAGGAAAATACCTTGTGTTTTGAATGAGGTTGTGGCATTCTCACACAGTGATGGCGTCTGCATTTTCATTTTTAATTAATAGATCAAAGTTTCATGAGAAAGGTTCTCATGCTTTGCACTTATCTTGTGAGCAGGTAATTGATTCATGGACCACTTCAGCCCTCATAGAATGCTAAAAGTCATAATAATTTATTTTCTATTTTATCATCTTTAGCTATTCAATATTGTTCTGAACGATTTTTATTAAATGCTTATGAACTGCCAGGACTGGATTCAGAGGTCCTGAAATCTGGAACTCACAGAAAAGGAACAATAATTCTATGCAACATTTAGGAGGGCAGGTTTATTTATCACATAAATCTTTGGCTCTAAATAGAATCAACTTTAGTTTTTCATGAAATTACCTTTTCTAAAAATAAGTACTATCTATTCCATAATCTATTAAAAACCCCACATGTTAATGAGTATAAGCAGTCTGTAGTGCTGAATTAAAGCATCTCAACAGGAGGGACATATGGAATTCCCTTTCTGAGAGAACCCATTGGTTAGTTGCTAGACAGGAATTTCTATTATTGCCTCCCTATGCATTATAGCCACATCAACCTCCCACTGTTATCAATGCAGAATTAGAGATAAAGATGTTTAGAAGTAGAGATAAAGATGCTTCTAATTTCAGAGACAAATCTTTCATTGTTTAAATAACACCACAGGCTGCTATGAAGCATTTAACAAAACAGAATTATTACATAAAATCAAAGAGTAACAAATATCTAACGTACAAACAATTTCATCCACATGTTTCTGTGAAAGAGTAGCATATGGAAAAGCCTTGAGCTCTCATTTCCATGCATTATGTATCATATATACTTAGATGGGGACTCTCAAGTGGCGCTAGTGGTAAAGAACCTGCCTGCCAGTGCAAGAGATATAACAGACATGGGGTTGATTCCTGGATTGGAAAGATCCCCTGGAGGAGGAATTGGCATCCACTCCAGTATTCTTCCCAGGAGAATCCCGTGGACAGAGGAGCCTGGCAGGTTGCAGTCCATGGAGTCACAAAGAGCTGGAAACAACTGAGCGTCTTAGCACACACACATACACATACTTAGTATATATATTTGAAGGCAGACTTAATATGTATTGATTATATATTACTTGCTAGGCCTTGTGTGAATATATACATTAACTCATTTAATCCTAGCAATTACTCAGCAAAGCTGATATTACCATCTTTATTTGTGGATGAAGGTAATTAAAAACTGGAAAATACGTGTAACTTGCCCAAGTTCACAAAGATAGTAAGGCTGGAAGCAGTTTTGAAGCCTAGGACTGTCCCAGTAAAAAGCCTCATGATCGTTCCTTCATGTCATGCTGCTAGGGGAAGCACAGTGACTGAAACCGCCCACCCTGGCCAGGCACCATAGTAACCATTTGCATGAGCAGTTTTATGACAGGAGGTCCTGGTAAGGCACACAGAACTAATACGCCACCACCAACTGGAAGAGTTCAGGAAAGGTCAAAAGGAGACACCACATGTCCAACCACCTTCCAGAATCCTGCTTGCTGGCATCCAGCTAGGCTGAACCAGACGTGCACCACCAGGAAGGACTCTGAGTTTGAAAATCGGCTAAAGACAACCCAGAAACCAACGCCATCACCATAAAACCCAAGACTGCGAGCCACGCGGCAGAGCTGTCCTCCTGGGTTCCCTTCCCCACTGCTCTCCGCCCGGGTGCCCTTTCCCAATAAAGTCTCTTGCTTTGTCAGCACATGTGTCTCCTCGGACAATTCACTTCTGAGTGTTAGACAAGAGCCCAGTTTTGGGCCCTGGAAGGGGTTCCCCTTCCTTCAACAGTGCCAGTGATACTATTTCTTAATCTCAGATTAACACAGGATGTGATATAATGGTTAAATCTAATTATTCCTAGTTTTTATACATATGAACTCTGTTTGGATAAAATAAATACATATTTGATATGCAAGAAACAGTGACAGTTTATCTCTGAATATTTTCAGTGTTTTTCAATAAATATTTTCTACAGGCCATTGTCAGATTTTAAATGACTTATATTTTATTCCAATTATCATATCTTTAAGTGTTAATTATTTGCTTTAGTAATTTTCAAATGAAACTTTAGAATATATGAGAAACAAAAAATTGTGACATGGAACTATTTATCAGTATGTGAGTAGTTTTAGTAAATATATTTCATATGGTAATGCATTTTTCTTACACACAGTTATTATTATTAGCTGCACGTTCATTTGTACAAGTGAGGACACAAAAATTCATTTCTGAGCAATAGATAAATTCCACTATGATTATTAACTTTATAAATTAGTAGTTTAACAAATCAAATATTATTCATTTAAAATGTATAGTTAAAGTATTTCCTGGATTTCGTTTACAAGCTTAACTAATGTATTTAAATATTCATTTATATTAAAGACTTCCAAACTTATTATTTCCAAAAAGTTTTCCCTACACAGACAAGGTGAGTATAACTTCTAGAGAAGGTGTTTTATGTAGACCTCAAGAAGAAATGATATTTTAGGGAAAACTTCAAGGCAAGCACACTAACTTCAAGGGATTCAAGCTGAAGTTGGATCAGGCTTAGATTGAAAAAAATTATTGTGAATATTAATGAAAAATAATCTTAATAGATTCTGGGTTGCTATGTGAATTCTTTGTGTATGTCTGTAATGTAAAGCTGTTAATTCTGGATCCTCAGTAGAACTAAAAAAAAAAAAAATCCATATGTTTATATGTAGGAACTATGATTTGATACATTTTCATTTTATTTACATTGCTCCCTCTGGGCCATGAAGTGGAGAAGCTTGTAGAAAACATAGAGAATTCACAGAACTCACTTTAAAGATTTGAGAACAACATTCTTATTGAGATGTTCAAGGAATTGCAAATCATTTGTAATACTTATGTGTGTTTGTCTGTGCGTGTGTGCGCGTGTGTGCGCTCAGTCCTGTCTGACTCTTTGTGACCCCATGGAATTTTCCATGCAAGAATACTGGAGCGAGTTGCCATTTCCTACTCCAGAGGATCTTTCTGACCTAGGGATTGAACCCATGTCTCTTATGTCTCCTGCATTGGCAGGCAGATTCTTTACCACTGTACCACCTGGGAAGCCCTGCAGACAATATATATGTGTAGACCATTCATATACAGACAGTAATTCATGCATCTATACATTATTATTTGTTATTTATTTATTTATTTATTCAGTGGGTTTTGTCATACATTGACATGAATCAGCAATAGATATACACGTATTCCCCATCCCGATCCCCGCTCCCACCTCCCTTTCCACCCGATTCCTCTGGGTCTTCCAGTGCACCAGGCCTGAGCACTTGTCTCATGCATCCCACCTGGGCTGGTGACCTGTTTCACCATAGATAATATACATGCTGTTCTTTCGAAACATCCCAACCTCACCTTCTCCCACAGAGTCCAAAAGTCTGTTGTGTACTTTTATGTCTCTTTTTCTGTTTTGCATATAGGGTTGTCATTACCATCTTTCTAAATTCCATATATATGTGTTAGTATGCTGTAATGGTCTTTATCTTTCTGGCTTACTTCACTCTGTATAAGGGGCTCCAGTTTCATCCATCTCACTAGAACTGGTTCAAATGAATTCTTTTTAGCTGCTGAGTAATATTCCATGGTGTCTATGTACCACAGTTTTCTTATTCATTCATCTGCTGATGGGCATCTAGGTTGCTTCCATGTCCTGGCTATTATAAACAGTGCTGCGATGAACATTGGGGTGCACATGTCTCTTTCAGATCTGGTTTCCTCGGTGTGTATGCCCAGAAGTGGGATTGCTGGGTCATATGGCAGTTCTATTTCCAGTTTTTTAAGAAATCTCCACACTGTTCTCCATAGCGGCTGTACTAGTTTGCATTCCCACCAACAGTGTAAGAGGGTTCCCTTTTCTCCACACCCTCTCCAGCATTTATTGCTTGTAGACTTTTGGATAGCAGCCATCCTGACTGGCGTGTAATGGTACCTCATTGTGGTTTTGATTTGCATTTCTCTGATAATGAGTGATGTTGAGCATCTTTTCATGTGTTTGTTAGCCATCTGTACGTCTTCTTTGGAGAAATGTCTGTTTAGTTCTTTGGCCCATTTTTTGATTGGGTCATTTATTTTTCTGGAATTGAGCTTCAAGAGTTGCTTGTATATTTTTGAGATTAATCCTTTGTCTGTTTCTTCATTTACTATTATTTTCTCCCAATCTGAGGGCTGTTTTTCACCTTACTTATAGTTTCCTTTGTTGTGCAAAAGCTTTTAAGTTTCATTAGGTCCCATTTGTTTAGTTTTGCTTTTATTTCCAATATTCTGGGAGGTGGGTCATAGAGGATCTTGCTGTGGTTTATGTCGGAGAGTGTTTTGCCTATGTTCTCCTCTAGGAGTTTTATGGTTTCTGATCTTACATTTAGATCTTTAATCCATTTTGAGTTTATTTTTGTGTATGGTGTTAGAAAGTGTTCTAGTTTCATTCTTTTACAAGTGGTTGACCAGCTTTCCCAGCACCACTTGTTAAAAAGGTTGTCTTTTTTCCATCGTATATCCTTGCCTCCTTTGTCAAAGATAAGGTGTCCATAAGTTCATGGATTTATCTCTGGGCTTTCTATTCTGTTCCATTGATCTATATTTCTGTCTTTGTGCCAGTACCATACTGTCTTGATGACTGTGGCTTTGTAGTAGAGTCTGAAGTCAGGCAGGTTGATTCCTCCAGTTCCATTCTTCTTTCTCAAGATTACTTTGGCTATTCGAGGTTTTTTGTATTTCCATACAAATTGTGAAATTATTTGTTCTAGTTCTGTGAAAAATACTGTTGGGAGCTTGATAGGAACTGCATTGAATCTATAGATTGCTTTGGGTAGAATAGCCATTTTGACAATATTGATTCTTCCAATCCATGAGCATGGTATGTTTCTCCATCTGTTTGTGTCCTCTTTGATTTCTTTCATCAGTGTTTTATAGTTTTCTATGTATAGGTCTTTTGTTTCTTTAGGTAGATATATTCCTAAGTATTTTATTCTTTTTGTTACAATGGTGAATGGTATTGTTTCCTTAATTTCTCTTTCTGTTTTTTCATTGTTAGTATATAGGAATGCAAGGGATTTTTGTGTGTTAATTTTATATCCTACAACTTTACAATATTCATTGATTAACTCTAGTAATTTTCTGGAAGAGTCTTTAGGGTTTTCTATGTAGAGGATCATGTCATCTGCAAACAGCGAGAGTTTCACTTCTTCTTTTCCTATCTGGATTCCTTTTACTTCTTTTTCTGCTCTGATTGCTGTGGCCAAAACTTCCAACACTATGTTGAATAGTAGTGGTGAGAGTGGGCACCCTTGTCTTATTCCTGATTTCAGGGGAAATGCTTTCATTTTTTCACCATTGAGGGTGATACTTGCAGTGGGTTTGTCATATATAGCTTTTATTATGTTGAGGTATGTTCCTTCTATGCCTGCTTTCTGGAGAGTTTTAGTCATGAATGGGTGTTGAATTTTGTCAAAGGCTTTCTCTGCATCTATTGAGATAATAATATGGTTTTTATCTTTCAATTTGTTAATGTGGTGTATTACATTGATTGATTTGCGGATGTTAAAGAATCCTTGCATTCCTGGGATAAAGCCCACTTGGTCGTGGTGTATGATTTTTTTAATATGTTTTTGGATTCTGTTTGCTAGAATTTTGTTAAGGATTTTTGCATCTATGTTCATCAGTGATATTGGCCTGTAGTTTTCTTTTTTTGTGGCATCTTTGTCTGGTTTTGGAATTAGGGTGATGGTGGCCTCATAGAATGAGTTTGGAAGTTTGCCTTCCTCTGCAATTTTCTGGAAGAGTTTGAGTAAGATAGGTGTTAGCTCTTCTCTAAATTTTTCGTAGAATTCAGCTGTGAAGCCATCTGGTCCTGGGCTTTTGTTTGCTGGAAGATTTTTGATGACAGTTTTGATTTCCTTGCTTGTGATGGGTCTGTTAAGATCTTCTATTTCTTCCTGGTTCAGTTTTGGAAGGTTATACTTTTCTAAGAATTTGTCCATTTCATCCAAGTTGTCCATTTTATTGGCATAGAGCTGCTGGTAGTAGTCTCTTATGATTCTTTGTATTTCAGTGTTGTCTGTTGTGATCTCTCCATTTTCATTTCTAATTTTGTTAATTTGGTTCTTCTCTCTTTGTTTCTTAATGAGTCTTGCTAATGGTTTGTCAATTTTGTTTATTTTTTCAAAAAACCAGCTTTTAGCTTTGTTGATTTTTGCTATGGTCTCTTTAGTTTCTTTTGCATTTATTTCTGCCCTGATTTTTAATATTTCTTTCCTTCTGCTAACCCTGGGGTTCTTCATTTCTTCCTTCTCTAATTGCTTTAGGTGTAGAGTTAGGTTATTTATTTGGTTTTTTTCTTGTTTCTTGATGTAAGCCTGTAATGCTATCTATGAACCTTCCCCTTAGCACTGCTTTTACAGTATCCCATAGGTTTTGGGTTGTTGTGTTTTCATTTTCATTCATTTCTATGCATATTTTTATTTCCTTTTTATTTCTTCTATGATTTGTTGGTTATTCAGAAGCGTGTTATTTCACCTCCATATGTTTGAATTTTTAACAATTTTTTTCCTGTAATTGAGATCTAATCTTACTGCACTGTGGTCAGAAAAGATGGCTGGAATGATTTCAATTTTTTTGAATTTTCCAAGGCCAGATTTATGGCCCAGGATGTGATCTATTCTGGAGAAGGTTCCATGTGCACTTGAGAAAAAGGTGAAGTTGATTGTTTTGGGGTGAAATGTCCTATAGATATCAATTAGGTCTAGCTGGTCCATTGTGTCATTCAAGGTTTGTGTTTCCTTGTTAATTTTCTGTTTAGTTGATCTATCCATAGTTGTGAGTGGGGTATTAAAGTCTCCCACTATTATTGTGTTACTATTAATTTCCTCTTTCATACTCGTTAACGTTTGCCGTACATATTGCGCTGCTCCTATGTTGGGTGCATATATATATTTATAATTGTTATATCTTCTTCTAGCATTAATCCTTTGATCATTACGTAGTGTCCTTCTTTGTCTCTTTTCACATCCTTGATTTGAAAGTCTATTTTATCTGATATGAGTATTGCGACTCCTGCTTTCTTTTGGTCTCCGTTTGCGTGAAATATTTTTTTCCAGCCCTTCACTTTTAGTCTGTATGTGTCTCTTGCTTTGAGGTGGGTCTCTTGTAGACAGCATATATAGGGGTCTTGTTTTTCTATCCATTCAGCCAATCTTTGTCTTTTGGTTGGGGCACTCAACCCATTTACATTTAAGGTAATTATTGATAGGTGTGGTCCCGTTGCCATTTACTTTGTTGTTTTGGGTTCACGTTTATACAACCTTTCTGCATTTCCCATCTAGAGAAGATCCTTTAGCATTTGTTGAAGAGCTGGTTTGGTGGTGCTGAATTCTCTCAGCTTTTGCTTGTCTGTAAAGCTTTTGAATTCTCCTTCATATCTGAATGAGATCCTTGCTGGGTACAGTAATCTAGGTTGTAGGTTATTCTCTTTCATTACTTTCAATATGTCCTGCCATTCCCTTCTGGCCTGGAGTGTTTCTATTGACAGATCAGCTGTTATCCTTATGGGAATCCCTTTGTGTGTTATTTGTTGTTTCTCCTTTGCTGCTTTTAATATTTGTTGTGTTTGATCTTTGTTAATTTGATTAATATGTGTCTTGGGGTGTTTCGCCTTGGGTTTACCCTGTTTGGGACTCTCTGGGTTTCTTGGACTTGGGTGGCTATTTCCTTCCCCATTTTAGGGAAGTTTTCAGCTATTATCTCCTCGAGTATTTTCTCATGGCCTTTCTTTTTGTCTTCTTCTTCTGGGACTCCTATGATTCGAATGTTGGGGTGTTTCACATTGTCCCAGAGGTCCCTGAGGTTGTCCTCATTTCTTTTGATCCTTTTTTCTTTTTTCCTCTCTGCTTCATTTATTTCCACCATTTTATCTTCTACCTCACTTATCCTATCTTCTGTCTCCATTATTCTACTCTTGGTTTCCTCCAGAGTGTTTTTGATCTCATTCATTGCATTATTCATTTTTAATTGACTCTTTTTTATTTCTTCTAGGTCTTTATTAAACATTTCTTGCATCTTTTCAATCTTTCTCTCCGGGCTATTTATCTGTAACTCCATTTTGTTTTCAAGATTTTGGATCATTTTTATTATCATTATTCTAAATTCTTTTTCAGGTAGATTCCCTATCTCCTCCTCTTTTGTTTGACTTGGTGGGCATTTTTCATATTCCTTTACCTGTTGGGTATTTCTCTGCCTTTTCATCTTGTTTAGATTGCTGCGTCTGGACTGGGCTTTCTGTATTCTGGAGGTCTGTGGTTCCTTTTTATTGTGGAGGTTTTACCCAGTGGGTGGGGTTAGACGATT
Source organism: Dama dama (assembly GCF_033118175.1). Classification (NCBI taxonomy): domain Eukaryota; kingdom Metazoa; phylum Chordata; class Mammalia; order Artiodactyla; family Cervidae; genus Dama; species Dama dama. The sequence goes on along the minus strand of NC_083708.1, from coordinate 34,284,450 downwards.
GGCTTGTCAAGGTTTCCTGGTTAGGAAAGTTTGCGTCGGTGTTCTGGTGCGTGGAACTTGATTTCTTCTCTCTGGAGAGCAATGGAGTGCTCAGTAATGAGTTTTGAGATGGGTCTATGTGTTAGGTGTCACCTTGGGCAGCCTGTATGTTGACGTTTAGGGCTATGTTCCTGCGTTGCTGGAGAATTTGCTTGGTATGTCTTGCTCTAAAACTTATTGGCTCTTGGGTGGTGGTTGGTTTCAGTGTAGGTATGGAGGCTTTTGGACGGTCACTTATTACTTAAAGTTCCATGTAGTCAGGAGTTTTCTGGTGTTCTCAGGTTTTGGGCTTAAGTCTCCTGCCTCTGGATTTTAGTTTTATTCTTCCTGTAGTCTCAGGACTTCTCCAACTATATAGCACTGATAATAAAACTTCTAGGTTAATGGCGAAAAGATTCTCCCCCATTAGGGACACCCAGAGAGGTTCACAGAGTTACATGATGAAGAGGAGAGGGAGGAGGGAGATAGTGTTGAGCAGGAGGAGAAAAAGGGGGACTCAAGAGGAGAGAGACAGATCTACGCAGTTGTCTGTTCCCAGAGTGTTCTCCGTAGCCCAGACACCCACCAAGATTCACAGAATTGGATTGGGAAGAGAAGGGGAAAGGAGGAAATAGAGGTGTTCTGAGGTAGAAAACAGAGAGTCAAGATTGGGAGAGAGTAATCAACACACTCCTGAGTAAAAATGGAAACTGAATATTGGATTCTTAAATGTTCACAATTTATATCATATATAGAAAAACAAAAATTAAAAATGTAGAGTAGAGATTAGACTCTTAAAAATACTATATTAAAAACAAAAACCAAAACACACCCAAAAAAAAATTTAAAAATATATATGAAGTTCAGTTTAAAAAATAGGGCTTCTCTTTTTTTTTTTTTTTTTGGTAAGGTTATAGTGTATTGAAAATGAAAATTAAGGAGTAGTAGAGGAGTACTAGAGGACTTTAAAAGAAATAAGAGAAAAAGAAAAATAGAAGATAGAAGAGCAAAAGGAGAAAAAAAGAAAGGAAAAAAAAAAGAATTTTCCCTAATTAAAAAAATCATAAAAATCTATGAAAATGAAAGTTAAGGAGTAATGGGGGAGTAATAGGGAATTTTAAAGGAAAATAAAAGAGAAAAAAGAAAAAAGAAAAAAAAATTTTTTTTTTCTTATTTAAAAAAAAAAAAAAGTAAAAATATATCTAGGAATTTCTCTGGAGCTGTTGCAGCCAGTGTCGGTTCGGCTCAGTTTCAGATATCTCCTCGTTCCAGCTTACACTTCTCGATATCTACAGGCCTCTTCCGGTGTAATCGGTGTTTTCTACAGGGATTTTAATCTGTTGCACCGCTCTCCCCTGAAGCCGTTCCCTTTGTTTATTTGGCTTCTGTTTGCCGGTCTCTTCAGAGCCTCATTTCCTCCCTGACACAGGCGGGCGGAGGTGGACTCTTATTCAGGTAGCTAGTTCCGTCGCGCTGCTGGGCGGGGCTGGCGCTGCGGGGAGAGGCTGGCGCTGCTTTCTCCGTCTGCGCTGCTCAGGCTCCCGGCTGCTCTATATGAAGCGCGCCCCGCGCTGCGCGCAGCTCCAGCCCTCGGGTGTTCCACAAAAGCGCGGAACAAAAGGCTGCGTCCACTCTTGTGCCTTCCCCGTCAGAGCGGTCCAGGCAGCCAGGGGCTTGACAGGCGCACTCTCCCCGGGTGCGGCGCGCCCACTACCTTCCGCGGTCCCAATCTCGGTTTCCGCCGGCGCCAGTCGGGTGCGTGCGCCTTCTGCCCTCCGCGTCCCCAGCCCGTCCCCGCCCGCGCCGGTCGGGTGCCTGCGCCCTGTGTCTCGCCGCGACCTGCTCCCGCCTCCGGCGGGTCTGGGCCCGTCCACAGTCTGCGAGCTCTTCTCTGGACTTTCTCGGTCCCTTTGTTTTGCAAACGGCCGGCAGCGTGCTCAGGCCGGTCAATTTTCTCTCTCTTCCCTGCTCTCCCACAGTTCAAGTTGGCAACTCACAAAGCTCCCTCCGATTGTCCTCAGGGCACTCAGGCCCGGACCCTGCCCCAAACAATGCCGCCCGCTCCTCTCCGTGCCGCCCCCACTTGCTGGTGGCGGATGCGGGTATCTGGGGCACTTTTCTGCTGAGAGTTGCTTTTAGGCACGTAATCTGTGGGTTTTATTTATTGTTTCCCTCCCAGGCAGGTTGCCCTCCTAGATTCAAACACTTCCCCCAGGCCCGCCAGTGCGAGGGTTTCCCGGTGTCTGGAAACGTCCTCTAAAGACTCCCTTCCCGGGACGGATCTCCGTCCTTAGCTCTTTTGTCTCACTTTTTATCTTTTATATTTTGTCCTACCTCCTTTCGAAGACAATGGGCTGCTTTTCTGGGCGCCTGATGACCTCAGCTAGCGATCAGAAGTTGTTTTGTGAAGTTTGCTCTGCGTTCAGATATTCTTTTGATGAATTTGTAGGAGAGAAAGTTGTCTCCCCGTCCTACTCCTCCGCCATCTTGGCTCCTCCCCCCATGCATCTATACATTATTGAATGTTTAAATTCCATTTGCCAAGTAATTTATTGGCCATATACAAGAGAGAATCACATTACAGTTGGCTATGTCTATAGTTAACGTAAATTCCCACCTATTATTTTTGGACTCAAACTACATCACTATCAATTCTCTGATGAAAAACTAATTGCAGTGTCCTGGATCACTCTATGGATATGCCAGAGGAATGGCCTAAGAGTTCCATGAACCATTTATTCCTCCAGATTCACTAGCTCTATATTAAGTTAAAACGACACACTGACCTATGAAAACCCCAGACAAAAGCTTTCCTAGAAATATTACCTAAGAATCTACCCTTGGCATAGGTATCTTTGTATATTGAAAGAGTAATGAAATAACTTTACAATTTTACAATCACAAACCAATTCCAACTCTTCAGTAATGCAAATACTAGTTCACGAACTTGAGTTGCTGAACATCTTCCTTTGTTAGTAAAGAGTCAGAAAATATGAAGTGAAGGGGTAAAAATAGAAGTACAACACTTGGACCATGCTTTCCCTCATTCATATAAATTTAGGTAATAGCTATTTCAATGCAGGTGTCAAGGCAAGCCCCAAATTAAATTTACAGCCATCTAATCCCTGGTGGCTCCGAGGTTAAAGCGTCTGTCTGCAGTGCAGGAGACCTGGGTTTGATCCCTGAGTCAGGATGATCCCCTGGAGAAGGAAATGGCAACCCACTCCAGTATTCTTGCCTGGAGAATCCCATGGAGGGAGGAGCCTGGTAGGCTAAAGTCCATGGGGTTGCAAAGAGTCAGACACGACTGAGCAGCTTCACTCACTCACTCACTCACTCAACTCAGATAAGAGATCAACTAAGGGGATTCAATGAAATTCTATTTATTTTATACTGCACTCTGTTGATGAATGCCTGCTCTCAGGGACTAAACTCCAGGGCTCACAACACCTAACATGTTGGTTAACAGTGCCAAAATACTGGAAATTCAAGCAAAATAATATTTTGACTGTAAACTATGGACACCATAGTACCTCTTTGAGTAACTCTGTTACACTTGTTTTTCCTTTCAAATCTATTCCTGTGGATAAACTAGAAACGGTAGTGTGAAGGGGAAAGAACCATGGAAGTGAGGCCCTGTCCTTGGCTTTTCATTGTTCAACTGGGAAAAAACAGCTACCAGAGAGGTCTGCAACCTTACTCTGCCATATCGCTCTGAATGTCAGCCATAGATCACCTGTGACAAGTATTTAATTCTTTGTCTCACCAGGGACAATGTGCAACCTTCTGCTGGAAGTGGGGTGTTTCATTTCATTTTAAAGCTGCCAACAATAGTTGTCTTTTTGGCCTTGCAGTAAGCTTTCTTTCGATTTAGTATTCCCAACTTCTTCCACTAAAAGCTGTAAAAATAATTCCCTTTCTACACATTTCCATGCTAAACCCTTTCAAAATCTCTAACATACACTTTTCTTCCCTCCATTATAGTGCCATTTCTCGTTTTCCTGCAGAAGGCCACATAGAGCATTTTTGCCTTTGTTTTTGCCAGCTGAACGGAATAAAATATAAGGATGCAATGATTAAAGGGGCAGATCAAATGTGCTTTAGTTATTGGACTTCTGCTCAGAAGGAAATATAGATTAGAGCAAATGTAGATAAGCAAAATTTTTATATGTGATATACTGAAACAAAAATTATACCCTAGTAATAGCTGATATGTACAGTAGTTAGAGGATTCTTTCTACCACTAAAAAGAGAATATTTGCAGACTCAAATATTGCCTCATGCTATTTTCCAGATCATTGACAACTCTATGCCTCTGAACCTGGGCCATGACATAGTCACACAGCAGTAAGGATTAAACCTCCAGTCCCTCTGAATGGTATCTATCGTGACTGAATTTGAAACACATCATAATTTTATTAAAAATTAAAAATATCTAAAGTATTCTCAGTTCTATTTCATTTTTTCTTGAATTAAAAGTGAAGTATACAGTATATAATCTCTTTTTTTTTTCTGTGTTTTTTTATTTTTATTTTTTTTAATGTTTCCTATTTTATTTTATTTTATTTTTTTCATTTATTTCCATTAGTTGGAGGCTAATTACTTTACAATAGTGTAGTGGGTTTTGTCATACATTGACATGAATCACCCATGGAGTTACATGTATTCCCCATCCCGATCCCCCCTCCTACCTCCCTCTAAGTATACGGTATATAATCTCTTACTCAAATGGATTACAAGCATTATTTTTTAAAGTATGAATATACAATATTCAATATCTACATATTTTATGTTATGAATTTTGCTTATTGAGACTTAAAAAAAAATGTGTTATTCCATTTCTCTCCTAAACAGGGCCTTACTGTTGCAGACTCAGTGAATAGTGAAAAAGCTAAAAAAATGTTATTTTTAAATAGAAAATAAGGTACATATGTAGGAACTAGATAAATTAAAAAATAATTTGATCTTAAAAATTGTAAAATCTGTGTGGATAATAAAAAGTGGACTAGAGAAAGATTTTTTTAATGCTATGAATGTAAGTAAACTATCTACAAAGGAAAAAATAACAACGCATGTAAAACAATAAATAGTTTTCATGTGATTGCAGCAATTCAAATTTAGATATTTTCCAAAATGGATGAGGTCAAATTTATTCAAATTTGTTTAAACATTTAAGTTACTGCCATCAGTTTAAGGAAGCTTTACCTCAGATATAAACTCATTTGTATATGAATGTATATACATGATGCAATGTGATATTTAAAATTATTATAAATTTTAGAAAACACATTTAGAAAATAGATATGGAAAACAGTGGGGTTTTTACTTTAATTTTTATACTTACAGGTTTAGGAGTATTGTTTGTATAAATTTAAGTGCACTTTATTTTTCCATGTATTCTGTTTATTCCTCACATACTGAATTGCCTATGGGCATATGGAAAGCTTCAGTAAACTGCATATAATGAGTTAGCTTGAAATCTGCCATAATTCCAGGGACAGTCATTTTTGAATTTGCTTTCTGTTAAAAATTCTGCAAGAAGTGTGACGAGACATTATTTCCTATCTGTTAGGCTCTGACTGCATCCCTGACCCAACCATGCCAGTAAGATATATGCCGGAAAACATTATGGCATTTGTAATAATGTTTTCAAGTGGAACATAGCCCTACGGGACATATTTTATGTGTGCTGTAGATACTGGGAAGAAAAGCATTAAGGGGGCATGTTACTCAAAGTGAAGCTGTCGCCAGGTAATAGAGTACTACAGTACCTGGGTGAAATGATACAGATAGACTTATTTCATTTTCCAGTGGAACATTTTAAACTGGCTTGCTCTTAAGTGAAGGTAAATTGTCTAAGCAGGGAAAAAAAGCAGCAAGGCTGATAAAATCATAAATAGCTTTTCCATTATTGCTGAAACTCTAATTTTCTTGCTTATTGCTTGAGTTGATAAAACAAATAAAAGAAGGAATCTCGGAGAGAGATTTCTTTAATATGCAAAATGAATTTCAATGTACTCTCCTGCTGGTATTTTTATGGAAAGCCTGACTACATGGTACACATGGAATGTAGAAATCTGCATTTAGATAGAAATATTATAAAATGCATGGCATGGTAAAAGTCAGTCTTTTAATGGAGATGGCAAAATGTTGCATTATCCGGTTGAGTGGAAAGACAGCATGCATATAGGTTTTCATGTCTTCAGTAACCAAGTGCCCGGTTTGCACAAGAGAGTACTACATTATTTTGAATTTCTGACAAATATTGATGAGGAAAAAAAAATATACCAGATGGGTAGGCCCTTCTCCAACTGAGAATTCCTGTGCTATCTATAAAATATGCTTGCAATGTAAGAATTTTCTTAACTTTTCTTCAAATATTTCTGGGGGACAGTGAAGATTGATTTTTGTAGGAAGGTATTTCATTATACTTAGGTGAAATTGACTAGTAAGAACTGAGTAACACTTCATGGCTATATAAAAACAATTGAAGTCAAAAATTCTTGATTCTCTTATCACAGCTAATTTTTTTAGGGTAATCTCAGGAATTTCCCAGTCTCTAAGTGACTCAGCCATTCTATCTGTAAATGTAAAGATAAGATTGCTTCTTGGCAACTAACCACAGGGCTAGAGGAAAGGACTAATGAGTTGACATTTGGATAGACATTTGAAAACATCAAACAAGCATTTCTTTGTGCTGTTAGTAGAATTCAATGTTATTACTGAGCTCATGTAAGAATAGTTATTAAATCAACGAGAAAAGAACTAGTGGTACAGAGATGTATAAATTGTTGAAATAAAGATGACTGATTAAAAACCAAAAGGCAGAAGAGATCATAAGGATTTATATAAAGTCATTTTTGTAATATTACCACATTTGAATTAAGTACATGTAATGAGTTCATAAAAGACAGGAAAAAAAAATCAGTGAGACAAACATGGAAGGATGAAACTGTGCACCTGTACTCTTTCAAAAACCCCACACACGTAAAGAGAAGGATAAAAGATCAAATAATTCCACAAGAACAAAGATAACAGTATGAGCTGACTGACAAAATTTGAGAAGCTGGAAAGCACATCTACAAGTGATAGCTGACTAAGCAAACTGAAGAAAGCTGAAATTTAGTTGTAGAGAAGCTGAATCAGTCAAGCTGACTGCCACCAGAAAACCCCAGAAGGCTCAAGAATCACCCCACCACAGTCAAACTAGTCAATCCTAAAGGAAATTAACCCTGAATATTCATTGGGAAGACTGATGCTGAAGCTTCAATACTGACCACCTGATGCCAAGAGCCGACTCATTGGAAAAGACCCTGGTGCTGGGAAAGGTTGATGGCAGAAAGGGGTGACAGAGGATGACATGGTTGGATGGCATCATCGACTCAATGGACATGAGTTTGAGCAAACTCCAGGAGAGAGTGAAGGACAGGAAGGCCTGGAGTGCTGTGTTCATGGGTTCGCAAAGAGTCAGACATGACTTAGTGATTGAAGAGCAACAGTAACAGTGATGGTCCAGGTGGCACTAGAAGTTAAGACTGGCTGGAAAGCTGTGTATTAAGCATTTAGATGCTCAGAGCCCCCTCCTCACAAGACAGAGTTGTGAGTGGATGGTCTCTGTAGAGGTGGGAGCTGAGGAACTGAAACACAAAGTTTGCTGGACATGGGATGGTTTACTGAAAACTCAGTGAGTGAGCGCAGGCTTACAAATGTTAGAATCTTCAAAGAACTACATTTTTCATAGTAAAAATTTAATAACTCTGAAACTGAAAAATTAAAAAACCTATTATAAGCTTATTATTTGGAAATACAGAAATGACTAACAGAAAAAAAGAAAGAAAAACCAAAATGCCTAGACATAAGAGCCTATGGTGTATAGGACTTGTAGGGAGGGAGAAATTGGTCTATCTCCTATTTAAGCTCATAGAATTATTTGGTTTTTAAAACTTTCTGCATCCTAATTTTAAAAAGTAATAATTAACTTAAAATAAAGAGCTGATGGCAAGATCGTAAAAAGAAAAGTACACACACTAAACCAAGTATGGATAAAAAGATTGGCATAGTGATGTATTCATCAATGAGATTTTTTTTTAATAATAGAATCTAAATGACCTGGCAAAATATTTTAATAATCAAAGCATAAATGAATCTCTTTATGGTTAGAAAGTATATTTTTCCTGCTCACCATTCTTTTCTCTCACTTTTCTCTTGAGAGTTTATTCACTTATTTTTTAAATGCTTCTTTCTAGTCCATTTTTATTTATAATGGGGTATACTGAGTGATTTGACTTAACCCTGAGTTTGCCCTTTTACTCAGCTTCGAAGCAAAAGAGACCATGACAAGAAGGGCAATTTTAGGGCAAATACATGATTTAGGTTCACGGTTCTCATACAAATAAAAACATTGCTTTAACAACACAGTTCCCTGAAGTTAAACACTGAGAAGCAAAAGTAACAGAAGATTACAGAATTAAATTTAAGGGATAGAGTTTGATTGTACCGTTTCAATAAAGTTTAAAATAAATACAATAAGGTAATAAGATATCTTAAACACACTCGTTTTACAAACGTACAGTATCTTTGGAAATACAGTGTTGTTTGGATCAATCATTTTGATCAAAGAGGGCAGTATTACAGACTTACCACAGTCTTTTCACAAGCAAATATGATAGATATGTTTTGCACAAGTAGACAAATGCAGTTTTTTTACCATCTCTTTTTGATACAATCTAAATTAATTCATATTTAACTCTCACCAGTTTTTGAATACTATTCCAAATGTGTCTCCCTACAAAACCACCAGAAGTACTCTAACACATATTCATATTCACTGTGATACAGAATCTGACTATTGAAAGTAAAATGGAGATGTTGTGAGTGGCACATTCTGGGCTTGCCACAGAGCCCTGATTCTCCAGAGGTTAATGGATGGCTATACCCTAGTTAAATTATCAAATATAATATCCTACCATATATGCCATAGACTAAGAAGGCTCATCTAGGCATTAGAGGCTAATGGCCATTACTTTACTCTGCTTTCAACTTTGAATATTACTCCCAAGTATAGCTTGCTTTATTGATGTTGACTATTATTGACTTTAATAACAGCATTTTTTCCTGCTGCTTTCATTCCCTATCAGGAAAACAAAGTGGAGTCCTTTTCTCTTTTATGCAAATGTTCTCATTGTAAAAATCGCAGCAATTAATGTGCATGTCTAATACAATCCGATTTTGTAAAAGTAAATTTGAAAGAGTTACTAATATTAAAGACAATATAAAAAGCTATCTTCATTAGCTGGTTTTATTTTTTAGTTATTAATCTAATGTGTTAAAAATATAAAATGCATGCATGAATTTCATAGTTATTTAAACCAAAATAGGATAAAGATTGTTAAAGACTTATGAAGCATATTATAAAATTAAATGATGAAGTGTTTTCATGAATCTTTGACTGCACATCTTCCATAGGCATGTTTCAGAGAGTAAGCATGCCATCATTTCTATATTTACCCACAGAAATGGAAAGGATAAAAATGACAGATGGACCAGGTTTAATATTATAGGCATTTGCCACTGAACAGCCTGGCTTCCTGTTTAAACTACTCAAGCTTCAACTCTCAGAGTTCATTATTTCATCCTGCTCTTCAACTAAACCACTGATCATGCTAATGCCAAACACTATCTCAGTCTATTATGAGAATTTTGTTCCCCATAATTGTCATTGGGTCTTACTTGATTAAGGGAAGCAGAAAGATCACCCATTCCTCCTACTGTTCATATTTAACAACATAAAAACCCTTGAGCTTCCTATATCACCTTAAGTATGAACAAATATTAGAATAACAAGACTTCTGCTTTACGGGACTGAGTAGGTCTTAGAACATTTGACTTCTACAACATAACTTATTTCATAACGTGCTACAGGATTCTTTTTAAATGTCTAGGTTCATTAGTATCCGGATGCATCTTGAGATTTAATAAAATAAGATGGTTTTTTTAAACCAAAGCTCTTTAACCTATTTCATTACATTTCCTTTCCTGTTAATGCAGAAGTTCAGTAATAATTAGGACTATGATGACTATGATGATTGATAATTTTTCAAGTTAATATTGGCAGGCTGCAGTCAGAGATGTGCACTGCTGCTATTCATCCCCATTCTCTGGCGTATTGAACATAAGCAAACTTGCTTTCCTTCCCTCTGTTTAATGGGCTGGAAGGTATTGACCTGGACCTGCAGTCTGTACATTTCAGTGATTGATGTATTTTCACTTAAATCGTGTGAATTCCTTTTGTAGCTTGTGTTGCTATTGAGAATAGATTTAAAGGAGACCTGACATATCAGTAATCCTTCAGCTCATATTTTAGATTATGTGAACATAGCAAAAATCACTATAATGGAAGGAAATCACATTTGTTTAATCAGTACAATTCTATACTCAAGATGAATTCTAAATCGGTTAAGATATTTTAAAAAATAAATATGTAGCATTTTACTTTAAAAATAAAAGTCAACTAACATGTTTCAGGTATCTATGAGCAATCCATGAAAATTCAGGATTCTAAAAGTAAATCCTTTCTTAAAAACCAATTTTTTTTTTAATTTCAATTTTTTCACAGTTGGGATTTTGTCTTATAAGCAGGAAGAAACCATAAATATTTTGTTTTTGTTTTAAGCATGGCAGGTATACTATTAAATCTATTTTTTTAAATTATGATGCTGCTTGCTCTGTATGTAATGGATTGGAATATAAGAGACTCTAAAGGCAGAAAGGCTAGAAGGCTATTACCATATTCCAGGTGAGAGATGGAGAGTGGTGCTGAAAAATGGTGAGAAGTTGAACTACAATGGCATCTATGGAGAAGCAGAGAAGGAATTGGGTGAAAGGGAGTTTGAAGTCATAGAAATAATACTTATACCCAGAGATTATTCACCCATTAATTTATGTCAATGGATCAGGGACAAGGGTTGCTAGAAGCATAAGGAGGGAAAGCAAGGTGTTAAGGGTGGCTCTGATCAAACTATTAATAAAACACAATGGCAATCACACCAAATGTGAACAATGTCTACCTGTTCTTTTAAGAAAAAAGACACTTGAGTTTTCTTTTTGTGTGTTTTCTACATGGAAACACAAGTGCATAAAGTAAACCAACATTTATAGACTATAACTCTGTGCCAGGAATTGTGCAGAATTGGTAATACAAAGCTATTTATAGCACATTTTATTCCCTAAGAAAAGATAGGTACTATAATCAAAGACATGGATACCTTAATGTGAAAAGTGAAAGTGAAAGTTACTCAGTCATGTCCAACTCTGCAACCCCATGGACTCATCCATGGAATTCTCCAGGCCAGAATACTGGAATGGGTAGCCTTTCCCTTCTCCAGGGGATCTTCCCAACCCAGGGATCAAACCGAGATCTCCTGCATTGCGGGTGGATTCTTTACTAGCTGAGCCACAAGGGAAGCCCCAGATACCTTAATAAGATCATTTACAAATAACTGCATATATATATGTGTGTATAGATAGACAGATAGATTCACTAACTTTTTAGATACAAATAGAAAAAGAAGGCCACTTAACTTAAATGTACATCAGAAAAAATGGAAGATATAAAGTAAAAGTGTCTCCACATTTTTTCTCTCTCTACTCCTTACCACTATCATTAATATTTGGCTTACATATTTCCAGGACTTTTCTTGCCTAAGTTGATTCTTAAAAAGATAGGATAAATCTTGAGCTAAGCAGTAATGTGACACACAGAAACTTGCTTAACTCAATCAACCACAGTTCAGTTCAGTTCAGTCGCTCAGTCGTGCCCGACTTTTTGCAACCCCATGAATCGCAGCACGCCAGGCCTCCCTGTCCATCAATCAACCACAACTCCACCTAAATTTTAAAGTAGTCATTTTGTTTGGGATGTTTGCATAGGACTATGTTGCTTACCTCTAATAGTGAGTATAAAACCTAAATTTTATTTCCTAAAATTACTGAACGAGAATACTTTCTATGCTCTCTAACCGTGTTTTAGGCACCAGACATATATTCCATTTTATCACAGGTACATTCTCCTCAACCAAAACCCAAGTTTAAGCACTGAACAAACGTGTGTGCTCAGCCGCACCCAACTCTTCGCGAGCCGATGGGCTGTTGTAGCCCATCAGATTCCTCTGTCCGTGGAATTCCCCAGGCAAGAACACTAGTTGGGTTTTCATTGCTTACTCCAGGGGATCTTCCCAACTTAGGGATCAAACCCATGTCTCTTGCATCTCCTTCACTGGCAGGTGGATTCTCTACCACTGCACCAACCTGGAAGGCCCTGAGCACTGAAGTATTTAGGATATCTGTTTGTGCACTTCTATCCTGTTGATTGGCTTCCCTGGTAGCTCAGCTGGTCAAGAATCTGCCTGCAATGCAGGAGACCGGGGTTCAATCAGGAAAGACCCTCTGGAGAAGGAAATGGAAACCCACTCCAGTTTTCTTGCTTGAAAAATCTCATGGACAGAGGAGCCTGGTGGGCTACAGTCCATGAGGTTGTAAGGGTCAGACACGACTTAGTGACTAAACCCACATCATGCTGGTTAATGCATCACTGTATTGTAATAGTAGGTAGCACCAAATCTTCCACCTTCAGCAATATAAAATGTATTAATTTCCATGTGCAATTTATTCTTTAGGAATGCTTGCCCTCCCCAGGAGGAATGTTTTCACTTTTCAGCAGAAAACACCACCTGTTTGCAGCTTAACAAGTTTCAGTAATTTGAAACAATAGAAACAGTGCATATGAGTTTCACTAAAAGGTTAATAATGTTTTTTAACTTGAAGAAAAAAGGATGACTTGGATTCTAATATTTCATGTATTTTACAGAAACTTTTAATTTTATATAAGTGCAAACATCATCAAAAGTGACTCACAAAACAGATTCTAGTTTTGTGGAAGCTTCTAAGCACTTATATGGACACTATAGGCATAAGGTTAGCCTTTTTAAAGGTTGATTTCCAAACACTGCTAGTTATTTGCAATCTTCAATTCTAATACTTAATTTCCAGAAATCCATGAGCTCTGAAGCAGAAATATCAAGCTTATTGGTCTGCCTTTGTCCTTCTGTATTGCCAGTATCCTGTTAACAATTTGGAAAATAACTGTTTCCAATAAGAGTTACAAAAGACAAGAGTTTCCAAATAAAGTTAGAGACAAAAATCATAAATAACTATTAACAGATTCTAAATTATTACAGTCTATTCAATATCTTACCCACTAAAAAAGTATTAAATAATATTCATATATAAACTATTCTATTCTGTTGTGTAATGTCTTACCTTCATTAGCTTTATTTCTTTATCTCTTAGCTAAGAATATTAATATATTGTGGAGGAAAAATATTTTACATTGTTAGAATCTTTATATCTAACTATACACCTGAAATAAATGCCGTAAGAAGACAGATGACTAATGATATAAAATCTCTAAGTTTTGATGAGAAGGGACTTTAGACATAATGCATTTTACAGTCTTAACAGTCTAGTATTCTGATGAGTTTTGTTATTCTACTATATTTTTTTAAAGCATTTCGTTTATTAGGTTTGGCCTTTATGTATTTTTATAGCTTAGCAGAATTAGAGTATGGAAATTATTTTTTTAAGTAAAAAGAAAGAAAAATATATTGCATTTATCTCTAATTCAGTAGCTTTTTTAAAAATTTCAATAATACTTTCAAAATTATCTCATGATTACAGCTAATTGTACTACTCTTTTCTCTTATTCATTAAAAGTCTGCCACCTTAATAATGTGCTATTGATGTTTTTATTAAAAGAAACTGTTTTTCTCTTGCTTCTAGCACACTTTCTTTCACTTTTCTTTCTGACATTTCTATAATTGTAATAGCTTTTCTTTCAGAAATATTCTGGTTTAATAATTTTATTAGGCAAAAAAGATGCATTTTTTTACTGGTGGGAAGAGTTTTACTAACAGAGACCTATGCAAGCAGCTATTAAAGAAAATAATAGTTTAAAAAACTATGTTATAGAAAAGCAGACATGGATGTAAGATTTTAAACCTAAGCAGAAGCATGCTTTCCTTTAAGCTAAAAGAGTCACTGCTCCATATAAAGCCTCCAGAAACAGTTTGTATTCAGCAGCCCAATAGTCACCATGTGTCTCCCGATGTGTCAAAAATTAAAGGACTTCTGGACAATCAAAAATTCTATCACTCATAGTGACTTTTCTAAATGCAAAAATCTACATATAAAATTCATGTATATTTGATATACAGCTCTATTATTTTGAAAACTGTGTATTTCATATTACCTATATCTCTATCAAGACATAGACTATCTTCATCATACCAGCAAGACCCCTCAGGATAACTTTAAACAGCATTAACTAAAATATATGTAAAAACTGTCAAAGTTGACTTGTAGAAGAGGCGACCATATGCCACATGCAAAGAATGGATCTTTGTGATCTAAAAGTATGAAATAGGCAAATTGGCAAAGATATATCAGCTTAATAAAACAAAATAAAGCAGGACATCCAAAATTAACCTTAATCAACTTTAAATATCAGGTACTGACAACTAGGGGATAGAAACCAGAGATGCTCTAAACATCCTACATTGTTTTGGACAGTTTCTACTGTCCCCAGTAAATAATTATCTGGCCCAAAATGTCAATAGTACCAAAGCTGAGAAGACGGTATACATCAAACTCAATACCAATAATAGGAAAAGAATAATGTATTGTAGAAACAAGTATAATTGATATCTAGAAAATATAAATATTGTTAGTAGTATCCTAATAAACAAATCAAATTTCAATGACATTCTAAACTTTAGGATATATACCATATTCTCTAAACAAACAGCAATTTAAAAACCCTCTAAAAATTTAATATCTCTCCTTTAAACAATTATTCTGCCACGAAGAATCAAGATGGAAACTGTAGAATAATTAGAAAAAAATATTTTAAGAAAACAATATATCTTCAGAAGAAATCAATACTCCAACATTCAGATGATAGTGAACAAAAAATAGCTAATTAAGTACCAAATAAGAAACTCAAAAGGAAAACAAAATTAATATACCTAAGACATTTGGAATTTGCTAAAAGGAGAAATTAATGATTTTTAACAAACAGGAAAAAAGAAACCCCTAAACCCACAAACCCAAGAACAGACTCTTTAAAAAGGAAAACCAAATAAAATTTAGTACTACCAGCTGGTATAGCTTTATTACAAATAAGAAATGCATAAACACACAAAATTAGAATAATGCATTTGCAGATTATCCTAGTCAGTTTGGAGCACCATAACAAAATGCCTTAAACAGAGTGGATTATAATCAACAGAAATTTATTTACACAGCTCTGAAGGCTGGAAGCATGGTCAGGTTCTGGTAAGAGCCCTCTTCCAGGTTGCGGACTGTTGGATTCTCATTGCATTCTCAGCTGGCAGAGAGGAAGGAGAAAGCAAGTTCTCTTTTCACTCTTAGAAGAGCACCTATTCCATTCATGAGGGCTCCAAAATCATGACCTCATCTAATTCTAATTAACCTCCCAAAGGTCTCATCTCCTAACAACATCGCATTAAAGAATATGGTTTCAATGTATGAATTTGGAAGGGACACAGTCAGTCCATAATAGAAAAAAGTACAGAGTCCAAGGAAAGACTGTGTGTCCTGAGTCAAGAGCAACATGAGAATCATTTTCTTATCTCTGTGTAAATAGATGTGGAAATTACATGAACTGATTGGTTCCATATGTATATCAAAAAACTCAACATTTATTCTTGATTTTTAAAAATGTATTTGTAAAACAGCACTATAATTAATTAAAAACCAGATAACATTCCGTTAAAATCATGAAAAAGACAAGGATGCTCATGCTATATGACAGAAGAGTTCTGGGAAAAAAGTCTTATGATTTTCACAATTTGCAGATATTAACAAATATTTGGAAATGCTAAAAAAAATGCTATTAAATATAATCAGATAATTCAGTAAGACGACTGATTGTGACAGTCAATATAAAATATAAACATTATATATATATCAATATGAACAGTTAATATAAAATATTAACATTTCTATATTTAAATATAATAAATGAAAAATACACTAGAAGGAAAATACCTTTTCAAAACAAACATCAAAAATGTATAGAAATTTATCTGCATATTAGAAATTGTTCAGATGTATACAGATGACAAGCAATAAATGAAAAAAGAAAAAAACTATGTTCTAAGGGCCAGTGTTGTAAAGATGTCATTTTTCCCAAATCTAATCTATAAATGAAACTTGATTACTGTAAAACTACAGTGAAAAGTTTCATTTGCAATGTGAAAAGCTGATATAGATACATGTTGAAAAATTAATATGCAAAAATAGCCCATACAATTTTCAAAAAGAGGAATAATCTAAGGGTAATGACCTGGAAGATATTACAACATACTGAAAGGCTAGAGTAATTAAAACAATTTGGTAAAACTATATGAATAGAAAGACAAATCAGTACAATTGAATAAAGTCACAAGTGCCTTAATCATTTGGTAAATGACAAAAGGGACATTTAAAACAGTGTGGCAATGAAGAATTATTTAATATACATTATTAGGATAATGGACTAGTCAATTGTATAAAAAGGAAAAAAAATAATGCTATGCCTCATTTTACACAAAAGTAATTGTTAAACTGACAAGCATTTAAATACAAAAACCAGATGGTTATTATACGAGAGATATAATACTCAGAACCAAAGGAAATATTTTTAAAATATTTGTATTGAGGGAAAATCATCTACATTCAAATGATAAAAGCCAAGGAATTTTTAAAGACAAATAGAAGACAAAGGGCTGATTTCCTAATAGTCAAAGAAAAATCAGTAAATAAACAATCCACAAGTGCAAAAGCAAATGGCAAATCTATGAAAGTAGTTTGAGGAGGAGAGATACCAATAACACAAGGAAATAATGCATAAGTTTGGGTAGAAGATAAACTCTGGACCTGAACAGACCTAAAACTGCCAGGAAGGGTGACTTGATCTGCCTTCACACCATATCATTACTTTTGAATCTTCTGATTTAAGATAAATGTGGACTGTGAAGTCATAGGAACCAATTTTATTAGGAAGCCCCTGTTTGAATCATAGCTGAGAAAGCTATGATTCCTGTGGAAGTCTTGGGACTGTGGGATTATAACATAAGGACCTGGTGGAAACAAATGTGACAGCTTCTCTGGGGCAAGAGGAAGTACCTTGATCTTATCCTCCATGAGATGAGTGTTCTATGTGTGGATGAGGAGTCAGGGGAGGGGGACAAGGAAGCTCCATACAGGGGCTATGCTATGGCAGCTTCACTATGGAGGCAGTGTATGAACGCTGCAGTGAAATTAAGACACAGCAGAGTTCAGCTGAGTCGCTCAGTCCTGTTGGACTATTGTGACCCCATGGACTGCAGCACACAAGGCTTCGCTGTCCATCACCAACTCCCGGAGCTTGCTCAAACTCATGTCACTGAGTCGGTAATTCCATCCAACCATCTCATCCTCTGCTGTCGTCTTCTCTGCCTGCCTTCAATCTTTCCCAGAATCAGGGTCTTTTCCAATAAATTAGTTCTCATCACGTGGCCAAAGTATTGGAGCTTCAACTTTAGCATCAGTCCTTCCAATGAATATTCACGACTGATTTTCTCTAGGATTTACTGGTTGGATCTCCTTGCAGTCCAAGGGACTCTCAAGAGTCTTCTCCAACACCACAGTTCAAAAGCACCAATTCTTCGGCACTCAGTTTTCTTTATAGTCCGACTCTCACATACATACATGACTACTGGAAAAACCATAGGATATCCTGAATTTGGCCAAAGTTTCAGCAGGACTGTAATTTGAACCCCAACTGTTTGCTTCCAGAGCATACACTGTTAACTGTTGAACTGTCTACACAGAACCATTCAACTTCAGCTTCTTTGGGTAAGTGGTTGAGGCATAGGCTTGAATTACTGTGATACTGAATGGTTTGCTTTGGAGTGAAGAGAGATCATTCTGTCACTTTTGAAACTGCACCTGAGTACTGCATTCGGGACTCTTCTGTTGACTATGAGGGCTATTCATTTTCTTCTAAGGGATTCTTGCCTGCAGTAGTAGATGTAATGGTCATTTGGATTAAATTCTCCCATTCCGGTTCATTTTAGTTCATTGATTCCTAAAATGTTGATGTTCATTCTTGTCACTTCCTGTTTGACCACTTCCAATTTACCTTGATTCATGAACCTAACATTCCAGCTTCCTATGCAGTAGTGTTCTTACATCACTGGACTTTAATTCTATCACCAGTCACATCCACAACTGGGAGTTGCTTTTGCTTTGGCTCAGCCTCTTCATTCTTTCTAGAGTTATTTCTCCTCTCTTCTCTTTATTTTAATTTTTGAACACCTACAGACCTGGTGAGTTCATCTTTCAGTGTCATACCTTTTTGCCATTTCATACTGTTCATGGGGTTCTCAGGGCAAGAATACTGAAGTGGCTTGCCATTCCCTTCTCCACTGGACCATGTTTGGTCAGAACTCTCCACCATGAACCCTCCATCTTGGGTGGCCTTAAATGGCATGGCTTATAGTTTCATTGAGTTAAACAAGGCTGTGATTCATTTGATCAGTTTGTTTAGTTTTCTGTGACTGTGATTTTCTTTCTGTCTGCCTTCTGATGGATGAGGGTAAGAGGCTTGTGGCAGCTTCCTTTTGGGAGGGACTGGCTGTGGGGGAATCTGAATCTTGCTTTGATGGGTGGGGCTGTTTTCAGGGGTAATGGTTGTAATGGCCTCCTTCAAAACGACTTATGCCTGTGGCTCCCAGGACTGTTGTAGTCAGTGCCCCTGACCCTGAAGCAGGCCACTGCTGACCCACACCTCCACCAGAGACTCCTGGAGACTCACAGGCAAGTCTGGCTCAGTCTCTTGTGGGGTCACTGCTCCTTTCTCCTGGGTCCTGGTGCACACAAGGTTTTGTCTGAGCCCTCTGAGCATCTCTGGAGGATACCGGCTTTGATTCTAAACACTATTTTGCCTCTCCCACCATCTTGTTTGGGCTTCTCCTTTGCCCTTGGACATCAGGTGTCTTTTTTTGATGGGATCCACAATTCTCTTGTCAATGGTTGTTCAGCTGCAAGTTGTAATTTTGGAGTTCTTACCGGAGAAGATGAGCACACGCCCTTCTACTCCACCATGTTGATGAATTACAGTGGAAAAGGAGAGAAAAAGCTTCTGACATAGACATCAAAGAGGGACGGAATGCCACAGCACAGCATTAGATTAAAGTTATTGTGCCTTTTCAGTTTGACTGCCTATCATAACTTATGCCCACTATGACTAGTGGTAGGACATATATGTTATATATATATATATAATTCTTTTCAGAGTCTTATCTATTCTTAGAATTGGGAAGATAATAATACATTGAAATACAAATTCTTTGAGTCTTTGTAATACCCTCACCAGTCTCTATGTGATAAACTGATTATATTAGTGGCCTCAAGTATGTAAGACAGAAATTCATCAGTGATTTTTTTTTTTCTCCACACAGGAGCAATAGAAAAACATTCTTATGAGATGATCTGAATAAGTATTTGCAGGTTAATTAAGGAATAGTTGATGCTGATCTTTATTAATATTAGTGACTTCAGACACAACTACAGAAAATGAAAAGAATTAGAAAATTTCTGCATGAGAAAAGTCTAAATACAATCATTACTTTTATTCTTCACCATGTTGATTTTAGATTCTTTGTGCCAATAAAGAATAACCAAGCACAGCAAGCCACTGATTTATTATCTTGTTCTACAAAAAAGGAAAACAATGTGTCATCACAATATCCCAAACAAGATCCCCAGAGGAAATCTCAGTTCAACACCTTAGCAAAGAAAATGAGCACAATAACTGCATTCTCCAAAAATGCATTCTGCTCTGATACAACAGAGAACAGCATGCTTCAAAAGGATTGATGTAATGGATATAAAATTTCTGAATCACTTTTTTCTTTTGAGGATATTTTACAATAAGAGACATTCTAATTTTACAAATATTCTCTTATAAATTAACTAAAAACTAATATTAATCTTTACTCCAATATTACTAATATTAATCTTCACTTTAAATTAATAAAACATTAAACCCAAGTCATCAACTTCTAGTAGATTTGCATTTAGTGTCTATAATATATATAATATCTATAGTACATATCATATATTATTTAGAGTCTGTTATTCCATAAGGAAAAAGACCCCTGGGACTCTAACAATCAAAGATGCTAGATCTGTAAGAGGGCCATAGTTGTTAGAAATATTCAGTCCTGTTTTGGGAAAGGAAGGAAATCCCTCTAGTTTGGAACTTTACTTTATTCTGTATTTCTGTTCCAGGGACCAACTTTAGGTCTAGCTTGTAGAAGACTCTCAATTCATGCTAGAGGTATGATCAATGGTGTTTACTTAATTTCAACAAAAGGTCCTTTTCTTCTTTAATTTTGTTATAAAATGGACACATAGCCAATGAGAGACATTTTCTACAATGAAATGCTGGTAGCAAGACTGATAATGAATCCACTGAAGATGCAAGAAAAGGGATGGGTAAGAATCCTAGTTAGCAAAACCCGGTTTATCATCTGAACACTATAATTCTTATTGTTACTTTCACCTTCCCTCCATGAACTTCAGTTCAGTTCAACCACTCAGTCATGTCCAACTATTTGTGACCCCATGGACTGCAGAAAGCCAGGCCTCCCTGTCCATCACAAACTCCTGGAGTTTACTCAGACTCATGTCCATCGAGTCAGTGATGCCATCCAGCCATCTCATCCTCTGCCGCCCCCTTCTCCTCCTGCCTTCAATCTTTCCCAGCATCAGGGTCTTTTCAAATGAGTCAGTTCTTCGTATCAGGTGGCCAAAATACTGGAGTTTCAGCTTCAGCATCCATCCTTCCAATGAGTATTCAGAACTGATTTCCTCTAGGATTTCCTGGTTGGATCTCCTTGCAATCCAAAGGACTCTCAAGAGTCTCCTCCAACACCACAGTTCAAAAGCATCAGTTTTTCGTTATGCAGCCTGCTTTATGGTCCAACTCTCACATCCATACATGACAACTGGAAAAACCATAGTTTTGATCAGACGGACCTTTGTTGGCAATGTCTCTGCTTTCTAATACGCTATCTAGGTTAGTCATAGCTTTTCCTTCAAGGAACAAGTGTCTTTTAATTTCATGGCTGGAGTTACCATTTGCAGTGATTTTAGAGCCCAAGAAAATAAAGTCTGTCACTGTTTCTATTGTTTCCCCATCTATTTGCCATGAAGTGATGGGACCAGATGCCATGCCAGATCTTAGTTCTCTGAATGTTGAGTTTTAAGCCAACTTTTACTCTCCTCTTTCAGTTTCATCAAGAGGCTCTTTAGTTCTTCTTCACTTTCTGCCATTCGGGTGGTGTCATCTATGTACCTGAGGTTATTGATGTTTCTCTTGGTAATCCTGATTCCAGCTTGTGCTTCATCTAGCCTGGCATCTACATGATATACTCTGCATAGAAGTTAAATACGCAGTGTGACAATATCCAGCCTTGACGTACTCCTTTCCCGATTTAGAACCAGTGTTGTTCCATGTCCCATTCTAACTGCTACGTCTTGACCTGCATACAGATATCTCAGAAGGCAAGGTATGGTGGTGTGGTATTCCCATCTCTTTAAGAATTTTCCACAGTTTATTGTGATCCATACAGTCAAAGCCTTTGGCATAGTCAATGAAGCAGAGGTAGGTGTTTTTCTGGAACTCTCTTGCTTTTTTGATGAGCCATTGGATGTTGGCAATTTAATCTATGGTTCCTCTGCCTTTTCTAAATCCAGCTTGAACATCTGGAAGTTCACGGTTCACATACTGCTGAAGCCTGGCTTGGAGAATTTTGAGCACTACTTTGCTAGCACGTGAGATGAGTGTAATTGTACGGTAGTTTGAGCATTCTTTGGCATTGCCTCTTGGGAATTAGAAAGTAAACTGACCTTTTCCAGTCCTGTGGCCACTGCTGAGTTTTCCAGATTTGCTGGCATATTGAGTGCCGCACATTCACAGTATCATCTTTCAGAATTTGAAGTAGCTCAACGAATTCCATCACTTCCACTATCTTTGTTCATAGTGATGCTTCCTAAGGCCCACTTGACTTCACATTCCAACATGTGTGGCTCTAGGTTAGTGATCACACCATCATGGTTATCTGGGTCATAAAGATCTTTTTTTGTACAGTTCTTCTGTGTATTCTTACCACCTCTTCTTAATATCTTCTGGGCTTCTGTTAGGTTCATACCATTTCTGTCTTTTTTTGTGCCCATCTTTGCATGAAATATTCCCTTGATATCTCTAATTTTCTTGAAGAGATCTCTAGTCTTTCTCATTCTATTGATTTCCTCTATTTCCTCCATAAATTATGCTATTCTAATTTTTTTTTTTTTTTTTTGGCTTCTTGTAACTGTGTTTTCACACAAAGGCTTTCTGTCAGTTGCACTGTGGGGATTCAACAGTGAAAATGGCTAGGAGGAATCATTTTTGAAGTAGAGAGCGGATGGTATCACTTCAGTGCTTTATAGGGAAGAAATTCTGAGACACAAAGATATAATGTTTAGGAACTAAGAGCCAAGAAACACTTTCAAGGGTTTAAGAGGAGGTGCTAAATAGTTTCCTTTCATTGATTGTTTACAAATCATACATAAACAGATTTAAAAGTTCATATTCATACAAGATGAGTAGGCAACTGTTAGTCTAGCCAACAAATCTCACTACACCTAACACACTCTTAGCAATGACAATATCAGAATATGTGTTACAATATTCCCCTTTTAATTAACCAATACTTAACAGAATGTCTTCCAAAGGGATAGATTCATTATTTAAAAATTAAGGTATACTATTTAATACATACCATCTTCCAAAGTTAGAGACAAACATGAATTAACTTAGATTTAGAAAGCTTTTTCTGTCCACTATTACTTTCAAAATCAATGTAAATAGGTTTTCTAGAGGGAGAAAATTTCTAATTTTTTTCATATATGAAACATAAACTAAACCAACTAAGATACAGAAAGAAAACAGTAGCAAAAATGTGGCTTCCACATTTCTTATAAGCTAGTTAGCTTAAAAAAAAAAAAAAGTATTTTTAACTATTGAGAAAACATAAAATCCAAAGAAAATGGCTCCATTCTGCAAATGGAATCACTTATAACTCTTACACTATGCTTTTAAGTAGGCATTATAAGCATCATGTCTTTAAAATACAGCACATGCTACATACAGATATTGAATTCCATTAGAGAATAGAAAGTTAAAGTATTTTGTGCACAACAAAAGTTATAATTTTTCAAGTCCTCTAAATCTGGGCTTCCCTGGTGGCTCAGCCAGTAAAGAATCTGCCTGTAATGCAGGAGATCCAAGTTTGATCCCTGGGTCAGGAAGTTTGATCTCCTGGAGGAAAGAATGGCAACCCACTCCAGTATTCTTGCCTAGAGAATCCCATGAACAGAGGAGTCTGGCAGGTTACAATCTATGGGGCAGCAAAGAGTCAGACATGACTAAGTGACCAACACTTAAATCTGTTCACACTGGAAGATAATAACCTTGAAACTATGAAAATGGCAACTTCATTATCTTGGCCATTTTTAAACCACTTTAGCTCCATCTCATACCCTAAATTAATCCCATCTGGTTTCTGATCTTCAGAACCAGACATGAAACAAAGGACTGATTCAAAATTGGGAAAGGAGTACGACAACGCTGTACATTGGCATCCTACTTATTTAACTTACATGCAGAGTACATCATGCGAAACGCCAGGCTGGACGAATCCCAAACTGAAATCAAGATTGTAGGGAGAAATATCAACAATCTCAGATATGCTGATGATACCACTCTAATGGCAGAAAATGAAGAGGAACTAAAAAGCCTCTTGATGAGGGTGAAAGAGGAAAATGAAAAAGCTGGCTTAAAATTCACATTCAAAAAAATAAAATCATAGCATCCTGTCCCATCACTTCATGGGAAATAGACGGCCAAAAAGTAGAAGCAGTGAGAGACTTTATTTTGGGGGGCTCCAAAATCACTGCAGATGGTGACTGCAGCCATGAAATTAAAACACACTTGCTCCTTGGAAGAAAAGCTATCACCAACCTAGACAGCGTATTAAAAAGCAGAGACACTACTTTGCCAACAAAGGTCTGTATAATCAAAGCTATGGTTTTTCTGGTAGTCATGTACAGATGTGAGTGGTGGACCATAAAGAAGGCTGAGTGCTGGAAAATTGATGCTTTCAAACTATGGTGCTGGAGAAGACCCTTGAGAGTCCCTGCGACTGCAAGGAGATCCAACCAGTCAATCTTAAAAGAAATCAACCTTGAATAATCATTGGAAAGACTGATTCTGAAGCTCCAATACTCTGGCCACCTGATGCGAAGAGCCAACTCATTGGAAAAGACCCTGATGCTGAGAAAGATTGAGGGTAGGAGTAGAGGGTGACAGAGGATAAGATGGTTGAATGGCATCACCAACTCAATGGACATAAGTTTGAGCAAACTCCAGGAGGTAGAGAAGGACATGGAGGCCTGGTGTGCTGCAGTCCATGGCGCTGCAAAGAGTTGGACATAACTTAACAACTTAACAACAACAACAAAACTATTATTTATCACTTTTTTCCATGTGTCATAGAATTTCATATAACCTTATCTATTAAGAAAAATGCTAACTGCTAATAAAACAAATATTTCAAGCAATGTTTACTTTGGAATATATATTTTAAAATTAAATTCTATTTAAAAAATTGGAGATTTTTCAGCAACGAAAAATTTTCCATTTGGAACTTCCTTTCTTCTTTTCTGTGCATATTCTATGGAGTTTTACTACTTAATATTATAGACTTTCATCTTTATAACTAAACTCACCTCAGTAAAATCCAGAGAATGCCCTGCATTTTATCAGTGATTTAAGGGGAAAATTCAGTACTAAGTAAAACTAAGAGTCAGCAAGTTACAGATGTAGCTTTTTTCCCACAACAAACTTCAATTTGATGACAGTGTTAAGTCTAATTTGCTTTAATTACTTGGCAGTCAAACTTTTAGGAGCACATCGTTCTCATGAGGAAAGTAATTTCAGGACT
The DNA here is from genome assembly GCF_033118175.1 of Dama dama. Lineage (NCBI taxonomy): Eukaryota > Metazoa > Chordata > Mammalia > Artiodactyla > Cervidae > Dama > Dama dama. Next base: position 34,259,278 of record NC_083708.1, on the reverse strand, counting down.
GTTTGGGATTATCAGCCAGTCAAGAGCTGTGCACATCTTACAATGACTCCACTGACCTTCTATGGACATGATGCCAGTGGGCATCTTACAGTGATGGTCTCGAGCATGATTACTGATTGAGAAGAAAAAATCTTCTGCAGATAAAAATTTGGAAGTTTTCTCTTTGTACTTTTATTTAATCTCCAAATTATTTAAGCCAAAATCATATTTGGTATCTCCAGTATTATCAGTAGAGAAAATGTTCTCCAGCCAATGCTCTGTGCATATTTGTATTTATGTGTTAATAGCAAGAGGCATACCTCAGCTCCAACCTTGAACCACTATAATTATTGCCAATAACAGTGACTGAGTTGTGCCATAATAAGTACCCTGAGAAGTATTTGCTGCGTAGGTGGACATCACAAAAGTGGTTTTAGTAGTTGATATCACCTAGTCTTAGGATAACTCAGCATTAATAGGGACAGATCAAAAGTAGTATTATAATATTAGATATACATCTGAGTCTTTCAAAATTGTTCTTAAGTCCTGCTTGTCTTCTCATAGATCCAGTAGAATCATGAGATGACAAACAGGATTTAATGTGTATTCTATTATACATTTTTTAATTTTGTTGCACACTCCATTGGGCTTCCCAGGTGGTGCTAGTGGCAAAGAACCTGCCTGCCAATGCAAGAGAAATAAGAAACGGTTTGATCCCTGGGTTGGAAGATCCCTTGGAGGAGGTCATGGCAATCCACTTCTGTATCCTTGCCTGGAGAATCCCACGGACAGAGGAGCCTGGCATACGACAGTCCATGGGGTCACAAAGAGTCAGACATGACTGAAGCAACTTAGCATGCACACATAGCATTTATTATACATTTAATTCTATTTTACCTTTTTAATGCTATGATACATTTCTCTCTCTTCTATCAACAAAATTTAACCTCCAATATAGGCCTAGGAGAACTTGGTATATGTAATAAAATAAAATGTATTTCTTAGCAGTGTAATAATTATCTGAAAGAGCATAAAATATCCATTGATATTATTATGAATGAGGAAACAAAAGATGTATTAGTCAACTTAACTGCAATAAAGGTACAGTAGCTGGATCAAAATTATTCTGGGTGCTCTAATATTCAATATCTTGCTCAGAGGGAGTGGTCATTTAGCTTTTTAACTTGAAATAGGTATTGAGAATCAATTAAGTACCAATCATTGAGTTAGATACTACAGATATGACTACAGACCAGTTCTGATTTAAAGCGTATCTGGGGATACAGGCAAGTAAAGATACAGTTGGAATTCAATGATACTGGGTTTTGAACAGTGAATAGGACGGTATTGTAAACCACTGCAACTGCTCAGTCTTCTAGATTCAGGAAGTCCCCTTAATTGAAGAACATATAACCACAGTTCCTAAAGAAAGAGATTTCGGGTATGGATATATCAGAGTCCTACAAAATACAAAAGAAAGATGTAGAAACTTTGCATATTTACCAGTAGTTCAACACGACATACACACAGAATAACTGAGAATGGGAAAGAGCATAATTTTTAAAAAAGAGATGAAATGAGAAGAATTAATATCATAACCTGACCTGCCTCTTAAGAAACCTGTATGCAGGTCAGGAAGCAACAGTTAGAACTGGACATGGAACAGACTGGTTCCAAATAGGAAAAGGAGTATGTCAAGGCTGTATATTGTCACCCTGTTTATTTAACTTATATGCAGAGTACATCATGAGAAACGTTAGGCTGAAGGAAGCACAAGCTGGAATCAAGACTGCTGGGAGAAATATCAATAACCTCATATATGCAGATGATACCATCCTTATGGCAGAAAGTGAAGAACTAAAGAGCCTCTTTATAAAAGTGAAAGAGAAGAGTGGAAAAAGTTGACTTAAAGCTCAACATTCAGAAAACTAAGATCATGGCATCCAGTCCCATCACTTCATGGGAAATAGATGGGGAAACAGTGGAAACAGTGGCTGACTTTATTTTGAGGGGCTCCAAAATCACTGCAGATGATGACTGTAGCCGTGAAATTAAAAGACACTTACTTCTTGGAAGGAAAGTTATGACCAACCTAGACAGCATGTTATAAAGCAGAGACATTATTTTACCAACAAAGGTCCGTCTGGTCAAGGCTATGGTTTTTCCAGTGGTCATGTATGGATGTGAGAGTTGGACTATAAAGAAAGCTGAGTGCCAAGGAATTGATGCTTTTGAACTGTGATGTTGGAGAAGACTCTTGAGAATCCCTTGGACTGCAAGGAGATCCAACCAGTCCATCTTAAAGGAGATCAGTCCTGGGTGTTCATTGGAAGGACTGATGTTGAAGCTGAAACTCCAATACTTTGGCCACCTGATGAAAAAAGCTGACTCATTTGAAAAGACCCTGATGCTGGGAAAGATTGAGGACAGGAGGAGAAGGGGACGACAGAGGATGAGATGGTTGGATGGTATCACCGACTCAATGGACATGGGTTTGGGTGGACTCCAGGAGTTGGTGATGGACAGGGAGGCCTGGCGTGCCCCATGGTTCATGGGGTCACAAAGAGTTAGACAAGAGAGAGTGACTGAACTGAACTGGACCTAACATTCACTAGAAAATAAGCACACTTAGTGTAATTTAGTAAATATCTGCTCTTGACTAAGTATTATGAACAAGATACATTAATTATCCATTTGATCAATTCTAGAGATTGTCTAAGAGAAAAAATATATACATATGCTACTTGTGGACAAATCCAGAATAACATTTACATCTGAAATTTTCTCTGGGTTTTCTCAAATTTAAATGTAATTCCTGTTTGTTAAAAAAAATCAGTGAATGTGTATAATGCAAAGTTAACATTTCCTCCCCAAATGAATACATCTTTCTCTTAATTCATACAAATATACACAAGATTGAAGGCATAAATATGGGGTTATATAATAATTATTTGACTTGAGTTTTTCTTTCATATCTCATAGACATTCATATATATGAGAACATATGGATCTATTTTGGTTCCTTATGCTTATAAAGTATGTTCTATAATTTTAATGAAGAATTTTTATTCCCTTTTTCTTGATCTCATAACTCCATTTCCAACTCTTTACCCATATTCGCCTCCCTGCAATTCAAATAATATGGTATTTTGTGTGTTTGTGCATGTGTGAATGACTAGTTTCATCTAAGGGATTGAATTATATAAGCAGATGAATGAATTTTTACTTTTTTATATTGTTTCCTTGTAAAGAGGTATAATATTAGTGTGTATATATGTTTCATTTGTCTAGCAACTGCCAAATATAATATTCAAAATGAATTTATATGTCAATTTTAATTTATCAACCTTAAAGTGTACATATATTTACTGGATATATACATAGTATGCATATGTACATAGTATATGTACATATATGTGCATATATATGCTTTATAAAGTTGACATTCATTATAAATATTACATTTGAAAATTGTTGGGGAAATTAAATATTTGAAACCCTAATATGACATAATTTTACATATAAAATTATACACATTTTAAATATAATATATAAATAAATAATAGAAAAAGTAATATAAATAATAGTGTCTTCTCTCAGATGACTAAGCTATATTAATGCATATCTGTATACACATTTACCTGAGCATCATTTTCTTTGGTATACTGATTTTTTTAAAAATCGCATGCTGTGGTAGAGTTTTAATATTTACTTCACAGCTCTTATTCCCCTGATGAAAGTGTTCTGAAGAATCAATCAATGCTAAAAGCAGGCATAATACAGTTGCAGTGTATTCAAATTAACATCTCCTTCACCCTTTGACTTTTGGGCTAATTACACTCATGATCCTTCTCTCTATGGACACCCTGAACTCAGTGATTTTGAATGAGTATGTTTGTTTCACTTTTCTTTTTTCAATTTTTCTGTTTAAATTTTTCTTTTCCCATTTTTCTGACAATGTTAAAAAGCATATCTATAAAATCTTAATATCACCTTACTTTTAAAGCATTTATTATTAATGAGGGTACTTACTATATAAGAAGCTTAAAAATCATGGGGTTTAATAAAATTCAAATGTACTTCTATATCTGGTATAGAAACTGACTCATTTTCAAGTGCAATGTTACATTCATTGGTACTGTTATTTTTAACTAAGAATGTGTTTATTCTTTTTTTCCATTTGTCCTCTTCATCTAATAATTATACTTCCATTTTCCAAATTTAGGAAGTTGTTAAAAAGCTTCAGTGATTAAGAAAAATTTCCACTGCAAAGGAAATATATTATCACTATAAAACCTTGTAACATTAATATCTGTAATAAAATAACAACACCAACAAACATTTGTATAACATTCTGTATCATGCAAAGTACCAATGTATGTCAGCAGATCCAAATAATAACCTAGTAATATGTAAAATCAAGGACATTTGCAGATATTAATATCAGGAGCCACAGACATTAAAGTCCCCCAAATAACTATTTGACCAAAGAAAAAAATTTACAAAATAATATCCAATTCCCCAAGAATTCTTCCAGATGATTTCAAAATTCTCCAAACTCTTTGTCGATCATAGCTTTCTCTGAGGAAAACTTTTACTTTTCCCTAACGAATCTCTTAACTTTACTACCATTTATGAAATCACAATACCCATATATAGGACCGATCAATGTACACTTAAGATGTACACAGTACACACACACACACATACAGCACTTACTGTGTGGCAGACACAATTCAGCCAGAGAAGTTTATTAATGCAGTCTTAGGGGTTTCGTGGAAGCTCAGCTGGTAAAGAATCCTCCTGCAATGCAGGAGACCCAGGTTCAATTACTGGGTAGGGAAGATTCCCTGGAGAAGGGAACGGTTACCCACTCCAGTACTCTGGCCTCTTTTTTTTAACTAAAGAACATTTATTTGTTTTTCACAAAGACTTTATCTCAAGGATGTAACTAAACTGCACCACTACCCCCCCTCCCCCACCTCAATCTGAAGAACGATTAGTACAGTGGATGTTATCAAGCAGGTATGAACAGTTTGAGGGACTGGAACCAACATTGACTGACAAAAACCAACTTTCATCTAAATCATCATAAAAATGTTTAAGTAAAAAAAAGGGCGGGGGGGCAAAGAGGGTTTCAGATTGAACAAGATCATCACATTGTATCTAATACATTCAATTCTGGCTAGGGTATACCAAAATGGAAACAGGATAACTATAATACAAAACTTGCGCTAGAGCACACACTTTATTCCAAGTTCACTTCCGTCCCCTTAATGCTTCCAAATCTCCCAGCCTGTTGGGCCTGTCGACGAAAGAGCACGTAGATCTTCTCTTTAATCCAATCTTTGTCACAAGGCTGGTATGTCTGGGTATCAGCTCAGTAAACAATAAAATCAAACAACTGATTGATATCATATGTGATAGAGAGGCTGTTGGGATTCATTCTCTTCAGATGTTCTGCATACATTTTATAAACACCTTCCATACACTCATTCACAGATTCATAGTCAGCATCTAAGTTCTGCCTTCTGGCCTCCTGGTAGGCTGTACCAGCAAGATGGTGTGAGACATCGCACCAAAGTCTCCCCCTGCAGCCGATGCCGACTCTGCCGCCCCACACAAGCTTACCCGCAAGACCACCAACAGCCAATGCTCCAGTATCCTGGCCTTGAGAATTCCATGGACTGTATAGCCCAGGGGTCGCAAAGAGTCGGACAGGACTGAGTGACTTTCACTTTCAAGTGTCAATCTACTGAAGAAGGTGGAACCATAGGAAAATAATTTTATACATGTTATGATAATGTTGGAGTCTGACAGAGGAACATGGACTTTTTGAAGTGCAAGTGAATTCAAAAGGAAGCTCTTTCCAAGGGATAAAAGACAGGAAAAAAAATCTTTCTTTTAGTTTGGCAATCTATCATAGCCAATATGACTATATACCTTGTCAGTTACTAATTAGTATCTAGAACAACAGGCATAAACTGGCACTTTCCTGTGTAAACCCAAGCTTATGGTGGCCCTAACTTCCTCCAGAGAGAAAGACTATAGTATAAACAAGACTTACAAACAGCAATACCATTCTATTTCTTCTCAGAAGTCACTCTGACATCTCTATCCCATGTATCATGTAAAGCTATCACACTGCTCATTTATTCAAGGCAAAAATCTCAGGATCATGCTAGACCTTCCCTATCTGCTCCATAGCTCCCATTATAATATAAATCATCTAAAACATATCTCCTCTTTTGTTCCCTCTATCACAACTGTCATGACTCTGAATGGGATCTTGTCATCTTATCCCTAGACTTTCTCAGTACCTGCTAATAAGTTTCCTTTCCTTCTTCCCATTATTCTCCATGGGGACCCAAATTAAATGACTTACAATCCATATGTAATCATGGCATTCCCTGGGACTCTAGGTTCAGTACATATACATTGACTGGTACATAGGCTTTTCCTGATTTGCCCCACCCATCAGTTTGCTAACTTGCTTCTCTCTCATTCTTTATATTTCAGACTTAATATATTCCCCAAGATAGATACTTTTCTTCTACCTCTGAACTTTTCTACATGCTACTTCCTCTGCATATGCATTAAACATAAAAGTTCTCATTTATAATATTCATAATCCAAGATGACACAGAGATGGATGCAGAGAGAAGGAAGGAGGTATTTTAAAATAATTTAGGGAAACTTACATCAGATTTAGTTCAAAATTAGAATCAGGTGGACAATTAATATGTTAATATTTATTATTTGTTTAGGATAGAAGAAAATTCTACATTCCTCTTTCTAGTTACCTCCAGTAGACTAATTGTATAATGTCTAGAATGTACCTTAAAATATTTAGAGACTGGCCTAGTGCATATGCAAGTCATTGTGTTTTAACTGTAAAAAAAAAAAATGAAACTGCTCTACAAAACATAAATTTACCCCATGAAGTTAACAGGTTTCAAACCTATTATGAAAAATTCTATAATTTTTTTTACTAGAGACTAGAGGAGAACTGCTAGTTTCAAAGGTAAGGCTGAGAAGTCTAATAAGTTTGTATTCTACTATTTGCCAAACCTATAAGCTGACTCCACAGGCTGCATGACTGCAAATGTGTTTCTGGCATAAGCTCCCTTGGGACAACTCTGAAAGCCAAATTTACCTTCCTCAGCTGAGATTAGAAGCCATAGAGGGCATCAATAGCACCTCTGACCTTGGAGGGAAAAAAACTCACTGTTGAAATGAAAGTCACCTATGGACCTTGAAAAGCTTGAAAGAAATACTGAAAATCATGAGCTCTATTATTCTCTAACAAAAATAAATCAAAACCACCAAACTATACTTAGTACATATCTACAGCAAACTTTTAGTAAATTAATGAAAATCCAAACATTACATTTAATTGCATCACTTTGTTGTTCAGTTGATAAGTCATGTCTGACCCTTTGCAACCCCAGGTACTACAGGACGCCAGGCTTCCCTGTCCATCACTATTTTCACATCACTTTAGAATATTGTTTATAAGTTGAAGAAAAGAATTGGAAAGTGTGCTCTTGACTGTGAATCTCTAATATACCAAAATGAAATATGCTCAAAGACATAAATGCAAGAAGTCAGCCTAATTTTCATATCAAAGTATTTTGATGTTGAGTCATATGGAATTTTGGTGATCACATACTCTATGAGCCAATGATTGATTTATTTTTTACATTCTTTTCAATTACAAGACACACTGCAGTTGTCTTCCCATAGTCCTGGTTTATTTATATTAGCCAAAAATCAAAAAACAACCAAGTGGTGCATCAAATGATGAATGAATATACTAGTTGTGGTACATCCATAGAATGGAAAATTTATTCAGCTATAAAGATGAAAGGACTACTGATATATGCAACAGCATAAGTGAAGTTCAAGAAAGAATACAGAAAGAAAAATGGATTTGACAAAATAGTGAATTCTCAAATTTGGTGAAAGTTTAAACCTACATATTGTTAATAAGTTCAGTTTATCTCAAGTAGGAAAATGTGAAGAAAACAATTACTTGACATATCCTGAACAAATCATTTAATACAAAGGTAAAGAAAAAATGTTAAAGGTATCCAAATAAAACTGACACATTGCATACCTGGTTGCTTATGTAGAAGACAAAATCAAAAAATAAATTCTCATCATAATCAATGCAGATATGAATACAACTTTAAGGTGCTAAAAAAAATAAAATAGCTTTCAATCAAGAATTTATACCCAAACAAATTATCCTTCAAAATATAAAGACATTTTAAATTTTAAAAAATGGTAGAATTTACTACTAGCAGGTCTGCAGTAAAAGAAATGTCAAAGGAAGCTTTTTAGGGCAAAGTAAAATGATACCAAATAAAAACTCAGATCTATAGAAAGGAATGGCATTATTCGAAATGAAATACGGATAAATATTGAGATTATCTACAGTTGTAAATTATTTAATAAGGCAAGGAAGAAGTAACAAATATATCTACCTAGCACCCCCTTAACTGATCTTTATATCTGTATCTTTTCCAGAGTGTATTTTTCTTCAGCCTCATACATTCACTTGGAAATAAACTTCAAAACTTAACTGAATAAGCTTTTATCAATTTCTTTGAATGCACCGTTTTACAATTGTTAACTTCCTTAACTAAATGGCAAAAGATAAAACAGGTATTAAAAAAAAAGCAGGTATTTTCTTTTGAAAAAAATACTTAAAGATTGAAACAATATTATAATAGAACATAGCATGTTATATTACTGATATAATAATATATATTAACATATTATCAGGAAATTTTAAAAAAAGTTTTGTTATTGTTAACTTTTTAAAGTAGCCTGTATGCATTTAAGACAAAGGTATTGAAAAAGCCCAAATTATATTTAGGAAAGTCTTTAGGAATGGCAAATCTCTGTAAGAAAACCTTCAGTGTCAAGATTCAGTCTATGCTACATAAAATATAGAAAGTACAGAAAATGCAAGGTACATAAGAATATACAGTCAGGCCTTCTAAATCCACAGGTTCAGCCAACCTAGGATTTCAATCTGCAATTGGTTGACCCCCAGAAGCATTACCTGCAGATATGAAGAAATGGAACGGCAACTGTACTCTGTCATGTTACATAAGGGACTTAAACATCTGAGGAATTTGGTATATGTGAGGATCAAGAATTCACCTGCCAATGCAGGAGACTCAGGAGACATGGGTTCAGTCCCTGGGTCAGGAAGATCCGCTGAAGGAGAAAGTGAAAATCTACCCCAACATTCTTGCCTGGACAATCCCACTGACGAAGGAGCCTGGCAGGTTGCGGTTTATGGGGTCGCAAAGAGTCAGACACAACTGAGTGACTGAGTAAGTATGTAGGCACGAGGGTCCTAGAATGAATGCCCTATGGATATCAAGGGGATTGTGCTCTTCATAGTCATATTTTATTAATTATATTATGTATACAATATATAATATATTACTGTGTAATTATAATAATCACTCTATCTAGTCAGAAAATTTGTGCAAGTATTAGACACCCATTTCTGGAGAGGAATCTAACTTAAAGAGACTGTTTAGCATCTAATTGCACTTTAAAGAGAAAATAGTAACTTTTGAATGTGAATCATAGAATAAATATGATTGTAAAGGATGGGCCAAAATTTTAATATAAAACATCAAATGGTACTCTAGACTAAAAATAATCATTTTCTCCTCTACTATCATTATTCCTTACTTTCTGTGTCTCTTTTAAAAATGTTCAATTAAGTTCCTTAATTTCTTTATATAGACATGATGATATTAACAGTAATTTTTATAATCCAATTCTTCTCTAAGTGCATTAAAGTTTAATGTCGTCTGGCAATGGCAAGTCTAGCAAAAACATAATTTGCATAAAACATGAGGCAGCATGAAACAGAGTTATTCAGAAGGGATTCAGGCTTCCGATGTTAACACTCACAATTTAATTCTATGCCATGAAAACACACACACAAGTTTACAATTCAGAATTAATAAAAGTTTCAATGTTTCAGTGGTGTATCTGTCATACATCCTCTTTCCATCTAGATACTTCCAACTGTTCAGATCTCAGATATGGAAATATACATCCCTGTAGATTACCTGTAGAATACCTGTCAGTAAAAGGTAATTTAACGTTAAAATAACTCTCATATTATTAAATAGAGCTCTAACGAATTTAGCAATATCACATATATACAGAGAATTTGCAATGCTTGGTATTAAAATAATTATGTTCAACCATAAACTGCATCCTGATTTACCATAACAAATTATATGTAGATGAGAGCATGCTGTCCTTGAGGAATTTAAAATTTATTATCACACATAAGATCTGAAAAACAAAAGGAATAAAATGCAGGATGGGACAAGCTACTTCTTAGGAAGTAGCTCATTTCCTGCTAGGATCTGATGAATCATGAAATCACATAAACAGAACAGACATCAAATGAATTAATTTATTCATGTACCAATAACACCAGAATAGTAAGAAATGAGCTGCTTCTCTCACAGATTAAGGATAACAAATGTAAACTTTAAACATTTTAAACCTGCTCAGCCATTATTTTATGTATTTGTTTATTGTTTGGTTGGTTTGTTAGTTGGAAAGATAATTTTGTTGGTATTTATTAATTTGCTTTTAAACAAAACTATAATCCGCATGGGAAATCAATCACTTTCACAAACGTACTTTTGCTTTCCTCTCATACAAGTAATTATGTTTATCATAAACCTAATTCTGCAATATGATAGAATGGAATGAGTCAACAAAAGTTTGCTTACACCTCTCATTTTACTCCCAAGGGTTAAATCCCCAAATTCAGAAATACACTGGTGACAGATAAAAGCAATGCCATATCATCTATGTGGTTTTCCCAGCTCACTCCTACCATAGAACTAAGCCTCACCCTGCTTCTCAGAAGTTAATCAGTACACCAGGCGTGGCAGTGGTCATATTTATGTATCAGAAGAAAACTCAGTGAAGGAAGGAACTCAGCCATAAACATACATGTATCCATTCTTCCCCAAACTCCTCTCCCATCCAGCCTGCCACAAAACATTGAGCAGAGTTCCATGTGCTAATCAGTAGGTCATTGTTGACTGTACATCTTAAATATAGCAATGTGCTCACCTGAAACTATCATAACATTGTTAATCAGCTATGCATACATGCTCAGTCGCTTCAGTCATGTTCTACTCTTTGCAACCTCATGGACTATAGCCCGCCAGACTCCTCTGTCCATGGGATTCTCCAGGTAAGAATACTGGAGTGGGTTGCCATGCCCTCCTCCTGGGGATCTTCCCAACCCAGGAATCGCACTAGCATCTCCTCCATTTCCTACACTGTAAGTGGATTCTTTACCCACTGAGCCACTGGGAAATCTCTAATTTGCTATACATCAATGCAAAGTTATAAGTTTAAAAAAGAAGAAGAAACCAGTCTTCTCTCTTTCCACTATGTGAGGATACAGCCAGAAGTGAGTTATTTAAAAATCAGGGAGAGGGCTCTCACCAGACACTGAATCTATGAAACCTGGATCTGGAACACCCCAGCCTCTAGAACTGTGAGAAATATTAATAAATATTTGTTGTTTCAAAACAACAACAACTCAATGAAACTCCTTGCAGATACACAACATTTTGGATAAATTACTCAATTGAGAGAGCAACTAATTGAAACGCCTCTCCTCTTTTTTCCATATTTGATTGTGCTTTATCTTCTCCTGATGCTTCATCTAGATTGTTCCTGAGCAAGGCCGGAGGAAAAGATTTATACTTGCCCAAATAGAGAGTTTAGGAAGTTTCACCCAAGCCTGTATTTCAATAAAACATACTGTTGTTACCTGTAGAGGAATAGATCATTTCAATACAAAGCTAATGGTAATTGCAATCTGTGTGAGAAAACAGGGTAATGTCAAAGAAAAGTTAAAGCATAAAATTTTAAAAAGACACATTGAGCTTGACAGAAATGATCGTTTCTTTCACAAGTCTCAAGAGGATAGCCCTTGGTGAGAAACCATGCTGATATCCTGTATCAGCTCACCTTGTACAAGTGGATATAAACTTCACACAAAGCAGAAGCCAATTTCATTGTAAATTTTTTCATTGCTGCGATTGACTCACAAGAGACTCATTTTCTTGTGGGTCCCAAAGGAGGGCAGTCACACAGGGTTGTTTAAGCAAATTCATTACCGTACAAGAGATGCCACATAAACCTTCCATCTTAAACAACAGATTCAGTTGTATAAACAGTATAAACATGTTTCTTTAAACCAGCGAAAAGCTGTAGTTACAACAGGAATCAAGATATTGCTTATAAAGACTATTAACATAGGCACCATATAAAGACTATTAACATAGGCATCAAGGCAGACTTCATGTACATATTTTTGAGTGCTTACTCTGTTCTAGGTGATTTAAAGAAATAATCACACTTGATATCAGAACATAATTGACACACAATGTCTGACTCTAAATTCTGGGTTCTTGGTCAAAGTACTTCAATCTCTTTAGCACTGATAGATTTCAGCCCCAAATCAGGACTTCCTGAACTATTTTTTATGTTATCTGAAAGTTTAGCCCCATTCCAAACTCCAGGGTTCTTGCTTCTAGTTATTGGAAATTTAGTAACAATTCATGTTGTGAGTTTTAGCAGAATATTAGGCCTTGATGGGCTTCACAGGGAGGACATTGATGAGGTCTGTTATTTCCCAAAATGTGAACCTGTGCTATCCTCTATGAACTCAGGCTTGGGACTCAGGTAACTTGTGGTTGTTGAGAAGCTTGGGACTGATAATGCCTACTAACCTATAATCATTGTGGCTGACACAAAGTATTAAAAATAAAAAGGTGATTATTTATCAGGTTTTTTTCACAACAAACCTAAGCCAAATGAAATACCTGATGGTTCTATTTAGTAAGGAATTTGATCCAAACAAGTTAGTAAGTTTAGATTCTAACAATTTAGTAGCTATTAGAAAAACTGATAAAAATAAATTTAAAACATTTTATTTCATTTTTAAATAAGCACAATTACTTGTTAAGGAAATGTATGTATCTGGGCTCTGAAATTTCTCCAACCCTGGGGTCAAACTGTGCAAATACACCTTTATTTCTTGTCCTATGGATATTGTTGCATTTCTCTCAAAATTTTAAATTATTGTGTAAGATCCAGTAAATTCACCATGGCATCCCAAGGCACCTCATTTCTTATTCTAAAAACTGTACATGTAGGCATGCCAAAGGTAATTTTCTCCCAAACCTTTCACAGCAAATCAGTAATCAAGATTTACCCATTCCACCATTTCAATACCATTTATTTATCCTCTCCTCTCTATATCTACAGCTATTTCACTACTTCATCCACTTTGCACTTGCATTGCTGGATAAGCTTTCTAACTTCTACCCCAAGTTTCCTGACTCCAATCTATTTTCCACCTTTATCTCAGGCTTTCTACTTAAAAACCCAAATCTGACTGCATCATTATTAGACAGTGAAATCCTTCAAGGGCTCCTTTGTTTTTATGATCTGGACCCTGTGAACTCTAATCACTCCTTATGTTTTCACTCTCTCTCCCAGCTGTATTCAGAAGTTTACAAAGTCACATAATCTTGCTTACTTCACTGATACTTATTACTGCTTTGTCCTAATAGAAAAATCTCTATAGTCCTGTATTTAACTGGTCAATGTCTACAGAGGTTTCAAACGTTAGCCCTACCATCATTTTCCTGATGTTGACAATTCACTGTGTCTCACTTCTCTGTACCAATATCATTCTGTGAATACCTTTATAGGAACACCTTTAAAACATGTGCTGTTCAGCCCAATTATAAGCTAGCACTTATAACTGGCCCAGTAAATAGTTGCTGAAATGATGAAATGCAAATGAATGAATACATGTCAATTTAGTCAATGGAGAAATGTTATACAAATCTTGTGAGAAACCTCAAGTAGAATGAATCTGTCTTCTAGAATGAGTTTCCAAAGGAGTTGACCAATTCTTTGGGGGAAAGCTGCCATAACACATTTAGCATAAAACTGATCAAGCTTGATAACATGGTGCAAAACTCAATTACATACAGATGTTCACAATTTAAGCTTTACCTCCCCTTTTCATTTCTTCATGCTCTGTCTATGCCATTGGGAAGCCAATCCAGTCTATTGCTACTGCAATAGTATACTCCAGTACTCTAATTTTTCAACAAAGCCTGCTATTCTGTAAAGTGCTACCATGCTAAATATACAGTTTTCTCTAAAGAAAGACTCCAAACTAACAGAATGACAGTCTTAGAGTTATCTGAGAACCATTGTTTCTATGCTATGGCCTCTGAATGACAAGCACAATGTAGAAATCAGAACTCTGACAAAATAAGAAACCCAAGGAAACTTCAGAGACTGAGGTTTCAGACACTGCAAGATCAAAAATTAACCCTTAGCCAAGCATGCCTTCAGTAAGGTAAATAAGTATCCTTGGGTATTATCAAGGAAATTCTGCACTTTGAGCCTAGGTAAAAGACCATAACAATGAACTGCTACTCATACAATCCACCCAACCAGGAAATTACTAAAAATTCTTACTTCTTTGTTTATGGGAATTGAGTACGTGCTGTGACATAATCATATATTTGATGGTCTCAAACTCCTATTACCAACATCTTGGCAAATGAATAAAATTATAAATATCAGTCACTTAAAATGCTTCAATTATTTTTCTACCACATTAGTCACAGCCTTGATATTCTTTCCATGGGAAAAAGAAAGATGAACTTTGTAGAACTCCTATAGAATCACCACTGGAATTTTTTCTGGTACCTCTACATCTCAATCCTTTGAACCATTTATAGCATGTTCAAATTGTCCTCAAGTTGGAGTCCTGAGGAATAAATCAGAGAATTTAAATAAAAAAATCTCACCTTCCAATTATAATTAGGTACATCAGAAGTCTGATTAGGAAAGTTAAATTTAGATGTATGTTCCTACTTTCAAATTGATAGATCTGCCACATTCCTGTGAATGAGATTTTTCATAATTCATTAATGAGGGGGGCAACTAATGAACTAGCCATAAAATCTGAGAATGCTCATAGCAAGACTTTATATTATTACTTTAGAAAGCATTCAGAGTAAATCAGTACAGCTATGAGACAACTGACACTCAAAAAATACAAAACAAAAAAAAGGAAAGGAAGAGAGGGAGGAAAAGAAGAGAAAGAAGATGGGAGGAAGTGGGAAGAGAAAGTAGAAAGGAAGGAAGGTAAAAGAAAGAAAGGGTACTAGTGTACATATATATATATATATATATGTATATATATATATATATATATTGCAACTATTAGTCTAGTCAAAGCTATGGTTTTTCCAGTAGTCATTATGGATATGAGAGTTGGATTATAAAGAAAGCTGAGTGCAGAAGAATTGATTCTTTGGAACTGTGGTGTTGGAGAAGACTCTTGAGAGTCCCTTGGACTGCAAGGAGATCCAACCAGTCCATCCTAAAGATCAGTCCTGAGTATTCATTGGAAGAACTGATGCTGAAGCTGAAACTCCAATACTCTGGCCACCTGATGTGAAGAACTGACTCATTGAAAAAGACCCTGATGCTGGGAAAGATTGAAGGCAGGAGGAAAAGGGGATGACAGAGGATGAGATGGTTGGATGGCATCACTGACTCGATGGACATGAGTTTGAGAAAGCTCCAGGAGTTGGTGATAGACAGGCAAGCCTGGTGTGCTGCAGTCCATGGGGTTGCAAAGAGTCAGACATGACTGAGCAATTGAACTGACTGACTGACATCAGATACTGCCTGCAATCCAGAAAACATCTATTTAAGAAAACAGGACAAGCAAAGGGCATGCATGTTCTTTGTGAACATTTATTCTTCTATATTTATTTTAGAATCTGCTTGTCAAGGTTCTTAGGGAAAAAAACCTAATAGGGTTTTAATTAGAACTACATTAAATGTAGAAATTAATTTGGAGAAAATTTATAATTTTAAAATGATGGATGTTAACATCCATTAGTATAGGATACCTATATATTTATTTAGATTTTCCTCTGTGGTCTTTTAAAATGTGTTGTCAGCCATCTTAATTAGTGAGTTTGATCTATTACACTTAATCTTAATTGTTTTTCATATTTTAACCATCTGTTATATTCATCTTTCATCTTATTTTTTTATTCTGTTTGAAGTTTAATTTATCTTATTCTCATTTTTGCATTACTATGCTCATATTAATTTGCATATTAAATTTTCTCAGTTTCTGGCACAAGTGCACCTAAACTGTGCTCCAAAAAAAACAAAACAGATAAAAAATTATCATTAAATTTAACTGAAAAAAGATTTATGATGCCTAACATATGTATATTACTTTCATATAGGTCTAAAAACTAATCATGGTAACAAATGTAAATACGATCCTTTTTCATGGCTCAGACAGTAAAGAATCTGCCTGCAATGCAGGAGACCTGGGTTCAAGCCCTGAGTTGGAAAGATCCCCTGGAGAATGAAATGGCTTTCCGCTCTCGTATTCTTGTCTGGAGAATTCCATGGACAGAGGAGCCCGGTGGCTTACAGTTTGTGGGGTTGCAAAGAGTCGGACATGACTGAGTGACTAACACATTCATTTTTTCACTTTCATGAGAATATAAATACTCTGTCATATCTCTCCTTCCACTGTTACAGAATTTGTAGTCATGATACATGTAAACCACTATGAATATATAGTATGGAACTTTTCTCATGTTTAACTTTGCCAGAAGATAATGAACTACTCTTTTCAAATGAAATGCTGAAAAAGGAAAAAAAATTAAAAGCAAAATAATTTTTAAAATTCGGATTCCTTTTAAGTGCAATAAATTTTAACAGTAATAAATATAAAACTATTTAGGGCATGAAATAAGCTCATCAACTTTTTAAGCTAACATTCGTTTTTCCTGGGGCATCAGCTTCCTCTCAGATATTTAAAAATACCATGGTGATTAGGAGAACACATAAAGCTAAGCTTTCGGTTGCTTTATATAATCTGAACCTAGTTCTTTGGGTGAATAGGATAAAAATACTCCCAATAACTCATTTGAGGTAAACATAGCTTTACAGTCAATCAACAGAAGGGGAAGAGGAAAGAAAACAGACCCAGGAGCTGTAGTAAAATGAACTTCTAATTGCTCGAACAAATCCCAAGTGTCTAAGATTCAAGCCCAGAAAGTATATCTCTTAAGACTAATTGGCATAGGAACATTTTAATGACATTGTCAAAACTTTATTGTTACACATGCTAATGTAATCAGATTTTTGTTTCCTATTCACCAATATGTGTTTAACCCTGATGAGAAGTAAAGTTTTATAAGAGAATTTGAAGACCTTATTCCTACATATAGTTTAATATTATTAAATTAAAAGGAATATCAATTTTGTCCTTGTCATCAATAAATATCTCCTACATAATATCCTGGGCAAATAGTGTCAGTCATTCAAGGATCAAAACTTATTTCCTTCAAAAACAACCTAATCAGTTGTTGAGCATTTTTAAACTGTTAAAACGTTTTCCTTTTTATTAAGTCAAAACTCTCATTCTTATGAACTCTATCCATCGGCCTCTACTCTTCTCTAGAAACTTCTGAGTCTATTCTTACTTCTACACTAAAGCCTCTAATTTAAAAAAAATAAAAAGCTCTCATATCCTTTTCTGTCCTCTTTTCAGACCCGTACTTCATGAAATACGGCTTCTAAGCACTTGCTCTGATCACCCTCGTATATTTTGAACACACACACACACTCAAAACAATTTATCAGTGCCTTGGATAAAATGTGAACTTGTTTAAAGCTATAATTTTTAAATCAACAGGGAACAAAATATCCCTTATTTATCTAAGCTCATGATAATTAGATTTTTCACCATAATTTATAATCATTCATAAAAAGAACTTCACAGCTTTTCAATTTGTATCTTTAGTAGGTTGATTCTTTAATATATGGCAAATTAAAATAGCTAACCTTGGCTGCAACCCAGGACTTACAATGTGTCACTTTAGTATAATCTTAAAGTATAGGTGATACATTATTTATTCCTCCCTTCCTTTTTTCTCTCTCTCTTTTGATAACTCAAAAAGTTCAAGATAGAATTGTGATTATGTTTAAGCTAGGCTATGTGTGAAATATGATGAGAATAAACCTAAGGTTTCTAAAATCACCTATGACACTCTTCTATCTTTTCTATAACAGATTTTTTTTTTTAGTCATTGTGAACAGTTAAAAGTCCTTTCCTTGCAGTTTTTTTCTCATCATTCTGCCCCTTAACAGTCAACCCATCTTTTACATTCTCTCTGTCTTCCCTCTCAACAAAAGCTAGTCTACAATATAATGCTCTTTATATAAAGATCTGTATTGCTGATTAGGTTTCATTGTGGTCTTTCTGATCAATGGGTGATTTATATGCACATTAAATATCGAAAAACACTACTCTAGGCTCATTTTTGTAATCTCTGGTCTCTTCCTTGACAGTGTTTTTGAATTAAAATGCTCATGTCTCTTTTATTTATTGAAAAAATCCTTCTCATTACCCTAAACCTTCTTCTTGATTATATCATTACCCTTTCCCACCAGAAATTTCGATAGAATTACTCTATACAGAATAGTTTCATAAAGGCTCTAACTTTGACCTCTGTCATCCTTACTGCCTCCAATAACAAAATTAATTACAAAATGTCATGTAATTTTGTATGTCTTGGCCCTCCTCTCTTACTCTACTCAATTGACTGAGCAGGTACAGCTGGTATCTCTTTTCTTATTCTTCTTTCAGAACAGAAATCTGATTTCTAGAGACATCCAGCCCTATTTCAATGAAAGGTGACCTCATGCCCAGATCTGGCAAGAGAACATAAGTACATACAGTAGTTTTCTTCTGCCTCTTATAGAAGCAATAGGTACACGACCCAGAATTGGGCCAAAGAAAAGTGTGTGGATTTAAGAATCATTTCCCACACTTATTATAACATCATTCCTTTTGACCCTGGATATTAATATTTTTGTAGTGTTAAACATGAAACTAATATAATCATCCTAGAACTAGGAGAAGAGCCAGTATCTCAAAAGTGAAGTCAGTAGAGTGAATATATTAAAATTAAAAATTATATTAAAAAGAATCTGGAGTCTTGATGCCAAAACTGATACAATTTATCTTGCTCTCAACTATTTTTTATTTTAATCTTATAGGGCCTTATTGGACCTTAATTTGCATCACAGTTCTGTATAACTCTCTCCTGTCCTTTAATAAATTGTAAGTTATTTGAGGACAGTTGTATACCTTTTGTACACACATAGCATAGGGTCTTACAGGAAGCAGACTTTCAGTACATGGTTGTTGGTTAAATAAACGAGTATTCTTCTACTTCTCGATTTATCTTCTTAGCTCAGAGTACCTTTTCTGGGTTTTCCTTAGTTTTAAGATTAAGTGTTTTAATACCAAGTAGCATGATGACATTCATTTGACTATAGCTTTTACTTTTATTTATTTTTTTTATAGCTTTTACTTTTAATGAACTAGCTAAAGCACCCAGTTCCATGCTGGAGACAAAATAGCTTAGGTACAATCTTTTAACTATGAAAAATAAGTAAAAAGACATGAAAATGTTATATTTTGGGGGTGAAGAAGAGCTGTCTAAGTAGTACATATGGTATTTCCCACAGTGAAAAAATTTTAAATTGCAAGTGATTCACATTTGACGTATGAAAAACATGTGACATTTCACAGTGTTTCCATATTTTCTCCTCTATCACTAGCCCCTGGTTATGGACACAATACCAAATCATGAAATCATGCATCTAAGAAAGGACAATGAGAAATGTTTCCCTATTACCACTGGCTAATTTCATTAATCTACTCAGAGGCATGTGCAAATTTGAGATAACATACTCTGCAAATCCCAATGCTTCAGAAGCATTCATTTTTGTAATTCAGATCTAATTATATAATTATTAAATTTAATGCTGGATTTAGAAACACTGATAAGTAACAATACCTTCATTTCTCTAAAGCATTATTTTGTTCCTCGGGAATGAAAAGTCACTGATTAAAATATCTTCAAGTACATTTCCCAGTAAGGCATACTAGCATTTGGTTTGATATGAGGAAAGCTGTTTGTTTGTTTTTTTAATTCTCTCAATGTTTGGGCCACCTGTCAGCCAATCCCAATTAGAGGCAGTGCCTGATTAAACTGCTCTCTCTAGAACCATTCGGACAACTTCATTATTGCTTCAGTTTATGATAGCAGAACAGCCGTGTGGCGTTGCAAAAAGTCTTGACAGCTTAGAGAGAGCCCATTTGGGCGCATAGGACATAGGTTTTGAAATTGTGCACAGTTGCAAACTTTTGATTGCATGAATTATACATGAGGGTGACCAGCCATTTATGCTCAGTGATTTTAGCCAATCAGCACAGGTGCAGGAAAGAAAGTAGACTGGGAGAGAGCAAAATCACATAACTCAGGAAAGCACTTTCTTTTGGCTCTTTCAACCCAATGCATGACATTGCAAACCTTGGCAGAACACATTACACCATTAATAAAATTTCTCAGGTAGACTAGGAATTTGAAATAAATAGAGGAGAGTAGAAAGGAGAACAAAATTTAGACTCTCTGCTTGCAAATCAATCATACATCAATAGATTCTATAGGTGAACATAACAAAATTTAGATTCTCTGCTTGCAAATCACTCATACCTCAATAGGTTCTATAGGTGAACATAGGCAGGGCCTCTGAAAGCTCACCTTGTTACCTTATCAAACATAACTCTCCTCCTTACACCAAATGTCTCTCTATTCTGTTATCCATTCATTATATTAAAGCATGGGAGTTTGCTGTCTTCTTTTGATTTTCACTTTAGTTGGCTTTAAAGAATTTCAGAAGTTTACAAAAGAAAGAAGCAACAATATTTATACATAATTCAGAGAAATGATAATACATTACTTTTGTGGATAAAAAAAGAATCTTGAGTTAGTATTGTAAATAAGATACTACTTGTATCAAGATTTTTTAAGCATAAATTTAATAGGGATAAGAAATTAATGTTGATAAAATATACAGTATAAATTGTAAAGAAAAAGAATCACAACAAAAAGGAGAGTTTTTCTTCTTTTTCATCTCTTATCCTTCATTTACATGAGAATAGAAAATGCTGCTTTTTTTCCTACCCTTTTATTATTTAACAGAAGCTTTCATATCAATTGCTATTATTCCTGGGTTAAGAAGTACATTTCCTGAGAGTGTAAAATAATTGAGATCTACTTTAAAAAACAAACCACTTTCTTACCAACAGGACAGCAGTGAGGTTGTTCATAGAGAAGAATGTTTCCGGGTCACCATGAAATAAATTTGCAAGGCCGCTGGCTTCAGGACAGAAGGAAGCAGAGGAAGTCAGCAGGGGAAAATTGTGTATTTGTCAGCATTGACAGTTTGCTTTATAGTGGACCCTCCTCCTCTTTAAAGTAATTCCCATTCAGTTTATGGTAGATTGGTATACAATGAGGTCAGGCACAGCAAATCAATTCTGATATGATTGCATTTTAGCCATAGTCATATTTCTCCTGGAAATCGTGCCAGAATCAGCTATTCATTTCACAGGAACATTGATTTCCCTACCCTTACGCTGTTACTCTACTCCATCTTCCATTCAGCAGGGTTCCTCCTTTAAGGAAAATCATGTAGGTCCCAACACTCTCTCCAACGGGTGACTGTGTGCACAGATGCATAGACAGGTGCCTTTATTTAATGGCTTTGATCACTGCATAGTATTATTTGGTGCCTGCCCCACCTAAGGTTGTATAGGTAATTTTGCCCTTACGCCATCTTTACATTAGCCCATGGGACTACTGCTATGATTAATGCTGTGTTTTCCCCTTTCACATAAAGAAATGGGCAAGCAGGAAAAAGAAGAAAAACACACCTAAAACCTTTTCCCACTCAGTCTTCCTTTTCTAGTATTGAGCTCCCTTTTACTCTGAGCTGCTACTTATTACTACATCTCCTCCCAGCCAAACACCCAAATCCAAACAACTTCTATTATTCTTAGAAGGTCTCATGGTCTGTTTTAAGGTTGAAAAAAAAAAAAATTCCCCAGATATCTGTGAGGTCTCAAGGTTTAGGTTACACAGAGAGAGCCAGAAGTCCATGTTTATTCATCATCATGGCAAGACTTGGCAATCACCACATTCTTACATTTTCCCTTGTTTTGGTAGATTCAATTACTGTTTTAGTGAGCATTCCCTTTTTTCCTCCAAACCTTGGTCTCCACGGAAAGGAACTTGTCCCGCTGATATTTAGGGTATAGCCATGTGATTTTCTTTGTCCCATGGTATGAGAGTGAACATGAAAAGACTTAGCATATGCATATGCCTTTAGGCAAACATTGTTGGACTCTGGTTTTCTAGTCTTAAGAGTTTCCCCCAGATTGCTTCTGGCTCTTGCAGTTCTACCTCCAGAATGAATTTACTTGAACAGACATGAGTTCAAGCAGAGGCTCTGAAACCAAGGCAGTCTCACCCAAATCTGAAGTAGAGACATTCTAGGCAAATCACAGATCTTTAGGGGCTTCCCAGGTGGCCTGAGTGGTAAAGAACCGCCTGCCAATGCAGGAGACATAAGAGATGTGAGTTTGATCCCTGACTGGGAAGATCCCCTGGAGTAGGATCTTCCCATGTAGCTCTAGTGGTAGAGAACCCGTCTGCCAATGCAGGAGACAAAAAAGACCTGGGTTTGATCCCTGGGTTGGGAAGATCCCCTGGAGGAGGCCATGGCAACCCACGCTGGTATTCTTGCCTAGAGAATCCATGTCAGAGGAACCTGGAGGGCTACAGTCCATGGGGTCGCAGTGGGACATGACTGCAGCGACTCAGCACGCACACACACAGGTATATAAAAAGAAGTAAGTACTTGTTTTGTATGCTACAAAGATTTTATGGCCACTTGTTATGTAAAAAAGAAAAACCTGATTAACACACAGTTGGCTCTAGAATCATGATTCTGCAAAAATTAAAAGCTAAAATACGTGGCAGTGATTTGGGGAACTGGCAGGCTGGTAATGAAGTTGCTAAATGCAGTTGAGAAAAAAGACCTGTGCCGTGTGGTGGCAAAATATTTGGTAACTCTAGTGGTAATGAAGTAAAAAGAACAAGTACACACTGAGCTGGCAGTGTTGAGCTTGGCAGTTTTGGGTAAATATTTTCAAAGTGTAAACTACTTGTTAATCAAGTATATTAGTGTGATGGTTAATCTTATGTGTCAGCTTGACTGGACTAACGGATGCCCAGAGAGCCAGTAAAACATTACTTCTGGATGTGCCTGTGAGGGTTTCTGAAAGAGATTAGCATTTGATTCAGTTGACTGAGTGAGGATAGCCACCTTCATCAATGCGAGAAGTATCATCTAATCAGCTGGGAGTTTTGATGAGTAACAAAACGTGAAAAAAGGGAGAATTCCTTCTCTCTTCTTGGGAGGGTGCATCCATTTTTTCCTGCGTTTAGACATCAGAGCTCCTGGTTCTCAGACCTTCAGAATTGAGGATTTACACCATCTGCATTCCTGGCTGTCTTGTTTTTCAACACAGACTGAATTGCATCACCAATTTTCCTCATTGTCCAGCTTGCAGATTGCAGGTAGTGGGACTTCTCAGCCTTTACAACTGTATGACCCAAGTCCTATAACAAATCTCCTTTTCTATATATGCATGTATCTAGCTATCCTAATGGTTATGTTACTTGAGAGAGTCCCTATTAATACAATTAGTTATGATGTTAAAAGAAGAAGAAAAGTTCAGAGAGGAGCTGACCTGTTGGCAAGCAAAGTTATGAGGAAAGAGAAACAGTCCAGAATCTACAGAACTCATTAAATTGGTGCTAGGGCAATGGTGAAATCAAAAGTGTAATTGCAAAACTTTTTTAGACTTCTAAAAAAAGTAAGGTGACTATAGCAGATTCTTTCAACTGGCTCAACAGGCTCTTAGAAAGTTTGATGGCAGCAAAATCAAATATACCCAAATTACTGATAAGTAAGTCTAAAAAGAAAGACAGGTCTGAAAAGAAATTGTGGGCATAGCTTTAAGCAAATAAAACTTGCTAAAAACAAATGCATAAAACACATAAAACATTTTTGAAAGAGCTATATTGGCAAAAGTAAAAGCAGCCCAGATTAAATGAAACTGAGATAAATCAAGAAAACTGGCTCCCAAATTTCTAGATGCAGAAAGAGGCTGAAAAGCTGTGCATTCACCAATGAATGACATATTTCCCAATACTTCCTTCAGAAATGACCAATACTTTCTTTAGAAAGGGAAATGAAAAAACTGAAGCACACCCCCGAAGGTGAATCTAAGAACTGCGGAAAACTATGGACTGGAAAGCCACTTTGAGGAAGTTAATTGGGGATGATGAAGTAAACTTCCCTAACAGGAAAAAGCCCTGGTAGCATTTGTTTGGCCAAACGAGAATTTTTATGTATCAGTGAGTGCTATATTCTCGTCTTTTTGGATGGGGTTGTTAATGTAATTATACTGCCCCTGTTCCATTTTATTATGTTGCGTATATAGAGAGCAAATAACTCTTCCTTTTAGTTCCTTGGTTTCTGGTTTCAAAGGGGCCAACTCTTGGCACAATGGAAACCACAAGATCCTCGGCAATGAACTTGATGCCATGAATGAATGAAATTTTCAGTGAGATTTCTGTCGTATTCTATTTAAGGAGACACTAACTGCATGAAGAAAAGAAGTGAATATCTGTGAACAAGAAGGCACATTGTGAAAATTAAGATAACTTTTCAGCATGTATTCATTCCTGCCCTTGCCCCAACAGGAATGCAGTGTGGTACTTATTTGCCTAACTGAACTTGGCTTAGATATACACCATTGCCTTGGTCAGTGGGATACTAATGGATGTGATGCCAGCGAGGCTTATCACGTGCATCAATTAATGCACTCTAGAGATCACTACCAGATGAGAGTCCTCTGGACATCTGTTGTTCCTTTATCTTGGTCCCTGAACGAGACACCCGGAGGTAACTGAACCCCATTTGTAACCACGCTAAGTTGGATCCACAGTCTGAAACAGCTGCTCTGGCTGAACCTCACAGTCACAGCTGAAGCAAATCTACTAAAATGAGTAACTGATACATGAACAAGAAATAAATGCTTACTCTGATATGTCACTGTGATTTTGTGATTATTTCTTACACAGAGAAACTTGGCTGATATGCCTTGCCTATCCAGAGTCTAGACTTGCCTAGGTTTCCTCAGGTAAATATTTATTTGATGATTCCTGTGCCGATAACACAGAGTATTCATTTGGCAATGAAAATATATAGTCTCTGTCAGTTTGTTATTTCCTGTCTACTCAGATATTGTTACTTTCCTTGTACAAGAGAACTTAAAATTATTCATTTACTTATGGAGTCCTTTATATACATATTGGCTTATTAACACAATTATCCTTCAATTCTCTAAACTTCTTTGTCTCAAAAAAAAGTCCCCAGAATAATCATTCATTTTCTATACAAAGTATATTTCAATCAAATAGTATGTGCAATATACATGAAGAAATACTTCCCAACTTTACTGAAGGCTTATTACATAAAAAACATTTTAAAACATTTTAAACAAACTATGGATGACATATGAATTAATATGCTTATGTTACATAACTGTAAACAAATTTAGGATGTGGGTTATTTTTTAGTGAATGTACACTCAGATATTCACAATATATTTTCTCTATTTTTATTGAAAATTTATCAGTGCCATAAATTTCTAACACACACATATACAAAACTCTGAGTCAGTGATCTAGAAAATGCCTTTTATAAAAAAGAATTATAATTTTTGAAATTGTGAGTATATTATCTGCATGAATAAAACCTCTTAGCTCTCAATAAGGAATATGACCCTTTCCTGCAAATGTGTTCTGTCTCTGTACACACCACTAAACAATAAAGAGTAGAGTTAACCGTCTATATATTCTTAAATCCCTGAATGCCTGACTCAATTTTTTACTTTGTCAGTTGCATGGATTAGATTCACATACAGACTTCATTGGTGGTTCAGATGGTAAAGAGTCTGCCTGCAATGCAGGAGACCTGGGTTCAATCCCTGGGTCAGGAAGATCCCCTGGAGAAGGGAATGGCTACCCACCCCAGTATTCTTGCCTGAAAAATTCCATGGACAGAGTCTGGTTGGCAACAGTCCCTGGGGTCTCAAAGAGTCAGACATGACTGAGCAACTAACACACACACATACAGCCACAGATAATTCATCAGCTACAGACCTTTCCTTTTGACAGTATGATTGATAAATGGTAAATTTTGTCAGTTTGTGCTTTCACACACACACACACACACACACAGCAAAACCCGGAACTCTAGGGCTATTTCTTTTTAGACCTCAATATCTATTTTATTCAGTTATCTATATGTTATAAACTGAATTGTATCCTCCCCTCAGATGCATAAGTCAAGGCCCTAATCCTCACTGAGACTGTACTTGGACATGGGGCTTTTAGGAGGTATTTAAGATTAAATGAAGTCATGAGAGTAGAATCCTAATCTGATAGAATGAATGACCTTTTAAAGAGAAAGAGAGAGGAGCCAGGGGGTTTGTCTATGTATACACACCAAGGAAGACCATAGGAATATACAATGAGAAAGGCTCTCTCAGCCTATGGAGAGAGCCTTTACCAGACACCAAATCTGCTGGTACCTTGATCGTGGATTTTCCAGGCATCAGAAGTGTGAGAAACCCAATTTTGTTGTATAGCCACCCAGTCTGTGTTCATTGTTGTTGTTATGGCAGTGCAAACAAAAACTGTTGCCTGCTACTCCAGTAGGCTATGAATGTTGCCCATCATCACCCTAAGGCGTCACCCCCACACCACCACGCTGTGCACCCAGAGGGGAATTCAGGATGGAAACAAACAAACAGGATACCAGCCCTAGATAGACAAGATGCATACCTAAGGAATAATTTCAATGAGTCCAGACTTTCTCATCTTCCCAAACACAGAAAAGCACTGAAATCATTAACTTGAGATGTCTGTGTTGTGTGATGTGCTGGAATCTCTTGATGTTCGACTACAGGCATTCATTGTTTTCCCTGCAAAAATTCCTATATATCCTGGCTTCTCCCTAACCTCTCTGCAGCAGTTCCTCTGATTTGAAAGGCTATCTTCCAGGCTATCCTCCTCAGTAAGGTCCCTGACTAAAACTTAACTCACAATTTTTAAGTTGTCTTTTTTCTTCAGTAAACAGCAGCCTGAGATGACTAAAACATGATACAAGTAAAATACCACATGAAAAGGTTTTTAAAGTTTAAAATAGACTTATTTAATACTAATAGTTGATGAAAATGTAAAAGGAATCCCCTTTAAAAGATACCATTTAAAATAAGTTAAAAATGTAAGCTTCTAAGAGGTGACAGTTGTAATGGAATATTACATAGAATTATTTTTAAATATTTGGGAAAGTGAAAAATCTAAGAAAACAAGGTGGATAATGTTTGCCTTATAGAAAAGCACTATATCTAAAGATTAAACATTTTGTAACCCAATACTTTGCATTCATATTACAGGAAGGCAGAAACACATTTCTCTAAAATTTCAAGTTTTTCAATATATGACAAAACATATATTTGAATTAGGAAATTGGAAGACTAACATTTTCTTGCCTTTGAGTTTAGTTAACATAATCAGTGAAGAAGTACTTATTAAGTGTTTACTATATGTCAGTATTGCTCCAAGTACAATTCAGCAGTGAATAATATAGAGAAGGTCTCCATTCTCATGATATTTATTTCTCGTGGGTTGGAGATAAAAATAATTAGTGAGAGTCAGAGTAGACCAAGTTGGCAACACAGGAGTACCTGAGCTTCCTTCTTCTCAGAAACACACCAAATGTACAGTTACGCATACAACAAGTCTCTCAGAAAGAGATTCCGAAGCTAGCTGACTGACACCTACACATCAAACAAATGAGAAAATACCCACATCAAAACACATAGGAAAGGCTGAGACACACTTTTGTCATAAATCCCACTCATGTCATAGCATCATACAATCAGTAGGGAACCCTTAACTCCCAGCTTTTCTTCAAGAAGAGATTATTGACATTAAGCATGTTCTTATAAATAAAAAAATAATAAAAGATCTAAAAAATCTCTGACTCCAACATACATTAGCTCTGCTTTTCCCAGGTGGTTGAAATAAGTATTTCAATTTATATAGGGAAAAATATGCCAATCAGATGGAATTGCTTGGATACACTGCTTCAGTGAGTTAACTGAATTTTTTTGCTGTTTTACAGTAAGTCTGATAGATGACATTTCATGAGAAAACACTTCAATAACTTATTTCCCCTAGATTTTTGGGTGAAAGGAAGAGAAAACTTGTGTATGTATATGTGTGTTTCTTTTCAAATGCTAAATGATTGTTGTTAACTATGCTAGAAACTATGTTAACTATGTTAAACATATGTTAACTATGACAGAATAAATTCCACAACACAAATTTTTAGTTTGGTGATTTCAATTTATCTTTTCTGCATCTTTACACATTTCTAATTTGAATCTATTTACTTTGACTCAGCATATTTTACGTTAAACTAAAGTTTATCTGACTTAAATGTTAGCTGATGATACTGGAGGTATGTCATTAAATTCTTCAAAGATCAAAATATAATGGTACACTTAGTGTTCAATATGATTATGATTGAAGAAGACATATTTAAAGATATTGGAATTATCCATGTGGCCTAATAAGCTTTTATATTGGAGACTATAGCTTACATTTTTAAAAATTATAATTATTCTCCCAAAAATACAATAATTGCAGAGGAACTCCACTGTTTAAATGATTTATTGATTATTTTATTTCTGTCCTGTTCTTAAATATTCTTTCAATTACTAATTGTTTTGTTATGAGTATTTTTAAAGGTTTCTCAAGTTACGGTTTCATACACAATTGTTAAAATGATTATAAACTCCAAAAAGGATTTAAAAATATGAAATTATACTTGATATACAAAATATTACCATGTAAACAATGTATTTTGTTAAATTATGAGTCAATATTGATATTTCAGCCAGTAACTTAAGTATTTTACCCTTTTCAGTCCTATCATTTTATTTAGATACATTAAGTAGATGAAGTCTAGTAAAAATAGCAACTGATTATAACTTCTCTTATAAGACCTCAAATTTTTAATGATGTTAAATAAAAACTGAGGATACTGTGCTTAAGTAAAGAGGTTCATGGTACTCTAGAGAAAATACTTCAATGAAATTTTGGGATTACAGTGGAATAAGGAAATTTCTCTCTTTCTCAGATCTTTTACTCTTTTAAAAAAATAAATTCCACATCACAAATTTTTAGTTAAACATGAGCAGGGGAAAACTAGATATCAGGAATCAAAAACTATATAAGGAAAGATATAAAAGTTATCTTCAAATATGAAAATGTCATCACAAAACACAAGAATAGATATATTACTTCAATGGATAAAAGTTTCCAAGAATAAAGGTCTCTAAACATTCTAACAGAGGACATTCTCATAAGACAACAGTGTAATTCCACTGCCTCTAGAGGATATGTTTGCTAAATTAAAGCCTTTTTAAGCTTAAAACCAAAGCAGATTTGTGTTGCATGTTTCCAATGAAGGTTCTATGGTTCTCTACATCCTTGAACCATTGTTCTTATAAAAAATTTCCCATGATTTCATCCATGATGATAAAATTTAGAGGTAATATTTACATAATATATAAGCTCAATATTTACAAAAAACATCCAATTTTGCTTACAAGTCTAAATAGAGATCCAGAAGATAAGTATTCTAGACTGAGGGCTGGCAAACTAGGGTCTGAATGCCAAATCCAGATCATTGTCTGTTTTTAAAATAATCCAGTGACTAGTAATGGCTTATATGTTTTAATTGGTGGACAAAGTCAGAATAAGAATAATATTTCAAGATGTAAAAGTTATACAAAATTCAAGGTCCAGTGTTCAAAAATAAAATTGTATTGTAACATCATCACATTCAGGCATTTCTATATTGTCTACAGATGCTTTTTTGCTACAATGACAGAGCTGAGTAATTGGAACAGAGACTTTGTAGCCCACAAGGCCTAAAATATTTACCATTTGGACTTGTACAAAACGATCACCCACTTCTGTTCTAAACTACTAGAGGACATTAGTCTGTATACTCTGGAGAAGTAATTATCAGTGTAAATAATGATAATAATAATATATATACTGTTATGTGAATTCGAGGAAGGAGAAAGAATTCTCAAATATTTTGCTAATCAAAAGAAGTCATCACACTCTGAAAATTTATAATCACTATCGTAGATTCAAATGATACCTGAAATTGTAATATCCAACCTAGTCCTCCACATCGAGGTCTTTTCTGGTATTCCCTGTTACAGAGAACCACCCAACAAGTAGTATAGACCAGGGAGGTAAAAATGTTGCTTGTCACCCTCTCCCTTTCCTTCTCCCTCACATACAATACCCATTTCATTAACAGAGGCTGTTGATTTTATCTCCTCCTTTCCATATCTCTCCATCCCCATTATCATGTTCCTAGCCTGAGCACTCATCTATCTGAACTATGACAACTAATTACCTTTTAACTAATTTCCCAATATTAATATTTTAAAATACATACTTTAGAGAAAAAATGGCATAAGCTCACAATAAAACACAGAAAAGTCAAAGAAATTAAAACAAGGATTGGTGACTCAAATATTTATTTAAACCTATTATTTCAACCAAATTTCAACCTATTATTCTATCAAACCATATTCCTTCCTGATCTCTTTAATTTCATTGCACTAATCCATTGGTTGGCTTTATTTTGTTATCAAATAATGTATCTTTCAATAATAACTCAAGGGAAGACATCTTTTCTGAGTTTTATGAATTTTAGTATTATGCCTTGAGAGAAAACTAAACTGAGCATGATAATCTTAAACTGCCCAATGTTGTCTCTTGGTATCCTATAAAGTAAAAGAAAAAAACAAATCTTTGGCTTTCTGTACATGTGTTTTTCATTATTATTATTATTATCATTAACCTTTAAGTTCTAAATCTCACAATGTATGCTTAGCTATTGCCTTTTTTTAAAAATCAGATTTCGTGGAATATGAACCACCTTTATGATAGGAAAGGCAATTTTATCACCCATTTATTTTTTCCACATGCCATATTTTCTTCCTTGTAACACAAATTAAACATCTGCTGATTTCCTTTGTATGTCTTCCAGAAATACTCTTCCTGATAATATTATTTGTCTCATTTTTTTTTTGTAATTTTTCTCAGTTCTCTAATTTATGTTTATCGAGGTGCTTTAAAATAAATTCATTCTACTTTTATCTCTAAACTTTTCTTTAAATCAACAATGCTTTTGTTTTTCTCTTCCATTTCTTCCTCAAGTATGTCAGTTCCCTCTGATTCTTTTTTGCTGACTCAGAATCTCTTCTTTAAACTCTTCTTTGAATCCCCATAAAACAGGTATAAATATACACATTTTCACAATTGCCACATTCCAGACCTCTTCTGATTATAAAGATAATACTTGTTAGATGTTACTGTCATCTTCCTTTCTTTCCAATTTTTTGTTGTTGTAACTGTCATGTGTTTATAAGTTTCTGCGATTGTTTGCATATTGTGTTTGTTTTAGCATTTACAGCACTCTGCACAAGTCATGCATCTGTTCCCCTCTGAAGTGTGACTGGTGGCATTCAGCATTGTCTGAAATACAGTGAGAGTCAGGAGACTCTCCTGGGACTATCCATTAATATAATTTCAAGTCCTGAATGAACCATTCACCCAATCCACTGTATTAATTTGGTGGTGGTTGTTTAGTTGCTCAGGCATGTCCGCCTCTTTGTAACCCCACAGACTGTAGCCCACCAGGCTCTTCTGTCCATAGGATTTCCCAGGCAAGAACACTGGAATGGGCTACCACTTCTTTCTCCAGGGGACCTTGCAGTCACTATCCACAATGCTTTTAGAGCCCAAGAAGAGGAAATCTGTCATTGCTTCCACCTTTTCCCCTTCTATTTGCCGTGCGGTAATGGGGCTGGATGCCATGATCTTAGTGTTTTTAATATTTAGTTTTAAGCCAGCTCTTTCACTCACCTCCTTTACCCTTATCAAGAGGCTGTTTAATTCCTCTTTGCTTTCTGCCATTAGAGTGGTATCATCCGCATATTTGAGGTTGTTGATGTTTCTCTTACCTATCTTGATTCCAGTTTGTGACTCATCCAGCCTGGCATTTCTCATGATGTGTTCAGCATATAGATTATACAAACAGCATGACAGCAGGCAGCCCTGCCGTACTCCTTTCTCAATCTTCAGCCAAAAATTTGTTCCATACAGGGTTCTGACTGTTGCTTCTTGACACACATACAGATTTCTCAGGAGACAAAGAAGATGGTCTGTATCCTCATTTCTCTAAGAGCTTTCCACAGTTTATTATGAGCCACATAGTGAAAGGTTTTGGCATAGTCAATGAAACAGAGATAGCTATTTTTCTGGAATTTCCTGGCTTTCTCTGTGATCTAGAGAGGAGGAGGTTAATAGATGATAAAGTTGTTCTCCCACTTTCCCACCTCTTGCAACACTCTACTCTGAGACTTGGAACTAGCAGTGTCTGGGACTCCTTCTACTATGCCTTTGACCCATCCAAATTCTCTGATCTTTTTCTATTAATCAAGGGAAAATTGAGATTTTTGTTCTACTTTCAGAGATATGGGACTTTCTATACAAGATATATTCAGCCTGAGGTTTTTGTTTGTGTTAGCTTTTAACATGCTGTCCTGATTTGGACCATTTTAAAAAGTATTATTCGGCAAATATTATTTAAAATTTGTTGATATCATAAGTATTGGATACTTGAAAGTGAAAGTGTTAGTCGCTCAGTCGTGTCCAACTCTTTGTGACCCCATAGACTGTAGCCTGCCAGGCTCCTCTGTCCATGGAATTCTCCAAGCAAGAATACTTCTGTGGGTAGCCATTCCCTTCTTTAGGGGATCTTCCTGACCCCGGGACTGAACCCAAGTTTCCTGTATTACAGGCAAATTCTCTACCATTTGACACACCAGGGAAGCCATTTGACACTTTATGCACACAAACACATGCACACACACACACTACTTTTCTTTCTATATATTTCAATAAATAAAAGTACTTTATTCCACCAACTTTAACCCTATGTCTACACATTTTAGCTTTCTTCTCCAATCAATTATCTCTATGGGCAAAAGCATTCTTTGAAAAATACAAATGCTACTACTCATCCCTGTTTGTGAAACCCTTCGAAGAATTGCATTTCTCTTAAACAAACACTAACACTGGTTGTAAAGTCTAGATGTCCCTGCACGATTATGTCCTCACTCCACATCCTCACCTTGCAGGTTAGCACCTTTCTATAGTTCAAATGAAAGCAGCTTTCTCTGCTGTTTCTTAAATGTATTGGCTTTCTCAAAGCCTTCTGCATATAGATGGTGAACAGAATATTCTTTTCATTACCAACCCACAACTTTGCCAAATTACAGGTCTTATGACTCAAAAGTCAGAGTTTCTTTCTTAAGAATAATGTCTGACCTCCCTACACTATCCCTTTTTTTGACTTCCCTGGTAGCTCAATTGGTAAAGAATATGCCTGAAATGCAGGAGACTCCAGTTGGATTGGTCTACTCAAAATCTGCAGCTCTTTTTCAAAACAATCAGAGTTAGGACATTACACACTTATTAAATGAGTCATTGAATGAGAAAAATGAACGAAATACCTAGAAATACCTTGAAAATCATATTCAACCATTTTAAATGGTTGACAGAAGAATTTTAAATAAATAATATAAAGCAATATTCATTTAATAATTATCAATTATTACATTTTGATACAATTCTTCATTCACTAAGACCTATATTATGTGATATTTTAGCAGTTTTGCTTGGTTTCTTCTGAAAATGATTCTCTTACACTTTTTGCTCCTGTGCTCCCACACTTTCTGTCACCTTCTCACTGTCCCTCTCTATGTATATATACATACATATATACACACACATTTATATGCCTGTGTGTGTATGTATATGTATGTATAACAACTTACAATGAATTAATAAAACCTTATCATACAGACACATATAAGGGCATTAAGAGCATAGGAAACTTACAATAAGTTTCTGTCCCTGATTCTTAGGACCCCAAACAAGGTCACATATCTGAATTCACATGCCTTATAAATTATGTAAGTATCAGACTAACTTGTTCAGGTTTCAATACAATGAAGGATTTTTCTCAAGGTTAATACTGCAATTTATTGCAAAACATACTTTGTCCATTTCAGACAACATGCATCTAGCAACTATAACTTCTTTCAGCTCAAAACCTAACATCGACAATATTTTCAAAAGAGCTTAAAACTCTATATAGAAAATATTTCAAATGTCAATCTATCTTTAGATTCAATTTATGAAAAAATCAACTTTAGTTTGAATGCTAGGTTCACAATACTACCTCTATGCTTACAGTGCTTTCTCCCTATGTTAGAAAGTTATGAACAATACACATTAAAAACTAATGAATAATCAATTGGAATATTAGGGCCAAACTGCATTAGCTACATCTATTTTCTTGCTCACCTATCAACAAAGCCCTTGAGAATGACATTTCTTAAGCATCACAGGCTATCTTGGCCTTTGACATGTCCCATCATTTGCTGTTCACCTTTTCTTCCCTTTGATTATTTTGATCTTTAACTATGTCACCTCTTTGATGCAGTTCTGAGTTTAAAACCTATGTGATGAAATTCTCAAAAATAAAAAAGTTTAAAAAGTTTTAGCCTTAATGTAATTAAAACTAAATTTGCTTATTGAAAACATTTATACCCAGTCATTTATTATATGAATAGCTGTCTTCTTTCTACCCATATGGTTCACTGCACACTAGCCATGCTCTCTAAAGCAAAAGGGAAACCTGACTAGAAAAAGCTAGAAGGCATCCCATGGGTCTTTGCCACTTTCTTTTCTCTCTAATGCCCCTGCCATTTAACCCAGTACTTCCTCTCTTTCCTATTTAATAAAAAACTGTTTTCAGCTCCAGCCAGATTTCTAACAAAAATCTCACAGTAAGCAATCATATCAACTCACTGAAAGATATCTGACTTACAAATCAATTGTTGGGAGGACAAGCCTTAATTATACCTACTGCAGTGCATGCCCTGAACAATGAACGCAAAGTTATTATTGGATGTGGGTCATATTCGATTCCTTCCATCCATGCTCAAGGCCATCCTGCAGTTTTCAGAGCATCTCAGCCTATTAGCTCATCCCATCCTTGTGAGGCAAGAGTCATCTTTTCCTGACCCCACCTTTGAATCTGATCCCAATCATGAAAAAGACTTTGCAAACTCATTTACCATTCTGGGTCCTCTCTGCCGTTTTCCTTTTTAAGACATTTCTCAGAACCGCTTTGATTTTCTAATTTCTCTCCTCTCTCTTTCTGAGTTTCTGTTCCATACTGATAGATCTCACACCCCAGCTTCGCACCTGCCCTAAACTCATTCTTCAACATGTAATCATTAAATGTTTCCTTTCATCAAGGTAGCTGGCATCTATGAGCAGTAGTCAAAGTTTGTCTTGTAGAAAGTCTTGAGACAATTAAGAGAGGGGAGGGAAGGGAATTAAAGTTCCCTGTTAATACTGACAATTGATGTTTCTACAAGAGAAACTGCTTTATTTGAAAGTCAAGGAGACTTAAAAAGTTATGATTTGACCTAACAGATATCAAGGTTAACTAAATAGAAACATCCCTTTCTTTTTGAAAATTTAAAAAGGCTATTTTAGACCAGTTCTAGGTTTATAGAAAAATTGAGCAGAAAATATAGAGAATTCCCATACACTCCCTGCCCTCACAAACACACAACGTCCTGGAGAACAAGATGGCAGAGGAGTAGGCGGATATGGAGTACATCTCTCTCCACGGATACATCAGGAGTACACCTTCAGACACAGAAGTGCATGCAGAGCTCCAGCTGAGAGAGGACAGGACTACCTGACCAGCAGAAAAGAATATATAAAACCATGCAAAAGTCAGTAGGATGAAGGAACTAGGGGAAAAAACAGAAGTGTTAGTTGGACTGGACCTGCCCTCAGCATGTGGGGGAACTGCAGAGGGGGTCTGATCCCCACATTGGTGCAATTGTCTGAGTCAGAGGAGAAACATTTAAGACTGGGAGTGAAACAGCTGATCTGTGGCAGCCTAAATGGAATGAGAATCAGACAGTCCTTGTTGCAGCCATACATACCCCAGACCAGGACACAGGTCCCCTGGAAGGCTCAGTGGCTTGGAGCTGGAATTTAGGGATTGTGGAGCAATCCCAGGGCAAGGGCTGTTGTTGATTGTGGAGAGATATATCAAGGGATGTGAGGGGGGAGATCCTGGCAGGAAATGTCAGTGGAGGAAAGCCAGGCAGCCATGGAAGCAAGGCGATACTTCTTAGTCATGCGTAGAGGGTGGAGCCATCACCAGGGCCTCTCTCTCCCCACAGGCCAGCATCGGCAGCTGAACAATAGAGAGGGCAGCCCATCAAATGCCTGATGCACTGAACTACAGAGTAGGACTCCACTCAGGGTGCCTGAAGCCCCAATATACAGAGTAGGACCCCAGGCAGGGGGGCCCCCTCTTTGTGCCTGACACATGGAACAACAGAGAAGGACTCCAGGTAAGTGAGCCCTCTAAGTGCCTAAACAGTCAAAGCTCTGGAGAAAGACTGGCCAAAGAGGCCTTCTGATTGCCAGCTACAAGAAGCTCTAAAAAGGACTCTGATAAGGCCGTAACTCCTGTGGCAGAGGCAGTCCATGTCCCTGAACACCTTGCCCTGCCAGAGTCCCCACAAGCCAAGCAGCTGCGCCACCTTCACCCTCAACACTTACTGGGGCAGAGCTGCCACATGCAAAAAAAATCTTGTGTCTATGTGCACAGGGTCGCTTCAGTCATGTCCAGCTTTTTGCGACTCTGTAGACTGTGGCCTACCAGGCTGCTCTGCCAGGGGGGTTCTCCAGGCAAGAAAACTGAAGTGTATTGGCCAATACTGATTGCCGTACCCTTCTAGGGCACTATATTTCCTGCTGCCCTCACTGCCAACTCCCCTGAGTACCAGGTGCTTCCAGAACGCCTATGACCCAAGCAGCTGCACCACCTCCACACCTGACCTTCACAGGGGCAAACCCAAGTCCTCCAGGGCAGCATCAGGAGTAAACCCCATCGGATGACCCACATGCAGAGGTGGAAATAAAGCACAATTGAAACCCAGGGGCAGTGTGGCTAAGGAAGAAGACCCAAAACCTTCCCACCAGCTGTACAGATTGAATCTGTACAGATTAAAATCTGCAGCTTTGCAGATTAAATCCACATGCTCAACTAGGCAGACTCTGTGTCCATGGAATATATAAAAGGACATTGAGAGCTCCCACAAAAGAAAATGCACTAGATCTGACAGCAGTGGACATTGGAGGCAAGAATACACAGGAGTAGGACCAGATTAGAATCTGAGCTCCTCCCACAACACGTCCAGATATCAGCACAGTGTTGGAGAGCATGCTAGGGAGGTGAGGTGGACTGTGACTCCCAGCAAGTGAAAGGACTCTGACAGCAGTGACTCAAGAAAAACATTTATTATTCTTATGTTTTGAGTTGTTCTGTAGATTCTTTTGGATCTTTTTTTTTTTTTTTCCCGACTTTTTCCTGCTCTGTTGTAGTTGTCGATTTTATTGGCACTATGAAATCTAGTTCAGCTTTTGAGATTTTTTTTTCCCCCTCAGTCATATTTTTTTATTGTGTTATAAACCTCTGCCTCTATGTTGGGATTTTGCAGTTCTTGGAATTTTCTTTTTTTTTTTTTTTCTTTTCTCTTTAAAAAAATTTTTTAAATCTATTATTATTTTTTTCTACATTCATTCCTTTGTTTGCTTTTCCTACTGTTCTTTTCCACTTGCAATTAATCTTTAATGTATATAAATCTTTTTTATCTATTTCTATTTAACTTTGCATATGTATTCTTTCTTTTCTTTCTTTCCTTTCCTCTCAACATATTTGTTAATTTAATTTTCATTGTTTTATTCCCCAACTGGCACTTTGCTTTAGTTTTATTTTCCAGTTTGTGCTTTAGTTAGTTTTGCCCTTAATTGATAAATATCATTTTTTATTTCCTTTGTTTGCCAGGTCAATCAACTGTATTTTAGTTGTACTGTTTTGACTTTGCTTATGAATATATATGTGTATATTCCATTATTTTAATTATTCGCCTGTCTTTGTAACTGCCATTTGTCTGGGGTTCATCTTTGGTTTCTCATTTTGGGGTATTTGTTTTAATCTCACTTAATGCCATAACAAACCACTTGTGGAGTCTTCATTACTGACCAGAGATCAAGCCCTGAGCCTTTGGAGTTGGAGCACTGACTCCAAGACCCTAGACTACCAGAGAATAAATCCTAGGGAGTATCAAATAGTGAGAATTCAAACAAAGGAAACCACTTGAATACAAGACCTGGCGTGACCCAACCACCAGTAGCACCCTGTGTAGGAAGCCTCATCTAAACAACAAACAAAACAAAAATACAAACCCAATCATCAGCAGACAGGATTACCACCTCACTCAGCCTTGCTCATCAGAGGAAAACAAACAAACAAACAAAAACTCACCCTATACAAAGCTTGTACTAACCACTGGACAAATCTTAGGAGGGCAGAAACCAAAAGGGAGAAAGAATTCAACCTTGAAGCCTGGAAAAAGAAGACCTCAAACATAATAAGTTAAAAAACTAATAATGAAAAGGCAGAAAAATACTACACAAATGAATGAACAAACTAGAAACACAGAAGTCCAAATAAATGAAGAGGAAATAGGCAAACTACCTGAAAAAGAATTCAGAATCATGATAGTAAAGATGATCAAAAACCTTGAAAACAAAATGGAGAAAATGCAAGAATCAATTAACAAAAATCTAGAAGAATTAAAGAATAAGCATACAAACAACACAGTTACTGAAATTAAAAATATTCTGGAAGGAATCAATTGCAGAATATCTGAAGCAGAAGAATGAATCAGTGAGCTGGAAAATAAAATGGTGAAAATAACTTCTGAAGAGCAGAATAAAGTAAAAAGAATGAAAAGAACTGAGGATAGTCACAGAGACCTCTGGAACAATATCAAATGCACCAACATTAGGGGTCCCAAAAGAAGAAGAGAAAAAGAAAGGGTATGAGAAAATTTTTGAGGCGACTATAGTTGAAAATTTACCCAACATGGAAAAGGAAATAGTCAAGTCCAAGGATAAACCCAAGGAGAAACACGCCAAGACACATACTAGTCAATCTAACAAAGACTAAACACAAAGAAAGAATATTAAAAGCAGCAAGGGAAAAGCAACAAGTAATATACAAAGGAAACCCCATGTGCTTAACTGCTGGTCTTTCAGCAGAAACTCTGCAGGCCAGAAGGGAATGGCAGGATATATTTAAAATACTGAAATGGACAAATCTACAACCAAGATTACTGCACCTGGCAAGGATCTCATTCAAAACTGATAGAGAAATAAAAAGCTTTTCAGACAAGCAAAAGTTAAGAGAATTCAGTACCACCAAACCAGCTTTACAACAAACATTAAAGGGACTTATATAGTCAAGAAATACAAGAGAAGGAAAAAGATTTACAAAAACAATCCCAAACAATTAAGAAAATGCAATGGGAACATATATATCAATAATTACTTTAAATGTAAATGCATTAAATACTCCAACCAAAAATCACAGACTAGCTGAATGGATATAAAAACAAGGCCCATATATATGCTGTCTACAAGAAACATACTTCAAATCTCAAGACACATGTAGACTGAAAGTGAGAGGATGGAAAAGTATATTTCATACAATGGGAAGCAAAAGAAAGCTGGAATAGCAATCTTATATCAGACAAAATAGACCTTAAAATAAGGAAGAGTACAAAAGATAAGGAAGGACACTACATAAGGATCAAGGGATCAATCCAAGAGGAAGACATAACAATTGTAAATATCTGCACCCAACATAGGAGCACCTCAATACATAAGACAAACACTAACAAACATAAAAAGAGAAACTGACAGTAACACAATAATAGTAGGAGACATTAACACCCCTCTTACACCAATGGACTGGAGAAGGCCCTGGTGACCCACTCCAGTACTCTTGCCTGGAGAATCCCATGGATGGAGGAGCCTGGCGGGCTGCAGTCCATGGGGTCGCTAAGAGTTGGACACAACTGAGCAACTTCACTTTCTGTTTTCACTTTCATGCATTGGAGAAGACAATGGCAACCCACTCCAGTGTTCTTGCCTGGAGAATCCCAGGAACGGGGAACCTGGTGGGCTGCCATCTATGGAGTTGCACAGAGTCGGACATGACTGATGCGACTTAGCAGCAGCAGCAGCACACCAGTGGACAGATCATTAAAACAGAAAATTAATAAGGAAACATGAGTCTTAAATGACACATTAGGTGAGATGGATCTCATTGATATCTTCAGTACATTCCATCCAAATGCATAGAATACAACTTCTTCTCAAGTGCATATGGAACATTCTCCAGGATATGGTCACATCTTGGGTAATAAATCAAACCTCAGTGAATTTAAGAAAGCTGAAATCAAATCAAGCATATTCTCCAACCACTATGCCATGAGACTAGATATCAATTACAAGAAAAAATAAAACTGTAAGAAAAACAAACACATGAAGATTAAACAATATGTTTCTAAATAACCAACAGGTTACTGAAGAAATCAAAAGGGAAATAAAAAAATTTCTAGAAATAAATGACAATGAAAACACAACAACTCAAAATCTATGGAATGCAGCAAAAGCAGTTCTAAGTGGGAAGTTTATAGCAATACAATCCTACCTCAAGAAACAAGAAAAACATCAAACAGACAATCTAAATTTACACCTAAAATAACTGTAAAAAGAACAATAATAACAACAAAAAATTAGTAGAAAGAAAGAAATCATAAAGATCCAAGCAGAAATAAATGAAAAAGAAATGAAAGAAAGAAGAGTAAAGATTAATTATTAATAAAACTAAAAGCTGCTTCTTTGAGTAGACAAGCATAACTGACAAACCTCTGTCCAGACTTATCAAGAAAAAAAGAGAGAAGAACCAAATCAACAAAATTAGAAACGAAAAAGGAGAGGTTACAACAGGCAATGCAGAAATACAAAGGATTATAAGAGACTATTATGAACAACTATATGGGAATAAATTGGATAACCTGGAAGAAATGGACAGATTCTTAGAAAAGTTCAATCTTCCAAGACTGAACCAGCAAGAAATAGAAATTATGAACAGCCCAATTACAACCACTGAAATTGAAGCTGGGATCAAAAATCTCCCAAAAAACAAAAGCCCAGGACCAGATGGATTCACAGGAGAATTCTATCAAACATTTAGAGAAGAG
Source organism: Dama dama (assembly GCF_033118175.1). Taxonomy (NCBI): domain Eukaryota; kingdom Metazoa; phylum Chordata; class Mammalia; order Artiodactyla; family Cervidae; genus Dama; species Dama dama. Next base: position 34,217,772 of record NC_083708.1, on the reverse strand, counting down.
ACAATGCCTATCCTTCTAAAAGTCTTCTAAAAACTTGCAAAGGAAGGAACACTTCCAAACTCATCCTATGAGGCCACCATCACCCTGATACCAAAACCAGACAAAGACAACACACAAAAAAAGAAAACTACACACCAATATCACTGATGAACATAGATGCAAAAATCCTCAACAAAATTTTAGTGAACAGAATTCAGCAACACATCAAAAAGCTCATAAACCATGATCAAGTTGGGTTTATTCCAGGAATTCAAGGATTCTTCAACATACAAAAATCAATCAATGTGATACACCATATTAACCAATTGAAAGATTAAAAACCATATGATCATCTCAATAGATGCAGAAAAAGCCTTTGACAAAACTCAGCACCCATTTATGATTAAAACTCTTCAAAAAATGGGCGTGGAAGGAACCTACCTCAAGATAGTAAAGGCCATATATGATAAGACTACAGCAAACATTATATTTGGGTGAAAACCCAAAAGCATTCCCCCTAAGATCAGGAGCAAGACAAGGGTGTCCACTTTCACCACTATTATTCAACATAGTTCTGGAAGTCCTAGCTACAGTAATCAGAGAAGAAAAAGAAATAAAAGGAATACAGATCAGAAAAGAAGAAGTAAAGCAGATGAGTATTTGCAGTAAAAAAGCAGTAAAGTATTTGCAGATGACATGATACTGCACATAGAAAACTCTAAAGATAGTGTCAGAAAATTACTAGAGCTAATCAGTGAATTTAGCAAAGTAACAGGATACAAAATCAATACACAGAAATCACTTGCATTTCTATATACTAACAATGCAAAATCAGAAAGAGACATTAAGGAATCAATCCCATACACCATTGCAACAAAAAGAATTAAATATCTAGAAATAAACGTACCTAAGGAGACAAAAGAACTGTATACAGAAAATTATAAGACCCTAATGAAAGAAATCACAGACAACATAAACAGGTGGAGAGATATTCCATGTTCCTGGGGAGGAAGAATCAATATTGTGAAAATAACTATACTACCAAATGCAATCTACAGATTCAATGCAATCCCTATCAAATTACCAATGACATTTTTCACAGAACTAGAACAAAAAATTTCACAGTTCATATGGAAACACAAAAGACCCTAAATAGCCAAAGCTGTCTTGAGAAAGAAGAATGGAGCTGGAGAATCAACTTTCCTGACTACAGATTATACTACAGTAATCAAGAGAGTATGGTACTGGCAAAAAAAAAAAAAAAAACCAGAAATATAGATCAATGGAACAAGATAGAAAGCCCAGAAATAAACCCATACACCTATGGATACCTTATTTTTGACAAAGGAGTCAAGAATGTACAATGGGGAAAAGACAAGATTCTTCAAAAAATGGTGCTGGGAAAAGTGGACAGCTACATGTAAAAGAATGAAATTAGAACACTTCCTAACACCATACACAAAGATAAACTCAAAATGGATTAAAGACATAAATGTAAGACCAGAACCTATAAAAATCTTAGAGGGAAACATAGGCAGAACACTCAATGACATAAATCAGAGCAAGATCCTCTATGACCCACCTCCTGCTGCTGCTGCTAAGTCACTTCAATCGTGTCCAACTCTGTGCAACCCCATAGACGGCAGCCCACCAGGCTCCCCCATCCCTGGGATTCTCCAGGCAAGAACACTGGAGTGGGTTGCCATTTCCTTCTCCAATGCATGAAAGTGAAAAGTGAAAGTGAAGTTGCTCAGTTGTGTCTGACCCTCAGTGATCCCATGGACCACAGCCCTCCAGGCTCCTCCATCCATGGGATTTTCCAGGCAAGAGTACTGGAGTGGGGTGCCATGGCCTTCTCCGACCAACCTCCTAGAGTAACAAAAATAGAAACAAAAGTAAACAAGTGGGACCTGTTTACACTTAAAAGCTTTTGCACAGCAAAGGAAACTATAAGCAAGGTGAAAAGACAACCCTCAGAATGGGAGAAAATAGTAGCAAATGAAACAACTGACAAAGGAGTAATTTCCAAAATATGTGAGCAGCTCATATAACTCAATACCAGAAAAACACACAACCCAATCAAAAAGTGGGAAAAAGACCTAAACAGACATTTCTCCAAAGAAGACATACAGATGGCTAACAAACACATGAAAAGATGCTGAATATTGCTCATTATTAGAGAAATGCAAATCAAAGCCACAATGAGATATAACCTCACACCAGTCAGAATGGCCATCAGCAAAAAATCTACAAACAATAAATGCTGGAGCAGGTGTGGAGAAAAGGGAATGCTCTTGCACTGTTCGTGGGAATGTAAATTGATACAGCCACTATGAAAGATGGTATGGAGATTCCTTTAAAAACTAGGAATAAAACCACCATATGACCCAGTAATCTCACTACATATACCCTGAGGAAACCAAAATTGAAAAAGACTCATGTATCCCATTGTTTACTGCAGCACTATTCACAATAGCTAGAACATGGAAGCAACCTAGGTGTCCATCAACAGATGAATGGATAAAGAAGTTGTGGTCCATATACACAATGGAATATTACTCAACCATAAACAGGAACACCTTGAGTCAGTTCTAATGAGGTGGATGAACCTAGAGCCTATTATACAGAGTGAAGTAAGTCAGAAAGAAAAAGATAAATATCATATTCTAATGCATATATACAGAATCTAGAAAAATAGTGCTGAAGAATTTACTTACAGGGCAACAATGGAGAAACAGACATAGAGAATAGGCTTATGAACATGGGGAGAGGCGAGGTAGGGTGAGATATATGGAAAGAGTAACATGGAAACTTACATTACCATATGTAAAATAGATACCCAATGGGAATTTGCTGTATGGCTCAGGAAACTCAAACAGGTGTCTGTATCAACCCAGAGGGGTGGGATAGGGAGTGAGATGGGAGAGAAGTTCAAAAGGGAGGCGATATATGTACATCTATGGCTGATTCATTGTTGAGGTTTGACAGAAAACAAAATTCTATAAAGCAATTATCCTTCAATAAAAAATTAATTAATTTTTAAAAAGCCCAAATGCACAGTTTCCCCTATTAACAACACTATTCACCACAGTGGTATATTTGTTACTATCCATGAATCTACATAAATACAATATCACCACCCAAAGTCCACAGTTTATATTTGGGTTAACCCTTGGTATTTGCATTCTATGGACTTGGACAAATGTTTAGTGACATGTGTCTATCAATGTAATGTCATACCAAGAAGTTTCACTGCCCTGTCAATTCTGTATGCTCTGCCTATTCATACCTCCCTCTTGTTCTACTCCTTGGCAACAACTACTGATCTTTTTCTGTCATTTTAGTTTTGCCTCTTCCAAGTTTATCATTGGAATCATAGAACATGTAACCACTGTCAGTTTTACTTCTTTCACTTAGTGATACAGATTTAGGGTTCTTCCATATCTTTTCATGGCTTAATAGCTTATTCCTCTTTAGTGCTGAATAGTATTTCATTGACTAGGTATATCACAGTTTATGTATCTATTCATCTATTGAAGGATATCTTGGTTGCTTCCAAGTTCAGACAATTATGAATAAAGCTTCTATAAATATCTGTGTGCAGGCTTTTATGTAGACATAAATTGAAGAAACTGAACTCCTTTAAGTAAACACCAAGGAGCTTGACTGCTGGATAATAAGCAAGGGCATTTTTAGTTTTATAAAAAACTGCTAATCAGTCTTCCAAATTGCTGGAATATTTGGCATTCACACCAGGAAGGAATCAGAGTTCCTGTTGCTCCATATCCTCACCAGCATTTGGTGTTGTTAGGGTTCTGGAATCAGGCCATTCTGGTAGGTTTGCAGTGGTATCTCTTTGTTTTTTAATTTGCCTTTCTCTGATGACATATGATATGGGACATCTTGTTTCCTATAACTACATACTTAATTCATAAGTTTAACCTAGGAAAGGAAAACAGGAAAATAATTCCAGGAAAAGACTGACACAAAGAAAACACCAAAACTCTTCTCCTGTTTTTGGAACCCCCTCTATAATTTCAAAAACAACCTGAATCACAAAGAAGTTTGCTATATTACACAAAGATTACTGCAGCAATGTATTTAAATAACTGTGGATTTCACTCATAATTTGAAAGACACCAAAATATAGACACATGAGCAATAAACAGCGTATGTACCAAGGTACCCTAATGAGGACCAAGAGAAACATTATGGAAATCTGTAGGCAAAATTCTAGAATGGATGAATATTAATGTGAAATTTGAATAATAATGGCCTAATAATGGAATGAACATATAACAGTCATATTTGTACCCATGCTAATTTAAATACTTCAAAGGATTATAATTTTTATTGCAATGAGGTGTACCATTTTAGGCTTAGCATTTTTTTAAACAATTAATCAGCCATCAAGATGGGCTCTGTTAAACAAAAGGTGGTGCATAGAAGAAATTATTTTATTATTATCCTTTTGTTTCCAGTATTAACATGTAACTCTGCTTTGGCATAAATATGTTCTTGAATTCTCTTTAAGATTTATCTCTAAATATCACAAATCACAGACCAAAGAAATCAGCATCTTTTCTTTGTTTAGCACAGTGACTATATTTCATAACAGCCAAGCAGCATGCAATTCAAATGTAAAGAAGACAAACACAGTCATGTTTTAGAATTTAGCTTATACCAAAGTTACCTCTTTCCACTTTAACAAAGAATAATTCTGAAGTAACAGAGGAAAATTACTTTCAATTAAGCCTAAAGCATATACAAATCAATTCTAATTAGTCCAGTCCTCTAAATATGATCTGCAATTATGAGATAAATCTATCCACAGAGATTTATTAAACCTTATCATTTTTGAACTGAAACTTCAATGAGCCTGCCTTTAGCTGCACCCTGCAGTGACTGGCAAGGTTTGCCTAATCCTTCTGGTTCCGCAGGTGCTCTTTCCAAACAAAATTCTATAAGAAAATGATTTTGTGTTATTATTGATACTAGAACTAGATTTTGTCAGTTAGCCCCCTTTTTGTTTTCCTGTCCTTTGTGTATGCTCTTATGTTTTCCTACCAATGACAACTGGAAATAAACAGTGGTGGCTCTATTTTATCGAACAGAGGCAGGAGTTTACTGCTTCTGACATCCATTTAATACAAACAACAAAAGTTGAGGTTGTGCATAAGCACAAAATGGTCACAAGGGGATGGGCAGAGGTAGCAGAAGTGTGGTTCTGAGTGTACCCACTATGCTGCATTCATGATTACACTGGTCCCAGAATGGTACAGATCATGAAAAGAAGCATCAACCTGAAGTAATATGCTGCCCTGAGAAACAATCTTGAGAAAGACAGCCACGTGCATATGATAGAAACTATTGTTGTCAGTTCACCTTGTCCCCAAAATACAATGTTCCTAAAACACTACCAAACGCTTTGTTCATATTTTCTCTCATTGGCCAGGGAAGGTTTCCTTGACTTTTAACAATGTTACCAAGACACGAAGTTGAGCAAACTGTAGGAGAAGGTGGTGAAGGACAGTGAAGTGTGGCGTGCTGCAGTCCATGGGGTCCCAAAGAGTTGGACATGACTGAGGGAATGAACCACAGCAACCAAGACAAAGGATCTTTCTTTACTTAACATTGGGATTTTTCTATTAATAAAGTCATTCAGTGGGATCTTGCTAATATTGCAAATAACACTTTTTCCTCCTAGCAGATAAAAATGATCTTCCTGGTTCATTTTTAACAAGACACATTCTTTCAGTTATTTTGATGGCTGCCATGATGAGACTGTTCAGATACATTGCTGCATCATTCTTTTTCTTGTGCGATGCTTGCCAGCTAACCAAAAGAAGTTAACAGTCAAAGCCAATTTAGGTAGTCCATGTGCTGATCATGTGCTAACCTTGATTTCATTCATACATAAAACTAAAACTGACCACTCATAAGTAAATATGTCATTAGGTTGAGAACATGTCATCAACAACAGCACTAACTACTAATTAGCTGAGATATCACTTGATGAAGATGCTTCCTACCTTCACCAAAGGCTCACACATTTACGTTTGTATGTGCTAGCATTTCTGTTAACACCACTCGAGTGGACCTCTCATCTCCTCTGTTACATTATAAGTTTAATCTGGGTAAGAATCTGGCATTTGATATTTAGGCAAGTATCAGCGCATAATACACACAGAGTGGCCCATTCAGGAAATCTAGTTGCAGGTAGGGATGAATACTTTGACAAAGATAATACTAAAGGCTTACAGACTAACATTTAAATTTTCTCTGTCATTACCTGGCTAAATGTTTTATCAAAAATTTCTGCATTTCTTATATACTTAGATGATTATAACCTAGGACTCTAAGTATGAATTCTGTTCATATTGTCTCCTCCTCTGCCAAAGTTGTATCAGTTTAAAAATGTTCCCATTTTTATAACTATGTTTTGCCCTAACATAATTTTTCTAAAGACTCAAAATTAGGTCACACAAGGGAGTATAGCCTGAAAAATTACCTCAAAGAGATAATAGCAGGTGGTGTTGACTGAAATACAACCAAACAGAAAATCAAAGAAATGTGGTGTTTGTGATGATGCTGGGAGAGATTGAAGGCAGAAGGAGAAGAGGGTGACAGAAGATGAGATGGTTGAATGGCATCACTGATTCACTGGACATGAATTTGGGCAGACTGCAGAAGATGGTGAGGAACAGGGAGGCCTGGCATGCTTCAGTCCATGGGGTTACAAAGAGTGGGGACCGAATAACAACAACTGGGTCAAATAGTGGCCTCCTAATAGTCACATCTACCCAGGACCTTAAATGTGACTTCATTTGGAAGTAGGGGTGTTTGCAGATATAATTACTTGAGAGGTAGTCATATTTGATTAGAAAAGGCCCTAACTGAATGACCCGTGTATTTATGAGAAAACAGAGACACATAGGGAGAACACCAAGGGATGATGCAGACAAAAACAGGACCAGTGTGTCTCCCAGCCAGGGGATGCTAAGGAGCATGGCCCTGCCAACATCCTGATTTCAAATTTCTAGCTTCCATGGTTTAAGAGAATAAATTTCTGGTTTTAGCCATCCCATGTGTTACAATTTGTTACAGCAGCCTTAGGAAATAAATACAATTTCTATAATATATACATATATTTGTCCCATGTAATTCCAAAATAGGTTTGAAGGAACTGATAATAAAATCACATATCAAATAAAATTATTGAACAACAAGTCAATTAGGTATTAGAATTGCAATTTTGTAGTTGGATGGAAGGCTGGAGAGCATCATATTCAGTAAAGTTATATTCTGAATACAAATACACTGGCTTAAAAAAAAAAAAAACAAATATACTGGCTAGCAACACTGGACTGGAAGCTTTTTTCCTATTCTTTTCACTAACAAGTAACAAAAAACCAAACAAACAAAAAAAAACCCCACTGAAGTACAAAGTAAAAGAGAGAAAGTATGTTTGTATAAAACATGGGCAACATAGATATGTTTCATTGTCAGACGACAAGGCATATCTACCTTTGTCTGGAAAGGCTGGATTTTTCTTGACAATAAATTTTAAAAGAAATCCATTTAGCATAAGGACAAGCAACCTATATACTTCGATGGTTCCTGTAACTCTATAGGACAGAATAATCATTGGTGTTCATGGACATGACCCTGAGTCATCAAGAAAAGCTTCTATTCAATGTATTCTGTTTCATAAAGCAGGGCGGTCTAATACATTTATAAAGTGAATATAAGTGAGCCCGAAAGAGATGACTGACAGTTTTAGTCATGCCTCATGTCAGTGGGAAAAGAATTGGCAATATGACAGAGGATGTTCAGTGGGGTAAGGAGGGGCAATTTGACAGCTGGGAGGAGAGAGGTGGTAGGGGGCTGCAGATTGATGGAGAAAGGAGAGTGGCCAAGAGGACAGAGACTGGAAGTGACTCTTTTTGCCAGAAAAAAAAAAAAAAAAAATGTTGTAGAGGAGAGAAAGATGGAGCAGAGAATGGAGCAGAGGAAGGGTGGAGGACTAACAGGATGGAGAAGTTTTATTCATTTCCTAGTTCTCACCACTCGGTGTGTAAGCAGTATCACTATCTGCCACTCACTGAGCATTTTCTATGTGCCAGTCATGAGCTAAGCCTTTTAGATACATTATCTCTTAAATCTTCAAAACAAGCCAGAGAAGTGAACACCATTATGCCCGTTTTACACAGGTCAGGAAACTTTCGAAAACCACGTAACTAGTAAATGGTGGGGACAATATTGGAGGCCAGGCTTCACCGAGCATGAAGGTCATATCTTAACCATTTCCTTCTACAGTCAGTGAATTTCAGAGTAACTCAGGGAGTCAAGCAAACAGCGGTGAATGCCAGAGAGATGATATACTTATCTGTATCTTGAAAGCTTATATTTATAACTGAATCTTTACAGAAAACTACAGAGGTAGAAAGGTAGAGGAAAACCTTTAGAAAGTTGAATCAGATAAACATCTTGCTAATTCATCCTTGGAAGAAGTGACAGGTATATTAATGAATGAGGTTTTAGTGACATGGGGTAATTACTATTTCCAAATGCCATTTATTGAACTATTCTAATATTATATCAATTTGATATTACTTTCTATTAACTATTTTCCTCCAAATTCTGGTGGTTAGTACTTTTATTTTTTTTTTTTTTTTTGAGTAGGCCACATCTGTTTTTTATTTTGGATTTTTTTTTTTTTTTTTTTTTTTGCCAATGTCTGACTAAAGATCTGAGGTGAAAGAATTATCTTACACTAAGCACCAGCTAAGAGTTCTGAGAAGTTGGAGCCTGTGTCTCATATTAGGAACTTTAAAATAATGCCTAGAGTAACAAGTATCAACCATCTTAGAACATTGTCAAGTGCCATCAGGGCTATGTCCCAGGAAATTTGGCCACAGGTACCCTGAGAGGTGTGTTAAATATTTTAGAGAGGTTTTTTATTTAAAATGTCTTAAATATGGCTTAATAGGAATAGGTCCCACTCTCTCTCAGAATATTTACTCCCAGATGACAGCAAGTAAGTAGGCATCTCTAAGTAAACTGAGTGAAATTACACTTTTATTGAAATATTTATGAATTTATAGTTATACATTTACATCCACTTCAGTTCAAAGAATAAAGTTGATGTATTGTTTAAAAGGAAAAACATGCTAAAATAATAAAATGCAAATGATTCTAGTAGGTACATTTAAGAAATAAAAAGATCGGTTACATATGATTCAGGTTCTGAAACACTCTGACTAAATGTTACCTCTTTCCATCAAACATATGAAGTTGCTCCACATATTAAGTCTCACGTGGTGTGGAAAGTTTAACATGATAGAAATCAGGGGGCAAATTTGGAGGTACCCTAGATTTATCTGTTTAGAAAACAAACACACTTGTAAATCCACGCTCTTAATAGAGAATTATAGGGCTCAAACTATTTAGTTTTCATGTTCATATTGAATGACTTACCCAGGGAATCACTAAACCCTGACCACATAGCCTAAGAAAACAGAAAGTTACACACACAATGATCTTCACACATCACTTAGTGTTGGGCTCACAATGGCATGAAGGACGGTCATTATTTGGCTTGGGGGGAGGGGTTGGATGAGTGGTCCTCCTTGACAGAGTGACCGTGTTTAATACCCTCTGTGCCACTCACTCCTCCACTCTTGATCAGCCAGTTCCATTTATCATTCTAATTAGGCAGCATCTTGCCAGCTCAATCAGCCTCAATTACTTTAGGCCTCATTAGTGACTGACATTCTGTAACAAGTGCATCTTGGAAGGAGCAAGGTCAGATAAAGAAGTTGGATACATACAGAGCAAGTAGGAACATTTCCCTCTACATGAAGGTTTTAGTTTTGGTATGACACTCATAAAATACTTTAACTTTTTAAAACACAGATTATAGCCCTGCAGTCAAAATATTTTGTTATATTTAACACCATCTCAATGTTCTCAAAAGTTGACATCGAATTATCTGGCCAGAGAACTTAAAACAATATTTAAGTTTACAGATAACAGTTATCCATTATCAAAATGAATTTTCCTATGGTAAATTTTGTGTTATATAAGGTTATTTGGCAAAATAAAACAGAAAGAATAAAAAACTCCTTCAGAATCAATGAACAATGGGTGAGATTTTCACCATTTCCATTTAGTCAAATTTAGAAAAATATATGTAATATTATGAAATCATTGCGTTTGATAAATTTTAAATAACATCAATACTTGGAAGAGTATTATGATATGCTATTAAGTAAAAATTACAGAGCTTAACAACAATTATAGGTATATAAAATATGGATACGTATGGCCAAGTTCTAGACAGTAATATGAAAAAATGGTTCAACTGGTATAATTACTATCATTTTACTTAGTTTTGGTTGTATAAATTTAACGTTAAGATTTTTAAAGTTTTCTTATTTTTTAGGTGCAGATCAGGAACACAATATCAAGGTAAGTAATTTCTTATTTTTCTTTTTAGTTTCAAAATCCTGTAAATAATCTGCAATTTGTTTCCTAAACTAGGGGAAAATTAATGGAACAGAATATGATTTCATTTGATAATCTATAAACAAATCTGTTCTATGTGTCAGGCACCAGTGATTTGAGTTTATATAAAACAAAATTTTCTCTTTCTTGGGGTACACCAATGAAAAGGGAAGACAGATTCATAAACAAGTAATTATCATGAAAAATGATATATACAACAATATTGAATTTACTGAGGAAGAGACACCTAAATGTCCAAGGTGATCACAAAGAAATGAGATTTACAGAAACTTTCAGATACAGAGGTAATTTAAAAGATAGAGAGAAAATGGAAAAGAACAGAGAAGAGTGGCAGTCCCAGGATGAGAAGGAGATGAGGAGTAAGGGAATGGAGGAATGGGGTAGGGTACTGGCCCAGGTGCAGTGCGGGGGAGGGGGGGAACCAGAGTGGCTAGCCAGAGACTTGGAATAGCAGCCGGGCAGGAAGGACTTGAGTGGGGACAGGGAAGCCCTTATGTCCTGGGCTTTGCCCTTCACAGTAGACAACCTCATTAATCAGCTACAGGAATTGAGTACTGAGGTTCTAACCTTTGTTCAAGCTTTCACTGGTCTTCCTTGCTTCACCTACCATTGGCTTACTAACCCCTTGGCTGTCTCTGGTTCTGAATTTGGGTCCAGATATTTTATTTGTTCCACATACTCTGAACAAAATACCTGGACTTCAGCTCTGGTCTTGATTCCCCTGATTCTGCTCCCAGATGGCTGCATACCCATAGTAGAGGCCCCCCAGTTCTTCTATTTCCCTAGATCAGCCAGAACCTGTTTTTCAGTCCACAGATATTAGTATGTCCTTATAGAAAATTATACCATTCAATGAGGCTGTATATTGTTTCACCGGGTTCAACATCAGTGAATAAAATCTTAAATATATTCCAACAATGAGGTTAAACAATGTTTAAAAATGTTGTTATAAATCTACTGTTGCATTACATAAGAGATACCATTCAATATATTTTTTTCAACCATTGTAATTGATACTTTTTAAGAAAAGAGTCATCAGGAAAATTGTTATGCTTACAGGACAGAAATGAAGTATATTGGCAAGTTGATAAATGCAAAGTTTTTTTTCTGACAATAAAATTCACATATGAGAATTTGTATAAAGTTTCAGATTTTCTATCAAAATAATTAAACATGCTTTCAGGTTTCTTCCAATAAATCAGTCACAATAGGCAATGTGCACTCATGATTAGTGGAAAATTATCTCACAGTAAAAATCATTTCATAAGTCTGAACAAATTCCCAGTGAGAAGCTAGACACATCTCAAAGATATGTTATCCTTTTCAACTAACAAACACAGGACATCCAATGTAAGGAAAAATGACTTCAAAGTATTGTTTAGTGACCTGAATAATATTAGCTCAGTCTAATATTTAACCTCTTGGACTTGGAAAATTAAGCAAGAAAATGTGTTTCTAGGTATTCCCTATTTGTTGTCAAACAGATAAGCAGGCTACTTGGCTATATCACAATACTGCAGAAATTAGAGTGCTCTTACAGGTAATGTACACTTTGTTTTTTTTTATGTTTATTTGTCCCTAGCAATCCACAAGTAAGATTGGGTGCCAGCAAAAGAAAGGAGGTTTTATTGGCAACCGCACTCTTCTACGCTCCCCTCTGCCCTCCTCATTTCCCTAAATTCTGAATCCGCTCTGGGAATGTATGGCTTTAATTGCAGGCATTGTTTTTCATCTTCAGCAGGACCTGTGCAGCTTGGCTACATTTCTCCTAAGTTCTTGCTCACCATTACTCAATCTCCACCCTTTATAATGTGACAGTCATTTTTTCCCTTCTGCCATGAATTGATCACTATGATATCCACTCTTAAACTGTGCTTCTAAGACCACTCGGTGTGTATAACCTAGTAAACATCAGATAAAAGCCTACCGCATTGTTCATTTGCAACACTACGTTTGGTCCTGGCTGAGAAAATACACTGGAACAGATCCAGTGGTGTGTATAAATCAATTCTGTTCACACCCCTGAAAAGCTGCCTACTCCTGCCAGCTTGAGCTGTTGGCAGATGGAAGGCTGTGTGTGAAAACTTCTGCAGTTGTTTTCACCATTCCTAAAAAATATAAAGAGAATTATAGCAAAGAATAGTGGAAAACATTTCAGCGTCATGCATTACTGCTCCCGCTAAAACCTTTGTTTTTAACAGGGATACATAACAATCTGCCAAACACATTGAGATGTTTGGATCTACCTCAGGACTTTAATTTTTCTACCTAACCTATTTTCATGTTTAATAGGTTTTAATTTGTTTTAAACTATAGAAAATTTCATAACCCTTTCTGAATATCTCAAAGATTGAGGTGCAGAGAATACAAAGAATTTATGAAGCATACACAAGCTTAAATACTTGACAGGATGCATGCCACTTTATGTGTGTTACCTCTAGCAATAGAGAAGAATAGCAGATACCAAATTTTCCCTGAGTTGTTCTAGAGCGTTTGTATTTTTGGAAAAGCTTTTTTGCTCATATATATGCCAACACATACTCACATACTTCTCAACAAATAATTTTTTTAAAAAAGGTACTACTGTAAATTCAAAGAGAGCAAGAGCCAATTAGCCAAAAACTAGTGGACACCGAGGTCCATAATCTTCATGGGTATCGTTAGAGCTTTGAAAGAAGCCTCTAGGTATTACCACTGTTGCTTATATAGTACTTTTTTTCTCTCATGTAATTTAAGCAGTATTTTACATATTTTTATTCTTGGAAAAACAAGTATATCACTATCAACAAAACTAAAATAAATATCTAATGTATATTTGTTCCATAATTCAGAAATCTAATAAAAATGATCAGAGTGTTGAAGGCAAACAACCCCAAATGCAGAGCTGGCACACAAATTTTACCTCCCGGGCCAACTCTCATCAACTTGTTGTAGCTCCCTGGAGCAGCAAATGGAGCAGGAATCTCAGGTCTTACCAAGGTTCAGCTGAAAATAGCCTGACTTGTTACTGATTTCTGACAGTAGCACGGGTGGGACAGTTGTTGGTCTTTCATCTACACATTTTTAAAAGGATACATCTTCACAGACCAAAGTGCAATTAAAGTACAATGGAACTCAAAGACTAAAAAGGAGAGCAAACACAAATTTGAAAATGACATCATGTGCATTTTTTGGTTTTTAAAAATCTATTAATGACAGCAGCAACACAGAAATTAAAGAAAAGTTGGAAAGTAGCCAAAAGATATATAAGAATATTGGTTGGTAACCTCAGAGTTTATAATTACCTGATTAAGCCCCAGAAATAAAAAGCCTTTGCTCAGTTATAAACACTGTTATGATTAATCAGCTGATACTAAAATCAAATACTTAAATAATCATCTGCTGATTGAAGGCCATGGGAGCTGCCCAAGAATATTTGATTGACTTGCTCTTTGAAGGGAAGCAATATTAAAGGTTACTTTGTAATAATGGCCTATTATAAAGCCAACCAGACAGGAAATATTACCACTATTATCTAGAGGTACAAGATCACATTTCTGGATTCTTGAACCAGAAAGTGACACAGCAAAGTTTACTTTTAATTTAGATCAAACACTACTCCAATTTTGGAAGCAGTAGCAAGAAGATTTATCTTGGGAAAATTTAGTCTTGAGTCACAGACACCAGGGAACTCCCCAATCCATTCTAAGTGCTATTCTATTTTTTCCAGCTGAGAGAACACCGCTATATTAGTCAGGGTTCTCCAGAGAAGCAGAATCCATAGGAAAGATAGACAGACAGACAGACAGACAGATAGATAATTAAAAAAAAAAAAAAAGGAATTGGCCTATGTGATGATAAAGTCTGGAAAGTACAAAATCTGTAGGGTGGGTTGTCAGGCTAAAGATTTAGGAAGGGTCCATGTTGCAGTTAAAGTATAAAGGCTTTCTATTGCAGAAGTTTCTTCTAGCTTGGGGGTGATCAGTCTTTTTTCTGTTCAACTGATTGGATAAGCCCACTACATTACGAAGCGTACTCTGCTTTACTCAAAAGTCCACCAGTTTAATTGTTGGTTTCATCCAGTAATGCCCTCACAAAAACATCCAAAGTAATACTTGACCACATGTCTGGGCACAATGACTCAGACAATTTGACACATAAAATTAACCATCACAACCACTAACCAAAGAGAGATAAGATAAAACAAAATTCCAAAACCAATTATTCCTGTTCCATGAAGGGGGCATGAAAGCTTGGAACGTATCCTCTCCTTTGCTTGAGGAGTCAATTAAATGAATTTCATCAGCTATTTATTGAATCATGAAAGATTGTCATAAAAGTAATCAAAATAGTATTTCCATTCCTCATGCTCTTCTGCAGTGTAACTTTGCTATTTCCCCACAAAGGCTGGGGGGTCTAATTTCCTCCTCTTTGAGTCTGAGTGGTTTTTGGTGATTCAGTTATAACCCACAGAGTCCAGTCACACTGACACTGCAGGCTTTCTGAAGGCAAGTCAGACAAATGACTGAACTTCTACCTTGGTCATTGAAATAGTTACTCTCAGGACTCTTCCTCTCACAGGCGCCATGCTTTGAGAAGCCAAAGGCACAAGGAGACATCAAGTAGGGTCTCAGATCTGAAGTCATAACTAAGCCCATTCTTTGAGTCATCCCATCTCAGATGCAAGAGACATGAGTGTAGTAGCCTCTGATGATTTCAGCCTCCAGCCACTTCAATCAGCCATTGGTGGTCACCAGTCAAGTCCCTGGACAACGTGTAGGAAGGAGAACCCATCCCCACTACGATCTATCCAAATTCCCAGCCACAGTGTACGTGAGCATAATAAAATGATTGTTGATATTTGCTACTCAGTTTGGAGTAGTAGTCTGTTAAATCACAGAGATAACCAGACTAAAAGGGACTTACTATGTGTAAGCAAATACATACAAAGCACCATGAGGGATAAAAGGTAAAATAAAATGAAAAGTTATTGATGTTCTTCTTTATACATATAGTAGAAAACAGAAGGTATAAAAAGAAGATACCTTTTTTTATTTCAAAAAAAAGACCAGTTTCTAAGCCTCAGAGTATATTACTCATTATCAAGTGACATGCACAACATCAGTAAAACAGTAATATTTTTAAACATAAGACTTTCTTTTAAAAATAAACAGCAACACAGTTTGATTTTTTAAAACTCTAATCACTGGTTGTGTGCCCTGTCTCTTTGAAGTCCTCTTTTGACATTTTTCCACATTGTACAAAAGTAAACCTAAAAGTGCCAGAGGCGATGGCTACCCACAGCTACTATTACCAGAGGAGCAAGTGGGAGGAAAATCAAGGGGGTTTCTTCTTCTTTCCCAATGCCAAGGGAAGTGGGGGAGCAGGAGGCAATCAAGCAGAATATTTCAATAATTCATTTTTCTATTTCATGTCCTTCATCTTCTAATAGAATGGAATCTTTAAAAATTTCTGTACAGAGAGCACCTTATATTATAAATCTTGTTTCACTAGGCTCTAAACTCCTATATGACAGGAAGTCTGTCTTTTTTCTCCCCATGTTTTGAATAGTATCTTGTATCCTGACCTCTCAAATATTAAATCAGTCAAGTCTTGGAACAAAGAGTATTCAAAAAATCATTTTCTTTTTTTTTCCCATAACATACAGGGTCTTTCTGTTTCCCGGTGAAGATAATGAAAGGTCTTAATCATATCACAGGTGCCAACTTTTCATTTTCCTGGTGAATGCCCTGGTACTAAATCCAAATCAAGCCCTTATTGCAGCAAAGTTAAGTTGCTAGGATGACCAGAGTAGCAGGTCATCTCAGCCATCTTCTCCCATCTCCCACAGAGTGGAAGATTGCTCCATAAACCATGTTCCTTGATGCTTATCCAATCCTAGATTAAGTGATGAAAATCACAGCCGAACAGTCTTTTCTTTAGAAATATCTCAAGATGTTCAGTCTAGACTTTCACGGTCTAAAGGACAGCACTCAGAGAACTCTAACTAAAATCTGAGGAGTCAGTAAATTTCAAGTGCAGAGTTGAGAACATATCAAGAAGAATGAAACAGTTGGATCACTGTTAGTTATAGAGACAAACAAGAGAGAGACAACCCTGCCACTAAGAGAAATGCCTAGATGATTATCAGACCTTCCTCTAAGATTTTAAAGCAACTTTTCTCTCAGGCACATAGAAAAGTATCTAATTAGAAGTCTCCTGACCACAAATGAAAAAGAGGGAGATAGTGTGTGTGTGTGTGTACATGTGTGTGTGTGCATGTATGTGTTATGTATACACATTTCTATTTATCATGTTTAAGAAATATAAAAGAAATGGGAATACAAATGTGTATATAATATTCAGAAGAAAAAAATAGGGAAAAAATAAGATATATCACTTAAATTGTATCACCAAGTAACACAGAGAAGTATAGACAAATGAATCCCACGTACATATTAAAAAAAAAAAAAACAAATTCTAAATCTGTAAACCAAGATTGAATGTGTGTGGTATAAGATTGCATCTGAAAATTTTCAGAATTGTAGTTTAAATGTTAATTAATATTTGCTTCTACATAAAGGGTTTCCCTTGTGGCTCAGCTGGTAAAGAATCTGCCTGCAATGTGGGTGACCTGGGTTCGATCCCTGGGTTGGGAAGATCCCCTGGAGAAGGGAAAACTACCCACTCCAGTATTCTTGTCTGGAGAATTCCATGGACGGTATAGTCCATGGGGTCTCAAAGAGTCGGACACGACTGAGCGACTTTCACTTAGGGCTTCCCTGGTGGCTCAGACGGTAAAGCTCTGCAGGTTCAGTTGCTGGGTCAGGAAGATCCCCTGGAGAAGGGAATGGCAACCCACTTCAGTACTCTTACTTGGAAAATTCCATGGACAGAGGAGCCTGGTAGGCTACAGTCCATGGGGTCGCAGAGTCAGACACGACTGAGTGACTTCACTTTCTCTTTCTTTCAACAGAAAAGTATTCACATAATGAGTATCTGAATAGCCAGTGTTGTCTAAATAGTTTTCAGAGTTCACTTATAAATGAAAATCAAGGCCTTTCATTCAAAAATTAGTGAAAAATCTCTTTCCTTTTACCACAGTTTCTTTCCAATATATATGATATCTCTTATTTATTCATCTTTAAATAAATAAATATATATATATGAGTTATAGAACATTGATTTATTTATATATATGTTAATGTCAAATACCCTAGGTCATGGGGATACTTGCAGGCTGATTGCACACCCTGCACCAAGTACCTCACACTATGATTATATCCTTCCCCACACTCAGGTCCTGGTCCCTACCTTGGATGGAAGGTGGCAAAGAATCCATCCTGGTGAGATCTAGGATTCTGCACATACTCTTTTTTCATATTTGCTTATAATAAATGCAAAGATATAATTACTTAAAATGCCAAAATAGCAGCAAACTCTAAGCACAGATTCCTTCTGAGTGTGAGGCCTTGTGTGACTGCATTTGGTTACATGCTCAAGGAAGTATTAACAGGCAACATCTAGAAAACATATCCTTTAAATTAATTTTTTAATGTAGTTTAATAGTATACCTTATTAATTTTAAGATTTAGAACCTTAGAATCTTTTCTCTTTCTTGTAATTTAGAGTATTTTTTCTCTGATTTTGTTTTTTGTTTCATTTTTATTTGGAGGATTTTCTCTTCTACAATACCATCCTGTAATATAAAAGTCTATGATGCCTTTTGTAATGGGTCAGCTTGACTAGGATGAGTCCAACTTCTCATCCATGTATACTTCTGGTTAAGGTGGGCTGCTGGAGAACTATATGGGAGATCTGGGTGGCACAGGTAAGTCAGCAGTCATGCTGGAGCTTATACATGCTGTTGCTTTCCTCTGATTCATGCTTGTCACACAAGCCAATGGCCAGCCTACAAGTGACTTAAAGCTACAGCATTAGGCCTGAGACAACAGTTGCACAGAAACTGCTTAATCAGCCCCTTCAATTATGTAAGGTCAAATCCCTACAACAAATCATATGTATTATATGATAATCATCAGTTGAGTTCAGTCGCTCCTTTGTGTCCGACTCTTTGCGACCCCATGAACCATTGCACTCCAGGCCTCCCTGTCCATCACCAACTCCCGGAGTCCACCCAAACCCATGTCCATTGAGTCGGTGACGCCATTCAACCACCTCATCTTCTGTCATTCCCTTCTCCTCCCTCCTTCGATCTTTCCCAACATCAGGGTCTTTTCAAATGAGTCAGTTCTTCACATCAGGTGGCCAAAGAATTGGAGTTTCAGCTTCAGCATCAGTCCTTCCAATGGATATTCAGGACTGATTTCCTTTAGGATGGACTGGTTGGATCTCCTTACAGTCCAAGGGACTCTCAAGAGTCTTCTCCAACACCACAGTTCAAAAGCATCAATTCTTCAGTGCTCAACTTTCTTTATAGCCCAACTCTCACATCCATACATGACTACTGGAAAAACAATAGCCTTGACTAGACAGACCTTTGTTGGCAATGTCTCTGCTTTTTAATATGCTGTCTAGGTTGGTCATAAGATATATATGTAATTTCTGTCCACAAAAACCACTTTTGCATATAATTGCATATAATTATAATTGTCTGTATATAAATACACACACATATATATAATCGTAATTTTGTGTGTGTGTATTCTGCTTCTCTCACAGAATCCCAACTAATATAAGGAGTTATAACAGAAAACATTTTGTGATTTACAAACAAACCAAATACATTTCCTAGGAAATTTGCACTTTCTTTATAAATGTTGAGATGACTTTATATAAAATTTGAAAAGTGTCCTATTTCTGGGAGACATTCTTTATTTCTCCAATCTTTAGGACCAGATGGCTATAACTATCACCTGTACTGGCCTTCTCTAGCCCTGCTCTTCATCTCTACCTCCAAAAATGAAGAACGAATATTTAAAAAGTAGTTGATACATTTGCACTTTTTTCTTTCACTTTAACAAATTACAGACTTCCTTTCAAATTCAAATTTATTTTCAAGTGAGAATCGACTTTGTGATTTACAATGTCTTTCTCCAAATTGTCTAGTCCCTAAGCCCTTCTTTGCAGGAAGCCCAGAGGCCTCATACTCTTTAGAACAGTCCCTAGAACTTTATGGGACCCCCCCCCCACTTCTTTTTCTCTTGATTACTGTGTATAATTTAAGCATGTATGTTTTTAGTGCTATAAGGCTTCATCTCTGTATATAAAAAACAAACAAACAAACAAACAAAAAACCTTCCTTTTCTAGATCCTTTCAGTCCTGCCTCAACTTTCAAGAATTTCTGCCCCTGAGCTTACTATGGACCAAATTGTATGTTGGGTTGCCAGTTTATTTGTATCCTAACATGGTCCACAAAGGCCCTGACATAAAAGTAAGCTAAACATATGTGATAAAAAATAAGTAGGAACAAATGTCAGTGACTAAAATATATAACTGTAAAGGTCCGTAACAAGAGGAGGGAACATCACAAACATTCAAACAATAAAACTACCCATATTGCTTTACTTAAATACAAAATTTTACTTTCAGCTGCTTACAAAACAAAGTGTAAAGTGAAAACAAAGTAGACAATGCAGCAATTCTAACTTGAAGTGGACATATGGAGAGATATATATACATACACAAATTATGAGTGAAATCAAAGCATTCCATAAACAATTGCTTTTGAACTCCCTGAAGTACTAATTTAGGGGACTGATGCACTGAATGCATTTTCAAAAATATAATATATTCAGACGCTATTTCTACTAGCTTTTATTCAAAGAGAGTTTAGAGTATAGTATCCAAACACACCCCACTGAAAACAAGGTTTCAAGACATCAAAAGAAGGCTATAATTTCCAAGCACTAAATCACTGAGTTTACTGACAAATGTAATATTTGTCCACCAAATAGCAACTGTGGAAGTATTTTATTCATGAAATTGGTGGAAAATATATTTTTCATGATCTGTAAATGCAAGATGGAGATTGCATGCATTTGAAGCTCAACATTTATGACATTTCCAACTGTGTCCTAAACTCAAACTTGGTCCTAACATCTACCTTCAAGCAATTCCATCAAATGAACTAATACATGGAGGGCTCTGTTAGTCACCCAACTTGACAGTGAAGTACACCAAAGTGGGTTCATCAGACAAAAATCACAATGAAAGCAATTTTGTAATGATGTATCCAAAATTCTTAGAGCCTCAGATTCCTTGAGTTCTACTTCTGTTTAAAAATTGAAATTTAAGTATGTGCATGTTAAAAAAAAATTATTTTAGATCTCTGGAGAAGAGTTATGGTCACATTGAGGTGGCCTCTCACCACTGTAATCAGATCCATTTCAAATACACTTTTTTCTGAACATACAACTTAAAATATTTGAAACCCGCAATTATTCCTTAAGATTTCAATTATAAATGTCTGTTTAAAACATACTTGATAGGCGGGAACATTTTCAATATTACACAAAGGCATACTTTTGCTTATGCACTTTCATCACATTTTTAGATCACTGGACTTTTCTGATTTGATGCATGAATCTTGTGCCCCTGCAATGAACACTAAGGAAGAAAGCACTTGGAAATGTTGTGTTCAATCCCTAAAGTGAGTTCTATGGAAGGCACATTTCTGATCACTTGGATCTTGCTCATTCATTTGTTAATGATAATCATGTTTCACACACGATATTTTACAAGGTTGCCTCCTCTGACATTGGTATGTCAGACAAAAGCTGAAAATAGAATGCTCTTTGGGAATACCTAAAGAATCCTGACTCATCCTCTGGCACCATTTATAAGAAAAAGACAAATGTGCATTAATGCAGGAAAAGAATTTGCTAAAAATAATTATAGTCATTCTTAAGCTATACTGTCTTATGCTATACCATCACATTTATCTCTTGAAAGTTATTCATCTCTTAATTCTATTACTTTTTAAAAAAGCTTGTGATTTGATGATACATACAGAGTAGAAATTGTATGAAGCATTCCTTTAAATACTTACAGTATATTCTTGAGGACCTAGTACATAATTTTGACTTTATATTTTCAACTTTAATGTAACATGTGTGAATAAAATAAGACAACCACTCTTAGGTCATGTAAAAATAAACAAACAGATAGATAAGGCACTTTAGGAAACAACAAAACCATTTTATAATTGCCAAGGAATTTTGAAAGAAACTATCAGTTTCTTATTTTATTATTTATTCAATATTTATTAATACTAGGTCCAAATAATATTTTGAGTGACATATTTTAAGCATCTGATAACAGATATATAATGTGTAAAATAAAATTCTAGACAAAGAGGACAAAAGCAGGTAGAAGATATGAGTTTTATCTCTCAAGGAGTTTAAATTCTAGTGACAGAGACAAGAAAATCACACATAACAGGTTATCGAGTTTTACAGAGCAATTAACACATATCACCATTTGATAGATACAAGATCAAGGTTCCAAGGATTATTACAGTCTAAATTGGCCAATCCTGAGTCAGAAGCTAGGCTAAGACCCTTGTTCACTCTTGGAAAGTTGCTGATATTTCAAGTAGTCAACTACACTGAGGATAATTTGAGGGTCAAGATCAAGTAACAATTTTTGTGACTAAACACATCATCCTTTATCACCTTAGCTTTCCCCGTGATTATGTGTGAAGAGGGGGTGGAGAAAGGAGGAAAGCAGCAGATTCTATTTCTTGTTCATTAAATGTAACAGGACAGGATGTTTTAAAAGACTTAAAATTTCTTTCCATAGTGAGACATAACAAAGGAAGACCTCTGTTACTCACAACTCCAAAGGAAAGAAGGCTACTACCTAAGACCACAGAGTTTTGTACATGGGATGAGAGCTGGATCTGTAGGGGACAGCTGATGTATGGCAAACAAAAAGAGGGAGAGCTAGATTTGGTGGGTGTGGATCAGTAAATTTAAATAATTTCTCAGCTCCGGGGCATAGAGGCTGTCCACAGCTGTCTTATAACAGGGCATGGGGTGACTAGGGTGGTTTACAGAACCTCCAAGAGAAGGGAAGTGGTTGAGGTATAAGTGATCAGCTGCTCAAGAAAGAAAACTGACCAGCCTCCAATCACAGATTTAAAATTGGGTCAAGACTGCATTTTAAGAAAAAATTATATTACAGAGTCACTACAAATTTTTTTACCCATGTATTGATGATATAATTCAACCTTTGTGGAATAAAGGCTCTATTTCTCCCCTGGTCCTCCTGACTCACAAGGGGCCTTCTGCAGCTTGGCCTCTGGATGTTGGTCTCTGTTCTCGCTGCATCCTCAGCTGGAACAGCCCTGCTCTATTTCGGGCACTGTCAGAGCTGGACATCTCAAACCTCTGATGGAGACACCTGCTTGAGTGCACTCTCCCCCCTCTCACCACCAAATCCCACTGTAATCCTTACATTGTTGGAAGAGCTACACTGCAGCTGCCATTGGGGAGTTGCTCTCAAATTTAGCTTCATATTATTACTACCTGGGGCATATCTAAAAATGGGGCTTTGACCCTCACCCCAGAAAACAAAATCAGAATCTCTTTGTGAAAAGGGGGCCTGGGATTTAAATGTGCATACCGGATTGGGATCAGAGCACTTGGGTGGCTCTGACATAAAGTGGGGCATTTACTTCTTAGTCACTGTAGATGCCCTTCCTAGGGTCCATAAATGCATTTTTAGATTGTCTCTCTAGCTTGCTAGTCAGTACAGACCAAGAGAGGATTAAGGTGGAAGGAGATATCATATACACCATTTCTTCATTTAATCCTTCATGCTACAATTTCTGGCTCAGCAGTAAAGAATCTGCCTGCAATGCAGGAGACCCGGGTTCGATCCCTGGGTCAGGAAGATCCCCTGGAGGAGGGCATGGCAACCCACTCCACTATTCTTGCTGGGAAAATCCCATGGACAGAGAAGCTGGCTGACTATAATCCATGTGGCTGCAAAGAGTCAGACACGACTAAGCAACCAAGTACGCAACACATGCTATAATTTCTACATGTCTGTGTGAGGGGTGGAGGGTGGTCAAGAAGATGGTATCAAAAAATGAGAACAAGCCACAGACAGGAAAAGGCAACTGAAAGGCACCATTCAGTTGCTCTGCGGCTTTGCCTGAGCCATGAGTTCATATGTTCCCTATCTTCTTCGAGAGTATATGCTGTAAGGATAGGAAACTTAAGATATATGTTTTCACTTATCTCTTTATATTAAAGATTTTAGGTTTCCGTTGTCACTCACACACATCACTTTGGTAATTTACTAATTATCTTTTTTGTGTAATTCTCCATACTAAGTATATTTTCTCTTTTAATATTATTTCACAATATAATATGAATTTAAAAAAATTCCAAGATAGCCACACCACCACAGCATGTTAAAGAACAGGTGCTTCCAGAACCCAACATGTGGCATAACTGTATCTGTAAGCAATGGTGAATTGAATCTATTAAATGTTTTAATCCAGACTCATTTGGCAATGCTCCTATAAACTCAGCCCAAATATCCTGGAGAGTAATGCATGCTAATGAAACCAAAGAGGTGGAGGCTGAATTAAAATAAGTGCTACAAATACTGGATGCTTGTGATTAAACATGCTGAGGTGTGCCAGGAAAATTTAAGTTCCACTAATTATCCGATACCAAATGAGGAATTTGTTCAGTTATAGCTTGACTCAGTAAATCCCCCCTTTTTTTTAGTACTATACAGAGTTCAAGAGCTTTGAAGATAGATGTGTTTGGCCTCTAATAATTAATTCAGTATTGTGTTGAATAAACTTCCATTTGTTTCTATATTCAAGAAAAAAGAAAGAAAGAAAGAAAAAAAACACCTGGAACTAATTTGGTGTTTAATAAATTTGTACTATGCATGGTTTTTCTTTTTTTAAGTTTGCCTCTATGATAGTCTTTCTTTCTAAACTAATCATAGAAGTGGCAACTTGCAAATAAATTATCTGGGGAAAAGGGTTCTTTAAAATGGCTCTATCAAGAGGAAGACTATGTCACAGTAAAACTTTCTGAAAGATCTCCTTATATGGAAGGTGTAATGATTTTTTTAAGGATCACAGAGGGGATCAAGGGACTTTGGAATTCAGGGCAATGTATGACAGGAAGAGAGAATGACCAGAGTTAGAAGATCTTATTTTCTGGACAGATCCATTAAGTGAGGTTGTGAACTTTCCAAATGCATTACAACCTGGGTGTTGGAAGAGCACCAAAGGTTACCCATGCTACAGTCCTGCCTCATAACCCTTACAAAGCTGGAATCAAGAGTCTGCATCCCATCGCTGTTTTCTCTCTAATCATGCCACTGTTATTTCACTTATAGCAGGAATAGTTTCATGGAAATGTACATATTTCAAAGGTGATACTGATAAATGATACTAATCGAATCAGTGCATTTAACCAACAGGTAGATATTCATCACCTATGGTACAGAAATCATCATGCTAAGGATAAAGGATTATTTTTTATAATTAACCTAGTCCTTGACCTCAAGGAGCTTATAACTAGTAAGAGGAAAGCAACTATAGAAAAATAATGCACTATAAACTTTTCAAAAGGAATATGTATATATACTCAAATACATACATACATATATACACATAACTGTACTTTCACATATGTGTATATAGAATAGGATTTCAGAAGGAAAGGAGAATTACATCCTCCCAATAGTGAATGAATTAATTAGTGATCCAGATGTCATTTTTATTTAATCATTAAAGTAAAACGATAAACTATCTTCTATCCTCCAGGTTTTATTTTACTGGAAAACAAACCAAAACCAGAGTTTCCAATAACCTGTAGCACAATTATTGTGTTGGTTATCACTATGGTCCTCAACAAAAACTGCCTTCTGATAAGTAGTTCCGGCTGTCAGTCGTTGAATCAGTGACTGGATTGCTGGAACCAAAGCAGGTTCCACAACCAGAGCAACCATCTGAGATGTGAATTTCAGGGCTAACCTTTTTTCCATATAATTTCAGATGCCATTATCCTAGTTCATCATGTGGTTAGATATCAGATGTAAATTCTAGGTTCTGCAAAACATTAAATTCTTAAGGTCTAAGAAATGCTTCCTAAGTGAAGTCCTCCATGTATCTGTAGTATTCTATGACAGAATAAATGCCATATTATCTCCTTGTGCCCAGATCACTCTTTGTACTTTGGAAAATAGAAGTGCTGTGTCTCCCTATGTGCCCAAAATGTTATTATAAGTGAAAAATATTGTGGATGGTTAGCAAAGTCAAGGACCTTGATCAAAAAGTCCATCATGAAATAAACCCTCTCAGTCTTTAAAATGGTCACATTTAAAATAACAAATTATATAATCACCCTAAGTGACTCATATCTCAAATTACAAAAAAAATGTTGTATAATATTTGTACTTTCTAGTGCTTAATCCTACCTAACAGCATGCTCTACTGACCATATTCCTAAAGAATTACCTAGGTTTATTGATTACCTCTCATGTGTTTATCATGGTGGAAAAGCATAAACAAGATACCTAATTAATCAGCAGCTTTATATGAAGCATTATTTTATTAACATACTGAGATATAACAAGGTTTCCCTACTTCAGTTTATTGTACAATTATAGACTTCTTCCCACTGAGTTGTTAAAATGTGTTTCATGGCATATTCTGGTCTTTTAAATATGTAATTTAGGTATGCATGCATGCTCATTCACTCAGTCATGTCTAACTCTTTGGGATCCCATGGACTGTAGCCTGTTAGGCTCCTCTGTCCATGGAATTTTCCAAGCAAGAGTACTAGAGAGGATTGCCATTTTCCTACTCGGGGGGATCTTTCTGACCCAGGGATCGAATCTGCATCTCTTGCATCTGCAGACAGATTCTTTACCATTGTGCCATCTGGGAAACCCCAATTTAGGTATATTTTCAACAAACATTAGTAAGCACTCACTATATTCCAAGCACGGTACTATTAATAATTAAAAAATAAACCATGGTAACTCCTATATGTATAGTGCTTAGTATATGATGAACAATTTACTAAACATTTTATATGTGCTAGTTTATTTCATCTTAGTCACAAATTTATGAAATAGGTATCAGAATTCTGTCCCTTTCCCCTGGGAGAAAACTAAGACAGAGGATTTTGCTAAACTATCCCAAGCCAAAGAGTGGTAAAGGTATAAAATAAATAGCTAGTGGGAAGCTGCTGAATAATACAGGGAGCCAGCCTGGCTCTCTGTGATGACCTAGAGGAGTGGGATGGTGGGGAGGGAGGCTAAGAGGGAGTGAGATATATACATATATAGTTATGACCAATTTGTGTTCTTGTACAACAGAAACCAATACAATGTTGTAGAGCAATTACCCTCCAGTTAAAAACATTTTTAAAAAGAGCTGATAAATAGCAAACCTGGGTTTGAACCAGTTTGACAGTGTGCTTAATCACTCAGTTGTGTCCAAACTCTTTGCAATCCCATGGACTGTAGCCTGCCAGGCTCCTCTGTCCATGGGGATTCTCCAGGTGAGAATACTGGAGTGGGTTGCCATGCCCTCCTCCAGAGGATCTTCCCAACCCAGGGATCAAACCCAGGTCACCCACATTGTGGGAGGATTCTTTACTGTCTGGGCCACCAGAGCAGCCCAAGTGATTACTGCAGTGTGTAGCCTGTCCCTTCTCCAGGGGATCGTCCCAATCCAGGAATCGAACTGGGGTCTCCCACATTGCAGGCAGATTCTTTACCAGCTGAGCTACCAGGGAAGCCTTAGTATAGTCCCCACCATATACACGGCCTGTAGATTTATTACAAAAGAGACTGAACTATTAAAGATATTTCTGAAAACTTTCTCATTGATTGTGAAATATCATTGCTATTACCTGGGGGTTTGAATTCCTCTGCAACTGTCATAAACGACAAAGGGATCAGAATGCACACAAAGATTTTAGTTGGTGGGGTTCTGGTGGCAAGCGTTAGAGGTGGAATGGGGCTAAGAACTCTGAAATATTAAGTGACTAATGCTTTATAGCTCTTAGCTAAGACATTTTCAGAAAAACAAGAAGCAAAGAAATAAGAGTTACAATAGTGACCTGTCCAAGTTATACTGCAGAAAGAAAAAAATTTTAAGGCTTCTTAAAAATTCTAGTACTTTTCCAGTATTTAAATATATGGTTCTATGCAGTAGTGTTATCATAATTTTAAAGCTTGGGTAACAGATAGTGACTGAGAAAAGAAATTATGCAATTAAATGAAAGTAAAATTGTTGATGTGAATAAAGCAATATGGCCCTTTAGAAGTCATTAAATTGTAAATCAATTAACTAAAGATGACTCTCTGGGCATATTTTGTTTGAAAATTTTTTCCAGACCATTAGAAATGGGAAAAAAAAATAACCCTTGAAACATTAAAACTTCAAAGAGCTTTTGATTGATCTGGATGATAGTTTCCTGTACTTTGAAATTCTCTGCACTATAGTTAGACATTTTCAATTATGCTGACTAAATACTCTCATCCATAGGAGCTCAAGAGTAATACAAACGCATGGAACAGTTTAGGTTTCCAGATGTTAACATATTACATTGAACGGTATTTACCAAGAAGCAAACATCTATTTGTTCACTGCGTTGCCCTTGATTCTTAACTTTCATTTTCACTGACATCATTTTCTTTTTAGAGTTTGATAGCTGTACGCAGTACACAGAGGTAACAGGAAGATATCCACCCAAAACTTGGATGTGATATTCCTCTCCGGCAGTAAGCTCAAAAGCATCGCTTATCATGGGACCATGAAGCCACCTTAAAACCAGTCCTCCAAGATCTGGCAATACAACAAATGGATATTTTTAAGTGTTATTTTAAAAATACAATGTCTTTATTTGAAGAATTACTGTAAATGAAGATAGCCTTTTCTCTCAGTTACATGAGAGGCTGGGCAGTGCAAGTTTGGGAAAATGGGTACAGCTTATATCCTCCTCCTGACAGAGAAAAAGAACTTAAAGTCTGGAGGGCAGTTTGGAAAGAAAGAGGTGAAGAGCAGGAAGAGAAGAAGCAGGAGGAAGCGGGAGGTCAGCCCTGCCTAGAGAGAAAGTTCCAAGGAAGAAAATCATGGTAACAGCGTAACTGAAAGTAATTCTGGGAGAACCGTGCCTGCTCAGCTGTGTGTGACTCTTTGAGACCTCATGGACTGTAGCTCCTCTGTCCATGGGATTCTCCAGGCAAGAATACTGGAGTGGATTGCCATTTTCTTTCCCAGGGGATCTTCCCGACCCAGGGATCAAATCCATGTCTCATGCATTGGCAGATGGATTCTTTACCACTGCATCACCTGGGGCAAAAGGGATGCCTAATAGTGACTCCCTCACAGAGTTCTTTATGACATGAAGCAAACACACCACTGTGGAGCCTCCCATAGATTTTCAATGCTGTAGCAAAAATCTAGCATAATTATTGATGCTCTATGTAAGAATGTGCACATGTATGTCAAATTATGAAGGACAGATTATCACATCCAAATAAATGCGTGAAGAAGAAGAAAACACTCAAGAAGCAGAAGTACAATGGTAGACAAGTCTAAAAGATTCCTCTGGGAATGTACAAAAATCACAGGGAAGGCTATAGACTCCAACACACTCCAGAAACAGAAGTTTAAAAAGCAGTTTTATCTAGATCTCAAGGGGTATGGATGTTTACCTTACCTCTCTTTTATAATATTTAAAGAAAAATTATTTTGATAGGAAGGAGAAAGTTTGGAGTAGCAGAAAAAATGTGTAAGGACAGAAAATACTCAAAGTAAAATATAAATAGTGTCCACCTAGGCACTTTACAGAGAAGAGTGTATCTTGTTAGAACCTAAGCACTCTGTTCTCGATGCCCTTAATGGAGACAGATGGAGTCCACTGCTGTAAACAGATGTTACTAAATAAATCTCTTCCATAAATATCCTATTTTCCTTTGTTCCATGTTTAGCAAGCAATATTCTGATTAAAATTTGCCTTCTTAACTTATTGGTAATAATACAAGTTAGTAAAAATTAATAAAAAGACTAAATTTTATATATCATTTCTATGAGCTTAGTTTATGGGATTCTATCATTGAAAATGGTATATTATCAAGGCTTAAAGATCATACTTATTGACATGCCATTTGAAAATCAGCCCCTGGATCCTAGCAAAAAATATCTTTTGGTATGTAAAGTACAAAACCTCTTAGAAAAAAATCAAGTTAGCATCTCATAATGATAACCAATGGTTCTCAACATAATACTTTTACTTGAATATCTTTGCAACCCACTGCAACTAGCTCAATGCATTACAAATAGATTGTGGTTTAGATAAACTAATATAATATAGAGACAGACAGCTACATACTAATACAATATATATATGGAAACATATTTTTAACAGTAAAACTTCCATATTTTATAATATCTGTTGAGTCAGTTGAAATAGTGACAATTTTTATTTCACTGTATTTGTAACTAATAATATAAGAACTATTCAGAATATGTTCATTTTCTTTCCTTCCTTCATTGTCTTGAATAAATTAAGAATTATTTTTTGCCGGAGTGTTTTATTCTTGATACACTGTGTTGTTTCATGACACCCCCTTTTACTTCAACACCCCCTTTTACTTAGTCTTGATGAGATCAAAGCGTTGTGTTAGTTGCTCAGTTGTATCTGACTCTGCAACCCCATGGACTGTAGCCCCTCAGGCCCCTCTGTCCATGGGATTTTCCAGGCCAGAATACTGGAGTGGGTTGCCATTTCCTTCTCCAGGGGATCTTCCTGACCCAGGGACTGAACCCATGTCTCCTGTGTCGCCTGCGTTGCAGGCAGATTCTTTACCCACTGAGCCACTGGGGAAGCCAGAGGGGAGGTACATTAGGAATGAGAAAATGATAAAATTAAAAATATTGATAGCTGTAATTAATGTTTAGAGTTTATGATGCCAGAGAAAATGCAATTAAGTGAGGTAAAGATGTAGTGTCTGTTATCTCAACCAAGGTGGGAGCTGGTAGAGGATACTATAAATTAGAGGGATGAATCTCAGAGAAGGCAGGACCTTTCCCAGATATCAGATCACAATGCTTATCCCACCTGCACGCCCCACAGTTAAGGAGTGCTGCAGAACTTGAAAAGCACAGTGAAGGTTTCAGACAATGCTGGCTTTGAATCAGGGATCATTTGCATCAACCGCCACTTTTCCAGCCAAGAGATTTTAGGTGATCTTACCCATTTATGAAAGTTGGATATATTAATGGTCTTACTGGATTGTTTAAGGTTTAATAACATAAAATATGCCAAATAAGTAGCACAGGACAAAAGGTCAGAGTGTACCAATATTAACTAGTAGTACTATATATTAGAAAACTTAACCTTAATTAAAAGGTTCTGTTGTCTAGCATTTGGAATTTTTGCATTAAGTAAGGAAGTGAGAAGGAGCATTTTATAAACAGTATGAGATACACTGCTGATTTAATCAACAGTAGTGGTTCTAAGGGCTTCCCAGGTGGCACTAGTGATAAAGAACCCCCCTGCCAGTACAGGAAGCCCAGGAAATGTGGGTTCAATCCCTGGGTCATGAAGATCCCCGGGAAGAGGGCCTGGGAACCCAAGCCAGTATTTGCCTGGAGAATCCCATGGACAGAGAAGCCTGGCAGGCTACAGTCCTTAGCGTGCAGTCCTGAAGTCCTACAGTCCTGAAGCGACTTAGCACACACACAGTAGTTCTAGAGAGCCCACCTGAAATAACTGTGTCAGTGGGGAAGAATTAGGAGTCACTCTTAGAAAAAGAATATTCTGGGAAGAGATACCCTTCGGGGTTTTTATTTTGATTACTGGACAAAGGTAACTGGAATGAGAGACACAGTGGGACTAACAAGGCAAGAACCTGGATGCAGTTCTGTATTTCTGTCTTAAAGATTGCCAGGGCTAAAGCCTTTCCTCTTAGTTTCAGGCCTTTTCCATCCTCTATGGGACACTCCTCTAAGGATTATCCTTCAAGTTGTTCAGGTTGATCAATTTTTTTTTCCCCTATACTCTCCACACCAAAATGACTTTGTCTACCCACTGCATTAGGCAGGGTCTTCTGAGAAGCAATACCAAAAAGCATTAAACAAGCAAAGATGTTATTAGGGGAAATGATAAGGGGTTGGGGGTGGGCAGGACTTCAGAGGAGGAGTATAGGGAGGAGTTATGGAGGCCTGGGAGAAAGGATTTAGTGGAAGCTTCCTGGACGGACATGTCATCTAAGAAAGTTTTGACAAAGTCCATAGGAAGTCCTTCAGCCAAAGTTGATCAGCAAAGGAATCCGGCTTCTCTGAGAAATGGATCCACCATCTTGTTCCTGCAGTCAGTCTTTTGACAAAGAGCCTATGTACTGAGTGTGGCCTCAATCTGGGTGATGAACTTCCAAGTTCAGATACTGGAGGTCTGCAAGATTCATTCAAGGCCTCCACACCAACCTAGCAGAATTAATTACCAATGGAAATTCCCAAAAACAACCTCAATTCGAGTTCCAGATTAATTTAACGACCTGATTCATACTCCTCCTCGATTCTGCCACAGATCCTCTGCCTCCAAGCATCTCAACTTTCCCTGCCTCCTTTCCCAGTGCTCCTACCTCAATCTGTTCTGTGTCCCCCATGTTTAAAAGTACCAAAATTTATCCAGTTAGTTAGAAGCTGAGTTAAGTCCTAAATCTCATGTCCTCAAAGATTTTTCTCCCTCCATCTTCATCAATTTCTTTTAGAATCATCTCTTATCCTAAATCTGTTTCCTCTTCATCATCACAAACTTAAATTATTGTAGGACACTAGTATCTCTAACTGTTGAAATAGGCTTTTGACTTGCACACTTGGCTACAGATATGCCCCTTGCAAATATATTTTCCATGCTGTCTCAACTATGTCCCTGGTAAAATTCAGATTTTATTAGGTTATTTCCTTCCTAAAGTTCCTTAGATAGGCTGTTTCACTCCTTCGGAAAGGACCAGCACTTGCATACATGATATATCAGTTGGGGCTCTGATTTCTTTTTATAGCTTTTCCTCTGTAAATACCTATCATCACCCCCTGGGCTCCAGCAACAGTGAAATTGCTGAACTTAATCTAACTGAAAATGTGCTTTATAAGCTTCTGTTTCTCTTTTCATATTGTTTCTAATGGAATACCGTTCCCCTCCTGCAGGCCTGGCTACTTCCTATTATTTTCTTTGAGAACAAAATACAAGTATGTATCTCAAAGAAAACTGAAGGATTTGAGATAATTAGGAACATAAGTTTCAGTTAATAATGGTCAAAACAGAAGAAAATAAGGTAAAAAGGGAATGGTTTTATTTTAAGGACAGCAGAATGAGAGAAGAAACATTTTAGGTTTAATGATGCCTAGTAGGAGAGTGTTAGTTACTCAGCTGTGTCTGTCTGTGTGACCCCCATGGACTATAGCCCACCAGACTCCTCTGTCCATAGAATTCTCTAGGCAAGGATACTAGATTTGGCAGTCATTCCCTTCTCCAGGGGATCTTCCTGACCCAGGCATCGAACTGTGGTCTTCAGCATTGCATGTGGATTCTTTACCATCTGAGCCACCAGGGAAGCCCTTTATGATGCCTACAGGAATATAAAGATGTGAATTTAATCTAATTGTTTAAAAGTACAATGATAAATTAATGGTGTAGTTTGATATATGAGATAATTACCCACTGAAGAAGGTCATGGCAACCCACTCCAGTACTCTTGCCTGGAGAATCCCATGGACAGAGGAGCCTGGTGGGCTAGAGTCCATAGGGTGGCAAAGAGTCGGACATGACTAAAGCAACTTAGCACGCATGCACACAAGAGATAATTGCATCCTGACTATATTTTAGAGTAATGACGCTTATATTTTCAAGGTAGATGCTACAGTATTTATGAATGAAGTGACAAGAATCCTGGGGTTTAAACCAAAATAATCCAGTACAAGAGCAGAAGTAGTCACAGGGAAGGAAGGAAATGAATAGAGGATAGTTTAAACAGATAAGCACATGGAGGTGTATTATACTGCTCTCTGTTTTGTGTTTTCTTTTCTCATGACAAAAAGTTTTTTTTTTTCTTTAAAGACACCTGGAAATAGTACTAATAGCATGGTAGAGAAGTAAAAGAGGAAGAAGGTCTTAGCATACAGAAGTTGATTTAGTATGCAGAAGGTGTCTAGTGTGTAGAGATGATAAGGTATATGTATAAAGTTTGCAAGGCAAAATTAAAAGCCACAAGATACCTCTAAAAGAAGAAGTTACCAAAAAATTAAAGTTGGTGAAAAGTCTTTATAAAGTGTTCTAAGTAAGCACTAAATAGAATGAAATAAACAACTCAGATACAGACTTCCTTGGTAGTCCAGTGGTTAAGACTTCATGCTTCCACTGCAGGAGGCATTTCTGCTCAATCCCTGGGCAGGGAATTTCCACATGCCATGTGGTGTGGCCAAGAAAAAAATACAACTCAGATAGCCGTGTATGTGCATGGTGTGCATGTGTGTGCATGGCTGTGTAATAGTGAAGGGAAGGAGGTGGAAAAGAAACTAATATGTCACAATGAAAATAATACTAAATGCAAGCCATCGTTTTGGAGACCTACAGGACAGGTTTCCATGTGTGTGAGTGTGATCAATTGCTTCAGTCATGCCCTACTCTTTGCAATCCCATGGACTGTAGCCCACCAGGCTCCTCCATCCATGGGATTCTCCAGGCAAGAGTACTGGAGTGGGTTGCCATTTCCTTCTTCAGGAAGTTTCTCATGTAAAGAAAAGAAATTCTCAGCTTCCTGGAGTTGAAGACCAAAGGTGTGCTCCCTGCCTTAGATTCCATCGCCTCATCTCACAGGGAGAGGTCCTGGGGCTCGTTACTCTAAAAATATGATAAATTCTAGAAGGGAGTTTTCCTTCTGAAAGGTTTGCATATGTCAGTTTTCAAAATTGGCACCTCATGTTCCTCTAGACACTCCTTTAGCATTCGAGGATCCTTAAGATTTTGGAGCATTTATACAGTGTATTTAATTAAAGGTAGGATTTACTGATTGATCTTTGCTGAGACTCTAGAGAGACTGACAAAGGTATCATCTCTACCCATCCCCCAGACCCCTGCTCCAAACTGCCCTGTCTTGAAGAACACAAATATTAGAGGAGCCATTCTTTACTACTGCTTATTGATTTCATCTAATTTTCATACTGTCACTCATGATAGATACAGTTAATTTTTGCTGTTCTGTATGTATATTGGATATTGTCATTTATACCATTAATCACATGCATAATTGTCATAAGAACAGAAATGGCTTTTCTTAGACATTTCATTCTAAAATATAATTATCCAGACATCCTACTGTTAATGGCACTGAATTCTAATTACTTCAAAATGAAGCCATTATTCATAAACTCAGAGCCTGTACTACACGTGTTTACAGTAAGTAGATGGGACAATACTAAAAAATTTATTATCTACAGTACAGCTCATTTTCTAGAAGCTGATTTAACTGCTCAGCTCCTTAGTATTTCTTTTTCCAACCTCATTAACATATGATAAAGTTTACCAGCTCCAGCAGTCTAAAGAATAATAGTATAAATTGTCCCTCCCTGAAAACTGACATTCAAAGCTCCTTAACAAACTACATGGTTAATGACAAATGCCCTCACAACACAAACTGAGTCACTAGTAAAACAACATCTTCCATTATGATTTTTTTCTGGATTTAATACAAGATAAATTATGTTAGAGAAGTGTACCAACAGATTATTTCTCAAATAATTTGTGATCTAATAATGAGTAATAACCTAATAATTGCACATTACATTTCCATAGTGCTTTACACTTTTCAGAGTATTTTCACATCCATTACCATATTTTATCTTAAAAATTTTACTTATGTGGTATTTACCTACTTAAATTCCTTTTAAGTCACTTCTGCTGACCAATACCAGAAAAATCTCTACACATTCCTTATTAATTTTCAATGAACCTAGTACTCACAAACGTCTATTTCTTTTTGTCTATTCAGTTTCTCTTCTCAAAGATTAAGACATAAAGATATGTAGATTGCCTAAAAACAAAGTGTATTTAAACTGAAAATAATAATAATAAATCCTTCTGGATTGTTTTTCTACCTTTTATACATTTATCAACATCTGTGTTTATGCCAACTCAATGAAAGTCCCAGCACGAAGGTATTCATTTTTTCCTTTCAAAATCTTAAAGTTATTCATAAATTGGAATTTCTGTTGATTTTAAAGAGCATTTCTTGAGTAAATATTCTAAGTAATTTAGGTACTTTCTTTTC
Source organism: Dama dama (assembly GCF_033118175.1). Lineage (NCBI taxonomy): Eukaryota > Metazoa > Chordata > Mammalia > Artiodactyla > Cervidae > Dama > Dama dama. The sequence continues at coordinate 34,181,996 of NC_083708.1, read as the reverse complement.
TTTTTGTTGTCAAATCTATCAATATCCCATTCAAGTCTATCAACCTGTGTAAAACTCCTCTGACATTTATATACGAAATACTTTATTAGTTTCCACATTAATGTTTAATCTCCATTCCACTATTATTTACACATGATTTAACTGTGTTGCACTTTTCTATTTTCAAACTTCTCTCTTTGGAGCATAAAAATAGGCACCTTCCTAATTTGGTGGCAAAGTGAAAATTGGTACAAACACTCTAAAACATCATTTGGTAACATACACTAAGAAATTTTGGTTTATTCATCTCAAAGAGATAATCCATAATGCACAATGATTTCAGCAGGAGAAGACTCATCACATCATTATCACTTTTGAACATAAATCATTTTACAATCTGGAAAGAGCTATGTGACATAGCCTATTACCAATGTATAGTGATACAGAGGTGGTGGATAAGAGGTGTGGGCCACTCTGAAGTTTGAGTGCCTGGGTTCAGAGCTCCACTCTGCTTCAGGCCAGCAGCATGATAGGCATGGTAATAAAACTCTCTAAATATTCATTTATCATGGAGATGATATAGCAACTACTTCACAGAGTTGTTGACAGAATCAAAAAAATACAAACCAAAGCTTTTAACACATTGCCTGGTACATAATAAGTGTTCAGCAAATGCTAGCTACTAAAATGATGTTTTTGTTTTTGGTTTGTTTTTTAATTTTAATAAGAAATAATTGATATATGTCACTATAAAAATGTAAGCTGTACAGCATAACGGTTGACATATTGTGTAACTATTAACATAATAAGTTTAGTTAGCATTCATCATCTCACATAGATATAAGAAAAAAAGAAAAAATTCCCTTGTAATGAGAACTCTTAGGTTTTATTCTCTTAACTTCTCTATATAATCATCATGCTGTACACTATATTCCTAGTCATCGTCTTATAGGTATGCTGTGCTTCATAGCTCAGTCATGTCTGACTCTTTGTGACCCCATGGACTGTAATCTGCCAGGCTCCTATGTCAATGGGGATTCTCCAGGCAAGAATACTGGAGAGGGTCGCCATGCCCTCCCTCCAGGGGATTTTCACAACCCAGGGATCGAAGCCAGGCCTCCCACATTGCAGGCGGATTCTTTACTGTCTGAGCCACCAGAGAAGCCCAATTATCTTTTTTTTTTTTTTTTTTAATTAGTTGGAGGCTAATTACTTCACAACATTTCAGTGGGTTTTGTCATACATTGATATGAATCAGCCATAGAGTTACACGTATTCCCCATCCCGATCCCCCCTCCCACATCCCTCTCCACCTGATTCCCCTGGGTCTTCCCAGCACACCAGGCCCGAGCACTTGTCTCATGCATCCAACCTGGGCTGGTGATCTGTTTCACCCTAGATAATATACACGCTGTTTGTTCAAAACATCCCACCCTCACCTTCTCCCACAGAGTTCAAAAGTCTGTTCTGTACTTCTGTGTCTCTTTTTCTGTTTTGCATATAGGGTTATCGTTACCATCTTTCTAAATTCCATATATATGTGTTAGTATGCTGTAATGGTCTTTATCTTTCTGGCTTACTTCACTCTGTATAATGGGCTCCAGCTTCATCCATCTCATTAGGACTGGTTCAAATGAATTCTTTTTAACAGCTGAGTAATATTCCATGGTGTATATGTACCACAGCTTCCTTATCCATTCATCTGCTGATGGGCATCTAGGTTGCTTCCATGTCCTGGCTATTATAAACAGTGCTGTGATGAACATTGGGGTGCACGTGTCTCTTTCAATTCTGGTTTCCTCAGTGTGTATGCCCAGGAGTGGGATTGCTGGGTCATATGGCCCAATTATCTTATAACTAGATGTTTATACCTTTGACCACCTTCCTCTAATGCTCCTTTCTCCCATCCCACCTTTGCTAACCACAAATCTGATCTCCTTTTCTATAAATTTGGATGTTTTTGTTTTATAGATTTTCTGTATATGTGAGATTATGCAATATTTGCCTTTCACTGCCTGACTTACTTTACTTAGCATAATGCCCTCAGGAACCTCAACCATCAGGAACGATTGCTGCACATGACAGGATTTCCTCATTTTCTTATGGCTGAATAATACTCATATACATAATTTATTCAGGGTTTAGTCCCAAAGCCGTGTCTGACTCTTTGAGACTCCACAGACGGCCCACCAGGCTCCTCTGTCCATGGGATTTCCCAGGCAACAGTACTGGACTGGGTAGCCATTTCCTTCTCCAGGGGATCTTCCTAAGCCAGGGATCAAACCCATGTCTCCTGCACTGGCAGATGGATTCTTCACCACTGAGCCACCAGGGAAACCACCCACCCACACACACACACACATACACACACACACACACGTAAGACAACTTCTTTATCCATTCATAAGTTTTGGTGGACATGTGGGCTGCTTTCATGTCTTGATTGTTGTAAATAATGTTGCTTTGAACACAGGGTGCAGATATCTTTTTTAGTTAATGGTTTCATTTGTTTTGGACATATTCCCAGAAGTGAAATTGCTGGATTATATGGTAATTCTTTTTAATCTTTTGAGGAGCCACCATACTGATTTTCATAGGGATTGTACCACTATTTACAATTTACAATCCCACCAACAGTGTCCAAGTGTTCCCTTTTCTTCTCATTATCATTAGCATTTCTTATATCCTATTTTTTTTAACATAACCATTCTAACAAGCAAAAGGTGACATATTGTGGTTCTGACTTGCATTTTCTTAACTGCTAGTGATCTCAGCATCTTTTCAAGTATATGCATCATTATTTTTAATACAGAATATGCAAAAACCACCACATATCCTATACTATTTAAAAACTTGAACAAGTTACTTTATGCTTTGGCTATACAATGAATATTAAGAATCTCTTCAAAGCAATGTGACTTTTTTATTATTGTTCTTCTGGTTTCTTATTATCATCGCTTCTTCCACTGCCACCCCCAGCCTTCAAGGTTTCCGTGTGATCTATTCAACTTTCCCAACTTCAGAATTCCTAATTTTCTCAGAATAAATAAGAGAAATGAGTCAAAGTAGCCTTTAGCATCCCCACTACCATATTTAATGAAGTAGTTATCCCTTCTCTTTCCATGTCTGTCCTACTAAGTCAGAGAGTTTGATAAAAGATCATTACCTCAGTTGCTCAGCATTATAAATATTTCAAGTCACATGCATTTGTTGAGACTTTATTTGACATAGAAAAAAATGTGTTATAAAATTAATCTTTTTTTATCCATTTTCTTATATTTGGTGGCCCTAAAATGGATGTCATCAAATTCATTTTTATTACCTCTCTGCTGGCATCTCACCACTGGGAGAGTAGGAGGTGCTCTAGGGACTAATACACACAGACATATGGGATTTTGTGGGGCTGAGCCCATCATTTTAGTTTATGGGCTTTAGAATCATATAGTCTATATGTTCAATTTCCCAGCCCAGCATGGTGTTTAATGAAGCTGTTTAAAAGTTATGGTCATAAAAAGTCTTATTTTTATTGAAAGGAAAAAATGCTTTTGAGGAAATGCTATAGTAGAAAAGAGGGATAGAAAATTAAAATGCAGTTTGATCCTAACTATATAAGATAATATGCCCATATGGAAGATGTATACTAGTATAGATTCCCTCTCATGAAGGAGAATCTTGCTCTGAAGATTAAAATATTTGGGGATATTTTTAAACTATACAAGCCACCACTGCTTACAAATGAAAGATTTATAGCAATTACTATTAAAGACTCCATTTCTCCCAGCCTCTTCCTCCACATACACACACACACACACACACACACACACACACACACACACACACATGCACAAGCATATGTTTTGAAATTCAGTAGATAACTGAAATTATTGATGGAAGCGTCTTTAAACGTGCAAACTGTTAGAAGCAAACTGCATAATAGAGAATAATTGCTCAGAAATCTTAAGTGGTTAATGTTGGGTAGTGAGATATGAGTAATTTTGTAACCGTTACTGTTCATGTTTTCTGTAATAAGTGTGTAATTTTAGAATCAGAACAAAACAAATATTTATGTATTATTTTTTTCTAAATTTAAGCAGAGCACTTGTGTGTCAAAACAAACTGGCAGAATCTGATATCTGCTCTCAATTTCTCCTTTTTAAAAATCTCATCAATATTGAAATACAAAAGAACTAATCTTTATAATATTCTGCATTGATAATATCTAACCTTTCTGTCCTCCTGTAAGTCATGAAAGCTGGTCACTGAGTCAGTCATGACCTGTCACAGAGCATGAACACACATCAGGGGAAAATATAGTGGTGGTAGGGTCACAAAGAGAAACGACAGAAGTGACTTAGCACGCACAGTAGAAGTAGCAGTAACCTGTGTGCACGCTAACTCGTTTCAGTCATGTCTGACTCTTTGTCACCTAATGGAATGTAGCCCGTCAGGCTCCTCTGTCCATGAAATTTTCTAGGCAAGAAAAGGGAGTGGGCTGCCATGCTCTCCTCCAGGGGATCTTTCCCACTTGGGGATTGAACCCACATCTCTTGTCTCCTGCATTGGCAGGCAGGTTCTTTACCAGCAGGGCCACCTGGGAAGCCCAGTAGTAACTTACTGACTTTTACCTCTTTGAAGCACTATTCTCATTGTTTTATGTACATTAATGCATGGAATCCTCACATCCCTATGAGGTAGCTACTCCTTTTGTTTCTTAGTGAGGAAGCAAACTGAGACACGGAGAAATTTAAAAGTCTGCTCAAGGTCACCTATTAAAAGAAGGGTAGAGCTCAGAGTTGAGGCCATATGGACCAATCCCAGAATTCACTCTTAATTTAGTGCTTAAGTAAATAATAAGTAATTCAGTTGGCATCAAAGCTCTATGATCCATTTTCATTTGATTTCTAATTATGTCTAAAACTTCTTTCTAAGCATGATTTCTGGCATATCACAAGCTCTCATTGAAGAAATACAGACTATTTTAAATATTATTATGTTATTACTATTATTATGTCTCTTTTCATTATTTCACTTCCCAATATTATTTATTTATTTCATCTCTAAAGAATTATCAGATGTCAGTCTTTCACTCTACACACCTGTTGAATTTCTTTTTTAATTTTTTGGAGCTTGATAATTGATTGAATTTATTAATGCTTTTATTATATAGAATAGGATTTCTTATCTTCCTTTTTCCCATAATTTCTAGGGTTGGCTTCAGCATGAATGATCGTTTACTTAAGAGGCACCATCACTGCAGCCGTCCAAAACCTAGAAGGAGAATACTTATGTGATCCTACCATTTACAATGTTGCATATCAGTAATACTGGTTAGAATCTACAATTAAATTATTCAACAGATGGCTGTGTGTCACTGGATAAATAATGTGAATTTCAACTTCTTAATAAATTCCTTAGTATCATTCATCTCTTGACATTATAGTTTTTTTTAGAAGCCTCATACTATTTGTCAGTCATTCTGTTGTATTTCCTTAGTAGGTTACTCATTCATTCATTTACTCATTCATCAGCATTTATTCAGCTCTAGCTTTCAAATAGTATAATTGTTAGAGGTAATAAGCCTCCCAAAGTCAACTGCAACATAAGAGAGTCTTCTCTGGAGAAAAAAGAAAGGACATGTGATGAGCCTTCAGAGTGGGAAGAAGGGTGGTAAGAAGATGATATCAGAAACCATCTTCTTCAAAATCAGATAAATAAGAGACTGCCTGAAAGTGCTGGAATTAGTTAAGGACAAATATGGATGTGAGTGTATATGCTCGTGTGTGCATGTGTGTGTACGTGTGTGAGTATGAGTGTGTATGAGTTCACAATGTGGGGAGGGAAGGAGTGAAAGAGAAGAAAAATTTAAGAGATAGGAAGAAGAATCCCCCAAAAGAAAGAGAGCAGTCTGTTATGTGGTGTCACAGCCTGTCCCTGCAATCATCATCCAGCATGAATACAGGAAAGGACAATGTCAAAACGGGTTGTAGAGACTAGATACCTTCAGTCTTTCACTTACATATAAATCCATTTAACCCCTGGAGTATTCCAAGCCTAATTCAGGTTTAGAGAGTATAATAATCAACAAGCCAGGTTAAGCTGATGCCTAAAAATACCTGTAATCTAGTCCAACAAATAAAAAGCAAAAGCTATATATAAGATGAAGAAAGATTCCATGTTACACAAATGCATTTTAATCTTGTGCTTAATACAGGAAGGCAAGCAAGGAGCTTTGGAAGCAGATCTTACAGTAAGCAAGGCCATTCTGGCATTACCTTGGACTGGCCTGTATACAGGGCCAGTTAATAGGTTAGAGTTATGACAAGCATCTGAATTGAGGCCTAAATACAGAGAGAAATGGGTGAGGAAGGGAGAGGAGGTAAGGAGCATGCAAGATTTCTGGTATGAAATTTTAGGTGAATGGTGGTGGCTCTAAGGTAGGAAATATGGAAAGATCTGATTGGGAGAATTGAATAGAGATGAGGAATTTAATTTTGAACATGTGGAGTATGGGGTGCCAACGGGATTTGTAAGCAGAGCTGTCCAGTTAACCTGAGTACTAGGTCTGAGATGAAAATATAAATGTATTCTTTGGTATTATGGGACAACAGATAAAAACATGGGATGACATGTAATTATCACATCTTAGAAATCATGTCATATCATAGAAAGACTATGCACAGTTAAAAAAAAAGGGACACAGACAGATATCAGAATCAATACTATTCTAATTAGGTTGGCATATCAAAACTATCTGCAAGAAATCAAAATATACAGGTTATTAGGGAAACTTCAGACCATATAAGAATTTCTAGAGCTTGCACTTACACTTTCTTTTAATTTTTTAAAACTATGCATGATCTACCTGAGTTGATAACTTCTATTTTTAAACAATTAAGATATAAACATCAGTATGTTGTTGCTTAGTCACTCAGTTGTGTCCAACTCTTTGCGACCCCATGGACTGTAGCCTGCCAGCCTCCTCTATCCATGGGGTTTCCCAGGCAAGAATACTGGAGTGAGTTGCCATTTCCCTCTCGGGGGTTCTTTCCAACCCAGGGGTTGAACTCGTGTCTCCTGCACAGGCAGGCAGATTCTTTCCCCCGTGCGCTTAGTCGCTCAGTCATTTCCGACTCTCTGCAACGCCGTGGGCTGCAGCCCTCCAGGCCCCTACGTCCGTGGGGATTCTCCAGGCAAGAATACTGGAGTGGCTTGCCATCTCCTTCTCCAGGGGATCTTCCCAACCCAAGGATCAAACCCAGGTCTCCTGCACTGAAGGCATATTCTTTACTGACTGAGCCACCAGGAAGGATCTCACAAAAGATGAGAGAAAAGGAGGAAAACAAGAGAAAGTGATATGTATTACTGAAATACAGTTAATTGTATATGTGCCTCCCTCCTTATCTTGCTTTTTGAGGACAATATATGCATCTCTAATAAGCATTCAGGAACACACGATAAAGTGTTTAGTAAATACATCTAAGTATATCCATTTTGCACATTTTGCCCACAAACTCTCCCTTATTGGATACCTGAATAAATATAATTTATTTGTTTTATTGACAAAGTATAACTCTCTCCTACCCATCAACCAGCCTCAAGATAAAAAATCTAGGACCTCACAAATGCATTTGTTAAACCTGTAGATAGAACTCAAAGTATTTTTAAAAGAAGCCTTAATTTGCATTTTCAAATAGAAAATATACCTCCAATAATATGTCTAAGATCACAGATACATCTTGGAAATTAAGCTCTTTCTATATAACATAACACCCTGTGTATTTCCAGCATCTAAACAAAGTAAATTGGTTCAATTATACTTTGTTTTATAGATTAACATTTTAACCTAGTATATGTATCTTATTATGAATGTTTTTCATTAAAACCATGCTTTTATTGCCTTGAAGAAATAAGGCAATACATGATCATCTGTGGAACTATCTGCACAGAGTCCCTTTCTGATCCCCTAATCCATCTTCAGAGCTGTGTGCTAGCGGCCACCTCACCATGAGCCTTCCTCTCTCCTGGCTGCAATTGCTTGGACCAAGGGCAGACATTTGCTCTAAGCAGAGCCAATGACTCTCTGCTGTAAATTCTTAGATATAGAACTAAGAGAAAACACAATCTCTTTCTGTTGTATAGGGCTGAGATATAAATTTCCAGGAATTATAGTGGTCATATTTTCTATAAGAAGAAAACCAGTCTTCAGCAAGAGAGAGCAGGGAAGAAAACAAAAAGAAGTAGAGTCTAGATATAAATGAATGTCATCGATCTTCAAACTCTGGTTCTATTAGCTCCAAAGGCACAGATACAACTCTGCCCTTCCCATTTCTTGATTGATCCAACTTTTCTCCTAGATTATTTAAGATATTAGCATTCTTTCAAAAATCTCATCCTTCTGCGTAAGCTAGTTCAAACTGGGTATCTGTGATTTACAGGCTAAATAGTCCCACTCGATCAATTTATTAAAAATTTACCATCATATCTGAGGCCTCAGAGACCCAGAGCAGGCAGCTGGCTCTGAGCCTCCTATAGAAAGTTAAGACTTTGCAAGGACTGCATCTTTGGAACAATCACCAAGTCACAATGGAGCAAATCAAGGATGTTTGTCTGCTTCGCCTGGACGCTGATAGGAAAAAAAAGTTTCTCCTTCCTCACAGAAAAACTGCAAACCCATAAAGTACTTGCCATAACAAAAGAGATGATGCTATGTGCAGAGATTCGGGAAAGGACATCACAGGGTGCTGCTAAGAACACTGTTGGAAATAAATATGAACCACTCTGGAGAGACACACCCTACACCAGGAGACACAGGATCCTCCAAGTAGAACTTCACAGGAGAGGAGTTGACAATAGAGAATTATAAAATGAAGCAATTTACCATCAACGAGAATCTATCAAACACCCAAACAATACGACTGTATCCTAAACATAGCAGATAATAAAGCAATCCAATAAATTTTTTAAAGCTTTGTGTAAAATTAGAGGCATAAAAAGACAAATCAGAAATAGAAGAATAAAATAATACAATTATAAAAAATATATAATCTTAGATATGAAGAATAGAGGCATAGAAATTAAAAACTCAGTTGTTTAGGAGGGGTAGTTATTATAGTTAAAGCTGTTTCCTAGTATTCAGATCTCCTCCTGGGCATACTTCTCCATCCCCTTGAAGTTGAGGGGAGGAAGCTGATAAAGTTGAGGTGAGGCGAGGTGGTTTGGCATTAAATGTCAGTGGAAGGACATGTGTCATATTTGAGCTGAGGTCCTAAGTGTGCAAAGAGGGTCGAATGCAAGAAGAGATGGTGATCACAGACATTTGTAAACATATAGGTAAATCTAAACAAATTCACTGTGTAAAACTACAGTCATAATAATTTGGTATTACAAAAACAAAGTGAAATAAAAATACTGAAAAAACAAAAATAAAAAAGTTTACCATCATATCTAATTATGTAAATTTGTTCTCATAAATTTATATCCTGTATTTATTGCATGTCTTCCATTTTATGTTAGAGAATATGGCATTTGAAACTTATTTTTCCAGAATGTTATACTTTTCTTTCATAATGGACACTATATTCAGTTTGCCTGAATTAGCACCTTGGTTAACATACAAAGATTCATCAGAAAGTCCTTAGATGATAGATGCCTATTACATAAGTGTGACATTGCAGCCTTTTTAAAGTATTATTATTTAGTATTCCTTTTAACAACTGTTGTTGTACTTATTTATTGATTGCACCAGCTGTGGATTAAAGTCTAGGTTCCCGGCTTCTTGCTCTCCACACATATCAGTTAATTTCTGTTGATAGCATCATTTAATGGGTGTTCTTATGTGGCATTTTTGGCTATGGCTTTTAATTAAAAGAACATCTTTATGATACTGAAATTTGAAATTAGGAAGATTTAACTGTACTACTTTTATTATATAACATTTTATTTTATAATATATTACTTTGATGGTCTAATCAACCTGAATTTCTACTTAAACAGCCTGTAAATAGGAACACAGAAGTACTTAGATGTTTTTGAAAGAAAATAAATTTAACATATAAACATCTTAAAAACTCAAAGAGATGGATACATTATTCCCAGTTGTAGATATTATCTTATGAAGCCAGGAAAATAGGAAAGTGTGAAGATACTAAAAATTAAATAATCAGCTTGATTTTAGCATATATTTTACTATCTAAAGCCCTGAAATAACATTCTTTCTTAGACTTTCATGCACTTCACAAATTTCGAGTATTTTTCAAAGTCAACTTTGTATTTCTATCAAGTTGATAATTTATCAACAGTTGATTGATAATATTTCTATTATGATCCTTAAAATTTAAATATTTAATAAAATCCATGGTATTTACTCAATTCCTTGAATTGTTTTGTACATTATTTTCTAAGTGGAGAGATTTATTAAGTCAAGACTCAGCATAGAGCTGAATAGAAACTGCAAAGAGAAGGAAAACTGGAATTGACAGTGCCACTAATGCTTGATCTTTAAAAGTGTCCCAATTTAAATGTTAGTTTCTGGCTTGAAAATTCTGCAAGAAGTCTTTGGCCAATAGGACAACCCATTTTCAACAGAAGACTCTTCTTACTTCACCAATGGAATTAAGGCTATACATCATGATTTTTGTCATGTTTTCATACCTAACCCACAAACAGAAACAATGATATTCTCTTAACATCCCTCTATCTCAGAATGTGAAATATCCTATTTATCATGTAGCGCTTGCCTATCTTTGCCCTTGAAATCATTTTCTCTTATTTTCCCAGATACCACATCTCTCCAGTTAGTTGAGCTTCTCTAGCATCTTCAACATTTTTTTTTTTTTTGGTACTTTGATAACAGTTTTTAAACATTCATGGCTCAAATGGTAAAGAATCTGCCTGCAATGCCCGAGACCTGGGTTCAATCCCTGGGTCAGGAAGATCCCACAGAGAAGTGCATGGCAACCCACTCCAGTGTTCTTGTCTGGAGAATCCCATGGACAGAGGAACCTGGGGGGCTACAGTCCATGGGGTCACAAAGAACCGGATATAACTAAGCAACTAACACTTTTAAACATGTCATGCCTCCATTATCTCTTCATTATCAATATATATATACATTAGTTCTAAAATCCCATACTAAATATATGAAATCATATGCTATACATGGCTTTTTTTGTTCAGTATATTATATTTGAGATATATTCATGTTGTGTGTATCAATAGTTAATTCCTTTTAAATTAATGAACAGTATTCCATTATATAGATATACCATAATTTGTAATATAGTTTTAGTTTTTATATTGAGGCCTATGATTGATTTTATGTTAATTTTTATGCATAACATGGTCATTTACAGTTCATTCTTTTTTCAAAAAGATGACAAATTATCACAGGAGCATTGGTTAAGCATGTTTTCCTTTCTCCACTGAATTACCATTATCTCTGTCAAAAATAAATAAGTCTTATGTACAAGGATCTATTTCTAAATTCTTAGTTCTTTTTTGTTTACTATGTGGATTGTTTAGCACCACCTTGATTAGTATAGTTATACAATATCTTAAAATCTAGTAAGGTGAGCCCTCCAACTTATTCTTTCTTTTTCAAAAGTGTTTTACTTATTCTTGATTTTTTAAATTTTACATAAATTTTAGAATATGTATGAATTATTTTTCAAAAATCTTACTGAACATTTTAATGGGACTACATGAAATCTACAGATCAATTTAGGGGAAAATAGCATCTACTAGTATTGGATTTTCCAGTTCAAAAGCAAAATGTCTTCTATTTCTTTAGATCTTTTTAAAATTGCCTTTAACTCTGTTTAATATTTTTAATTTATAGACATTGTACAAACTTTGTTAAGCTTACCTCCAAATATTGAATGGATTTGGGTGCTTTTGTAAATGAAACTATTTAAATTTACAATTTTTCATTTCTTATGTAAAAAATATAATGGATTTTTATATAATGATCTTGTATCCTGACATACTGCTAAACTCACTTATTAGTTCTAGTAATTTTTTGGTATTTATCTTTTGAGTTTTTACACATATAATCATATGTACTCATATCATCTGCAAATAAAGACAGTTTCATTCTTTTCTTCTTAATTTGTATAATGTTCTTTTTCTTATCTTATTGCACTGGTTTGAACTTCCTGTACAATGTTAAATAGAAGTGGTGAGAGTGGACATCCTTGCTTTGTACTTGGTCTTACGAGAGAAGTATTTCAGTCTTTCAAAATTAAGTTTGATGGTAAATAAAGGTTTTTCATAGCTGTCCTCTAATATTCTGAGGAAGTTCTTGCCCATCCCTAGTTTGCTGATAGCTTTTATCATCAATTGTTAACTCATTAAATATTCTTCATTTATTGACTAGGTCATAGGATTGTTTTCTTTTATACTGTTAATATAATGAATCACATTATTGATTTTCAAAACTAGAAACAAATTTTCCTTTCTGGGTTGAATACTAAATGTTCATCATATGCTATCCTTCTATTTCTGCTGGAAATGCATTGCTAATACTTTCCTTTGGCTTCCATAGTATTATTCTTTTCCTATTATCATCATGGTTTCCTATTCCTCTTTCTCATGGTTTTTTTGTGCCACTCATGCTCCTTATTCTATGCTCTTCCTGGATTATCTCATTTATATTCATGATTTTAATTATCATCTCCATGAGAGTGTTTCTTCAAATTATATCTTCCACAAGCTGTGTATTCATACCCTACCTCCTGCTACTCTTTACCTAGTTGTCCTATATGTATCACAGTCTGAATACTGTGCCCAGAACCTAAAGTTTTCTTCATATACTTTAACAAAGTTCCTTACCCATATGAGTTTCTAATCTTACTTGATATCACCACTACAACACAATGTCGCAAATTAAAATCTGAAATTCAGCCTCAATTGTTTCCATTACTTTACACTTAATATCCAAATAAGTTTTCTTATTTAATCTCAAAAAGATCTTAACTGGGGGCTTCCCAGGTGGCACTAGTGGTAAAGAACCCGCCTGCCAATGCTAGAGACGTAAGAGACACAGGTTCAGTCCCAAGGTTGGGAAGATCCCCTGGAGGAGGAAAGGGCAACCCACTTCAATATTCTTGCCTGGAGAATCCCATGGCTAGACTATGAGGTTGCAAAGAGTTGGATACAATTGAATGACTGGGAGGGGGGATCGGGATGGGGAATGCGTGTAACTCTATGGCTGATTCATATCAATGTAGGACAAAACCCACTGAAATGTTGTGAAGTAATTAGCCTCCAACTAATAAAAAAAAAAAAAAAAAAATTGAATGACTGACACACACAAGTCTCATTGTTACCTGACTTTTTGCATCTTATGTTATACTAAACCACACAGAATTACTTGACATTTCCTGAATATACTCGATTTTTTAATATTTCCACCTCCAGCTCATTGCTCGACTCTCTGAAAGGCAGTCAGAATACATAACATCCAGAAAGTTTTCTTTTGTTCTGCCCCTTAAGTCCATTCTGGGTGAGTTTTTTCTACTCTGATCCCTCAGAGCACCTTGGAGACCTGCATTATTGTACTTATCACCTTGTACTGAAAGTATCTATTTTATGTGCCTATATTGTCCAAGTGAATATACTCTCTCAAGAGAAAGAATCTTCTCATTATTCTTTCTATATTTAATTCAAATTTCTATCTCCATTCCTGTTACAAAATATGTGCCGAATTAAAACTCAGAGTCCAAATAAAAGTTAAATTTCTTCCTAAAACAATGAAATGTAATGCAAGAAAAAGAATGCAACTCTGTTATTCAGACCATCTTACATTCAGAATTAAACTTTAATTCAACAAAAAATAAGTGGGAAGCTAATATTTGCCAAGCTTATGAGAGAGAATTGGGACTCCTTTCAATACAATGAAAAATATTATTTACTCTGAATTTTGAAAAACAACACAAGCAATAGACTAGTACAAAATTAATATAAGGAAGCAAAACCTCTGCATTGGGTAGAATGGCATAAAACTACTGTGATAACTGAAGGTTAGCTGGTTCCTGAAGAGAAGGCAGGAAGATTGAAAGAGATCAGAAACACATCTGATCCAGTCTTAACCAAATGTTTTCACCAATTTTATAACTGACAGCTTTATTATTTGTTATTTGCTAGGTTTTGTAAATGATTCACACTTAATTTAACAATAGATGGTATACGATTCTCATCCTAGAATGTGCATAAAGTTGTTCCAAATGTACCCTTTTCTTTTCTTCAAAATCAATGGGTCTATCATCCCTAAACAAAGTGTTAACAAAGCTTATTTCTTCCTGACTGGGGACTACGTCTGGTTCCCAAGTCTGTTCCTTATTCTTGGATGCCTTTTGGTATACAGTATGAGGTTTGATAAAGAGATACTTGAAGTAATCCAACATCCCTTTTCTTTTTTTTTTTTTTTTGGATATTATTGCTTACCTTTATTTTATTTATTTATTTATTTTGGCTTTTGCCATACATTGACATGAATCAGCCATGGATTTACATGTGTTCCCCATCCTGAACCTCCCTCCCCATCCCATCCCTTTTCTTCCTCTCCTCTTTAGCTTTGGTTATTGTTAAAAAATTCTTTCTGCAAAGAATTTTGACACCAGAAGTTTATAAAAATTCAGAGATAGGAAGAGAGAGAGATAATCTAAATTTTAGCTGCACAGTTAGCCCATGAGCTGAATCCAGGTAGCAGAGAATGTGGTTTTGTTTGCTTGCCTGTTTATTTTGGGTCACATATTTTAATGCTTCTATACTGGATATACAATTTTCATTTGTCTGCAGTTCTCAGGATTTGCTATTGTCTTATACAGGGTTATTTCTGTTATTTTATTTGTGAAAATTACCTGCATTATTTATTAAATCATTTCCATTTAGGATTTCAGGTGTAAGCTCATTCACTGTCTCTTTTTAAGGAAGAAGTGAAAAGTGAAAGTGTTCATCACTCAGTCCTATCTGACTCTTTGTGACTCCACAGGATGTAACCCACCAGGCTCCTCTGTCCATGGAATTCTCCAGGCAAGAATACTGGAATGGGTTGCTAAGCCCTTCACCAGGAGATCTTCCCTGATTCAGGAATCAAACCTGGGTCTCCTGCACTGCAGGCAGATTCTTTTCCTTTTTAGCTACAGAAACTGAGTGACAAAGATAATGGAAATTGCCTGATTTTACAAACCCAATCAATGGCAGATTCAATCTGATACTGTGGTTCTTCTGGACTTCAGACCCAGACAGTTTCCAATGCACTTTGCTGTCTCATGGTCTCTTAGTTATATGAGATGGAAAGGGGAGAGCGTGATATGAAAACAAAAGGAAGCTGAGAGAGAAGTATAAACTTTGGAAACAATTTGAATGTATGTGCCTGAGTGTGTGGTGTGGATGGAGTAAATCTGTATTTGAGAGTGGAAATCGGGTGTGTGTAATTTCTGGAAATGATTTTCAAAGCTGTGCCAATAAACACTATGAATTTAAGGAGACTGATCAAGGACTGCACTCAGTGAAGGTGATTTAGGCTGCCGGTCAAGTAATGAAATTTGGATCATATAAGAAATCCACAAACACTGACAATTTATCATCTCAGGCACATAATAAGAGTAAGGGCAGGAGTAGAGAGAATGAAAACAGTAGGAAACAAAGAGAGATCATCAATTTAACTGCCGTGTTTGAAGGTGAGAAATACAAGGTTTTTTCTGGATTTCAAAAAATATTGCCTTTGGCCAAGTCTCAGCTGCAGTGTTATTGTCAGCCGAGTTTTTTGATTATGGATTTGTTTGGAAACTTGCTACAGTGACACTTCGCTATAATTTGCCCTGCTTTCAACAAAAGAATTACATTCAGCTCTCGCTAGCTAACTTTTCATGCAGATTTGTGATTCATTGTTTCTTGCCTCTGGAGAATTCTGTGACATTAAAACCGTTCCCTGTTCAGATGCTTCTGAAGAGCAGTCAAAACCAAAGTGAGACTCTGAAGCTCATGTTAGTTACCACATTTGATGTGGAATCCTATTCTCAGCATACCCTTGAAATACCTGTTACAGTTAGTAAGAGCCATGAGTAGAAACACCAGGGATGATGCACATCAATGTCACGGCAGTTGTCCACAAAGGACAGGAAGCGAGGTGTGGATAGGAATGAAAGATTTAGCAAGCACAGATTGCCAAGTTTTAATTGTGCTTGTGATCTGCCTGCAACACACAGGAAAGAAAAGTGGCGTGATTCTTGGACCAACAATAAGGATAGAGTTGTGTTCCTTCCCCATGTTTCCATTCTACAGTTTCTTCATCTTGATCCAAGTCACTTGGGATATGGCTGTATGTATAAACGTTACAGTTCCAGAATCATTACAATAAGGTTTTTCAGTCAAAACAATCCTTGGCAGTTCAACCTTGTGAATTTATTGTCAAAATAAAAAACACTTTCAGGGCACTGCCTGACTAGTCTGGCCAAGGTTACGTGTAGCAGACCTGGAAGTTACACAGACTCTAATTAGAAACCTAAATCTGCCTCCTGACTTCTTTGTGTTTTGAGTTTATGCATGTGCATGTGGGGTGCTTGAGGTGGTGTTTATTTCAATTATTTTTTATTTCAATGTTATTCAATTCTTTGAATATTAGTTTTACCATCTGCAGTGATCTGGTATCTTTTACCTGTCTGATGCTTAAGTAAGATAACACATTAGAAATATACTGGCTTATAGTATGTACTCAAAACAAGAAGCTTAATGTTAATGATAATAAAGATTTTTGTCTCAACACAATGATGTGGAGCTCTTTAATCTATATTTTAGGGTTAGTTATCTATGGAAGAAAATTTTTAATGAAGAATCTTATGTCTTACTCCCACAGTTAAAGTTGGAAGGCCTAGAGTAGGGCCCAGGAATCTGAAATTTAATAAGTTTTTTAAGGATGATTCAAACAAATCTTGAAACACAAACATGGCATAAAAGGATTTGTAGAGAAAATGACAGAGAAAATAAATATAAACCTAATCACTTTAAAAAATACTTGTCTGGAACAACCATCTATTGATGGAGTTAGCAATTTATTTTTCAAGTAACCTGTACATTTAGCCAATTTAGTAGTGAGGCATATAGGGCAGGCTGTGTCAAGGGCTTCTGTTTCTCTTAATGGAGTCTTCAATGGAATTCTCTATTTATTTTTTGCAGGGGGATAAAAATGGGATCTCTCATCAAATATCAAATCAACAGCCCCACAGTCATGCCTTTCTCATTTTTTCTTAACTCTTGTAAATGCTTTGAGTTACTGTGTTTATTTTTCAAGTTACAATGTGGCACAGTGCAAACAGTAAGAGCTTAAGAAACTGAAACTATTATTTGGCTCCCACAACTCTTGTGTGACTTTTGGCAAGTTACTGGACCCCTTTCCTACAGCGTTGTTACACTTCTGGATTAACACTTCTACCAGAGTCCTGTGAACTAAATGGTACTGGACAGCTCAGTGCCCATTACTGTGTACTGTGAATCCCATGATAATAAGGAATGTATAATTTAAAAACAAAAAAGCAACAAACATATTTGGTAAAATAGAAATTTAAATTCAAGAACAAGGTCTCATCTCCAAATTTCCCATGAAAGTAACTATAGTTTATTACGGAATATCCACATGATGGAATATTCTATAGCTATTCAAAATCATGTTTAAAATTGTGAAAATACTAAAATAGCATTAAAAAGAGGCAAACCAAATACAACATGTTCTCTCTCTCTTTTTTTTTAACTATATAAAAATCTTTCAAAATATTAATAGTTATTGGGTGGCAGCAGAATGATAGTTTTATATAACTAATCTTCCCTTGTATTTTTCAAATGTTCAATAATGCTAATGTAGTTAGTTTTGTTTTTCACTGTCAGGTTTAAGTTTGATTCATCAGCATGCTGGAAGCCCAGCAGGAAACCCCTGAACCAGTTTTCTGCTCCCCATAATTGACAAATTAAAACTTTCTTTGTGATAATCTACTAGAGAAACCACAAATCCTAATTGATCCTGTTCAACTCTTAATTGTTCTCTATTGTAACATGAAAGGAGAGGGAACTGAAAGTTGTAGGCATGGTGTGGGACACTCAGAACTTAAAATTCAAAGGGCAGTGTCTACCAAAACAGGCTTTTAGCAAGCATTAGTCATGCAGGCAAGCAATGAAAAGCTTTTTTAAGAGTTGTAAAGAAAGACTTACTAAGGTTTAAAAAACAGTTTTATGGAACAATCAAAAGAATATGCCAAGTCCCCCACCGTCCCCTTAAAAAAAATGAATCACTAAGAAAACTAAAAACGAATTGATACATACACATTACCATATGTAAAATTAGATAGCCAGAGGAAACTTGCTGTATGTCACTCAAAGCTCAAATCCAGTGCTCTGTGACAACCTAGGGGGTGGGATGGGTTGAGAGAAGGGAGGGAGGCTCAAGGGGGAGGGAACATATGCATACCTATGGTTGATCCATGTTGCTATATGGCATAAACCAACACAATATTGTAAAGCAATTACACTCCAATTATATAAATTTAATTAAATAAAACTAAGACCAAGCAGAAATTATTCCACTGTAAGTAATTTTAAATGCTGGAGGTGCAGTTTCTTGAAAATCTTTACATCATTGCACAAGATTGTTCACATGAATGGGGCTTAAAAATAAGTTATATGCAAAAAGAAAAGGATGAGAGAATATCTGAACAAATTCATATTGAAAATCAATTGGGTTGAACTAGAAATAACCTCTACATCCTTTTAAAATGCTCAGCCCAGTGTGTACTATATCTGGATAAAAAGCTTTTACCAGTAGATACAAAGAAGTTTCTGTGTGGATGACCTAATAGGAACATACAGAAGAAAATGCAGGATTTATTTTTTTTGTATTAAATATGTCCTATTTCTTTACTTAAAGCTGGCCAGCAATAAACTGGCTAGTCATTTAAGTAGAATAGTGGAATGAATATATTCTTATGATATGATGGAGTTTTGTGAAAGAAAAAAATTATGAATAATATACAGAATCAAAACAAGTTATTAATTAAAATGCAGTGCCATTTTACTCTATATTTTCTTATTTGTATATATTTTTAAATAGTTAAATTCACAATTTTACAATGCCCTTTAAAATGCTATTTTATTTAAATTTTCATCTGAGTTAGGAAAACCACACATACATGTATGTATAATACTCCCCAGAAATGACAATTTTTCACTTCTATACTCTAGGCTGCCAAATTACGCCTAATAAATAATTGTCTTTGGTTTTAATCTCTCTTTTTTGCACACTTTTATGATGTTAGATGATGAGCAGTCCTGAGACTGGTGTGACTCAAGATTGACAGAGTACTTTAAACCGACAAGGAAAACGGACAAGGCAAATAAATGTGCCAGATGTCCTATGAAGGTGCCATTTGCAGCTTAGTGTGAAACTGTTGTAGGAAGGGGGACCCCTTCCAGGGCCTGAAACTGGGCTCTTGTCTAACACTCAGAAATGAATTGTCTGAGGAGACACATGTGCTGACAAAGCAAGAGATTTTACTGGGAAAGGGCACCCAGGTGGAGAGCAGGAGGGTAAGGGAACCCAGGAGAAAAGCTCTGCAGTCTCGGGTTTTATGGGGATGGGATTAGTTTCCGGGTTGTCTTTGGCCAATCATTCTGACTCAGAGTCCTTCCTGCTGGTGCACGCCTTGTTCAGCCAAGTTGGATGCCAGCAAGAAGGATTCTGGGAGGTGGTCGGACATGTGGCATCTCCTTTTGACCTTTCCTGAACTCTTCTGGTTGCTGGTGGCTTATTAGTTCCGTGTTCATTACCAGGACTTCTTGTGGTAAAAAAAAAACTCATGCAAATGGTTACTACGGTGCTTGGACAGAGTGGGCGGTTTCAGTCAGTGTGCTTCCCCTAACATAATATGTAACTAAAAATATTTTCTTCTCCTTAATTAAACAATATAATCACATCATTTATGTGTGTAAAGAAACTATCACATTTAAATATACATATGTACATATACACATGAAGTATACATTTTCAGGAGAAAAATCCTCCAATATCCATTCACTTACTTAACAACTAATTTTGAACATTTAGAATGGGTCAGTTGAAATATAGTTTGGCCCCAAGAAAAAAGAAGATATAACAGATACAGAGGAAGATGATAAATGCTAATTTTGCCAATTTTCCCAGTAGACAGAATCACATTTTCACATGCAAGTGAGGTGAAGAAGAGCCTGGAAGATCAGAGTGTAGTGACTAGCCCAGTATGAGCCAATAGTGGATAGATGTAATGGAGAATAGTAGTCAATCAGACAAAAAAGCAAGTGGGACATGATTATGTGAATGATTCATGATCATGCATTTTTTTCTAGCTGTCCCATCTCATATCCTGAGTCTTGATTAAATGACTCAACTAAGAACAGAAGAAATGATACCCTGAGTGATATGCATACCTGCTGAGCAGAAAGTTAGCTCTCTATCAGAGCATCTATGGAGATATGATGGAGAGGTGTATCAACTTTTTTTGATATGAAACTCAGATTCAAGAATATCTGTAAACAATTCCTACCTCCTTATAATTCCATCAAGGTTAGGTTAACATGAGTTACTAAAACCTATTTGAAGTCATGGGTCCAGTCCCTTCAAACCTTCTCAGAGAAAATTAAGTCCCATGGGTTTATAACGTGAATTACAAAGTAATACTTCATTTACTCTAAATCAGCATTCAGACATCAAAAATTATCTCCTAGTTTTAATATTCTGAGAGTTACTCTCCAATTATTAATATTTTCATTATTGTATGGCCATTGATCCATTCTAAACTCCATTGTAAACTCACCTTCCTACTATGAAAATACTAGAGAGTAACCTCCAATAACTATTTGTAGTGTGTGGTTTGGGTTAACCTGTAGCTTGACAGCCAGACTTGGGTAGCTCTATGCTTATCTCTGGGAATGGCCAAGATAAAGATGAAATGTCCTAGGTATACTGTGCTATTTAAAGTTCAAAACTTCCCTTGAAGCACTCTATACTAGCTTGTTTGCAACGTTCAGGCTATGTAGCTTGATGACTGGTATGTAGTTCCACTGGATACTCAGCCCACTTTTAGTTGTGTCATTAGCAGAGTAAAAAGAAATCCTTTCAGTAAACTAGTGTTTGAGCTCTCTCAAAAATAAAACATCTTTCATACATCTTAGATTCATCATCATCCAAAGATGAAGCATATGCAAACTGTGAGCCTGAGAAGTCCCTGCAGAGCTTCCTCTGGCAGTCTTGGACTATTCAAAAACTACCAATGCATTCTTTTTCCTGTTTTATCATACTGTTGTTTAGTCACTAAATCGTGTCTGACTCTGCGACCCCATGAACTGCAGCATGCCAGGCTTCCCTGTCCTACCATATATTTTATCTTTATTAATGTCTTATGTGAGTATGCCATATTTGGTCACATGAGACTTTCCAACTATACAGACTTCTATAAGTCATTGCATGTACCTATGGTTCTTTCAGCTGAACCAAGGTATCAGATTTTCTCATACTTTGCCACTCAAGCAATTTTTACACAACAGAGAACATCAGAAATTTTAAAGCAGATGGTGAATGCTTCTCTGATATCTTGTGTTTACTTATAAAATTATAAATGATATTATTTTCCCTAAATGAGATTTGTATTTTGAGGAAATATGTATACTTTTGGTTTCATATATCCTCCGAAATCATCCCCCAGTTCTATTTTGCTCCTGCAAATTTGAATAGGATGATTAACCATCCTGATCTGACCTGCGCTGATGAGGTTCCTGGGGCACAGGACTTCCAGTGCTGAAACTGGGAAAGTATCAGCCAAACTGATACTAGTCAATCACCCTTGAGCTTAGACCTGTATTACCAGCCATAAATGGTGACTTTTTATTTTCCCATAAATTTTCCTGCAAAAATTAGCTTTATTGCAACAAGAGTTCATCTTTTCTGGGAAAACATTTACTCCACTGAAAATGAAGTGACCATTGCTCAATTTGGCTGTCTTCAAGTTGCTAAGAATTAGCTTGTAAATTTTTTCAAAGCACCAGAGTCATGGAAGAGCATCATTTCAGATGTCAGAAGACTACAGAAGGCTTACATGTGATTCTCGAATCCACTGTAAAACTGTTGTTCAGTTGCTAAGTCATATCCAACTCTTTGTGACTCCATAAACTGCAGCATGCCTAGCTTCCCTATCATTCACTATCTCCCAGAGTTTGCTCAAACTCATGTACATTGAGTCGATGATGCCATCCACCCATCTCATCTTCTGCCACCCTCTCCTCCTTCAATCTTTCCCAGCATCAGGGTCTTTTCCAATGAGTTGACTCTTCACATCAGGTGGCCAAGTCCTTCCAAAGAATATTCAGGGCTGATTTCCTTTAGGACTGACTGATTTGATCTCCTTGCTGTCCAAGGGACTCTCAAGAGTCTTCTCCAGCACCACAATTTGAAAGCATCAATTCTTTGGTGCTCAGCCTTGTGTATGGTCTATCTCTCACATCTTTACATGACTATTAGAAAAACCATGGCTTTGACTATATGGACCTTTGTTGGCAACATGATGTCTATACTTTTTAATATGCTGTCTAGGTTTGTCATAGCTTTTCTTCCAAGGAGCAAACTTCTTTTAATTTCACGGCTGCAGTCACCGTGATTTTAGAGCTCAAGAAAATAAGATATGTCACTGTTTCCACTTTTTACTCATCTATTTGCCATGAAGTGATGGGACTGGATGCCATGATCTTAGTTTTTTGAATGTTGAATTTTAAGACATCTTTTCACTCTCTTCTTTCACCTCTGGTAAAACTGTAACATTGTTTTAACTTGGAAAAGCCATTCCCCTCTCGGGATTCATTTATTTATTCAACTAATGTTTATTAATCTATTTCATTCCAACATTGTGTGAGTTACTTGTGGGCAGCAGGGGAACAGTGAGTAAGGTAGTCATAGCCTTCTACTTCTGAGCTTATATTCAAGTGGACAGTGGTCTCTAGAGCCCCAGTCAGCTTTTAAAGTTCAATGGCTGTGCCATTTGTTAACTATGCTCTTTTTATAGCCTCATACTCTCTTATAGAAACATGGCCTCAAGTATTAGCCTTTCTCATTCCGAAACAACTAATTAAAGGATTCTTTAGCTTTCCCTTTTACAAAAATAAATATTTTCTCCATGAACTTAGAAATAGTTAAAAAATATATTTTTTTTCTTGACATTTGAATTGAGATAATATTGAGGTGATCATCTTGGAAGGAGTACTGGGTTAAAGTGTTCAGAGCCATTGCTGAAAACATTATATTTAATACAACTAAGGAAATCTATACGCCAACATAACTTTTCTGAAGGGAAATCAGGATTTAAGTTTACATATCCTCTAATAAAGCGTCAAATATTTGAGCTTAATTCTATTGCCCTCTAAATCAGAAATTCTTATTCTTTCTAAAACAAAAATTCAGAAAGCCACAGCAATCATATTCTCACTGGTAACCCTGTTTAGACATTACATTTTAAGGAGACAATACTGAGTTGGTGGGGCTTCCCAGGTAGTGTTCGTGGTAAAGAACCTGCCTGTCAGTTCAGGAGACATAAGAGACATGGATTTGATCCCTGGGTCAGGAAGATCCCTTGGAGTAGGGCATAGCAACCCACTCTAATATTCTTGCTTGGAAAATCTCAGGAACAGAGATTTCCATACGCAAAGAGTAGGACATGACTTAGCATGCATACACTGAGCTGGCAAGCTAAACATCAAGGCACTGCAATCCACAGGCAACAACTAGCTGAATTCAATGAAAGCTGATAAAAGTTCTGTCTCAATTTCCTAGGATGGTTTGGATCGGATATGACAACAATGTAACTTAATACCAAGCAGAGCAATGACACACCTGTGTTCAAATGCTCTGAATTATTGTATCTAGAACTGCAACTTTTCAGTTATTTATGTACTTCTGTGTCTCTAAATAACATCTATTATGGAGCAAGAATAGAAATTTGTTCTGGCGTTGCCTAGTCAAGAGACAAATCTTATCTTTCCTACAGTAATATGCTACAGAATGGGAAAACAAATATGCTGATTGAACTGCTTTTTTTCATGCAATTGTGAATTTGTGTACCTTTCTCTATCAGCATAACTTTACCCTTTTGTGCTATTTTCTCTGCACCTTGGATTGCAATTTGCACATCCCTTCTTTGGGAACATGAACATGCATGCAGGTGACCAAATATCAACTCTGAATATGTTAATAAGGAGAACCAGTTACCCATGGGGAAACATCATTCCAAAGTGTCAGACTCAGGTCTCTTGGACAATAAATAACCCAGGAGTAGCTGTATCATTTTGTATTCATCTTTATATATACGAGCATAATCTTAAAAAGGCATTTTCAGTTTTACTGCAAGCATACAAAGTTTTAATATTCTCTTGCAGTGACATGACAAACTAACTCCCAGATTGTCTAAACCCAAGACTGAAAGGTATTGAAAGATTTTGTGAAGGAGTCCAACTTGAACAAACCAAAGAGCCCAGAGCAAAATGATGACATGTTTCTTCTATCTTACTCATTCAAATGTAGCCTACTACTATTATAGCCTGTGGATATGTTGAAGCAAATTTCACAAACTCATGCAATTTTTCATTTAACCTGCATTAATTGTTTCAAATACTTTAGAGAATGACACTGCTCTGTACTTGGGCACAAATCCAGATTTTTACTAAAAAAATGAAGGGGCAAAAAAAATGCAAGGATGCATCAACACCAACATGAATATGGAGTCAGGATATTAAAATTCATGAAGTCCTGTCAACTGAACTGATGCAAACTCTATTTGCCTGAAATACATGATGACATTGCAAGCCAGCAAAGATGAAAACAGCTCGCGAAAGCTTTTTCTGATGCTATTTCATTCCTCCGAATATCAAGTGAGCTGTTTTTCTCCAGGTATGAGCCACATGCAGATTTTCCACTCTGTAAAGTTAGGCCAGAACTGGTTTTTCAAAAACAAGGATTTTCCATCCCTCTGCTGTCCCCCTTGTTCCCTTCTCAGCATGCTCCCTGTATATAGAACAGAAAAATTCTCTGAACCATGATCTCATTTTCTCAGACAAGCAGTGTCCTCTCTTGTCGCTTGAGTTGAATTGAAACCAAATAAGCCCCATGGATACATTTGTATTCAGACTCAGTAAAACACTTCTTTAACATATTGTCTTGGGGACTATTCCAAAGAGCTCTGACTGGTTGCCGTAACAAGGGAGGCAGCCTTAATACAAACTGGGAATGAGCTAGAAGATAGCCTGCTAGAAGAATTCTGATAAGCCCTTAGGTAAAGATCTAATAAAACATGGGCACAATTGTTAGTAGTTTAAACTGGAGAGTTTCTGAAGTTTTGTAAATTAAATAGGACAAGTCAATTTCTTCTCATTTAAAAATTAAACAGGACAAGGAAATGCTTTGAAATTGTGGGCTCTGTCACCCACATTTTCTCAGAGTCATCAATCATCATGAATCTTTTCATTTAAGCTCTTACAAAATGTGATCTATTCTTAAATACAGTTTGGAAAGAGTCTTGAAAAATTCCTTGCAGTCAAAGACCATGTCTTCTGCCGATTCAGTGAAAGATTTAGCATTTGGTAGGCACAGTTCAAGTTTAATTATGATCACAAGAATATTATGTGCAAATCCAGGAGGGATACTGGGAGGTCAAAAGTCCAAAGACCCACATTCAGGATATGTGGCTGCTAAGCCTTCACCAGAGCTGAGAATTTACTTTATTTAGAAGAGTTCTTTAAAAGAAAATCTCATGGCTTTTCACTTACTCCTTAAATTATATAACCTGTCTAGGTTAGAAATTTTCTCCCTTTAACACTTATTCATTTATCATGATTTAAACACTTCATTCTCTAGAACAGAGTACTGTCCAAGAGAACTTTCTGCAAAGATGATGTGTTCTATTTTTGTGTGTTAAACACAATAATCATGAGCTACATGTGCCTACTGAACACTTGAGACGTGGCTCATGCAACCAAGGAACTAAATTTAGAATTTTAAGTTTAATAATTTTAAATTGAAATTAAATAGCCACATAGGGCTGATGGCCTGTTCACTGGTAATTCCAGAGACTGTGTTCATCATAGTTTTAGTTGAAAATTCTCCCTTTATTTTTTTCATTGTCCAATAGATATTTACAGAGATACCCTTAGTGTATTCTCTGCCCAGGCACAGTTCCAGCTGGAAGGAATACAGTAGTGAATAAAAGTAAAAAGGAATCCTGTCACAGAGGACTTAATTCTAGTAGGGAAAAAACACAAATCAATAAAAAGATAACTAGAAACACCAGTAAATATAATAAAGGAAAACCCCAGGGCAATGTGATGAACTGTAATTAGCCTGTTGTTAGAATTACCATTTTAGATAGAGCAAGAAGGTGAGTCCTTTCTGGGGGAGGTGACATTTGAGCTGAGACCTGAATGATGAGAAAGAGCCATTCATGTTCTGAGCCAGGGAAAATCATCCCAAGAAGAAGGAAACAGCAAGAGCAAACACCTGAGGCGGGACCTCACTGGCCATGTTAGATCAACAGAAAGGTCACTGTGACTTGAACCCTGTGAATGATGGAAAGCAGGAGTAACATAATCATAGAGGTAAACTGAAGTTAGATCAATCAGGGCTTTGAGACCATGGTGAGTAGTTTGCTTTTATTCTAAGTAGATAGACAAAGTTTTAAGACCGGAGAGGGTGTTCTATTTCATGTGTCACAAAGGTTAACTTCTAATGGAGAAAAAGAGACTATCAACATGTCAATCTTAATGATGGCTATGGTAGATAGCAAAAGCAATCAAAAGAAGTAGACTATTCTGGAACTTTTTTTTTTAGATAAAAACTGATGAATGAGTATGAGAGATGATAGAAAAAGGGAAATTAAGAACTCTTTGGACTTCAACTTCAACAACTACTTGGATGAGATGAAGAAAACTGAGCCAAGTGTAGATTTATGAGGGCAAAATCAAGAGTTTCATCTTGAATATGTTATCATTTAGATGCCAGATGGAGAGGTGACATGGGAAATGAGATAGCAATCTGGCTCTAGTTCTGCAGACATCCATCAGAAATCCTCAGCAGAGTTGTTATTTAAAGCCATAGAGCAGGAAAGAATCATTTAAGAAAAAAGTGCCAATAAAGAGGTCAAAATAGTCACTAACAGCAAAGGAGAGGATCACCTTGGAGCTTTCTCGTGGGTTTACCCACTTTAGATTATCCTTACAGAGGCTATTCTGAATTATAAGCCTCGTACGGCTAGGATCTGAAGTCTATCAAATGCACAGATCTAGACATTTCAGCCACATCAAATGGTCTACAGCTCAGCAGATACATCATGTTGTTTCAGATGTCAATGTCTTTACACATATTGTCCCTTGGCCTAAAATTCAATCTTGTTGCTTATGTTCTTCCATTACCAATCACCTGGATAACTCAACTCATCCTTTAAGAATTGATTTAATGGATCCTTCCCTCCTTTGTGCTGTCTTATGCCTGATTCGTTCCTGACATTGTTTGTTTTCACGTCCTTAAGGATAGCCATGTTGTCTTATTCATCTTTATATATCTAGTAACTAGCACAGCTGTGTTTATTCCAGGACAATAGAATGATTACTACTCCCAAAACATGAGCTTTTTCTTCTAAGTTCTGCCTTTCAATAAGAGAATTCTCTTCCAGCCCAGTATAGGCAATGTCACCTATATTTTCTCCTCTCAGAGAACAGGAGACCTCTTGGAGTCACCTTTCCCATTGGTAGGCTTCCCAAGAGCATAATTAAGATTCCCAATCTGCTCTTCTCAAACAAAGTGATTCATTGTTTTTCAGCTAAAGAAGATTGTCTTCCTGTTCTGTACATATCAGTAGTAGTTAAGATCCTAGGCAACTATTTGAGATTTCCTTAAACAAATGGTTTTCAAACATTCATAACAAAACTCATACTCATAATACATCTGTTTTAAATGTTTATTTCCCAGACCTACCTCCCAAAATTCTGACTCTGTTATGTCTGAGGTAAATTTTAGGAACCAATATTTTTAATCAACATCTCAAGAGATGCTGATATAGTAGAACTTTTGTGATACGCTGTGGAAAATTTAAGGGTTTTCCAAAAGCAGTCCCATTCCCCATTTGACCCTAAAGGCACCCCTAACACAGACAGAGAAAAAGTTGTATTAAATTGCAGATTATTCTAGAAGCATATTATTTAGAAAACAATTTTAGAAAGTGTTTAATTCCCAGTAAATTTTTGCTTAATTCCATTTTAGAAAGAGCTAGGTAAAAAATATCCTTTTGGGCCCAATTATTGCTGTCCTGTAGCTAACCATACATATATTTAGAATAATGATGTTACAAAGAAATAAGAAGGAAAGTGGCTTGTTCTGTTTTTCATACTATGCTACAGGCAACTTTCTGAAGTCTATGTAACATACATCACTTCATTTTCTTCTCAAGATGTTTCTTTCTACACACAGTTTATTTACAGTATGTCTACATCTAGGCAATCAAGAAAAGAAGTTTACTTAGCTCTGTCAAAGAGCCAAATAAACCTGGGAAAAAAATCACCTAGCAAGTGCTAATCATACAGGGGCACAGCAGTGAGCAAAAGCAGCTACAACTTCTGCCATTCCATCAGTCAACAAGGCTGATACAGTGGTCCTTGGCTAGTGCTATAGGAATCCCTTCCTCAAATCTCCATTTGTGTTCCTCCCAAAGTTGCATATTTACAGAGACCTCTCCAACTCAGGATGACTTATCTATGTCAAAAAAGATGTAATTAAATATCCTCTGTGAGAACCACTCCATGACAATAGCCAACATTTTATTTTTTTATTGGAATATAATTGCTTTACACTTCTGGGTTAGTTTCTGCTGTAAAGCATCGTAAATCAGCTGTATGTATACATATATCCCCTCCCTCCTGAGACTACCCCCACCATCCCATTCCACCCCTTTAGGTTATCACACAGCACCCAGCTGAGCTCCCTGTGTTACACAGTAGCTTTCTGCTATAATCAACAACTTTTAAAATGAGCTCTTTTTATAAGTAACTCATCCTCTTAAAAGCAAAATTCAGATACCAAAGATATCTATGGGAGACTGATTATTTATTACCTGAATAACACTGACTGAGGTTGTTGCCAACAGTGTAGTTTCAAGAAGATAAATTCAGAGCCTCCATCTTTATCAGCAATTGAACCACTAATTCTCATATTTCTATGCATTTTTGAGACTGTAGGATTTCCCCATCTATAGTCCAACTACAACATTAAAACATTTGATCAACAGCCCAAAGCTAAATAGGGCCCCACTAGGGAATCTCCTTTTGCTAGAAGTGTTTGAATGTTTTCCTAAGTGGTGAGCTCCAACCACTGCCAAAGTATTTACCTTAATTAACTCAAGTATAGTTCCCTCAGGATGAATTCAAACGTTCTACCCAATGTTCTAAAATGGAAATCCTCTAACTTCCCCAAATTACTATCTCATTAGTCAGCTGGCCAGTCCTTTTAAACTTTGTGTTAGGATTCTTTCCAATAAATTTACAACTGAGGTGTTAAATCTAATATCCCTTCTAAGAAGTGAACAGATGTTTCAGGCACAGCTGTTTTTCTAAAGATCACTGTCTTGCTTTGGTCTATCTAGCTGTAAAAACAATTAAGAAAACATGGGACTCTGCAGTGATGTTTCAGTAACTCAAAGTATGTTAACTTTAGAGAAATGACTCTGGGATCAATGTGTAATCTTGATTCTTTCATAACTGAAACCATTCAAATTAAATGCTGCAAAATTTTGCTATTGATAAACAGTGAAAGTTTGAGGAATTCTTCATGGAAAGTGACATTTTATCAGGGCCATAAGTTGGTGAAGAATTTTCACTGGGGGTGAGGGGGCATTCCCAGCAGAGCTAAGCTACAAAATTAAAAAGCTGAAAAAATGTGCTTGTTGAACTAAAAGTAGCTGAGATTTTTCTATCATAGTCTATGATTATTTAAAAGAAAAAAAGATAAAGCCAAGTATTACAGATTACAAACCAGATTACAAAAAACTTTCACTTAAATAAGTACTATGGATTTATTCTTCAGGCAATGGGAAACGAAGATTTATGAGAATGTGAGTTGCTGATTCCCTCATGAAGACTCACTCAGTTCTGGAGATGCAAAATAACTGTGTGCTTGAGATAGAAAAGGTATGCTGTTGTTACCATTAGCAGGAAGGTAAGAGTAGTATAGAGTAAAAACTCAAAGGCTCTTGAGTGTGCCTCAAAAAAAGGAACCACTTTCAATTCTGATCCTGTCACATATTTGCTATATGACTTTGGACAAGGTATTTAACATCCCTGCTCTTTATTTCCCTCATGTGTAAAAAGAGAAATAATAATAGTACATTATGTAAAATAGCATCTTATCAGGATCAGATAGCATTTTAAGTAGTGCTTGTTGGTAGTGGTTAGAACAGCACCTAATACATAGCAATCACTCAATGTCATTTATTATTACTATTACTTTGTAAGCACTGTCTCTTTGTTATATACAGGTTATATGATATTATCCACACTATAAGCTACATAATAAATTGACAGAGTAACCTAATATGAACTATTCAATAAATAACTCCACACAAAAATCCCCACTTTACAGCAGAGGTCATTGAAACTCAAAGATGTTGTAATAACTTTATAAAGTGGCACACTTGTTAGGTTAGAGATCTGGGGTCCAGTGTGGTCATCTGCCTTTGAAATCTGAGCTCTTCATCACCACTTTCTTCTGCTTTGTGCACCTGTATTAGTTAAATTAGATTAGCACAACAAGAGAGAAATGCATTTCACCAATCTTGTCCTCAAGATGAAGAATTACATGGTCTTATCTGGGACCATGAAAGCATCATTTTAGATGTTCCATTAGCCAAACATCTGCCTTCCCATCCACCCATACACACACATCAACCCCAAATTCTCAATAATAAGTATATTTGACTTGAGCTCCTTGTATCTCCAAAGACTGATTTCAAAAAGTCTACATCTGATCATCCGTCAACTTGACACCTCCCTCTGCCTTCCTACTCCATTTCCTTCTCTCTAATCAATAGAAGTGGCATGATGAGGGCTGAATTTTACACAGATTGTTCCGGCATCAGTAGGCTGGGTATATTGAAGCAGGAAGAGAATACAAAATAGAGCCCTGTTTAGAAGCAGTTTAGAAGAATAAAAGGGCCCTGAACTTAGTGAGTAGCAAAAGGAATTTTTGAAGAAAAGGAAAAGCAACAAGGTATTATAGAGTTAAAGCTGAAAGAATCTGACAGCTAATTCTATGGGGAAGGTGAGTGGAAGGGAGAGTGCTTCGATCCATGATGACTAAAACAATTATGAGCTCTGTGAATTACCAGGTGTTATTGTTGCTGTTTAGTCAGCTGCTAAATTGGGTCCAACTCTTTTGCCATCCCGTGGACTGCAGCCCGCCAGGCCCCTCTGTCCATGGGATTTCCCAGGCAAGAATACTGGAGTGGGTTGCCATTCCCTTCTCCAGGGAATCTTCCCAACAAGGGATAGAAACCATGTCTCCTGCATTGCAGGTGAATTCTTTACTACTGAGCCACCTGGGAAGCCCAAATTATGGGTTATGTGGTACCTTAAGGAGCAATAGGGTATAAGTGGGTACATACAAAAGCAGCCTGAAAAACCTAAACCCAAATAGAAAACATAATTAATTACAATGTTTTCTTGAGCTTTGTGTCACACTTCCTTGATTATATGCTATAAAATTTCTACTCTGAACCAAAGTTTCTATCCTCTTTTTCTTTAGTTTCTCAGATTCTAATAACCTACATCTAGTATCAACTGGCTGTTTGTTCATGTTCCTGCCTCCAAGAATATGGATCAAAATTTCAAACTTCTAGCAATTTTCTGTTCCTTCCTGTTATTCTGAGTAAAGCAAAAGATAAGTGTAAAATAGTGAAAAGGTAATAAATTTGATTTTAAATATATCCAGTTGAACTATTGAGGGTATAGTCCAAATACAAGTCTATGAGATTTAGTAAAAACAACTCATTAGAGATATATATTTAGGGGTTATCTAAATAAGGAGAATTGCTTAGCTACAAAAAAAAAAATTAATAGATACCAAGAGAGAAGTATTTAGGAGAGAAGAGAACTGTCTCAAGAATAGATCATAAAGGAATGTTTAAATTTAGAGGAAAAGTAACCCAGAAAGAACACTGGAGAGGGAGAGAACAACCAGGAGAATTGTGGTCTCACAGAATCAAGGACGTGGGAATAGCCAACAATGTGTCTTATTCAGAGGATCATAGGAGATTATGTATTGTTTTGACTTGTTCTTGTTCCCACCTTCAGATAACAGCATTTCCTCCCTTGCTTCTTTCAATTAGAAAGAACTTTCTATTAGTGTAGAGAAGAACTTATATTTCTGATACTAATTGTGGTTCCAATTGGAGTCACTGATTCTAGTACCATGTCTACTCTCTCATGAAATACAAGGGTTCTAGAGTCCCAAACTGGGTCAGACAAGGTACTTCAGCTCATGACCACAATGGGGTGTGTGTGTGTGTGTGTGTGTGTGTACGTGCACACTCAGTCATGTCAAACTCTTTGAGACCCATGGACTGTAGCCCACCAAGTCACTCTCTGTAGGATTCTCCAGGCAAGAACACTGCAGTGAGTTGCCATTTCCTACTCCAAGGGGTCTCCCCAACCCAGGAATTGAACCCACATCTTTTGCCTCTTCTGCATTAGCAGGTGGGTTCTTTACCACCACACCACTTGGGAAGCCCATGACCACAATTATTAGGACTCAAATTTGGAACCAGAGTCCAATCAATTAGAAACCCTCCTCTATGGCAGGGAGGGAAAGATGAGGAAGAATTGTCCTTAAGGTTCACAAAACTATGAAAATCTGAACTTGGAACTTAAAACTGATGGTTTGTCTCCCAGATTGGAGGATTTAGTCCATGGTAGGGTATTCAGAGAGAGACTTAAGAGATATGGGAGCAGAGAGTCCTGCAGCGTGTAAGTGACTTCAGTCGTGTCCGACTCTTTGCAACCCCATGGACTGTTAGCCCGCCAGGCTTCTCTGTCCTTGGGATTCCCCAGGCAAGAACACTGGAGTGGGTGGCCATTTCCTTCTCCAGGGAATCTTCCTGACCCAGGGATCGAACACACATATCTCACATCTCCTGCGTTGGCAGGCAGGTTCCTTACCACTAGTGCCTCCATGATATGTAGAGAGAGAGTAAAGAGGTGTGGCAGGAGACAGTGCTGACAGAGCACAGATCTCAAAGAGCTTTCATAAGTGCACTCACTCCTGCTCTTTCAAGACCGGCTTTTTACCACTTTCTTTTAATTTGCATACTTCCCTAGAAGCACCCTAAGAAATGATTCTGTTTACTTTGTTCCATCTCTTTATAGTAGAGTTTCTGAGAATATAGCAGAGTTTCCAAGAATCCTGACTAAAGGACAGAGCATGAAGCATAAGGACCGAGAAGAATGGATTGGACTTTGTAACTTACAGTTCATAGGTAGCCTGAAAGAAGCTGGAATCAGTGTACTGCTGGCAACAGAAAATAGATGTGAAAGGGTTAGAGACCAAATGATGGAGAAGAAATGAAGTCAGTGAAGATGGACTAGATTTCTGACAAGTGTAAAAAGAAGGAAATGAGCAGCATCTTTAAGGAGTAGCAGGTTTATGAATATAAAAGAATGTATCCTCTCTTACTATAAATATGAGTAATTCTTACTGTATAAATCAATGGATATTTTATTACAAAGTAGTTGTTATTAATATATTGTGATTCAAAAGGGTACACAGCTTATCTTCAGGAACTGTCCTTGCCATTTTCCAGTATATGGAGACAAGATCAACCAACCTTGTAGAGTTATAAATTTTTAAAAAGCTTTGGTTTTACTGGCATTTTTTAATGTATTCATTTCTGTTTTGAAAAACTGCTTTTGAAAATGTCAGTCATTTTCAGTTATGTCCAGAGAAGCCAAACAAAAGGATTTCAGTTGATTTGGGGACTATTTAAAAGGGCGCAATAGGGATTCCTGTAGGGAACTAATGGCCACGGAAACAAATAAAAGGCAGAACTTGCTGATACAGACTTTGTTGTCTACCTCCTAATCTGGAAAATTCTCCTCTCAAAGCTATTCTTTCTCAAACTTGGAAACAAGTGGGAGGATGGGAGGAAGAAAAGGTTGTCTCAGTACAGGAACTTTGTCCTCTGAGGGTGAACCAGAGGAGAGAAGAGGGAAAAGAGGAGGAAAGCTATGAACAGCACGTGTTTCCACTGCAATTTACAAACATAACATGATGATGACTACACAGCTATATAATATCCGACTTTATTTTTACAACATCCCCGTGAGAAGGTCAGAAAAGATGTCTTCATCCCCTTTTAAGAGATAAGGAAAGGCAGTTCAGAAAGGTTTATGTGATTTGCCAAAGATCACTCAACAGCTAAGTGAGGCAAGCAAGAACCCAGCCCAGACATGGACACAAACTCCAGAGTGCATGCTCTCTCTTGCCTCTTCTATATCTAACCCTTCGAGCTGCGTCTCTCCTGTGACAGAAGCTACATTTTCTGTGAAATATTTAGTGAATCTTTTGATTTCTTATGAAATTTTACAAAAACCTTAGGAGTGGATCTTTCTCATTTTGGAGTCCCGTCTAACTCCAGGTGTATGAGTTATTCATTCCAATGCATACTATATGTTGTTGATAAATTTTTCCAGCTTAATGAAATCATAATAGTCACCAGAAGCAACAGGTGACATTTATCAAGCAAATCACTGCATGGCATTTGTAAACATGATCTAATGTTTAATCGTGGCAGCACTGAGACATGGGCATTTGCTTTCCAGTAGAGGCCACTGAGTGGGGGACAAGGATATAAGTCTGTGTCTAGATTAATCCATCAAACTACAGTGAAAAATGATGCATTTGCAAAAATACTGGTCTGTAGATCAGACCTCAGCATTTCCTCCTTAGAGGAAATTTCTTAACTTGCTATAAATTTCTCCAGATGTAGATGCTGCTGGATTTGTATTCAAAACATTATAGATCTTTAAAAAGTGAATGTGAGCCCTAGACGAGAAGACTCGATTGTGCTAGCCAGATCTATTAACAGTGTCAAAGTCTCTCTGGAACCAGTTTCCAAAATCACCTTTGTGAAAAATGAGGTAGATTATAGCATGCGCCATGGTGATGGAGGCCAAAGTTTCCGCCTCAAAGGTTCCCATCCTAGCTTTATGCTTTCAAAATACCATAAACTATGATTGTAGTACTCTGGCAAACAGGAAATAATTGTCAGCAGTGCTATGGTTTGAAGGAGGCTGTAGTTTAAAAAGTTCAAAGTGCTTTCTTCCTTCTGTGAAGAATGCTTGTTTTCCCTCCAGTAGTTATTTCTCACAAAATCAAGCGGATGGACATCTTGAAAACAGCCTCTCTCAAAGACAGCTGCACCTTTGCCTCAGTCGCAAAGCTGAAATGACTACTCTCATCTTTAATGGGATTTTCAGGCAGTGGGAAGATTACCTGAAAGCCCAAAATAATAAACGCCTATCTTCCGCTTGTGACCTAAAAGGACTTCCCTTTAGTAAGCAGGGAGAGTCTGTGGCTACTATGTCAATGAAATTTCTTTGGAAGGATGTCTTGATTATGATTTTGTGTGTGGAAGTGTGAACTCAACTCAATCTGCTGAGCAGCCCTCCACAACTGCCTTTGGTACAATCAGTGAAGAAGTTTGAAACTCCGAAGCAGCACTTAATGACTCTCTGCTAAAATAAGTGTACATTTTACT
Source organism: Dama dama (assembly GCF_033118175.1). Lineage (NCBI taxonomy): Eukaryota > Metazoa > Chordata > Mammalia > Artiodactyla > Cervidae > Dama > Dama dama. The sequence continues at coordinate 34,146,168 of NC_083708.1, read as the reverse complement.
AAAAAGAAGTCATTTTTATGGAAGAGGAGTGATATATTTCATATTACTTAAAAGAAGAAACACTTGACTTCTCCATCTTATTGCTTCTGTTTTTAAACGTCATCCTATTGAGTTCTCACCCCTGACAATATAAGAACTAGAATGAAAACAGAGCAGAAAACTTTAAAAGAAAGTACCGTATAGCACACAGTTCTTTTGAATACAGATGTCTACATGTGCTGGTATTACAAGAACTTTTTTTTTTTTTTTAATGGCAGCTGGAGTGTTACCAGTGGTAACCGCACAAATTTACACAACCTGAATTTGCTGACCAGTACTCACATCTCAGAAACTGGGACACCTCCTGAGACTTAATTAGTAATCTCCTTGCTCAGAAATCAACACTGAATTCACAAATACACAGTTATGTAAATTTTGCTCTAGAATTATCCTAAATAACTTGAAATTTCCATAAGGATAAGCACCTTTTAATAATAAATCCTCTTTCCCTAAAACTGGTATTTACTGTATCATTCATTGAAAATGTTGAATAATTTCACATCACTAGGAACATTGATCTACCCTATATATCCCTCTAATTGCCATGATATTTGTTTATAAGATGTTTAATCAGTTAGAAAAATAGCTTTCAATTTCTATATCTATTGGGGTAAAATTTGGTAAATTACATTTTCCTAGGAAATTATTTATTTCACCTAAAGTTTTATATATATTTGCATTCTTCTGTGTAAATAAATCTCTCATGATTTTTTAAAAAATTAAGAAAGATAGTATTATTTTAAGGCCATACCTATCTTCATTAACCACTGTAAATAGGTCCATAGATTTGATAAGACTAAGTCAATAACAAAAGTTAAATTAATAAAAAACCTTTAACTGTCAAAGCACTATATTATCAAAATCAAAAGAAATTAAAACAGTCTATGAGATCAAATTGCAAAAGCCTGTTGGATCATCTAAAAAGCAAGAAAATTCCAGAAAAAACATCTACTTCTGCTTCATTGACTTCGCTAAGCCTTTGATTGTGTGGATCACAACAAACTGTGGAAAATTCTTTGAGAGATGGGAATACCAGAACACCTTACCTGCCTCCTGAGAAACCTGTGTGCAGGTCAAGAAGCAACAGTTAGAACTGGACATGGAAGAGACTGGTTCAAAATTGGGAAAGGAGTACATCAAGGCTGTATGTTGTCACCCTGCTTATTTAACTTATATGCAGAGTACATCATGTGAACTGCCAGCTGATGAAGCACAAGCTGGAATCAAGATTTCCAGGAGAAATATCAATAACCTCAGACATGCAGATGATGCTACCCTTATAGCAGAAAGTAAAGAGGAACTAAAAAGCCTCTTGATGAAAAGTGAAAGAGAAAAGTGAAAAAGCTGGCTTAAAATTCAGCATTCAAAAAACTAAAATCATGGCATCCAGTCCCATCACTTCCTGGCAAATAGATGGGAAAACAATGGAAACAGTGACAGACTTTTTTTTCTTGGGCTCCAAAATCATGGTGGATGGTGACTGCAGCCATGAAATTAAAAGATGCTTGCTCTTTGGAAGAAAAGCTATGACAAACATAGACAGTGTATTAAAAAGCAGAGACACTGCTTTGCCATCAGAGGTCCATATAGTCAAAGCTACGATTTTTCCAGTAGCCACATATGGATGTGAGAGTTGGACTATAAAGAAGGCTGAGTGCTGAAGAATTGATGCTTTAGAACTGTGGTGCTGGAGAAGACTCTTGAGACTCCCTGGGACTACAAGGAGATCAAATCAGTTAATCCTAAAGGAAGTCAACCCTGAATATTCACTGACAGACTGATGCTGAAGCTGAAGATCCAATACTTTGGCCACCTAATGGGAAGAGCTGGCTCATTGGAAAGGACCCTGATAATGGGAAAGAATAGAAGACAGGAGGAAAAGGGGATGACAGAGGACTAGAGAGTTGGATGGCATCACAGACTCAATGAACATGAGTTTGAGCAAGCTCTGGCAGATGGTGAAGGACAGAGAAGCCTGGCATGCTGCAGTCCACAGGGTCGCAGAGTCGGACATGACTGAGTGACTGAACAACAATGGGCCGGCCGCCATTTTAAAAATTATATTTTTCTGTAGAGTAACATTTATAGATGAAAATACACAAATTGTACTGTATACCTTAATAAATTATCACAAAATGACATACCTTTGTAACCACATCCTAAGAAAAAAAATGGAACATTACAACACCATAAATGACCCATAACTAACTGTCAATAACATTTTGAAAATGATAGATTAGTATTATGTGTTTGGGGACTTTATATAAATGGAATCATCTAGAAGTATCTGATTTCTTTGCTTGATATTATATTTTGGATATTATCTCCTGTGACACTTTTTGTTCATTAATTTTCTTACAGTATAATGTTACATTGTATGACTATAGTACTGTTTATACTTCCATTTTATTCTTGGTGAATATCTAGTTTATTCCTAGTGTTTGGCTATTAAAATTGACTCTACCATGATTATTTTTCTCTCCATTATTTTATTAATATGGTCACTTACATTGATTGATTTCTCAATGTTAACCTAACCTTGCATTACCAGAATAGACAAAACTCTGCTATATTTTCCCTTTTATATATTGCTCTATTTGGTTTCAGAGAAGGCAATGGCACCCCACTCCAGTACTCTTGCCTGGAAAATCCCATGGACGGAGGAGCCTGGTGGGATGCAGTCCATGGGGTCGCTAAGAGTTGGACACGACTGAGCGACTTCACTTTCACTTTTCACTTTCATGCATTGGAGAAGGGAATGGCAACCCACTCCAGTGTTCCTGCCTGGAGAATCCCAGGGACGGGGGAGCCTGGTGGGCTGCCGTCTATGGGGTCGCACAGAGTCGGACACGACTGAAGTGACTTAGCAGCAGCAGCAGCATCTATTTGGTTTGCTTATATTTTGTATAGAATTTTTATAATTCATGGAAGATATTGATATTTGATTCTCCTCCTACAAATGCACTGTCAGTTCTGTTGTTACATCTTCCCTCATAAATTAAGTTTGGAAGTAATCTCTCTGTGATATCTATAAGATCTCTACCATTTTAATTACCCATATTAGTTATTTGTGTCTTCCCTCATTTTTTATGAACAGTATCATCAGGGTTTATCAACTTTAATCTATCTTTCTGAAGAATCAACTTTTGTCTTGGTTCCCTATTGTAATTCTTTTCTGTTTTTAGTTGAAGTCTCCCATGATAATTGTGGATTTGTCTGTCAATTTTGCCTTATGTTTGCCTAAGTTTTTTTAGGTTCATATTAATTTAGAATGATAATATCTTCCTGGTCAATTAAACATTTTATCATTATGCAATGTGCCCTTCTATTAATGTTATTTTTAACTTAAGATTTATGTTTTTTTAGGTTCATATGAATTTAGAATGATAATATCTTCCTGGTCAATTAAAGATTTTATCATTATGAAACATGCCCTTCTATTAATGTTATTTTTAACTTAAGATTTTTTATTTGATATTAGTGTAGTTACAGAAACTTTCTCCTGCATCTTTTTACTTTGGAACTTTCTGTATCCTTCTGATTACAGTATATCTTTTATTTGCACCTTATGGGTTGAAGTTATTTGAAGTTTAAGTCTGTCTTTTAATTGGAATATATAGCTTATTTACATTTAATCAAAATGCCAATAAGTTTTGCTTTTAATTTACCATATTATTTTTCCCACAAGTGATTTTAAAAGTATAAGAATCCAGACTTAATTGACAATATAAAATATCTATACTCAAAGCTCTAAATACTTCGCTGTCATTTCTGGTTTGGGGTTATGTTCTGATCAGCCCGTTACAAGAAAAACAAATAAAAATGAGATATATTGTGCCCATGCTGATCTTGGCACTTCAGATTCAAGAGAGAAGTCTGTCATGTAGAAAAGGGTCTGTTTGAGATGTTTTACAAGTGAATATAGATCTTTCTTAGGTTGGCAAAGGAATTCTGCCCCCACCATCATTTCCTCATCATTCCCCTACCCATGTTCAGTAAAGCATTATCCCTGAAGGACTGGAAAAGTCTTGAAGTCCATGTGACCCCTGTGATTTTTACTCAGCAGGAGAGTGGTTCCAAAACAACTTAAGCCTCCATTTTCCAATGCTGAATTCCAGCATTGCTACTTTAGGAGAAGCAAAGACTCAAAGTACTTAGAACATTGGAAGCCCCTTTCCTAACTTTCTTGCTGGCACAACAATATCCTCAATATCAGTGATGTGTTGATAACTTCAACAACAAGCCAGCCACCCCCTGCCCCATCCCTGGTGGCTCAGATGGTAAAGAATCTTCCTGCAATGCAGGAGACCTGGGTTCAACCCCTTGGTCAGGAAGATCCCCTGGAGAAGGGAATGGCAACCCACTCCAGTATTCTTGCCTGGAGAATTCCAGGGACTAGAGGAGCCTGGCAGGCTACAGTCCATGGGGTCACAAAGAGTCAGACATGACTGGACAACTAACACTTGGGCACTTTTCATTTCCCAACCCCAAGAAAAAAAAAATCCCTGATTTATAGTCTTTGCTTATTTCTGTAGTATAAATACTCCCAACATAACCATTTTCAAACTACCTTCCCGATATAACTCGATTTGAAGTTTGGAAAAGATTTATATAGTTGGCAGTCACGAGCCAGTATCAGCTGGTTCTGATACACTGTTTTTATTCTACCTTTGCAGTTTAATGAAAACGGTCATAATGACTGTAGAAGTGCCCTTATGTGAAGCATGTTATTTTATGAAGAATGTGAACACATGGCTCATGTTACTCATTTATTAACTGAACACATGTCTGGTGAACCCACACTGAGTGCCAGACCCTAAGCTAACTTGCTGATACTGCCGAGGCGCACAAAGGACGCAGAGCGCCTGCCTTCGTAGGACTTGCATTCAAGTGAATCAACAAGTGTCCAAAAAAGTGTCAACTAGATAAATACTTCACTCCACATTATGAGAAGCCCTATGATGTAAAAGATAGGGAGCCATGAGAGGTAATAATGGAACATTTACTTTACATAGGGAAGCCAAGGGAAACATTTTTTTAAAAAATGACATTGAAACTGAGACCTACAGATGAAGCATTAGGTTAAGTGGGATCCATTTGTCCTCCATTATAGAAATACCACCTATCAAAGTATCTACTTTCTGGAGAAAAAAATAGTGTAGGTAACATATTCATCCACGTGAAAGTTTCAAATTATTGACAGAAATTATTATATTCTATTTTTCAATCTATTTTTATCTGAATAACTATCCCATGGGCCATCTCCCTCTGTAATACGATATTTTAGATATATTTTAAGAATTTTCTTTAACTTGGAGCCCCTTCCCTGACATCTCTCTACTCCTTCCAAAGTATACTACATTTGATTGATCTGCCAGACCCCTGCACAATAGTCTATTTGTCTTCTAATCAGTGCAGAAGAAAGCGAAATTACTACCTTTATTTCAGGGTACACAATTATACAATTATATTTAATATATCCCTGTGTATCTACAGAATGGTTATCATATTACTAATAGTGTGTCCAAAGCCTACAAGAGCCTAAAAGTGGCTCTCCAATGACAGAAATAAGTTTTAATTATGTTCTTGTTAGGTTTAATGTTAGGCTAGAGTTTGTTGTACTGTCATTCTTGAAATTACCAACATACCTCAGGTAGCCGTTATTTTTTACAAATACGAACAGTTGATTAATCATTACACTCCATTCACAGTTCCACCTGTCTTTTATGCTTGCTACAGTTACATGTGAATACTAATAAAGGATTAAAAAGGTATAATTAACTCAGTGGTTTTCAACCCAGGGTAATATTTCCCCCCGAAGATATTTGACAGCATCTGGGGACACTTTGAGTTGTCACCCCAGGGCCGTTCTACTGGCATCCAGGTGATAGAGACCATGGATACTGCTAAACCTCTTACAATACACAGGACAGTCCCTCACACCAAAAATTACTAATATGTGGCCCAAAATATCAAAAGTGCTAGGTTTGAGAAACATTGAGTTAACTAGACTGACTTACAGACCAATATTTTTAGCTGGATTATTTAACTTGTTTTAGTTGCTAAGTTGTGTCTGACTCTCTAGTGACCCCATGGACTTTAACCTGCCAGGGTCCTCTCTTTGTGGGATTTCCCAGGTAGGAATACTGGCTAAAGAAAATAGGTTGCCATTTTCTTCTCCAGGGGATCTTCTCTACCCAGGGATTGAACCCACGTCTCCTGCATTGGCAGGCAGATTGTTTACAAATGAGCCACCAGGGAAGGCTGGATTATTTAACTACTGTATCGAAAATTTAAGTAGTAAACCATGACTAAACATTACATTCTGATTAACAATACTTTTGCACATTTTCACATGCTAACCTGAGTCCAGAAAGACTTTCATTTATTACTCAGCAACACAAGCCATATATAGCCTATTCACATAAAAACAGAAATCTTTTCTAAATATTCTAAAAGTTTTAAAAGCAAGTTCTGACAATGAAGAGTTAACGTCATGCCTTTTTATAATTATTCATTCCATTATTTGTATTCAATACATCCTCTGGGATTTTTTTCTCCCTTTCCATTACAGAGATTATCTCATGGGAAGGAATTTGATAGTGTACTCAATCATACTGTTACGACTTTAAAAGTTTCACTACAATGTTTATTTTAAACCTATATTATTTCCTTGTTACCAGAGCAGATTTTAAGACAAAATGCTGCATCTATGGAGATTCTAGGCAACATCCACAACCAACCAAATGGCACTGTAGGAAGTGAAGATACAGGCAGGACACGGCTAACATTTACGAGGAAGAGTTCACGCTGACCCTAGGTATCTCAAAAGAGCTCATGGGCTGACTCTGAAGGCATTTAGACCTGCCTGAATTTCCTCAGCAAGTACAACAATATTCAAGTATCATATCTTCCATACTTTCAAGCATGTTTGCTTGGCGGGCAGAAAAAATAAGACTCTGCTTTTTTGTCTATGACCCTGAATTCTGGAGAGACCACTGAATTGACATACAGTTCTGAATTGACACTCTCTATCTGCATCATGTATTAACTCTGCTATGCCTATCTGCCAGCCATACATCTGACCTATAAAGTGACAGCAATGGAAGGTCAGAGGAATGAACGATGCAGGACTGACCTCCTGATATGTTCAAAGATTCTGACACAGAATTGATTCTTGAAGTCCTGATACTTCCAAGGTTCAAGATCAGTGTTCTAGAGCCTTATTTTAGGGTGAGCTAGCAGCTAGTGAAAATATTTAGACTGCAATATCTGATTCAGATTTGTTCCTCGTCATTTTTTCCTGAAGATAAAGAAATAACACATTAAATTTTAAAAAAGCATGCTTTTTTGCCAACCTATAAAGAATTGTTAGATGCTAGAAAATATGACTCTGTGTACTGGCTAGATTCTCCAGGGACACATGGAAGACCCCTGGGACAAGTTAAATATTAGTTCCATGACAACAGGAGCACTGTTCTGGGCCCAGCTGTAGCTCTGGGACTATTAGGACCCCATGTATAGCAAGTGCTTGGTAAAAGATGAAGGACTGCATAGTGCAGTAACTGCAGCAAACACAGCATTATCTTTTATTTAATATATGTGTACTCTAGCTCCTAAAAGAACGTTGTTTGTTGGCTTCTTTTCTGTTGCAACTTCTCCCAATATCTAGAACTATTTATACACTCAATTGATAGCTAATAAATATCAGAGATTATATGACGAGATGACAAGCTGTCCACTCAAAACAAATATTTTCGGCCTAAATTTTTCTCTGTTAGAAACTAATATGGTTTCAGTTGTGCCTGTTATCTACTTATAAGCTCAATCACAATAAAAAAAAATTAGATAACAGATCTTCTCCGAAACATCTTCTGTTGTCACTATGCCTTTTATGACTGAAGACATATACTGCAAATTGATGAGCTGAATTTTATTAAGAGAGATTTGTGGTAAGACTCAAGAAGATTTGTGCAATATTTTCTCCTGTACTAAGGAAAGATCTTCCCATTCATCATCAATGGTTGATAAGAAGTGTGGCTTTAACAACATTTCTGATGATGAATGAGCATATCCTTCTTTCATATTAAAATAAATATTAAAAAACAATCTTCTTGAATCATGGAAGAAGTCTTTCAATACAGTTTAATCATGAAGAGTAGAAGTGAGATTAACAGAAGAAAGCTGTGTATGAAGGAGGTATTCCATGGTTCTAACAATAGCGCACCCTTTTACAATTCTATGAGAGAGGAAAGGATAAGTAAGTCCTCATTCAGTAGAATGCGTGCATGCTCATGCATGCTCAGTCACTAAGTCGTGACTAACTCTTTTTGTGACCCAATGGACTGTGGCCTGCCAGGCTTCTCTCTCCATGGGATTTCCCAGGTAAGAATACCAGAGCAGGTCTCCATTCCCTTCTCCAGGGGATCTTTCTGACCCAGGGATCGAACCCAAATCTCCTCTGTTGCAGGAGGATTCTTTACCACCGAGCCACCTGGGAAGCCCTCAGCAGTTTGACTAACACATTAATATTGTTCATCTTAAATATATATTTCTGTGTTGTATTGTATATATTAGGAAAAAAAGAGGGGGATGTTAAGTCTTAGCACCCCAAGAAACATTGCAAATTCATTCCACTTTACAACTCTTTAGTTCATATAGAGAGAAATTGGTATTAAGTACTTTAAAAAGAGTATTTGCACCAATCTGACTTATTTGAGCTTCAGGGAAGTCTGCTAAAAAGACTTGATCTTGATTAGTTCTTTTGTTACATGATTGAGGGAAGATAAATGAGTGGCCATGGGATGCTATTTAATGACTGTGAACGTTTTACATAGTCTGCATAAATGTCATTTTGAAATAGCTATAACAATAGTGCTTCACTCAGTAGCTGGGTCCTTAAAATGTTTCCATTAAACATCTCATTTAGAAAGGAGAAGTCAAGTTATTTTAAATCCTACTAGTCTACAATTAAAATGATGATTTCATCTCAGTGCAAAATACTGGCTGGGGTTTGGGGATGAATTAAATAAAACATAGACAAAAGCTCCAAAATAATGTATCTTTCCTTTGTATAATCTGCTTTTCATTTAGAAAATAATTTGTCTAGGCTTAATGTGGTTGTTCATCCAACAAATGTACATGTTTAAAGTTGGAATTTTATTAAGATCCATTGATATAACAATAATAGAAAATTCTACTAATGCTGGCTTTATGCAGGGATTGGCATACTTTTTTATGTAATGGAGCTGATAATTAATATACTAAACTTTGCAATCCATGTAGTCTCTGCAACAACCACCCAACTCTGCTGCTGCAGTGGAAGGAGCCCTAGACAATATATAAATGAATGTGGTGACCATGTTCCAATAAAACTTTATTTATAAAAATAGGTGGTAGACTGGATTTGACCTGCAGGTTGTTTTTGCCAACCCATGACTTAATCTGTAAGGAAATCTTCTGCTGATTGAGAATGAAATTAGAGGAGTGGGTAGTTCAAGAGTTTATTCAGCAGCTTCAGAAATGTGAGCATGGGTTTGGTTGCCACTGCGACTCTAGACCTATCCCACATAAATCCTAAACTCTTGATTCTAAAATGTCCACTTCTAGGTACAGGAAATATGAATGTTGTCAGAATCGCAAGAGGGGGCTTTCTTCATATGCTTTCCGTGTTTCAATTAGGAAGGAAAGAAACTTCCTAGAAGACCCTTTCATGGCCTTTGTTAGACTGAGTCACATGCCTATCCTTAGGCCTATCATTGCCAAAAAGGGATGGAGTAGGCATGATTACCTGAGAGCAATTTATTCTTTGGGGCTTATCTTATTACCACCAAAAAAAATGAAGGTTCTGATACATGGACGAAGATAAAATGGCTGTTATATAGGCAATCAATACTTTATCACACAAACAGTAGTAAGATTTGTCCTGTCTTGTTTTGTTTCACCAGCTAGAGCATAAGATTGTAGATGGCTTTCAGATGTTATTTTGATTCATGGATGGAAGAAGTAAAAACTACTCCTTTGGGTCTTTTATCTTCCCTATTGAAGTTCTACACCTGGTCTTGGGCTGCATACATTTTAGGAAGATGATTTTATTTTACTGGTCATCAGTCTATCTGAAAATTTGCAGCAAAGAATAAGAAAATATTTCTATTGATCTTGATATTATGGGGGAAAGAAGTCTCTCTTTTAAAGCCACATTCTCACAAGTTCTCTATGTTTAACCATGGACAAATTAGAAAATCTAAGTACAGAGACCTAATTTTGGTCCCAAGAAAACTCACATTTGAAGCTGTGCATCAACCCAGCTGGATGGCATGTTTTGCCCAGCCGAGATGTGGTTGTGTCTGACAGTCAACAAAGTAGCTGCCGGGGGTGGATGTTGGGTGGGGGCGTTGCTGTTTATGACACGCAGTCTCCAGAGAAAAACTATTTTCTAAAGGAAGGGAAATCAGGTACACAAGGCAGTCAAGATAAACCCTTTGTTGTTAAAAGGATTTTTTAATTCTAAACAAGACATGATGTATCTTATCACTTGGCTTTATTCTGCAATCTATGCTTGTATGGATATAAGAAGAAGGTCTAAAATTAAAATTGAGAGAAGTATTTAATCAAAACCTCTATGAAACTTTAAAGTGTAAGACAGCAAAAAAGTAGCAAAATTTATCTACCTGTCCCTGCTGAGAATGTAACTCATTCCTAGGGGTCCAAGGACTCCAAAGAGCCTGTTAACACTGCAGAACCTCCGAAGTCCCAACTCATGAGCAAAGGGATGACTAGTGCCTGGCAGATACTGTGCCCAGCTGAGGCATTGATAGGGCTTGAAGGTGACCATGGTACCCACTTAAGCTGTTTAGTGCACAACAGAGGAAATGGTTCCCAGTGGGATGCTGGCCAGCCGGAGACCTAGCTTCACAGCTATCTTAGACCTCCATAACAGAGAAAAAGCTGGAGCAAAAGAGAAGAGAAATATGTATGCCATATAGAGCTAATTTGTGAGCTAAAATGGCATCCCCAAAAACTTCGAAAAATCTTGGGAGACTCTATAGGAGAGAGAGGATATACAATTGAAAATGATACCAAAATACTGCTTGTTAAAGCTAATATCTTCGTATAAGATGATACTGAATGGTCAGAGAAAACACAATATATTAGCATAAAATGAAGCACATGAAAGAGGGATTCTGTCATTAACCCTTCTTTATTTTTCTTTTTTTTGGTCTTCTCGTGATCTGCCTATATTATTCCAACACAATTGGTTAAAAATATTTTCAAATATGTCAAATTATTAATTACTTTTGATTTAATACATACAACCTAAAATAGAGTTCTAACTAGTAAACCCTGCTCATAACTAGATTTGAAGGGTACTGAAATGTCTTTTATCTCAAAAATGTTTTAGTTCTGGCCTTGCCAGGACCTGGAATTCTCAAGTTATCCATAAACATTGAATGTTGTGTCCTTTCAGGTGCAAAGCCCTGTGTCTGGTCATTCTAATCTTATTACACACTCCACTGGGCCAAAGCACAGGAGGCCTCTGTTTAAATGCAAAAGTTACCTGGAAAAGACAAGACATTAAGTGATTACATGCCATTAGGACCTTCACTCATCAGATTAGTCTCAGAAAGACTCTTGAGGGAACAAAACATGAACAAATAACAAATGTATTTCCATGGGGTAGTAGAACAGGGCACTTCATTTCTGAGGTAGGAGGTTTACAGAATTAGCAGAAAATATTCTTTATGCATTTTCTTTCTGCTTTTGCCCATAGATATTCCATCTTAATCTAGCCATGAATTCTACTAACTCTTTTCTTAATTTATTTTCTAATGTATGTGTGAACACCTATATGCCCACACTCAGGTCAGAGTATATAGTTAGACATTTTAAGAACTCTTGAGCAATGCAAAAGCTGGAGCTCAGTTCAACTTATAAGCATCTTCTGGTTTTACCATTAATGACTAGTATGCTCATTTAACTGTTCACAGCTATTATTTATTGAATGTTTAGGCTCTGATGGCCTTTGAGATAAATTCTTTAAGTGAGTAGCAAAGTCAGGATTTGCACATTGATCTATTTTATGGTAAGGTGTAAGGATTTTATTATTATTAAGATCCACTTTTTAGCTGAAAGTAAAAAAGGAACCAGGAACAGAAAGCCTGAAGGTCTTTACAACCTGCACTCCTGCAGAAGCCAAGTAACAGTAGCTTTATTTAAAAAGGCAAGAATTCTCTTGTTTGCCACATCTAGCTGACTGCCTTCATGTATATTACCTGCCTTAACTAGATCATCAGTTCAGTTCAGTTCAGTTCAGTCACTCAGTTGTGTCTGACTTCTGAGACACCATGAGCTGCAGCACGCCAGACCTCCCAGTCTAACACCAACTCCTGGAGCCTACTCAAATTCATGTATATTGAGTCGGTGATGCCATCCAACCATCTCATCCTCAGTCGTCCCCTTCTCCTCCTACCCTCAATCTTTTGCAGCATCAGCGTCTTTTCAAAAGAGTCAGCTCTTTGCATCAGGTGGCCAACGTATTGGAGTTTCAGCTTCAGCATTAGTCCTTCCAATGAACACACAGGACTGATCTTTAGGATGGACTGGTTGGATCTCCTTGCAGTCCAAGGTACTCTCAAGAGTCTTCTCCAACACCACAGTTCAAAAGCATCAACTCTTCAGCACTCAGCTTTCTTTATAGTCCAACTCTCACATCCATGCATGACCACTGGAAAAACCATAGCCTTGACTAGATAGACATTTGTCTGCAAAGTTATGTCTCTGCTTATTAATATGCTGTCTAGGTTGGTCATAACTTTTCTTCCAAAGAATAAGCGTCTTTTAATTTCAAGGCTATAGTCACCATCTGCAGTGATTTTGAAGCCCAAAAAATAAAGTCTCTCACTGTTTCCCCATCTATTTGCCATGAAGTGATAGTACCAGATGCCATGATCTTAGTTTTCTGAAGGCTGAGCTTTAAGCCAACTTTTATACTCTCCTCTTTCACTTTCATCAAGAGGCTCTTTAGTTTCTTCTTCACTTTCTGCCATAAGGGTGGTGTCATCTGCATATCTGAGGTTATTGATATTTCTCCCAGCAATCTTGAGTCCAGCTTGTGCTTCCTCCAGCCCAGCATTTCTCATGATGCACTCTGCATATAAGTTAAATAAGCTGGGTGACAGTCTTGACATACTCCTTTTCCTATTTGGAACCAGTCTGTTGTCCCATGTCCAGTTCTAACTGTTGCTTCCTGACCTGCATACAGATTTCTCAAGAGGCAGATTAGTTAGTCTGGTATTCCCATCTACTGAAGAATTTTCCACAGTTTATTGTGATCCACACAGTCAAAGGTTTTGGCATAGTCAATAAAGCAGAAATAGATGTTTTTCTGGAACTCTCTTGCTTTTTTGATGATCCAGCAGATGTCAGCAATTTGATCTCTGGTTCTTCTGCCTTTTCTAAAACCAGCTTGAACATCTGGAAGTTCAAGGTTCACGTACTACTGAAGCCTGGCTTGGAGAATTTTGAGCATCACCACTTTACTAGCGTGTGAGATGAGTGCAATTGTGCAGTAGTTTGAGCATTCTTTGGGATTGCCTTTCTTTGGGATTGGAATGAAAACTGACCTTTTCCAGTCCTGTGGCCACTGCTGAGTTTTCCAAATTTGCTGGCATATTGAGTGCAGCACTTTCACAGCATCATCTTTCAGGATTTGAAACAGCTTAACTGAAATTCCATCTCCTCCACTAGCTTTGTTCATAGTGATGCTTTCTAAGGCCTACTTGACTTCACATTCCAGGATGTCTGGCTCTAGGTGAGTGATCACACCATTGTGATTAACTGGGTCATGAAGATTTTTTTGTACAGTTCTGTGGATTCTTGCCACCTCTTCTTAATGTCTCCTGCTTCTGTTAGGTCCATACCATTTTTGTCCTTTGTTGAGATCATCTTTGCATGAAATGTTCCCTTGGTATCTCTAATTTTCTTGAAGAGATCGCTAGTCTTTCCCATTCTGTTGTTTTCCTCTATTTCTTTGCACTGATCACTGAGGAAGGCTTTTTTTAATCTCTCCTTGCTGTTCTTTGTAACGCTGCATTCAAATGGGAATATCTTTCCTTTTTCCCTTTGCTTTTCGCTTCTCTTCTTTTCACAGCTATTTGCAAGGCCTCCTCAGACAGCCGTTTTGCTTTTTTGCATTTCTTTTTCTTGGGGATGGTCTTGATCCCTGTCTCCTGTACAATGTCATGAACCTCTGTCCATAGTTCATCAGGCTCTCTGTCTATCAGATCTAGTCCCTTAAATCTACTCCTCACTTCCACTGTATAATCATAAGGGATTTGATTTAGGTCATATCTGAATGGTTTAGTGGTTTTCCCCACTTTCTTGAATTTAAGTCTGAATTTGGCAATAAGGAGTTCATGATCTGAGCCACAGTTGGCTCCCTGTCTTGTATTTGCTGCTTGTATAGAGCTTCTCCATCTTTGGCTGCAAAGAATATAATCAATCTAATTTCGGTGTTGACCATCTGGTGACATCCATGTGTAGAGTCTTCTCTTGTGTTGTTGGAGGAGGTTGTTTGCTATGACCAGTGCGTTCTCTTGGCAGAACTCAATTAGCCTTTGGTCTGCTTCATTCTATACTCCAAGGCCAAACTAGATCCATAAACATGTCAATTTGCAGAATTTTAAAACAAGTTATTTTAAAGAATTTTAAAACAGGTTATTTCTATTTATAGAAACTAAGTGGCTTGATATCTCAGGAAAGAATCACAAACTTATAAATCAATAAAACTAAATACTACTCAAAAGTATCATCAGAGGATGAATAAAATGATCTTAGTCTATTCATCTAATGTTACAAAAACTTCTTGTGTAGTAAGATTCATAATATGTGATTGAAATTATTCTCAGTTATTATAACAAAAAATGAAAGAAGAAAAAGGACCAAAAAGTTTGAAAATATAATCAAAATAATTGTATCACACAATGTAATTTCATAGACATGAGTAGCTTGTTGCATACAGTTTTATAAGAAACTAAAAGAATTAACTTTTCACAACTTATTGTCTATTTATACATTTTTCCAATATTTAGAATTAAGTTAAAACCATATATATGTGTTGAAAGTTAGAAACAACGTGTTCTACGTTAAATGTGTATTTAAACTGATAAAATTTTCGTGTACACCAACAAGAACAAATCATTAAGTTGTGCCATATTAAAAATAAAAAGTAGAAACTATAATCAGAGTAATGGAGTAGTCAAATTCTGGTTCTCAGAAGAGATCTTTGCTTACTGCGAATGACAGTCTTGTGTGTCAATAGGCACAAAGACAGCTACACAGTAAAAAAACAAACTGTCAATTATAAGTCAATTCAATGAGGCGTAAAAATCAAACCAACTGGCTATGTGGCATCAGTTATTCAAATTAACCTGTTGATTGAATTTTTCATTGTTTCTACCAGTTACCTTGGTATACTGTACTCAGATTATAATTTCCTCAGTAGGGACTGAATGAAACCTGTCTCCACTATGTCTATGGGTCCAGAAACCAATCTATTGGAGCATAAATGCTCAGAGAAGTTTCTAATAGGTTTCCCAAAAGCTAGCTAATAGTCAGTAAAGCAGTAATGAAATTTACATGGAATTGCTCAAGCAAAAGTCATTCATTTATCCACTTGTTGACTCATGTATGTAACAAAAAGCAAGCACTTCACATGCTCCAAGACTCTAGCCTTTCCTTCTTAGTACTTAAAATCTAACAGAAAGGCCTTTTCTCAACCCTTTAGAGAACTGAAGACCAGAGAACTAAGTGGCTTGATACCTCGGGAAAGAACAGCAGGATGTGAGCACTGGTTCACTTGTGGCAGAAAACAGGAGTACAAGACACAAGGCATCACCGAAGCAGATCCCACACAGAGTCATTTAAAGTGTCAACAGACTTATAAAAGCCAAACTGTGTAAAAATACAGAACCAAGGGAGCTCAGGTATGACAGGAGTTTGCATCCACTCTCTGACTCCTATCCACAAACCTCTAATGAGTACTCAACAAAGGGGTTAGGAATAGAGCAGGAGATTTTCCATATACTATAGAACTAGAAAAGAATGAAGACTGGTACATGTAACAATATAGGTGTATATCAAAAGCATTATGCTAAATAAAAGAAGCCAATGTCATAAACTACATATTTTATCATTTCAGAATATGATATTTCAGAGTAAGGCAAAGCCAAAAGAAAAGAAATCAGTGAAGGCCATGGGTTATGTATTGGGAACCAGAAGGAATGACTGCAATGGAACAATGGGGAGCTTTTCAGGATCATGGAAGTTTTTTACTTGATTGTTGTGGGCACATGTCCAGCAAAAAAATTCATAGAACTCTCTGCCTTCATCAAAACTCATAGAACTATGCATTAAAAATGGTGAATTTTATATAATAATTTTTTTCAATAAACCTGTGAAGGAGGATTCCAGTATAAATTTCTTAACCCAGGTAATAACCACAGCTAATATTTTAGTTTACTTACTTTTATTTCTGTCTGTGTGTGTGTTTTATCATCTATGTATAGTTTTGTATTCTGTACTTAACAATACTGAGAGCATTTTCTCATCTTTAAATCATCTTCCAAAATCAAATTTCACATTATAGAAAAAGGTGTACTGAAATACTTTGTTAATTATTACTAAAAGATATATTAAAAGTTTAAGAATCTAATTGCTGTATACACTTTAGCTGATCATGTGTTCATTTTTCATTTAATTCATTTTTAATTCACTCAATCATTCAATAAACATGTACTGAGCATCACTGATAGAAAATAAAATTAAATGAGATTCATGTTCTCAAAGATATAACTGAGTATTGAGGACACAACCAATTCAAAAGCTAATTATAAACCTGGTGACATATGTTACAACAGAGGTATAAAAAAGTACAATTATTCATAATATTATTCATAAATTACTATGAGACTTTCATAGGGAATAGTTTTATACATTTAATTACCATTAAATTTAATTGTTTTTTAAATTTGCATTTATATGCTTATATTAATGAGATTTTCTTTGGTCATAGTGATTCTGGTCACTCTTTCCTTGAAAACATTCTGCACAAACCTGTGGTGTGCAACTTTAACATTATGTCATTCATTAATTTTTTCATGTGTCAGATTTGAGTCACACTCTTTCTAACAAAAACTCTTGCTCCCGAGGAGGTTTTTCCCTGGTTTGGAGCCAAAGTGATCATGAACTTGAGGGACCAAACCCCTGGGGAAATCCTTCCGTTTTTCTTTTGCCCAATAATCTATTTTTAACCCTTAATTAGCAGTACAGAAACATCATCTTATTTCATGCCTTACTATGAAGTTTAAGTGCTCTCTCCAGCAGTATGATTGATCAAAAGCAGAAACCCACAAACACACATAGAGTTCATTCATTACTCTCAATAGTCTAGGTCTCACTTCCAAATATAGATGTCCCAGAGGCAGCATTGTGCTTGAACTACATTCTTGGGAGGTCTTCGACTAACTTGCACTGTTTCCTCAATTGGCATGAAAAGAATATTTCAAGAACCAGAACAATGCTATAATACCAATTACTATAAAGTATTTTGAGGAACGTGCTTATATGAGTCAGCTAGGGCTGCCATTACAAAATACCACAGACTGTGGGGCTTAAGAAACAGAAATCTATTTTTTCACAGTTCTGGAAGCTAGAAGTCCAAGATCAAAGTGTCTGCAAGATTAGTTTCTTCTGAGACCTCTCACCTTGGCTTGTAGGTGACCAGCTTCCCACTGTGTCCTTACATGATTGCGCCTCTGTGCATGGGAATGTCTATGCCCCAAATTCCTCTTCTTGTAAGGACATCAGTTATACTGGCTTAGAGCCCACTCATATGGTGTCCCTTATAAGGAGACCAATTATATTGGTAAGGGTTTCCCTGGTGGCTCTGATGGTAAAGAATCTGCCTGCAGTGCAGGAGACTCAGGTTCAATCCCTGGGTCAGGAAGATCCCCTGAAGAAGACAATGGCAATCCACTCCAGTGTTCTTGCCCAGAGAATTCCATGGATTTAGGAGCCTTGCAGGCTACAGTCCATGGGATCACAAAGAGTTGGACACAACTGAATGACACATTTTCACTTTCCACCCATTATTAAACCTATTTAACCTAATTACTGCCTTGAAGGCCCTAAATCCAAGTATATTCACATTTTGATATACTGAGAGCTAGAAATTTAACCTATGAATTTTGAGGAAACACAAGTCAGTCTACTACAGCAGTTGTTACATTTATTAAAGAGATAAAAATACTGAAAAAAAGTATTCAATATATATTTTTATGAACATTTATTACTGACTTCCAACAAAGTAATGTATTATTCACTCTAAGGAAGTGATAGGTTTTCTTAGGAACACTGTGAATCATGTAACTGATCATGTTTTGAATTTTTCTTTGATCATCAGGATTCCCAAGCTCAACTTAAGTAAATGTACTTTGCTTATTCTATGGATTCTATTTAAAAATTTAACACTTAAAAAAAAATTTAACATTTTTTTCCAGATTTTGATCAATTCATTTTACTTGCTTTGTCAGAATCTTGATTGATTTTTATCATTTTTTATCCATTTTATTGTTGGCAATATGAAATAGGACAGTCTAAGTGGCCAAATTAAATAAATTGTGGGGACAGTCATTAGCAAACCTTAAAAATGCCCAACATCTATGTAAGCCACAGATGACTACATCTGATTTTCCTTAGCTATGGCAAACCTCCTGCACTGGAAACAATAGCATGTCTAATGAATGTGGCATGTCTGTAGTCTAGATGTCTCCTCTACTCTAGGAGATATTTATGTCTTTTGATCACAAACTCCTTTTGAAAATATGAAAGGAAAAGTTAACAGAATCTATTCCCTATCAAAAGACAGCATATTGTGTGGGCTGATCAAGAGTTTCCCCTGCAGCCAGATTTCTGGGTTCTAATGCTAGCCTGACCCCTACTAGCTGTGATGCCCTGAGCAAGTTACATGAAATGTTTGCATACCATATTTTTTCATCTGTAATGGGAAGATAGTGGGAACACATATCCTAAGAATGTCATGAGGGCCAAAAGAAGAAAAACTTATAAAAAGATCAGAACAGCTCCAAACAAATAGAAACTGTTCCATCACTGTTAAGCAATATCATCTCAGAAAAATACATTCCAAAATTTGCATGTGGTTTCCGAGTCCTCACAGACACCCTGAAGTTCTTCACTACTATGTAGTTCTGGGGCCCAGGAAGCCCAGCTAATAATGTCTTCTCTACCAATTTTGTCTTGAACAAGAAATTCAGTTAAATTTAACTCAAACATACATTATTTCTGCTTTTGCTTTTGTATTTGTTGAGCCTCCACAGAACATTTGACAGGGAAGTGCTAAAGCGTCATTATATTATTTTGTGCTTTATTCCATTAAAAAAAAAAAGATGTCAAAAGAATAAAAAGTACAAATTGCATCGGACTGTAAAGTACAATATGGCCATGTTTTCTTCTGGGAAATGACATCAAGACCCTCTTTTATCTTGTTTTTTCACAAACATTTAGGAAGCATCTCCTCTTCACAAGGTAATCAGCTAGAGAAAGAGAGAGATAGTTTGGTGTTTCCAAGCTAAGATTCAATGTGAATTGTGACCAGATCAATGAAACCACAGAAATAAGTACTGATTATGAAGATAGTCAAAAGGATGGACTAATTGTTCTTTGTGCTTTTATCCCTAACACATATAGATAATCCCAGGCATTAGATTTCCAACTACAATTTAGAGTGGTATAAACCCTCCTTCCATTCCTTACTTTATTCATCCCAAATACTGTTTGAAGATACTACTTGCATGCATTTTCATGCACATTATATTATAAAATAAGTGAAAGTAAAAGAAATGTCAAACCAAATTCAGCCAGTTACTGAAACATAGAATTGTTTTTAATATCACTTTTTTCACAAACCAGTATATCTACCAGTCTTAAGACTTGTGGACTGAATAAAAAATGTATTGGGTGTACTTGATACAAACAGTAAAGAGGGAAAATCTTTTACAAAGGAGCTTATATTTTGTTATATAAAAGCTCTGTATTCCTCTATTATTGTGTGTTAAAAGGACTCTCTCATTTTCAAATAATTTTGCATTAGCTTTGGTTCAGCAGTGATGTTCTTTTCTTTGAAGCAGCTTGCCCACAGCTCTTTAAGCCTTCATGTGTAAATTAAAGAGAATGAAAAATAGTTAGCAAGAGGCATCTTAGAAACCTTGACACTCCATCATTATTGCCACAAATGTCCTTATTAAACTTAATTCATTGATGTGCTTGGTCTAAACTACTTTTTCTTGAGAATAAAATATATGAAACACTTACTTTCTAAACCCAATTTACTAATAGCTGATCAGTAAAAGAAATCTTTAAATTTAGCTAGGCAACAAGGCTTTATAGAAACTTCCAACAACTATGGAAGAATTTTCTACATAGGCACAGCCTTAGTTATTCCTGCAACTTGAACTTGCTAAACACATCATATTTAGAATAGTATTACAAAATGTAAAAAATTATTTATCATGAATAGCCATAAGTTTTTATTTTATAGCAATAAGTAATTATTCCAAACATTGCTGCTAATATTTCATTAAATTATAAAATTAATAATAATTAAAAATAATTTCATTAAATTATAAAAATATCTTACATTCCTTATATTATTTGGGAGGAAAACAGTAATAGATCAATGAGTTGATGGAAATAAAATTCACACTCATATTTTCACTGCAACTAATTCTAGAAGAAATTTAACTTAAAGGAATCTTAATCATGGCTTTGATATACTCTTATTGTTTAGCAAAATGGGTACCTATGTAAACACACTGGTATACCCTCTAAAAAATAGTCATACATTTGCTAACACAATCATTAGCAGAAAGAGACAATACAATAAGAATGAAAGGAGTCAATGAAACGCTAACTTGAAATAGAAAAAATGTAAAGAAAAACTTGGAGGAAGGATGGCTTCGCTGTGGCATCAGCATGACGAAGAAATGAAAACAACCAGGACCCCAAGGAAATCTTTGTTTACAAAAACTGCAAGCTTAACAAAATCAGAGGAGAATCCATCAACAGAGGAATGGAGAAACAAAATGTAACACATGCATACAATGAAATACTCAAACATAAAAAAGAATGAAGTTCTGATACATGCTACAACATTAATGAACCTTGAGGACATTATGTTAATTGAAATAAGCCAGATACTAAACAGCCAATGTTTCATGATTCTACTTATCTGAAATATCTAAAATAGGCAAATGCACAGAGACAGAAAGTAGATTACAGATTCCCAATAACTTGGGTGAGAGAAAAATAAGGAGTAATTATTTAATGAGTATGGAGTTTCTGTTTTGGTTGATGAAAACCCTGGGCTGATAGTAGTGATAATCGTACAATACTGTGAGTGTAATTAATTCCACTGAATTGTACACTTGGAAAGGTTTAAAATAGTAAAACTTATATCTATTTTACCAAAATCTTTAAATATAACATACCATAAACACACACACACACACATACACACACACACACACCCCCTGCAAGTCAATAAACATCATAGAGAAAATGCATATTAAGAACTTAACATGGCAATTACACATGTACCTGGCAGGTCACATGTATTCAATAAATGCCAATTATTTGTAAAGTGAAAAAAGGAATCCTGACCTTTAAAAAGATGTAGACCACAGGACTGGAATTCAAGTTTCTTGACTATGTAAACTGTTTGCTTACCAAACCCTCCATAGAATGGAGAAAAGGGCCCCTGCAGGTAGATATGTCATGTTGGCTGAGTAACTAGTTGAGCAAATTTGAGCCTGGTTACCTGGAAGGGGTCAGTGTCACCTCTACTTTCATAAGGAAGAAGTGGTCTGGCAGTATAAGATAAAGAGTAACAAAGTCTTTGGTAACAAACAAATATTTTAAAATAAAAAAGGGGATAGAGAGAAAGAGAATTGGAATTTCAATTTACGGAATTAGAATGTTTCAGCTAGAAGCTAGGACTCTAGTGTAAATTCAGTCTTTCACAGATGAGGAAATTGCAGGTGGAGAGGAAAATGAAATGAAAATGAGGTAGCCAAGGAGATTCATGCAAATGTTGTCTGGTTTGAGTAATACCATAAATTCAGAGAACACTGTTTATGCTTCTCCTTAGTACAGTGCCTCAACACTGCATGAAGGAACCAGTAAGATTTATTAATATTAGTCAATTCTGGTATCTGACTATTTATATGCTGATTACTATAACCATAGTACAAATAAAAGGAAAAGCAGAAGTGCAAAAATTTTAACCCCTGTGCCTAGTGTTCAACTCATTTTGTGTGTGTGTGTGTGTTAGTCATGTCCGACTCTTTGAGACCCCATGGACTGCAGCCCACCAGGCTTCTCTGTCCATGAGATTAGCCCAGCAAGAACACTGGAGTGGATAGCCATTTTCTTCTCCAAATCAGAAAACATTAAAAATAGGAACCTCTATAAAATAATCTGAACAAAGTTCATTAATCCTTCTAGTTTATAGATATGCCTTGAAGAAGAAAATGGCAACCCACTCCAGTACCCTTGCCTGGAAAATCCTATGGACAGAGGAGCCTGGTAGGCTACAGTCCATGGGGTCGCAGAGAGTCGGACACGACTGAGCAACTTCACTTCACTTTAAAAGGCAAAGTCACTAAGTGAAAATTCACACTCTAACAAAAATATACTGTAGTAACCATTCTTTTCTAATGATACCTGTAACCTATGTTGGAATTAGTTGCTTAGAAGTATGCTAAACAAACAAATCAAATACCCCTAACAGGCCTTACCAGAGCTACTAAATAAACCATGAAGAACTATCATACAAGATAAACAAACCCAATTAGAAAATGGACCAAATAACCTAAGGGCTGTGGATAAAAGTTAGAGACACAAGGTAGAATCAGCAATATTTAGACCACGTTTCATTCTTCCAAGGACTCAGAACCAAGAGAATATAGCTTTGTCTACAGTACTCTAATTTCAATAGAATATTTGAACTTTGTGACAATGATTATATAAACTGTATAAAATTATTAATTTTATCCTTAAATGTTTAAATGAGTTTTTCTTTTCTATACATATAAATGTTATTATATTCAGAAGCTAAATTTTTAACATCAGATAGATTTTAAATTTTAATTTGCAATTACTCTAAAATACCATTTGACAAAAAGAAGTTTGTTTTACATGAGATTTTTGGAGGAGATAATTAATTTTAAAATGTGTTACATTTTATCAAGTTATAAGTATCATTTATAAAAACTGACTATTAAAGTATACTCAGCCTTTAAAGGAAACTATAAACATTTTAGCTTTCCTAAAATGGATGAAATGAACAAAATTATTTTTCAATGATCTTATTAACCCCATGACTAAATAAGATAATTGTGTATTTTCTTCAGATATTATCAATTTCATGTCCCATTTTTCCACAATGATTCTATTAATGTGATTATTTCAAATACTTATAAATTAAATCAATGTTGAGAAAAAGCATATTGTAAATTGCACTAACTTATTTATTTCATTGATATTTATCATGTAGTTATTTTGTGTCATGCATCAAAACCAGCATTCAATTGCAACAAGATCACTAATTACTATAAACACAGTATAAAACTTCTTTTAAGCAATACAAGTCACACAGTATCCTAAGACTCATAAGATATGAGCAGTATCCCTGACTCATAAGCGATATTTAAATATTTATATCATATATATACATATATTTCCCTCATTTCATTATTTTGTAAACCAACCCCCCAAAAAGTTGTTTTCAGAATAACTAACATGTGAACTACTTATATGACTCTGATTTATTAAGATCAAATTAACACTATTCATCTGAATCCTTCAATTTAATATTTTTTAATGTTTGTTAGGTATATAATGAATATCAAGCACTGGGGTAGATGCCAGGGAGGCAAAGATGATATGCATGGTCCATGGTCTAATCAGCATTCCAAGGAAGCTCACAGAATTATGAAGAAAATTTTCATCTTCCCCTTCGTTAACTGAGGGCTTCCCTGGCAGCTCAGACAGTAAAGCATCTGTCTGCAACGCTGAAGACCTGGGTTCGATCCCTGGGTCGGGAAGATCCCCTGGCGAAGGAAATGGCAACCCACTCCAGTACTCTTGTCTGGGAAATCCCATGGACAGAGGAGCCTGGTAGGCTATAGTCCGTGGGGTCGCAAAGAGTCGGATATGACTGAGCGACTTGACTTCACTTCCTTAGCTGCAAGTTTTCATTATCTGGCTGGAGTTATGTAAACTTCAATTCTGGAGTTGTGTCTGGCATTTTCTAGTGACCACAGTCTAGTACCTATCATGTTATCATTTCCAGTCCTTGATATTTACTGCCACTTCCCTGATACTGACCATGAGTCACTGCATTACAGATTGTGGACTGATCTTAAGATTCCAGATGCTTCTCTCTCTGCCTTATGAAACCACGTGCTGCCATCAGCCAGCTAAGTTAAACATCCTTGATAACCACTGCTTGTCCACACATCCTCGTGGACCTGCCACTGACATTTCAAGATACCAAGCTCCATCAAACTAATCACACCAGTATGCATTTCCTGGATCACATCCCCTCTTGTTTATGACATCTTCTGCCAATCTGCCAGTCCTTTTCACGACAGTTTGGGTGGGAGAAAGAAATATTTCTCAATTAGTCATATCCTCCATAGGAAGAAATTCTACTCTGAATTAAATTTCTACCTTGGGTCCGAACACAGATCTTCGAAAATTTTTTCCTTTCCTGAATCTTTTATAATTATTTTAAATAATAGTTAATGCTACTTTTCAAAGTAATATCTTTAACCTTTCCAAACCCAACATTTTATATTAATAGATGTGGTAAATAAAATTCAAAGAGGTTAAATGATTTTTCCAAGGTCACGTGGGAAATTAATGGCAGAGGTAAAATTTTTTGTCTTACCTCTAAGACTGATTTTATACGATCAAATATCAGACCTGGAAGAAAGATCCCAGTTAATGTATTTGCCAAAGTATGTGAGTTCTACTACTCAGTGGGCAGAAGTTTGGCTTTTAACAAAGAAAGACCGTAAAAGAAAGGCTGTAAAAAAATTATCCTCAGTGTATCTAACCAATTATAACTGATTCTATATCTCTGATTTTTTTCTAGGCTGTGTCCAAGACAATACATGTAACAGAAGCATTTGCTACATAAACGTGTGTACACACACACACCCCAAGTATACAAAAGAATGGCAAGTAAAAAGTCTTGGATTCTAAGATGTTAAAGTAAGGGACTAGCCACACTATCATTATTTATTTGCTGTAAAATAAAATAATTTATATTAGCCTTTTCCAAAAATTCACCAATTATAGGGCCCATTGAACATGTTTCAATAACAAATCTTAAAGAATCAATATAACCAAGTGGAAAAAATTCTTTCTAAAATAAAAGATCTGAATTCTGAACATGTAGCACTGGCTGGAGTATCTGACATCCATATGAAAGAGGCTTCACCCGAAATACACAGCTCAAGCTGTGACAGTGTCAGTGACGTGCACTGTGTAATGTCAATTCAAGAGGAGAGGCCACAGCAGAGTGAAAGGACCCCTCTCAACATGCATTTCATGGCCCTAAGGAATCACTTAAGATCCCTGACTGGAAAGGGACTGAAAATAGGCCAAATGTGACACTTACTTTTTGGACATTTAATGAAAAGAATCTAATACGATGTCCTCCCATTTGGTTAAAATGCAATTTTTCTCCATTTAACCATTTTGTATACCCCTAATATTGCCCAGGCTTTCTGTATATTTGGCATAAGATAACATATCCATCTAGAAACATTTGTTGCCACGTTGGAAAATATTACCCTATACATTTCTGTTCCTCTCCAAAAGGGTGCCATTATTAGAGACAGTCTGGTAGATGCTGAACCAAATAATGAATGAAACACTACAGCCACTTTAGTCAATGGCAAGAACTAAATTACACAGTATTTTTTGCACTAAGGCTGACTGGTGGTTATCCACTAGTTATTCCAACATTATGAACTAACTCGTTTTACTAATAATACAGTCCCATCCTGGTACCCCATAAGCACTCATATGGTAATCACTTGTCAACATGCCTTTAAAATCCCAGGAGTTTTCGGTCTTGGTTTGCATAATAAGATTTATGTTTATTGCACAAGACTATATAACTACCAATACTAGAGTAAAGCTTTATTACCCAAGTATCTCAGGGGAAGCATGCTTCTTACCAGGTTCGAGTCCATGAACAGGTCAGAAAGATAAATGACCTTCAATATTTGGATTAAATTCTGTTTTATTTTATCAATATTTATTATATGAATAAATATACAAATACCGGAAAAGCCAAAGAACTATACTCTTAACTGAACTTAAAAAGTTTTCTGAAAACTAAATCAAACAGAAAAATATTTTGTCATTATGAGCTGCAAAATTTGACTTTGTGTGTCTATCTGTATGAGTATATATTTCATCTTACCAATGTCACTGTTTCCTCATTAACATGGTCTTACAGCCCTAATTTTACCATCACATGAATTAAAGGGAACTCACACAAGTCTAAAATCCTGATGGCTATCACGATGGGAAGGACTTATTTATCACCTTATTATTTTTGACATCTTTATCCAATTAATAAGTATTTTTTTCATAGATTTGAAACACGAATGTGTTTGGCAGAGTGGTCATTTTTTGATCATCTAATACCTCAACAGATGCATATTAGATGAAAATGTTGCTACCATGTCACCTCTAGTTCAGATTTATAAACAATAAAGCTCTGTGTGTGGGAATTTTACAAACTGGCAGGTGGAATAAGCTTCCAAACCATTATATCTGGAAGGCCTACCTGGTAGAGTTCCCCAAGTCCTGTGGCTTAAAGAGAGTCTCCTAGAAAATGTCTCCAGCAACACCCTCATTAGCTTGCATTTACATTGTGCTTTTCTCTTTTTACTTCCCTGCAGTGATTGGGAAATAACTGGAAAAAAGAGATAGCTTCTTGTCAGAAATGGTTTAGGGCCTTCTGTTGGAGAAGCAACCATCCACAAAGCTTACAATTTGCTTTTCCACAAGTGAGAAAATTAGCAGGTGTGTTTTGGAATTAAAGAGGGAACAAAACTTTGGGCTGAAATCAAGGCTTTACTAGTTTATCTAAATCAAAGATTACAGTTGAATCAAAATAACGTATTTTCCTTTTCAACCTGGTCAAGAGATAAGAAAAAAGACCAGTTCACATCTTTTCTTTCTAAGCCATTTACAATGTATTTAATTTGATTAAGATAATTAGCTTTAAATTTGGAGTTAGAACATTGCAAAAAGCCATCTCTCAGTAATTTATGGGTCTTATGCGATTATTGACTTCGGCAATGTGCTACACATAGAAGACAAGACATTCATGGGTGGGGTTACTTTAAAACAGGAGGTTTGGTACTGAAAATCACTTTCACATAATTTGTTTTCCCACAAATTACTTCATATATAAAATTTGAAGATGACCATTTTGATGTAAGTCACTATTGTTCACTGTGATATAGGAGAAAAGAATCCCAAGACCCCTCCCTCCTTTCTACCCAGAAGAAAACAAGAATTCCTTGATTTGCAATTACAATTGTGGTTAGCATGTTCTGGTGTTTTACAAATTACATCTTACAATTCTGGTTGACCTCTACTATTTCCACTCCTGAGAGCTGCAATTATGGTTGTGTTCTTAGCAGCTTTCCTAGTTTGGAACTATAATTCAATTTGTCCCTACAAAATTTTTTCTCTGTTGAGACAAGCAAGAGAGACAGAAGGGTATTCTATCTTCTGGCACTGCTAAGTCGCTTCAGCCGTGTCCGACTGTGTGTGACCCCATAAAGCTCACCAGGCTCCTCCATCCCTGGGATTCTCCAGGCAAGAATACTGGAGTGGAAAGGAAATGGGTTGCCATTTCCTTCTCCAACGCATGCACGCATGCTAAGTCACTTCAGTCGTGTCTGACTCCATGCGACCCTATGGGCAGCAGCCCACCAGTCTCCCCTGTTCACAGGACTCTCCAGGCAAGAATACTGGAATGGGTTGCCATTTCCTTCTCCTCTTCTGGAATAGATGAAATAATTTGGAAGAAGGATCCCTGACGTGGCTTTAATTACTTATAAAATTCTGAAGAATTCTCTTTTAAAGCCTAGAATGCCTAACTTTTCTGGACAAAACTATACTCTGATTATTTTTATTACAATGATATGTAAATTTCAAAATATCAAGAACTTGCCCAGTCAGCTGTAGACTCCCTTTGTTGCTGTTCAATCTCTAAGTTGTGTCTGACTCTTTGCGAATCCCATGGACTGCAGCATGCCAGGCTCCCCTGTCCTCCACTAAACTCCTGGAATTTGCTCAAATTCATGTCCATTGACTCGGTGATGCTATCTAACCATCTCATCCTCTGCTGCCCCCTTCTCCTTTTGCCTTCAATCTTTCCCAGCATCAGGGTCTTTACCAATGAGTCAGCTCCTTGCATCAGGAGACCAAAGTATTGGAGCTTCAGCTTTAGCATCAGTCCTTCCAGTGAACACTCAGGGTTGATTTCTTTTAGGACTGACTAGTTTGATTTCCTGGCTGTCAAAGGGACTCATGAGAATCTCCTCCAGTACCATAAATTGAAAACATCCATTCTTCGGCACTCAGCATTCTTTATAGTCCAACTCTCACATCCACACATGACTACTGGAAAAACCATACCTTTGACTATATGGACCTCTGTGGGCAAAGTGATGTCTCTGCTTTTTAATATGCTGTCTAGGTTTGTTATAGCTTTCCTTCCAAGGAGTAAGATTATTTTAATTTCCTGGCTACAGTCACCATCCACAGTGATTTTGGAGCCCAAGAAAATAAAAAGAGCTTGGAGTTTAACAATAGGAGCTGAGCTTCATTCACAGATGACGGATAGGACCTTTCCTCCTGTTCTAGGCACAGGGCCAGGTAGGAAAGTAGCAGTGACTGAGGAAATGGGAAGAAATGCAGCTGTTGAGCTTTCTGCCCAGCACCACAAGCCAGGCAGGCAACATACCCACTCCTGTGCCCTGGCTGGAAGCCTCAGAGATCATTCACTCCCCTCAGCCTACAGTTGCCCTCTCTGTACCCAGGGTACTTGCCTTGATACCCTGCCCAACATCTCTTCATCCTTGTTGAAGAGCAAAATTCTCTGCTGATGACAAGCGTAAATAATCATTTCCACCGACTCAGAGCCAGGTCAGTTCACATGGAGCTGAGAATTTGAAGTGGAGTGACTCACCTTTTAGCCTAAGTCATCCCCTAGGAAATGCCATCTGCTGGGAGTTATTACAGTTCCAACCAACACTATGTTTATACAATTGACTCAGACCTTCTGTCAAAAACCAAAACAGCATTTAACAAAACTAAAAATAAAAATGATAAAGGTAATTAAGCCTACATATTAATTTATGCGGAAACAGTATTGTGTCACCCTTTTCTTGCTCTATTTTTTTGAAGTGATTTCTCAAAATGCTTTATCCTAAAGTAGATATTCTTCAGAAATACATATACCAGAGGGTATCATACCAGTTCATTCTTTCTTTGTACAGCTTTACAGATTTATACCCCCAAAAGCACAATGCTCAAAGCTGCCATGGTGGTGTGTTGGGGCTACAGTCAAGTCAAGAGTTTGGTGAAATTTCAGATTATTTATCATGAACTCCAAGTGTTCACTCACATGGAAAAATGAGTCACTCAGAGGCTTCAAATATGAGCAAGAAGGAGGAAGATAAATTATAGTATTTTTTTCTCTAAATATATCAGTGCTTTCTTTCTGAAGGTATTTTTAAAGATCTGTATATTGTTCTATGGGCTTCCCTTGTGGCTCAGCTGGTAACGAATCTGCCTGCAATACCAGAGACCTGGGTTTGATCCCTGGGTTGGGAAGATCCCCTGGAGAAGGGAAAGGCTATGCACTCCAGTAGTCTGGCCTGGAGAATTCCATGGAGCATACAGTCCATGGGGTCACAAAGAGGTGGACACGACTGAGTGACTTTCACTTTCATATTGTTCTATCAATAGTATGTTACAATTCTCCAATTCCTTTAGCTCTTAGAAGTTTTAAGTATAAGTAAAGGAATTTTTTGCCTTCTAGAGTAAAAAGAAGAGCATGTATAGAATTGAGGAAGATGATGGATACCTGAGAAAGATAAATTACAGATGCTGTCAGAGACACTGGGTGGTGGTATTCTTCATCAGACTTTGGTTCCCTCTAGCTTTACCCTAGCAGCTGTTCCGTGTGGTATGTATTCACTGTTATCCACCTCAGCTCTCTATTGTTAAGCCTCTGCTTTATGCCTGGCTGGTCAGCTAGTGAGAGTGTTGTGTTTCTCCCTTTAGCAATCGAGTCTCTGACAATTTGTTATGGTGGACTTTCCTTAGTTGAAGAGTGGTAAGAGTATTAGAAACCACTCAAGTCAATATGAACAAAAACTGACACTACTAAACTGCAGAATCTACAATTCTTCACCACTGCCCCAGGGTGAGTCCGAGCACTCTGCAACTTAGAGATGTGGAACAAGACTGGAACATGCTTTAAAATCAAGCTAGCTTCTGGATGATATTTTTTCTTTACTATTTATTATTAGCATTATTTCTATTGTATTATTTCTATTATACCTAATTCCAAAGATGACTTAAAACATTTACATTGAAATTGAAAGCATATTGAAAGCATAATCAGATCATGAAAATACAGGAGAAAGAGAGTCTTAGAACATGCAAAATAATGGTTCTTAAGCATTTATGAAAATTTGATGAAAGCCGTAAATCTCCCCCTTAGAAAAACATAGATATGCACATTTTGACATCCAAGGTTAAAAACAAAAACAAAAAATGCTCATTCATGGAAAAACTCCTCAAAGCCCCTGCTTGAAGGGTACAAATAACCATGTGCCAAGACTGGAGGTTACAAACTCAACTGCTGAGATTAGCATACAACAGAGCGAAGTGGGCTGAGAGGAATATGGTGTGAGACCGTGAGGCCTGAGGAGAACCAGACCAGAGGCTCAGCTCCTCAGCCAGGTGGCAAGGCCACTTCATTACCACTGCCAGAGCTTCCAACTTTTCAAGACAAAAACCAAGTTTAAATTTCTGTGTAGAAGTACAGAACAGACTTTTGAACTCTGTGGGAGAAGGCGAGGGTGGGATGTTCTGAGAGAATAGCACTGAAACAAGTATACTATCAAGGGTGAAACAGATCACCAGCCCAGGCTGGATGTAAGAGACAAGTGCTCAGGGCTGGTGCACTGGGAAGACCCAGAGGGATGGGATGGGGAGGGAGGCGGGAGGGGAGGAGGGGGAACGGGACGGGGAACACATGTAAATCCAATGGCTGATTCATGTCAATGTATGGCAAAAACCACTACAATACTGTAAAGTAATTAGCCTACGACTAATAAAAATAAATGAAAAAAAATAAAGAAAAAAAAATAAATTTCTGTGTAAAATTTCTCAATGCCTGTTTCAGCAACTAATTCATATTTGTTTAAAATGCTGTGCAGATTAAAAAAAGAAAGAAAACAAGCAAACAAAATTAAAAGATCATCACAGCTGTGGCTGAAAAGCAAATGCCTGAAGCATATACATTCTGTGTCATTTAAAATGAGACATGTATTGTTCAGATAAGTTCTCGGTAGAAAAACAAGCATTTTCTCATAGAAAGTTAACTACTTAACATGTTCTTGCCACTTCACCTTTCCAGAGTGAAAACTACAGGAATATCAGAAGATAAGGACAAGATTTCCCTAAGGAAGCAGCTTTAGACCTGCTTAAACCTATGAAAACCTGCATCATGAAAGCTAGTTTTCCAGAAGGCAGAAATTTTTGTTCTAAAAATTCCTGAGGGTAGGAGCTACAAATCAGCGGTTTCAATCTTTAAAGGCCTTAGTATGGCCACTGCAGCACATTTGTTCTTGAACAGACTTTATGCTCATTGGTCAACCAAGATCAGCTAGCTGCTAAATGTCCCCCAGATGACTCTATGAATTGATCCATGAAATGGGGTTATTTGGAATTGTCCATGCAAGTGATGAACAGCATCTGCATGAAACAGTCATCTTGGCTCTATCACTAAAGACAACACTAAAGATTTCAGTCTGCTTAATCTGAGGCAAATTACTAAGTAAATCTAATATGACTATATTTCTCAGAGCTTTCTATTCCTCTCCCAAGTAGGTAAGGACCCCTGATGGCACAAATCAAACCTTCTGAGGGCACAAATCTTCTGAGGGTGCCTAGAAAAGAGGTTGGATTCTGCTCCAAGTTCATTGATACAAATAGATACAATGTAAATGAACTGCTGAAAAGCTTCACCAGTATAAACCAATGTATGTCTGTGTCCCAAATGTTACTGTGTCACCAGGGGACAGGATAACAAGAGATAAAGTTCTACAGTCTCACAGTGTCTCCTGTCCTGTTAACTTGGTCCCAGTATGTGGCTGGGCCTTTATCTGGCAAAGTCTCCAAACTTGTTTTCTTGTCCCCTCTGAAAATTCTGTAAGCTTTTTATTTTCATATAATATACCCATTTGCTTAAACCTGGTAAAGTCAATTCTGTTCCAACAAATCTGAACTCTAACTGATGCAATACTAAGTGGAGAGGATTTTTCTTACCTTTCACAAGATGAGAATGTAGCATTCTAGGCACACGAGCT
Source organism: Dama dama (assembly GCF_033118175.1). Taxonomy (NCBI): domain Eukaryota; kingdom Metazoa; phylum Chordata; class Mammalia; order Artiodactyla; family Cervidae; genus Dama; species Dama dama. Next base: position 34,113,349 of record NC_083708.1, on the reverse strand, counting down.
CCCAGCCTCATCAGTGTCCTCTGCCCCAAGAATGGCAAGCAAGCAGCAAAACAATCAAACAAAAAGGAATCTGCAGTTGCATCAGTAACCGCTGTTAGTCTGACTAATCATCAGTGGCCAGTGGGCCCAGCTCAGTGCTTTGACTCAGGAAAAGATCTGAGAACACGTGCACAATTCTGGCTGAGAGAAGGGGTGAGCAACAGTGTCAAGACTGAATTTCTTGTTAGCTAAGCAAGAACAGAGAACTTCCCACATGGCACTAGTGGTAAAGAATCCGCCCGCCAATGTAGGAGATGCAGGAGATGTGGGTTTGATTCCTGAGTCGAGAAGATCCCCTAGAAGAGGAAATGGCAACCCACTCGAGTATTCTTGCCTGGAAAATTTCATGGACAGAGGAGTCTGGCAGGCTACATACAGTCCATGGGGTCTAAAGAGTCAGACACAATTATTTGTTCACGCCCACACACACACAAGCTAGAGGAGACCTCTGAAATAAGTTTAAATTGATATATTTTAAAATAAGAACTATTACTATTTCTTACACACCTGAGGTTATCAAGCAAAGTTCATAGCTATAATAACAATGATAGTTATTGGGCTGGAGGAAGCACAAGCTGGAATCAAGATTGCCGGGAGAAATATTAATAACCTCAGATATGCAGATAACACCACTGTTATGGAAGAAAGTTAAGAAGAACTAAAGAGCCTCTTGATGAAAGTGAAAGAGGAGAGCGAAAAAGTTGGCTTAAAGCTCAACATTCAGAAAACTAAGATCATGGCATCTGGTCCCATGACTTCATGGCAAATAGCTGGGGAAACAGTGGCTGACTTTATTTTTCTGGGCTCCAAAATCACTGCAGATGGTGATTGCAGCCATGAAATTAAAAGATGCTTACTCCTTGGAAGGAAGGTTATGACCACCCTAGGCAGCATATTAAAAAGCAGCGACCTTATTTAGCCAACAAAGGTCCATCTTATTCAAGGCTATGGTTTTTCCAGTGGTCATGTATAGATGTGAGAGTTGGACTATAAAGAAAGCTGAACACTGAAGAATCAATGCTTTTGAACTGTGGTGTTGGAGAAGACTCTTGAGAGTCCCTTGGACTGCAAGGAGATCCAACCAAGTCCATCCTAAAGGAGATCAGTCCTGGGTGTTCATTGGAAGGACTGATGTTGAAGCTGAAACTCCAATACTTTGGCCACCTGATGCAAAGAGTTGACTCATTGGAAAAGACCCTGATGCTGGGAAAGATTGAAGGCAGGAGGAGTAGGGGATGACAGAGGATACAATGGTTGGATGGTATCACCGACTCAATGGACATGGGTTTGGGTGGACTCTGGGAGTTGGTGATGGACAGGGAGGCCTGGCGTGCTGCGGTTCATGGGGTTGCAAAGAGTTGGACATGACTGAGCAACTGAATTGAATTGTAATCATAACAAACATGACAACATTGATATATAGCACATTTTGACTTCTGCAGCACTTTCATTTATATGATCCAGATTGCAATCAGCTGTGATAGTATCAGTATTCCCACAAAACGCATCATACTTCTTGTCTATATTTACTAGATCAGTGGTGACCATAAAGGTGGATGAGCAAAGAAATACTCAAACTAAAGAAATGCAAGAAACAGCTCTTGAGCATTCAGTCAAAGCAGAAAAAAATGAGCTAAGAGATTTGATTGAAGAGAAATACAAAAAGTCAAATATTTGTCCAATATACAAGATTTCTGCAATACTTGGTCTTTCCCTGGTGGCTCAGACAATGAATAATCCCCCTACAATGCAGGAGACCTGGGTTCAATTCCTGGGTCAGGAAGATCCCCTGGAGAAGGGCATGGCAACCCACCCCAGTATTCTTGCCTGAAGAATCTCATGGACAGAGGAACCTGGGCGGCTACAGTCCATGGGGTTGCAAAGCAATAGTGAGAACTAAGGAATATTTTCCACTTGTTTTCTCAGATGCAAAATTGACAGTCTCCTAGTAGGAATATTATTCTCTCAGGGGAAGCTATTGTTTTGAAAATCTTGTCAGTACTAATGGAGTGAGCTCAATAATACTCTGAGGTATTCTGATTTAAGTAGTAAGATTAGCTTCCTCAGATACAGACCCATATTTTCGCATTAACCTAAAGTAGTATCTGCATGTGTCAGAAAACTGTTTTAAAGAAATAAATACAGTTTTGTATCAGACCTCAGTGATCTTTCTGAGTCCAGCTCGAATAAAAATGAGCCTAACACATAGAAGATCATGCTGAGACTGGCCAATGTATCTTTTCTAGTGATAACATTTTAAAATTTAATAAAAAATATATGTTTTTCAATAAAGCAATTTTAATTATTCAACAAATATTTACTAATATCTTCCAGGCACTGTTCTTGTGTGTGCACACACAAGCGCACACACATGCATACACCCCTACCAAGTGGTGATAAGTTCTTTTTTTTTTTTTTTTTTTTTTAGGTTATCACAGAAGCTGTCTTTATTTCAACATGGTCAAGTAACAATCATGACTTGTGTTGATATTATAGAGATACATCAATATTGCAGTGAACTGTCATTGTGTTCTTACAAATCAAGGATATTACTATTGAAACCTTACAACCAACTTCTGTCTTACTTTACAACATGGAAAGATTAAATGATCACTTACATCATGGTAACCTCCAGATATTTCACATCAATGACAAACACCTCCATTTAGATTGGCATTGTCCATTTAACATCATGATATCCTTCACCTTCTAATGGAGAATAGATAGAAATGGTTGCAACACAGTATAAAAAGGCTAATATTTAATAAACCATCAAAAACCTATGTTTGAAAGAAGGAATAGTACGGATTACTTGAGTGCTGAATTACATTCATTTCAAATAATCTCAAATCATATCATTATTAATAAGCATACATACAGTGCTATGAATTGTAACTTTCTAACCATCAACCTTCATCTCACAATTCATGCTAATATATTCATCTTCTATGTGTTTTAACTATGGAGTGCTCCCTACATTCATTCTCTTTCAGGGAAAATTCTGAAAACAAAATTGATGAAATGCCTTCTGGTATGCAATCTCTGATATTTATTTCAATTTAACTTTTGATTAAATACTTTTCTACCTATTTGTTACATCACTTCTATAGGTTTCTTGTATAAATTCTTGTGTTTTCTGATGCATGTTCAGGGCAAACCTCTTCCATCACTTGTTCCATTACTACGGTTTCTCTCCAGTGCGTCTTCTCAGATGCTTACTGAGATAACTACTACGACTAAAGGCTTTGCCACATTCTGTACATTTATAAGGTCTCTCTCCAGTATGAATTCGCTGACGTTGAGTAAGTGCTGAGTTGTAAGCAGTCTTTGCCACATTCAGTACATGAAAATGGTCTCTCCCCAGTATGGATTCGTTGATGTTTAGTAAGACCAGAACCCTTAATAAAGACCTTGCCACATTCTGTACATTTATAACATCTATCCCCAGTATGAATTCGGTGATGTTGAGAAAGGTTCCAACTTGTAGTAAAGGCTTTGCCACATTCTTTACATTCGCAAGGTCTCTCTCCAGTATGAACCTGCTGATGTTGAATAAGACCTGAATTGTAAGTAAAGGCTTTGCCACATTCTGTACATTTGTAATGTTTCTCTCCCGTATGAATTTGCCGATGATGAAAAAGACTTGAATTGTGAGTAAACACTTTGCACATTCTATACATTTATAAGGTTTCGCTCCAGTGTGAATTCGCTGATGTTGAGTAAGATGTGAGCGACGTTTAAACCCTTTGCTACATTCTGTACATTGGAAAGGTTTCCTTCCTGTATGAATTTTCCCATGTTTATTTAGATTGGATGGCTTACTAAAGACTTCCCCACACACCTTACACTTGTTTTCTTTCTGTGGATTCTGAACAGTGTGGTGTTGAAAAAGTTCTGAAGACTGACTAGAAACCTTACCATATTCAGTACAAGTCCTCTCTTCAGTGCAAGTACTCTTATCGAAAGAAAAACCTGACATTTGTGGTGATAAGTTCTATAAAGAAAAGTAAAACAGGTCAAGGACTTTAACAGAAATAGTTGTGAGAAGTTTCATATTAGGTAGGGTTTAGATAGCTATGAGTTCTCTCTAGCCTTGCAGATGTGAGATTTGACCATAAACAGGTCTCCAAGAAAAGCATGGTAGGATAAGAACACATCAAATGCAATGGCTCTGAGGTCAAGTGTACCGAGTGTCTTTGAAGGACAGTGCAAAGGCCAGTGTGACCAGAGCTCAGTGATCAAGTCGAAGAGAGAAGATGAAATCAGAGTGACAGCAAGAGCCAAACCATGTAGGTTGTGAGATGGTCTTTTGAATGAAGGAATTACATAGTATGATATGTACACTAAAACATCAACCAGGCTGCTGAGACAATAACAGATAAGAGGAGCTAAAAGGGAAGCAGGCAGGTCAGCCAAAGGCCATTGCAACAATTAAATACAGAGATGATAATTGCTTGGAAGAGTGCAGTAGTGGTGAAAGTGAACACATGTGTGTGGATACATATGTATATGTGTGTGTGTGTGTGTGTGCACTTCAAAGATAGAACAAACAGAATTTGCCAATTGACTGAATATGAGAGTAGAAGAGAAAAAAGGATTCAATGACGACTCAAGTTTTTTGACCTGGACACCTCCACACAGGCTGGAGATGTTTACTTTCTGAGCCAAGACTAAAGTAGGAAATAAAACATTTCATCTTGGACATTTTACATTTGAAATGTTTATTAAATCTCCAAGAGAGATGTAAGAAGGGAACTAGAATTTGGGAGAGAGGTCAAGGCTGGAGCTACACCTCTTAGAGTTAAAGCATATATTAACATGTGGCATTTGAAACCATGGGATGGGATGCAAACCCTAGACATCCCCAAAGTAGAAAATACAATTTCAAGTGGACCTGGAGCATACACAACTGATCATACATTAAGTTAAAAAGAAAATTCCAGTAAGTTTCATAAGGCAGAAATAATCCAAAATATATTCTCTAATTGCTGTGCAGTACAATTATAAATTAAAAATAAAGCCAAAAAGTCTTATCAAGGGACATTTAAAATGAATTGTTAAACAACTCTCAGATAAATAAAATGAACAAGTCACCCCTGAAGAAATGGCAGGCTCCATGTTAAGACCAAGAAAGCAAAAGGATATCTTATGCCAAGAAAAAAAGAGAGGAATGCCAGAAAAACACCAAGGTGACTTAAAGGAATCCCCATTGACAAAGCTAAAGAATTTCAACATTAGAAAGAACAATGGTAAAGAGTTATAACTTACTGAATATAAAAATTCAAAAAATTATAATGATATTCAAAGAGGGGAGATTACCTAATCAGAACAATGCCAGCTAATCAATATAAAAGAAATAATGAGTTGGAAAAATCCCAATTTTATATCCATCTGATATAATAACTGATGGAGGAAAAGTTCATCAATGGATGCTAAACTCATCAACTGAACAATATTGGTAATTAAGACACCTATACATTCTCAGAGTAGCACTCCATCAAATACTTATTAATTATAAAGAAGAAAAGCTGCCTCTATAATGGAAGGATCTGGTTGACTCACCTTAACCCAAAGATGATCAAGCAAACTGGAATTTTGTATCTCTTGATTCAGGCAAAGAGATTATTTTTTTTTATATAATATTTCTGTTTACCCTGAATCTAATCATTAGGAAACAATCAGAAAAATCCAGACAGAGGAACATTCTATAAAACAATGCATTCAGAAGTTGTAATATCATGAGAAACAAGCAAAGGTGCAAGACTCCGGTATGATAAAGGAGACTAAAGAAATTTGAAAGTCAAAACCAATAAAGGATTTCTAATTGGAGCCTAGATTTTAAAACAACAACAGCTATAAAGGATATTTTGGAGATAACTGGAGCAATGTGAAGCTGGACAGTATAACAGATAATATGGTATCACTGTTTTAAGCTCTGCATGTGATAGGGTTATTATGTTTATGTTGGAGAATACTCTTGTTCTGATGAAGTTCTTCATGATTAATGAAAAAGAAGGTAAGCACTTTGGGAAATAAAGGCTGAAATTCTTTCATTCCAAATGGCTGAGACAAAACATAGTTCCGTAGTAAAAATTAAAATTATCTAGCGGATTGGGAAAGTGGGAGAGACAATGGAATGGAGAAATGTAGGAATGCTAGACAATACTGAGCGGCCCAGATGGGAGCTGTCAGTCCGTCACGAACTTAAGTGGGCTAGACTAAACGGTTCTGTGTTTTTCTCCAGCCACATTCAGAGCTAAAGTGCAAGCAAAGAGTAAATGATTAAGCAAGTTTTACCTAACCAGGGCTGCAGTTTCATCTGGTGAGTTTTGTCATGAAGACATCCACAAGTGGGTTAAAAGTTTCTGAAAGGAAAGACATAATATGGGCCACTGGACTGGCAGGATAAAGGGCTATGTTTCTAAAGCAAGTTCATCAGTATACTTTCATTGGCTCTTTCTTCCAGACCAGAGAGCCTGCCTCTGAACCTCCGTAGGTAATTTCTAAATATCTCTTCAATCTGGGTGTGTCTTCTGCACTGATATTATTTATCTCCTATCTACTTATTGCTCTTTTCATTCTGCATTTTACCCACAGAATTATTGCTCAAGAGCCACAAATATGATCACATTACCCTGTAATGTCAGGGGGTCAAGGGGGTCAAGGTCCTCTGCATAGACCACAGAGGCTTGATTTAGCATCCCCAAACACAACTGCTTCTCGGTCGAACAAGGTTGCTTAGACTCTCCAGCACCACCATGTCTCTCTACCCTTGCACACACTGCTCCTATACATACTGCTGGGCTTCCCTGGTGGTTCAGACGGTAAAGAATCTGCCTGCAATGCAGGAGACCTATGTTCAATCTCTGGGTTGGGAAGATCCCCTGGAGGAGGGCATGGCCACCCACTCCAGTATCCTTGCCTGGAGAATCCCACAGACAGAGGAGCCTGGTGGGCTCCATGGGGTCACAAAGATTCTGACACAACTGAGCAACTATGCTCGGCACACAGCATACATACTGCTGTAGCCAGCATCATTTCCCCCTATTAACGGCCTACTGAATACCCACTCATCATTCCAGACTCAGCCCAGATAGCCCCTCCATGAGCTTCCAATGTGACTCCTCCGTGACTTACCATGATCATCACCCAGAAATCTGCACAGGTAAGCCATGCCATCCTCTGACCTTCCATAGAACCTGTGAGTATTTCTAATTTTTTTGTCTTGCTCTGTTTTTATTTTGTTGTATCTTTCTCAAGGGTTTTAACATCTACCAAAGCCGAATTTAAATTCTGACTCTCTGTTATCTCTGTAACAGTGAACATATTCCCTAAGTTTCTTATTTCCTCAGTTACTTTGTCAATTAAAACAGAGATAGTAACATATGTTGCCTCAGTCCTTATCTTCAGGACTACCATTTCTGTAATTCTCGCCATAAGACAACAGAATTGAAGTGCACAAAAAGAAAAGATATCCCCATACCAATTCCATGATGGGGCACACTTTGTCTGCAGAGAATTCTGAAGCAATAACTAATACTATCAATACCACCACTATAAAATCATTAACTAACAGACAAAAAACTCTAGGAAAAAAAGAAATAACAGCAAAAACTGTAATTGTATCCCTCTGAGGAGAATGGAATTTTTTGGAAAGTATACCATGTATAAAATAGGAACATGTAGAAGAGGTTGGATTAAGTGCTGAAAACAAAGGAAAATCCTGCCATCACTCCATGAGTTTTTGTGTGTTGTATTGGGCCATATTGGAAAGGGAAGATAGTGGTTAAAAAAATAGTACCAAAACTGCATTGCATTACCTACTGCCATCATTGACAACAAATGGATTTCCGATCCCAATTTGCAGTCATGGGCTCAGAGTGGTTAGCCCAAGTGATTATCTAGGGTAATATTGTGTGCTGCATTTTCCTTGCTGTCAGTGGCAAAGCCTTTGATTTCACTCCAATAGCACTAATTAATTATGTATTACAGTTGCCAAGTAAGAGAAAGATTTTACCCTAAATTTACAGAGACATCAAAAAGGTTAAGTAACCTTATCAAGGTCACACAGCAGGTTATCCACAAAACCAGGCATAAGCCATTTGAATATTCACCAGTGAAATATTTAATATTAAAAACAAGTTTTCCCAAAGAAGCATCAAATGTAATGAACACTGCATTTTGTGTGTAGAATGAAAAATGAGAATGTTCTGAGGGAAAACAGTGAAATGATTCACTGTTGGTTCTAGTTGAAAGGAAAACATTCATTACAAATGTTCCTGTGTTTTAATCCATTTTCTAAAGAAATTCTGAAAACCTTTTGCAATTTGTAAGGTTAAGACATCCCACTCTAGTGTAAAATGGTCTATAGTCAAAAGAACCCTAAGCTGTACTCAGAGCCAAAAGACCTGGGTTTGAGTTCTGACTTCAGTTATCACCCATCTGACCTTGAACAATCACTTATGCTCTCAGAGCATCAGCTCCATTATCCATAAAAGTGAGAACAATAAGACGATAACTACTGGAGTTATTGCGAGGGTTAAAAGGGATAACAGGAGCGAAAACTGTGCAGATTGCAAATTGCTGTATGTAAAAAGGTATTATTATGGGGAAAGAGCACAAAAGCGTTCTCTCAGTTTGAAAATGATAAATGTATAACCGCAACGTGGAATTTCACTTAGGTCTGAATCAGAAAAAACTCTGCCAAATGGAAATGGAGATGTGAAGTCAGGAGTGTTTGGCTACTTTTAACTGCGTTGGAACAGTGTGCCCTTTCTGGTCTGAACAAATCTGTCCCTTATGCATTGTCAGCCAGCCTAATATAATAAATCCTGAGGGATGTGCTAAACTCATTTGGCCAAGGTTTTCAGCTTGGGGCTAAAAATCTTGTGGAGCAAGCACTCTGGCCCTTGCAAAACCATCGTGGAGTCATTAGTGTCCATATTGAGCAGATCAGACTCTGATTCAGGTTTTATCACAAGCAATACCTTTGATATATTTTTCATGTTCCCTGCATTAAACATTAATATTTTAATGTCACAATAAATGGTGCAGTTTTTCATTAAATAAATAAATAGGCACCATACTCAAGCAAGAAAAGAACCATTTTAAGTCAGATTTCATATAGCCAGGAAAATAAACCAATGCTCTTATTACACTTAAGAACTGTAGATATGACTTATAGGGATAAGGTTAAAAGGTCAGAAGAAGGAGATAAAATTCTCCACAAGCCAAGTAAAGAAAATCATGTCTATTTTCCCCTCTAAAGCCTATAATGCAATCAACATAATTGCTATAATGCATGTTTCATATTAATATAAAGAGATGATTCAACTGAAAACTGCAGCTAGATAGCTTAATTCATGCAAGAACCTCCAAGATTTCCCAGTGAAAACTGCATTGTTGTTTTTGCCTTCCTATAAATTTTAAAATTATACTAAAATTAAAAGCAGAGATATAAATGTAGCACATCACAAAATAGCTTTAGAAAAATAAAATTTTAAATGCATTTCACTTAGGAATAACCCGTCATTCATATATGGCAGCACTAAAATTTATTAAACGAATAACTCCATTTTTAATGCTATTAAGCCTGAGCAACTTTTAATAACATATTCTCTCCCTAAAGGGGGACACAAAAATGCTTGAGGTATTTCTTGATTCTTATTTTGGTCAGAAAACATAGTCTATTTTATTAAACTCCAAGTTGAGAAGTGAACAGAGCTTATTTCTATTAATATGACGGCACAAGCATGACTGAAGCATTCTAGTTATTTTAGAACTAGAGAGACAATTTTGCAATTTTCAATGTAACTGAGTAACTGATTGGGTAATTGCTTTCCCACTATAACTTGGATCTTAAATTGCTGAAAAGTTTTATATAATATATTGCATTAGGTATAGATACAGATATTCAGTTCAGTTCAGTTCAGTCGCTCAGTCGTGTCCAACTCTTTGCGACCCCATGAATCGCAGCACGCCAGGCCTCCCTGTCCATCACCAACTCCCGGAGTTTACCCAAACCCATGTCCATCAAGTCGGTGATGCCATCCAACCATCTCATCCTCTGTCGTCCCTTTCTCCTCCTGCCCCCAATCCCCCCAGCATCAGGGTCTTTTCCAATGAGTCAACTCTTCACATGATACAGATATAGATATATCTATATATAGATATCTGTATATATCTATATACAGATATATATATATATACACACACACACCCCTACATAGAAAAATAGAGCTAGAGATGGTGAGGTGATAGGGTGGTGGAGAGTATATATGTGTGTGTGTCCTTCTAGCAAAAAAAAAAAAAACAGATGTTGACCATAGCTATCACAAAATACCTACAGCAGTTTTAGCTGAATGGAAATATTTTTCAAAGGAAATTTAGATGAGTTGGAAGTTGTAGGCATGTGATTCAAGGGGAAAAAGTAAGACCTTGAAAAAGACTTTGTTCTTGGGAAAACATCCTTCTAGAATTGAAGAAACAGAGGTGGGGAGACGTCTTGGCAGGTAAAAGAGGCATTTCTGTGATAGAACTAGTTGCATTTGGTTCACTGGATATGAAAGGTATATATTTAAAAAAAAAAAAAAGAAACAGAGCTGAAAATGACCCTGGTGTTTGGAGTTTAGAACTAAGTAGAGAAGTCACACCATCAACTGAGTTCAAAATATAGGAAGGGCCATTTGGGGAGAATGATCATAAATTCCCTTTGCGGTGGGGATAAAAGCTGCCTCTGATTCAGCCAGATGGAGACATAAAGTCAGTATTGGGAACCACAAATCTGGAGTTAGAAAGGAATCTAAGGCAGAACTTCTGAAATTTTAATGTGCATAGAAATCATTAAGGAAGGGACCTTGTTAACAGATGATTCTGACTCAGTAGGTCTGTAAAAGCAGAGAGCAGAGATTCTACGTTTCCTGTAGCCCTCAGGCAATGCTGCAGGTCCAGGGAAGACCTTTTGAACAGTAAGGCTCCCACTAAAAATGAAGAATAAACTGTCCAAATAGGGTTCCTCACATTTGAGGGAATGAATCTCATATATGGACAAGCCAAGGTGGTCCTTAAACTGAAGAGAAATAAGATTGCATCGCAGAGCACAACTTCCTTTGGTTTTGTTTCATGTTTTATCTTCCAGATTGTGACTCAATAAGGAATACATGAATTTAATCACAAACAAAACAAACTTGTGTTTAAACTTGTGTTTAAAAACTGCATTCAATACAAACTTAAGATATAATTTGGTGAACATTATAATCTCAAAAAAGGCAGTTCTGCAACAGAGGACCCAGTGATGGCCTGCTCACAGTTTTCCCTGAAGGAAACTTGGCTTCCAGTCCCACTTTTGCCACCAGCTCACTAGGTGATTGTTTAGACCTCCCACTCTTCATTCATTAATTGAAGAATTTGACTAGAAGATTTTTATTTCTCTCATTTCCCCACTGGATTTTGCACACTCAATACATCATTCATTGATGTGGCTTCTATCCACCATTTAGATGGGCACCTCTGCCCTTCCCTTGGAGTCTCATCCAGGAAAGGAGGGACCAGATTTGACTCCTTTTTATGCTCAATCCCAAACCCTCACATACAATTCTTTGTTCACTAATAGCTGTTCACCCCTAGGTCTAGCATCCTATTATACCTTAATTTCAAAGCTGGCATCACTATAAACTCTGTTGTCTCTTAGTTAAAAGTATCTGACAGTGACCTGGATCACTTGGCTGGGCAGCCATCTGCTGGAGGGCAGGGAGGGGAGTGGGGATTGTCTCCAAACCAGGGCTGAGAGATGACCTGAAGTCTTGAGAAGTAAAAGCACTGATTCTGATTCTTCCAACATTTGCCTGCCTCTCTCTGGCTTATAACCTCAATAAGATCCAGGTTCTGGCCTCTTGGAGCTCATATTATCCACGTGTGCACACATTCAGCCCTGATCTCTAGGCCTCAGACATCGGCAGAGAAGTGATACGCATGGTGTATCAGCTTCCTACAACAGCAGCTGTGAGCTGTTCCTTGTGAGCAATATACACTTGTGTACCACAAACCTGCTACATAGCCCCTTCCTTTCATGCCATGCAGACCACACCTAGGTATTCCCCTTAGCTGGAAGCTAGGTATTCGCTGCTGTAGAAGGGACTTCCTATGCAGACATAGCTATATTCCTTCCTGCCCCTAACTAAAGTCATTTTTAAGCAATATGTATCACTTCCATGAGTTTCTGACTTTGTCATAACCCCCAAGAACAGAATATACCTTCTGCTGTCTTTACCTTGCCTTTGCACCCAAGTTCACTTCTTTGTCTTTCCACTACCTAAGCCTACCACTGCTGCGCATCCCTGGTCTCCTGTCACAGTCTTCTGATAACTTAAGCTGTCCTAATGGCCTTCCTAAACACCCTCTGCAGTGCAATCTGTTCCTCTTGGCACTCACAAGCACCACCAGCTTCTCTGGGTACATTCTGCCCCTAATCCTTCTTGGCACTATCTTCACACCCCAGTGACAGAGCTCATGGCCCCAGTGTTCAAGGGCTGCCACCGTGAGAGAGGAGCTGTGTGAGGTTCAGAGGCTGCTCCTACAGACTCCAGTCCTATGATCACCACACCCTCATTGGAGCCCGAACAGCTTGTGAAAGTGCTATCGGAACACACTGGCATGATTACACACTTCTGATTTGAGAATCCAGCAAAGAGGCCTGCAGTGAGGCACAGCCAAATGGCTTTGCTCCTGGTAATATGATGACAAATCTATACAGCAGGTGCCAGGCCACGGCTAATGCTGTTCTTGGATGGAGGAGGTTTGAAAACAATACCAACAATAACTTCTATTTTATGATCAGTCGAGAGTAACGTGTACTTGAGCACCCAGCCAACACAGATGCCCAGGTAGCACCAGAGGGCTTACAAATAAGGAGGACATAGTACCTTTCCCAGAGGAGTTTCCCACCACAAATGTCTTCCAACACTTCCAAAGAACAAACACGGATTTTGTAAAGCCATTCTTAATCATCATGATGAAGTTAAATGACCTTTATTCTCCCTCTAATCTCCCCCATTGATCTTTGCCCCTCTATTAAATCATTCATCTGAGTTGGCATTGTGTCAGCCATTTGTCTGGTTTCCTCTGCCCCTCCATGCTGGGCCAGTCTAGGAAAGAACAGAACCATAACTGGTTTGTTTTTTTTTTTTCCTTTTTTTATGATGTTCAACCACCAAGCATCACACAGTCCTTTGCTCAGAGTAGGTGTTCACTAGGTGTGTACCTGACCAAATTCTAGCTCTAACATTCTATGACCAGTTTAAACTGGTGAAGAGGACCTGTTTCATCCAATATCTCCCCTTATGTTTATCAGTAGATAAATATTCACCAATAAATCTTGAAAAATGAAAGTGTTAGTCTCCAAGTCATGTCTACCTCTTTGCAACCCCATGGACTATAGCCTGTTAGGCTCTTCCGTCCATGGAATTCTCCAGGCAAGAATACTGGAGTGGGTAGCCATTCTCTTCTCCAAGGTATTTTCCCAACCCAGGGATGGAACCTGGGCCTCCTGCATTGCAGGCAGATTCTTTACTGCCTGGGCCACTAGGGAAGCCCAATATCTTGAAGGATTATATAATATGAAAGCTATAAAAAGTCTTAGCTATTATCCAATCCCATCCCAGGCCATTTTGATGAAGGAAAAGAAAATATCAAAAGTCAAAGGAGCCTCCCAAGTTTTTTTGTGGCAGAACCATGACTAGAAACCAGGTCTTATCTTTCCATACTATTCTGTACATTCATCACGCTATGATCCCTCCAAGCCAGTTACCACTACTGTGTACATCATGCTTCACTAAACTCAGTTTTCTAGACTCCTAACTTAGAGAGGTGCCTTAAAAATGGACATATGTCTTGTCTATTAACATTCTATTACCATCCAAGGCTTCAGTTCAGTTCAGTCGCTCAGTCATGTCCGATTCTTTGCAAACCCATGGACTGCAGCACACCTAGCCTCCCTGTCCATCACCAACTCCTGGAGCTTTTAAGGCACAAGTAATACACAGTTCTACTCCCACGTTCCCAAACATCTAAAGGCTATAACAAAAGTAAATTAATTTTTCTTCAATAAGGAAAGGTCCTTGACTTCTCGGGGGGTCCAGTGGTTAAGAATCTGCCTACCAATGCAGGGGTCATGGGTTCGATCCCTGGTCTAGAAAGATTTCACATGCTGTGGGGCAACTAAGCCCATATAGCACAACTACTAAGCCCACAGTATAGAGCCCAAGAGCTGCAACTGCTGAAGCCTGCGTCGCCTAGAGCCTGTGCTCTGCAAAAAGAGAAGTCACAGCCATGAGAAGCCAGCGCCCTGCAACTAGAGAAAGTCTACCCACAGCAACCAAAAACAAATAACCAACAAATAAAATAAATTTTAAAAAAGAAAGGTGCTTGATATGGACTGGCCACTCAGAGAAAAGCCCAGGGCTGGGTCACTCTGCTTGGCATTACTCACCAAGCAGCACTTTCAGCAGATGGCATCTAATAGTGTCTTAGCTGGTGACTTGTTCAGCCTCATACCAATTACAGCTCCAGTTATTTAAGTCAGAATTTCTGGGAGGGCATTACCAGGTTTCAAAGTTCCCCAGGTGATCCCGGGGACACGCAGCCAGAGCCGATATGGCTGAGTTATACATTTCTGATTCTTCTGTGTTGATGGCCTCGTCCAGGTGTCCTTTGTCTTTTTTCCCCACTGTCCAACAAGCCTGAAGTCTGAGAAAACTACCTTTTGGTAACAGACTCACAAAGCATTGGCATGGCAAGTGGCTTGTGAGGACGACAAAGTGGACATCCTCTAGGTGATCATATCAGAAGTTCACCAGGGAGGAAGGAGCAAAGCTTGTGTTGGATGAAAAATTCCTCCCAATGTTTCACACGTCTGGTCTCCTTGATAATAACAGACCTTTTCCAAGATTTTTCTCTCCCTCCTTGGTAATAGGCAAGTGACATCAAATTCCATCTCCCCTCATTCCAGGCTGTGGTACGGAAAAGTATTAAATAAGGTTCTTTGATTTCTTGATGCCCATCTTCAGATCAAATCTGGGTTTATTGTTTTTCGTGAAAGGCTTTTTCAGAGTTTACAGAGCAGAAGTCTGTTGTGGCCTGATCTTCCAAGTGAGTCATAGCTTGGAAATAAGCACCTAAGTATGACAAAGAAAAGAAAAAAGAACATTTTAGAGGCTATTTTTTAAATAAATCATATATTTACATGACTTATGCTGTCATATCTAAAACAGCTTTACCTTTCATATTTAAACTACCCTTTCAAAAAGACAGCCACTTTAACTTATTTATCTGTCTATGTGAGATGAGCAATAGCTTACTTTTTTTAAGTAAAGTATTCATCTTAAGTAAATATTAGTTGAATTTGATCTGGAAACCATCTGAATGGGTCCAAGCATAGACGTGAGGAAAAACTATATATGACTTGTTCCATCAAGCTTCCAAGTGCAGGCCCACTGTCTGGAGGAAGATATTAACTGGTCAGAAAATTGTGCTTTTAGAAACACTAAAAGTTTCCAGGGAGACTAAAGTACAATGATCATTTTGGTTCTCCAGTCCTACCTTTCTTTCTTTTTTTTTTTTAAATTGAAGTATAGTTGATTTATGTCATATTACTTTCAGGTACATAGCAGTGACTCAGGTATGTATGTGGGTTAGACATATATATATATATATATATATATATGAGTGATTCAGACAGATATATACACACACACACATATATATATATATATTCTTTTTCAGATTCTTTTCCCTTATAGGTTATTATAAAATGTTGAGTACAGTTTTCTGTGCTATACACTAGAATGTTATTTTATCTATTTTATATATAGTAGTATGTTTATGTTAATCTCAAACTCCTAATTTTTCCCGCCCCACTCTTCTCTTTTGGTAACTATTAGTTTGTTTTCAATGTCTGTGAGTTCACCTTTCCTGAGCTCTAGGGGAAAATGCATTATATTCAGAAAATATCAAACAAATGAACACCAATGACTAAAAGAGAGTAAGAAGTAATGTGAGAGATAAGGTCAGTCTTGAAAAAAATTAAAATTGATCAGTGCAACCAGGGAAAGAAAACATGCAATTTAGGCCCTCCCCAAAGAAAGGCAATGCCAAAGGATGCTCAAACTACCACACAATTGCGCTCATCTCACAGGCTAGTAAAGTGATGCTCAAAATTCTCCAAGCCAGGCTTCAGCAATACATGAACTGTGAACTTCCAGATGTTCAAGCTGGTTTTAGAAAAGGCAGAGGAACCAGAGATCAAATTGCCAACATCCGCTGGATCATTAAAAAAGCAGGAGAGTTCCAGAAAAACATCTACTTCTGCTTTATTGACTATGACAAAGCCTTTGACTGTGTGGATCACAATAAACTGTGGAAAATTCTGAAAGTGATGGGAATACCAGACCACCTGACCTTCCTCTTGAGAAACCTATATGCAGGTCAGGAAGCAGCAGTTAGAACTGGACATGGAACAACAGACTGGTTCCAAGTAGGAAAAAGAGTACTTGAGTCAAGGCTGTATATTGTCACCCTACTTATTTAACTTACATGCAGAGTACATCATGAGAAACGCTGGGCTGGAGGAAGCACAAGCTGGAATCAAGATTGCCGGGAGAAATATCAATAACCTCAGATACGCAGATGACACCACCTTTATGGCAGAAAGTGAAGAAGAAGTAAAGAGCCTCTTGATGAAAGTAAAAGAGGAGAGTAGAAAAGTTGGCTTAAAGCTCAACATTCAGAAAACTAAGATCATGGCATCCAGTCCCATCACTTCATGGCAAATAGATAGGGAAACAGTGGCAACAGTGGCTGACTTTATTTTTGGGGGCTCCAAAATCACTGCAGATGGTGATTGCAGTCATGAAATTAAAAGACGCTTACTCCTTGGTAGGAAAGTTATGACCAACTTAGACAGCATATTAAAAAGCAGAGACATTACTTTACCAACAATGGTCCATCTAGTCAAAGCTGTGGTTTTTCCAGTAGCCATGTATGAATGTGAGAGTTGGACTATAAAGAAAGCTGAGCACTGAAGAATTGATGCTTTTGAACTGTGGTGTTGGAGAAGACTGTTGAGAGTCCCTTATACTAAAGAAGATCAGTCCTAGGTGTTCATTGGAAGGACTGATGTTAAAGCTGAAACTCCAATACTTTGGCCAACTGATGCAAAGAGCTGACTCATTGGAAAAGACCCTGATGCTGGGGAAGATTGAAGGCGGGAGGAGAAGGGGACGACAGAGGATGAGATGGTTGGATGGCATCACCGACTCAATAGACATGGGTTTGGGTGGACTCCAGGAGTTGGTGATTGACAGGGAGGCCTGGCGTGCTGCGGTTCATGGGGTCGCAAAGTGTCAGACACAATTGAGTGACTGAACTGAACTGAACTGAGTAAAGAAAATCCCTAAACATTACCCCCTCAATCATCTATCTTCATTTAATACAATTTTGTCTTGAGTTTATGATGAACTTTTCAAAAGACAGGATATATAATCTTCATTTTTTAAAAAAGACATTAAAGGTAGAGAAAAATGCAATTTTAATCTGATTAAATTCACTTAATTTGCTAAATTGTTTGTTTGTGTTATTTAGTTGCAAAGTCATATTCAACTCTTTCTTTCCTACCAGGCTCCTCTGTCCATGGGATTTGCCAGGCAAGAATACTGGAAGGGGTTGCCATTTCCTCCTCCAGGGGATCTTTCTGACCCAGGGATTGAACCTGAGTCTCCTGCACTGCAGGTGAATTCTTTACCACCAGGTAGAAGAATTTTTTAAATAATGATTAAGTATTAATAAGTTGGGCTTCGCTGGTGGCTCAGCAGTAAAGAATCTACCTGCAATGTAGCAGACACAGGAGATACGAGTTTGATCCCTGGGTCAGGAAGATCCCCTGGAGGAGGGCATGGCAACCCACTCTAGCATTCATGCCTGGAGAATCCCATTGACAGAGGAGCCTGGTGGGTTACAGTCCATAGGGTCACAAAGAGTCAGACCTGACTGAAGAGACAGAGCATGCACACACATTTATAGGTTACTTTGAACAAAAAAGGAAAACAAACTATTAAAAAAGTATTTATCTTAATTATGAATAGTACAAGGAAATATTCCATTCTATTTAAAAACATAGGGCATCTGTGTGCAGGCATGCTAAGCTGCTTTGGTTGAGTCTGACTCTTTGCAACCCCAGGAGCTATAGCCCATTAAGTTCCTATGTCTATGGGTTCTCCAGGCAAGAGTACTGGAGTGAGTTGACATTCCTTTCTCCAGGAGAACTTCCTGATCCAGGGGTTGAACCTGTGTCTCTTACTCCGCCTACATTGGCAGGTAGGTTCTTTACCACTAGCATCACCTGGGAAGCCACATAGAGCATCTACCTGGAGACAGTTCTACATGTAGACATAATGGAGCCTATGCCTTAAGGAATTTACATCATGTCATTTCCTCAAGCAAGACTTCAGGCACCCTGCAGACCAGATCAGGTCTCCATGACACTCCCTCATAGCATCATCTACTTCCCTTCTATAGCACTTTCTGTGACAATTTCTTATTAACTTGTTTTGAAATGATGTCAATGTCTGTCTTCCTCAAGAACATCAGCTTCATCAGGATTTCACTGTGGTTTGTTCTCTAATGCAACCCCAAAATCTGGAATAGTGCCTGGTACAGAGAACATCCTCAATAAATGTTTTCAAATGACTAAACAAATGAACACCAATGACTTAAAGATAATAAGAAGCGATGAAGAGAGATACAATAAGAAAACAGAAAGGTGGTTATGCATCTGGTTTGTAAGATAAAGGAAAAATTCACTAAGTGGCAGACATTTTTTTCAAAATCATATATTGTTGAATTGTTTCTTCAAGGAGGGGCATGATTATTTCAAAAAGCTTTTTATTGTTTGTATTAATAATAGCCTTATTGAGGTATCATAGAAATACATAGAACATTCTAGAAAGAGCAACAAGTTATTGTTGTTTAGTCACTAAGTTGTGTCCGACTCCTTGCAACCCTATGAACTGTAGCCTGCCAGCCTCCTCTGTCCATAGGATTTCCCAGGTAAGAATACTGGAGTGGGTTGCCAGCTCCTTCTCCAGGCGATCTTTTTGACCCAGGGATCAAACCCGCATTTCCTACATTGGCAGGCAGATTATTTACCATTGAGCCACCAGAGAAACCTTTCAATATTTTACTTATATTTTATTATTTTTATTTCTTATTGTTGATTATTGCTATATATATATCTTCATATATTTTGGATAGAAGTCCTTCATCAGATATGTGAGTTGCAAAAATATCCTATCTGTCTGTTGGATACCTTTCATTCTCATAATAGCATTTTTTGAATAGCAATAGCTTTTCATTTGATGAAGCCAGTCATGGCTTAAATATTGAAGAAGAGGTAGACACTCCTGCCTGACTGGATAACTATTTGTTTTGTGATTTACCAAAAGGAAGTGGAGTCATTGCTGAAATCATGTTCAAAAAACAGTAATCCGCATCATGAGTCATCACAGCACCCCCGCAGATCTAATTTTCAAACTAGGAAAGTAGAGCAATGCTATCTCAAGGGAGGCATACACTTCCTGTCTCTGTACAACACCCTAGTATTAGGCTCTCACCAAGCAGACAACCAGTCTCAGAAGACTTCTATCCACCCAAGTATACTACTGATTTTCAGCTCCATCTCTCTGCAGGTTCAATGGTGATAATCCAATAAGGAATATGGTTTAGAAAGCAGTTGCTACCTTTGTAGTTTCTGCAGACTTAATGTGGACTATAGAAAACCTATTCCCTAGGCGTTTGGCTAATTGCACACTGTCATTGAGTTTCTGGTATCCCTTTGTTCTTGCAAAATCAGTTGGAATAAGCCATTAACTTTCTATTAGACCAGCATTAGTGGATTCAGTGCGTTGATCCTCTTCTGATAGAAAATTTATATGCAATAAATAATTTAACACTGAAATTTACATTACACAGAAATTTCCTGGTGTGATATCAGGGATTATTATCTGGAACAAATTACAGGCAAAAAAAAAATCATTTGTACAATAGCCATACAACAAAAATAGGGTTCAGAAAATCACCATTAAATTAAGAGACCATAAAATGACAATAGGCAGTGTTAATTCAAAGGGAAAAAGCATCAGCTGTCTTATTTAAACACTGACACAAAATTGTAAGTTACATTTGAAAAATCAATATGTTTTTAAAATTAAAGAAAAGCCAACAAGAAGGAAAATACTCACAAGGACTTTTTAAAAATTATTTATTTAAAACTATGCCCTTTTAGCACAGTTTCAGTTCTTACTTGTAAATGCAAGAGCTGTTCTAGATAAAACAGGAGATTCAGCACTACATAAACATCAAAAAATATGCAATATTCTATGTCAGAAGAACAAGAACTTTGATGTTATCAGAAGAATAAAATACACACACCTTTTTAGGTTTAAAAATATTATAGCTATCTATTCTTTTCATCAATATATTTTCTTTCCTAGTAGAAATCTTACTAACAATATCAACTATAATCAAAAGCAATATATGATAATGTAGGTAGATTCCCAGAAATGTTTTCTAATCAATGGCTGCCACTTAAATAAGAAAATGAGGGAAGGAAATGCATGCATTACTGCAACATTAAACAATTAAGAAATATTACCAAATTAGAGTGTCCAAAGGATATTAAAAGTTGGCATAATAAAATTTTCCTCCCTGTCTTGGGTCAAGCATGACTATTTAATTCACAATACACTTAAAATAACATCAATGTGATTTTCCCTCTCAGCTTTCAAAGAGACTGTAAACAATACTTTCTCTTAGGCATACAGGGTAGAGGAAAAAGATCTCTTTCTACTCCTACCAGAATCTCGGCTATGTTTGCCCTGAACCGGCAGAGAATTTCTTTTTGAGTCTCAGAAGTCACCCACAAAACCAATTCCAAAAAGAGTAATGCATCAGGTATGTCAGAACAGAAGTGGTGCTGCAGCGGTGAGACAGGAGTATGTCACCAGCACAGAACTGAAGGAATCTAGAGATGCTAGTCATCGCCTATTACAGCAGTTCACCACCCACAGCATAACGAAGCCATGGAGGAAGACAGTGGAATAAGATTTATCGTCCCTTCCCCACCTCCAAACACACTAGAACTAAAATAGAGTTGGGGGTGAAATTTACTGGTGAGTGTTGACCCATCTGACTGGAATAATAAAATGTCACAAAATCTCCTTTAATTCACACTCCTTTCCGTATACCCATTTTCAGTAAGACTTGGCAAGGGAGAGTTGAGGTCTATGTGAGTTTGTTTTTGTTTTTTGGTTTTTGGTTTTTTTTTGTCAGAAAGGCCCTTTTGCATCTGAACTATCATTTTGGCCAAGGCAGCAAAGAGTTGGCGCTCATCCTTATATCTGGAAGAAAGTCAACAGTGGGAAATGGATGACAGTCTCTCTGCTTCCATTAAATAATAAGCATGTGCATTTTTCAGTGGATATTAGGTCTAGTATAAATATCTTTGGGGCTTCCCTGGTGGCTCAGTGGTAAAGAATCAACTGCCAGGGTTCAATCCCTGAGTTGGGAAGATCCCCTGGAGAAGGAAAAGGCAATCCACTTCAGTATTCTTGCCTGGAAAATCCCATGGACAGAGGAGCCTGGTGAGCTACAGTCCATGTGGTGGCAAAGAGTTGGACCTCACCACCATCAAGAGACATCAAATATCATCTAAGAATGTCATGGGACATCACATAGAGCCAAAAAGAGAGTGTGCAGAGAAGACTGAAATATGTGACTGGTAATAGCAGCCAACATTTTGGTGGGATTTATAGTTTACAATGCATTTTAACCCTCTTCTGCAAAATAGTGATTACAATATTACCCACATGATAGAACTGAGTTAAAACCTGCAAATAATCTGAAATAGTAACCAGCACATACAATGTTATGTATGCATTAAGCCTATTAACATTATTGTTGCCATGACTATTAGTTGTCACACTCCCTTAGAACTATTATCACAATATTACATATGAGGAAACTAAACTTCTCTAACTGTAGATTTTGTGTTCTTTCTGATACACCATACTGTTTCAATAATAGCAAAAATTACTATTATTGTTAATATGGTTAGCACTTATGTAGTGTTTAAATGTGCTGAGCTTTTCATATATGTTAGCCCATTTAATCCTAGCTGCTGACATATGACAGTAGTCTTACTTGCATTTTAGTAATGAAGTGACTGAATCCCAGGAAACCTAAATAGGTTTACCAAAGTCATGTAATTTAGCTGGGAAATGAACACAAATCATATTGTCTAAAAAGCTTAAACCTTAACTATTCTCAGGACTGTCTCCTATTTTATTACAATCACTCCAATATTTGACAGTTTTTTAAGTGAATCGTCAACTGACACATGCATTAAATGCATGGCCTTTAGAATACTTCATATTCTTTCTCTCGCCCCAGCCTGATCTAATAAGAAAGCAGCCATGGACCTCATGGTGCCATGCTATCAAGTCATTCATCATCCTCAAAATACCAGTCCAATTCTTTGACATGCAGCTCAGTTTTGCTGCAGGCAGGGGGTGGGGAGGGTAGTTCTGTGCATTGTAGGACATTAAGCAGCACCCCTAAACTGTAGTACCCCATAGATCAATCATGCCATCACCCCATGAATGACAGCCAAAAGTTTCTCCAGACAGTGGTAGATGTCCCCTGGGGGGACAAAACGGATCTGAGTTGAGGATCACTGATCCGGAGTTCATTTTCAAAATGTTCACATCTCATAGGACATGGTAAGTTTTATCCAATGATAAAGATTTAAACCCAGACTGGAAGGAAGAATTTGATCCAGGTTAATCTGGGGAAGATGAGAAATGTCAGCTGGGACAGGACTGGTTGAAGGCCACAGAGATAAACTTCAGCTTGAATTAGTTCAACAAACATTCTTCAAGGACCGACCGGCTCTGGGCTATGCACTGAGGTTGCTAGCAGAAAGCAGGACAACCCCGACCTCAGGACCACCATCAGGCATCATCTCCTCCAAGTTTGCTGGAAGCCCTGTCACATCATGGTCTTCCTCAGATGGATAATTCCTGTGATTTCTAGTTTGCCAACTCATCACTTGTTCTCTCTGTCTGAAATTGTCTGGCAGATGGGAAATGGATTTCAACTTTTAGCAAAAAGGCATAGAGTAAAATTCCATGTTCCCTGAGGTCACAGAGCTGGTTAACTAACCTCAAAACCATGGAACTCCCCTTGAATAGAAGTGAAAATTTCCTCTGAGACCGAAATCTTGGCAATCTAAAGGGGTTAGACCACAAAGTCTTCAGAGATAAGCAAACCTCAGTGTGCAGTGACATTTGGACAGGCTTCTTTCATAAAAGGTTAATTTTTTCCTAAATTTTTGACATCTGAAAAGACATATTTATATTCTTTAGAAATTTTAGTTATGAGGGAGAAAATAAGGTATAAGAAAGCAAAGAGTTAGAGATACTTAAAAAAAAAAAAAAAACCTTTATCTAGTCATCCACTTAGTGTGTGTATATAATCATCTCTGTTGTGGGTTGAATGGTATCTCCCAAAATTCAAATGTTGAAGTCCTAACCACCTCAGAATGTGACCTTATTGGAAAATAGGATCATTGTGGATGTATTAAAAATTAGTTTAATGAAGATAAGATCATACTGGAGTGGGCTTGGCCTCTAATCCAATATGACTGGTGTCCTTATAAAAAGGATTTGGAGACAGACAAGCATAGAAGGGGAAATGACATGAAGAGACAGGCACATAAGAAGATAGCTACGCACAAGCCAAAGAGAGAGGTCTAGAAGAAATCCTTCCCTCATAACCCTCAAAAGGAACCAATCTTAATTCCAGACTTTCAGCATCCAGAAATGTGAAACAACAAATGCTTCTTGTTTAAGCCCCACCTCCACCCCAGTTTTTGCTCCTTTGTTATACCAGCTCTAGCAAAGTAATACAATTACCACCTGTATGAGTGACATAGACTAGGTTATGTTGCAATAACGGATGAAACCCATGTCATTACAGAATTTTATTCCAACGAGAGGTATTTCTCTCACACACAATCTCTCTTGCACTCTCCAGGGAGGCTGTCCTCTATGTAATGGCTTGGCCTTTCAGGCTATTTCCATCTTATGGCACCTTCAGCCCAACACACTACTTTTAAGATTTTCCACAATGTGGGAGAGAGTCCTGGAGGGTCTCACATAGCAATTAAGATGTCATTGCTGTCATTGTCTGGAAGATGGCTTTTTCCCAGTTTGAGAGAGCTAATAAAGACAAACATCTTGTGTCCAAGAAGAACAAGAAAACAGCCCCATACCAACTACATGCTCTGTACTGGACTCACCAAAGTTGGAAAAAAAAAAGACATAACTCTCACTCTAAAAAAATTACAATATAAAGGCAGAAGCACAGTTGATATATAAAAAACAAATGCAGAAACAATTCAAATGATGATAAGTAACTTGAAGGAAATAGTACTTGCAGGAAACAGGATGATGAATAACAAGGAGAGTAGACTATACAAGGTTATCAGGGGTGACCCCTCTGAGATAACATGCAAGATGAGATCTGATGGGTGAGAAAGAAGCTATCAATGCAAAGACCAGAAAGAACAGTGCTCCAAGCATGGGCTTTTTTACATATTATAATGTCATAGTGCTTACTGTGTGCCAGCTCCACAATCTCTAAATATAAAAATGCATATTTAATCCAGTTTTACAGATGAGAGAAGAGAAAGAGAGGTAAAGTGACTTTTCTTTGGTTACACCGCTGGTAAGCAAGAGAACGAGGATCTGTGTGCTTAACCACTATGCCTGCCATCTATGATTAGAAAGAGCTTGGCTTGTTTAAGAAATTTAATTAAGTATTATAAGATGAGGGAAGAGAGTGAAGAGAAAAATGGCTTGAAAGGAGGGGAAGTATATTATTATGTACTAGTTCATATAGGGCCTTATAGGTTCTTGCAAAAGTTTAAACTTTATGCTCAAGAGCAATTTGAAGGCACTGATTTTTTTTTTAATTTTTAATATATTATTGCTGACTTTACTTTTTGTTACTTTTAAAAATTTATTTTTAATTGGAGGATAATTGCTTTATAATGTTGTGTTTCAAGAATAACAATAAAGTGAAGAAGTTTACATTTTAAAAGAATACTCTGAGAACTGGATTGGTTCTAGACTGAAATCTGGAAAGCCTCTAGAGAGAGATAACTAGACTTTGCATTAGTTTTCTATTGCTGCTGTGACAGCTTAGCAAAACTTTGGTGCTTATATAATACAAATTTATAATTTTATAGTTCTATAGTCAGCATCTGACAAGCACCTCACTGGGCCAAGATCTAGTTGAGGCCCTTTCTGGAGGCTGCACAAGAGAATCAGTTTCTTGCCTTTCTCGTTTTTTCAGAGGTTGCCTGCTTTCCTTGGCTCATGGCCCCCTCCCTCCATCCTAAAAGCCAGCAACTACAGACTATCAGGCCAAGCACTTTTCATATTGCCGCCTTTCTAACTCTCTCTACATTTCCCCTTCCACTTTTAACTACCCTTGTGATTACGCTGAGACCATCCTAATATTCCAGCATAATCTCCCTTTTTTAATGTAGCTGATAAACAACATTAATTTTATCTGCAACTATAATTCCCTTTGCCATGTAAACTAATAACATTCATTGGTTCCCAGGATAAGGATGTAGACATAATTGGAGCACCATTATTCTGCCTACCACACTCCTAAGACTGTCAAGAAAGGTTTTACTTAATAAACCATGGTATAATCTTATAATGATTTCTTGGCAATCATTAAAAACAACATCAAAAAAGTTAATGACATAGAAAGATTTATGTGATGAATTGCTAGGTAACATGAACTCCATCATCTCCCACTCCTGGATTTCTTCCAGATGGTTAGGCTAACAAGGACAGGGAAGGAAATGTTCTATTTATATCATGTGTGGAAACAGCAGGTGTATCAGTGCTCAGAATGCCACCAGCTCTGGTAACCTTGACCTAAATCACTTCCCACAGAACCTCACTGTTTGTCCTCTGCACATTCCACATTCCATTCTAGTTCCTCTCTCTCTGACAATCTCAAGAATTTCACATCTTCCTATTCATATGATTCCAAATAGCTTATTGACCAAAATACACTTCTTTTAAGATGTTCAGCATTTCTAGTGATTAGAAAAATGCTAATCAAAACGACAATGAGGTATCACCTCACAGTGGTCAGAATGGCCATCATTAAAACATCTACAAATAACAAATGCTGGAGAGGGTGTGGAGAAAAGGGAACCTTCCTATGCTGTTGGTGGAATTGTAAATTGGTGCAGCCTCTATGGAAAACAGTATGGGGGTTCCTCAAAATACTAAAAATAGAACTGCCATATGACCCAGCAATCCCCTCCTGGGCATATATCTGGACAAAACTATAATTCAAAAAGATACACATATTCCTATGTTCATAGTAGCACTATTCACAACAGCTGAGACAAAGAAGCAACCTAAATGTCCACTGACAGATGAATGGACAAAGATGTGGTATAGATACACATGGAATACTTCTCAGCCATAAAAAAGAGCAAATAATGCTGTCTGCAACAAGCATGGACTAGAGATTATCATACTCAATGAAGTAAGTCAGAAAGAGCAAGACAGATACCATATCTGTTATAGATGTCACTTATATGTGGAACCTAAAATAGGACATAAATGAATTTCCACAAAACAGAAACAGACTCACAGACATAGAGAATAGGCTTGTGGCTGCCAAGGGGGAGCGGGTGGGGAAAGATGGTTTGGCAGTTTGAGATTTGCAGACGCAAACTATAATATATACAATAGGTAAACAATAAGGTCCTACTGTATAGCAAAGGGAAATATATTCAATACCCTGTAATAAACCGTAATGAAAGAATAAGAAAAAGAATATTGCTGTTCAGTCACTAAGTCGTGTCTGACTTTTTGCAATTTAATGGACTACAGCATGCCAGGCTCCTCTGTCTTCCACTGTCTCCCGGAGTTTGCTCAAATTCATGTCCACTGAGTCAGTGAAGCTATCTAACCATCTAATCCTCTGTCGCCCTCTTCTCCTTTTGCCTTTAATCTTTCCCAACATCAGGGTCTTTTCCAATGAGTCAACTCTTCACCTCAAGTGGTCAAATTATTGGAGCTTCAGCTTCAACACCAGTCCTTCCAATGAATACTCAAGGTTGATTTCCTTTAGGATTGGTTGGTTTGATCTGTTTGCAATCCAAGAGACTCTCAAGAGTCTTCTCTAGCACCAAAACTTGAAAGCATTCATTCTTGGGTGCTCAGTCTTCTTAATGGTCCAACTCTCACATTGACACATGACTACTGGAAAAACCGTAGCTTGGACTATAATGGACATTTGTCAGCAAAGTGATGTCACTGCTTTTTAATACGCTGTCTAGGTTTGTCAATGAAAAATAATGCATATACAAAACTGAACATATATATATTAATATATAAGTGAATCACTTTGCTATACAGCAGAAACTATACAACACTGTAAATCAACTATACTTCTAAAAAATAAATTTTAATAAAAAGAAAAAATATACTTTTCTTAATGACCAAGTCATGTTCTTTTATTCTACTGGTTTAAGCATTTCTATTTTTCACAATAAAATGTCAGATTTAAATAATATGTTCCCAAATATGAATGACCACCTACAGAACCACCTAGAAAGTGCACTAGCCAAAACATTAATCAGTCTATCAGTAACTCTCAATTGTAAACCAATCTTTCCCTCTGAGTAGATCATCCACTAGGATCACCTGCTGTACATCCTCCTAAATTTTAGCTCCCAGTAAAGAGCTATCTTATTTATTTCAGTTCAACATCAAAGTAAAAAGGGAGTTTATATCCCAGCATTTTTAGCATGAAAAAGTTTACACATGCTTGAATGTATGTGGGTATATACACATGTGTGTGAATGCATTTAAGAGTCCACAAAGGTATGCACCCAGCCCTGATCAAGTTACCTCTAGGTGGGAAATATAAATGAGAACCAATTATCATACCTTCCCTTTTCTTTTCAAAATAAACATGTACTTAAAAGAGAGAAAAAGTTACTTTCATTTATAAATAACAGTTCATTTTAAGAAGATCAGAGGTAATTGGTACACTCGCCTAACTTCTTTGGGTGACTCACCATATTTCACAAACCTCTAACAGACCCACACTCTATTATCCTCGGGTCCCTGGTCACTCTGGGTTCTACGCTCAGGTACATGAGAAACACTGATCTTGATTAAACAAGTAAATAAATCAACATTGAAAGCTAACAAAATTAGCATCAACAAATCAACAAGATCCCAGCAGCACCCAAATTCAATGAAAAGAAGAGTCCATTTTTGCCTCATTCACTTTCTGAGGAAGGGTATTTCTACCTCATTGATTTTTCTCTCATTGTGTAATGTTCGCCTCCTCGTTTAATGTGAAGTTGTGGAGTCAGGGATTACACACCACTTCTTTTTTTTTTTTTTCTTCTGTACCCATTTTCTCCTTTCCGTTTCTTAACTCTTTATTTTACAATAACCATAACTTTCACTTAGCACCTGGAGCTGAAATGAAGTTCACCAATGCTTAACCGAGTTTTTGATGCAGTGTCTGCACAAATAATTTGAAAACACAAGTATGTATGTACGAGCTTCTTGACACAGCCTCTCCCTTTCTTCCAGCTATACAGCATTCCTAGCAAATTTAATTTGTTAGATAAAAATTAGGCACATGGACTTTTGCATTTTAAGGAATTTAGGGGAAGAAACTGGAGTGGAATACACAATGAAGCAACAAAGTAAGCCAAGTTATACAGACTACAAAACAGGTGACTTTTATTGTCACTGCCATATGGTTGTAAGAATCTTCTTAGAAAATTGGCCTTCAATTGTTCTAATCAGAAGAATCAGGCTTAGCTCAATAAATCTTATACCCACATTTTGTCCCAGCTATTTATACCTAGAAAAATCTGATATACCTTAGTTCTTTTTAACGTATTTTATCTTTCTAAAGGCAGTAAAAATGCTAGACTAGCACAAGTGTTCAGTTCAGTTCAGATCAGTTCAGTCATTCAGTCATGTACAACTCTTTGCCACACAATGGACTGCAGCATGCCAGGCTTCCCTGTCCATCACCAACTCCTGGAGCTTGTTGAAACTCATGTCTATCAAGTCAGTGATTCCATCCAACCATCTCATCCTCTGTTGTCTCCTTCTCTTCCTGCCTTCAATCTTTCCTAGCATCAGGGTCTTTTCCAAGGAGTCCGCTCTTCACATCAAGTGGCCAAGGTATCAGAGTCTCAGCTTCAGCATCAGTCCTTCCAATGAATATTCAGGACTGATTGCCTTTAGGATGAACTGGTTGGATCTCCTTGCAGTTCAAGGGACTCTCAAGAGTCTTCTCCAACACCACAGCTCAAAAGCAACAATTCTTCAGTGCTCAGCTTTCTTTATTGTCCAACTCTCACCTCACATCTACACATGACTCCTGAAAAAACCATAGTTTTGACTAGATGAACCTTGTTGGCAAAGTAATGTCTCTGCTTTATAGTGTGCTGTCTAGGTTGGTCATAGCTTTTCTTCCAAGGAGCAAGTGTCTTTTACTTTCATGGCTGCAGTCACCATCTGCAGTGATTTTGGAGCCCCCCAAAAAACAAAGTCTCTCATTCTTTCCATTGTTGCCCCATCTATTTGCATGAAGTGATATGACTGGAATGGATGCCATGATCCTAGTTTTCTGAATGTTGAGTTTTAAGCCAACTTTTTCATTCTCTTCTTTCACTTTTATCAAGAGGCTCTTTAGTTCTTCTCTGCTTTCTGTCATAAGAGTGGTGTCAATTGCATATCTGATGTTATTGATATTTCTCCCGGCAATCTTGATTCCAGCTTGCGCTTCATCCAGCCTGGTATTTCACATGATGTATTTTGCATGTAAGTTAAATAAGTAGGGTGTCAATATACAGCCTTAATGTACTCCTTTCCCTATTTGGAACCAGTCTGTTGTTCCACATCCAGTTCTAATTGTTGCTTCTTGACCTGCATACAGATTTCTCAGGAGGCAGGTCAGGTGGTCTGGTATTTCCATCTCTTGAAGAATTTTTCACCATTTGTTGTGATCCACCCAGTAAAAGGCTTTGGTGTAGTCAATAAAGCAGAAATAGATGTTTTTCCAGAACTCTCTTGCTTTTTCTATGATCCAACGGATGTTGGCAATTTGATCTCTGGTTCCTCTGTCTTTTCCAAATCCAGCTTGAACATCTGGAATTTCACGGTTCACATACTGTTGAAGCCTGACTTGGAGAATTTGGAGCATTACTTTGCTAGCGTCTGAGATGAGTGCAATTGTGTGTTAGTCTGAACATAATTTGGCATCCCCTTTCTTTGGGATTGGAATGAAAACTGCCCTTTCCAGTCCTGTGGCCACTGCCTATTCCACAAAAACAATACTGTTTTCCTCCCATGGGCCAGAAGCTCTTCCAGGTATTGAGAATAAACAAACAAACACAAAGAGTAAGCCAAAAACCCTGCCCCTAGAGAGATTGTGTTTGAGTAGAGAGAGACAAGGAATAAAAAAATATAACTGCAAAAATGTAATTTGTTCTAGAAAAATAAAATGGGAAAAATAAAACTGGGTTAAGGTGACAGAAAATGCCAAAGTTCAGGGGTAAGGTAAGAAGGGATGTTATGTTTATGTAGGATGGTAACTGGTAGACTAAATGTGGTTAGATGACTTCCCTAATAGTGTTGTTACTTATAACACATAAAACTCCAAACTGAAATATGTCTCTAAAACTCCATTTCCTTGAACTTACCACCCACTGTCTCTCCTTGCCTTCAAAGTCAGCTTTCATGAAGACAAGTCCATATGCAGCTCATGTCTATTTCCTCACTTCCCTTCAGTCTTAAATCCTCTGCAGTGTGACACCCCCACCTCACCAAGGAACCTACTCCAGCAAGAGCATCATGGCCTCCCAACTATTCAGCTACATAACCTTCCTTTAGTCTCTCTATGGTGTTACCATCACTTCCTCATTAAAATTCTCTCTGCTGCTCCCATCTGTGTTCTACTACTTTTCCTCCCATCTTGCTAACCTTTATTCTCAGATCTTTTCAGGTTTCTTCTTTCTTCATTCACCTGTATCTTAATCTGGTTTTCCAGGAAAGGAAGTTGAGGCAAGGCTTAAAGTGCTATTTCTATTTGAGTGGTACAAGTCCAGTTAGAAAGAGTTGTTTTGTTTGTTTGTTTGTTTTTTAAGGCTCACAAGCAATGGAGACAAAGAGCAGTAGGTGCATTGACTTGGCAAGTGAGACTCTTTGGGAAGGCTGACAGAAGAAGTTGCCCTCAGAGTAGTATACAGGAGAGAAGAAGGAAGAGGATTTGATCTCCTTGACTCCTCACACTTCCTGTGTTCTATTGATCAAAGTCCCAGGGGCACGGACTCCCTTGAACTGATTAGTGACATCATCCAAACTCTTCATTACCCCAGTTCAGTCCATCATCTCATTCATCTTTGGTGCTGCAATAAGTGTTCTTTCTCAAAGAGAACCATGGCATGGCTATGCCCCAGGATAAAATCCTTCTGTGGCTCTGGATTTCCAGCATCAATACTGACAATCCTGTGATCCAGTTCAAGGCATTTCCTGACATATATATTCTGCTCCAGCCAAGTTTTCTAAGGATAGAGAAACCATACTGACTCAGGAATCTAGAACAGGGGCCAGCAAATCTGGCCCACTGCCTGTTTCTGGGTAGCCTTTGAACTAAAAAATGATTTTTACATTTTTAATGGTTGAAAAACATTATATGCAGCAGAAACCTAAGTGGCCTACAAAGCCTAGGTAATTACTTTCAGTCTTTTTGCAGGGATAGCTTGCCAACCTCTGGTTTACACACTTTCTTTCTGTGCTATTGGGACAGTTAAGGACCAACATCCCAAAAGACAAAGTGTGGCTAAGGGCAGCCAACCCAAAGTGCAGCGCTCTTTAACACCATCTGTTCCCCTCTACCTCCTTGCCTGGGCTCTCACCTTGAACTTGCCCTATCCTTTTGCAGTCCATGTCTTTGACTATATTTTCTACCCTACTTGGATGGAAAGGAAATTTCACAACTCCATTTTGCCTGAAAAACTGCTACTCACAATTTAAGGTCATCTATCATCTTCTTATATGACAAACTTAGCAAATTAAAAAGCAGAGACACTTTACCAACAAAGGTCCATATAGTCAAAGCTATGATTTTCCAGTGGTCATGTAAGGATGTGAGAGTTGGACCATATAGAAGGCTGAGCACCAAAGAATTGATGCTTTTGAAAGGTGGTGCTGGGGAAGACTCTTGGGAGCCCCTTGGACAGAAAGGAGATCAAACCAGTCAATGCTAAAGGAAATCAAACTTAAATATTCATTGGAAGGACTGGTGCTGAAGATGAAGCTCCATATTTTGGCCACCTGATGCAAAGAGCCGACTCACTGGAAAAGACCCTGATGCTGGGAAAGATTGAAGGCAAAAGGAGAAGGGGGATCAATAGGATGAGTTGCTTAGATAGCATAACTGAAAAACTCCAAGAGATAGTGGAGGACTGGGGAACCTGGCGTGCTATAGTCCATGAAGTCACAAATAGTCAGACACGACTTAGTGACTGAACAATAACAAATCATCTTCTCCATAAACGTAACTCTGGCCTCCCACATCACATGCAAAACAGAGTACAGTTATTTAATTTCTATCTATAGCTGTTTTTCCAATTCAAATTTGAATTTTTGAGTCTAAAATATTATTAATAATAGCTAACGCTTAGCATGTGACAGGCTGATTCACTGTGATTTACATAAATTTAGTCATTTTATACTCACAACAACCCATAAGATAAGTACCTCTATTATTCCCTATTTACAGGTGAGAAGAACAAAAATGAAAATAAAAACAGAAGTACAAAGATGTTAAGAGACTTGCCTGAGGGCACAGGAGTTTAAACCAGCCATTTCAATTCCAAAACTGACACTGAACCGCAGTACTATTCTCCCAGTCAGTAGAATCTTAATAATACAAGAACAGGCCCTTATGAGTAAAGTAGAATTGAAAAATAGCTTGATACTGGAGTCTGAAATAGGATGTCTATTCTCCTAGATTAAGCTACCCCAGACATGGAGATGCTAGCTGTAAAGCATGCTCCAAGAACTTTACAGACTCAGCCTTAGATGAGAGAATAGTGAAGAATGCAAAGAGCTTGCAGGCAGGCAAAGCAGAGACAGAAAGAATGTGAAGCAGGAAGTTTCTATTTTACAACCAAGGTAAATATAAAATGATGGAAAGGAATCTCAAAAATATGGGTCTGATTAATAAATTAAAATTTTGAGACTATCACAATAAACACACCTCATGGCTGAAAAGGTTCTGAGTCTATGAATGAAGGTCTTGTATAATAGCCCAAGCACCTGTGCTTCCATCACTTTAATTACTGGGCTGGTATCTGTTTCTCAGTTATTCTTACTCAATTGCCATGGTTCTGTTTTATGGAGACAAAGATAAGACATCTAATCAACTCTCCCATATGAGAGGTCAAAGTACTTTAGCACTCCTAAATTAGTTCTGGCCTAGACTAAATGTCTCCAGTTTCTGTATTGTAGGCTATGGTTTCCTATCTTCTCACTATCCAATTATTCTGCTCTGGACCCCCACTTATTTTTCAATATCTCTTCTCCTCTGTGGTTTCCAGAACTGGACACAACACTAGAGTTTTAAGGTCTTTCCAGAGCAAAGACTGAAACTATTACTTCTGCATTGAAGAAGATAGTAATCTTCTGTTAAGATATCTCACATTTTTCACAGAACTAGAACAAATAATTTCACAATTTGTATGGAAATACAAAAAACCTCGAATAGCCAAAGTAATCTTGAGAAAGAAAAATGGAACTGGAGGAATCAACCTGCCTGACTTCAGACTCTACTACAAAGCCACAGTCATCAAGACAGTATGGTAATGGCACAAAGACAGAAATACAGATCAATGGAACAGAATAAAAAGCCCAGAGATAAATCCACGAACCTATGGACACCTTATCTTCGATAAAGGAGGCAAGAATATACAATTGAAAAAAGACAACCTCTTTAACAAATGGTGCTGGGAAAGCTGGTCAACCGCTTGTAAAAGAATGAAACTAGAACACTTTCTAACACCATACACAAAAATAAACTCAAAATGGATTAAAGATCTAAATGTAAAACCAGAAACTATAAAACTCCTAGAGGAGAACATAGGCAAAACACTCTCTGACAAAAATCACAGCAGGATCCTCTATGACCCACCTCCCAGAATATTGGAAATAAAAGCAAAAATAAACAAATGGGACCTAATGAAACTTAAAAGCTTTTGCACAACAAAGGAAACTATAAGTAAGGTGAAAAGACAGCCCTCAGATTGGGAGAAAATAATAGCAAATGAAGAAACAGACAAAGGATTAATCTCAAAAATATACAAGCAACTCCTGCAGCTCAATTCCAGAAAAATAAATGACCCAATCAAAAAGTGGGCCAAAGAACTAAACAGACATTTCTCCAAAGAAGACATACAGATGGCTAACAAACACATGAAAAGATGCTCAACATCACTCATTATCAGAGAAATGCAAATCAAAACCACAATGAGGTACCATTACACGCCAGTCAGGATGGCTGCTATCCAAAAGTCTACAAGCAATAAATGCTGGAGAGGGTGTGGAGAAAAGGGAACCCTCTTACACTGTTGGTGGGAATGCAAACTAGTACAGCCGCTATGGAGAACAGGGTGGAGATTTCTTAAAAAACTGGAAATAGAACTGCCATATGACCCAGCAATCCCACTTCTGGGCATACACACCGAGGAAACCAGATCTGAAAGAGACATGTGCACCCCAATGTTCATCGCAGCACTGTTTATAATAGCCAGGACATGGAAGCAACCTAGATGCCCATCAGCAGACGAATGGATAAGGAAGCTGTGGTACATATACACCATGGAATATTACTCAGCCATTAAAAAGAATTCATTTGAATCAGCTCTAATGAGATGGATGAAACTGGAGCCCTTTATACAGAGTGAAGTAAGCCAAAAAGATAAAGACCATTACAGTATACTAACACATATATATGGAATTTAGAAAGATGGTAACGATAACCCTATATGCAAAACAGAAAAAGAGACACAGATATACAGAACAGACTTTTGGACTCTGTGGGAGAAGGTGAGGGTGGGATGTTTAGAGAGAACAGCATCGAAACATGTATATTATCTAGGGTGAAACAGATCACCAGCCCAGGTCGGATGCATGAGACAAGTGCTAGGGCCTGGTGCACTGGGAAGACCCAGAGGGCTTGGGTAGAGAGGGAGGTGGGAGGGGGGATCGGGATGGGGAATACGTGTAAATCCATGGCTGATCCATGTCAATGTATGACAAAAACCACTACAATATTGTAAAGTAATTAGCCTCTGACTAATAAAAATAAATGAAAAAAAAAAAAGATATCTTACCATTTTACTTTGAAGAGGCAGTCATATAATAATGTTGCTTCAGTTTGGGGGCTTTTTCAAAAAATTACAGTAGAAAGGAATTTCTTCCTTCCAGTTGAAAGGAAGCTGTAGATTTATTCCTAAAGAATTTTATTTTACTATACTTACTCAATATGTCAGCTTATTGAAAGTCACTTGTATTTTTAATTCTGTCATTCCCCCAGCATCATTTCTCCATTTGTTTACGAATACGCTGATAAATCACTCATCAGGCCTGATACTTCCTGAAACAGAAAGTTAGTCACTCAGCCATGTCCAACTCTTTGTGACACTATGGACTGTAGCCCGTCAACTCCTCTGTCCATGGAATTCTCCAGGCAAGAATACTGGAGTGGATTGCCATTCCCTTTTCCAGGGGATCTTCCTGACCCAGGGATCAAACCTAGGTCTCCTGCAATCTCCAGGCAAATTCTTTACCATCTGAGCTACCAGGGAAGCCTTGATACTCCCTAAAACCCCTATTTAGCCAAGTTCATGTGATTCACTAAGCCGAAAAGTTAAGAAACTGCATTTTTAGGGGACTTCCCTGGTTGCCCAGTGCCTACCATTGCAGAGGACACAGTTTGACTCCTGGTCAAGGGACTAGGATCCCACCTGCTGCAGGGCAACTAGGCCTCTACATCACACTACCTAGTCTACACTCCAGAGCCCGTGAGCTGCCGTCAGCACACCCTAGAATCCACGCTCTGCAATGAGTTAGCCCCCACTTGCTGCAACTAGAGAAAGCCCACACACAGACCCAGTGCAGCCAAAAATAAACAAATGTTTATTTAAAAAAAGAAATTTCATTTCTTATAAAGGTTCCCTAAGTAACTCAGATATTCCACAGACTGGCCCATTTCTAATTAGTGTAAATTATGGAGGCTCTTCAGAAATTATATCAGTGCAGTTTGTCAGCAATCTGTACAGTGATTTGCCATTGCATCTGGCACTGACAGTTGGCAGCAATGCACTTCACTTTTGAATGGTCTGGTGACAGTTGATAACTGTCATTCAGTCATATCCTGAGTGCAGCTCTGGTCTTAAAGTGAGGCATACTCAGAGATGAGGCAATGGAATTGGCCAACAGACTCTTGCATGTACCCAGAGGGGACCCTAACAAATCATTTATTCTGGGTGTTACTCCTGATATCACTGAGTACATATTAGTCTAATATATCAAAGTATGATAGATACTTTAAAAATCCAGTGCTCCGCTAATATACAATTTTTATGTTTATCATCATGACACCTTTCTGATTCCCAAACACATTCCTGCTCATTTTGGAGGGAAAGAAGCTTTTTTTTTAATCCTATATTGGACTTCCTAGGTGGTGCTAGAGGTAAAGAACCTGCTTGCCAACGCAGGAGACATACAAGTCATGGGTTCGATCCCTGAGTTGGGAAGATCCCCTGGAGAAGGATATGGCAACCCATTCCAGTATTCTTTCCTGGATAATCCCATGGACAGAGGAACCTGGTGGGCTATAGTCCATAGGGTCACAAAGAGTCAGACACTACTGAAGCAACTTAGCACCAGCACTTTGACACTAGTAATATTAAACCTACTCCCACAAAGTTTGGAGGAAAAGAGACAGTTAGGATGGGGCTGGCAGAGGTAAACACGGTCAGGATTTATGAAAATGTTAGTGGAAAATTTATAGATCAGCTGTTGTCATTTGTTTTTAGAAATATAATAGATGTTTTCTGAGCACCTTTATGGCATATGAGAGGAATTGAGGAAAGCACTGTAGATGAAACATAAACAAGAATTATTCTCTGCAATCAAGGCGTTCCCAATTAATGAAAAAGAGGAGACAACACTTGTTAATAACAGATAAAGAAAAATACAATAAATATAGCAATACATGGTCTTCGGAAAAATAAGAGGCGATTCATAGAGGGTTAATATTACAAGTTGAGGTGGCTGGGATTGACCGGCATTTTTAAGATGCAGATGAGAATATTTTTATGGGGGAGGAATTATCTGAGCAAGGCTTCGTGGGGATAGTTTAACTGCATAAAATGACAAATTATATGCGTGAGGAACAATAGAAACTGATAATTTACATTCTCTAACATTTCTTCTTCAATCAATACATTATTGATTAGAACTGGACAGACATTAACTCAGCTGTGACGACAACAAAAGGCCTAGAAGAAGATATACTCTGACTGCTAAACAGATTAAAACCCAGCAGAAGAAACCAAAGAAATATATATGAAAAAACAAATGAGAAGATAACTAAATAAAATCTGTGCATTTCTATGGAGCCTATGATATTGGTGCTGGAGAGAATGGCATGATTAATCCACATGGGGTTGAATTTTTTTATATATAAAAATATATAATTATCACATAACTATATATTTTAATTTATATTAATATTTTGCTTAAATAATTACATTTAAATTATTCCCAAGATTGGATTATGAGATATTTAATTTTAAATCCTTGGAATCAGGTCCCTACAACATGGTTGTTGCTTCTTTTTCTTCAAATGAAGAATTTATCCTCACTTTTATTTTGCATATGAGTTTCTATAAAGCCTTTGTTTATGGGCTGAGACCCTTTATCTTCTGTGTTTCAAGAATTCTAATTGTTATTCAAAGGTCTCTTTAACATTCTGTATAATGAAGAAAAGTATTACTCTTTAATCATTGCTTGATGGATTACAATCAGCATGTCTAGACAAAGTGAGTTCATGTTTTACTCCCAAGGAAATTAGCAAGCAACAATTATGCAGCTTGTCCACTTTTTTGCAATGGATGATTCAAGAGTTTCAGTAACTCAAGCCCTTGGAAGATGACAAATCAATTGATGATAATCTTCTGGGTTTAAATGATTTCAAGGTATCCTCTGTGTGTACAGTCCACTGATGAGGCTGCTACCTTAGGTTTCCTTCAGTCTTTAACATTTTTCTACTGATAGAATATTCAGTATTCAAGGATCTAAAGAAAAACCTACTGAGTGAACCGCTCCTTTAATATACTGTTGTTTTATTGTTAGCACTTAATTTTAGTAATATGCTTCAAACAAATCAATGAGATCATAGAGAAAAGTGGTACCTGAATTTTATCTACACTGAACTTAGAAATCTCCTTGGATAGTATCTAAAAGACAAATCAGTTACTCCTTCTCATTTATGAATATTAAATTAAGATGCATATCTTTATGCAAGGACAGTGTAGAAGGTAATTATTTGTTCTCCCTAATATCTGAAGTTCTGTAAGAATGCATAATCTGAGAGAAGAAACAACCACATAAACAAAAAAAATCACAATCCATTTCAGTGGAGCCTTGTCAATGCAACAGCTATCTCCAACCAGAAAACTTAGGAGGAACTTCACAGAGGAGATAACATTTCAAATGAGCTTTGAAGAGTAAGTCGTTCATCAGGTGAAGAAGAGGGAGGAGGGTATTCCCAAGGAAGATAAAAGCACACACACGAAGCCAAGAAGGGACGACAAATCTGGCATATTCAGAAAAGACAGGGATCCTAGTGCTTTATATGTCCGGATGTACAGTAGATTGGCTAGCTTAGAAACAACAGAAAGTTCTTTTTCACACATTTCTAGAACCTGGAAATCCAATAACATGGTTAGAGTTTTGGTGAGTTATCTTCCAGGTTGCACATGGTACCCTCGTTGTATCCTCACATGTCTGAGAGCAGGGAGGGAAAGCAAGCTCTCTTGTGACTCTTGGTGGTTTAGTCACTAAGTCGTGTCTGACTCTTGCAACCCCATGGACTGTAGCCTGCTAGGTTCTTCTGCCCATGGGATTCTCCAGGCAAGAATACTGGAGTGGGTTGCCATTTCCTTCTCCAGGGGATCTTCCCGACCCAGGATTTGAACCCAGGTCTCCTGCACTGCAGGTAGACTCTTTACTGACCTAGCAATGAGGGACTAGAGCATTTATCCCTTTCATGAGACCTCCACCCTCATGATCTCATCTAATCCTAATTACCTCCCTAAGGTCCAATACCATCCTGATACCATCACGTTGGGGAGTTGGGTTTCGACATATCAATTTGGGGGAAGAACGCAAATATTCACTTGCTTTGCAATATATACATATATCAAATCATTATGTTGTACACCTTAAATTTATACAATGTCATATGTCAATTATATAACAGTAAAACTGCAAGAAAAAAATTCACCTGCTAAAGAGCTTAGAACTAACGCTACAAAAAGAAGGAAATCGGTAAAGGCTTTTAGAAAATAGGTATATACAGAGAGAGGTATAAACAAAGAAAGAATTAAGGT
Source organism: Dama dama (assembly GCF_033118175.1). Taxonomy (NCBI): domain Eukaryota; kingdom Metazoa; phylum Chordata; class Mammalia; order Artiodactyla; family Cervidae; genus Dama; species Dama dama. The sequence continues at coordinate 34,073,442 of NC_083708.1, read as the reverse complement.
AAAATGTAGATTAAACAGATAATAGTACTTATATGCATTTCAGCTCATTTCAGTCGCTCAGTCGTGCCTGACTCTTTGCAACCCCATGAACCGCAGCACACCAGGCCCCTGTCCATCACCAACTCCCGGAGTCCACCCCAACCCATGTCCATTGAGTCAGTGATGCCATGCAACCATCTCATCCTCTGTCGTCCCCTTCTCCTCCTGCCCTCAATCTTTCCCAGCATCAGGGTCTTTTCAAATGAGTCAGCTCTTCACATCAGGTGGCCAAAATATTGGAGTTTCAGCTTCAACATCAGTCCTACCAATGAACACCCAGGACTGATCTCCCTTAGGATGGCTGGTTGGACCTCCTTGCAGTCCAAGGGACTCTCAAGAGTCTTCTCCAACACCACATTTCAAAAGCATCAATTCTTCAGCACTCAGCTTTCTTCACAGTCCAACTCTCACATCCATACATGACTACTGGTTAGATATTTTAATTTCTTACAAAGATATTATGAACTTTTTACATCACACCTGCAATCTTAATCTTTAATAATAGTCTTTTCAGCTTGGTTCACATGATCCACAAAAGATAAATCTTGAAACAAACTAAAAGAACATTTGATTCAATAGTTTGTTGTCCATATAAGACAACTGAATAATAAACATTCCTAAAACTTCATAGGCTACAACAAGCATCATTTATTTAACTCACTATTCTATGTGTTGGCAGGTCTTCTGCACTGACTACTCATCTAGGCTGGGTCACTCATAACTCTAGAGTGAGCTGTCAAGATGAGGTGGGGGCTGGCTGGGCTAAGATCATTCAGTTAGCACTCTGGCTTATCTCAGATCCGCCTAGCCGACCAGGGAAGCCCAGGTTGATGGCTAGGCTCCAAGGAACAGGAGGAAGTGTGCAAGGCCTCAGGGCTTAAACGAGTTCAAGGCTTAAAACCAGTTCAACTTTGCTTCTCCCATTATGTTGATAAAGTGACAAGGCCAATTCAGCCTCAAGGGGTAGAGAAACGGGCTCCACCTCCCATCCCTGGATGGAAGGAGATGCAAAGAACTGCATACTTCTTTTTTCAACTTAACTTCCAAACAGAAGCTTTATGACCAGCAGTGCTATTTTTACTTTGAAGCAATTTACATGTTAGTCTGCTGCTACTGCTTAGTCACTTCAGTCGTCACTTCAGTCCTGTCCAACTCTGTGCGACTCCATCCCTGGGATTCTCCAGGCAAGAACACTGGAGTGGGTTGCCATTTCCTTCTCCAATGCATAAAAGTGAAAAGTGAAAGTGAAGTCGCTCAGTCATGTCTGACTCTTCGCGTCCCCATGGACTGCCCCCTACCAGGCTCCTCTGTCCATGGGATTTTCCAGGCAAGAGTACTGGAGTGGGCTGCCACTGCCTTCTCCACGTGTTAGTCTAGCCATTGGAAAAAACAGAAATTAATCTTCTCAGTTAAATTGAGGAATATCCCTCCCTTTTCTTCTAGCAGCCATCTCAATAACCTATATCCCTTTTAGCACACAATTTTTTAACTAACACATAAATTATTAAGAATATATTAGTTTTCATGAATCATTATGCACTGCTACTAGTCATTATACAGCTTTCACAAAGGGTTTTCAGAAAGAAATGCAATATTACTAAACATTCTCTACGTTTCATCCAAGCCTGGACAATTAACTTGTGTCCACCAGAAATGTTATCACAACACAGGGGAAGAACAACCTTTCAACAGCCACCCAAATACATTCCTCCTAATTCTAAGGGTACCCATTTGCAAACACAAGTAAGGGCATGAAAATATGAATGTAAATGTATTCTCTTTAAAAAAACAGATTTGGATCACTTTAGTATATTTTTGGAAAACTTTGTTCACTTCATCTTCTTGGCATTTCATTATACTTTACGATCACAAAGTCAACTCTCCTGCAACAAAGCGAAACATGGCTCTTTGAAATAAATGTTGTCATTAACAAGCCATGCCAGGCACGGTGACAGATTTGCAGCTGTAATGAATAACATTTCCCACAAAGTTCTTCTGTCTGACAGAAAAGCTGTGACATTACTGCAGGCAACAGTGTTGAAAACAAAAAGATTGATTGATGCAAGTGGATAATTGAAGCCTCAGTATTGTCACATGTGTGTCAGCCTAACAACCAAACTACTACTCTAAGATAATATTTTTCATAATACAGGCTCTCTATGAATAAAAAAAAACCACATGTTGAAAAACGTAGACTATATCCCATTAAATATGATTTAGAGGATGCCATTGTAGATGAGTCTATTAACAGCAATAGATTATACAGTGCTCAAACTTACTCTAAACTCACATTGTAGGTGAAAATTAGTTTCTGCAATGCTATCCAGTCAAAACAGGCATTTAACCCTCTTTTAATAGCAAAGCAAAGGCTACATTTTGTAGATCATCTGTAATTAACTTTGCAATAAACCAGTACTAAAGTAGTTGGTACTGAAAAAGTAAATAGGATAAAACCTTGCTAAATCTTTGTTTTCAAACCATATTTCTGTCTATTCACTTATACTTTTAAACATTTGTACTTCTAAATCTAAATAGAGAATATACTGAACATATACGTTCTGATAGACATTATATAGAGGAATTTAGAATATATATTTTTGCCTGTGGTAAGCTTTTCACAGGCTTCTTTGGTGGCTCAATGCAGGAGATGCAGGACACCTGGGTTCAATCCCTGGGCTAGAAGATTCCCTAGAGAAGGAAATGGCAACCCACTTCAGTATTCTTGCCTGGGAAATCCCATGGACAGAGGAGCCTAGTGAGCTACAGTCCAAGAGATCGCAGAAGAGTTGGATGTGACTTAGCGACTAAACAACATTTTCACATTCAACAGTTTAGAGGAGAAAATGGCATTACTGTATAGAGGCAAAGATATGAATTACCTAGTCCCATGGAAAAGACAGGAACACTCAGGCCCCAGATTTTCCAGCAAATTTGGAAATAAGTGCCATTCTTCTGGGTTTAAGTTTCCATATACATATACAGATATATGTTTCCACATATACAAATATGTTTATATATGGATTACACACATATATATGTTTATATATTTATAGATATATATTGATTACAGTAGTTATGAATATTAGGGTGACCAACTTGTCCCAGTTTGCTTGGGATATTTCCTAGTTGTAAAACTGAAAGTTCTGCATCCAAGCAAACAGAGATAGTTGGTCAGATTCTAATAATCGTGGACATCTTGGGTACCCTAGATTCTTTCAAAACTGTAAGGAAAAGAGTAGACCCCTTCATTTAGAATAATGTCCATACTCACAAACGTTCCATAAAATTTCAGAAGGTCATTGACTTGTTTATGAATTTCAGGTTAATAATCAATCTACTAGATTATCATTCTAATTCTTTACCAACGACACTGTGTCTGTGATTAGAGAGAGGATCTTCTGTGCTCATTGCCAGCGTATAGTTTGTATTGCAGTGAACAAATAAGACGAGGGGAAGGGTTTTTGTCACCCAAGGCTTTATAATTCAATAACATACAGAACAAGGAAAGTGACATTTTTCCAGTGAATATAGTGGGGAAAAGGGACAAAACAGAAAATGGCCTTCAAAATACTTTTAATCAAATTTGCCTCATAGGTTTCGTTGTACTGTTAATGTCAAACATCTTCCAACCTTTTCACTAGATTTCTCATTTCCTGTTACACTGTCTATCAAAGTCTACATTCCTTAAACCTTTTCTTTGTTCATTTATGTTATTTTATTTGTTTCTGTTTAATTTTTCTCCAAGATGATGTTTTGTGTCTAGACATTCTTTATCCTAAATATTTTGTTTTTGTAGCACCATACATTTTCATTTTATTTACATCTCTTTCCTTCTGCTCTAACGCTGCAAGGTTATAGTCTATTTAGAATTCTGAAAGGGTCTCACTATTAGCCATGATATCTGAGAGCTCAGATTAAACATACAGTTCTGTAATTTCTTAACAAATTGTGATTCTAAATTTTTATTTAAACTCTTTCTTAAACATAATGACGTGGATATAAGTGAAATCCAAATTTCTTAGCAGGCAGTCAGAGCCCTTAGAGTGTCTTCAGTTTCCCATTGCTCTTATAAGTCTTCCTGGTCAACCATCACCCCAAATTCGATGTATGTTCACTTACCTACACTGCACTGCCCCCAATATTCCTCTGTATCTATTTTTTAAAAGCTGAATATCCTTTAAGTTTGAACTCATCTGTGGATCATTCTTTCAATTGAGCATCTATTATGTGCCAGGCACTGCTATAGAGAAAACCACCAAAACAGAAATAAAAAGAAATCCTTAACTTTATAAAGCTTGTCGTTCTGGGAGGAGAGATACTGAATAAATAGCAAACATGATAAAGAAGTAGATTATACAACATTTATAGAATATGATAGGTATTTTAAAAATAGAGCAGAATAAGACAATAATGTCAGGAAACCAAGATGGCAGTTTTAATTTTAAATTAAAGAAATTTAATTCAATAAATAGATAGTGGAGGGGTCCATGAAGAGTCAACTTTTGAACAAGATTGAAAGGAGCTGACTCTGTGGATGTATCTGTCCATAGATTTGTGGATTCTGGTACCTTCCAGAGGTTAAACATTGAGGACACTGGTGCTGGGTAATTTCAGAGAGAAAGATGGTTAGTTGAGCAGCTTTTCCTGCTTATCCTGCTTGTAGGTTGGATGGCATCACTGACTCAACGGACAGGAGTTTGAGCAAGCTCCAGGAGATGGTGAAGGACAGAGAAATCTGGTGTGCTACAGTCCATGGGGTTGCAAAGAGTTGGACATGACTGAGCAACTGAACAACAAGCAGAAACACTTAGATTCTCACACGTAGGCTGCAACGTAGGCTGCAACTACACTTCCTAACTGGCACCAGGCCCTCACTGATCCCCCTTACCATCTTTCCAACATGAGGCCCCCTTTGCCTGATTCACTCCTGAATCGATGGACTCATACAATGCCACACCTACTGAAGAGCTTTGGGGACAGTCCCTCTTTCCCTGTCCTTCCCATTCCTCGATTTGACCTCCAATACCTCCTTAGCTCCCTTTTCCTGCCTTTATGTAGAACTTAATCACACTTTTTAAAATTAAATTGTTACTTATGTGCCTCAAAGAGGTGGGGATGTGTTTGTCATCTTTGCATCCCTAGCTATGATGCTTGATAAATATTTATTGACTGAATGAAGGATGGAGGCCACCTAATATTTGTTTATGTTTACACATGTGAAAGTGAAATCCAAAAAAGCTAAAAGATCTACCCCAGGTCAAGCAAGTAGTCAATAGCAGATCTAGAATAGACTACGGGTAAAACAAGACGGCATCAACAATTAGAAAAAGGTGTATCTATGGCGTAGCATTTCCATGAGTCTAGAATGAGTTGTTCTAACATCAAAAATTATGTGTCCAAATAGTACAACATGTTACTAAAATAAACCAAGCACTAACAGACACCATTCTCATCAACTACTGTGATTAAAACAAAAACACCTACCACAGTGCTAGGGGAATGTGAGGTCTTGAGAAAGTTAGATTTGGTTTGCTCTCTAAATTCCATCATTTATCTTTAATTTATTCCTATGAGACTGGGTACTTGCAAGCCACTTACCCAATACTTTTCTTGGAGTACTTGAGAAAATATCAGGTTAATATAAAAATAATCCTCACCTCAGATATCAGCATCCTTTGAAATGATATCTAAATTTTCAGCTGAAATGTGAAGCCTCATATTTTAGGTATAGCCTCACTTCTGCGCATATGTAGTGAGTAGCCAGATATTCTACCCATCATTTCTTTGTAATCCGCTCCTGGTGTCATCAAAGCCCAGAACACTGTCAACCCCTATTCCTGTGTATCTGGAGTCTGTTTCTCATTTGCTTTCTGTTAGCTCTGTTAGGTAGTTAGAATAGGGAAAAAGGAGTCCAAAATGGCAGTGGCTAAAAGACCTGGAAGGGAAAGCCCGCGAAAATAGAACAAAGGAAGGTCCGAGGACCGGAGAACCTCAGGTAAAACAAACAACATTCCTGGCTAGCCCAATTTACATGAGACAGGCCCAGGGACAGAGAAACATATAAAAAGAGGAGCCAAAGCTCTCTCTCTGCTCCCCGCCCCGCCGCGCGATGGGGCGCTCTTCTCTTCCCGTCTTTGGATCAAAGTGCCCTCACACCTCGAAGATGGATTTTCCTGCTATCATCTAAATAAATAGAGCTGTAACACTGATTTATTTAAGAGCTATAACACGGTCTGTCCTCCGAGAGCTGTGACCCACCAAGGGGGCTTCAGTGTCCATCACTCCAAATTTTTGTTGTGACGAGACAAAGAACCGAGGAGCATACACTCGCCTGACAGCTCTTTTTTACCTAGAGGTTTTGCTCTGGTCCCTTGGATATGAATCTCTAGAACAATCTTATTTGGCATTAAGTAAACCTATAACCCCCATTTTTACACAAAGCCACCATGGGGCCTGCTATTCTGAGAGATGCCTCTTGAGTCTCAATTCCCAGCATGGACCAAATTGAATACCTTCACCCTTGCTTTGTCTCAGTCTCTGATCATTGCCCCCCACCCCAAGGGCATTAAGTCAAACGGATTAGCTCCTACTTGTGTTTAATTCAGTCTCCCTATGTTTACTGCATGTCACCCATCCAGAGTGAATCACAGCTCCACATCTGTTCTCCCCTACACTATAAACTTTACCAACTTGTCTTAATAGAAAGTTGATTTTTTTTTTTCTTCAAGTCCAATATCCCTTCAAACTAGTGACATAAATTTCTTAGGTGGGCAAAAAAAAAAAAAAAACCTAAGTCTAATTAATTAAAGGAAAAAAGGAATTTATTGGATGGTGGATGGTTATTCACAAAACCAAGGGAATGACAGAATAATAGCTTTCAGAATAAACAGGAACAAGGCCACTCCTGGTATCTGACCTCTGGATCTATGGCATTATCTCCTCAAGGCACCACTATCAGGATTAATCACCTTGGTAGGCAGAATAATGTCCCCTCCCCTAATCCCTGGAACCTGTGAATGTGTTATTTTACATGACAAAGGGACATTGTAGATGTGATTGAGAACATGAACCATCCCAGATATCCTTCCAGGTTCAGTATAATCACAAAAGTCTTTAAAAGCAGAGAACTTTTTCTGGCTGAGTTAGAAAGAGTTGTAATGATGGAAGAAGGGTTAGATGGATGTGATCTTGCTGACTCTGAACATAGAGAAGGGGAGTCAAAAGTCACTGAATGCAGGAAGCCTCCAGAAGCCAGAAAGAGCAAGGAAGCAGATTCTCCCCTGCACTGGGCTACTGGCTGTAGCCCAGTGAGATCTGTATGGGACTTCTGATCCACAGAGCTACTACATAATACACTTGTTATTATAAGCCACTACATTTGTGGAATGTGTTACAGCACCAGTAGAAAACTAACACAATCAGATTTAGGAGATCTTCCTCCAAATTCCAAAATAAAAGACAGAAAACATCTGTCACCTCCAACCCCTGTGGAGGGTGGAGGTGGGGGTGGGAGATCAGGCTTGCTCATGAGGAATTTTGGAGGCACTATAATTCATGTTGGGGTGGTCTGCAATGACCCATTTACAGCATGTGGTAAAACACTGCCTGCTCATCCCTGCTCCACCTCCTTTTTCTTTTTTTTAAAATAAAAGTACATCTGGGAAGACCCAGAGGAATCGGGTGGAGAGGGAGGTTGGAGGGGGGATCAGGATGGGGAATACGTGTAAATCTATGGCTGATTCATATCAATGTATGACAAAACCCACTGAAATGTTGTGAAGTAATTAGCCTCCAACTAATAAAAAAAAAAAAAAAGAGAGCGAGAGAAAAAAAAAAAAAAACAAAGAAGTACATCTTTTATATTTATTCTTTCCATTTGGCTGCCTCATGTCTTAGCTGTGTCACATGGAATCATTTTCTTGTGGCGTGTGTGCTTAGCTGGTCCGTGATATGTGGGATCTTAGGTCACCGACCAGGGATCAAACCCATGTCCCCTGCATTGCAAGGTGAATTCTTAACCACTGGACCCCCAGGGAAGTCCCTGAAGCACAATTTTAAGTACCATATTGATTTACAATATTGTGTTAGTGACAGGTATATGGCAACTCACTCTAGTACTCTTGTCTGGAAAATTCCATGGATGAAGGAGTCTGGTAGACTCCTGTCTATGGGCTCGCAGAGAGTTAGATATGACTGAGTGACTCCACTTCATACAGCCTGAGGGGCTATTCAGTGGTGTATTTCTTGTACTGCACCTTATGGCAGAAAGTGAAGAAGAACTAAGGAGCCTCTTGATGAAAGCAAAAGAGGAGAGTGAAAAAGTTGGCTTAAAGCTCAGCATTCAGAAAACAAAGATCATGGCATCCAGTCCCATCACTTCATGGCAAATAGATGGAGAAACAGTGGAAACAGTAGCTGACTTTATTTTTTTTTTGGCTCCAAAATCACTGCAGATGGTGACTGCAGCCATGAAATTAAAAGACGCTTACTCCTTGGAAGGAAAGTTATGACCAAACTAGACAGCATATTAAAAAGCAGAGACATTACTTTGCAAACAAAGGTCCATCTAGTCAAGGCTATGGTTTTTCCAGTGGTCATGTATGGATGTGAGAGTTGGACTAGAAAGAAAGCTGAGCACAGAAGAATTGATGCTTTTGAACCATGGTGTTGGAGAAGACTCTTGAGAGTCCCTTCGACTGCAAGGAGATCCAACCAGTCCATCCTAAAGGAAATCAGTCCTGAATGTTCATTGGAAGGACTGATGTTGAAGCTGAAACTCCAATGCTTTGGCCACCTGATGCAAAAAGCTGACTCATTTGAAAAGACCCTGATGCTGGGAAAGATTGAAGGCAGGAGGATAAGGGGATGACAGAGGATGAAATGGTTGGATGGCATTAGCGACTTAATGGACATGAGTGAGTAAACTCCAGGAGTTGGTGATGGACAGGGAGGCCTGACATGCTATAGTCCATGGGGTCACAAAGAGTCGGACATGACTGAGCAACTGAACTGAACTGAACTGACCTCTCTATAGTGAGAAAGGTAGCAATTTGTCTGCTTTGGAACATACATATCCTATGATGCAAGTTGTTCTCTTGTCCTTTACACCTCTGCCAGCCCAGCATTTGAGGGCTTCCTGAACACCTAATAGACCTTCATAGTACCTTCAACATCATAATCTTTAACCAAGAAAATTACTTATAATAAAAATTAATGTGTGGAATTCCCTGGTGGTCCAGTGGTTTGGACTCTTCACTTCCACTGCAGGGCACATGGGTTCAGTTCCCTGGTCAGGGAACTAAGATCCTGCATGCCACAAAGTACAGCCAAAAAACAAACAAATGAAAAAATTAACACAATGAGTTCATTCTCACAGGAGTCCCTATTATTATTTTTTAACAATTATCATTGATATTACCATGAATCCTTTCAACCAAAAGTATATACAGGGCCAGCAAAGAGACTCATAGTTCAATGAAGAAACTTATGACCTACAAACATTGCAGTGTCTCCCATAACCAAAAATCAGAAGCAAGGGGAGCAAGTGTAAAAGGCCCTTCTTGAGATCTAACAATGACATTGGCAATTTTTTCTTCTTTCCGTGTCTGTGACACTAAGCTCTGAGATGTATAGAAATCTGGATACCAAATATAAAAATGCTTTACCAGAGATTTTGTGATCACTCCATTCAGGAGGAGTCTCCCAAATCCCATTTGGCCTACAGACATTTCTAATGCCACTAAAAAAGGGGGTGGGGGAAGGGGAGAGGAATAATAGTAAACATGGTGTTTTCTAGAACAATTACTCTAATTTTAAGTAGAAAATAGGATTTCCACTGCACACAGAGTACAACATGGATGGAAATTTGGAGTCCTTTGGCATTCCTTTATCTATTAATGAAAGAGAGCAATCTTACAAGGTAAAATAACCTAGGGTCCAGAACTTTCAGGGATGAAGATATGTTTCATCAAAATATAGGGTAAAATAACTTAAAGACACTGGTAGACAGTAAGGAAAACTTTGAGTATGTAATTGGGAGGAAAAACCACAGATCCAGCAGTGGCTTCAAGACCTGTTGCAGAAAAAAGTCATTTCCTTCCCTGCTCTGTTGTGTCTTTGTGTGTGGGTGTGGGTATTACATGTCTGTGTATATAACTTTTCTTCTGTTACTTAATTGTACCTAATATATGGCTGTGGGTAAATTCCCCTAAGTTCCTTCAGTTGCACTACATTGCAACAGGAAAGAAATTGAACCAGAATCAGTGTTCATCAACCAAATATTCTGAAACTGAAATGAAATAAACATGTTAGACTTTAGGGTATGTGTGGTGATGGTGCATTTTTGATGTGGATGTAAAGGTGTTATGAATATGGGCAGACAAGGCCTGGGTTACAGGGCACAAGTGTTCAGCACTGCCTACCATATTGGCCCCAACACCATATTTTTTCCTTTGGGGAGACAGCCCGGTCCTGTTTTAAGATGTCTCCAGGCCTTCAGTATACTGCTCTGCTCTCTCCTGGACAAGCAGTTTACACACGGCCCAACTGGGACAGAACAGACATGGAAGACTTGGAACAGTTCGTAGCTTAAGCAGAATGTCACACAGCTGGAGAGTAGCTGAACGTAATTCGGTTCAATGGCAAAACCCTGCAAAGATTGTTCATTGGTCTTTCATGATGTTTTCATGATGCTCATCAGTCTTTCAGGTTCATCAGTCGTTCCTCCCAAGATCCCTGAGCTGCCTGGTTCCTAATCTTTCTCTGGGTTGGATTTTTAGCTTTCCCCTCAGTAATATAGGCTATTGCTAATCTTGCTAATTAACTCCCCTTTTAAAAAACGAGAGCTGTTTTTTGTTACTTGCTGTTAATGATCTCTGACACACGCTCAAACACTCATCTGAGCTATGCATAAAAGAGAGTCTATTTTGTACAATTACTCCAGACCCATTCTTAATGAAGATTCCCCACCCTGGGGTGTACTATGGCAATTCACTCACTGAGAAATACTTAACCACACGGGAAGCATCTTCTCCGGCATTTTGTCAGCCTTAATATTGGGTGGAGTTCTCTGTGCCTTTGGAGAGTCAATTCATTTCTACTATCTTTGACTTCGCTTTTAGGCGGTATTTATTCCTCTTTGGAAACTCTTCAAAAATGGAGAATTATTGGGTCTCCACCTCCATATGCTGTCAGACCCCTCTCCCTCCTCCAGGTTACTCTGCACTCTCAACCCATTCCATTGAATGAGTAGCAGCTCATCCATTCATGGCTGTTACCATCAGGAGGCAGCAGTAGTGACCGCCGCCACAGACGACTCCACAGACACCACCTCACCACCACTTATCCCATCTATGAATGGTTGTGGGATCCATTATTTTAATAGCTTCAGTTTTGGGGAGCTATCCCACATTATTAACTCTGAAGGATGTTCACTACTTCACCACTCGATAGAAGCACTTTCCATGGTCCACTAGCTTATATATACCATAAATGTCCAAAATTAACATTAAGGCCTGGTTTCTGGGCTGCATCTTCTTGTCTGTCACTGGAGTTAACATGCCTTTGTTGGTACACAGTGCTTAGCATTCAAAATTAGTGAGTAACCCAGATGTCACTCTTCATTTTAACTATATAACTATTCTTGCCTCCCTCCCTGACCAATAAGTGTCTTTAGGACCATCCTGAATATCAATAAACAAGGAAGGGAGTTGATAACATTATTGATAACAGCACTGTATGTCTGATACAGGAAGCTTACATACTAGCCCATTCCTAATAACATCTTGATTCTGGAGTCCAGAAAAGGCTACAGATAGAGCCTTAGAGAACCTAAGCACTGAAAGATTATATAAGCACCTGTTTATATGTCAAATTAAAGGTGATAAGTACATTATGAAATAAGTTCAACTTAATTTTATTTTTCCAGTATTATTATTTTGAATCTTGTTTTACAATATAATGTTATAAAATTATTTCCCCAAATTGACGTGGTGTTTCCACTTTGCTGTTAGCCCATGTTATTAAGAAATCATTAGAGCACCCCCCCCCCAATATTGAACAGTCTGTCAAATCTGTCTCTTGATGGTAATATTTGTCAAATAAGATAATTTCATGTATCAGCTAATTTTCTTTTTGGTCTAGAATAGATATGATTAGGAAATTTATAAATCTGCATCACAGCAAGATGCCCATAGCTGAGAAGTTTTCCCAAAATACTCACAGTGATACTTTCTGCCTGGACAGAACATCCTCTGATGTAAAAATTCTCACATGCAAAAAGTAGCCCATGACCAGCAATGCTTATATCCTGAATGCCTATTTTTAGAGAAATAAATGGAATTTAGGTAAGTCTTTTCTAAGGAGACTGCTTTGGGGGAGCAATCATGTAATTGCATGCATTAGGTACAGGCAATCTATTTTGCTTGAACTTCCACTACCTTCTTGGGTTCGAGAAAAAATATATCTCTAGTTTGCTCTGGCCTCTATCCCTTCTTCTAAAGTCCCATGCCTAATGCAGCACCTCAGGCAAGTTTTCTAAAGAGAAAACCTACTTTATAGCAATACCGCACACAGTAAACTATCAATTTGTTAATATCCATCCAATTACAGAGCAGCGTTCTCCTGGAGTTGCAACCCTACCATTCTCAGGGACCCTTCCCTCCCTCCACACGTGGCAGCAGCTGCAACCCATCTCACAGTGCTCTGCATCGCCTCTCTCCACTTTGGACCCCTCATCCGGAGACAGCAACAAAGGAAGTAAGAAGACAGGAGTCATTAATGCTAGGTCACTATGGCAACAGTTCAGGGGACAGTCCAAAGTGCCTGGCCACACTCTGGTCCCCGCAGTCAGTGCCTCTGCTCTTTCAGTTGGCATATACCTCTCTACTAGATACAGTGTCCATGCACACGGAGCAGCCTCGGAGATAGACATGCACAGCTCTGATATGTAGCCCACCTGTAATCAGTATGAAAAACACAACTCACTAAGGAAGACGCTTGCTCTAAGACATAGCATCCAGTTGAGCCAAAGACATTTGTGAGGGCATTATCAGTCCTCACTTAGAAGGAAAAGTATCCCCAAAAGTCTTTTAACTTATGTATGATATACCACTTTAGTGGTAAATATTATGTTTATAAATAAGAATATCAAGCTGCATTATCAGACAGACTGTAACACATGGCTAGACTCAGAAGGCTCCAATACAGCTCCACATCAGGCTATCCATACGGATGTCAATATGTATATGAAAGCCTTGTCTGGATCCTAGGTTTCCCTGAATGATAACTTTCCCTCAGTCTTTCAGCCAGTGGCACATCTCTCTTCCCAAATCATAAGCTGATCCTGACCATTCCTTATCTGGCAAAGGATCTGAGTGCCAGGATACAAGCCTAGAATCAAAAGAGTGAGAAGTTTGGGAATACAAGTCTGTATTTGACTCTCCACTCATAATAATTGATGAAACTTCCAAAATGTTTTTCATTAAACTTGGAAAGAACCAGTAAGGGAGATAGTGCATTAAACAGGGGACTCCTCCAAAAGATATGTTCATGTCCTAATCTATGAAGCCTTTTATTATCTTATATAGCTAAAGAGTGGATATCACCTTCTCAGAAGCGTTACTTGATCACTCCTCTGTCCTGAATTATTCAGAAGGGCCCTGAATGTCATCACATGTATCATTATGAGACAAAGGCACATACAGAAAGGAGCAGAAAGCAGTGTGGCAAAGATTAGACTGATGGGACCATAGGCGCAGGAATGCTAGTCAGCCAGCAGAAGCTGGAAGTTAAAGGGAACCAAGTCTGTCCTAGAGCCTCAGAGGGAAGGCAGGACTACTGACACCTTGATTTAAGACTCCTGGGCTCCATAATTGCGAGAGACTAACTATGTGCTGTTTTAAGCCTCGAGGTTTTTGAGGATTTCTTAGAGCAGCCAAAGGAAATGAATATAGAGGATAAAAAGTCTTTAATGGACTTGTGTGTATACCTTGTATCCAGATATTTTGTTACATATCCTTCAAAAGCATTAGAAAAGACATTTGACCAGTGACAGTTTCAACATAATCCCTCAAGGTAATTAAATCTCTCATGCTTTGCAAAGGCCTGCCAGCACACAATTGTCACTATACAATTATCTTATCCAAACAAAGCACAACTTCCAAATAGCTTATGATCTATGATGGGGTGGGGGGGGGCGGGTAGTGGGGATGTCAATGGTATGCAAGTGTACCTCCAGGACTAGGAAAATTCATTTTAAGGAGTTTGTTATTTCCTTTTCCTTCTCTGTTAATAGAAACATACTGAATAAAACACTGGGCATTAAATCACTGGCTTTCTTCCTAGTAGACATGCGTGTGCATATGCTCAGTCCCTCCAGCAGTGTCCAACTCTTTGTAACCCCATGGACTGTAGCACACCAGGTTCATCTGTCTATGGGATTTTCCTGACAAGAATACTGAAAGGGTTGCCACACCCTTGGGATCTTCCCCACCAAGGGATCAAACTCACATCTGCTGGGTAGGCAGATTCTTTACTATCTGAGCCACCTAGGAAGCCCTTAATACCATTCAGTTCACTTCAGTTCAGTCACTCAGTTGTGTCCGACTCTTTGCGACCCCATGAATCGTAGCACACCAGGCCTCGCTGTCCATCACCAACACCTGGAGTTTACTCAAACTCATGTCTATCGAGTCAGTGATGCCATCCGGCCACCTCATCCTCTGTTGTCCCCTTCTCCTCCTGCCCCCAATCCCTCCCAGCATCAGGGTCTTTTCCAATGAGTCAGTTCTTCGCATAAGGTGTCCAAAGTATTGGAGTTTCAGCTTCAACATCAGTCCTCCCAATGAACACCCAGGACTGATCTCCTTTAGGATGGCTGGTTGGATCCCCCTGCAGTCCAAGGGACTCTCAAGAGTCTTCTCCAACACCACAGTTCAAAAGCATCAATTCTTCAGCACTCAGCTTTCTTCACAGTCCAACTCTCACATCCATACATAACTACTGGAAAAACCATAGCCTTGACTAAACGGACCTTTGTTGGCAAAGTAATGTCTCTGCTTTTTAATATGCTATCTAGGTTGGTCATAACTTTCCTTCCAAGGAATAAGCATCTTTTAATTTCATGGCTGTAGTCACCATCTGCAGTGATTTTGGAGCCCAAAAAAATAAAGTTTCTCACTGTTTCCACTGTTTCTCCATCCATTTCCCATGAAGTGATGGGACCAGATGCCATGATCTTAGCTTTCTGAATGTTGAACTTTAAGTTAACTTTTTCACTCTCCTCTTTCACTTTCACCAGGAGGCTCTTTAGTTCCTCTTCACTTTCTGCCATACAGGTGGTGTCTTCTGAGTATCCAAGGTAATTGATATTTTTCCCGGCAATCTTGATTCCAGCTTGTGCTTCCTCCAGCCCAGTGTTTCTCATGATGCACTTTGCATATAAGTTAAATAAGCAGGGAGACAATATACAGCCTTGACGTACTCCTTTTCCTATTTGGAACCAGTCTGTTGTTCCATGTCCACTTCTAACTGTTGCTTCCTGACCTGCATACAGGTTTCTTAACAGGCAGGTCAGGTGGTCTGGTATTCCCATCACGTTCAGAATTTTCCACAGTTTATTGTGATCCACACAGTCAAAGGCTTTGGCGTAGTCAATAAAGCAGAAATAGATGTCTTTCTGGAATTCTCTTGCTTTTTCGATGATCCAGCGGATGTTGGCAATTTGATCTCTGGTTCCTCTGCCTTTTCTAAAACCAGCTTGAACATCTGGAAGTTCATGGTTCACATATTGCTGAAGCCTGGCTTGGAGAATTTTGAGCATTACTTTACTAGCATGTGAGATGAGTGCAATTGTGCAGTAGTTTGAGCATTCTTTGGCATTGCCTTTCTTTGGGATTGGAATGAAAACTGACCTTTTCCAGTCCTGTGGCCACTGCTGAGTTTTCCAAATTTGCTGACATATTGAGTGCAGCACTTTCACAGCATCATCTTTCAGGATTTGAAATAGCTCAACTGGAATTCCATCACCTCCACTAGCTTTGTTCATAGTGATGTTTTCTAAGGCCCACTTGACTTCACATTCCAGGATGTCTGGCTCTAGGTGAGTGATCATACCATCATGATTATCTGGGTCGTGAAGATCTTTTTTGTACAGTTCTTCTGTGTATTCTTGCCACCTCTTCTTAATATCTTCTGCTTCTGTTAGGTCCATACCACTTCTGTCCTTTATCAAGCCCACCTTTGCATGAAATGTTAGCCAAAGTAAAGACAGTATCCAGTTGTGGATGTAACTGGTGATAGAAGCAAGGTCCGATGCTGTAAAGAGCAATATTGCATAGGAACCTGGAATGTTAGGTCCGTGAATCAAGGCAAATTGGAATTGGTCAAACAGGAGATGGCAAGAGTAAACATCAGCATTCTAGGAATCAGTGAACTAAGATGGACTAGAATGGGTGAATTTAACTCAGATGACCATTATATCTACTACTATGGGCAGGAATCCCTTAGAAGAAATGGAGTAGCCATCATGGTCAACAAAAGAGTCTGAAATGCAGTACTTGGATGCAATCTCAAAAACAACAGAATGATCTCTGTTCATTTCCAAGACAAACCATTCAGTATCATGGTAATCCAAGCCTATGCCCCAACCAGTAATGCTGAAGAAGCTGAAGTTGAACGGTTCTATGAAGACCTACAAGACCTTTCAGAACTAACACCCAAAAAAGATGTCCTTTTCATTACAGGGGACTGAAATGCAAAAGTAGGAAGTCAAGAAACACCTGGAGAAACAGCCAAATTTGGCCTTGGAGTACAGAGTGAAGCAGGGCTAAGGCTAATAGAGTTTTGCCAAGAGAACGCACTGCTCATATCAAACACCCTCTTCCAATAACACAAGAGAAGGCTCTACTCATGGACATCATAGATAGTCAACACCAAAATCAGATTGATTATATTCTTTGCAGCCAAAGATGGAGAAGCTCTATACAGTCAGCAAAAACAAGACCAGGAGCTGACTGTGGCTCAGATCATGAACTCCTTATTGCCAAATTCAGACTTAAATTGAAGAAAGTAGGGAAAACCACTAGACCATTCAGGTATGACCTAAATCAAATCCCTTATGATTATACAGTGGAAGTGAGAAATAGATTTAAGGGACTAGATCTGATAGACAGAGTGCCTGATGAACTATGATGGAGATTCATGACATTGTACAGGAGACAGGAATCAAGATCATCCCCATGGAAAAGAAATGCAAAAAAGCAAAATGGCTGTCTGAGGAGGCCTTAAAAATAACTGTGAAAAGAAGAGAAGCAAAAAGCAAGAGAGAAAGGAAAAATATTCCCATTTGAATGCAGAGTTCCAAAGAATAGCAAGGAGAGATAAGAAAGCCTTTCTCAGCGATCAATGCAAAGAAATAGAGGAAAACAACAGTATGGGAAAGACTAGAAATCTCTTGAAGAAAATTAATACCATTAACCAAAGACAACTCACTAAGTCACTGAACCTTCTAGATTCTCTCCCATAAGGTCACAGGGACTCCATCTATCTCTGAATGGTGCTACCCCCTTTCAATCAGCTGACACTCTAGGCAAGAAGAAAGAATATCATCACCACCAACCCTCAGCTACTTCTCTAGCTCTCTTTCACTACTTAAGCATCAAGAAACATCCAAAGTTGAAATTGTTGATATTTCACAGCCCAGCCCTCCATTCTCCTACCACAATCTGTATGCTAAATACATTAGGAAATTCTTCCTGATCTCCTGACTTATATATTTGACTGTACACAATAGCACACAGGGAATGATATATGTAGCTTGGTAAGAGTGGTAACTTAAGTGCAATTGCCAATAATAAACAATGTAACAGATGAGATGGGTTGGAATCTAGCCCAATTAGTACATATCTCCTCAAATATGCAGGACCTCTTGAAAGATCTATACCAGTGTCCCCATTCATCTAAGTTATAGAGGTCAAGGCCAAAACTCAAAGTGGATTATTAAGATCACGATATCAAGATGCGGGATGCTAATTGCTTTAATTTTACTAAAGGCCAAGAATTGTTGAAGAGCTGGCCCAGTATGACTGGAATGTTATGAAAATCTTGATGAGGGCTTTTAGGAGATAATAAGCTTTAACAGCAAATAAAAGACACCTAGGTATTAGAAGTCTATGGTCATCATTATTGAAAAAAATTCAAGCTAAGGAAGAAAACAGAAACAAAATTAAAATGACAGCTGAGGAAGGTTAGAAATCCAATTTCTATGGTCCGTGTGCCACAAATTTAGAGTGGTGATTTCAAACTTTAATATTTATACAGATCACCTGGGGCCTGTGCAGTTTTTAATTCAATATACATGGAGTTGGGCGTGAGAGCCTGCATTTTCCACAAGCTCTTAGGAGATGCAGACTGCTGATCTAAGGACCACACACTATGAGAAGCAAAGCTTTATAGTGAAGATGTGAAATAGTGTGCTACCCTCCTTCAGTTAATTATAAGGGCACATATGCTGCTCTTCAGTCTTGATTAGTTCAGTGCACTCAGCTACATGTTTATCTACAAGCCTGGAAGAGCAATATTGAAAGCTAATGCCCTGGGCCACCTGTCATTGCAGATTCCCAATTATGTTGTATTCCTTCCATTAAAAGCTATTATGTTACAAGATCTCCCTGACCAATCTCTCCAGCTGATCAAATCACAGTAGCTTCTGCCTCAAGGTGGATGGCTGAGAAGGTAGGAAAGTGCCTGAGGAATTCACACTGGTCACAAGACATCAGCTTGAGTTAACAGCATAGAAAAAAAAGGAATCTTATTTCTCTTCTAGACAGCAACTATTACAGAACCTTAACCAATGAACTTATTTTTCTTTGCAGAATTGTTTCCATCAAAGTGTTAGTTAGAAACTGTATCTTGCACAAAAGTATGGGGGAGGAACCAGAATTCATATTGATTCAATTTGCACAGAAAACATTTGTAAGGGTTTATAAAATGCTTGGCTATTCAGGAAAACTTCTGAAATTCCTGTATTTCCATGGGAAAGGTCCAAGAATCTTTAACTGAAGAACTATATTGAACAGAATTGTCTTAATTGTGTTTCAAAATTCAAAGGGTTTCTGATTTTAAGTCAAACAACAATCATAGTTTTCTGCCACTGCTAGTGGCTTGGTGTTATGTAGGGTGAGTTTGATTTGTCAGTGATGCCTAGTCTGAGCATTATCGAAGAAAGACACTATAGGAAGGCAAAAAGCCCCAAACCTGACACCAATCCTTCCCATTGTGTCTGAATATGTGGACGGTTGTGGGACAGTAGATGATAGAGACTGTTCAGAAGTCCTTGAAGCACAAAGGCTTGCTTTTGGAGTAAAAGTTCCCCCGAACTTTTTAAGTTTTCCATATATAAAAGTAATTTGATTATTTTCTATTATGTTTAAATCACTTCATACTATAAATTATGACTTTTCAAGTATTCTAAACCAGTTTTGAAGTGAGACACCTAACAGGATAAAACTAAAGTTCAGATGCTATATAATTTGTTGAAGAAAGAGGTTAGTAATCGACAAAGCCAGATGGTAAAGCCAGATTTCTTAAGTCCAATTTTGTTTTTCATGTTCAGCCAAACTAACCTTTGATGTATCTTTTTATATTCAACAAGTAGAATCAAGTCTGCTGATTTTATGAGGCAAAATGCCTTAATATTTGCATCGACTTAACTTAGACAATCCCAGTATACTGTAGATATTAATATGAATATACCCATGCTGCCCTTCACTCATTTATGTTGCCAAACTCTCCTCTTGTATGACCTATGGTAACAGGCCAAGGTTAAACTATTACACTGAAATAATTGAGATCTGAGCCATACAAGCTTCCGGGTACATACAAAATATTCTTACCAACTGTAAAACACTTTAGAAGTATTTTCTGCCTAATGCGTATTACTGAGTATATTTGAAGACCATACCTTCTAAAAACTCATAAGAGCCATGAAATGAAGAAAACAACTGTTCTCTGGCTAGCATAATCAGGAGAGCAGTTTTTTTTTTTTTCCCCCATCCAGGAATAAAGCACAATCATGGTCTCATAAAATGATGCTTCCTTATTATTTAAATGATTATGTCCCTCATGAGTATATGACAAAGAGTAACAGTGTGACAGTCTGCTGTCTATTATATCCATTGGAGTTCTGCAGTGGTTTATAAGGGTTGTCATGTGAATACATGGTGGAAAAGAATAAGGGAAAAAGTTAAATGTGAATAATTTCAGTTGTAAAAGCTATCTTTTTGAAAGTGTCTACTTTTTCCTTGACTTTTTATCTGTTTCTCAACACAGCATTTTCCTTTTTTTCTAAGTTCATCTTCTTTGCTTCAGAGTTAATAGCAATGCCCATTTAACATCAAATCTCCAATTCATTATATGGGTCATCATTGTGTGCTTTGGAGAATTCAACTTTCCTGAACTGTGAGTCAATTTTGATTCCTCAATATCTATGCAAAACAGTTGCTAAATGCTAATAATATAGAAAATGAAACATACTCAATCATCATTTGGAATTTTTTATGAGAGAGATCATGAGTGAAAATTTAAATCCACACAATTGTTATGAGCTCATATATCTGCTCTGCTTATAATTACCACAATCATTTTCCAGCTAATAGAATAATCATTAGGAACAGATAATTTAATAATGTCCACTGATTAATTGTTTCCAGATACACTTTCTTGACCTTAGAGTGAACATAGTCCCTTCTAGGTGGAAGGATAGAGTGTCCATAGTGGTTTGTTAGGAAACAGAAATACATTTTCAGAATTTGTCTGGATGAACCAATGTAGAGATGAAAGGAACTCAGAACTTGCTGATCTGCATCAAGATGTGTCAGACAACGGGGAGGATTATGACATATTGAGTTACTGTCACTGTTTATTAAGAGGAGGATGCATAACTTAGCATTTCCTACTAAAATTTCATTGTAAGGAAACCAAGAGTTACTGAATAAGGGCCATCAAGCTCCTCTCCTGGATTATTTCCTTTTTGGCACAATCCAGACTGATTACCATCACTCATTTCTGGCTCATTGGGGGAAAGTCTTGCCTTTTTCTATTATTGTCATTGCATCAACTTTAATTAAATGTATTCAATTATTGTGTAATAGGAGATGTTTTATTAATAACTGTGCATATTATCATGGAAAACTGTCCTTTTCAATAATGCTATCACATCAAATTTCTGGGGGAAAAAAAAGTCTTGACTCAGAGTCCAGCCTGATAATAAAGAAAAAAGCTAGAGTGTTCAGTGCTCCATGTCTCATTGTCAAATAGTGCCCCCGCCGTAATTACCACACCATTAGTAATCACCAGAAACTGACATTATAAAAAATATGACTTAACAAAGCTCCAATCCCCACAGTGGCATTGCCCTCTTATAATTCACGTCCTTTGAAAATACAGATTTCAGCTTACTAATGAAATGCCTATTTGCTTCTCTGTTCTTTGTTCAAATGAAATTATGTTAACCAATTTTACTTTTTTTTAATTACAACATCAGTATACCAGATAATGAATGTCTAATATAATTTCAATATTCTAACAAATAAAATTGTTTTATTATTTGAATAACTATAATAAAACAAACATATTTGATATAATTATTTCTTTCACCTACAGGGTCTTCTGTTCAAATAAAACTGTAAGGAATATTCAAGGCTTATTATAAAACTACCAATTAGCATTCCCATTGTGCAATTTTCAAAAGAAAAAAAATAGTCACAAATACTGTTATTCTACATAAACAACTTTGTATATATTTCTAATATTTAAACACTATTATGAGTCCTATTTCTGGTATCCTAACCTTACAATATTAAACAGAAAATCCCTGAAAAAACACTAAGCATATAACTTTCCTCCTCTACTTCTATCCAAAAGTGGAGTTATATTTTTAAATAATATTGAAAGGGGAATCAGCCATTTATATTATTACAATAATGAGAAATGGGCTTAAAGAATGGAATGTGGAGTTTTACATTAGCGTCTTCCTTCTAACGACCAAACAACTGTTGAATACACTAATCCACTCATGCTGTCAGATCCATTATCTGCAATTATATTTTATTCAAGTGTAAGCCCAGCATTAAACACAGAGCTACTGAAATGAGAAAAATAAAATTTTAAAATGCTAAATAAATAGCACATTGACCCGATCCTTTGGGCATTTGGCTCCCAATTATTTTAAAAAGGCAGGGGTACTGGAAATAACTTGGATTTTGAAATCAGTCAGACTTTCCACATGTCAGCAATATAAACTTTAACATGTTATTTAATCTCTCTCCTGTTATACAAGTTGTAGAACTATTGAGAATAACACACAAGAGATATCCGGTTCAAGATGACCAACTAGACTCAAACATTTGCCTTCTCAACCCCAAATTCTAGGAAAATAATACAACACAAATAAAAATAAATTTGTAGAAATGCTGAAAGTCTGAATTGGCATCATCAGTTGATCGGAACAGTTGACTTTCCAGAAAATACAAGACAGATGACAGCAGGACAAAGAAACCAAAGAGAGCCAAGAGAGCAAAACTACACAGGAAAGCAAAACCATAAAGAAAAATAAGGGTGCCGCTGAAGAGGGAATGCTGAGAGCAGAATCCAAGAATGGCCTCAGGCAAGATTAAAACTGTAAGAAAGAGCGGTCAGGGGGCTGCTCACCAGGTAATTAGTTGAAGAACAGAGCAGTTGCCTTTTGCTCCTACTCTGAGGACATAATCATGAGGATAGAATCATGAGAATAGAAATTAGAAAATCTAACATTAGATAGATACTACACTACAGTGTAGGCTCCCCATGTGGCTCAGTGGTAAAGAATTCCGGTTCAGTTCAGTCGCTCAGTCGTGTCCGATTCTTTGTGACCCCATGGACTGTAGTACACCAGGCCTCCCTGTCCACCACCAACTCCCGGAGCTTACTCAGACTCATGTCCATCAAGTCGGTGATGCCATCCAACCATCTCATCCTCTGTTGTCCCGTTTTCCTCCCACCTTCAATCTTTCCCAGCGTCAGGGTCTTTTCCAATGAGTCAGTTCTTCACATCACGTGGCCAAATATTGGAGTTTCAGAGGTAACTCCAGTGGTAAAGTATTCAGCTGCCAATACAGGAGACACAGAAAACTTGGGCTTGATCCCTGGGTGGGGAAGATCTCCTGGAGAAGGGAATAGCAACCCACTCCCAGTACTCTTGCCTGGAGAATCCCAGGGAGAGAGGAGCCTAGCAGGCTACAGTCCATGGGGTCACAAAGAGTTGGATGTGACCGAGTTACTGAACATGCACACGCTATAATGTAGGCAGTAGAGGAGGAAAAAAAAAAAGAGAGAGAGAGAGAGAGAGAGAGAAAGTGCTCCCAGGGGGCCTATTACTCTCACCAAAGACAAATTCTTACTCAGAAGTCGAGGAATTTTCATGAACCCCCTTCATCTCCCAACACACACACTCATACAGTGCTGAGGACACTGCAATCCATAGAAATCACCAAGAATCAATAGACATTTGAAGAGAAATAACAACATGAAACAGGCAAATAAACCTGTTGGAAAAAGAAATTACCAAGAAATACTAATCGAGGAAAGAAAAAAAGACAAGGAAACGAACAGTTTTAGAGATATTCAAGAGAATACTGCAAACATATTTTTAAAATTAATGAAAGAACAACCTGCAGTGAAAAAAGGAATAGTCGAGTACTTGAAAATTCAAAATACAATTATTGAACTGAGAATTAAGTAGACATATACTCCCTGGAAGAGGGCATAGCAACCCACTCCTGTATTCTTGCCTGGAGAACCCCACTGACAGAGCAGCCTGGCGGGCTACAGTCCATAGGATCGCACAGAGCTGGATACGACTGAAGAGACTTAGCATATACTAAATATCAGACTTTACACAGTAAGACAAGGAATTCTTCTAGAAGGCACTACAATTGGACAAAAAAAAGAAAAAGAAAAGAAAAGCTTAAGATTGGAAGTAACCTAAGTGTCCATCAACAGATAAAAGGATAAAGAAGATGCGGGGGGTGGCGGGGGGAGGTGTCTCTATATATATATGAAAGTGAAAATGAAGTCACTCAGTCATGTCTGACTCTTTGCGACCCCACGGACTGACTATAGCCCACCACGCTCCTCTGTCAATGGGATTCTCCAGGCAAGAACATTGGAGTGGGTTGCCATTTCCTTCTCCAATGCATGAAAGTGAAAGTGAGATCGCTCAGTCGTGTCCGACTCTTATATATACATATATATGTATATGTATATACAATGGAATATTACTCAACCATTAAAAGGAATGAAATAATACCATTCGTAACAACATGGATGGACCTGGAGATTATTACACTAAGTGAAGTAAATTAGACAGAGAAAGATAAATAGCATATAATATCACTTATATGCAGAATCTTTTAAAAAAGATACAAATGAACTTATTTACAAAACAGAAACAGACTATTAGAGAATGAATTCATGTGTGGGAAAGGGATAGATTAGGAGTTTGAGACTGTCAAGTATATATAGCAATATTTAAAATAGACAACAATAAGAATTTAATGTCAAAATAAATAAAAAATAAAATTAAAAACACTCATAAAAATGAATAGCTTTGACTAGACTAAAATAGAAAATACAAAATTTAAAAATATATTTTATACTTGGTAAGGGTATATATCGTTTCCTAAGACTTTTATAACGTGTATGCATTAGCTTATAATGTACATTATATTTCTTATTTTGGGTCACAGCCACTTAAGTTTGAAATAAATGGTCCCATGTTAAAAAGTTAAAAAAGGAAAAAAAGAAAATGATGTGGGAATAAAGATAAAATTTCAATCTCATTATAATAGAAGTTTCAGAAGAAGAAAAACAATAGAATGAGAAGTAGGCTAGGGTAACAGTATTAAATAGAATTTAAGATGAAATTGACAAATATTTATTTAGAGTAAAAGATGTAATTCTCTCTAGACATGTAAGTTCATACATCCACCAAAGGGCAAGTACCAAGATCTCTACAATAGCTGTATTCCTAATAGCCAAAACCTGGAAGCAACCTAGACAGCTATCAACAGGAGAGAGGATAAATAAATCCTCGTATATTTACGCAATGGAATACTCAGTAGTGTTTTTAAAATCATCAACTAATGCTAAATGCGGCACTGTGGATAAATCTCTGTGATTTAGTGATGAGTCATAAAAAGCCAGATACAGAAGTATATACAATCCATTTATTTGTGAATCAAGAACAGACAAAACTGATCAACGATGAAAAGGAGTCAGCATATAGTATATTGTTGAAAGTTGAGAACATCAACTAAGAGATAATATAAGGGAGACCTCTGCAAAAGTGATCCTTTGGTGTTAACATGTGCATGTGCTCAGTCGGTCAGCCGTGTCCGGCTCTTTGCGACCTCATGGACTGTAACCCACAAGACTCCTCTGTCCATAGGATTTTCCAGGAAAGAATACCAGAGTGAGTTGCCATTTCTGTCTTCAGGGATATTCCGGACCTAGGAATTGAACCCACATCTCTTGTGTCTCCTGCATTGGCAGGTGGATTCTTGACCACTGGGCCACCCAGGGGGTATGTGTATATCTATAAAACTATAAGTTACACAGTGAAGATCTGTGAACCTTAATAATATTTATGTTAACCTCAATGAAAAACCATTACAGAGTTCAAGTCATAAAGAAAATAGAATAGTCATAAACCTGAAAAAAGCCTTCACTAATCACTCTACATATTTCTGTTTGGATTGATTTACAAGTATAACATGTACAGTCAAAAACTTTCCAGACAAAGAATGTAAATCATGTGCCTAATATAGTGCCTTCTTAATGACTAGCTCTCGTCAAGTAAATTTGTTAATGGAAATATTTACACAGTAAATAAGTACACAGCACTTTTTATGGATCACAGTAGACTTAAAAATACATTCAAAATTATTTTATGGTCATTATTTTTTCAGCATTTCGCTAAAATTCTGCAAGGTTTGCATGTTTTACTTCTGATCTGAAAATGAGATAACTGGGCTTCACAGAGTCAGTGATTTGCTCCAAAATGATGCTGTCAGGACTGTGACCCAGATCCGCAGATTTCAAGTCAATTAAGATTTCCACTAACATGCCTTGAAAGGCTACTGAAACACATGAATGAAATATTTGGTTTTTTCTCGTTATAGGTCATGGAGTGAAAAAAAATAAAAATTCTGTCAATATTAAATATGAAAAGTAATGAGGATTTATTTAATGTATCACTTTTGAGCCATCATCATTTGGTCATCACTTCACTCACAGTGTTCCCTCAGTTCACACCCTCAATGAACATGTGAAAAACATATGAATTTTCAGAACTCAGAATGGCTGCATGTCCTTTAGCAAAGCAGATATTTAAGTAAGCACATCTCCTCTAACAGAAAATGTGGAAACTGAAGAAGCAGTGAAGAAATATATTTCCATAGATACTAGCTGATAGCCTGTGAATTCTGGGCTCTGAAATTTAGAACTGATTTCCAGGTTACAAGTAATATGAAATTGTTAGGCACTTATAATAATCAAGATATTCAGAGAAAGCAAATAATAAAATGGCAATATTGCCAGAATCTCAACATTTGTAGATTTCCTGGACTGCTTAAAAGCTAACAAGAAAAAAGGAAAGGTCAGGTACAATTTCTTTAATAATTTTGAAATCGAAGAGGTCATTAGGTGAACCTTAGTGAACACAAAATCTAATAAATAATTAGTAACCTGACTCACATTGCTTATTGGTATTTCCCTCTCTGCTCATTCCTTATGAATATAAAACTATTCCTTTTTCATACAAATTAATGTCACAAGCTTAAGGATAGTAAAAGCATGCAAATGCTATATTTTCTTATAGATAAATTCATCTCCAAATTGATGTTAGCACTAAAATGTATAATGCAAAGCAGTCTACATCACAGAAAAGTCCCTGTTGTTGAATTTCCATATTCCTGAATTTTCAAATGATTATCACAATTTATTGTCCTTGGAATTTATGTTCATTATATGGGCAGATTGAAATTGCCATTTTCTTTTAGCATGATGTTATAATTTCAGAGCTATTTAAGTAATGCAGCAAAAAAGCACAGTGAGTAGATAAATGGAAATTGCTCGAAGTAATTCAATAAATAATAATCAAAGCAGAACAATCAAAAAGGAAAGTCATGTGAAAAGGCCAAATTTAGACTATTTTAAGGCAAATGAACTAATTTTCTCTTGAAATGTTATTTAACACGCCCACTCTCTTTCTTGGTTCTGGAAGGTAAGGTCACTGGTGAAGATAAAGCCCACCTTCCTAAATGGGCACCCTCTCTGCTCTCTGTTCCAGCTCTCTAATTTCCTGATGTTTCAGAGTGCGTTCAAACCTGATCACTTAGGATGAGGTGCAGAAATTCTGGCTCCGTTCCTCAGGAATTATGCAGCTCAAAGGGTCATATGATAATTTTGTTTAAATGTAAAACATGCAAAACGATTGCATGAAGTTTGACTGGACCAACAGACAGAGACCCTTTTGCTAAGAGCAGATTCTCTACTGCTCTGAATGCTCCACAAAAGTAACAACTTCTACCCAGGTAAGCACTGCAATCACACTGCTTGTCTGTCAATCTCTCTCCAGATTTCTTCCTAGTCAACTTCTACCTACAGACCACTCCTCAAGAGCCATTCTTAGTGCCTGGTTTGACTTAATTTATCCACAGGGAAAGAGTTTTATGAAAAAGAGGCTTTTCTGCACTCCAGGATAAAAGCATACCTCTCCTGCCTGTGTCTGGTTTTCATAGCAAAGAAGAAAGAGGTTATTCATAATTAAGAAAACAGAGAGAGGAATAACTGTACATTCAGAACTCTTTGGGATGCAGGGAGAAGTCAGGGTGTGGCCAGTGACTGAAAGAAAAGAGAATGCCTAGTAAATGATGAAACCTCCAAGATCCTATAGGAGAACTACAACATTTAAGAAAGTTTCTCAAGTTATTCCTATATTGGGTACTGCTGCTGCTGCTGCTAAGTCACTTCAGTTGTGTCCGACTCTGTGCAACCCGATAGACGGCAGCCCACCAGGCTCCCCGTCCCTGGGATTCTCTAGGTAAGAACACTGGAGTGGGTTGCCATTTCCTTCTCCAATGCATCAAAGTGAAAAGTGAAAGTGAAGCCACTCAGTTGCGTCCAACTCTTAGCGACCCCATGGACTGTAGCCTCCCAGGCTCCTCCGTCCGTGGGATTTTCCAGGCGAGGGTACTGGAGTGGGGTGCCATTGCCTTCTCCGGTATTGGGTACTAGGTAAACTCAATCCTTCATTTGTCCTTCACTTATATTATTCGACACTGTTTACTAAATCTTTGACAAAAGATAGAATTGTTTTGTCGTTGTTGTTCATTCACTAAGTCATTTCTGACTCTTTGTGACCCCATGGACTACAGCATACCAGGGACCTCTGTCCTCCACTATCTCCCGGAGTTTGCTCAAACTCATGTCCATTGAGTCAACTTTGCCATCCAATTGTCTTATCCTATGCCTCCCCTTCTCCTTTTGCATTCAACCTTTCTCAGCATCAGTCTTTTCCAGTGAATTGGCTCTTCACATCAGGTGGTCAATATTGGAACTTCAGCTTCAGCATCAAGTCCTTCCAATGAGTATTCAGGGTTGATTTCCTTTAGAGTTGACTAGCTTGATCTCCTTGCAGTCCAAAGGACTCTCAAGAGTCTTCTCCAGCACCACAATTTGAAAGCATCAATTCTTTAGTGTTCAGTCTTCTTTACAGTCCAACTCTCTAGGGTAACTCTAAAGAGGAGGGCTGGGAGTCAGCTATTGTGTCAACAAAATACAAAACATGCCATTATTCTAAAACCCTACTCAAAACTTGCAGTTCTGACCCTACATATTTCCCAAGCTCATCTGGACCAGGTCAGGAATTTAGTAATTGTCCCTGTTCTGAAAGTTGTATTGCTAAAAAGTACATGGTCAGCAAAACTTGTTTGGTAAGATAATGATCTCACACAAAATATGGGGTTAAGGCAAAAACAATAAAATGGCCATAAATATAACTTCAAAGCAGTAAGCAAGCTCTCTAGAATCATCTGTTTTCAAACTCAAACTGGATTTATCCATTAAAACTTGCTTTGGTAGGTAAGTATTTTTTTAATCCTTTCCATCAGAAAATGCTGCAGCTTCTGCTGAGATAAATTTTTTTATAAGTTTTATGTCATGTGGACATGGTAGTGACTCTAGATTTCTACATACAAACAGTTTCTGTGCAGCTATCCAAAATGGAAACCTGACTCGAAGCAGGGCTTATTAGAGTAAGTGCATTGCTACTAATGTTCATTTGAGAATTCACGGATATGGGGAGAGGAAGGGTTGTCAAATTCCCCCCAAACAACTCCCTTGACATCACTATGGCATAGACCAGATTGATTTTATAGTTTCCCAACAGATCTTGCAATTTAATGTCAGTTACATGCCATTTAGGGCTTTCTTGCTATCTCAGATGGTAAAGAATCTGCCTGCAATGCAGGAGACCTGGGTTCAATCCCTGGGTTGTGAAGATCCTCTGGAGAAGGAAATGGCAACCCACTCCAGTGTTCTTGCCTGGAGAATTCTATGGACAGAGGAGCCTGGCAGGCTAATAGTCCATGGAGTCACAAAGAGTTGGACATGATTGAGCAACTAACACACACACACAGATGCCATTTGCCTCTGTTGTAGTTGTTTTCCAAAAAAATCTCATCAAATGTCTAGTTAAACATTTAGAGGTTTCATTAATTACAATAACTAGTACTGTTTAAGACAGACATAAAACAGATAGATTTATTTGTACTGCACTACCCAAGAAACCTAGAAGTCTTGTGTTCTGTTTAAAGTCTGAAAGGTACAAACTTAAATATATCTTAGATAATATCAGTTTCCTTTCTTTGAGGTTCTATCCATCCAAGATAGAAAAGCCACCAGTCAGAAGGGCATATAAGTTCCAGCCAGGAAGAAGCAGGTATTCATTGAACATTGTACCCTTGCCAGAGGAGCTCTTCACCCTTCAGGACACAGCTTAAATTCCATTCCCTCCAGGAAATCTCCCCTCATTGCCCAGGTTTAATTTAAGTATCATTTCTAAGTGTTCCTATG
This sequence comes from Dama dama, assembly GCF_033118175.1. Classification (NCBI taxonomy): domain Eukaryota; kingdom Metazoa; phylum Chordata; class Mammalia; order Artiodactyla; family Cervidae; genus Dama; species Dama dama. Next base: position 34,043,232 of record NC_083708.1, on the reverse strand, counting down.
CAGTCTGTACTACCCTCTATTGTAGCACTTCATATCCTATGTTATAACTGCTTATTTATGTGCCTGCTTCTGTTCCTAGACACAAGGTCTTTGGCGGCAGTAACCAAAGTTGTGTGTATCTGTATGTATGTATGTATACACACACACTAACCCCTAACACAGTACCTGGTACACTGTGAGATGTTCAGTAAGTAATGTTGTGAAAGAATGAAGGGATGAATAAACACTTCTCTTCCGTACCAAGGACAGTGCCTGGCAAACGCAAACTATTAAATAAGCACTTCTCAAAAGAAAAAAATGAGTAAATAAATCAACAAATGATGCAGCTCATTAGTCTCTCAGAGGCCAGACTTCAGAACTATGACAGATTACTCCCACTCCTCTATCAGCCTTAGGTTTCTTTTCCATCTTCACTGCCTGTGATGCAAAGGACTGAACACATCTTAAGCTCAATTGCCCTAAAAGATATCATGAATTTGTTCTCATTCAGATTAGTATTGAGAGCATTTCAAATGTGACAGCCTTTCATCTGTGCCTTTAAAGCAGACATACCCTCTTTACACAACTTGCCAGTGACTGAGATCAAGCAAGGCTCAGACCCTACAAATTCATATAGCAATCTCCTTGCCCCATAAAGCTTTAGATAGACCTGGCTTCTGACACTCAGCTGTCCCTCATTTTCAATCCAGGGTTTCTGAATAAACCATAAACATTTAGTTCCATATTTTAAATTTCATTGAATTTGACTCTACTAAAAGAAAGTTCTTTCATCGCTATTTAAAATTTAAATTTCTTGTATGATTTAAAGCTTTCCAGATATAATCCCAGACTAATGTTCTACCTGTAGATTTAAAATTTGCTTTTGGTTTCCCTGAATTTGACTGTCAACATGTAACAAAAACTTTAGTTCACACTTTTCTCTTCTGATTTCAGCTGCCTAAAGTCAAATGCTTTGCCTTAATTTTCAGCCATTAAGACTCAGTGTCGAGTGTATACTCCTCAGACGCAAATCCCAAGCGGGATGATCTTGGTCCTTATGTGGATGGAAACTGAGACTCAGATACCCTATTCTACTACAAAAGAGTTAAAATATTAGCAGAAGAAATACAAGTATAGTATGTTATAGGAGAAGCACAAAGTCATTTGTACCCATTTTTCCTTGTTTGTAGAGTAGCAGAAACCAATGAAAGAAAATTCTATTCATTTTCTTCAGTGATGTCTAATATCAGTATAATCTTGGATTATAAATTTGGAACAAAACTGGCTTAATTATATAGAAATGGCTTGTAACAGTATGTAGTAACACAGTTGAAAAATTGGGGGTAAATGTGTATTGAGTGTTGAGCACAGAGATTTAGCTCTAAAATGACTGTTAAGTCAATTTTTTCAAAGGCATAAACCCATAAAAGAATAAAGAGAAAAGGAGAGGTCCAGAAACTGAAAAGAAGATAGATGAGTGGAAACTGACATTATAAAGTTGAGATCTTTTTTTTTTTTTTTTAAATTCCACATTGGGAATGCCGAGGAGAAAAATTAACATTGGAGAACCCGCAAAGTCTCAGGAATTGGTTGCTCTGAGTGTATCGGAAAGTTGAGGTGAAGATGGAGCTAAAAGCAAAGTTTGGTCAAAAGTGTAAAAAACAAGGCTTACGCACAAACCAGTACCCCTCTCTCACCCTGACAGAAGACAAGAGTTTTTTTCTTTCTTTTTTTTTTTTTTTTTCTTTTTTTTCCCCAATTCTTTTTATTAGTTGGAGGCTAATTACTTTACAATATTGTAGTGGTTTTTGCCATCCATTGACATGAATCAGCCATGGATTTACATGTATTCCCCATCCCGATCCCCCCTCCCACCTCCCTCTCTACCCGATCCCTCTGGGTCTTCCCAGTGCACCAGGCCCGAGCACTTGTCTCATGCGTCCAACCTGGGCTGGTGATCTGTTTCACCATAGATAATATACATGTTTCGATGCTGTTCTCTCAGATCATCCCACCCTCGCCTTCTCCCATAGAGTCCAAAAGTCTGTTCTGTACATCTGTGTCTCTTTTTCTGTCTTGCATATAGGGTTATCGTTACCATCTTTCTAAATTCCATATATATGCGTTAGTATACTGTATTGGTGTTTATCTTTCTGGCTTACTTCACTCTGTATAACGGGCTCCAGTTTTATCCATCTCATTAGAACTGCTTCAAATGTATTCTTTTTAATGGCTGAGTAATATTCCATTGGGTATATGAAGGTCTTAGGATTGTAGAACCCTAACTGGGGCCTGGGGGAGGGAGTTCAATTGTATATTGGTAAAGAATCTGCCTGCCAATGCAAGAGACACAGCAGTGGCAAGTTCAGTCCCTGGGTCTGGAAGATCCCCCGCAAAATGAAATGGCAACCCACTCCAGTATTCTTGCCTGGAAAATTCCATGGACAGATAAGCCTGGTCGGCTCCAGTCCAGGGGGTTATAAAGAGTCAGACATGACTGAGCATACACAAACACCCACACACAGTGTAGACACAGTGATGTTCAGATCTTCAGCTTTCTTCCACCTTTAACCTCCCAGGATGCCAGCAATCAGACATAAACCCTCTCAAGAAACTAGAGGAAATTTCTTTTGGAAATCTCACCAGCCCAAGAGAAAACACCTAAAGAAATAGACATACAGAGTTACCAAGTTACCCAAGGCCAAGCCACAATAAGATCACAATAAGAGTTTATATCACATTTCAGGAAGCCCATCCAGAAGCACAGAGCTCCAAGCAGCTTGTCAGTGTTCATCTTTAAATATGAGGCAGCTATCACAACATACCTGAGAATAATCTCGTGTGAAAAGTGGTAACTGAAAGAAAAAAAAAAGAACAGAAGAAAGAAACATGGAGAGAAAAGAAACCATGGAGAGAAGAAAAATTCAAACAAATACTATCAAGATTAGCCAGAAAGAAAGAAGAAAAGGCATTTTTGTACAGAAAAAAGAGGATGCTATTTTTTAAAAGGGAAGTGGGTATTTAGAGAACAAAGCAGCTCTTGGCATTCAAAATGTGACAGCAAAAGTGAAAAAAAAACTCAACAGAATGTTTGGAAGATAAAGAATATGTTGCCAAAAGACAGAAATAGAGAAAAATAATAAAAAGAGTTCTGAAAGGAAAAAACAGAAAATTAAAAGGAATGAATATTTCAAATAACTATTTAAGAATTTTCCCAGAAATGAGCTCAGACTTGCCTTACTGGAGACGCCTGAGAAGAATCTAGCACCATGGACTAAAATGGACTCACACCAGTGCACACCATCACATTTCATAACTTTAGGGAAAAGATAATATAGTCTTCCAGAGAAAACAAAACAGATTTTATATAAAGGATCAAGAATCAGTGAGGACCTAATTAATGGTGGTTGTAATTAACATTGTATTATATACTTGAAAGTTGCTGAGAGAGTAGATCTTACATATTCTCACCAAAGAAAGGTATAATTATGTGACATGATACAGGTGTTAGCTAACCCTATGGTGGTAATCATTTTGCAATATATTCATGTTTTAAATCAACACTACGCATACTCTGAACTTACACAACACTATATGTCAATTATATCTCAATAAAGCTGGGGCAGGGGATAGAAGAGGAATATCATCAGACTCCTCAAAAACAATCTGAAGAAAAAATTGTCTCTAATATACAGATCCAGCCAAATCTTAAATAAAAGCAAAAGTAAAATAAACACATTTTCAAACACTGGAGTCCTAAAAAAAAAAAAAAAACACCTACCTGCCATACCTGTCATGTATCCATTCTCAGGTAGCTATAAAGAATGTGATCTACCAAAATGAGGGAGTAAACACAGGAAGAGAAAGATACGGGATCTAGGATATGGGGACTAAAACAAAGAGAAAGGCAAAATACAGAGAGATTATGAGATGACTCCATGAAGCAGACTGAGAAAGCATCAGTCAGCCAAGAGAACATTACAGGTTTCAGGTGAAATATCTTCAAGGAAATGAAATTGATAGGGTATTCTAATGTTTTTGAACATGTTGAGAGTAGATTTTAACAACTGAGGCAAAGAAATTGGCAGATAAAAGGAAACCATGACAAAAATAAGAACCAAGCCATGGAGTGAGGGACAAAATACAGACAGGAAAGGAAAACTTATCACAGCGTACTGCATGGCTTCATTGTGAATCTGGTTACAGAGTGAAAATATTTAGATTGTGTATCAATCTAAGCAAAATCACCATGTTTGTAATGCAACCTATTCACATGTGTGGGAGCTGAGCAAAGAAAGAGGGTTAAATTTTCATCTTCTACAGCTGAAAATGGGTAGACAAAAACAAAAACTTTTTTTAAATGGGGGTAGGGTCCAAACTGCTCAAGCTAATATGGGAAGCACTTCCTCTAAGTTTCCACATCCCACCTGGAATCTCCTTGGAAAAATTGTTTAATGACTGGTCAACCTGCAGCTGTGATCAAAGGATGAGAGAAATGGCCTAAAAATACTAGATCTTTATTGACATGGGATGAAAAAATGGACTGAAGTTCCCTTATGTCCAGGACTTTCCTCCTATAATCAGCAGCCTGGGGCTGATCAAACTAAGACCTCCACTTCCCCAGGGGGACAATCCCTGCTGGGACCAATCTGTCCTTGTTATCAGAGCCAATTTGAGCACTATTTGGTCTAAATTTTGGCTATAAAACTATGACCATGGGAAAATACAATTTTTGACAGTGTGGTCACAACTTTAGACTCCAGAGAAAGCCTGAAGAAAATTCTCTTTAAGAATTCTTGCCCTGAGGAAATAACTCCACTTCCCTGGTGGCTCAGACGGTAAAGCGTCTGCCTACAATGCGGGAGACCCAGGTTCAATCCCTGGGTTGGGAAGATCTCCTGGAGAAGGAAATGGCAACCCACTCCAGTGTTCCTGCCTGGAAAATCCCATGGACAGAGAAGCCTAGTAGGCTATAGTCCGTGGGGTCGCAAGAGTCGGACCCGACTGAGCAACTTCACTTTGACTTTCATGCTTTAGGAGGGGCTTCCCAGGTGGCGCTCGTGGTAAAGAACCTGCCTGCTGATGCAGGAGACATAAAAGAACTGGTTCAATCCCGGAGGTGGGAAGATTCCCCTGGAGGAGGACATGGCAACCCACTCCAGTATTCTTGCCTGGAGAATCCCCATGAGCAGAGGAGCCTGGGGGCTACAGTCCATGGGGTCACAAAGAGTCGGACACAACTGAGCGACTGAGCACAGTACACTGGGAGCCAGCAACACAAGCACATCATTTAAATGGCTTTCCTGGTGGCTCAGATGGTAAAGAATCTGCCTGCCATACAAGAGACCTGGGTTGAATCCCTGGGTTGGAAGGATCCCCTAGAGAAGGGACTGGCCACCCACTCCAGTATTCTTGCCTAGAAAATTCCGTGGACAGAGAAGCCTAATGGGCTATAGTCCATGGGGTTTGCAAAGATAAGCACATCAGTTAAATATATATAGGTAAACACCAAAAGGCTTGCACCACTATAGTGTAAAGTGGGACAGCAAACCATCAGAAGTCCCTTTGAAATATAAGAACTATCTTCCTGGCAGATAGAACTTCTCTATATGCTATGGTTATGTGTCTACAGGCTCATCTATAGAGCTATTAGTCCTCCCTTGAGAAGTTACAGTCACCACATTATCCTCACTCTTACTTCAGGAGTTGTTATACCATCCCCATGTTATTATGCCACCTGTTCTTTTAACCACGCTTTATATTCATTGTTGTCTTTTCCAGTAGAATTTGGTCTTTCCATTTTCACATTCATATCTGCAATTTCTACTGTATCCTCTTCTTTCTATCACAACCACACAAATCTTCTGTACACATATGTCACTGCAACACGATCACATTCTGGATAAATAAAGGTCAACCAGGTGCTCTGCTTTTAGGCTGATGTGGTTGCTCTGACTGATTACTACTGTTACCAGTATTGATGGCCTGATTAGATTCCAATTGCAGCTCCCTTTCGTCTGCAACATAATTGAATTAGAATCTGGAGCCTTCAGCCACACAAGCTCCCTCTGCTCTTAAAAAATGCAGATGGTCTTTAAGGAAAGATGCTCTGTTCCCAACTAATTAGATACACAGTAGACATTCCTCCTATGTTTTGATACTAAGATCCAACGTAGCTGTGTCTGTTGTATAGGAAACTAGCAACCAGTTAGTAAAATAATTTTAAATTCTCAGAGAAAAAAGCACTGAGTAGCCAGATCATAATAACAGTATAGAATTTATTTAGTCATCTAATCATTCAACAACATTGGCGAGAATCTGCTTCCCTCTCGGGATGCTGGTCAGGAGTGATAGAGAACAATAGAGACATGGTTTCCACCCACATGGAACTCATAATTAAACACAGAAGTCAGTCAACAGAACCACTGATTATGATGTGCCTTTTGATAGCTCTGCTAGAAAGATTCAGACCTTCAGACTATTACTGCACATTTTCCACACATGAAAGGCACTCTAAACTTCAAAGAAAACTCTCAGGGTGTAAGATGGGAACAAAGAGGGATATATTTATTATTCACTCTCCAGAGTGCTCAATTCTGCAGCTAATGATGATGGGACACAAGCACCATCTGAACCACCAATCCTTGCTTATTTGTGGTAAGAAATTGCTATGCAGGTATAGTAGTCACCTGAGAAGCCATGAAAGAAAGAAAATCACCCAAATTTAGGATCACTGCCCTCTTTCTTCTGTCACACTGCCAGTTGCACAAGCAGTAGTTTCTAATGGCCAAGGAGTACATGGACCCCAGATCCCACCTGTGCTCATTTATGTCTCTATCATGTTAATTTCCCCACTCCAACCTTGAAGTAGCCTCTCCTGTTCTACAATGGTGTCAGCCAAGGTAAGCTGTTTTATACATTTCCCTGACCACTAGAAATAAAATCTGATTTTTCCAGAGAGGTCTATGATAAATCTCTATTAAGATTTCCTACAAGTAGTAGTTAAGGACACGTTTGACCAAGCACGTGTCTCATTGACAAATGCCATTCTATGGTCATGTGTGGTGGATGCATGGATATACTGCCTGGAATTCTCTTAAGGAAAGAAGGGTCTAGTCACTCAGCTGTGGAGAATGCTGAAAGGAGAAAAACTTTCCATCTCCAAAAACTAGCCCTCTTTGAGGACTGCCTCAGCTGAAGAAAACTGCCTTGCTCAAAGTTATAGTTCCTCCTGGGGTCAGTGCACATCCACACATCACTGTGGGAACACGGAGACCATGTTCCCTCATCCCTACCCAAGACAGCTCTAAAGGGCCATCCCAGCCCTAGCGCTCCTCAAAGAGTCAGCTAACACACCTGATTGAAGTTCAACTCCTTCCTAACAAACCCTGTTTTTTTTTTTTCACTCTCTCCCACAACTCAATAGCAATTCCTTAAAAAAGTCCTGCTCATTAATCTCCATTTCAAAATCTCTTTCACAGGTAACACCACTTGTGACCACAGATTAACTAGTTCAGAGACACTATGCCTCCCTGCTCTAGAACTCTGACTAAATATAGACCCTGGAAATTACTTTTCGGTTGTCTATCACTGGAGTTGGTACTGTTGGTATTGATGGGATTTGAAAATAAGAATAAATGAGATCTCTAAGCCTTAAGTCAAACTTCTACCACTAAAGAGGGGTCCAACTTGGCCAGCTTCAAATTTCCTTCAGATCTCCTCCTCTATCTTCCATTACAGTGAGCCTTGCTTGGATAAATAAGGAAGGAAGACAGAGGAGAGAACAAGAGGCAAACACTGATAAAAGCTGGGGCATTTGGAGGGAGACAGTGGGAGTGAGAGTATGAAAGCAGAAGTGGCACACGTGGACAGCAGATGAGAAAGAAGGAAAAGAAGCTGCAAGAGTTACCACAGGGCATTGTGTCCTCTTCATAATAATTACAGATGGAAGTGTTGACTTATTCTAAAATCTCACTGATTTGCATGTGCTCTTTTGATGAGCAGTTCACTTCATACACACTTGTGGATCATGTCTTAGGAACAATATATGTGTCAGTGAAGTTGGAATGGGTTTCAGCCCACCTTCTCCCACTGTAGCCACTGCATCTGCCTTTTCCTCCACAGCCAGACAACCAGCTCCATGTACCAGATAGATACATGCAAGTGGAGCAAAGCATTTTCAATATGGACCACAAAATAGCATAAGAAGGACTGACCCTGACCATTCTTACTTTATACATTAAAAGCAGGACACCAATCAAAAACTTAAATAGTAAATAAGTTTTAAAATTTGAAGAAGTAAAATGTAATAAGAGTCATGTTACTTAAAACAATCATAACTTAGTACTCTAAAGGAGGAATTACTTTGTTATAGGATAAATAGAACCTGGAAATTATGCCCACTAATTAATCTAAGCTTCTTTCTAAATATCAGCAATTATTTATGTATTTGTTCTGAAAATGTGCCTTGCCCTGCACAGACAGTCGTGGAAACTTTTTCTGTATACGTAATAAGGCTAATGTTATTTCTATTAAATTAGATAAACTATCTTCCGAAAAAAATCCAAATACAAGAATATCTCCTTTCCTGTAATAAAATCTGTATAATTTGAACTCTTGTTCCAAGATAGGAAAGTGGATGTGACCCATAGGAACTTTAAATATGGATTTGATTAAATCATGTATTCAAAAACAGGGCTTATATGCCCTAAGAAGAGCGATTTCATCACAGTCAGCAGTACCAATCTAAATTCCATCAGGAAATAGAAATCACATTGTAGGTTAAACAGTGGAAGTTTAATATAAAGAATGACTAACTGTGATTTTTTTAAAAAGTAACTATAAGATATAAGGCCACTTTATACGTTGCCTAGGGCTGAGGGAGAATACTCAGGGAAGAAAACTTGGAAGGGGTAGAGTAAGTGTGATCCAACACACCAAATAAGAGAACAGTTCACTGACTCGGCCAGGCCAGAGCTGGCCTGTAACTGCTGGCAAGCAATAGGCCACCCTCCAGAGTGCAGATGGGGGGACAGGTGATTCAATCAATTTCTTGTAGCTAACAGGACTCAGGTCCACATTACCTCACTGGCTACAAGTTGAGGACTGCTCTCTGTTCACAGAGGCCACCCACACTCTTCACAGGTCCCCTCACTTCCTCTTCAAACCTAGCAATGGGGTGTCAGCCCTATTCATACTTTGAATCTCTCTGACTTCCCTTCTGCAATCACTCCCAGCTATCGAAGGGCTCTTGGGATTCAATAAGTCCCTCCTAGATAATCCCTCAAGATTAAGATCCACTAGAAGGCCTTACAAATAGCTGTGAAAAGAAGAGAAGCAAAGGAGAAAAGGAAAGATATTCCCATTTGAATGCAGAGTTCCAAAGAATAGCCAGGAGAGATAAGAAAGCATTCCTCAGCAATCAATGCAAAGAAATAGAGGAAAACAACAGAATGGGAAAGACTAGAGATCTCTTCAAGAAAATTAGAGATACCAAGGGAACATTTCACACAAAAATATGTTCGATAAAGGACAGAAATGGTATGGACCTAACAGAAACAGAAGATATTAAGAAGAGGTGGCAAGAATACACAGAAGAACTGTACAAAAAAGATCTTCAAGATCCAGATAATCACAATGGTGTGATCACTCACCTAGAGCCAGACATCCTGGAATGTGAAGTCAAGTGGGCCTTAGAAAGAAAGCATCACTACAAACAAAGCTAGTGTATGTGATGGAATTCCAGCTGAGCTATTTCACATCCTGAAAGATGTGAAAGTGCTGTACTCAATATGCCAGCAAATTGGGAAAACTCAGCAGTGGCCACAGGACAGGAAAAGGTCCGTTTTCATTCCAATCCCTAAGAAAGGCAATCCCAAAGAATGCTCAAGCTACTGCACAATTGCACTCATCTCACACGCTAGTAAAGTAATGCTCAAAATTCTCCAAGCCAGGCTTCAGCAATACGTGAACCGTGAAATTCCAGATGTTCAAGCTGGTTTTAGAAAAGGCAGAGGAACTAGAGATCAAATTGCCAACATCCACTGGATCATCAAAAAAGCGAGAGAGTTCCAGAAAAACATCTATTTCTGCTTTATTGACTACGCCAAAGCTTTTGACTGTGTGGATCACAATAAACTGTGGAAAATTCTGAACGTGATGGGAATACCAGACCACCTGACCTGCCTCTTGAGAAACCTGTATGCAGGTCAGGAAGCAACAGTTAGAAGTGGACATGGAACAACAGACTGGTTCCAAATAGGAAAAGGAGTACGTCAAGGCTGTATATTGTCTCCCTGCTTATTTAACTTATATGCAAAGTGCATCATGAGAAACGCTGGAATGGAAGAAGCCCAAGCTGGAATCAAGATTGCCAGGAGAAATATCAATAACCTCAGATATGCAGATGACACCACCCTTATGGCAGAAAGTGAAGAGGAACTAAAAAGCCTCTTGAGGAAAGTGAAAGAGGAGAGTGAAAAAGTTGGCTTAAAGCTCAACATTCAGAAAACTAAGATCATGGCATCTGGTCCCATCACTTAATGGGAAATAGATGGGGAAACAGTGGAAACCATGTCAGACTTTATTTTTGGGGGCTCTAAAATCACTGCAGATGGTGATTGCAGCCATGAAATTAAAAGATGCTTACTCCTTGGAAGGAAAGTTATGACCAACCTAGATAGCATATTAAAAAGCAGAGACATTACTTTGTCAACAAAGGCCCGTCTAGTCAAGGCTATGGTTTTTCCAGTAGTCATGTATGGATGTGAGAGTTGGACTATAAAGAAAGCTGAGCACTGAAAAATTTATGCTTTTGAACTATGGTGTTGGAGAAGACTCTTGAGAGTCCCTTGGACTGCAAGGAGATCCAACCAGTTCATCCTAAAGGAGATCAGTCCTGGGTGTTCATTGGAAGGACTGATGTTGAAGCTGAAACTCCAATACTTTGGACACCTGATGCAAAGAGTTGACTCATTGGAAAAAACCCTGATGCTGGGAGGGATTGGGGGCAGGAGGAGAAGGGGACAACAGAGGATGAGATGGCTGGATGGCATCACCGACTCGATGGGCATGAATCTGAGTAAACTCCAGGAGTTTGTGATGGACAGGGAGGCCTGGCGTGCTGCGATTCATGGGGTCGCAAAGAGTCGGACACGACTGAGCAACTGAACTGAACTGAATTATACACCTGCAAGTTAACTTTTTTTTTTTTTTGATAACCTAATCACAGGACTGGAGAAGGAAATGGCAACCCACTCCAGTGTTCTTGCCTGGAGCATCCCAGGGATGGCGGAGCCTGGTGGGCTGCCATCTATGGGGTCATCTATGAGAGTCGAATACCATTGAAGCGACTTAGCAGCAGCAGCAATCACAGGACTACTAGTACGTAGCCAAAGCCACATCAAATTCAAAGGCACGCAAAGCTTCATTCTAGTCAACTGAGGATGTCTTTTAGGTTACATTATAGTTAAAGCAACTCTTACAACTAGAAAACTGGGACTATAGACTATTAATATATTGGTAACTAACTTTATGTTCATTTGCCTGCTTGAACTCCTAGAGGGCTAAATTATGAGGTTTTTTTGAATCAGAGTGTTTACCAGCCTAATTTCCTTGTGATATTATATTAGTACATAATGGTTGGTGAACATCAATTTTTTATCATTACTTTCTCATTCTGCACTCCAGATGCCAAGAATTACGGGTGGATCAGTCAAGAACTCTATGGAGTCTTTCAAGCAGGCAGAAGGCAAACTGCCTGTTAGCTCCCAGGCGGTGGAGTCACTCAGGGGGTTCCTTAGAACCTGCCAAAACACACCCACCTCCATCTACTTCTTTGTAAACCAAGACTCATGGTTTAAAAGGTGGGAGCCAGCTAAGAACTACAGAGAATCCAAAATATCTTGAATTCAACACACAAGCCTTCATTCTATCAATATTTAACATATATGTACCAAGGGTCTACTCGGACAAGCATTAACTAGGCCTCTGAGTACTGCAGTGAACAAGATAGATAAGGTCTGTGATCTCAAGAAGTTTATATTCTTGTGGAGAAAACAATGAACAAACAAATATTAGACAATAATGTAAATAAGAAACCGTCAGAACATGCTAAGTGTTATGGAGAGAATTTAAGCAGGATGGTGTGAGAAGGAGTTAGTTACTGGGTGTGTACTTTAGTTTGGGTGGTCAGTGAAGTTTGAGTGGTCAGAGAAGTTTTCTCAGAACCAAAGACATTTGATATAACATCTGAATGGCAAGCAAAGGTCATTGAAAGGGCATTCAGGCATAAGGAACAGCTGGTATCAAGGCCCTAAGTCAGGCAGAGACATGGAAAGGAACAGAAAGAAGACCAGTGTGGCAAAAACACAGTGACCAAGATGGGGGGATGGGGTGGGGAGAGGGAGGTTATTAATATGTAATAAGGTAAACAATAGGCAGGGAGCAGATTTATACAGGGTGTTCTAAGCCAAGCAAGGCAATACATTTGGACTTATTCTAAGACTAATGAGAGTATTTGGGATGTTTTAACAGGGAAGTGACATGAGTCTATTATTCATTTTAAAAGATTACTCTTGGTACTTTAGTAAATGATAATGAAGAAAAATAGAGGTAGAGAAAGTATTTAAGAGGCTATTCTCTGCAGGAGATGCTGGTGGCCTAGATCAAGGAAGTAGTGTTGAAAATGAAGTTAAAGGACAAAAGGGATATGCTTTGAGAGAAAGACAACAGAACCTACTGAGGGTTTCAGGCTGGGCTGGAAGGAAAAGAGGAGAATTGAGAATCATTCCTAGGTCTGTGCCTTGAGCAACTAACTGGGTACATTGTGGTGCCATTTAATGAGGCGGAAAAGACAATGGAGAAGCAGGTCCCAGGAGAAAAACAGAAGTTCCCATTGTCTGTGTTAAAGAAATGTCAAATATATAGTGAGATATTCTTACTTTTTTGAGGTGTGGTAAATGCATTGACTGGAAATACAGTTTTTGAAGGTGACATTGACAGCTACAGGATTCACAAGCCCACCCAAAGAGAGAGCACAGAAAGACAAAGAAGGAAGTGGTGTAGAACAGAGAACACAGAAAATACAGCATTCCAGAACCTAAAAAAAAAGTTCCAAGAAGAGGAAAATAGTTGACTACATGAATCATACTGGTTCCTCAGTTGGGGTTCAGAATAAACCTTCTCACATTTTCTGCTCTGCTACACAGAAAGACATAGAGAAAAGAGTAATTCCAAGCATATCATGCTGTAATTGTTTCTCTAAAAATTCAACTAAAATGTTAGCAACTGAGGTAAAATAATATGCAAATATTTCTACCTCCAGTTTTCCTATTTCATTGTTTCTCTAAATTTAATGCTACCTAGAGGGGAGTCTTTGGTCTAAAATTTTGGGGGGAGGGTATTTACACAAATACACATATACTTACATACATGAACTCATATGCACACAAACATACATTATAGATGCATGTGTATCATATATACATATATATGTAGCAATTTTTAAAATTACCCTTTTTATGTTTCAACTTTTACCTGGTTTCATTTCAAAGAAGTTGTAGTCATAGGACTAGACTGTCCTCTGCATCTGTAGATTCACTAATAAAATCCCTTTATCTGTTCAGGGAGGCAGGGTTTGCCTGGTTAAGTCCAGTGCTCTTTAGTTGGCCAACTTAGTTCCCATCTTCCTCTGGCATGTCCTAGTTATATTTCTACAGAGAGATTAACTAAAGGCTCTGGGCCTCAATTACTTAATCATTTAATTTTGGTCAGAAAAACTATCCACCTCATAGAGGTTTCTCAAGATTAAACAAAATAATTTGTTGTTCAGTCGCTAAGTCGTATCTGACTCTTTTGCAACCCCATGGACTGTAGTCCATGAAGCTCCTCTGTCCATGGGATTCTTCAGGAAAGAACACTGGAGTGGGTTGCCATTTCCTTCTCCAGGGGAGAAGGGGGAATCTTCCCAACCCAGGGATCGAATCCATGTCTCTTATGTCTCCTGAATTGGCAGGCGGGTTCTTTACCACTAGCACCATCTCGGAAGCCCCCAGTAACATGTGACAGACAGCAAAACCCACAGTGCTCTCCAAGACTACCCGTGCCTCCCTCTGTGATCATGGCTCAACCAGTCTTGCCCAGGGATTCCTACTGTCTCTGCACTGCAAGCTGCAGCAGAATGGCCAGATTACTTTTCAAAAACTATTCTATTTCAGTATCACATTTCTAATACAGGCCATAAAAAAATCTTTTTAAATGTATGAATCCACATTGTTTTTGTAAAGAAGGCCGATATATTTTTAGTTAATTTCCATTAAGTGTATCTAGATTTTCATGATCATTGCTGGCTGATAGGATGAATGTTCTACTTAGTTTTCTGGCTGGGTAAGAAGTTGTCTGAGAGAGCTCCCTGATGCCTGATTTCCACGTTTACCCACATACCCCAGCAGAGCTCCAAGCTCAGAGCTGTTGTTGAGGGTCCCCAGGTTCCTCTAGCCCAAGGCTCTGCCTGTGGCCATGAGGCTTGCTCACTCCCACTCATTCCTTTGGCCATTAGTAATATCTTCTGTCCATTTTAACTTTTCATGAGTTCATGTCTTCTGCCTCACTAAACAGATTTTAAGGTCCCTGAAGACAGTGCTTTGAGGTGATCAATAACTCTGATTTTATTTGCAATTAAAATCAAGGATCTAAAGTTTTAAAGGTGTTTCCTATATTTAACCTAAAAATAGAGCCATAATTAATGTCTATACTTAATTGTTCTCTCATTAGAAAACACTAGTCCCTACTTGTATATCCTAACAAGTAGGTGCACAGTATATGTAATCAGAGAGGAAATGTAATATCTTTTAAAAGAATACATGGATATACAGATGCCTAGAAACTCAATCAAGAACTTTGCAGTGAAATAATAACAATGAAAATAGGTACTCAAATAAATGCTCATTATCTGAGCATCCACTATATATCAGGGATATATGTTTACACATTAATTTTAAACCTCATAAAAGTTTATTAAATTTGGCTTTATTAGCCTCGTTTTACAGATGAGGAAACTGAGTCTTGAGTAGCACTCATACTTCACAGTTAGTCAATATTATACCCAGGGTCCACATCCAAGTCAGGCTAGGTATAAAAGCCAACTCAGAACCAGTATGCTGTTCTTCCACCAAGTGGGCTAATGCTGCACAGGCTAGACTATCAGTCTTGAGGAACGAGTCACCTCATTACAACCCCTTGCTGCAACAGCAGCTAGTCAGGGCCATGCTTATCTGTCTTTCTCAGTAGCCACAATGCCCAAGCCCACAACACTCTGGCTGCTAGTTCCAGAAAATTCTATCATTATTTCCAAACTCCTAAGATCAACAGTAACACAAATGAAAGACGGAGCTGGAGCTACCTTTAGTCCTAGCAGGATAAGATGTGCTGTAAAATAAGCAAACTCTTTTTCTCTTTCAAAAATTCTTCCATTTGAAGAGAACAGTACTAACATTCTTGAAGAAAAACAATGAATTTTTGTTTGAGAAGTTATTTTGAGTTATGTAATTATTGGAAATACTTCCAGACTGGATCTACCAAAAATATCTTGTAACCAAACTTTCTTTAGAAGGACTGCAATATTTTCAGCTTGAGACTAACCTGTCAACGTTTTCCGAACTGAAATCATAATAAATAATTCTTAGTATACAAATTCTTATTTTATAGTCACAGTGCATGTGGCGGATATTTGGAAAAAGGCCTAGAAACCCTACAATTATAATCAAGTTTATAAATTCTCTTCTCACTTAATTATAAATCCTGATTACATTTTCTCTGCCAGATTCCTGCCTAATGTTCCCATTTGATAATGAGCTCCATAAAAGCTACCCAGTGCACATGATTTCATGCAATGTTTCCCCAGGTACCAATGTACCCTGACTTGAAAAGTTTACTCTGAGTCCATGCATTTGGAAGTGAACTTCCCAAATTCTGTCAGTCTCTGATGTGCCAGGAGGAAGCCCACTAACTAGGTCACATAAGTAGAAAAGAAGTTCTTCTAAATAGTAATGAGGATGACTCATCCTCCTTTCCTAAAGGTGAAGATTCCTTGCAGAGACTAAAAGGTTTAAGTAAGGGCTTCCCTGGTGGCTCAGTGGTAAGGCATCCACCCGGCAACACAGCAGACACGCAAGCCCTGATCCGGGAAGATCCCACATGCCTTGGAGCAACTAAGCCCATAAGCCACAACTACTGAGTCTGTGCTCAAGCCCGGGAGCCAGCGCTACGGAAGCCTGCCCGGCCCAGAGCCTGTGCTCCGCGATAAGAGAAGCCACTGCAATGAGAAGCCCACGCACCACACTAGAGAGTAGACCCACTCATTGCAGCTAGAGAAAAGCTCCTACAGCAACGGAGACCCAGAACAGCCAAAACTAAATGCATATTAAAAAAAAAGGGGGGGGTTTCTGTAAAAAGAAGTATGGTAATATCTAGATACAGATGTATGGCAAAATCTAGATACAGATGATAAAGATACTGATATAAACACATAGTGATGTAATTTTACTGCCTTCCAGACCAATTTCCCCAAAAGTCATAAAGGAAAGTGCCTAGGAAACTCTTTACTACTGAAGATGATTAAATGTTGTATTTAACAAGGATTTCTCCCTTTTTGTGGAGAGGTGTTCTCAAACACTGTTCTGGGACCTTCTTCTGTTAATTGAGAATGCCAAACAGCATCATTTGAATTTTTCTTAACAAACCCAGTCACTGTTAAAAGGAAATACTCACAATGTGCAAAGTATAATACTGAAATATTCAAGATAAACAAAAATGTGTGTAGACACATCTTAGTCTGTAATTTATAAGAAAAATTTTATTTTCAGATATGGTTCTTAGGTAAATAATTAACATTCCTGAGTTTTGATTTCAGCCCAGTAAATCTCATAGTCCATCAAGGAGGCTCCAGAAAAAAAAGACAGGGAGGAGGATCACCAGATTATAAATTTATGGATTTTTGATATTGTGTAGATAAGAAGAAATTGCACTATTGGCTTTTTCCAAACCAAGATCACTTGTTGGAGAGCAGATGATGGAAGGAGTGAGATCCAACTCCTTGGGATTAAAACACTTGCTTCACTCTTCCCTTTTATTAATTCTACAATGAAAATATCAGGGTTCTTTTCTCTTTTCCTTGTGTGTGTGCGTGCTTAGTCACTTCAGTCATGTCCAACTCTTTGTGACCCCATGGACTGTAGCCCTTCAGGCTCCTCTGTCCGGGATTGTCCTGGAAAGAATACTGGAGTGGGCTGCCATGCTCTCCTCAAGGGGATCTTCCTGACCCAAGGATCAAACCTGTGTCCCCTGCAGTGAAGGTGGATTCTTCACCACTGAGCCACCGGGAAAGCCTTTCTCTTCTCCTTGTGTAATTTCATTATTATAAAATTCATATTTACATAGTGTTATGTATTCCTTTTTACAAACTTTGTCTCAGTCTAAGCAATGAGTTTAATCATTCCACCGAATTTGAAAAATCTTACCAGTTATTTTCATACATTAACAAGGAACTTCAGAGAAGAAGATGAGCCATAACAGATGAAAATTGGAAACTGGTCACTCTTGTCACAAGGACAGTCAGCTGATTTCAATAATTAACAGAGAGGAATTAAGTACATCTTAGAAACTTTTTTTCAAACCAACCATAAGTCTGCAATCTTACTGTTTCTTTGTCAGGTATATTGGCCTTTTGGTCTTATGACACAGCAATTAGTGTCCTACAGCCCCTAACTCCACAAATGGAGAAGAGACAGGTTTTTAAATGAAAAAGAAAAAAAAAATCTGAGATAGTGATCATTTACTGTTTTTCATCAAACTTTTATTCTAAAGTGTTTTTGTATTCTAACTACATTGTAATTTGTTAGAAATGAAGGAAAGAAGATATATAATAATGGCAGTCAAGATTTCCAAGAAAAATTATATTCAACCAAAAGACAGTCTCAGAAAAAACTTAATGAAATTGCTCAGTGATGCTCTCAAAATAGCAGTCATATCATCAAAAACGTAGTCTAACGATATCTGTTGATAAATGTATTGACTTCAAGAAGGTTCATTATCATCTTTAAAGTACATGTGTGTGAAATACTAATAAATATGTGAGGCTTTGTTCTATGAGCATCTATGTCTACATTTTTTAAGTAGATCCAGGAGTTGATACATTGTAACTAGAGAATAATGCAAAAAGTAATTTATATAGAGTGTTCATGTTTATATATCCCATATACTTAAGGAAAAACTAAAAACCATCTCATCCTATCTTTTTCATTTGTTGTAGGTAAATAAATAGCAAAAATGAACTATAGATTTTTATACTACTTTTACTCCAAAGACATACCAAAAGGAACCTGTGCCTTGAATGTGGTAAATAATCACAAAATCAAAGTAAAAGTAAGGAAACTTGTAGAAAATAGGATTGCCAGATGAGATGGAAGAGGCCCAGTTAAATTTGAATTTCAGATAAACAACAAATTGTTTTTCAATAAAAGTATGTCCAAAATATTGTATGGGACTGTCATACTAAAAACTATATTCATCTAAAATTTAAATTTAACTGGGAGTACAGGTTTTTTGTTTTTGTTTCGAAATTGGACAGTGCTACTAAATATATTAATGGGTACTACACTGTTGTATTCAGAGGGCCACCAAGTCATTGCCAAATTTATCATTTGCACAGAACCCTGTGCTACATCATGCTATGTGTCTGAACACAGAGTTTTTATCTGCACTA
The DNA here is from genome assembly GCF_033118175.1 of Dama dama. Lineage (NCBI taxonomy): Eukaryota > Metazoa > Chordata > Mammalia > Artiodactyla > Cervidae > Dama > Dama dama. Next base: position 34,024,493 of record NC_083708.1, on the reverse strand, counting down.
TCATTTGAAAATCAAGCTCATTCCTCTCTGAGCATAGTTTGAAGTCAACTCCTACCATCATATTTGCTGTTCTATGATTAAGATCCAGTTCCTTAAGATTTCTTCTTTAATAAAATTAATTAAATTTAACCAATTTTTATTACAGTATACTTGATTTACCTTAATGTTTCTTTTCTTCAGTCTTTTACTTGTGAAAATTAGGATATTGATATTATGCCTCATAAGTGCAGTGAAGTAATCAAAATATTGTCCATGACTTGTGTAGTGCAATACCTGAGAAGTAGTAATAGATTCAGTAAAGTGAAGAGTCTGCCTGCAATGCAGGAGACCTGGGTTCAATCCCTAGGTCCAGAAGATCCTCTAGAGAAGAGAATGGCAACTCACTCCAGTATTCTTGCCTGGAGAATTCCATGGACATGGGAGCCTGGTGAGTTACAGTCCATGGGGCCGCAAAGAGTCATACACGACTAAGCGACTAATACACACACACAGGGTTTAATAGAGAGGACTCTGGAACTGAATATCCTGGATCCAAACTAGATTTGGACTGCCACTTCCTAGTCATGTGGCCTCAGGCAATTTACTACCTTTTGTTGCTTCAAGTTCTTCATTTAAGCCTAAGGATAATGATGATAAGTTTTTCATAGTGTTGTAGAGTTTAAAGAACTGCTGCACATAAAGCCTTGACTTTGGGCTTTATGATAATTTTATAATGATCGATTCAAACAATTACTATTTAAGGATGTAAATAAGTACTTGCTAACAAATGTACAGTTTTCAACCTAACATTACCAAATTCAAGTATGTCGCATCCACATTTGAAATTATTGCATCAAAGTTTTGCCTTTTACACTGAATTTCATGCTAAAAATCACTTCCTAAATTTTAATCTCTGTCAACATTAGGATAAAAATGCATATCTAAACAACAGGTATGTTTACTAAAACACTTGAAATATAAATTTAGCAAGGCTATATATTCTCTCATTTGGCTTGAAATTAACAACCCAGTATCTATCTATAAACTGTGAGAGCTTTCTAAAAAGAATTGTTCCTATTTTTTCCACAAATTTAATATCAAACCTGGAGCATATGGACTTATTGAAAGATGTTTCCACCTAAAGAAATAAAATGCTAAACTGATGAAATTACTGGAAACCTGTGAACCCAGTGTTCATATTTTTACCTGTATTTGCTGCTGCTGCTGCTAAGTCGGTTCAGTCGTGTCCATCTCTGTGCGACCCCATAGACAGCAGCCCACCAGGCTCCTCCGCCCCTGGGATTCTCCAGGCAAGAACACTGGAGTGGGTTGCCATTTCCTTCTCCAATGCATGAAAGTGAAAAGTGAAAGTGAAGTCGCTCAGTCGTGTCTAACTCTTCGCGACCCCATGGACTGCAGCTCCTCTGTCCACGGGATTTTCCAGGCAAGAGTACTAGTGGTACTAAATATGATCCCATTAAACAGCTCCCAGGACAAAAACAAAAACTTTAAAATAAAACTGAATTAAAAGTTAGAAATTATAACAGTTTGTTTTCTATACTCTTTCCCTGAAATATTTAAAAAAATTAAATACTTCAAAACATGATTACAGAGCAATAAAATTAGTATGAAGTCTGAATTAGCAACACCTATGCAGTTGGTTCATCAATATACACTAATTCATGATGCGTAACAAACTGCCCCCCCAAACTTAAGTGGCATAATACAACAAAAAGTTTATTTCTGATTCATCTATAGTTCAGCATAGGTCAGTGAAGCCTTCTATTCCATATACTATTCAGGGATCTCAGCAGGTTAAGATTTGAAGGTTCTACTTTGGTGTTCACAGTGGCAGAAAAGTAGAAAACTTATGCCTGTCCAAAAATGCCTTGACCCAGAAGTGACAAGGTCACTTCCACCTCAACCTGTTGACTAGAAAGTCACGTGGCTGCAAGTAACTGGAAGAAGTGAAGATTGTGAGAGAGAACAAGGATACCTAGTGAAAAATAAATGTCTCTGCTAAGAGGCTAGTATTACCCAATAGTCAAGTCCAATTCTCACCATCATAGCTCTTCCGAAAGATGTGAAGGTCCTAGTAACAAAAGCCTGCCCTTGCTTCACAATATACAGTCGCTGTTCTATTTCCCCCAGACAGTAGAGATAAAAGAGTGAACAAGCTTATGGTTCAAGGAATTTAATTATTTTTTTCTAACCAGCTATAGTTGAACTTGTCAGCCATGTTGATATTGAGTAATTGCCTATATATCTTGTCTTTCCTCACAATTTGATTTCTTTTCATAATGAAGGCTCAAGGAATTCGTTGTTTCCTTTTGTACAGATGTTCTTCATTTGATGTTATAAATGTGCTGCTGAAAAGTTGTGTGTAAATCAGATTTTTATAAATCGAATCACATTCCCATTAACTTTATCTTTGCTTCTGCTTCACAGTAGCTCCATACGATTTATCTTTAAATTAGTCTTAGTTTTACAGAGAAGAGTGACAGGTCAGAGGGTATTTCCCAATAGGCTGGGATAAGACTAAACCTTCCATCACCGGGCTATGGACTGTTTCTTCACATTGACAGGTTATCAGAGTCTACTTAGGGAAGAAGTGCTCAGTTTTTGAAAACAAAAAAGAAAAGGAAAAGCTGGCAGAGAAACAGGTATGAAACAAAGGGATTTAATTCCATTTTAAGAGTATATCAATCAATAAATATTATTTAATCTGAATGCAAGAGACTTTTATGTAATGCAACATGCTAGTACAGAGCTTTGAAATCTTTTTCATCAGATAGAGTCCAGTCAAATATACCAGCAATCCCATTTCAAGGACTCATTTGATGAAAATGAAAAATTTGCACTGAAACAAGGAAAAGCAAGGAAGTGTAAAACAGGAGATGCAGGCAAGGTATTTAGTAATCTGTCCACTAATTTTGTTAGCTAAATACTAAGAGAAAAAAAATCCTGAACAATACTTTTAATTGAAAGTTGCACAGTACAAGTTTCTTGTGTTTTGTCTTTTTCCCCAAAATTATTTACTACAGTTTCTGGTGACTTGGAGAATAGTCAGTTAAGCGTGAAAGAGCTTTCTTTATCTGTTTTTTTTTTTTTTTTTCTGGGTTTTTTTTTTTTCCTGCTAGCCCAACTTTTATTCCAATAGTCATTCACTGAGCCAGAGCAGTCACAGACTCACAGAATCTTAGAGAAGAAACTAAAAAAGACCATTAATTCTCTTTTGTGCTTTCTGAGCCATATTCCCACCAAAGAGGAAATAAAATAGAAAAATAAAAAGACTAGAAGATAAAAAAAAAAAAAAAAAGACTAGAAGATGAGTAGCACAGAGTACAAATGCCTTTGTAGGAACAGCTAAGAAGATAATTCCTATTTGACTTAGAAAGATTAGTAAGGATATTTTACTTTTCCAATCATATTATTGTTCCATGTATTTTTCACATCTACAATGATTACATAATATCATACATAGCCCTCTCTCCAGTTATATATGCATTGAATATATTATTGTTTTATTGTAGGACAGTTGTTATTTGATACATGCTAAATATCACAAAGATACTTGAGAATAACAGTGTTTTGTCAGAATCAGTACCTAGTTTCAGAAATTGGAATAAACATTAAAGGAGAGATTAAGAAAAAGAGGTCCATTGATGAATTAGGGGGAAAAGCCAGAAATTAAGTTACAAAGAATTAAGTTGCTTAGTTAAAATCAGAGACTAGAAGACAATTTGGGAAGCTCTATGGAGGAAACAGGGGCTTCCTAAGTGGAACTAGTGGTAAGAACCTACCAGCCAATGCAAGAGACATAAGAGACACAGGTTCAGTCCCTGGGTTGGGAAGATCCCTTGGAGGAAGACATAGCAACCGGCTCTAGTATTCTTGCCTGGAGAAACCCATGGACAGAGAAGGCTGGCGGACTACAGTCCATGAGGTCACAAAGAGTAGGACATGACTGAAGCCACTTAGCAGGCACGCACACATGGAGGAAGTAACTTCTCAAACAACGAAATATTCAGGCTTTCTATTCCAGACTAAGAAGTTTCCTGAGACTCAGGACCATGCCTTGAAGATCCCTGGATTTGTAATTTGTCACTTAATTTAAGGTATATAAAACAATATACAGTATGCAGGAACATAAACACAAAAAATAAACGCATATTAAAGACACAGGAAAAATTGCCTATAGGAAAAAGGGGAAAGAGAGTGAGCACTGGAGACAAAAAGTAACCCATCCACTCAGATATTAATTAGGAAGGGACCTCCCTCTGTGTCCTACAGTGGTGGGAGGACTTGGAAATCCAGGTGGATTCCCATGGCTGAATTGAGCAACTGTAGAATTAATTGCTCCTATAGCAGTTGGGCTTCCCTGGTGGCTCAGAGGTTAAAGCATCTGCCTCCAATGCAGGAGACCCGGGTTCAATCCCTGGGTTGGGAAGATCCCCTGGAGAAGGAAATGGTAACCCACTCCCGTATTCTTGCCTGGAGAATCCCATGGACAGAGGAGCCTGGTAGGCAACAGTCCATGGGGTCGCAAAGAGTCGGACACGACTGAGTGACTTCACTTTTCATATGGTTACAAATTCTGTATAGGGTAGGTTGCCAGGGACTTCGCTGGGCCATAGAGTGACTAGGGGACCTAGAGCCCATGAGGATAAAAGGTGCTGAGACAGCACCAAGCAGGCATCTGATACATTCCCTTATGAAACAGTGTGGTAATTTCTTTGGGTTTTTAGCCAGGAACAGAATTACTGGGTCTATACATATGTAAATAACTCTGTTTAACTAAGTGGTGCCAAATTGCTTTCCAGAACAACTAGACCATTCCACACTCCCACCAGCAGTCTATAAAGATTCCTGTATCCTCATATCCTTGTCAGGAATTGGTATACTCCACATTTCTGACTTTGGCCTACATAATAGATAAAAAGCACATTCCATCACTATTTTAATTTCTCTGATTTTTAATGAATTGAAGTATCTCTTCAAATGTAAGTTAGAATTTTTATCTCTTCTCCTGCAAATTGCCTGTTTGTAATTTTTGCCAATTTTCCTATTATCTTTTATTTATTGCTACTTTTCTTTGCTCCCTTTATATTCTAGATCAGTGCTTCTATAACTAACGTGAAGGATCTACTTTATTTTCAATGTATTATAATCAGTCACATATCTACAGTTTTATAAATCAATTCAGTTCAATTTAGTCACTCAGTCATGTCCAACTCTTTGTGACCCCATGAACTGCAGCACCACAGGCTTCCCTGTCCATCACCAACTCCCCGAGTTTACCCAAACTCACGTCCATTGAGTCAGTGATGCCATCCAACCATCTCATCCTCTGTCGTTGCCTTCTCCTCCTGCCCTCAATCTTTCCCAGCATCAGGGTCTTTTCAAATGAGTCAGCTCTTCGCATCAGATGGCTGATGAACACCCAGGACTGATCTCCTTTAGGATGGACTGGTTGGATCTCCTTGCAGTCCAAGGGGCTCTCAAGAGTCTTCTCCAACACCACAGTTCAAAAGCATCAATTCTTCTGTGCTCAGCTTTCTTTACAGTCCAACTCTCACATCCATATATGACCACTGGAAAAACCATAGCCTTGACCAGACGGACCTTTGTTGACAAACTAATGTCTCTGCGTTGTCTAGGTCGGTCATAACTTCCCTTCCAAGGAGTAAGCGTCTTTTAATTTCATAGCTACAATCACCACCTGCAGTGATTTTGAAAATCACTGCCCAAAGAAATAAAGTCTCTCATTCTTTCCACTGTTTCCCCATCTATTTGCCATGAAGTGTTGGAACTGGATGCCATAATCTTAGTTTTATAAACAAAATATAAATAATTAGAAAATAACATTTAAAGATATGCAAAATATAAATATATTTTTATTATTAAAGTCAACAGAACAATGTTATATTCAAAAAATATAATCAGAACAAAAATAATAGAGGGAAAAGAAAATTGACATACTGACTGAAAATAATTATATAAGTAAACAATGTAGAAAATCACTATAAATTCAGAAAATTTTGCACCTCACAGATATAACTATTCAAAAAGCTGTATTCAAAAAAAAAAGAAACAGTGATTTCCCCTATTAAAAGTCTATATGAAGAATTTGAATGAACATTCTGCACATCAATCTTTAAAGTTCCAAATTTGACAAACGGACTTGATTCTTGAATGTTTACTTCTCTAACCCAAGTTGGACTAGCATCAGTGCTATTGTAGAGGGTAATTTATCTCTAATGGTTTCTATGATTTGTCTTAATAACTCTCATAGTAGAGAAACCAGCCTTATAAAGGCATGTTGATGAAAATGTAGAGAGATTTTAAAACCAATTTTGAATTCTGAAAATCAGGATATTTTAAGCTTTTATTCAAATTAATGTAAGTGATGTATTTATAAAATTCATCACCAATCTTTCATGTACAGGTAGTTCCAACGATCTAGCATATAAAGATATGGTTCAATTTGAGTTATCATTCAATGAAGTGGATTCCAGATTTATGTTTATATGTGGCTCTTCTGATGAAAAATGAAATTCAAACTGTTTGATAAAATTTGTATGGTTCAGTTATAATTTTTTCATAAGTGAGTAATATCAAGATCACTATCTATACCATTTAAAGTTGCTATTTATCATGGCATATGTCATAACAATCTATAGAAACTGTGTTCTTCAAAGCCTCTAAATTTCCATTTTCATGTTTCTATTTTATCTGACACACAAAAAACAATGTTGCCTTATTTGCTTGTTCACATTAAAAATATCAAATGTGTAAGATAAATAAGTTCAGACGTCCAATTCACATTCTTAAAAAACTGAGACCAAATTATTCTCTCACTTTATAAAATCACTGGACGTTTGTTGTAATTATACATTCTTGAAATATTTTTCCCCTGAAAATTATCATACCTCAGCAAGCCATCTCCAACTTTCATCTGATGTAGCAATAGAGAATATCAAATTTCATGCAATAACCTTTATAAATCCACAATCTTTATTATGTCACTAAACATACTGTTTAGTGCAGTTATAGCTTCTTTTTCACAGCAAGACATTTTTGGATGAAGGAAGCATAATGGTGACTTCCATTCCTGCAAAGCTCCTTAATGTGAATGACTACTCCAGGATATTTTCTTTTCATTCCAGCTGGACCATCAGATTATTCCTCCATCACACTTAAATTTCAAAATGTATTTGTATATTTGCAATCAGGTTTCATTTTCTACATCTCAGAGCAAGTAGTATTTATCAACAATATACTAGAAAAAAAGAATTCTTTCTTGTCACTATAATATTTACATCACACATATATTACCATGTTAGTAATATCTGTGTAATAATCAAGTTTCAAGAAGCATATGTGCCCTCTTTATTTGTTCTCTGACTTGGCTTTCTGTTCCATTAGCCAGTTTCTGAGTACATCAAGCTAATATGTCATGAGAAAGTAGTACTTGACGTACTTCCTTTGCCGCAGATTCACCAATATGTATAAGTAAATATCCTTTAATAATGTCTCAGTGACTGACTGTAGTATCTTAGTCTTCTAAACACAAAGGGCTACTTTATAAGAAACCCGTAAATCACTTATGTGACATACGGAACACCTGATTCTGTTGGTTTTTTTAATTCAAAGTTCTTCTCTTAAGAATTTCTTCTGGTTTTCAACTTATTTATGCTTTATATGTAAATGCCATTTCAGTTCCAGAGACCTTATTTCTTCATTAGCCAGGACAACTGTGCAAAGAACATTCAGTGATTTAGCACTTCACAACTAAATTTAGTTACAAACCTCAACTCTGTGAAAGACCACACTTGCACACAAAAGAAGTACAAATCCATGTGGGTCTTCATTTCTTTCAAATTACTTCCAACATCAATATCTGTGCTAATATTTCTACCATATCCAGAATAGATGTATCTTTTCTAAACCAAAAAACAAACAAAAACCAATCAGGGGGAAATTTGTACCATACGTATTTTAGGTTTAAAAATAAATAGCACAAATATTACTGTCCTAATTTAGCTAATAATGTTAAACTATAAATTTAAAATCAACTAATTTATACTTGCTACTTTAAGAATGTATATACACACACAAAAAAGAATACACAAGAAAAATGACATTCTTGCCCTTCTGCAAACTTCAGCAACTCCCTGGATTGACTTAGCATAGAAATAGGGAGAAATAAAAAAGGACCCAGATTTCCTGACTCTAGAGGAGCTAGTGATTCCACTAGATTCAGGAGAGGAACAGAGAGCACGTGAAGCGGACAGAAGGGTTGACATGGAGAGACTGCAGACCCTCTCCTGGTGAACGCCTGGCGAACGTGCCAGCTGCTTCCAGCACATGGCAGTTGATTCAAGACTTGTAGAAAACCTAGTAGGCATTTAAGTAGCTACTATACATCACGTGGGCTCGGAAGCAATAATTATAGCCCTTGTCACTATCACTCAGGAAGAACAACCAATAGTAAATTGTGTGCTGACTGTCCAGCAACAATAAGCTTTATCTATGCCTTAGCCACATCTGAAAAACCAAAGTCCAGTAAATACTCGTAAACCTCAGTGATGGAGAGTGGGATTAAATACCTAAAGCCACGATGATGGTATGAAAAGGGAAGTCCCCAGTGTTTGCACACAGAGGGGTGAGGAGGAGTGGCGAGTGTAAGAGGGAAGAATATACTCCATTTCACTATATAATGATGCCCAGAAAACCCACTCTTAACAAGGAAAATAGCCTATACCTATTTCTGTGAGGTTTTTTAGTTTTTTTATTTTACCCCCATCACTTTCTACACTATAAACTCCTGCCAGATGAAATCTGAGACTTGCTTATTTTTCTGTCTGTAGCACTTGACACATTACCTGGCACATAATTCATCTTCAGTGAATATTTGTTGAACAAATGGATAGGTGTGTGGATGGAGGGATGGATAAATAATATAAATAACAAGGCAATGAATAAAGAAATTATTTTCCCCTAAAACCCAGAAAAAAACTGAGACACATTTTGCTTACCATCTTGGACCAGACCCATCCATCAAAATGAAACTAAATTTCATCAACAGTAAAATGGAGAAAATCATTACCTACCTCACCAATAAACTGTGCATTAACACACATGAAAGAATTTTGAGCAACATATAAATACATAAGCACTAGGAATTTTTATTATTTCATTTTATTGTCAAAGTCTTTGAGATATTTGTTCTCAACTTTTGTGTACATGAGTCAATTAGGAGCATATTAAAAATACAAATTCTTACTTACTAGCAGAGATTCTCATTCAGAGTTTGGAGTAGGGCCTAGGAAGTCACACGCTTTACAAGCTTCCAAACAAATCATGATGTCCACAGAGTTAACTTGGAGAAACAGCACTATAGGGAAGTAGTATGGAAACAGCATTTTCACCACATTCTAACAAAACACATGTAGTACCAGAGTGCAAAAAAGGAGTGCAGTAAAGCCATGTCTACACACAGATCTCATCCAGTTATTTACAACAAAATAAAATTGTAATATGCCAGCTTTTTTTTAATTAAGTTTTACTGGAGTAGAGTTGACTTACCATGTTGTATTAGCTTTCTGCTGTACAGTAAAGTGAATTAGTTATGCATATACATATATACACTCATTTTTTAGATTCTTTTCCCTTATAAGTAATTACAGAGTATTGAATAGAGTTCACTGTGCTACATAGTAGGTTCTCATTAGTTATCTGCTGTATTTAGAGAAGTGTGTATATGTCAATCCTAATCTCCCAATTTATCCCTCCACTTTTATCTTCCTTGTTAATCTTAAATTTGCTTTCAACATCTGTGACTCTATTTCTCTTTTGTAAAGAAGTTCATTTGTATCATTTTTTTTTAAGATTCAACATATGAGCAATATCATATCATATTTGTCATTCTCTGTCTGATTGGATTACTTCATACAGTGTGACAATCTCTAGGTCTATCCATGTTGCTGCAAATGGCATTATTTTGTTCTTTTTTATCATTCAGTTCAGTCAATTAGTCATGTCTGACTCTGTGACCCCATGAACTGCAGCACGCCAGGGCTCCCTGTCCATCACCAACTCCCAGACTTACTCAAACTCAAGTCCATCGAGTCAGTGATGCCATCCAACCACCTCATCCTCTGTCATCCCCTTCTTCTCCTGCCTTCAATCTTGCCTAGCATCAACCAGGGTCTTTTCCAATGAGTCAGCTCTTCGCATCAGGTGGTCAAAGTATTGGAGCTTCAGCTTCAGCATCAGTCCTTCCAATGAATATTCAGGACTGATTTCCTTTAGGATGGACTGGTTGGATCTCCTTGCAGTCCAAGGGACTCTCAAAAGTCTTCTCCAATCACCACAGTTCAAAAGCATCAGTTCTTCGGCACTCAGCTTTCTTTATAGTCCAACTTTCGCATCCATACATGACCACCGGAAAAACCAAAGCTTTGACTAGATGGACCTTTGTCGGCAATGGAATGTCTCTGCTTTTTAATATGCTGTCTAGGTTGGTCACAACTTTTCTTCCAAGGAGCAAGTATCTTTTAATTTCATGGCTGCAGTCACCATCTGCAGTGATTTTGGAGCCCAGAAAAATAAAGTCTGTCACTGTTTCCCCAACTATTTGCCATGAAGTGATGGGACTAGATGCCATGATCTTAGTTTTCTTTAAGCCAGCTTTTCACTCTCCCCTTTCACTTTCATCAAGAGGCTCTTTAGTTCATCTTTACCTTCTGCCATAAATGCGGTGTCATCTGCATATCTGTGATTATTTACAGCTTTCCCAGCAATAGTAATTCCAGCTTGTGCTTCATCCAGCCTGGTATTTCACATGATGTACTCTGCATAGAAGTTTTAAAAGCAGGGGGACAACATACAGCCTTAAAGTACTCCTTTCCCAATTTGGAAACAGCCTGTTGTTCCATGTCTGGTTCTAACTGTTGCTTCTTGACCTGCATACACATTTCTCAGGATGCAGGGAAGATGGTCTGGTATTCCCATCCCTTGAACAATTTTCCACAGTTTGTTGTGATCTAGTTATGACCAACCTAAATAGCATATTAAAAAGAAGAGACATTACTTTGTCTACATAGGTCTGTCTAGTCAAGGCGATGGTTTTTCCAGTGGTCATGTATGGATGTGAGTGTTGGACTATAAAGAAAGCTGAGCACAGAAGAATTGATGTTTTTGAACTGTGGTGTTGAAGAAGACTCTTGAGAGTCCCTTGGACTGCAAGGAGATCCAACCAGTCCATCCTAAAGGAGATCAGTCCTGGGTTTTTATTGGAAGGACTGATGTTGAAGCTGAAACTCCAGTACTTTGGCCATCTGATGCAAAGAGCTGACTCATTAGAAAAGACCCTGATGCTGGGAAAGACTGAGGGCAGGAGGAGAAGGGGATGACAGAGGATGAAATGGTTGGATGGCATCACTGACTCAATGGACATGGGTTTTGGTGGACTCCAGGAGTTGGTGATGGACAGGGAGGCCTGTGGTACTGCAGTTCATGGGGTCACAAAGAGTTGGACACAACTGAGTGATTGAACTGAACTGAATATAGTCAAAGGTTTTGGCATAATACATAAAGCAGAAGTAGATGTTTTTCTGGTTTTCTCTTGCTTTTTTGATGATCCAATGGATGTTAGCAATTTGACCTCTGGTTCCTCTGCCTTTTCTAAATCCAGCTTGAATATCTGAAAGTTCATGGTTCACATACTGTTGAAGCCTGGCTTGGAGAATTTTGAGCATTACTTTGCTAGCATGTGAGATGAGTGCAATTGTTCAGCAGTTTGAGAATTCTTTGGCATTGCCTTTCTTTGGAACTGGAATGAAAATGGACCTTTTCCAGTCCTGTGGCCACTGCTGAGTCTTCTAAATTTTCAGGCATATTGAGTACAACACTTTTACAGCATCATCTTTTAGGATTTGCAATAGCTCAACTGGAATTCTATCACCCCCTCTAGCTTTGTTCATAGTGATGCTTCCTAAGGCCCACTTGACTTTGCATTCCAGGATGTGTGGCTCTAGGTGAGTTATCTGGGTCATGTAGATGTTTTTTGTATAGTTCTTCTGTGTATTCTTGCCACCTCTTCTTAATATCTTCTGCTTCTGTTAGGTCCATTCCAATTTCTTTTTTAATGGCTGAGTAATATTCCATTGTATACATGTACCACATCTTCTTTATCCATTCATTTAGCCATGTCTTGCCCGTTCTGAACAGTGCTGCAGTGAACACTGGGGTGCATGTATGTTTTCGAATTATGGTTTTATAGATATCTTCGATACTATACAGGCCCTTTCAATACTATAATCATATAAATACCTGAATGAATTAGGTAAAGGTATAAAGAAATTTGAATTTTTCTAACACACCAGATCTATCACAACATATCTGCAGAAGTCACCTAAATTAGACAAGAAAACCACTTAGTATATAGAAAATGTTCCCACAAATGTGTTTTAAACACAACTGTGTTTTTTAAATGCTCACATCCTTACAGTTTCTAATGTACACTGCCCTAGTTCGAATTTGTTGAAAAACATGCCTTTGTACAAGTGGCATATATTAGGAAACATAAAACTCTATATCCTAAGGTGTGCAAAACATCCTTCTAACTCTAATTCATTTAGTTGCAGGAACCTAAATTTAAAAAAAAAAAAAATCTTTCCCTGTTAAGGAAGTCTTCACAATGCTTCTGAAAGCATTCCCATCCTCAACATGGCATTGGACTTATTCTTCCCTTTCTTCTCTGACAATCACAACGACCACAGCACTAAGAGAATGTGCCTCAGTGGGGCCACTTAGTACCCTCTCCTGCTGCTGCTGAAGTCACATGGTACCACTGCCTTGAGGCCGAGAAGCTGGCCTGCTGATGCCAGTATGGGGAGAACAGCTTCCTCCTCACCCCTCAAATGACTTTGTGTCACACTCTGTCATAGTTATTCTGAATGTTAAGCTGCAGGGCAAAATTTTCTCCAAATGTTGAGTGTGAAAACCACTGTTTCTGCTCCATCTCTCATTCCCACTTTCCCTCGGACTCAGACCATAAAACATGGGAACTGACCAGAAAAATCAACCTCAAAAACCACTCTCCTTTACAAACAGCCTGTCCCAGAGCACAGATTGTCTTGCTCTGTCTTTCTCTGCCATCCACACATTCTTTGGCACAGTTTTGTAAATGGGGTTCTGGAATCTCTGGCATCAGATCTTCAAAAGTATTTATGAAATAGGCAGATTCTCAGGTCAAGCTCCAAGCTGCTGACTCAGAATCTCTGGGCTGGATCATGGAATTTGGTTTATGAGAAAGTACCCCTGGTAATTATTAGGCACACTAAATTTTATGGTTCTTTTTCTTTGTACCATTAGCTCATTCTACACAACAGTTTTATTTCATTTGGAAGCTTTAGAATAAATGAGCAATTAACCACTTTTTAAAAACTGAGACCTAGATATACCTGCAGTACTCTACCAGAGTCATCTAGCCTCCCAGTTGGCGCCAGTGGTGAAGAACCTGCCTAGCAATGCAGGAGACTAGGAAACATGGGTTCGATCCCTGCATTGGGAAAATTCCCTGGAGGAGGGCATGGTAGCCCACTGCAGTGTTTGCCTGGAGAATCCCATGGACAGAGGAGCCTGACAGGCTATGGTCCATTGGGTCGCAAAGAGTTGGACGTGACTGAAGTGACTTAGCACGCACGCACAATCACAGGGTTGACCAGAAAAGATGAAGAGCAGAGATGTCCTAGCAGTGCCTGCTATATGGCAGAGCTTCTCCAAAGTACTAGCAATATAAAAGCTAAATTTCCCCTTAATACCAGATCAGGCAGGATTTAGGACATTAAACTAGATCGACCCTCTTTAGAAAGAGGCAGCCGTTTATATTGATATGTTTAAAGGTTGCTTTGATAACCCTTAGCCTGATGTGGAATGGCGTCCTTGACTGTCAGATCTGCCATGAAACCAGAGCGGCAGTTCTCAGCACCATGTAGGTATAGGTATACAAGGTATAGGTTAGGCAAATTTCAGGTTCAGTCCCTTGAGATAAAGTTGATATCAAGAGCTGGAGAACTAGGATGAAGCCCCAATTCCAAACAGAATGAGAAGCCAGAGCACGTAATCTGCCATATGGTGAGAGGAGACTAAATAGGGAGATCCTGCCTATTTTCTGAGAACAAGGAACAGTGGCTTAGAAACGAATTCCTCTGACTAACGAAGATGGAGCTCCTAATGTAAAGTCAGGCATTGTTGCTCATCTCTGGCTCAGTGACTGGACACGGCCATGCCCATAGGGAGTGTTTCGTTTCAGACGCTTTAAGGTTGTCAGGGGGCAAAGTAAGTAGTGAACAATGTTTGCTGAAAACACAAAAAGAGTTCTGAACCAAAAGCAAACTTGCATCCCAAATCTAAAAAGAAAGCCAGGAGAAGGAATGAGGTCAACTGATTAAGTGACTCTCCTACATGACCAAAGCACCTAAGAATATATGCTCCCCAGATATGCTTTGCCATCAGTAGGAAAGTTCCCAAAAGTAATACATTATTTGAAATTGACAATAATTTACTGATGAGAATAAAACTTACAGTGTCCAGAAGATTTAAAAAAAAATAAAAAGGAGGAAACTGGATAAATGTTTTCACTATGTTGCAATATTGAGAACTGGGAAAAATAATTTAAGTAATGCTTCCATAACACAGTTCAAAAGGGATTGAGTAGTCAATTAACATAATTTTTATCAGAACAGTATTAAAATACATGGAAATATTTTGGAATCTGAAAGTTACTGTATCAGCAGGGTTTTTAACTATCCTTCATATTCTGGAGACTTGAGCCATGTAATAAAGCAAAGACCTTCATGGATTCCTCAGAATAGCTACTAACTTCAAATACAACCTCTGGTTATTAGAGTCTTTTCCCCAGGTATCTTGCTACTTCAGATGTAGCTAACATTTCTTATGTATTTTTTAAATGCCAAGGATTCAGCTAAGGGAGTGTGTGTGTGTGTGTGTGTATAATTTCATGCGCTATTCTAGATAGTATGCTCTGTTATATATTCCTTCCTCTTCTGCACAGTAATGTTATACTACATATTACAAATTAATAAATTGTCACAATGCTTTATAAGATCCATCTCTTATACATAAAAAATGAATCAGTTCCTTGCAACTTAATCACTCCCTAAAAGGCTAAGAATTCTACATTCTGAAGAGTTGAACAATCTCTCAAAAATCCCCAAACCAGCCCACCCATGAAACTCATACCTTTACTATATTTACCTCTTACAAAATGTGCCATTCAAAATAAAAGCTCAATTTGTATTAGAATAACTTAAAGCCTATCCTTGGAATGCATGAAAATGCTTATTATTCTTTAAAATAATTTAAAGTACATTTCTTTTCTAAGCAACTCTCTGTGGATTTGTATACTTCCTTCATCCTTCCCTTAAATGAGGAAGCGGTGTTGAATAGTTCCCTAAACCCAACAGAAAAAAAGTCATTTTGCCTTTACTAGACACTGTCTTGGGAGAAACGTAACAACCAGAGGAGATGCACAATAGAAGGACATAATAGGATACTGGAAAGAGAATCACTGTCTAGACATCTCAAACAGAGAAAGACAGTATATATTAATAAGGTAACAATAAAATTCTTTCAACTTCTTCAAAAGAAAAAGGTGCATAGAAAAATGTGATTTAACAAAACTTTTTAATAAATACCAGCACTGGATTATTAAGATGACAGATAAGAGCACTTAATAAAACACGTGTCAAGCAAAATCCAGGCCAGGATCATTTGAGATAAAATAGTCCTATTACCATACAATCTATAAAAGATTAATGAAACCTTCAATGCAAAGCATTTTAATGGAACTGGCTGCATCCTGACCTTACCTAGACTTTTCTAGGACTTCGGCAGTTTTAAGTAGGAAGAATAGCTTTATTCAAGAAGGTTTCTTTTCCTTCCAAAATTTGTTCACATTTAACGAAATGCAGAAATATGAGCTTTCCCCTTAACATATAATACAGTTATCATTCATATATAATCGTCCATAAAACTCCTTGAAAAGTCTATTAATCTCTTCAGTATCCATGAACTTAATACCATAATTGTTCTTAACTGTAGCTATAGTAGCAAAACTGCTTGCCTGTTTTCTTGCTAATAACCCACTGGTTTTATGACTGAATTGAAATAAAGCCAGTTCTTCTAGCAATAAAGGTGAGGGTGACCCAGATGAATTAGATAATTGCTTTCACAGCCTATTGATCTTCTATTTGAGGTCTTTTAGGTCTGAATATTTTCCCTTTGCTAATAGAGCTTCACATTTTTTCAGTCGCTAATAAATGTAGCTAAAGTCTAAAGAATATTAGGGGGAAAAAATTGAGGGTGGGACTGTGTTACAATATACTTGAGTCCAAAAGTTCCTTCAGGTCCCAACATCATTTCTACTGTAAAACATGGGATGTATAGCTTAACAACAGGTGTACATTTACCATATGTTGTGTGCTATGTTAGACCTACAGATGAAAAACAGATATCTGTCCTGAAGAAATTCAGAGTTTGGTGAGAAGAATAACATGTATATAGATATTTAAACATCAGTGAAGCAGTATAGGAATGCACAGGTTAATATGAGAGCAGAGGTGAGAAAACTTCAGCCCAGTCCGATGGAAAGGAGTAGAAAAATACAGGCACTGTGAGCCCTTAAATCCAATCCCAAACTAAGAGTCCCTGCTACAAAAAGTAAGAATGCCATCAAAATGTTCCTTGGCTTTGCACAGAAAAAGGACACCTCAGTCACTGATACTAGAACAATTTAATCATGATTTTAGTGACTGAAACAAATTCACAAAGTGGGCATTTGAAGGAAATTAGGGCATTGACAGGGTAGGAACAATAGGAAAGAGAGTAGGTAATTTAACATTTCAGGACACCATTGCAAAAGAGTAATTGTGATTGGAATCATAAAGATCATTCTGGAAACTGCAGTATAACGTTGTTAATAATACAGTGTTATTACAACCATCCTGACCTTTTTTCAGTCAGATCACTTTCCTTGAGATCTACAATCTGTGTTTTGTTCCAGCCTTGGTGTCCTCCTTACTGAAATCCCTTCTCCTTCTCTTTCTCCAATAGTCTAGTTCCTATATGTGATCCTTGTGATTTACAATAAGAAAAGTCTATTTGGTCTCCGTTTGTCCTATTTCTGACACAGAGCTCTTAATTTCTTGGGATTTCAGAACAGAAGAGAGCTATAAAGGAAGCTTTTGTTTTGTTAATGAGATGACTTTTAGACCCTAAGGAAAGGAGCTGGTTGCCAGTGGAGCCAACTGGGTATTATTTAGAGGGTTAGAGCTCTCAGTCCGCCCCCCACCCCCAACCCTTGACTTCTGAGGAGGGGAGAGGGGCTTGAGGTTGGAATTCTATCACCAATGGCCAATGATTTAATCAATTATGCTTATTCCATTAAACCCCAAAAGGACAGGGTTGGGAGAACTTCCAGGTTGGTGAATAGGTGCAGATTTCTGAAGAATAGGGTTCTCAGAGAGGCATGGAGACTCAGAGCCCCAACTCACATGCTTGCCCTATGCATCTTTTCCATCTGACTGTTTCTGAGCCATATGTTATAACGAACCAGTAATTTATTAAGCAAAATGTTTCCCAGTTCTGTGAGCTGCTGTAGCAAATTAACAGAACCCAAGAAAGGGATTGTCAGAACCTCCAATTTGCCAGGTGGCTCGGTAGTACCGAATCCATCTGCCAGTGCAGAAGACACAGGTTCGATCCCTGGGGCAGGAAGATCCCCTGGAGGAGGAAGTGGCAACCCACTCCAGTATTCTTGCCTGGAAAATCCCATTGACTAGAGGAGCCTAGTGGGTTACAGTCCATGGGGTCACAAAGAGTCAGACACAACTGAATGCATCTGCACCTTGTTCAGTAGCCCGGGTGACAACCTGGACTTGTGACTGGCACTCTTAAGTTGGAGGAGGGCCATTGGAACCTCCAATCTACAGCTGGTGAGGTAGAAGCCCAGGTGACAACCTGCATTTGCAAAGGGCATCTGAAGTGTGGGTAGGGGATGCAGTCTTGTAGGACTGAGCCCTTAGCCTGTGGAAGCTGGGACTCTCTCTGGGTAGACAGTGTCAGAATTGAATTGAATTGAACTGAACTGAATTGAAGGATGCCCCACTGATACCCAAGAATTGCCTGGTACTGCAGGGATTCCCCCCAAACTGGAAACTAAGAACAGAACCCTTTTACTGGATTTGTTGATGATCCAGCTCTAGATTTACTGACTTCTCTGATCTGGCAGATATAACAGATTATCACAGACTGTGTGGCAAATAAACAACAGAAACGTATTTCTCTCAGTGTTGGAGGCTAGAATGTCAAAGACAAGGTGCTGGCAGATTCAGTGCCTGAAATGTCTGGTGAGAGCCCTCTTCCTGGTTCGTAAACAGCTATCTTCTCGCTGTGTCTTCACACAGAATAAGGGGTAAGGGAGTTCTCCAAAATATTTTTTATAAAGTTCCACTCTAATGACCTAATCACCCGCCAAAAGCCTCATCTCTAAATGCCATCCCACTGGGTATCAGGTTTCAATGTAAGAATTCACGGGGACACAAACATACAATCCACAATACCTACCTTTCCCACAAAGTCTACAAACCTACACTGCTCTTTTTTTTAAGATCTATCCACACAACGCAGCCATTTGAATCACAAGATTTTAGAACTGGACCAGGAGATATTAGAATGAGAAAGCCCAGTGAGTTTCAACGACTTGCCCAGGATCACACAGTCAGCAAGGATCAAGGTCAGAACTAAAACCTGGATCTTTTGAATTTAGTTTGAGATCTCCATTTCATGATACTAATTCTTATTTTAATGTTTGTACAGTTCAGATATAATCCTCATTGAAATTATTTTTACTAAATTTGTGCAGTAACTGTGGCTTGCCTTCAACCCACCCTAACTTCACCCTTCCTCTCTCCCCTGCCTCTGCAGAAAACCAGTGTGTTGATAATGGCTCCAAGCATCTCTGTGCCCAAACCCATGAAAATCTCCTCTATTCCTTTGTGACCAGCTTACACTGAATTAACTGAAACTGAAAAATGTTTTACTCCTAAAACAATGTCACGTATAGGATGCAGGACGAGGAAGCACTGTAGGGTACACAGGATCTTATTAAAAGCCCCCAAATCATACCACACACACAGCTATACATGCTACAAATATCTGCCTGCAATTTGGGATTTTTTACCCCTCCATCAAATAATCCCCAAGTTAAAAATACTTTATCTTCTCCTTATATAGTCAACCATGCTAGACACAAACAAATGCCTGATTAACTCATCAGTTTTATTCAAACTGACTTTTAGCAGAATAACACGTAGCCAGAAATCTCAAATGTATTTTTATGTTGACATTCTTTCTATCTGTCTAGGCACTTTGCTGATTTAAGGACCTGGACACTCAGTTTCCTGAAATTAGCAATAATAATTTTTAAGATGTCAAATTTAATGAGAGAATTTAGATTAGAAGCGGCTGCCCCCATGATGGTAACAGTTCTGTCCCCTGTTGAGTTCTAGTTTTGTAATTTACACTTTGAGCCTGTTACTACCAAGTTACTTCTGCAGGTCCAGGCTTGGGCCACACTGCATCCAGCACGTCCAAGCATCAGTTTGGAATGGGGAAAAGCAGCAAGGTCTATCTGTGCCCTCCCTCTCCTTAGCAGTTTATGTCAGAGCTCTACATAGAGAGCACTGCTCATAAAATCTGAAGGTTTTCTTCTGAAAAAAACAGCCTGAAAGACCCGGAGAATGAGCAGCGCTACTTAAGAGTTTCTGTGGTGCAGTCTGCACAGAATGGAGAAAACAGGTTTGCATTTCAGAAGCATTAGGAGACAGCACACTAGGTACAAACTACATCATTATCCCGATGAGATGGATTGTCCAGCAGGAATGTCAGTGACAAACACCCTCCAGCAGCTTCATTGGCAGAAGTAGTCAGCGAGTAGATCTCGGTCAAAAAGGGGAAGAATCTACCAGATGTGTTTGGCAATTACAGATGAAGCACAACAATAACAAGCAATTTCCCCAAAAAACAAAAAAGAGTGAAATTTTTATGAGATTTCAAGGGTGTGGCTTACACAGGTAAGAGGTGGAGTCAGGGATATACAACTTTCTACTGCTAATGTGACAAAATTGTACCAACCTCCCCTATGCCTACCCAGTGACATCTAGCAGACAGGGTCTTGTAAATGTGTAGTATACAAGAGAAATTTAACCGAAGGTTCCTTTTGTTGCAAGTACTTATTATTCAACAAATATTTATTGAAAATCTACTATGTGCCAGGCTGTTCTAGGCACTGGGAATAAGTTGGTGAATGAAAAAACAAAGATTCTCGCCCACATGGAACTTGCTAGTATAAAGGATGAAAAATAGTAATTTATTTCACCTTAAATTTCAAAACTAAGTAATTTTATCTGAAGAAAACTGTCCAACTACATTATAAGGGCAAGGTCCATGAAGACCATATCTGTTTTGCTTCATGTTGCACCCCTAGAAAACTTTTATGGTATCTGGTGTATGGTGGGTACTCAAAATTTGTTAAATGAGACTAATTCTAAGTCATCTTACCTAACAATAGAGAGTGTCACTATGCTCTATAAAGTGAGTTTTTACATGCCTCTTCATATTGTAAGATAACTTCTACTTTTATTATCATAGAAGGACTCATACGGAATAATAAGATATACACTGATATATATAAAATAGATAACAAATTAGAACCTACTTACAGGTTAAGGAACTCTTAGTGCTCTGTGGTGACCTAAATAGGAAGGAAATCCAAAAAAGAGGGGATATATGTATACATATAACTGATCCACTTTGCTGTGTGACAGAAACTAACATAACATTGTAAAGCAACTATACTTCAGTAAAAATGAAAAAAAAAAAAAAAAAAGAATGATAATATAACCAACTCTTTTTTTCTTTACCAACTAGTTCCAAGTCTATATGCAATATTTAGGAAAAATCACTTTTTATATTGGATTGCTTCTTAGCATTCCTATTACCTGCCTCCTGAGGAATCTATATGCAGCTCAAGAAGCAACAGTTGGAACCAGACATGGAACAGCAGACTGGTTCCAAGTTGGGAAAGGAGTATGTCAAGGCTGTAACTTCTATGCAGAGTACATCATGCGAAATGCCAGGCTGGATGAAGCACAAGCTGGAATCAAGATTCCTGGGAGAAATATCAATAATCTCTGATGTGCATATGACACCACCCTTATGGCAGAAAGCAAAGAAGAACAAAAGAGCCTCTTGGTGAAAGTGAAAGAGGAGAGTGAAAAAGCTGGCTTAAAACTCAACATTCAGAAAGCTAAGATCAAGGCATCTAGTCCCATCACTTCATGCAAATAGATGGGGAAACAATGGAAACAGTGACAGACTATTTTGGGGGGCTCCAAAATCACTGCAGATGGTGATTGCAGCCATGAAATTAAAAGATGTTTGCTCCTGGAAGAAAAGTTATGACCAACCTAGACAGCAGAGACATTACTTTGCCAACAAAGGTCTGTCTAGTCAAAGCTATGGTTTTTCCAGTAGTCATGTATGGATGTGAGAGTTGGACTATAAAGAAAGCTGAGTGCCAGAGAATTGATGCGTCTGAACTGTGGTGTTGGAGAAGACTCTTGAGAGCCCCTTGGACTGCAAGGAGATCCAACCAGTCCATCCTAAAGGAAATCAGTTCTGAATATTCACTGGAAGGACTGATGCTGAAGCTCCAATACTTCGGCCACCTGATGCAAAGAGCTGACTCACTGGAAAAGACACTGATGCTGGGAGGGATTGAGGGCAGGAGGAGAAGGGGCAACAGAGGATGAGATGGTTGGATGGCATTTAACTCAATGTACATGAGTTTGAGCAAGCCCCAGGAGTTGGTGATGGACAAGGAAGCCTGGTGCTGCACTTCATGGGGTCGCAAAGAGTTGGACATAACTGAGGGACTGAACTGATTATCATATAAAAGGGGTTAGTAGAGTTTTTCACATACCATAGTTTTGGAGGATCACAAACAGATATACTAGTTTCATAAAAAATTTTATGTGATACATAAGTTTCATATTCTGCATAAATCAGGTTAAGTAAGATTAAGAGAGTTCAGCCATCAATGGAAGAAAGGTACCATTAACTTAAAAAAAAAAAAAAAGGCTCTACTATCATAAGCAACTAATTAGCAACTAAAACTATAATGTATTTCATTTTCTACCTGAAAAAAAAGGGATAAAAGAATGAGAATCACATCAAAGTTGTTTTCTACCTGAAAAGAAAGGATTAAAAGAATGAGAATCACACCAAAAGAGCTGGTTGTCTTCAGGTAATTCACTCCAGATGTTGATCGAGTTAACATTGCTTGGGAACAGACAATAAAGTATCCACCAGAGGCACCAAGGACTGTCAAAGACTTTCAAGGAAAAAAAAGAATTTAACCACTACTTTTGATGAGAATAACCCTGAAGTAACTAATAATAGAAATTGAGCAAAATATACTACTAATGTCAAGAACTCGATTTAATTTAGATCTTCTTTAAAGAAGAATATTAATAAAATATACCCTGAGATCACAGGGTGTATTTTTTATCACTTTGTGAAGATAAAACTTCATTAACGGGGACATAAAAAACTATAAAAACATGCCAGGGAATATGGATATAAGCATATTAATTGTGATTATTTCACAATAGTGATAAATCAGACATAGAACCTTACTAACCTTCATTTTATTATTTACCCTACATTTTTATGTGCAAAGTTTACAGTTGCTATTCTTACAATATCTCAGAGAAAAGTCATTAATAGCTGATTTATAGAATTCAATTGAAAAAATAAATATATACTGAGCTCCCCACTCTCCACAAAGGATAAGGGCAGTATATTATAGAAGCTTCAGGAAATAAGAAGTGATTCTTTCTCTCTAGGACCTTTCACCCTGGATGTGGGAAATGACTTGTAAACAGCAGAACTAATTGCTAAACAGTATTATTTTTAAAAGTGCAGCTGACCATAGAAATGTATTAAGAGGATGGATTGAGTACAACTATTAGGATTAGGAAAAAGTTTGCAGTAAGTGGTGGTATTCGAGGCAGAGCCTGACATTGGGCTAAGATGTCTCTATTCATATCTGAGAACATTCTGGGTAGAAGGAGTGTTTCAGCAAATATGGTTTGGAAGTAAAAGTCAAGTGAGAGAATATATGTGAACACACTTAGATTCTATATGCATTGCTCTTGTCAAGTTCTAATTTTACATCCATTGCTTTTGTAGAGCACTCCGGTATCTAAGCACTACTGAGCACATTCTCTGATTTGAACCTTACAATATTCAGGAATTGTATGTATTAGATATTAGCATCTGCATCTTATGTCTAGATTTAGGAGACACAAACTGAAACTCAGAGAAGAAAAGAAATTTGTGAAACTCCATCATGCTACTAAGTGCACGATCCAGATTGGAAATCCTTATTGCTGCCCTTTTACTAAGCCTGTGGGTGGGCCACAATCTTTGTTTTTCCCTAAAATTCTAGTTGTCAGCTAGAAAAAATGTGATCAGATTTTAAAAAGTCATCCCTTATCTTTGCCATGAAAATGCTAAGAAAATGTTTTTCTGCTTCCACAGTATTGATTCTGTCTTTGCATATTATGTGAAAGATTAGTTTTATTTTTAAAGAGAAGTAAAATTTCAAAGAAGGAATTCTATTATCATGAGGAAGACCATTTTATCATTTATAAAACTGTAATTTAAAACACTGGGCTGCTTTGTGGGTGAAATGAGATACTGAATGTAAAAGACTGAGCACAAAATTGTTGCTCAATTGGCATATTTATTCTGTAGCTGAAGATCATCAATGTCTTAAAAATCAAGTTTGTGTAACACAGTCCTTACATGATTTGTATCTTGTTATACCAATGCATGAGACTCAAGAGATGCAGGTTTGATCCCTGGGTCGGGAAGATCCCCTGGAGTAGGAAATGGCAACACACTCTAGTATGCTTGCCTGGATAATTCCATGAGCAGAGGAGCCTGATGGGCTACAGTCCATGGGGTTGAAAAGAGCTGAACATGACTGAGCAACAGAGCATCCATGCTCACATATACCTACTAATAGATAACATTTTGGATAGCTCAAAATAAAATTTATCAGTATCATGCTCAACTAAGATGAAAATTATCATTAAAATATCTATACTCATAAAATATTCCATTCACTCAAGTAAATACAAAAATTAGAAGTCATTTAAATTATTATCCAGTAAATATATAAATGTGAACATTTCTGATAGTTTTGTGGTGAAATAATCTGGCCTACAGTGCTTAATTTTTGAATCAATACTGACATATTTTCCTGACTAAAAAGGGTTTTGATTATGTTGAGGGAAAAAGTCAATTAACCTAATAGTGAATTAAACTAATCATTATGTTATGTATGCTGTCAAAGAAAAATGCAAATCTTTACATTAATAAGGAAAATTTTTGTTAAAAGGATTCTTGAAATAATACAAGGGACAATATTATTGCAAAAGGGAGAAGCCCCAAACCATAAACTCTGCAAGCATCTCTCAGTGAAAGACGGAGGGGAGGGATTTTCTTGGTCAAGTCAACCAAGACCAACCATGTTGGTCAGTAAAGATAAAGGTTTCAAACAATCAGTTAAGAGACAAAGGATTCATGCTTTCAAATTGTGGTGCTCAAGACAACTCTTGAGAGGTCCTTGGTCAATGAGGAGATCAAACCAGTCAATCCTAAAGGAAATCAAGCCTGAATATTCACTGGAAGGACTATACTGAAGCTGAGGCTCCAGCAATTTGGCCAGCTGGTGCAAAGAGCTGACTCATCAGAAATGACAGAGGGCAGGAGGAGAAAGGGGTGACAGAGGATGAAATGGTTGGATGGCATCATTGACTCAATGGACATGAGTTTAAGCAAATTCTGAGAGCTAGTGAAGGACAGGGAAGCCTGGTGTGCTGCAGTTCATGGGGTCGCAGAGAATCTCAACATGACAGTGACTGAAAAACAACAATCATTTAGGAGCCAAAGAATTGGAATTTGGAGGGTCTGTGTCTGACTTTGTCATAAGACATAGCAAAAAACAATGATATAAATTGTAACTTGATTTTTAAGACTATTGACGATATTCAGAGAGAAAATATACCAATTGAGCATCTATTTAAAGCAGGAGGCAAGCAAATTAAGCAAAGAAAACAAACAACAAAAAATGAAATATCCAGAATAAAACCATTTCCCAGAACACACAGGTTGAGATTTCTTAATGCAATTTTCCAGGATCAGGGGGCTCAGGTAAAGTTCAACGTTGTCCTGACTCAGTGAGTCAGGAGTTCAAGCAAGACACAGTGGAGAATAGCTCTATATAGGCTCCATGATCTCTGGGGTCTAAGTGGAAAGATTCAAAGCTTGAAAATGACTTGATGGCTGGGGATTGGAGTCATCTTAAGACTTGTTTCCTTAGCATATCTGGTGCCTGGGTTGAGTGACTTAAAGACCATGACTGCCAGCTGGAACACCTCTATGTGGCCTCTTCATGTAGATTGGTTTTCTCACTGAATGGCAGCCTCTGGGTTGTTAGACTTCTCACATGTTGGCTCAGGGTTTTGAGCTCAAGTGTTCAAATGAATAAGACAGAAGCTGTGTGTGATGCCTTTATGACACAGCCTCGGAAGTCAGTGTAACTTCCATAGTACTCTACTGGTCAAAACAAACATAAGCCCACACAGACCCAAAGAGAAGCAAATTAGCCACCTCTTGCTGAAGGATTGGCAAAGTCACATCGTAGAACTGTAAATGAGAAGGAGGTTTTATTGCTACCATTTGGAAAATACAATCTGTCACAATCTTCCAATCTATAAATACCAAGGAACTATTTATGGGTAAAATTATAAGAAAGTGCTATTTTAAGTGAATTTGGGGAAATAAAGGCCATTTCAAAATGCAATGTGTTTTACCTCAGACTCAATAAAATTTTAAAAGACAATATCAATAATCACAGGTATATATTAAATTGCACTGAATTATTTTTATTTGATGACCTTTATTATTATTTCATTATATATTTTATGGGCTTCCCAGGTGGCACTAATGGTAAAGAACCTGCCTGTCAAAAGGGACATAAGAGACATGGGTTCGATCCCTGGGTGGAAAGATCCCCTGGAGGAGGGCATGGCAACCCACTCCAGTATTCTTGCCTGGAGAATCCCATGGTAAGAGGAGCCTGATGGGCTATAGTCCATAGGGTTGCACACAATTGGACATGACTGAAGTGACTTAGCATGCACACATGCATTATTATTTCATTACATATTTTATAGATACATGTTTTATAAAATTATGTAAATGTACATTTTCACCTAAGAATAAAGCTTTGTTGACAGTTAGTATGTCATAACAGAAAGAACTTAGGCCTTGCATTCTGGCTCAGCCACACTGGTGATCCTCATATGCATTGTCTACAAATCAGGAATAAAGCACGATGCCCACTCTCATCACAATAATTCAACATTTTACTGGCAAGAAACATAAAAGACCTACTGTACAAAAATGTAAACAATTCTTAAGGACAAAAACTAATGGGTACGCAATAAATAAGTCAAACATATCCTCAAATAGAAAAATATAGTAAAGACATAAATCACTAGGTTAATTCATAGCTTCAGCACAATAACAACAAAAAATATAAGATTTTAAAAACAAAATGAACAGACTGATTCTAAAGTTTTTGTATAATTAAAAAAATAAGCAAGAGAAAAGAATCTGAAAAATAAAAGCAAAGGGGGAGTAGGAGAATTTGTCCTGTAATGTAGTATAACATATAATAAATTTCCTAAAATTAATAGTGCAGTATTAATCAAGCAAAAAATTAGTCTATAAATTAAACTTTACCTCATATAAATTCAGTCAAAACAGTTTATTTGAGGATATCCTAGTATAAGATGCAATAGATTTCTGATATATGCCTTCTTTGAAGTTATATTGGTAAAGTATCTTTTATGTAAATAGCTACTGTTGACTATTAATTTAAGCTACTATCATTCACGGGCTTCCCAGGTAACAATAGTGGTAAAGAACCTGCCTGTCAGTGCAGGAGACATAAGAGACACAGGTTCAATCCCTGGGTTGGGAAGATCCCTGGAGAAGGAAATGGCAACTCACTCCAGTATTCTTGCCTGGAGAATCCTATGGACAGAGAAGCCTGGCGGGGTCTAAAGGGTCCATAGTGTCTAAAGACTGAAGCAACTTAGCATACTATCATTCACAGCTGATCACACTTTTAACATACAATTCCTTGACATATCACAGATTTCTGTCACATGACCCATACTAAATATAGGGTCCTCTGACACCAAATAGTAAGGGAAATCTAAAGTTGAATATATTTGCACTACTTATAGGTCACTAAATAGCTCTGAAAGCTCTGCTAGCTTTTATTTGAAATATTTTTGTATAAAAATTTAATATTGATTTACACTCAAGTATTTAAACTTTTATATATTACGCCCAGAATATAGTGACATATATTAGAACACACTGTCTTCTTCCCAAACCATCAAGAAAATAAGACTTTCTCTCCTGACTTCCATACTTCTATCCATTATTCCAGTTTTATAATCCAGAAATGTAAAACTCCTATTTCATGTCTTCATCTTCCTATGTCGTGTCTCTAGTCACTTTGGCCTCCAACGATTACCTAAATATTTCGGTGTACCCTCCCAACTACAGAGTAAGTACCTCCTCCATAAAAACTCGTTATTTAGTGCACCAGAGAACTCCCCCAAAATGATAGAAGCCTCTGTCTTCACCCTCTAAAAAGAATAAAACGAAAACTCAATAAACTGAAACCAGGGGAGAGGAGTGGGGAGCAGAGAGCAGTGACTATTGGACAAAGCAGAAAGCACCACTGCCCTAAGAGTAAACCCAGGAGGAAGCATGGCTGGCTCTGAGACACCTGGCCTGAGCGAGGGATGCTGGAAGGGACTTTAGGTTGCTAGGGCAACTGGCTGCTTTGGGAGCAATTGCAAATCCTCTCTGGAGAGAGGTATCTCAGTTTTGGTCCCCAGGATTCCCCCTGATTGTGATCAAATAAACATGGCCTCCTCATCAAATATCACCAAACGCACAAGGGGACCAGCCATCATTAGCGAGATTCTAGAGAAACGACAAACAACGATTTTACGTACTAAGTATCTTAGATATTTGAAATACCATTTAATGTGCATAATATTTAAAACTAAACATTTTAAAGGAAACTTTAATAAAACCAAAACAACAAAATGAGTAAGCAACAAGAGACTGGATAAATTAGAACTTATAAAAGTGAAAAATGATTTTGTAATGCAAAGTGTCCCCTTGAACTGCATCTCACAGGTACCACTTCCTTACCAATTCCACTGCCACCTTAGACTATTAATAGTGTCTCATTAATTTCCCTGCATTTAAGAAAAGGGATGTGGTACGTTGATGTGCCACCCAGATTCCCCATTCCAAGAATGCAACATTCATTCTCGCAGTTGCCTGGAGGGTTGGCTGCCTACACATTTCAGCCAGTACCTCTCTGGGACTTGTCCTTTGCTAAAGAAAGATGCCTCCTGAGGTCACATCTTGTGCTGAGAGCAGCTCATGTCTAATAACCTGTTGCTGTCACAATAAATAGACCCACCATCCTCACCCCAATTCAAGAAATCTCTGAAGGCTCATCACAGCTGGAGTTCCCCTCAGTTCCCAACTGAGGTCCTTGCTGTGACTGGCTGTGTTGCAGTCTAACAGTTCTCTGTGCCGAGGCCGTCACCTTCATTCCCTTAACAGGTATTAATTCTGAGAGCTTGCCCCAGTAAAAGGCCTGCATGCAAATCTCTCTCTCAGAAGTGCTTCCTGGGGCATTGACAATGTGCTGGGGCAAAAACTGCTCCATGCTTCAGCTCTTTAATGCCTTCAGTCCCCTCTCTTCTAGCCTAATCTCCACAATTCACTACCTAATTTCATCTTAAACGACAGAAACCTTCAACAGTTTTCTATTACTTCAAGCAAAAACACTACATTTTCCTTTTATCATTTAGGACAGTATTTGGATTTTAATGTCTTCTTTCTACCTCTACATCCTTTCCTCAGATCCCCTTTTCCAGGGCACTCATTCTGTTCTATTCATTCAGGGGCACTGCCTGTTCTGGTCTGGGCTCATGATCAACTTCCTGCCTGAATTAAAAGCCTTCACTGCTCCCCAATCCAAAACTTAGCTTCACACTGTGTGTGTGTCTGTGTGTGTGTGTTAGTCGCTCAGTCACGTCTGACTCTTTGCGACCCCATGGACTGCAACCTGTCAGGCTCCTCTGTCCATGGAATTCTCCAGGCAAGAATACTGGAGTGGCTTGCCATTCCCTTCTCCAGGGGATCTTCCTGATCCTGGGATCGAATCCAGGTCTCCCACATTGCAGGCAGATTCTTTACCGCTGAGCCACTAAGGAAGCCTTTACTATTCAACATAATTTCCAATCTCTCCAAAATGCATGTCTTACCCGTAACAGCTCAAAGCAATGTCTGAGCCAGTGGAGTGCTGCAGCAACCCTGTATAAATTTGCAATCACTGATTATAAATTTATAGGAACTTTGATGGATAGTCAATTTCACACTAGCAGTTTAAAATGAGCAGAGGTGGGAATATTTAACACCACAGAAATCAGTAACAACTACAAATGAGGGCTCCTCCCACCCCTTTTTCCTTCCTATTACACAGGACAACTCTGGGGCTCACCTGGCAGTAGATTTAAATCCTGAACTGCTTTTTGATTTGCAAATTTTGGCATCCATGACATCTAAATAGGATCATGTTTATGGCAAAGTGGACATTTTATACTAACTCACAAAACTTTTCCGCAGTGCCTATCCCTCAGTAGTAATTCAGTAATTGTCTTTGTAAGGGCAGTGTATCCTTCAGAGTCATCTTGTACAAAGAACTAGAGGGGAAGAAAAGCAAATGATGGTCAAGAGTCCATTTTCTAAATGTATATCTCCTCTATTCTTTAAATTATTTAGCACCAGCATCCTCCTATATTTTTATTTCAGTCACCGTATCATGGATTTTTCTCAAATCCAATAGAAAAGCAGCCTATAATTTTTAGCTTATGCCACTTTGTTCTCAGTAAACTATTTTCTTCATATATATATTTCTTCCTTCTTTAATAATTGAACCTGCCTTGAAATGAACATTTTTTTTCAAACCTATTTTTGTAAAATGTATGACTCAAGGCCTTTTCTCTCCAAACCTTCTTTGTTCAAAGATGTCATTTGTCACACTCCTGTTTCACCTACCTGCCACTTAGGAACAGATTTTTAATACAACTAACAATATTCTTTACTTATAATTTAGGATAATTAATACAACAGAACAATTGACTTTGGTTATTATGGCCTTCCAAGAGAACAATAGAAAATAAAGAAATTCATTTGCCTTTCTTTCTGCTGACACTCCACACTGGGGTTGGTGGCTGCTGAGACAGGAGACGTCCTCACATCACTTTGGATTCGTGAAACTTGTCAAATAAGCGGCTCTCTGCCACAGGCTCCAGGGCTGCGTGCTGCCAGCGCTCTGCTACGTGCTGTCCCGCACTGCCGGGGCAGCATCACAGTCGAATCCACTCTTCCTTATCTCACTCTTGAGACCTGCGCGCTGAGCCTCCCTAACTAGAGAGCCCTGGGTAACTCAGGAAACCAGGTGTGACAGGGCTGCAAGCACCCTGGTGTGTCTCTTTTCAAGGTGGTGCTCACCCACCAATGCAAGAGGCATAGGAGATGCGGGTTTGATCCCTGGGTTGGGACGATCCCCTGGAAGACGGCATAACAACCCACTCCAGTATTCTTGCCTGCAGAACCCCAAGGACAGAGGAGCCTGGCAGTCCATGGTCCATATGGACACAAAGAGTCAGACATGGCTGAAGTGACTTAGCACAACACAGCTTACCCATGGGGCTTCCCAGGTGGCACTGGGGTAAAGAACCAGCCTGCCAATGCAGGAGACATGAGATGCGGGTGAGATCCCTGGGTCTGGAAGATCCCCTGGAGGAGGGCATGGCAACCCACTCCAGTATTCTTGCCTAGAGAACCCCATGGACAGAGGAGCCTGGTGGGCTACAGTCCACAGGGCTGCATGGAGTCAGACATGACCAAAGCAACTTAGCACACAGGCATGCTTACCCATTTCTGACTCAGCGGCAGGATGGCATTAGTATCACGCACTGCCTTGCCCTTGAGAGAATCTGCTTGGTTCTTGTTCTCCACTTTTCACACTTAATTCCCAGAATTGATGCTTAAGCATGTACACCAGTTCCTGGAGACTTTGCAGGACACAAAGAGTGTATCACTGAATACCTATTTTAAAGTTTAAGCTCCATTCTCACACAGTCATGTCAATCAAATTCCAGTATATAAAGGCCTTGCTCGAGATTTCACTGTTGTGCTTTTCTGGAATAGTTGAGCAGCACTGGGTCATTTGGGATTAGAAAACAAACAAAGATAATGTGGTAGAATAAATGGTGCTATATGTGTCAAATTTACTACAGCTAGTGGAGGATCTTTTAGCCAAGAAGAGAGCTCCCACTTCTAACTTCCATAGTGAGAAATACAGCCATATTTTGTTTTCATTAAGAGTAAGTAAAAGGAGAGAAAGGAAGTAAAATGGGGTCAAGAAAGTATAATACTTGACCTCATGCTCAGTTCTGTACCTGCTTGTGCTATGATGTTTTTACATCACCTTTCATAAGTGATTTAAGCCTGAGCTCTGAGGAATTGATGTTTTTGAACTGTGGTGCTAGAGAAGACCCTTAAGAGTCCCTTGGAAAGCAAGGAGATCAAACCAGCCAATCCTAAAGGAAATCAACCCCGAATATTCATTGGAAAGACTGATGATGAAACTCCAATACTTTGACCACCTGATGCAAAGAACTGACTCACTGGAAAAGACCCTGATGCTGGGGAAAGACTGAAGGCAAGAGGAAAAATGGACGACAGATGATAACATGGTTGGATGTCATAATCAACTCAATGGACATGAGTTTGAGCAAACTGCAGGAGATGGTGAAGGACAGGGAAGACTGGTGTGCTGTAGTCCACAGGGTTGCAAAGAGTTGGAGACTACTTAGCAACTGACAACAACTATTCCAAGATATTTCCTGTTGCCCAGTTAGGATGTTTTTCTTTGATTCTGCTCCTCAGAGTGATTGTAGAAAATTACCTGTCTTGTTTGGAATTTTACTGGTCAAGACATTTACATAAAAAATAATCCCTGGACTTCCAGTTTTATCTCTACCAGGTAAAGAGCTTGGAAGAAGTCACTCCCATCATTACAACAAGATAAAACTGGACAAACTTAAAATCAACTTTTCTTAGACCCATCAAAAAACTGAGGCTGCCAGGCCTACCGCCATACCAAAATCTGGAGAAACAGTGCATCTAGAGATGCATACCTGAGATATGTTTAGATGATGTCAAAACTGCAGGAGGCATAAGCTGGTAGAAACAGGTCAATGGTAGTTTTAATAAATGGCTTGAGACTGAGTTCCCGAGTACCGCACTCTCAGTGCAGGCCCCTACCCTATCATGATTTTTACTCCAAGAACACCACCAGTTCCTTATGTGAAGATCCAAGAAAGAAACTTCATAATTATAGCAGGAGGAAGGGAAAAACAATCATTATTAAATATATCCAGAGTGTTTTCCATAATAAAAGTTTATTCTCCTAGGACAAAGAATTTTGTAGAGATTCTGAGGGAAGGGCTTTCTCCCCACTCCATCCTGCTCTAGTTTTCCTGTCTCACATAAGGGTTCTTCCTTTCTTGAACTCAACAGAGTTAACTGCCTTAAGGAGATAGATTGGGAACACTGCATCCAGTGGAGAGCGTAGGGTCAATGAGAAAAACTATAACACTGGAGATCCAATTGTGAAGGTCATAGGACCATATAAGGATTAAGATTTAATCAGAAAATTATAAAATGCCTTCTCTCTGCACTGGTCACTACTTGCCACTACACCAACAAAGCTCAAGTATAGTAACAGTGTACTCTCTGGGTAGGAGTACTTAGGGAAGCCCAAAAGGGGAGAGAGAAAAACAAGATCACTAAAGGAATTTGAAGTCTTTGGCCTCTATAGCTACAGGAAACACTAGAAGTAGCTGAACTTCTAACAGGTTAACATAAATCCTCACACTAAAGAACTATTTATACAAGACCCTCTTCCCAGTACAAGATATATAGCTCACAACAAAAAATTACAAAGCATGCCAAAAAGCAAGAAAATAATAGTGTGAAGAGACAAATCAATCATCATCAGAATGTAACTCAGACATGATAAACATGATAAAAACTCAGACATGATATACATCTTAAAATTATTAGACAGGGAATTCAGAACAACTGTAATTAATCTGGTAAAGACACCGGTGGAAAAGGTAGAAAACATACAGAAGTGAGTGAATATATAGGAAGTGAGATGAAAGCTCTCAGAAAAAAAAATTAATATAAAGGCTAGACATCAACAATACTATAACAGAAATGAAAAAATGGCTTCAATTGAGTTATCAGTGGATTTGGCACAGAAAGGATCAGTCAACTTAAATATACACTAACAGAAACTTCCTTAAATGAAATGCAAAGAAAAATAATGAAATAAATAGAACAAGATATCCAAAAACCCAGAGATAATTTGAAAAGGTGTAATACATGGAGAACTGAAATGCCAGACAAGAGAGAACAAAGCAGAAGAAATATTTGATGCACTAATTGCCAAGAGCATTCAAAATTAATAAGAGAAACCAAACCAAGATTCAGGAATCTCAAAGAAAAACAAGCCGGATAAATACCCAAAAGTATCACACCTAGGGATATCAAATTCATAGTTCAAAGAAAAATTAACAATGAAGAAAAACATCTTGAAAGAAACTAGAAGACAAAAATAACTTACCTAAAGAGGAACAAGAATAGAAATTACAAGGGACTTAACTTCATAAACCATGCAAATAAGGAGAGAGTGAAATGAACTATTTAACTTTCAAAATAAGATTAAAAAAAACAACAACCTAGAATTATCCTTCAGAAGTGAAGGAGAAACAAAGACATATAATCAAACAAAAACTGAGAGAATTCATCACCAGCAGACTTGCCCTGAAAGACATGTTAGTTCTTCAGGAAGAATCCTCAAACTACCGCACAATTGCACTCATCTCACATGCTAATAAAGTAATGCTCAAAATTCTCCAAGCTGGGCTTCAACAATATGTGAACCATGAACTTCCAGATGTTCAAGCTGGATTTAGAAAAGGCAGAGGAACCAGAGATCAAATTGCCAACATCCACTGGATCATTGAAAAAGCAAGCGGGTTCCAGAAAAACATCTATTTCTGCTTTACTGACTATGCCAAAGTTTTGACTGTGTGGATCACAACAAACTGTGGAAAACTCTGAAAGAGATGGGAATACAAGACCACCTGACCTGCCTATTGAGAAACCTGTATGCAGGTCAGGAAGCAACAGTTAGAACTGGACATGGAACAACAGACTGGTTCCAAATAGGAAAAGGAGTACGTCAAGGCTGTATGTTGTCACCCTGCTTATTTAACTTATATGCAGAGTACATCATGAGAAATGCTGGGCTGGAGGAATCACAAGTTGGAATCAAGATTGCCAGGAGAAATATCAATAACCTGAGATATACAGATGACACCACCCTTATGGCAGAAAGAGAAGAACTAAAAAGCCTCTAGATGAAAGTGAATGAGGAGAGTGAAAAAGTTGGCTTAAAACTCAACATTCAGAAAACTAAGGCATCTGGTCCCATCACTTCATGGCAAATAGATGGGAAAGCAGCAGAAACAGTGACAGACTTCATTTTCAGTTCAGTTCAGTTCAGTCGTTCAGTTGTGTCCAACTCTTTGCGACCCCATGAATCGCAGCACACCAGGCCTCCCTGTCCATCACCAACTCCCGGAGTTTACTCAAACTCATGCCCATCGAGTCGGTGATGCCATCCAGCCATCTCATCCTCTGTCGCCCCCTCCTCCTCCTGCCCTCAATCCCTCCCAGCATCAGGGTCTTTTCCAATGAGTCAACTCTTTGCATGAGGTGGCCAAAGTACTGGAGTTTCAGCTTCAGCATCAGTCCTTCCAATGAATACCCAGGACTGATCTCCTTTAGGATGGACTGGTTGGATCCCCTTGCAGTCCAAGGGACTCTCAAGAGTCTTCTCCAACACCACAGTTCAAAAGCATTAATTTTTCGGCACTCAGCTTTCTTCACAGTCCAACTCTCACATCCATACATGACCCGTGGAAAAAACCATAGCCTTGACCAGATGGACCTTTGTTGGCAAAGTAATGTCTCTGCTTTTTAATATGCTATCTAGGTTGGTCATAACTTTCCTTCCAAGAAGTAAGCATCTTTTAATTTCATGGCTGCAGTCACCATTTGCAGTGATTTTGGAGCCCAAAAAAATAAAGTCTGACACGGTTTCCACTGTCTCCCCATCTATATCCCATGAAGTGATGGGACCAGATGCCATGATCTTAGTTTTCTGAATGTTAAGCTTTAAGCCAACTTTTTCACTCTCCTCTTTCACTTTCATCAAGAGGCTTTTTAGTTCCTCTACACTCTCTGCCATGAGGGTGGTGTCATCTGCATATCTGAGGTTATTGATATTTCTCCGAGCACTCTTGATTCCAGCTTGTGCTTCATCCAGCACAGCATTTCTAATGATGTACTCTGCATATAAGTTAAATAAGCAGGGTGACAACATACAGCCTTGACGTACTCCTTTTCCTATTTGGAACCAGTCTGTTGTTCCATGTCCAGTTCTAACTGTTGCTTCCTGACCTGCATACAGGTTTCTCAATAGGCAGGTCAGGTGGTCTTGTATTCCCATCTCTTTCAGAGTTTTCCACAGTTTGTTGTGATCCACACAGTCAAAGGCTTTGGCATAGTCAATAAAGGAGAAATAGATGTTTTTCTGGAACTCTCTTGCTTTTTCGATGATCCAGTGAATGTTGGCAATTTGATCTCTGGTTCCTCTGCCTTTTCTAAAACCAGCTTGAACATCTGGAAGTTCATGGTTTACATATTGCTGAAGCCTGGCTTGGAGAATTTTGAGCATTACTTTACTAGCCTGTGAGATGAGTGCAATTGTGCGGTAGTTTGAGCATTCTTTGGGATTGGAATGAAAACTGACCTTTTCCAGTCCTGTGGCCATTGCTGAGTTTTCCAAATTTGCTGACATAGGTATGC
The DNA here is from genome assembly GCF_033118175.1 of Dama dama. NCBI lineage: Eukaryota > Metazoa > Chordata > Mammalia > Artiodactyla > Cervidae > Dama > Dama dama. The sequence goes on along the minus strand of NC_083708.1, from coordinate 33,988,166 downwards.
ATATATCCCCTCCCTTTTGAACCTCCCTCCCATTTTCCTCCCCATCCCATGCCTTTAGATTGATACAGAGCCCCTGTTTGTTCTTTGACAGAAAACAAAATTCTATAAAGCAATTATTCTTCAAGTAAAAAATATTTTTTTTAAATGAATCTAACTGTATTACAGATGTGTGAAAAAACTCACTGAAATGGGGAGGGGTGGGCAGAGCTGACCCAAATAACTTTGGAAATGAATGGATGGTGTAAAACTAAAGGCAAAAGAACTGTTCATAAGCACTATGCTCCTGTTGATAAAGTTATTTCCCATCAAAAATTGTTTCCCACAGGTTAACAATTCTGATATCACTACAACTATAATGGAACTGAAAAATTAAGTAAGAGGGAGACAGATGGTGGGAGCCAGGTTTCTCGATGTTGGAGTGGGAGCTTATAACTAAGCCATGGGAAGAAGTTAGAATAATCCATGTGTTAATGGATGAGAGCTGCAGACTCGATATGAACTGATTTAGCTTGGTGGTGGTTTAGTTGCTAAGTTGTGTCCGACTTTTGCGACCGCATGGACTGGAGCCTGCCAGGCTCCTCTGTCCCTGGGATTCTCCAGGCAAGAATACTGGAGTGGGTTGCCGTTTCCTTCCCCAGGGGATTTTCCCCACCCAGGGATCGAACCTGGACCTCCTGCATTGCAAGCAGATTCTTTACTGACTTAGCTATGAGGGAAGATTGATTTTGCTTATCATGGCTTTGTTTTGTCTTAATGTAGGTACAGATTAAAGATAGATATGTTATTGACACATGTTTTTCTTGCTCTATGAGCTGAGAAATCCTGAAAGTAAGGATATCCCAATAACAACTAGCACATGTAGTGCCCAGCTACTGATTTCTAGTATCATTCTCCAATGAAAGGAACCAAGACTCCTCGAAAAAATGGCTGAATCCAGGACTGAGGCAGAAGGTTTACAAGATGAGTCTGGGGCATCTTGTAGTGCCAGAAAGTAAAGCAGTACTAAAATAAAAGAGAGAATGAATTAACAAATAAATAATAAAGATGGTCAACTGAAAGCACTCCTAATAGCAAAGCAACAAAATAAAGTAGCATTGAGTTATAACTTGAAGTTAAAAAAATACCCATGCATTGATATTGACATAAATGATTAACAAGGCAAAAAGTGGAGAAGAAACAAAATCTTTTCTGCAAAAGTATTTCACACCATATATATAAACCCTCCACCTTCAAAAGCATAACTTCATCATGTGCTACACATGATAAATATAGTAGAGAAAGTCAGAAGAGGGGGACCTGATAAAAGCAGCCTTGGCCAAGCGATCAAGGTCAATATCAGTAGTGATAAAACATACTGATGTTATGTATCCTTGATATGACGTGATAAAAAATGGCACTTTATGCTCTGCTCCCCAAAACCCACAACTCTAATCTGATCATGAGAAGAACATCAGATAAATCCTAACTGAGAAACATTCTGCGAGATACCTGACTGCAACTTCTTAAAAGTGCCAAGGTCATCAAAAAAAAATTTTTTTTAAGGGAAAATTTTTGTCATCAAAGCAAAAACTGCACCAAAGCTAAACACACAAGGAAGAAGACTTTGTTTAGACTATTGCAATAGGGTCGAAACACTGAACTCAACTCCATGGGGGGAAAAAAAGGCAGAGTTTTTAAGAGCTGGGATGAACTAGTTGAAAAGTTACTAGGAGATGTCAGGGGAGAAAAGTTGTCAATGAGGTATGTTAAGTGTACTGACTTTTTAGAGTTTGCAAGTATTTCTCTCTATTAGAGGGTCATCTGTGTTTGCTAGTTGGCACTTATGAAGTTCAAGTCAGGTTCCAGCCTACTACAGAGACTGGGAGGTAGGGACACTAACTCCTTCCATGTTTGTATTTCAGCAATGGTTCTCAGCTACTTGAGAAAAATTTCACAGGGTTATAAAAGTGGTAAAAAGCTAGGAGAAAACTTATATTACATTTTCAAGGTGCAGAGAAATGTTTACAGTTGCATGTTTTCTAAACCAAATTCTCTAAGGAAGGGGACATTCCCCTTAGTTAAACTGAGGGGAATGTCCCTGTGAAAGCCAAGAGGAGCCTAAGCAGATGTGACAACTAAATTTAATATAGACTTTTGGAAGATCCAGTACATTTCTGAAACAGAAAAGAGATGATCAGTAAAAACAGAGGAAATATGAATTAACTATAGAGTTTAAAAACATTGATTTCAGTTCATTATGACAAATATATCATCAAAACATAAGATGCTAATAAGAGGAGACATGATTGTGGAGTTTATGGGAACTATCTCTACTATCTTCACTTTTCTCTAATTCTGAAATCACTCTAAAATTGAAAGTCTGTTAAAAAATAATAATCACTCTTCAATGCTGGACCTGATTTTCTTATTGTTTAAATTGTTCGTTTTATGGCAGCTATTGCTAAGATAGCCACAGAATACAATACTCCAGGTTGTTCGCCATGTGGCAGGGAACAGAATCACTGTTTACAAGTAAAAGTTCAAAAACCACTACAATATTGTAAAGTAATTAGCCTCCAAATAATAAAAATAAATGAAAAAAAAAAAAAAAAACAAGTAAAAGCTCAGAGACGGAAGGCTCTATGTGAAGAGTTATCGAAGTCTTATTTGAAATAAGCACTAAAAGATAAATTTCATTCTGGGAAGAGTTCAGGTGAATTTTTGGTTTGTTAACTATTCAGGGGAAGTATTGGCAAAACAGTTTTATTATCCACTCACTGCTTCTGCCTCTCACTGTTGTTCCTAATGACCAACATCCAGGGACCCATACAGTGCTTCCACCCATGCAGATGCTAAAGCGAAATCTGAGCCTTCAGTTTCAGAGAAAGCAAAGCTTAAGATTGAGGAAGTTTGATGAAGACAGACCCAAAGAAACTGGAAAGATGCCAGGTCATGTTGCTACATGTCAGCTGTGGATATACTAGCAGGACCCTCAAGATAAACAGGACATGTAACTGATAACCATTCAGTTCAGCTCAGTCGCTCATTCGTGTCTGACTCTTGGAGACCCCGTGGACTGCTGCACGCCAGGCTTTCCTGTCCATCACCAACTCCTGGAGCTTGCTCAAACTCATGTTCATCGAGTAGGTGATGCTGTCCAACCATCTCATCCTCTGTCGTCTCCTTCTCCTCCTGCCTCAGTCTTTCCCAGCACCAGGGTCTTTTCCAATGAGTCAGTTCTTTGCATCAGGTGGCCAAAGTATTGCAGCTTCAGCTTCAGCCAAATAAGTTAATAGGTATTTGAATAAAATGCCTCCTAGACTGGACTAGACTGGGTAGGACTGCCTCTGAGCATTGATTTAGTAACTTATCCCTGGAACAGGCTAAAAGGGACAGGCTTTCTCAGCTAAACTATTCACAGCAGTGTATTGTTGTTTTGGTTTTGTTTTTACTGAAGCAACAGCACATCTTCCTTTTTCGAATTTCCCCTGTAAGAAATGGTTTACACATAAACTGTACTATTTTTAGTGGATTTTTATATCAAAGTCACATCTCCCAGTTGTGTTACTGGCAGCATAACATGTAACTTTAACACCTTTAATTGAACAAAGCTTGGTTGACGTTAATTAAAAATTGTTATCAAGTTAAATATCATCAATATCAGGACACTGTGATATATTTTCATAGTATTAACAGAGTTTCAAATAGCACAAGGACACAATGCTGTTTTACAATGAAACTGCTATCTTAGTGGTTCTCTCATAGAATTGTGATACTACTTGGTCATGACCTATTTACAGCATTATAATTTGTGGAGTTTTATTTGTTTTCTTTAGTTTTATTTACTTGCTTATTGCTCTGAATAGACTATTAACTTCAGAGAGGCAGGGCCACTGTTTCCATTCACAAAATCAACAACCAAAATATATTTGTTGTTATGATAAAATCAGAAAAAAAAAAGTGTTCTAAGTCAAAATTGTTCACATTTAGTATTTCTTGGAATCTCCACTTCCTCATTCTATTTCCTATTCCTCAAGCTGTCTTCTTTCTACAAATATGGTACCACAGAAAATATAATCTATTAGTTTTAATATTTTTTTAAATTAAAGCTGATTTACATTCTGACTTCCATTTCACATTCCTCCAAATACTTAAAGATAATTATTTACTATTTATCAAGCCTCTGTAGTGTGTATGCAAGTGATTGGCATTAATTAAAACACATAACACCTCAGAGATGTCTACAGTACTTTGCAGAGATCTCTGCTGTGTTGGGCTGTGCTCGGTCATGTCTGACTCTTTCCAGTCCCATGGACTGTAGCCCACCACGTTCCTCTGCCCATGGAATTTTCCTAGAATCCTGGAGTGGGGTGCCATTACCTATTCCAGGGGATCTACCTGAGGCAGGGAACAAACCTTTATCTCTTGTGTTAACTGCAATGGCAGGTGGATTCTTTACAACTAGCGCCACCTAGGAAGTTCTACTAAATGATGTACCACTTAATATATAAGGAAACATACTTCCTCAAAAGGTAGCAGTCATCCAACAAACAGTTGTTGGATGTATCTAAGGATCCAGGAAAAATAAAGCTTATTAAAATATATTGAAATAGAATGAAATTACTATTGTTGCCGTTTGCTGTTCAATCACTAAGCCGTGTCTGACTCTTTGCAACCCCGCGGACTGTAGCCCACCAGTCTCCTCTGTCCATGGGATTTCCAGGTAAGAATACTGGAGTGGGTTGACATTTCCTTCTCCAGGGGATCTTCCTGACCCAGGGATCGAACCTGCATCTCCTACATTGCAGGCTGATTCTTTACCACTGACCACCAGGGATGAAATTACTATAGTATATGTCAGATTTATAGTTTATACCTCTGGCAATATTTCTTAAACTTTTGGAGATCCATATGTCCAATGTTCACATTTCAAATTTCCATCTTTCTAAGAAATCACTGTTCTGAGTGACACTATGAGATATCTTGTCAGAAAAAAAAAAATCAAACATGAATTTATACAACAGATTATAATTAATGTTTTGTTCCCCTGCTCACCTTTTTCACTGAGTTTCCTTACTTTTACCAAGTGCCTAATCACCCAGTACTGGTAGAGAAATTGCAGTAAAAGACTATAAATTCTTGACTTCTAGTTTCAAAATGCCTCAGACCAGGCTTAAGATAGATAATATTTGAAAGGAATATGACTAGAAGAATCAACAGCCACTCCCCTCTCCAATTCCCTACCAATTAGATATACATTAATAACAAAAGAGAAAAAAAGTGGAATTGGACCATGGAAAAAGCAACAGCTCTGCACCCTGCCAGGTTCTCCAGGTCAAGGGGGAGAAGAGCTAAATGCTCAAGAGTGTTTGGAAATAGAAAAACAAATAGAAAACCAAATTCCTCTTTTCCTTTCTGATCAGGACAGCAACCTCCTCACCATTCATGCATAGAAAGTAAGAGAGGGCTGCCTGGGGAGCCATCCTGCCCCCCCACCCCCACATGACCAAGAATGACAGAGAAGTGACAGTGTGGGCTGAGCAAAGCAGAAGCCTCACAGGCAGGACAAGGGGATTCTGCAGTGGAACTTGATATAGACTTGCAGACAGTCACTGTCAGCACTAGGTGGGGAGGCAGGAACCCTGCATGAACCAGCAGAAGTGAGCAAGATGACTAAAACATCCCAGAGCACGGCCAGGGTGGGCCAAAGGCACCCATGCAACAGAAGCGGCCTCCTCCCCCACCAACACACCTTCGTATGACAGAAACCCAGGGGTTCAGAGCTACTTTCTTCAGGGGAGGTAAAGGGAGGAGACATTTTCACTCTCTTAAGCTAAATTTGAACTCAAGATGGTGAGGCTTCCCTGGTGGCTCAGATGGTAAAGAATCTGCCTGCAATGTGGGAGACCTGGGTTCGATCCCTGGGTTGGGAAGATTCCCTGGAGGAGGGCATGGCAACCCACTCATCTTCTTGCCTGGAGAATCCCATGGACAAAGTAGCCAGGCAACTAACAGTCCATGGGGTCGCAAACAGTCAGACATGATTGAGCGACTAAGCATAGGCACTAAGACAAATTTTGAAATGTTGGGATTTCCTTAGGATATCATAATAGATCAAGTGTTTTTCCATCAAAGGAAATGAGAACCTCCAGTAGTATTTTTAGGCATAAGAAAACAAAAAACTTCATAATTTTGTTCATGAGCACATGCCATAAAACTATAGCCCAACACTTACACACTTACATGATAATGATAATAAATTTTATTTATTAGAAACACAATACCTTTTAACTACTTCAGAGCTCTCTGTATGCATGTGTGTGTGCTAAGTCGCTTCAGTCGTGTCCAACTCTTTGCGACCCTATGGACTGTGGCCTGCCAGGCTCCTCCTCTGTCCATGGGATTCTCCAGGCAAGAATACTGGAGTGGGTTGTCATGCCCTCCTCCAGGGGATCTTCCCAACCCAGGGATCGAACCTGCATCTCCTTCAGCTCCTGCATTGCAGGCAAATTCTTTACCACGGAGCCACTGGGGAAGCCCATGAGAGAGAGAGTGTGTGTGTGTGTGTGTACACACATATACATATATGTGTGTGTTTAACATATATATTCTGTGGGTATGTGTGTGTGTTTATGTGTTCATGTGTGTGTGTGTACACACATATACATATATATGTGTGTGTTTAACATATATATTCTGTGTGTGTGTGTGTGTGTGTGTAGATAGATAGATTTCTTTGTCACTTCTGACTACATGGAAAGGTAATTAAGGAGAAGAGTACTAAATGGTGCCCTAGAGTATAATGTAGTGTTAACAAGTGATTTCCCAAAGGTCAGCCTGTTAATCAGTGGGGTGAGAGAAACCTAGAACCTTGATCTTTGACCACAAATCTGGTTCCCTTAATACTTTACCAAAATGTCACCTGCATTTGAAAGCTTAAAAAATAACTGGGCTAAGTTATAAAATAAATTGAGACATATGCCATCCCTAGGGGTAAATTATGCTCTGACCAACTCCAAGGGGAGATATGCTGGACACAGCTGCTTCAGGACAAGCTAGATCTGATTAATCACTGACCAACTAGGCATTTAGATCCACTCATTCATGGACAGGCACAAGAACAGATGTAATATTTTACTCCTCAGGGTTTCTAAGGACAAAGGAGTGCACGGAAGAATTAATCAAGCAAACCCACAATGAATCACTCATTTAAAATAAAATACTGTACACACAGTAATAGAAAAGAACTGGCAAAAAGTATATGTTACAATATTAACCATCTTGTCTCCACAAACTTCAGTTTTCAGTATATAAGTGATAGATTTGTTAAAATTGTCTATAATTGCTGCTATTCAGAAGCTCAGCACTTCCTCGAACATCACAACAGTTTGAAGGTCAATGACTCTATATGTACAACTGTCAGAGTCAAAGCTACTTTTATCAAGACACAGACCACTCCATCACCTCAAAAAGCAACTCTCTTTCTTTCCAAGTAAAAGGAATAGAGTATTTTCTTCTGGGACCTAGTAAGTAATCACACTCCAAGAAAGGATTCAACCACCAAAAGTAAGTAAAATCTGTGTAATCTTAAATTCATTCAGCATGCCTCCTAAGGAAGCAACTGACTTTGTAAAAGCAGCTTGAAAACCTTGTCTCAAGAGCTGAGGAGTCCTAATAACATGAAAAATACACAATCTAAGAAAGCTTCAAAAGCCAAAATATTCAAGGTCTATGGGCTCAGTTTTTCTTCCCTCCATGGTGTTGAAGAGCACTGCCAATGTTTGACTGTCTTTCACTTATGTTTCCTATCCATTTTCTTCATGTAAGTTGATACATTCATTCAGGTCACAATCAAGTTTTATAGCTTTGGGGCTTCTTTATACTTGCAATGTTCTGGTCTTGTTGTTCGGTCACTAAGCTGTGTTGGACTCTGCGACCCCATGGACAACAGCACGCCAGACTTCCCTGTCCTTCACCATCCCAGAGCTTGCTCAAATTCATGTCCATTGAGTCAATGATGCCATCCAACCATCTCCTCCTCTGTCACCCTCTTCTCCTCCTGCTCTCAATATTTCGCAGCATCAGGGTCTTTTCCAGTAAGTTGGCTCTTCACATCAGGTGGCCAAAGTTCTGGTCTATCCTGCATTAATTTTCCAACTAAACTCTCAGAATCCAATCATGTTTTTCTTATTCCCGACATCTTAAAAGAGTCTTACTGTAACTCCGCACACTGAACATAGCACTAAAGTACTAGTCAGAGTTCTGATCTTGTGAGTCAGAGGCCATCAGGTACATGGAGAAGGAAGAGGAAAATGATGGACAGTAATGATAATTTATATCAACAATAAAAATAGTACCACACATATACTCAATTCTTAATAATGAACAAATGTATTCACATACATTATCTCACTTAGAGAAATAAAATTTAGCCATAAATCTAAAAACTACTTAGGACATTCGGGTACTTCAGAACAGTACATGCTGGCTAATGAGAGAGAGAACAGAGCTGAAGACCAAGCTTTATCACATGCCATCACTTCTGACCCAGGGAAAGTGAAAAGCACTAAGTCCAGGAAGTCTAGTTGAAGTTTATCTATGGGACAAGACACAGTAACTAAGGATGCAATTTCTACTCATAGTTTAGGCAAACTAAACTATGTACCTGGACTCCAGGTGGAAAGAATGCAATCACTCAACATTGGGTGGAACATAATGATAAGAAGTTCAAGGCAAAAATCACATGGAAGTTCACCAGTTAGAAACGGTTTTGGCTGCAGAGAGCAAACTAAACTCAACCAAACTTAACTGAGGCTTCTTTATTTATTTAACTAGAATTCCAAAAGCAGACATCCTGAGGATTGGCTCAGTCACTCAGCAAGATCACCAAGAACCCAGGTTGTTTGGGTCTTTCTTACATTGTCTTATTTCCATGCTTTTCGCTCCACCCCAATATGGCTTCCTTGGCTTCACATATCATTGTAATGTTCCATGAAAGAAGGAAAGCTTGGGGAAAGCGTTCCCCTTCTAATTGTAAAATGAAATCCCATCAACAGTTTTTATGAGTGTCTCCTTGGTCAGAATAAGATCACATGACCACTCCAGGCCAATTTTTCACAAAGGGGAATGAAATTATCATAACTGATTTAAAAGGACCATGGCTCATCCCCTAGAGAAGGAGCACAATAGAAGAGTTGTGATTGGGATTGAAAAAGAATGTGAAGAAAATTCCTTCCCCTTTTTTAGGACTGAAATTTAAAATAAACTTCAGCACCCTGCCTCCTCCTCTGTCTCCCTTTCCCCACCCCTCACATTAATCAGTGGTGGCCAGCAGCCTGTTCTCTGAGAGTGCCATAGATGCCTGCCCTCACCCTTAGAGAAATTCATATTTGAGGGACATAGGCACATTCTAGATCAATTTTGAACGCAGATAATATATTGAAGAATTAGATCTATGGCATTAAAAAAAAAAAAAAAGAAGAGAGATGAGGATTAAATCAATTTTGGGACCTGAACAACAAGAAAGCCAACAACAGAAATGGGAAAAAGGAAAGGAAAAGATACTCAACTCTCTTTCAACACCTAGGCCCACAAACAAAGATCTCTCTTTCTTTGTTTGTTTTTCTTTATTTAAGTTCAATGAAGGCACCAGTCCTTTCCTCTGGAGGAATTACTCAGACCAAGGAAATCCGTGATCATTTGTAAGGACTGTTGAGTGGTTTCAAGCCAAGAACTTAGAGAAAAGAATAAGCCATTTAAGCAATGTCTTCAGATTGCAGAATAAGAGGAAAGTGAGTGAAAATATTCAATTATTCTGGCAATTAGTGATCAAAACAGAAAAACAAAATAATGTGTACACTCTAATTGTTTTATATTAACAGCCTCCAATCCTGTGTCATCAGTTCTACCTCCATTATTTGTACTCTAAAGGCACCCCCTTATCAGGCAGTCCTTCAAATCAAATAGAAAAACAGGAAAAATAACATCTTTCAATCTTTTAATCTGAACTTACACAATGGGGACTTTTTCCCACTATTGTTCTTTTAAAACATTATAGTATAGTAAAACAGAAGGAAGTCAGATTCCAAAATCCACAGGGAAACAAAAGGGAAATAATATCTTTTTATTCTTTCTCTACCTCCCACATAAGTCATGCTGTATCTGTTACTTAAGATTCTCTGAATGAATAGCACCAAAAAGTGACTCCATAAAATCAGTAAAACATACACTGCTTAATTCCTGTCAGAGGCACCATCGATACAGGAATATATTACCATTCAATGAAGTTTCAACTGCCAGCTACTGAGATGACCAAGATAAATAGCCAGCATCATCTTAATCTTCAAAAGGAACTTGTTCCTACTGTCATGAAAAATTCCTTCTCTCATGTGATGGAGTTTACCCTGTAAATTAAATCTCTCAAGTAATGGAAGAAATAACCCATGACACTAGTGAGGGAAATTAAATTAGAGTCACTAATAGCAGGTCAGCACCATCTGAGTAGAGGTAATGGAAGTGACCACATGAATGATAAGCAGGTCTTCGTGAGGCTGTGACAGTGTCTCCCAGAGAGTGTGATGTGCATTCATCTAGGTGGCAAGCAATTCACAGTCAAGACACTAACATGTTTATAGTGCAGTTCGACCCCCATCTATGCCAGAGCATGTCAGCCTTTCTGAGGACGATGTTCTAATTCCCTCATGAAGGCCATTAGGAAGAGTTAAAAACGAGGCTCCCTGTTTTCTGGTTAAATCAATTTCTCATCGCCTAGAAACCTTTCTGGCCAGAGCAGATGACCTTTAGAGACAATAAGAATCCCAGAACTAGACTTAAATAACTTTATTTTCTAAAGTGTTAGAGGGAAACAAAAGGAAAATTGTTCTACAGTTCAACAATCAGAGGCTGGCTGAAACAAATGGAGTTATTTCAGCCTAGTTGTTAGGGCTTGGGGAGCATAGTAACATCAAAAACAAAATAACCTATTATGTGGGAAAGTTAAAACGGTGCCTTGCACTTTATAGGTAGCCCTTCTGGACCTCAGCAGTGATTTACTCTCTAATGTCCAATCGAGATCACTGAACTTTTGATATAAAAACAATAACCAAGTAAATAATACGGCTGCTGAGAATGGGTACAAGAGCAGGAAGGAGGGGTGGTAGAAAGGGGGATGAGAACAGTCAAGAGGGACTTCTAGAAAACCACTGATGATGGTCTGATGACTGCCATGTAATCCATTCTATTATTTTTACTAAAATCTCAGAGTATAAATAGTAAGATCACAGTAAATGTCTGTATTGCCTGAAATATTGTTTAGGGTATTACCAAACTGAAATGCACACCTAAATTGTTACATATCTGAGATGGTAACGCTGTATCTGTTACAGTACAATGCTTTTCCTAAGAGACTGTCCCTAGAGTCACTGATTTACAAAGGGAAATTACTATTGCATACTTTCTATTCTGTTTGCTTTAGTTAAATAGTATTTAGGCATCATTGGTTGTAATATTTGGTATTTTTTAATTTATTTTTATTTATGCATTAAATATAGAAAATAGAAAGCATCAAGGATAGAAAGTCATTTATAATAAGTTGATTTTCTACTTTTAAAGTAGAAGTTTATTTCTTGATATATAAAACAGTATATATGTTGTTTTTCTTTTTAATAACTCAGTTTTTGCACAGTTAATCAAAATAAGCACAAACTTTGGATTTTGCTATTTTCATGCTTCACAGGCATATGAAATCAACTCAAAACCACAGCACTGGAGTCAGGAAAGAGAAAATGAATGGCAAGTTTAAACAGTATTTAATAGACTAGAAAACAATACAACATCATTTTGGAAACACATGGCCTGCACATTTTTTGAATTTAGTAAGCCAGGAAATATGAACCTCAGGGAAGGAACATGATGATTCAGTGGCTAAGCACTATGTCAGGTGATGAGTTCTGAGCCCCCAAATCTTGCTAACTTCTTACATTACTAGGTCCAGTTACTTGTTTCTTTGGATCTGCTTTCTCAGCTATACAGTAAAATTATCAAAATAAAAATCTTATAATATCTGTTTAGAAATAAGACTTTTACATGAGTTTTATTGGACATACTAAGTAAAACTCATTCATTTATAGCTGAGTAAAACAAGTGGAGCTGTGAATTCAAGTGCTGTGAAATATACATGGATTCATATTTAGTTCTAAATATACACACAATAATTAAAACTTTGCCCCACTTCCAACTCACTGGTTCTCATGCATAAAGGAAGAAAGGGGTCCCCATTTAGCAAATGATGAAATTATTTCTTTGAAATATTCATTTTCAGTTATGGCTCTATTTTTATCAAAACATAATCTTTCAGCTGTTAATAGCAGTTTTCTTAAAACAGCATATCAGAAGTTTAGTAAAGAGTATAAAATTGGAGAAGTCTATTTCTTTGTGGGCAAAGATATAAATTTATTTACTTATTATAACTTTTTGTTTTCTTTATAGATCTTTTCCCTTTGAAATGAGCTGAGCAAGACTGATTGACCATAACAAGCTTAGTTTAAAAATTCAATGATAAGTTATTATTTGTTGTCTGTCATAAATACGAAGAAAAATCGATTTCCTCCTCTCTCAGAATTGTCTATTCAATACAGTAACACAGGAAATTGTTGACAATATAGCAGATATTGAAACACTAATATTAAATTTTACTTTAACTTTTAGGTTTGATTTAAAAATATATACAATATAAATAATTCTTATACATACTTGGAGATACATATCCACACACAACACACAAACACATACATACACATATATAGTCATCATCATAATAATATAGTTGGAATATGGGTAATTTTCTTTCTTTTCTGAATTTTTCTGCATGTAAGGTTTTTATACTGTAAATATATACAGTTTATAACTTTAAAATGTGACAAAATAATTGTAAATCCTTATTTACCAATGTGGAAGAGGTGTGCTAATTCATATTCTAATAATTCTCTTGAATTAATCATTTTTACTAGGCAATTTTAAATAAAAAAAAATTTAAGATAATGTCCTTTAACATAAAAATCGGGCAATTTCTTAAAAAATTATAAAATAACATTATTTTGCATTTTGTATTATTACATTGTTAAGTACCTCAAAATTTCAGTTAACCTTTGATTTAATCCACCAATTCTGAAACATTTTATGCAAAAAAAATATAATTTTTCTGTGCCACTGAGACAGGTAAAACAATTGGATAGTCCCATGTGAACTGGGTATTACTTAGCCAGCTATCAGCCAGAGTAATTGATAGATTTGCCAATGTAATGTGTACAGAGCCCAGGCAATTAAATATAAATAGTGAAGTGAGAGACTGGGCAAGAACTGAACAGGGAGTGGTGGAGAGTGAACCACCAACTAGTTCCTTAGTTTCTTGCTGTCACGTGGCAATGAGGGCTCACTGCAGGAGAGGCATTAGGTTTCATGAGCAAAAACAAAAACACAGATTTTCAGTTGCAATCTAGAGATTTTTTAAAGCTTTATGTAAGTTAAGCAAAATAACTGTGCTAGTCAAATATAATTTAGTACAAACTTGCCCTAATTAGTGTTAGACTCGAGTATTTCAAATATACTTGATTCCTGAATATTATATTTGTGGCCATATAAATTGCCCATTCAGATTTTCATAAATCCTAACATCTACTCCCTAAAAACTGATTATCTATATGGTCAACTCGTATTTATAAAATACTTTCATATTTGCATGTGTGAACTACTATTATTTATTGAGAATTAATCTAATTTCATAAATCAAAAAGGATAAAAAATATCTCTGGGAGAATCCTCATTAATGATCCCAAAAGATGTAATACATGGGTATTTATTTTAAGAAGTTTAAAAATTATTTGTTCAGCCAAATTAAATCTTACCAGTATTAACTACTTGTATCCCAGTCATTTAAAATAGTTGCTTACCATGTAGCAACTTCATTCTTATTTATTTTGATGTTCAAAGTGCTATCAATAATAAATATGGTATTTCATGTAAGCCTCAAATCCTATTCCTAATATATACATATATCTATGTAATGCACCATTAAGGAAAAGACCATCACCATAAAACCTTACAGATAAGAACCTCTGTGTCGGATTCTGTTTGCTAGAATTTTGTTAAGGATGTTTGCATCTATGTTCATCAGTGATATTGGCCTGTAGTTTTCTTTTTTTGTGGCATCTTTGCCTGGTTTTGGAATTAGGGTGATGGCGGCCTCGTAGAATGAGTTTGGAAGTTTACCTTCTTCTGCAATTTTCTGGAAGAGTTTGAGTAAGATAGGTGTTAGCTCTTCCCTAAATTTTTGGTAGAATTCAGCTGTGAAGCCATCTGGTCCTGGGCTTTTGTTTGCTGGAAGACCCTCTTACACTGTTGGTGGGAATGCAAACTAGTACAGCCGCTACAGAGAACAGTCTGGAGAGTCCTTAAAAAACTGGAAATAAAACTGCCATATGACCCAGCAATACCACTTCTGGGCATACACACCGAGGAAACCAGATCTGAAAGAGACACGTGCACCCCAATGTTCATCACAGCACTGTTTATAATTGCCAGGACATGGAAGCAACCTAGATGCCCATCAGCAGACGAATGGATAAGGAAGATATGGTACATATACACCATGGAATATTACTCAGCCATTAAAAAGAATTCATCTGAGTCAGTTCTAATGAGATGGATGAAACTGGAGCCCATTATACAGAGTGAAGTAAGCCAGAAAAATAAAGACCATTACAGCATACTAACACATATATATGGAATTTAGAAAGATGGTAACGACAACCCTATATGCAAAACAGAAAAAGAGACACAGATGTACAGAACAGACTTTTGGACTCTATGGGAGAAGGCGAGGGTGGGATGTTTCAAGAGAACAGCATCGAAACATGTATATTATCTATGGTGAAACAGATCATCAGCCCAGGCTGGATGCATGAGACAAGTGCTCGGGCCTGGTGCACTGGGAAGACCCAGAGGGATCATGTAGAGAGGGAGGTGGGAGGGGGGATTGGGATGGGGAATACATGTAAATCCATGGCTGATTCATGTCAATGTATGACAAAACCCACTACAATATTGTAAAGTAATTAGCCTCCAACTAATAAAAATAAATGAAAAAAAAAAAAAAGAACCTCTGTGTCATATGAAAAAGTCATTCCATCAATCTGGCAATTCCTTCTGCTGGTTAATCACTTAATCTTAGACTTTTCTTTGATTTAATTGACGTACACTGATTTACTGCTAATACCAAAAAAAAACAAAAAAAAAAAATAGGTGATGTCAGTTTATAGAATATGGATTTAGATTAACAATTGAGATACAGTCAGGAAATTGAATATACTTGAATATGTAACCTTCACTCCTCTATTAACATTAATTCAAAATATTTTTATTATTATTATGAGCTAGCCCATGTTCCAAGGACAGTGGATAAAATGAAGGATCTGATTTCATGATTCAAGCACAATAAGGCAGACAATTAAAAAAGAAGAAAATGTCAGTGAATCTTCTGTAAACAATTAAAGTAATGTGATAGAGTGTCAGGGTCACATTAGATTGAGTAGTCAAGGAAATCTTTTCCCATGACATTTAAACTGAGACCTGAATTATTCTCCCCCCTCCCCACACACACATAGCCATGGAAAGATCAGAAGACAGAGAATTCCAGAAACAGACAGACCAAAGTGGCTGGGGTCAGTGGGCAAAGGGAGGGTGTTGAGGCAAGAAGTTCAGGACTTATCCAGAGACAGAGACCAGTCCATACAAGACACTGTAGGGCAATGGAGGAAGTGGAGTTTGCTCTAAATATAGATGGGAAGTTACATGATTTAATGCCTGTTTTTCAAAAGATCCCTCTGCTGACTGTGGAGAATGAACCATGGGGAGGTAGAAGTGCAAATAGACAAATATTACAGGGAGGGATAATGATGGGTTGGACCACGTATTGTTGGACGTAGAGAAGATATGTTTCTGCAGCTAGAATCAATTTCACTTGCTTACAGTTTGGATGTGGGAAAGCAGGGGAAAAGAGGAAGTGCAGACTCCTCATAGATTTTTGACT
This sequence comes from Dama dama, assembly GCF_033118175.1. Taxonomy (NCBI): domain Eukaryota; kingdom Metazoa; phylum Chordata; class Mammalia; order Artiodactyla; family Cervidae; genus Dama; species Dama dama. The sequence goes on along the minus strand of NC_083708.1, from coordinate 33,972,103 downwards.
TGAGCAGTTGGGTGGGTGTGCTGTGCTCACTCACTCAGTCGTGTCCAACTCTTTGCGACCCCATGGACTGTAGGCTGCCAGGCTCCTCTGTCTGTGGTAAAACTACTACTTACTGAGATGGAAAAATGAGGGAGAGACCAATTTGAGTTAAGGGATGAGTTAAGGGATCAGAACAAATTAAGTTTGAATGACTTTTAGATATCCTACAAGAATCAGAGAGTTAGATATCTGAGTCCAGAGTCTTGGAAAAATGTCTTGAATGGCAGTCAGCATATGGATGGCATATAAGTTAATGGGCCAGGATGATGGTTATCTAGGAAGATTGTGTAGTCCAAAAACAAAGGGCCCAAAGACCAAGCCCTGGGGCATTCCAAACTTAAACATCAGGGAGGGGGAACCAGCAAAGAAGTCAAAAAAGGAACACACCCAGTGAAGTGGATGAAAAAAACAGAAGCAAAGAGAAGAACATTTCAAGAACGAAGTGGTTAACTCTGTTGAATGTCGCTAAGGTCAAGTAAGACGCAGAGAAACTGGCCACTGGATTTGCCAACATGATGATCAATCACGAGAGTACCTGACATGGAGAAATAGAATGGATTGAAGCGTGAACAAAAGGTGATTTATCAGAGCCAATGACTATAAACAACTCTTTCAAGAAGTTTTGCTTTGAAGACAAGAGGAGAAATGAAGCAGTACCAGCAGGAGAAAAAATTATACTTTGTTCTGTTTAAGATACACCACGCTGCTGTTACCTGGTGAGCAAGACAGTTTAAAGTTCTGCTCAGCTTTACTAAACTTTAGGCAAGCTTCTTCCTGATAGACTCCTGACCTCCCCTTTTAGAGTATTTGCATTAGAACACTTACAGCCATAAATTCATTCTCTGACCCATTTTAATGTAACTTTTTAAAGGCTCTTTATGTTTCATAAAACAAGACTATCTTTCTCAATGACCTGGGAGCCATCTCTTTGAATTTTAATCAAGAAAGAGTACCCATTTCCTAGTCTCTGTGGGAAGGTAATAGCCTAAATTCTATGGGGGCTTTGCTTCAAGTTGTAAAACTATCACTTTTCATAGTTCAGTCATGTCTAACTCTTTGAGACCCTATGGACTGTAGCCCGCCAGGGTCCCCTGTCCACTGGATTTAACAGGCAAGAATACTGGAGTGGGTTGCCATTCCCTCCTCCAGGGGATCATCCCAACCCAGGGATGGAACCCATATCTCCAGCACTGGCAGCTGAGCTTTCTACCACTAGTGCCACCTTGTGCAGTTTATTAGCAAACACAGATGGCCAATGACTTCCTTCTAACATTCTCCAGTATTTTTCCACAAGCTCACCTCTGCCTTTAAAAACTCTACTGCTCCTAGTTTTGCTGTAATTGAGTTCTGGCCTTACTCTTCTATGGCAACAGCCTCTAATAAATTCTTCCTACCTTGTTTTACTTTGTCCATGATGATTAGGGCCCTCCAGATTTACCCTTCACTTTCTCCACCTACTCAATGCACTCCCTTGCCCTCCACCTTCCTTTGAGTTCCCCCTAGGAGGAACACAAACAGGAGATCCCAGAAGGCAGGCTTTGATGGAAGCATTGCAGTAGGCAGAAATTATAGGTTCAGATGAAGATTGGCTGGTAGATCTGATTGGAGTGAGATTATGAGGCAGTTCTTAACCTTCAGTTGTCTGCAGATGTGTGAGGCAAGGTCACAAAAGGTGAGTGAGTTGTGGTGAGGTCTAGGAGCTTTGAAGCAAGGTACAATGTGGTCTTTGCGAGGCATAGAGGAACCAAAGCATGTTAGCCTGGCAGACTATAAATGCAGGTGAATGTTTAGTGCCCTTTCAGATTTATGTTCATGATTCAGATGGAGAATAATAAGCAGAACTGATTGTTCTTTCTTCTGGATGTATATTAAGACAGATGGTTGAGCATAATCAAGGTCAAAGTCTAACTAAACTAGTCCAAGAGTAGGAAAGAGAGATGAGAGAGAGTTAGATAGTTGGCAAGGGATTGAAAATAATCATAATCCACAGAATCTGACCTGGATACAGTGGAAAATGAGAACCAACCACCACATAAGGATATCATATAACAGGTACAGTCAAAATGGTGTTTCCAGTAGTCATGCACGAATGTGAGAGTTGGACCATAAAGAAGGCTGAGTGCCGAAGAATTGATGCTTTTGAACCATGATGCTGGAAAAGATTCTTGAGAGTCCCTTGGACTGCAAGGAGATCAAACCAGTCAATCCTAAAGGAAATCAATCCTGAATATTCATTGGAAGGACTGATGCTGCAGCTGAAGCTGCGATACTTTGGCCACTTGGACTCATTGGAAAAGACCTCAATGCTAGGAGAGATTCAAGGCAAAAGAAGAAGGGGACAGCAGAAAAGGAGATGGTAAGAGCCCCACCAACTATATGTACATGAATCTGAGCAAACCCCCGGAGACAGTAGAAGACAGAGGAGCACGGCATGCTGCAGTCCATGGGGTCGCAAAGAGTCAAACACAGCTTGGTGCATGAACAACAGATGCTTGCAACAGGACAAAGAAAGAAATAATAAAAGTCTGCCCAACAAAACAAATATGTTAAAAAAATATGTAATACAGATTTTCTTTAAGGAGAAATGAACAAGTTCACTTTGTCTTCTAACAGGGAAAATAAAGACAACCCAATTTGTGTTTATTGATCATTTATTTGAATAAAAATGTGCTAAGCAGCTAAAACAAAAGGAAAAAGAAAGTGTACCTGAAACTTTTCAATTTCATTCACTTCCAAAGAAACAAAGATGAGCAGATGGGCCTGAAGATAGACCCAGTGTGGTCTGCAAGGACAGTAAGAAATCTGATTATAGCATGAATGCTCTCCACCTGCTTCTGGGGAGAGAGATGAGAAAGTGCTAAGGCATCCTCCCTTTGAATTACACACCCCAAAATGCCCATTTTGAAAGTATATATATTATTATATATGTATACATGCTTATATTTATACACATATGTAAGCAAGTATATGTGTGTTTTATATACATACATACATAAGGGGCTTCCCAGGTGGCACAGTGGTAAAGAATCTGCCTGCCAATGTAAGAGACACAGGACACATGCATTTGATCCCTGGGCCGGGAAGATCCTCTGGAGGAATAAATGGCAACCACTCCAGTATTCTTGCTGAGAGAATCCCATGTACAAAGGAGCCTAGTAGGCTACAGTTCACGGGGTCCCAAAGAGTCGGACATGACTTCACAGCTGAGCATGCCTGTATACATAAATCAAAATAAAGAACCACCAGATCAAGATGTTGAGATCTTTTTTCCAGCCCCAACAAAACAATGTTCAGTAAACAGAGCTTGGCTATAATGAATCAATAGGGTTTAAAGTGGTGTGCTCAAGCTCCCTTGTTTCAGCTCCAGGTAATGTCAGATGAATCCCCTTGCATTCTCAAGGCTTCAGTTTCCTTATCTATAAAATAAGGAACCTGAAACTTTCATTTCTTCTACAGCTTTCAGTCCAGCCACATTGGAGCAATTAAAAGTAGTTTCCTAAGGATGGAGTGATAAAATTAGACTGGATAGGTAGGGAAAATAGCTGACTATAAAGGACCTCATAAGTAAATAGAAGTGTTTTTTATATTAGTGGGAACATATTGCTGTGATTTATACAAAGAAAATAGCATTTTAAAAAGATCCCACTACCTGCTCATTCTGCATCCATCTGCATTGATAGATGCAACTTTGTACCTATAGGTATTTGACTTCAAATTACTCAAACTAGGTTACAGATGTCATTGTCATTCTATCTTCCTTCCATATTACTCATCCCAGTTAACATCTAATAGAGTATTTAGGGAGCATTAATTCACTGATCCTTCCCTCATCTCTTAAAACAACAGTATACCCAATACAGCACCAAAGACATAAAGAAGTAGAAAATATAACCTTTTCTCTAAAACCATTTAAATTATTGCTGGACATAAAAGATATTTATTGAATTTCTATCACAGTACCAAAACCATTCTGTAAGATAAATATGAATAGAAAACCATTACAAAAAATGAATACAACTAGCGTGAGACATTCAACTAGAATCTAGAATCAACAGTCTCTGACTTCTCTTCAGTATATCCCAATATGTACGTTCAGATCGCCACGGCTTGTAAATATATATTTATGCGCTGGTTTCAACGGTATGCACATTAAAGCAAAAAAATTTCAAAGAAGACAAGGAAATGGACAAAGGTTATGACTGACAGAAAATTCATCACCTCTCCTTCCTGCCCCTAGGCCACGGCACCAAGGTCTTAGAGCATTAGGTTAGCAGCACTTACTCATTTATAATGGAAAGTCAGCAGCATCGGCTGAAAGGATAGACAGAGAAGGAAATAGAACTGAATGATGGCTAAAGCCTTGGGGAATTACTGTTCACAAACAGTAAATGGGAAAAAGAAAAAGAGTCATCCAGAGGAACATTTTTTAACAAACCTAAAAATAAGAGGGTAGTAGTCAATGATTTTGCATGTTATCAGCTTCCTTTGGGGACCAGTTTTGATTTCATATTTTTGACAGAATATATTTGTAGCAATTTTACTCAGTCATCAACTGCTATTTCACAAATTAATACATGGCACTTGACACAAAATGCCAAAGGAAAAAGAAAAGAAAAATTACTTCTTGTGTAATGATATAATGCTTTCCAATGTTTGTAAAACACCTTTTCTACCTAACAGCATTTTGTGACTCATCTACACCCTTCACATGCATTCTCACAACCCATCTGGGAGCTCATTAATATGGGAGTCATGTGCACGGATCCAGCACTAATACTTGCTTAGCATCACAGCATCTACCCCACAGAAAAGAAAGTATGCACACACAAAAACACACACACACAAAAATGGACATATATAAGGCAAATGTGTTTCTAGCCAGCATATCTAAAATGTTTAGTTTAAGTAGAGTCCAATTTCATTGTAAGTCAACCCCCCAGGAAGCACTGTTTGAAATGCCAGCATTGGTTTTGGAGAAATTATTCTAGAACAGCCACAGTAAATCTCAAATGGTAGCATCCAACCTCTTAGACACTGGTCATTTAATCCTTTGGCATGGCATTCTGCTCCTATAGGGTGTCTTCTCTATGCCCATTAAGTCCCTGCCACTCTGGGTGTCATTTACAGCCATCATTTGGGGGCTTTCCAACCATTACTTACACTAATTTCAAATATCCTGGGACTTAGTCCAATGTTAAAAATGTATTGTTTTCTAAAAGAACCTCTTAATGTGTCATCAGAAGACTAATTCTCTCTAAAAGAATAATTATCCAGCCCAGGGGCACAGAACAGAGGTTTGATTCCAAATAATAAAGCAAATTTAACTCCCCAAGCATACAAGCTGTTGCTGCTTTTGAATAAAAGCACAAATTTGGATCAAAATCCAGTTGCTAGCCCTTTTTTTTTTATTTGACCCACTGGCTGATCAGATCTGAATTCCAATGGAAAGGCAAAATATTGCACTGAATAAAATATGGGCTTAACTTTTCTCCTTCTCATTCAGAAGAAGAAGAGCAACATTTGGTGCCCTCCTGACTTCTGCAGGGCTGATTATGTGAGAATATCAGGGCTTTCATCTTTTGTATAAGATCCCGGAAGCATTTATCTAGCCCGCAACAAAATCAAGAAATTCTAGATCTGTGACTGCAGACTTGCAAATCAAAAGCCATTTGACTGTCACATGCATTTTATAGGAATAGCTCAATGTTCTGAAAAACACTTTTCTACTTGATTATTCATAAATGAAGCACACATTCCAGGTCTCCTCTGCCCTTTATTAATTATACCAACTTAATTATACAGTAGGTATTTAGTTTGCAATAAGTTGTGTTTGGTGGAGGAAGGAATATTTACCTGAATTCTAAAAATGAAATACTGTGCAACTGCTCCCTGTCAACTAGAATGAATCATTTTAAATCTCTGGCAAAGAATGAAGACCTTGTCCCACCTAAGGTCTCTGACTCTGACAGGAAACCAGACACAGAGTTTTTAAAAGAACTGCGCTTTTGTTTTCAATACCATTTAATGTTTGAAAATGAAAGTGTTAGTCACTCAGTCATGCCCAACTCTGCGACCCCATGGACTATAGTCCACCAGGCTCCTCTGTCCATGAAGTTCTCCAGGCAAGAATACTGGAGTGGATAGCCATTCCCTTCTCCAGAGAATCTTCCCTACCCAGGGATTGAACCTGCCTCTCCTGTCCTGCAAGCAGATTCTCTACCGCCTGAGCCCTGAGGAATGTTTGCTTTACAGTAGTCATTAAAGAAAATCTGCAGAAATGTAGAGAGAATAACCTGCAGCTCCCCCTGTCAAACCTCATCACCTCAATATTCTGCTATTTCTTTCCAGTCTTTTATTTTCTATGCATAGGTTGGGCTTGCTTTTTATATGGTTGAAATCACACAGTGTAAATAATTTTCATCTTGCCTTTTCACTTGAAAATCTCTTAAGCATTTTTAAAATTTTCTGCTTTTCATGAGCACTATTATAATAAGCAATATTTTTCTTAATTATTGTTTTTCATTTATTAGGTATACCATAATTTCCACCAGGGATAAACTTTTTAAATATTTTGAAAAATACACATTTTTAAAACTTTTCCAATTTTTCAATATATAAACTACATATCTCAACATATTTCTGAATAGTATTTTTTCCATATTTAAAAGTATGCCTTAGTATAAAATTCCCGTAACAGAGTGAAAAGTAATTATAATAGCTATTAAGACATTTCCACAAGCATTGACACATTTTCAGTGGTATACCGAAGAGTTTCATTGTATGTTTGTTAGAGACAAGAATTATTGGTTTCTAAACATCTTTATAATGTGGCAAGGTAAATCTTTAACTGAGCTAATTTTTTTTTAATTTGACCTTCTTCTACATTTTCCCAATGTTTTCCTCTTAAATTCAAAGAAATTCATGGTTGAATGAAACTTTCAAAATCATCTATTCTAACCCTTTTATTTAAAGATTTGGAAATTGCAGGCCAGAAATGTGAAGTGATTTGCTAGCTACATTTGGTTTTGTTTGTTTTTGTTTTTAAGATACTAAACTTCAAACAAAGAGAGAAGAATGAAAAGCAGTTTCAGTAGTTCCAGCTGATGGGATAGGTTGAATTGATTCATTTATAGGGATACTTCTTGTCTATAAATTTCTGGCCATGCCAGGGCAAGAACCATTACAATAAAAGAAGCTATTTTTCTTGGCCCCAATCAGCTCTTGTGTTATTATCAGAGTCACCTCTGCCCAGCTGTTCTCACTGGCTTCATTTTCATTCTGTCACTGGTACCCCATTCTCCCTGTCTTCTGTTAGCCCTCCCAGACTCCTGACCTGCTGAGTGTCTTGGCTCACCACATCACTTTTTGAATCTTTTATTCTCGCTTTGACTAGTGTCACAACACAATCTTGCTTAACCTGTTATCTGATTTCAACATACAACTCAGTCTTCTCTTCTATCCCACACCACCATCATTAATGAACTACAGGAATAACATAAATATACTAAATTCGAGTTTTTCCCTGCCTTACCTCAGCAACTCTTTTATCTTTCTTCCAATTAACAATTATTCTCATGATGTAACCACATATAACTCATCAGAAATTGCATCAATGAAAATTAAATTTATAAAGCCAAGTCTTTGACCATTGCTCCATCTCCTTATCTCCTTTTCCCAGTGCCCCTCCTCAATAGTGATCTCCAGTTCATTGATCCCAAACCTTTATCATTTTCCATCAACCCCTTCCTAGCTTCAGTTTCCTCATTGGTCTGTCTAGACCATAAGATGATATATCACAGTTAACCCTTTGCAAATAGTCATAATTAATCATAATTAATCCTCTGAAAATATCCTCAAGTTATTTTCCTCTCCCTGTTTATCATCCATCATCCTCAAAAACTCCAATCCTGTATAAATCTACCCATCTCGTTTTCCATGTCTGCACCCAAATAACTGAACACTCCTGGACAAAAATCACATAAGTAATTGATTTCATTTTAAACTTATGGATATAAGCCTTCCCTGTCCAGACAACCATGCAATCTTATCATGTTTTTCTTACTAACTCATATCCTCCTTCCCCAAAACATTTCATACTTTATATCTTTTCTTAAATCTCTAAAAACCCCTTCTTCTTAGCCCAAATTCCAGCTGGTAATTTCATTTCACACTTCACTGAGAAAATAAAAGCCATCTAAATCCATAGTTACAAACCTACCTGCATCTGAACCCATTCTCTTATCATTGGTCCTTTTATTGAAGGCAAATCCATGTTATCAAGTATAATTCCCTCATGTCTTCAAAAGCCTTTCGTTCCTGCAATTATTTCTTTTTCCTACACCAGCCATCTCTTCTAGTCTTCTCAAATGTTTCTATCAATATGCAAATGTGGTTGTTTTTAAAACAAAGCAAAGCAAATGAAAATAAATCTTCCTTTAGCCACACATCCTCAGCTACTGTCTGAATTTTCTGCTTATTTTTACAAATAAATGTCTCTGGAGAGTACTCTTTTGTGAAATCAATACTTCCTTACTTTATTTAACTCATTCCAATTTGTTTTTTCTCCATCCATCTATCAATGTTGTTCTTACCAAAGTCACCAAATGACCACCAAGTTGTCAAATCCAATGAATACTTTTCTATATTTTTCTAACTAAATGTCAGTCTCAAAATGTGATCGAGGGATCCCTGGAGTACTAAAAAATTTTTCAAGGGGTTTATGTTATAAAATCTATTCTTATAATAATACTGATGACATCAGAGATGATGTTAATGTGATTCTAAAAACATTGTCAAATGGAAAATAACAATATTTGACCAATATGTAGAAATCGGTAAATCCGTATTTCCTGGGTGATGATGATATTATAAAATCACGCATGGGTGAAAATATCCATTCAAAATAAAAAATACACTAATAGATTTTAACATAGCAGAGTATTACATTTTCACTGATATGGTTTTAGATTCTATATTCTAATTAATTGTTAAGAGATTGCTACTTACCAAGTTCTATTATAGTAAGAAAGAATATCTATAACTATTATTACAGACTGCTGAAATATTACTCCCTTTTCCAACTACATTTTTTGTGAGACCATATTTTCTTCATATGTTTCAACCAAAACAAGAGAACAAAACAGACTGATAGAGAAGTAGAATGATTAAGCCAAAAAGATTTGCAAAAACATAAACCAATGTAACCATTCTCAATATTTTTATTTGAGAAATATAGTCTTTTCCATAAAAGTATATTACTTATATTAATGTGAAATGGATTTATTTTTGCTGTTTTTAAAGTAATACATACTTAAAATTTTTCTGCTTTAATTTCTAATAAAGTAAATATTGATGATACAGCCCAAAAAATATAAGCCCCTTGGGGTTCTCCATAATTTTTAGGAGTATAAAGACTTGCTGAAACCAAAATCCTGGAAAATATTCCTCCAATCTAACTTCAGTGATAACTGGCATTCTCTCCCTGCTAATGTTATTTTCCTCTTTGCTTTTATAATATCATGATCTACTAATTTTCTACTTCCCTGACTTATATATGTATGTGTGTGTGTGTGTGTATATATATATACACACACAATCCTCCTATTTACCCATTCTCTAAATTATAGAGTGATTTGGAGCTCTATGCTAGATCCTCTGTCTTCTCTTTCTACATTTCCCTTTCTCCAAGATCTCATGTACTACTATGACTTTAAATCCCATCTCTATAAGGATAATCCCCAAATTTCCATATTCACTGCACTATTCTTCAACTTTTCCTCTGAGCTCCAGAGTTTATAGACCACCACACATGGCATTTCTAATTGAAAATTTCTAAACTATCATGTTGAAAATTTTATACTCAATTTTACCTTCCCAAAACAGTTCTCTTCTAAATTTCCCACATAAAGATCTCAGGTTAAAGACCTGAGGATCATCCTTGAATTTTCTTTCCTATTTTCTCAATATCCAATCTAATAACAAATGCTGATTTTTCTTCCTCCGAAATACAACGAAGCACCTTCTCCACTTCTTCCTATTTTCACTGCTACTAATTCAAGCCACAATCCTTTCTGTTCACCAGATTCTGTCTCTTGCCTGACCCAATTCATTCTCTAGAATGATCATTCTTCTATTATTCTCTATGTGGTGGTTTAGTGGCTAAGTCATGTCTGACACTTGCGATCCCATCAACTGTAGCCTGCCAGGCTCCTCTGTCCATGGGATTCTCCAGGCAAGAACAGTGGAGTGAGTTTTCATTTCCTTCTCCAGAGGATCTTCCCGACCCAGAATCAAACCCAGGACTCCTGCATTACAGGCAGATTCTTTACCAACTAAGCTATGAGGGAAGTCCATTATTCTCTACAATAGCACCTTTTTAATTCCCTTTGTGCATTTCAAAATTACAACAGTTTTGTGGTTTTATATAGTTCTTCTGTTATCTGTCTTCACAACACTGCAAGTTCTATGAGGAAAAGGATCTTGTCTGTTTTTATTCACTGCTCTCTCATCTGTTTTTGTTCACTGTTCTTTCTGAAGTACTTAATATGGTGTGTGTCTCTAACTATGGGTTGATCTTAACCATCAGTCCACAGTGCCTGTGAAATTTCCCATGATGGCTATAACTTTGTCCACTTAGATGAGCTGGAACTATATGTCTTGGAATTCCATTTGCTATGTAGTTCTAAGTTTGGTTTGATTACTGGAGAAATGTTAGATTTCAAAGGCAGAAGTGAAACAGTAACCATCATGCTCTGAAATTCATAGAGTGGGAGGCACCAGAGCAGAGGGCTCACATCATCATGACCTAATGGCCCACCTTGACACCACCTTGACACCTGACCTCTGCAGAGACTTCTCAAAGTCTTGTATATCCAGTAGAAAGTTCTAGATTTTCCTGCCAGTCACCTGCTTCACTGAGGTCCACTGAGGTGATAAGAAATAGACATTTCTTTTGTCTTTATGCCCTCCTCCACTTCACATTCAGCTTTTCCACTGGACCACCAGCCCTGCAAACCTACAGCTACCTCAAGCTATATCAGAGATAATAGCTTTCACAGATTTCTTTACCAGTTCACTCAATTTCATAATGTCTAGACCTTATGATAAATTATTTTTTCTGTATCAAAAATGTTCTATTTCTTGTATTGAACTCTAGCTGATACCTCCCCCGCAATGAAACAAAGAATTTCATTTAGCCCAACTAGTCTAGATTACTATCATCAAGACACTGAAGTAAATCGAAAATTGCAGAAAGAAAAAAATCTCACAATCTCTCTTTATCAAGTACACATTTTCCAAGGCCCTTGAGAGTTTCCCTAACCTTAGAGTAGAAATAAAGATAAGATCCCATAATTGAAGCATGAAGGTTAAGCTCCTTTTATCACCAGAGCCCAAAGGATTTTTAAATGTTTTCTGCCAAGCTGAAAATTCAGGAATTTTGTTTGTTTTTACCAAAACTGTTAAATTGACATATGTTATAATGTGTGTAAGCATAATAACAATGCAAGTCACATAGAAACCAGTAAGGAAAGCACACCCATTTGTATTATTTCACCAGTTTTCTCAAACACTCTATCAGAATTGCAAAAAGAACTCAAAATCTGTACAATCAGATAACTTTTAAAGCCTACCAGACTCATGCTCTGAAATAACCATTTCATATCTATGTAAGAAATTTTATGCTAGAGTTTTAACTTTGACAATCAATCAGTACATATACGCAAGCCTATAAGCCTTTGCTGCTCATTCTAAGAAAAACTTGTTCTCCAAGTTCAAGTTTCCTGCCAACTGCCGACAACAGCACCAATTATCTTCCTTCCATATTCAATCAGTGTGTGTGGATAGGCCTGGGCCTCGCTGACAGCGTTGTAGATTTGCAGGTTGTTAAGATTTAATAAAGGGACCCTGCTAGTTCTCTCTGTTTGTAGCTCAGACATTCTCAGAGAGATGAAAGAGGTCTGGGGCTCAGGGCCCGGTTCAGTCCTCTTACATCTTATTACAGAACTACTCACTGTGATTTCAGGGAAATTTAATAACTGTATTCCTAGAAATAATATCAAGTTTAACATCTTCCTGATATATCAATATCCACCTGAACATAGATTCACAAACGACCACCAGGAGGGAAAGCATGATAGGCAGAATACTGGCCCCTCAAGTTACCCCTGGCCAAATCCCCAGAATCTATGAACACCTTATATAACATGGCAAAAGAGACTGTATGGATATAATTAAGTTAAGGATTTTGTGATTCTCTGATTATCCAGGTGGGTCCAGCGTAATCACTAGAGTCCTTGTAAAACAGAAGGAGTTTCAGAATGAGAAAGGAGACATGATGACAGAAGCAGAGTCAGTGAACAAGTTATGACAATGCTAGGTTGTTGGCTTTGAAGGAGGAGAAAAGGGCCATGACCAAGAATCCTGGCTGTGTCTGGAAGCTGAGGAAGGCAACATACAGATTCTCTCCTAGAGGCTTCAGAAAAAAATAGAAACAGTCCAGCTGATACCTTGACATTAGCCTCCAGAGACTGACCTTGGTCTTCTGCCTTACATGACTGTTAAGATACTAACTTTGATAAAAAGAGACACAGATGTACAGAATAGACTTTTGGACTCTGTGGGAGACGGCAAGGGTGGGATGTTTCGAGAGAACAGCATCGAAACATGTATATTATCTAGGGTGAAACAGATCATCAGCCCAGGCTGGATGCATGAGACAAGTGCTCGGCCCTGGTGCACTGGGAAGACCCAGAGGGATCGGGTGGAAAGGGAGGTGGGAGGGGGGATCGGGATGGGGAATACATGTAACTCCATGGCTGATTCATGTCAATGTATGACAAAACCCACTACAATATTGTAAAGTAATTAGCCTCCAACTAATAAAAATAAATGGAAAAAAAAAAACATATATGAAATATATTAAAAAAAAAAGATACTAACTTTGGGTTGTTTTAAGGCACTAATTTGTGGTCATTTGTGAAAGTAGCAGTAGGAAACAAACAGGTAAGGGTTCTACAATCCAAACCCCTGGGGTTCTTAGAATCCAAACCCCTGCCTCTTCCCAAAGGCAATCAGAGACTGGTCAGGCCACAGCCTGCCTCTGACCACAGCTTCTGTTTGTCACGTTTCAAGGGGCAAAGTCTGACATGCAATCTACTCCAATTGGAAAATGACAATAAAAGCCTGAAGAAGGATGAATGTAGTGACTTTTTAGAACTTAATATGCCAGATTCATCAGATTAGAAACTGTGATGCGTTCTGGCCTCTGCAGTGCAAGTGAGACTTGCTCACTCCTCACCCTACATGGTAGTCAAGGACCACCAAACAAATGGCAAAGTTCTGCTTATAGGACTTCTCTAAACTGGTTTCTCTTATACTGTGTAATATTCTTCAGTGTGTGTCTGAATAAAGAGTAAAATTATTTACTATTGCTTATCTGCACATGATTCCACAGAATTTCACTTAAGAAATCATTCTATTTGACATGTGTTTTTAAAAGATACAAAGGGAAAATCATGAAAATTAGAAAATACTGATAGCCCAACCATGAAGAACTGGTTAATTCTATTACAGGAATTCAGCATTGTTCAATTATCTTAAAGTGCAACAGAAGATTTATCAAAATGGAAAAATATTCATGAACTATTAGAAGATAAAAAAGCAGGTAGAATATAGAACTTTTATAATCTTTATGATATATATGATTAGAAAAATACTGAGAAAATATACATTGAAATAGTGACTTCAGTTCTTGGAGGATACCTGGAGACTATTATGGATTATTTTCTTACACTTTCATCTGTTTCTCAAACATGCTAAACTTGTTATTTTTGTCATTAGAAAAAATATATCTTTAAAAATTAAAACTCTTAGAACACGTCTGGGAAGCCCAGGGTAACCCACCCGGTGCCACACTGTGGGGCTTCATTCTCTGCTTCTCCTAAGCACAGTTCTGTAGCCTCCTAGGTCAGGCTCTCTCTGGGCAGATTCATCAGGCCTGTCGTGTAGAGTTGCTTTTCCATAGTGCTGCCTAATCAGAGTTGATAACTCTGGGACTCCACTCATGGTGCCACTATTTCAGTAGATGGAGTCTAGTTATTTCATCCCAAAGTGGTTTAACAGTAATAGCAATAATAATAATGATAACAACAGAAGCCAGGGTGTCTTTTATTAAGCACCTCCTATTTGTCAAGCACTGTACCCGGCCCTTTACTTAAATTGCCCTACCTTATGACAACACCATAATCTAAAAATATCTCATTCTGACATAGAAAGAAACCAAAACTGAGATTCTAAAGTATTTTGCCAAGACAGGATACGCCAGATAATGTTCTCACCCCAAACTCTGACTTGACTTCTGGAATTTTTACTACTATGTTACTGAAGTAGTGTGTGCACATGTGAATGTGTGTGTTTACGTAGTTAAATGGTTCTCTTAACAATGGAGTACTCACAATGTGCTATGCACCGTACTTCGTATAACCAAATGAAGGGACTTATATTCTCCCTACTTTGTTGATGTAGAAACTGAAGCTCTACGAGTTAATTGATCTGACTGAGGTCACCCAGATGGCAAAGAACAGAACTGTTTAGCCAGGTTTGCTCATTCCAGTGGCCACTCTTCCCCACTGTGCTCCACTCCATCCCTGAGAACACCCCTTCCTCTATCACTTTAGGCTCTCGCCTCTGTCTTTCTAGTACTAACAGTTTAGAATCCAGGCTGCCCAGGCCTAGCAGAGATAAAGCAACCCCTGTTCCTGCCTCAAAATTCACTGTTCTGTGGCTTGTCTCCAGGACCTAGCCTGCTATGTCTGAACTCCCTGAGACCACGACCTTCCTACCTGCCTGGTACTTCACCTGCCTGACTGACTCCCCCAGAATAAACCTCCCCAGGTGGGCCTGAATAGGTCACCACATGCCAGTTCTGTTTGCTCATCAGAATTTAGCTTCTGGTTCTTTGAATGGAGTTCCTGCCAGAACTTTCCTAATTGGCCAAGTTCTTGCCCCATCCCCTGCTGAAGAGTCCTGCCTATCCACTGCAGCCTTTCCTATGAAAGTAAAAGTCACTCAATCTTCTTGGACTCTTTGTGACCCCATGGACTATACATGCGACCCCATGGAATTCACCAGGTCAGAATACTGGAGTGGGTAGCCTTTCCCTTCTTCAGGGGATCTTCCCAACCCAGGGATCAAACCCACGTCTCCCGCATTGCAGGCAGATTCTTTAGCAGCTGAGCCACAGGGGAAGCCCAAGAATACTGGAGTGGACAGCCAATCCCTTCTCCAGAGGATCTTCCCGACCCAGGAATCGAACCAGGGTTTTCTGCATTGCAGGCAGATTCTTTACCAACTGAGCTATCAGGGAAGCCATATCCTATGATAAGGTGCTATAACATGAAAGTAGTCTACAATTTTCTGCTATTTAAAAACACCATGCTGTCCATTTACAGGAAAGCCTAAACAAGTGAAGACCACATATATCAAAAATACAAACGGAATATACAAACTGTGATCCAGACAAAAAATTATCATGGAGACATCACGATGGTCTCTCATGCAAGCACCTTATGCAGAATATCAACGCCGCCCAAGTTGATGAATGACCCAGCACAGCACAAATGGCAAATTGCCATCTGAATGTCAAAATCTCAGGTTCCAAGGCAGAAACTGTTCTCTGTCTAACAAGTCTGAAGGACCTCAGAGCTGCACATCAGACTCTTGAGTAAGCCATCACCCCACTGTTTCAAGCTCACAAAGAGCCTCAAGGTTGTTCTTGCCTCACCGAGCGTGAAATATTTCACTGATTATCACTTTGTGACAGATTTAACATTTTTAATGCAACATCTAATATACAAGATGAATTTTCTACTTCTAAATTCACTAATAGAATCAGAGAGTCTTGGCCCTGCAGGGCTCAAAGAGGTCATCCAATCCATCCCTCAGCCTGCAGGCAGGTCCACACTTACCCTCTCAGACATGTGAAAATCTCCCTGGTTTTAGCAGACCTTTCAGCCAGGATGGTTTAACAAATTTCCTCAATGCCCATGAAATGTTAACAGCTCTCACTGGCAGGAAATTTTTTCTTGCCTTTAACCTAAAGCCCTTATGCTGCCTTCTCAGCACATTGCAATGAAACTACTTTTATTTTACAGTTTTCAGTACTCCTCCTTCCCTCTTCATCTGACACAGCAGTAATTGATATATTTTATTATAATTATCTATCTTCTCAGTAGACTGCTAACCCTGGAATTCAAGGATTGGACCTCATTGATGCAAGTTTCTAGCAGGATCCTAAAGCTACTAACTATATGTAGCCCTGATATATGTTAGCTACCTTCTATATGCTAGCTCCCTTCCTTAGCTGTTTTTTTAGAACTTAGGATATTAGTCATAATTCCCTTTTAGATTTTTGTCTGACACTATCTTTTCCATTAGGTGCTGTCAGAACAAGAGAAAGGAATGGGAATATACACTAAAATATTAACAAAAGCCAGACATTTTTTGAAGCTCTTAGAGAAATCTTTTCACTTCAGGGCTATGCAACAAATACTGTGAGCAGTTTCCTTTAGAGAGCCCTCAGAAGGACTCAAATAACCTCACAGGCCAGGATTTGCACAGCTGCCATCACAGATCCATCAACAGTGCTGCCGATCACATACTCTCACAGGTGAATGTGTCGTGGGCCCCTGTCAGGCAGCTGTGAAAAGGCTATTTATTAAAATAGAGCTGATGGGGAATACATGTAACTCCATGGCTGATTCATGTCAATGTATGACAAAACCCACTACAATACTGTAAAATAATTAGCCTCCAACTAATAAAAAAAAATAATAATAAATAAAAATAAAATAAAATAGAGCTGAAGTTTTTGAAAATCTATTTTTTGACCATTTGCTTCCGACTTAAAACTGGGCATTCTGGCTAAAGCAACCAAACTGATTTAGGCATTTAAGTTTCCAAGTTACCACAGAGTAAGCAAATTTTAGTGGTCCTTCTTCCAGGATGTCATGCCATTCTAAAACTGACTCAAATAACTTAGTCATTTCTTGTAGGTTAACTATATTAAAACTTAAAGGGAAAAAAAGCCAGATATCCACATAGAGGAAGGGAGACAGGGACACATACAGCAACAAGATTGAGATAATTACTGTCACTGAGGAATAAATTTAGCTTTTTAGGAAGTCAAAACAAAAAGTCATAGGTTTAGAATTTCTAGGCAATGGATAAACTGCTGCTGCTGCTAAGTCGCTTCAGTCATGTCTGACTCTGTGCAACCCCATAGATGGCAGCCCACCAGGCTCCTCTGTCCCTGGGACTCTCCAGGCAAGAACACTGGAGTGGGTTGCTATTTCCTTCTCCGATGGATAAACTAAATCACATTAACTAATGAAAGAAATCCTAAAAGTACATCTTACAAGCTAACATTCCCCAGAATTAATTTATAAGAAGACCTTATAAGATGATCTCTTATTTTAAAAAATGAATGAAATATTAAAACAATATTTTCAACAATTGGCCTCTAGAAGCTGTAGAAATATACTTCAAATTATCATTTCATACACTGACTCTCAAAAGGACAACAGAATCCATTGCATTAAAAATGCTGGATTTGGTAATGATATCTTAGATATTAATATAATACCAAAAGCATGGCCCATGAAATAATAATTAGTATGTGGGATCCATTAAAGTGAAAAATGGCTGCTCCACCAAAGAACCTGATAAGAGAATGAGATGACAAACCCCAGACTGGAAACAATATTTGAAAACCACATATCTGATAAAGGACTAGTATTTAAAATACAAAGAACTCTTAAAACTCAATAGCAAAAACATTACCTGATTAAAAAATGAACAAAAGTTTTGGACACCTTACAAAGAAGATATACAGATAAAAATAAGCATATGAAAAGATGCTCTACCTCATAAGTCATTAGGAAAATGCAAATTAAAACAATAACGAAACATCACTACACATCTATTAGGTGGCTGAAATCTAAAACTGACAATATCAAATGCTGACAAGGATGTGGAGCAACAGAACTCTTATTCATTGCTAGTAGGAATGCAAAACGGTACAGTCACTGTGAAGACAGCTTGGCAGTTTCGTACAAAATTAAACAACAGTTCAGTTCAGTCGCTCAGTCGTGTCTGACTCTTTGTGACCCCATGAATCGCAGCACGCCAGGCTTCCCTCACCATCACCAACTCCCAGAGTCCACCCAAAACCATGTCCATTGAGTCGGTGATGCCATCCAACCATCTCATCTTCTGACGTCCCCTTCTTCTCTTGCCCTCAATCTTTCCCAGCATCAGGGCCTTTTCAAATGAGTCAGCTCTTCGCATCAGGTGGCCAAAGTATGGGAGTTTCAGCTTCAACATCAGTCCTTCCAATGAACACCCAGGACTGATCTCCTTCAGGATGGACTGGTTGGATCTCCTTGCAGTCCAAGGGACTCACAAGAGTCTTCTCCAACACCACAGTTCAAAAGCATCAATTCTTCAGGGCTCAGTTTTCTTTATAGTCCAACTCTCACATCCATACGTGACCACGGGAAAAACCATAGCCTTGACTAGATGGACCTTTGTTGTCAAAGCGATGTCTCTGCTTTTTAATATGCTATCTAGGTTGGTCATAACTTCCCTTCCAAGGAGTAAGAGTCTTTTAATTTCATGGCTGCAATCACCATCTGCAGTGATTTTGGAGCCCAGAAAAATAAAGTCAGCCACTGTTTCCACTGTTTCCCTATTTGGCATGAAGTCATGGGACCAGATGCCATGATCTTAGTTTTCTGAATGTGAAGCTTTAAGCCAACTTTTTCACTCTCCTCTTTCACTTTCATCAAGAGGCTCTTTAGTTCTTCACTTTCTTCCATAAGGGTGGTGTCATCTGCATATCTGAGGTTATTGATATTTCTCCCGGCAATCTTGATTCCAGCTTGTGCTTCCTCCAGCCCAGCATTTCTCAAGATGTACTCTGCATATAAGTTAAATAAGCAGGGTGACAATATACAGCCTTAATGTACTCCTTATCCTATTTGGAACCAGTCTGTTGTTCCATGTTCAGTTCTAACTATTGCTTCCTGACCTGCATACAGGTTTCTCAAGAGGCAGGTCAGGTGGTCTGGTATTCCCATCTCTTTCAGAATTTTCCACAGTTTGTTGTGATCCACACAGTCAAAGGCTTTGGCATAGTCAATAAAGGAGAAATAAATGTTTTTCTGGAACTCTCTTGCTTTTTCAATGATTCAGCAGATGTCGGCAATTTGATCTCTGGTTCCTCTGCCTTTTCTAAAACCAGCTTGAACATCTGGAAGTTCACAGTTCACATATTGCTGAAGCCTGGCTTGGAGAATTTTAAACATCACTTTACTAGCATGTGAGATGAGTGCAACTGTGTGGTACTATGAGCATTCTTTGACATTGCCTTTCTTTGGGACTGGAATGAAAACTGACCTTTTCCAGTCCTGTGGCCACTGCTGAGTTTTCCAAATTTGCTGACATATTGAGTGCAGCACTTTCACAGCATCATCTTTTAGGATTCAAAATAGCTCAACTGAAATTCCATCACCTCTACTAGCTTTGTTTGTAGTGATGCTTCCTAAGGCCCACTTGACTTCATATTCCAGAATGTCTGGCTCTAGGTGAGTGTGAGTGATCACACCATCATGATTATCTGGGTTGTGAAGATCTTTTTTGTACAGTTCTTCTGTGTATTCTTGCCACCTCTTCTTAATATCTTCTGCTTCTGTTAGGTCCATACCATTTCTGTCCTTTATTGAGCCCATCTTTGCATGAAATGTTCCCTTGGTAGCTCTAATTTTCTTGAAGAGATCTCTAGTCTTTCCCATTCTATTGTTTTCCTCTATTTCTTTGCATTGATTGCTGTGGAAGACTTTCTTATCTCTCCTTGCTATTCTTGGGAACTCTGCATTCAAATAGGTATATCTTTTCTTTTCTCCTTTGCTTTTTGCTTCTATTCTTTTCACAGCTGTTTGTAAGGCCTCCTCAGATAGCCATTTTGCTCTTTTGCATTTCTTTTTCTTGGGGATGGTCTTGATTCCTGTCTCCTGTACAATGTCACAAACCTCCATCCATAGGTCATCAGGCACTCTATCTATCAGATCTAGTCCCTTAAATCTATTCTTCACTCCCACTGTATAGTCATAAGGGATTTGATTTAGGTCATACATGAGTGGTCTAATGGTTTTCCCCACTTTCTTCAACTTCAGTCTGAATTTGGCATAAGATGTTCATGATCTGAGCCATAGTCAGCTCCCAGTCTGATTTTTGCTGACTTTATATAGTTTCTCCACCTTTGGCTGCAAAGAATATATTCAATCTGATTTCGGTGTTGACCATCTGGTGATGTCCATGTGTAGAGTCTTCTCTTATGTTGTTGGAAGAGGGTGTTTGCTATGACCAGTGTGTTCTCTTGGCAAAACTCTATTAGTCTTTGCCTGCTTCATTCTGTACTCCAAGGCCAAATTTGCCTGTTACTCCAGGTGTTTCTTGACTTCCTACTTTTGCATTCCAGTCCCCTATAATGAAAAGGACATCTTTTGGGGGTGTTAGTTCTAGAAGGTCTTGTAGGTCTTCATAGAACCATTCAACTTCAGCTTCTTCAGCATTACTGGTCATGGCATAGACTTGGATTACCGTGATATTGAATGGTTTGCCTTGGAAATGAACAGAGATCATTCTGTCGTTTTTGAGATTGCATCCAAGTACTGCATTTTTGTTGACTCTTTTGTTGACTCTTTTGTTGACTATGATGGCTACTCCATTTCTTCTAAGGGAATCCTGCCCACAGTAGTAGTTATAATGGTCATCTGAGTTAAATTCACCCATTCCAGGCCATCTTAGTTCGCTGATTCCTAGAATTCTGATGTTCACTCTTGCCATCTCCTGTTTGACCACTTCCAATTTGCCTTGATTCATGGACCTAACATTCCAGGTTCCTATGCAATATTGCTCTTTACAGCATTGAAGCTTGCTTCTATCACCAGTTCCATCTGCAACTGGGTATTCTTTTTGCTTTGGCTCCATCGCTTCATTCTTTCTGAGTTATTTCTCCACTGATCTCCAGTAGCATATTGGGCTTCTACCAACCTAGGGAATTCATCTGTCAGTGTCCTATCTTTTTGCCTTTTCATACTGTTCATGGGGTTCTCAAGGCATACTCTCACCATATAATCCAGCATTCATACTCCTTTGTCCAAATGAGCTGGTAATTTAAACAAAAAAGAAAAAAACTGCACATGAATGTTTTTATCATCTTTATTCATAATTGCTAAGACTTGGAAAGAACAAAGATATCCTTCAATAAGTGAAGGGCAAACTATGGTACTACATAAAATAGAACAATATTGTCAAAAAATAAATAAATAAAAGCACAAAAATACAAGGAGGAATCTTAATTCCACAGAGCAAAGTTAAAACTTTTCTACCCTCTTTTTCCCAGCTCTTTAAATACCCATGTTTGGTCTCAGTTCAGTTCAGTCGCTCAGTCATGCCTGATTCTTTGTGACCCCATGGACTGCAGCATGCCAGGCTTCCCTGCCCATCACCAACTCCTGGAGCTTACTCAAACTCATGTCTATTGAGTCGGTGATGCCATCCAACCATCTCATCTCTCTAATTAAAAGTGAAAGTAGCTCAGTCGTGTGTGACTCTTTGAGACCCCATGGACTATAGAGTCCACGGAATTCTCCAGGCCAGAATACTGGAGTGGGTAGCCTTTGCCTTCTCCAGGAGATCTTCCCAACCCAGGGATCAAACTCAGGTCTCCCACATTGCAGGCATATTCTTCACCAGCTGAGCCACAAGGGAAGCCCAAGAATACTGGAGTGTGTAGCCTATCCTTTCTCTAGCGGATCTTCCTGACCCAGGAATTGAACCAGGGTCTCCTGCATCACAGGCAGGTTCTTTACCAACTGAGCTATGAGGGAAGCCTATGTCTCAAACTGGTCTCTCTAATTAATCCCTATTCCTCTTCACAAATATTAAACACTATCCATCAGTTTTTACACCCAGTCACTTTGATCTTTTTCTTGTACATGAGCAATCTGCCTTATTTCATACATTCTATTTAACTAACACAAATCTCACTTATTTCACCACCTCCAAAATCCACTAACAATAAAACCACAAATTAAAAGAAAAAAGTCTGCCCATCTTTCTCATAGCTGCCCTCACAAGGTAGGTTAATGTTATCACATCTGTCTAAAGTAGAAGCGTTTGAGGGTATTATTATTATTACTGTTATTGTTATTATTATCTCTTCCACAACTATCATACACCATCAGCCATCAAGTCCTTTTTCAAACTTCCCTGTTCCCTCCTTTTCACGTGTGTAGCCTTAACACAGATCTTTACCATCTCTTGCCAGGGCCATGGCAACTGTATCGTTACTTATACTCAACCTTCAGATGTCTTTGTAAATATAATTAGTATCTTGTCAATTCCCTGCATATCTTTTTTCTTTGACTTTTTGCTACCTGGTCCAAAACATTGTATCATACTGCATGAGGATTTTCATAATCCACTTCTAAAAAGTCTCTTCAATCTCAT
This sequence comes from Dama dama, assembly GCF_033118175.1. Classification (NCBI taxonomy): domain Eukaryota; kingdom Metazoa; phylum Chordata; class Mammalia; order Artiodactyla; family Cervidae; genus Dama; species Dama dama. The sequence continues at coordinate 33,949,492 of NC_083708.1, read as the reverse complement.
GATGTAGGATTCCATGTCATGCAACTCAGGCTCTGGTCACATTCTATCCTCTCTACTTGAAACACCCTTTCTTTTTTTCTTTCTCAGGAAAATTTCTACTTTCAGTTTAATGACTCAAATATTAACTACTCTTTGAATGCTCTCCTCTTCCTTGCAAAGTTTTAATTATTCCTCCTTTGTACTTCCACCACACTCTGCACATACCTCTTTTATTGCTTGGTACAGTAAGTACTATCATTTTATTTCACTGATTGGCTTCTCCCAATAGAATGAGGAGGTCCTTGAATATTATATCTTTTATAATTTTGAATCTTCCTACCTAATGTAGTATCTTACAAACCTATTCCCTCAAAAAGTGTCTGTTGATAAACACCAAAATAATATCACCATTATAAAGTAAACTAATTTTTTCCAGTTTGTTCTGCCAGAAAGGCACGGATCCAGTTCATCTAAAACTCAACAAAGTTGTTTAGTCATGTATTTAAAACATGACAGACTGGGGAGAAGTCATTTTTACTCTGTTAAAAATTGAATACCATTTCCACTCATACAAATTCCATCAATAATTGAGGATCAGAGTTAAAATAAAGTTATAATTCATTCTATAAAAAGATCATAGACCTTGGAGCACAGACACTTTCTGTGGAATCAGCAGTCCATACCAGGTCAATAAATGCAGAAAAATTCTTATGTTGTTCTTAATTGATCTAGAAAGATAAAAATGGCATAACAATGTTCAACAGGAGAACTGATATACTTAAAATGTTCTTATTCCTCATGAAAAAATATGAGATTGAAAGACCAAGTCTGGTAAACTGGTAAAATGTGATGTCTAAACAAATAATGGGTTACTAATTTTGTCAAAGGGTTATTTTTTCTGAAAATGTAATAAACTCTCCTTCAATGCCATCCCTCACAGACAAATGCTTTGTCTCAGTCATTGTTAAATGTCAGGGCTGATGAAGGTGCATGGAATGTGTGAGAGTCTTAATGAGGTTTTATTGAGTACATAAATTTTAAAAAGTGAAAGTAACCACACTATATGTAAGTAAATATGTATCTTTCAAATTTGGGTGTCAATATTTTTGGCCCCCAAAGATCTTCTGAGGTAGCTTTTTTCACTTTCTTATTTTTCAATAATTCACTCAACAAATATTAAGTCTACATAAGCTGAGTGAAATAAGCCAGTAGCAAAACAACAAGAACTGTATAATTCTGCTTTTATGAGGTACCCAGAAGTACTCAAAATCAGGGACACAGAGTAGCATGGTGATTCCAGGGGCTGGGGAGAGCAGGTGTCAGAAGTTATTGTTTAATGGGTACAGAGTTTCAGTTTTATAAGATAGAAGAGTTCTGGAAATGGATGGTAGTGATGAAAGCATATTATAAATGTATTTAATACCACCAAACTGTATATTTAAATGGTTAGGATGGTAAATTAAATATTTGTGTATTTATCAGAATTTTTTAAAAAATAGTACATTTAAGTACCTATACGCAGCTTTGGGAAACAAAACAAGTCCTAGTCTTCAAATAAAAACTAACACAAACTGGTAAGGAAAAGAAAAGAAGATCAATGCCTGAGATATGGAGCATTTTCTAACCTGTTTTAGAAAACACTAGCATCTGAGATGCTACCCAAAACAAAGTGGTCAGCAGGCTGGAAAGACTGGGAAATGATCAACATTCCATCTTAGAGATTCAGGATGACACCAGCCAATTATGGTGTCTGAAATAGCATGCAGCAAGGAAATGCATTTAACTCAAAAGCTCCCAAGCTTATCTGATGAAATTATTTTCTTTGCATAACACCTATTGATACACCAGCTTCACAGGATATGCTTTAGAAAGTGAAACATTCAAAAGTTCTATAAGTCAGGAAATCTCATGAAAGTAGAGAGGACAGAGGAGGAGCCTCTAACCCTGCCTGGTGGAGCCAGAGGCAGAGGACAGTGTAGGGATGAACAAGACACTACACAGTGGAGAAAACTTCCATATGAAATTCTAGGATGAGAAAAATCAATACTGTGGTATATATACACTATGGAATATTACTCAGACATTAAAAAAAATTCATTTGAATCAGTTCTAATGAGGTGGATGAAACTGGAGCCCATTATACAGAGTGAAGTAAGCCAGAAAGATAAAGACCAATACAGTATACTAACACATATATATGGAATTTAAAAAGATGGTAACGATAACCCTATATGCAAAACAGAAAAAGACACACAGATGTACAGAACAGACTTTGGGACTCTGTGGGAGAAGGTGAGGGTGGGATGTTTTGAGAGAACAGCATTGAAACAAGTATACTATCAAGGGTGAAACAGATCACCAGCCCAGGTTGGATGCATGAGACAAGTGCTCAGGGCTGGTGCACTGGGAAGACCCAGAGGGATGGGATGGAGAGGGAGGCAGGAGGGGGGATCGGGATGGGGAACACATGTAAATCCATGGTTAATTCATGTCAATGTATGGTGAAAACCACTACAATATTATAAAGTAATTAGCCTCCAACTAATAAAAATAAATGGGGAAAAAAAATACCCATTAAGTCTAAAGAAACAATGCATACAGTCATCAAGGTAAATTGTGCTTCCATAATTCCTAGTTTACATTCATTCTTAGCTCCTAGGTATGCTTTTCAGTTTTTGAAATTGAGAAATATCACACTGTATTAGAATGTGAAAAGATCTAGAACTCAGTTTCAATTCCACCTGGAGATAGTTTAGTTCTTTGATAACCCTCACAAAGTAGTTCTAATAACCATACCTTTGCCCTGTCTCTGAGAAGTGAACACTTAGAAGTTTGAGGATGTAAACCCTGTTTTATCACATATCCCTGAACTTGTTGTGGTGATTCTGTTTACATCTTGAGAGGATTTTGACTTGCTTGTAATGATGGTGCCATCCCCAACACTTTCCATCCAAATTCTGCCCTGGGGTCTGCTGTTCAGCCCCATTCAAGCTCAACCCTGCCTCCTACAAAGACATATCTTCCTGCCTAGATGGACATTAGTTTCCTTTTGTACATAGACTCTTGCTTTGTTCCACTTACGTATGATGACACTCTGTTTGATGCTTACGGTCTCCCTAAAGCACAGGGAAAAAAAAAAATTGTCTATTCTTTTCTCATGAAGAGTCCAGATTGAGAACAACTCATAACCTCAATTGTTCATGCCCATATTAACTCCAGCTCTCACCACTCTACCCATTTAGCAGGCTTATAAATACAACCTGCTTTCATTTACCTTTTAAAGGTTTTACACCAAATATGGGCTTCCCAGGTGGTGCTAGTGGTAAAGAACCTGCCTGCCAATGCAGGAAACTTAAAGAGGCAGGTTTGATCCCTGGGTCAGGAAGATCCCCTGGAGGAGGGCATGGCAACCCACTCCAGTATTCTTGCCCGGAGAATCCCATGGACAGAGGAGCCTGGCAGGCTACAGTCCATAGCGTTGCAAATAATCGGACACAACTGAAGCAACTTAGCCTGCATGCACACATACCGAATATACTATTAGAGAGTTCTTTGTCCCTCTCACAGACTGCCTGGCAAGAGGGACACTGTCTTCCAAGCTTGCCTTCTGAGAACATGCCTTCTCTGTTTTTCTAGGATTTTATTGTTAACTGCTATGAGGAAACTGATCTACAAGTGAAAAAGAATAAGCATGGAAGAGGGACAATGTTTTAAAAATTCTTACAAAATTCATAAAGTCATAGTATTGACCTGTAGACAACAAGGCCACTTATGCATACTTCATATAGACCATCTTCACACATTCTCAGAGAATAAGCACATACCTTACATACCCTAAAATGAAATCTATGTAAACAACTGGACTAATGACAATAGAAGAAAACAGGTTATCAATAAAATACAGCCATTAAAAGGTAAAATAATATTAAATCTTCTATTCCAATGGCGATTTGTAAAGTCTCAGTGTTCAGAAAGAACAGAGAACATTTCTTACAAAAGCTAAAGGAAAAAACTTAAACCAAGCTACTTTAAAAGTGTTCATGTATATGTCATGAATATGGACATCTACCTCTCCATCTGTGTGTGTGCATATCTTATTGTAAAGCAAGAGTAAGATCTGGAGACTTTCATCAGATGTGTCATGGAAATCAGAATTTATCCCTCTGATATTATCTAAAAACAGAAGAGTAAACCCACATATGTTTCCTGCAAGGCTAGATTTGTATAAGAAATAGAAGCAAAAAGATGCCTTGAATGTAATAAAATGTATCCTCTAAAAGTCAAGACTTCAGTAAACCAATAATTTTGAATCTCCTACTCCAGGAAAAATCTTAGTCATTAGAAGGCACATTCCAGAATGCTCTCAGTATCAAGTTAAATCCAACCATTTGCCTTTGGACACTCAGGGTTAAATCATTCATTTCTGATTTTCTAATATTACTAGTGCTGAACAGAGCTAATTTATCTAGACAAGTTCTTAGGGACAGAATTTATGGATTTTATCCACCAGGCCTTCTGATGAAAGAATGACTTCAATAAGGACTCAGTCCATGAGAAAAAAATGTTATAAAAACCAATGGTTTGAGTAAGATTTCATAGGAGTGCAGACTGGCAAAACCATCTTGAGGATGTGGGACATCAAAGAGATCTATGTAATAGGAGGTAGGAAGGATAAGGAATCACACTGACAAGCTGGACAGTATACAGCTTTACAAAGGAATTGTAGAGGACAGAATGTCTCAGCATTCTCAAACAACTAAATCCTGAACTGAAAATTAGATTTGGGAACAGATTATTAAAGAATATGTATTAATGAAAATGTTCCAAAGTTGAGAGAATTTATGTTGAGATTAATTTGCATGTGCAAACCAGCATGTGAAACCTATAGGAGACCTTCCTCATTCAGTTCAGTCACACAGTCGTGTACAACTCTTTGCGACCCCATGAACCACAGCACACCAGGCCTCCCTGTCCATCACCAACTGATGGAGTCTATCCAAACCCATGTCCATTGAGTCGGTGATGCCATACAACCACCTCATCCTCTGTCGTCCCTTTCTCCTCCTGCCCTCAAACTTTCCCAAGCATCAGAATCTTTTCAAATGAGTCAGCTCTTCGCATAAGGCGGCCAAAGTATGGGAGTTTCAGCTTCAACATCAGTCCTTCCAGTGAACACTCAGAACTGATTTCTTTTAGGATGGACTGGTTGGATCTCCTTGCAGTCCAAGGGACTCTCAAGAGTCTTCTCCAACACCACAGTTCAAAAGAATAATTTTTCAGGGCTCAGCTTTCTTTATAGTCCAACTCTCACATCCATACGTGACCACGGGAAAAACCATAGCCTTGACTAGATGGACCTTTGTTGGCAAAGTAATGTCTCTGATTTTTAATATGCTGTCTAGGTTGGTCATAACTTCCCTTCCAAGGAGTAAGCGTCTTTTAATTTCATGGCTGCAGTCACCATCTGCAGTGATTTTGGAGCCCAGAAAAATAAAGTCAGCCACTGTTTCCCCATCTATTTGCCATGAAGTCATGGAACTGGATGCCATGATCTTAGTTTTCTGACTGTGGAGCTTTAAGCCAACTTTTTCCCTCTCCTCTTTCACTTTCATCAAGAGGCCCTTTAGTTCTTCTTCACTTTCTTCCATAACGGTGGTGTTATCTGCATATCTGAGATTATAGATATTTCTCCCAGCAATCTTGATTCCAGCTTGTGCTTCCTCCAGCCCAGCATTTCTCATGATGTACTCTGCATATAAGTTAAATAAGCAGGGTGACAATATACAGCCTTGACGTATTCCTTTTCCTATTTGGAACCAGTCCGTTGTTCTATGTCCAGTTCTAACTGTTGCTTCCTGACCTGCATACAGATTTCTCAAGAGGCAGGTCAGGTGGTCTGTTATTCCCATCTCTTTCAGAATTTTCCACAGTTTGTTGTGATCCACACAGTCAAAGGCTTTGGCATAGTCAATAAAGCAGAAATAGATGTTTTTTCTGGACCTCTCTTGCTTTTTCAATAATCCAGTGGATGTTGGCAATTTGATCTCTGGTTCCTCTGCCTTTTCTAAAACCAGCTTGAACATCTGGAAGTTCACATTTGACGTCTTGCTGAAGCCTGGCTTGGAGAATTTTAAACATTACTTTACTAGCGTGTGAGATGAGTGCAATTGTGCAGTAGTTTGAGCATTCTTTGGCATTGCCTTTCTTTGGGATTGGAATGAAAACTGACCTTTCCCAGTCCTGTGGCCACTGCTGAGTTTTCCAAATTTGCTGACATATTGAGTGCAGCACTTTCACAGCATCATCTTTTAGGATTCAAAATAGCTCAACTGGAATTCCATCACCTCCACTAGCTTTGTTCATAGTGATGCTTCCTAAGGCCCGCTTGACTTCACATTCCAGGATGTCTGGCTCTAGGTGAGTGATCACACTATCATGATTATCTGGATCGTGAAGATCTTTTTTGTACTGTTGTTCTGTGTATTCTTGCCACCTCTTCTTAATATCTTCTGCTTCTGTTAGGTCCATACCATTTCTGTCCTTTTTTTTTTTTTTTCATTTCTGTCCTTTATTAAGCCCATCTTTGCACCTCATTGGGGTCCCTGTACTCATAAGACTCCTGCCAGGGAGCCAGGATACAGCCCAGAATGGATGCAAGCTCTGTATTCATAAGGGTTTCCTGTGGTTCATGTGCTCTATCTTTGTACTTTACACATTTTTCATTCCAAAATAATATGTGGGGTGTAAATTTGAGAATTTAGATAAATTCACTTTTATCCTTAGAGATAAAATGAATATTTGTTGTTGTTTGATCAATAAGTTGTGTCCAGCTCTTTGCGACCCCTTGGATGGTAACCCACCAGGGTCTTTGGTCCATGGGTTTTCCCAGGCAAGAATACCAGAGTTAGTTGCCATTTCCTTCTCCAGGGGATCTTCCCGACCTAGGGATCAAACCTCCAAGTCTCTTGCATTGGCAGGCAGATTCTTTACCACTGAGCGACCAGGGAAGCTCAGAATGAACATGAGAATACCCTGAAGTGAAGTGAAATTGCTCAGTCATGTCTGAATCTTTGTGACCCCACTGATTGTAGCCTACCAGGCTTTCTCTGTCCATGGGATTCTCCAGGCAAGAGTACTGGAGTGGGTTGCCATTTCCTTCTCCAGGGGATCTTCCCAACCCAGGGATCGAACCCAGGTTTCTGGCATTGCAGGCACACGCTTCACCCTCTCAGCCACCATATAAATAGTTGAGAATACCCTAAAAAGGATATATTTCAAGCTCTTAACTGATACAATCTAAATCCATCTGATAGGTTTTATCTTAGAAACAAGTTAATGTGGAAAAAATGTAACAGCTTAGTAATGGATCACCTACTATTCTGCTCTTCAAGAAATTTTAACCTGAAGACTGCCCTGGAGCCGCCCTGGAGACTGCGGATGTGTGACGCCAGGTACAGGTTCTGGGGTACCCTCCAAAAAATAACATATAATAGCCCTTTTGGAATGAAACTTCCTATTTGTTTCCTTCCAGGTTCATAATCCAAGATGTTTGGCCAATACGAACAGGATCTACAGAGATCTGTCTTATCAGTTTGCTAATTTTTTTATAGATAAATGCTAGAAATATGACAATAACACCATTACTATAATTTTCCAAAGATGTCTCCTGATATTTTATTTCTAGGAAGAGGGTAGAATAAAATAGTTTAGGAAACTAAACTATTAAAAGGTGTTATTATTCAGATGTCAAATGAGACAGCTTCTCAAGGTTTGTAAATGATCAAGAGATAGCCTTGTAATTCTGTAATGAAAACTATGTACAGTGATGCCTCGAAAAAGAGAAGGGCAATTACTTTATTGTCAAGTAGAGTTATAGAGTAGCAGAATGGGAAGCTGTGTTGATTATTATGTGCTAACACAGCTCTTTAGGGAATTTCTCTCACTGACTATGCCATTTTATAATGGCTATTTAAGAAATTAATAGGCTTAATTCAACTAAGCAAATAGTAAATAGCAATGATGATCATAATAGCAACAAATTGTTAAAAGATTAAAACAAAACTCCTTAGCACGGAAATACAGTTCTCGCTCCTGTCCATCTCTGACTCTCTTGACCACAAGCCTGTGTCCCTGTCACCTGACCTCCCGTCCTGCTCTTGTCAGCCTCTTGCCAGTTTTATAACAGAGAACTTTAAGGACCTGAGACCCATCCCTTTGAAATGCAATCATCTAGGAAGACAGTACCCTTATCTCCCAGTCTCTGTGGGAGAATAAGAGCCTGACTTAGATAAGTGCCAATCAGCAAAGACAGATATCCCAGTCACACTGACAACCACCCCCTAACATCCTCCAGGTCTTTTCCATTAGCTGACACCAGTACTCAAAAACTCTGGGATGTTTCGAGAGAACAGCACTGAAACATGTATATTATCTAGGGTGAAACAGATCACCAGCCCAGGCTGGATGCATGAGACAAGTGCTCGGGCCTGGTGCACTGGGAAGACCCAGAGGGATCGGGTGGAGAGGGAGGTGGGAGGGGGGATCGGGATGGGGAATACATGTAAATTCATGGCTGATTCATGTCAATGTACGACAAAAACCACTACAATATTGTAAAGTAATTAGCCTCCAACTAATAAAAATAAATGAAAAAAAAAAAAAAAACCTCTCTGTCTTTTGTTTCAATGGAGTTGAGTTCAGTCTCTCTCCTTTATTTCAATAGTCGTGACCCCTACTACAGTAGTCTTGAATAAAGTCTTCCATGCCTGTTTAACTTGTCTCATGCAATTTTTCTTTGACTTGACAAGCTGAGCAAGCTACTGCACTGCTGCTGACCATTTAAGTAAGGCAAGTTTCACTGTGTCAGCCTGTATCACCCTTTGGTAAGAGTTAAACTGGGATGACAGGTGGTTAATGTCCCCACCTCTGTGATCCTGTGGTCATACACAAAGGGTAAACAGGAGAAAAGGAATCCTACTTATTACTTCTGGGGATTAAATTCAGTTGAAGAAATACTCTTAAATAAATGGAAATTTATTCTGAAGAATTAGCTGTGTTCCACTGCTCCCCCAAACCCCTGAGCACTATAAATATAACCAATAATTTCTTATGATGATACTGCAATAATTGTTCATGTCCTGGTGCTTTAATTAAAGGAAGTCTGATTTACTCTGGACTAGTTTTTACAGTTTAGGAAAGAGAACAGCCCCATTCATTTATTTAGATAGCATCAGTTCAGTTCAGTCACTCAGTCGTGTCTGACGCTTTGTGACCCCACGGACTGCAGCACGCCAGGCTTCCCTGTTCATCACCAACTCCCAGAGCGTGCTCAAACTCATGGCCATGAAGTCGGTGATGCCATCCAACCATTTCATCCTCTGTCATCCCCTTCTCCTCCTGCCTTCAGTCTTTCCCAGCATCAGGGTCCTTTCTAACGAGTCAATTTTTCGCATCAGGTGGCCAAAGCATCAGAGCTTCAGCTTCAGCACCAGTCCTTCCAATGAATATTCAGGACTGATTTCCTTTAGGATGGACTGGTTTGATCTCCTTGCAGCCCAAGGGACTCCAACACCACAGTTCAAAAGCATCAATTCTTCGGCAGTCAGCTTAGATAGCATAACCTTGTATCTTTTTAGCCTGTCCACATACCCAGAAATTAAGGTAAGTACAAAACCATCTGTGTGTGTGTGTGGTGTGTGTGTGTGTGTGTGTCTGTGCACACACCTGTGCGCTCACTCAGTCACAAAAACTCTGACTTTTTGCGACTCCAAGGACTATAGCCTGGCAGGCTCCTGTATCCACACTTCTAAAATGTATTTTTTCCAACCATTCCATTAGAATATTCTTAGCCCATTTTTAAATAAATAAGTAAAATAAAAAAATAAAATAGCCCATTTTTTCCAACGTCTACTGTATCAAACAAAGCGTAAATAGTATTGATAAGCTGTAAGAACAGGTATGTCAATACAAATTGACAGCAATTTTTAGAAGTGTAGGGATAAAGCTAACAAAAAAGATGGAGACAAGATATATTCAGAGTGTCATTCAAGAATTCACAAAAGACATGTTCTGTGAATCATTTGATGTAATGTATTTGACTCAGATATACTCTCCTCTTTTAAATCATTCTGCGAATGGCTCTCCTTTTGGATATTTCTGGATAATTTAGCCACAAAGTACTACATACTGAGGTGACAATTTGTGATTTATTGCTTATGCTGCAAAGAAGGTAAACTATACAGAAAAGTTTGTTATTGCAATTTGGGAATGCAATCCACAAAAGATTTCCTGTATTTTTCATCTGAACTACATATTTAAACTGAACTACAAATGGGATTCCAGGTTGGGTTAGGATTTTTAAATTTTCTTTTGAATTTTAAGTAAAGTTCTCATGACAGGCCTTTTATCTTGTCAGAGTTCAGTGCTAAAGACATATGCCTAATCCAAGTAAGTATAATTTTGGAAATTTTAACCAAAAAGGGTATGCCAAAATATTAATAATGATCATCTTTGGCTAATGAGGCAATAGGAAATTTTTATATTTCTTTCTCTTTGCTAGTTTTCTTTTCTAATTTTTCTGTATTTAATATGGATCAATTATACAATAAAAAACTAAACATGATCAAATAAGTTAGCAGAGGGTTATTGGTCAAAAAAATTTATGAACGGGTTCTAAAAATTACCTATAGGATTCACTAAATTATCAGCTACCAGTCATTATTTAATAAATGAATTATTTTGGTTAAAGTTGCCTTTTATGTCAGATTCACAAAATCATGTTATTCTCTGTAGAAAACAGGTACTAGAAGCTATTTGATACATGGTGCTCAGGCATTACCTTGAGTTGTGCAAAATGAGAGTGATTTTCAAGACATGAACTAATTTCTCAAAAGTAGCTTAAAAATCCCAGTGGGTCTCCACTGTGCCCAGAAGGAAATTCAGCAGTCCTCGTGAAGGACTGCAGATTGTGGGTATCATAATAATGACAATAAAAACAGGTGTTAACAGTCATTGAAAATACTGTTTCACATGTTATGCTAAGTATTTTGCAAGGACTAACTCATTTAGTCTTAAAAACTGCCCTCTGTTGTTGGTATTATTACTCCCCTTCTTCAGATGCAGACTCAAGCCAGAGGGGTCCAGGCGCTCCCGTGTCATATGTCAGTCAGGATGAGATTATTGTGGTTCAATAGCAAGATTTATTCTAAAACTGGCCAACTCTGGACCATGGTTACAAACTGAGGAATAAAGGGTAGGCTCTTTGAAATATTTTCTTATGAAAAAGAACCATCTAAAAGGTACACGTATTCATACTAAGATCTCAAATGTTATGAAAATACTTGGAGCTAACAAGCTATTGAGCCTGTCAATTTGTTAACACTAATGTGTTAAATTATACAGTATTTCACAGTTCACAAATCACTGTCATATGTGTTAAATTCATATTCCTCACACCAATGACATAAAACAGGAATTATTTTATAGATGAGAAAACTAAAACTTACAGTTAAGTGATTTCCCCATGGTCATATAAACAAAAAAGCAGGAGAACTGACATTCAACTGCACATTCTTCTGTTGTTATTTTCATTCTAAGTTTCAAAAAGTTACATGTCCTTCTAATTCACCATATTATCAATATCCAAGGAACAAAAGAACTACATCTTGGGAGAGAAGTAACAGTGCTCGTTAGATTGCTCAGCTTGTCAAAAGTGAGCCAATGGCATCATACTGAATCACCTTAAATTCACCTTCCCGAACTCTCCCATTGATTCACGTTCCGACAGGGCTTCAGAAACAGAAGTCAAAACACAAGCCCAGCGGACAAGGTAGAGGTCAAACCGCCTAGGGAAACTCCTCCTTAAATATTGAGCCAAGCATGGCATTCATGATGGGGGATTTAATTATCTTTCTATGTTATGCATATTCTAAGAATGGAAGCTGTGACATCAGGCTAAAGTCCCAGTGATGCATTTCAATCATAAATCGCAGGTTTCCACTTTGTCTGTTGGGTCTGAACTCTCAGTGTGAAGCTAACTACCAAAGAAAGCCATTTGGAGGATAGCTGGGCAGCAAAGACGTGAGGCCGGAGTGACATTTCAGCAGCTCCCTCACAGCAATCTCTCCATAAGGGCTTTTACAACCTTAGGTCAAGGCCTGTTCCAAATCTAGGTCACTAGAGCCTCCTAAGTACCCGTTGGCTCAATCTCTGAGTTTTTGCATGTGCCACTCACAAAGCAGCTATAATATGTATCACTCACAAAGAGAAAGTTTCCATTAGTTCTCACCAACAACACAGTGCACTCAAAGGCACCAGAGAATATAATTTTACAACTGGTAGAAGATGGAAAAAATAAATGCATCAAGCACTCTAAGGAATTTTAAAGGCATGGCAAAAGGAAAGCTTCCCAGCTTCTTACTGGATCATATGAGACCTTGGAGAATTTGGAGCCTGTCTTCTTTTCTGACCTCCTTGCCCAACCCTCCTTGATCCAGGCCTTAGCCAAATGAATATTCCTTCAATTCCACTTCCTTTCCTGTCACTGCCTTTGCACAACTACCTAACTTCTGCAGCACAAATACACACATCTTATGAGTTAGCTCTCTTATGAAAAGCTCCTTTATTTTCTACTTTCAATTTTCCATCCTACATACAGAAAATTCCCAATCTTCCTCTATCCCTCCATATCTCCTGGGATGCATTTCTCTTACAATATCTGTCACATGAAATCATCATCACTTGTTTACATGTTTGTGAGTACTCCACTAAATGATAAGTTCCTCACTGATATCATATTCATCTTCACAGCTTCAAGGCTTAGGAAAGTGCCCAGCATAGAACAGAACTGGTTGAAATGAACAATGAATAAAATAAATCACATATACGTGGTACCTTTAATCACTTTAGTGGTTAAAAGCACAGTGTAAACCAAAATTGCTTAGGTTCAGAACATAGCTCTATCCCTTAGTAGCTCTGTAATCTTCAACCAGTTACCTCACCTCTCTGAGCCTGAGAGAGCCTCATCTGTAAAGTGGTCTGTTGTGTGATTTCAATGAGTTAATAATAGTTAAGTAGAAAAACACTTAAAACACAGCCAGACATCCAGTAATTCTTAATAAATGTTAGCTATCATTAGTCATCATATCCCCACAATATGGCAGCATAGCATAGTCGTCAAGAGTGCGAGGTACACAGTATCACAGGTCTGAATTCAAATCACACTCCTCTGCTTACAATTTATGAGGCCTTGAGCAATTTGGTTAGAGTTCTTCCTATTTTGGCTTTCTTGCTGCTAGAAAAGGAATAATAATATTTCTTACATCATAAAATTTTTCAGAAAGTTAAATTAAATTATGTATGATAAATACTCCATAAAAGTAAGTTATTCACTATGGTAGGGGTTTTTTTTTTTATTGTAAAAAAGTATCAGTATAAAATTCTTTGGGTATTACCCCAAAACAGATACCCTCACCTACCTGGCACTTGTATTTGTACCTCATTAGCTTTGGGGGGCTGCAAAATAAAGTCACTGAAGAAGCAGACAGTGCGTCATGTTTTGGACATTAAGCAAGGTAAGTTCATGCCTCCAGTTCTAGTTCTCCAGGAAAGAGAATATGCTATTTGCTGCTTTTGAACATAATTATCTGTGCCAGTCCTGGGCCTGCTTGCTCTTAGGTTCATTTCCAAGTATCCCACTGTACTCTATATACCATGGATATGGCAAGTGGAAAACTAGCTCTTGCAGTGGGGAGGGTGTGGCAATAGGTTGGAGGGTGAGGGAAAACAGGGTATTTCGCCTCTTCCCTCTGCCTAGGGCAGCTTCACATCTCCATTACGGTTTCAGTTCCCACCAGAGAGGCCCATCCTGGTCCCTGCCTCTTTTGGGATGACTTGATCCCTAAGGACCTCTGTCTCTCCAGCCTAGGGTAATGGCTGTCATTGCTCATTTCTGGATTTCCTTACAATTCCAAAAATAACTCTCAGCTCAACACATCACTAGTGTAAACAATTCCCTAAATTTACTCCCCTGTGGTTTCTGTTTTCCTAGCTAGACCCTGATTGATCCAGTAATCTCTTTCCTCTCTGTCTTTCATTCGACTAGTTGAGCAAGGACCTGCTTAGCTTGCCTTCCTTCACACACCCAGATACACACACCTACTCACTGTGCTGTTCTCTCCTGCTTAAGGAACAAAGGCAGGCTTCTGTGGTCTGGAACTAACTGGCCACATGGGTTGATTCTGAAGTGCCCGCAGCATCATCTAATGCAGCAGCTCCCGGCTCTCCATTGGGAGAGAGTCTGCCTCTCGTCCTTCTGCAGGGAACAATGTCTAAAGACATGGTTGTTACAGTGGGCTGTGGCAAGCTACTGGCATCCAGTGTTTAGAGGCCAGGGATGCACGCTGCTGAATATCCTACAACGCACCAGAAAAGAATTCTCAGTCCCAAAGTGTCAGCAATCACTTGAGAACCTCTGATCTAATGATACAAAACCCCACACTTTTGAGCTGCTAGATGTGTCTGAGTTACTGCAGGTCACAGAGACTACTTGGAATCTGAAACTATTGCCAGTGATCACACAGCAGAGATCTTGCCCAAGGCTGTCAGTTGCCATGTACAATTCATATTGGTCAATGTGCATAAACTTGAATCTCACTAATATCTTTGTTTTGTCGATACACATACTGAGAAGACAAAAGAGCAATGTGCATCAAAAAATGGATTTTCAGATAGGGAACTTTCTGTTAAATCTTTTTTTAAAAAAAAAAAAATCTTACTACTTGATTGTACCAGCCCTCTTGTGCAGTAAATGATAAATTTTTCATTATATACTGTTTTTTAAAAAAGTAATCATCATATACTTCTACTAGAGTATTTGTAACATTTTCTTTTACAAGAGAAGAACTGGTTAGCCTACTCCCAATCATATTTCTCTTCCCTGTTGTGTCTTTTTTTTTTTATCTCAGCATGGTTTTGCATACATGGGCTCTGTGGCTGGGTCTCCCTATTTTGTATATCACCAGCTGTGAGGCCTTAAAGGACCACTTTCTCATTTAAGACCTCATGGGCAAAATGAAGAAGTTGATCTAGTTAAAAGCCCTCGTCCCGTTGTAAAACTTTACTCAATTTCATATCTCCAGCACTTAAGTAACATGCTTATATATTGGCTCTTTAGGGAGCAAAATTTACACAAACCCAATAAAAGTTTTCATCAAGGCCTAGTCCATTCAATATACAAGCCCTAATAAATAAAAGTGAGACATGCAATGTTACGAGCCCCATGTTCCCTCCTTCTAATCTTGCTAAAATGTCTGTAAAAGTGCCTCTGACAGATGACAAAGGACAAACCTGTCACACAGACTCAAATCACTGCTGCTCTCTTTCTGCCAACTTGGAGTGAGAACGGACTCCACACGGCAGGCCTGAGTTCCAAAAATACCAACTTCTGCAATTGCCCAAGGATTTCTACTTCTCTGGGTTTCCCTGGTGGCCCAGACAGTAAAGAATCCACCTGCAATGCAGGAGACCTGGGTTAGATCCCTGGGTCAGATCCCAGGGAGATCCCCTGGAGAAGGGCTTGGGAAGCCACTCCAAGATTCTTGCCTGAGAAATCCCATGGACAGAGGAGCCCAGTGGGCCACAGTAGATGGGTTACAAAGAGTCAGACACGGCAGAGTGGCTATCACTTTCATTTTTTCTTTTTCACTTTCCACTTCTCTGTCTACTGAAAAGAAATGAAAATATATATAAATCTAGTTCCCTTCCCAAAAGAACAGTCAAAAGAGGCACAGGCAACTGTACTCTACTGCAGGTTAAAAAGAGGCTGACTTTTTTAAGAATAAGCTTTGCTTGAGAAGGAAAAGCCTCAGAGATGCCTTTGTTTACCGGCTGAAGCTTTAGAAAACAGCTGCTGACAGAGGCCTCACGCTCTCCCAGCTGAAGTCCCACAGGTAACCACCTTCCCTGATGCTCCCGCCTCCGCTCTAATTTCCAGGGGTCTTGCCTGTCTGTCTACTATGATACTAATCTCAGTGAGTAGAGATTATGTCTTAATTCTACTTTCCTCACAGCTTCCACCACAGCATCCCTTCTCATTCAATGTTAAATCGGAAGGTAGCTGAAGGTAAAACCCTAACCCTTTCTGAAAAGCTGCAGCAAATCCCACAGATTTTATTCCCAAGATATCTGTATCCCCAAATGATCTTTACCCTCTTGGTGCAGTCCTCAAAGCCCTGATAGGGAGGAGTTAGAATTAGTATCTGAGCCATCAGAGATTCTGAGATGTCTCAAAGAAGAAAAAGGAGAGGAAACGTGTTAACTTTTTGTGTTATGTTAATGAGATCCTTCATCCCTGTCACCTTAAAAGAAGCCTAAGACACATTTCTCTGATTCCTCTTTCTTCTCCCTCTCCTCCTCCTTCACCAACCTCCCCCATATCTAAAAATGAAGGTTAATATTAAGCATCACATTAACAGTTGTCAAATCAATCATGATTTCCTCTGAGTTATGTTACACAGAGCAACATGCTTTATCAGAAATCAAAGAAAGGACACTGCCAAAAGTGGATGAGCTAATGTAAAATCACTTACAGGGGCACTCTGGAGACGGAAACTCGTTTAATATTTAATGTAGTCATTAACCTAAGAAAGAGAAGGAGATGGTAATGGATGGTCTGCTCCCTTTGCCTACAGGACAGGGTACTGAAGTGAGCTGCCCCTTCTGGGATCACATTCACACAAGTCTAAAATCTATAAAGTGGGTCACAGGTGAAGGGAACTGGAAAAGTCTCAAGTCTCCCAGATGTGTTGTTTAAGAGCACAGTCCTGCTCGGCAGTCACGCCTGAAGCTCGCCACACTGCAGGAAGCAGGAGTCGTGTCCACTGAATTGCTCGATTAGTTTGTTATGGCAACAGACATACGGTGCCCAACACACACAGTCAAACCACAGCAAGTAATCAATTATTGAAGGAAACCATCTCCAAGAAGCATTAATCCATTGGGATATTGAAAGGTTTGTTTCTGTCTCTATTTAGACTTGGTTATCATTAAAGGTGGTTGTCTGCCCTGACAGCCCAAATGTCAAAGCCAATTGAAAATGAAATGGGGCGGGCGGGGTGGGGGGGTGGGGGAGCAGAAAAGTTTACAATAGTGAAGGCCATTTGAAAAAAAAGAGAAAACTTTCTCTACCTGTGAATATTATGATGTTGAAGGGAACATTTTATTTACACAGCATGAATGCCAGCATGTTCTTTACATGACTTTTAAACAGGGTCACCTTAAGCAAGTAATGCCATTGTAACTGCTTCACTTTAGCTGCAGCATCACTTCCTGATAAGATACTGCATACCCTAAAACTACATTTATTGTTTTCTTTAACTGTATCTTTTCTATCACATATTTTCTTCTTTGGTATAAATTTCCAGATGTCTCATAATTCCATCCTATCAAGGAAATCAATTACAATATTTGCATGCACATGAAACACCTCCATCTCTACTGACCCAGTCACCACCCTTTCCTCCCCTTTTTTTTTTTTTTTACCATAAGTTAAAATTTGACCCTTTCATCCTGTGGAGTTTTTAAAATTCTAAAATGATTTCTGAATCTGAAAAGAAGCTCCAAGTAGGCTGTTATTTTTTGTCTCATAATTCTCATGTTCTAGTTGTGGCCTTTTCTTTTTCTCTGAGAGTTGTTGTTTGAACATTTCTTATAAAGCCTGCTTTTATGGTTCTGAACTCTTTTGGCTTTTGCTTCTCGGTAAAACTTTTTGATCTCTCCATCAAATCTGAACAAAGTTCTTGCCAGGGAGAATACTCTTGGTTATAGGCTTTCCTCTTTCATCACTTTAAGTATATTGTACCACTCCCTCCTGGCCTGCATTTTTTGCTGAAAAGTCATCTAGCATCCTCATGAAAATTTCCTTGTATATAACTTTGTTGCTTTTCCCTGACTGCTTTTAATATTCTCTATTTGTCTTTAATTTTTGTCATTTTAATTACAACGTGTCTTGCTTCAGCTGACTCATTTGAAAAGACCCTGATGCTGGGAAAGATTGAGGGCAGGAGGAGAAGGGGACGACAGAGGATGAGATGGTGGGATGGCATCACTGGCTCAATGGACATGAGTTTAAGTAAACTCCGGGAGTTGGCGATGGACAGGGAGGCCTGGTGTGCTGCAGTCCATGGGGTCGCAAAGAGTTGGACAGGACTGAGCGACTGAACAGAACTGAACTGAACTGATGGTCCTCTTCTGATTGATCCTGTTCGGGACTCTCTGTGATTCCCGGACCTAGATGCCTGTTTCCTTTCCCAGGTTAGAGAAATTTTACCTACTATGTCTCCAAATATGTTCTCTGTCCCTTTCTCTCTCTTCTCCCTCTGGGGTCCTTGTAATATGAATGTTATCTCAGAGGTCTCTTAAACTGCCCTCATATTTCACAATTCCTTCATTCTTTTTTCTGTTCAACTTGAGTCATTTCCACTAATCTGTCTTCCAGTTTGCTAATCCATTCCTCTGTGCCATCTAATCTACTGCTGATCCTTCTAGTATATTTTTTAGTTTCAGAATTGTGAACTCAGATTCTTCAACTCTGCTTCTTCCTTATATTTTCTATATAAGGAAGATTCTTCAACTTGGATTCTTCACCTCTGAATCTTCCTCATATTTTCTAACTCTTTGTTAAAAACTTCTACGTTCTCATTCTGTTCATTTACTCTTCTCCTGAGTTCTTTGAGCATCTTTATGATCATGACCTTAAACTTTATCAGAAAAATTGTTTATCTTTATTTCATAGTTCTCTTTTGGGGGTTTTATTTTGTTCCTTGATATTTTTCTGTCACCTCATTTTGCCTAATTTTTTGTTTTTATTTCTGTGCATTTGGTAGGCTGGTTACATTTCCTAATCTCAGAGAAGTGGTTTATACAGGAAACATCCTATGGGGCCCAGCAGAGCACCTCCTTCTCATCACCAGAGCTATATGCTCCAGGGCTGTCCTCCATGTGGGCTGCACAGTCCTTCGTAGGGTTACTACTGTGGGTACACAAATAGACATAGCCAGTAAAATGTACAACCTAGAGAAAAAATAGACAAACTGCCAGGAACATATAATCTTCTAAGACTGAATCAAGAAAGAATAGGAACTATATGAACAGGCCAATTACCAGTAATGAAATTAAATCAGTAATAAAAAAATAAACTCCAAACAAACAGAAGTCTAGGACCAGACAGTTTCAGAGGTGAATTCTACCAAATGTCTAAATAAGAGTTAGCATCTATTCCTCTCAAAATATCCCAAAAAATGAAGATAAAGGCAAGCTTCTGAACTCATTCTACAAGGCCAACATCACCCCAATACCAAAGACACCAAACAAAGGAAAACTACAGGTAAGTGTCATCAATAAACACAGATGCAAAAATTCTCAAGAAAATATTAGCAAACTGAATTCAACAATACATGAAGGGACTCATACACTATAATCAAGTGGGAAAGAACCCAGGGGTGCAAGGATTGTTCACCATCCACATATCAAAGATATATACATTAACAAACTGAATAAGAAGAATCATTTGATCACCTAAATAGATGCAGAAAAAGCTTTTGAAAAAATTCAACATCCATTCATGATAACAACTCTCAACAAAGAGGGTATAAAGGGACCAGAACCTAACATAATAAAGGCCACAAATGACAAGTTCACAGACAACATTATACTCATTGGCAAAAAGCTGAAAGCACTTTCTGTAAGATCTGGAACAAGACAAGGATGCCACTCTCCCTACTTTTATTCAGCATAGTATTGGAAGTCTTGGCCACAGTAATCAGACAGGAAAAAGAAACAAAAGGAAGACAAATTGGAAAGGAAGAAGTAAAACTTTCTCTGTTTGCAACTGACATACTATACACAGATAATCCTAGAGACACCACCAAAAAACGATTAGAGCTCACCAATGAATCTGGTAAAACTGAAGAATACAAAATTAATATACATCTTAAAACTTACACAGTGCTGTATGTCAATTATATTGCAATAAAACTGGAAGGAAAAATATTTACATGGTCACAATAACGTAACCACCAACACTAATTAATACAAGTTGTGATATACCTGTATTAGAGGGATGAGAGATGGGTGGTGAATACATGAGTGTGGCAGCAAGGAGGTAAGAAACTAAGTTCTTACCTTTCACAGTAAAAACTCAAACTAAAAATCTAAATATGCAAAACATGTATTTTTTTAGTCAGTTGGAGATAAATTCCAGAATCAACAGGGAAAAAGATTTAAAATTGTCCCTCAAAATCATAATTAAGGA
The DNA here is from genome assembly GCF_033118175.1 of Dama dama. Lineage (NCBI taxonomy): Eukaryota > Metazoa > Chordata > Mammalia > Artiodactyla > Cervidae > Dama > Dama dama. The sequence continues at coordinate 33,929,205 of NC_083708.1, read as the reverse complement.
CAGGAAAGAGTGGATGACAGAACCAAATACTTTTTTATTATAAGCCCTGCAAAAGTATTTAATCTTTTAGATTCAATACATTAAAACTATGATACAAATAATCATGACCCAGATAATCATGATGGTGTGATCACTCACCTAGAGCCAGAGATCCTGGATGTGAAGTCAGGTGGGCCTTAGGAAGCATCACTATGAACAAAGCTAGTGGAGGTGATGGAGTTCCAGTTGAGCTATTTCAAATCCTAAAAGATGATGCTGTGAAAGTGCTGCACTCAATATGTCAGCAAATTTGGAAAACTCAGCAGTGGCCACAGGATTGGAAAAGGTCAGGTTTCATTCCAATCCCTCAGAAAGGCAATGTCAAAGAATGTTCAAACTACCGCACAATTGCACTTATCTCACACACTAGCAAAGTAATGACCAAAATTCTCCAAGCCAGGCTTCAACAGTACATGAACCATGAAATTCCATGTGTTCAAGCTGGTTTTAGAAAAGGCAGAGGAACCAGAGATCAAATTACCAACATCCGTTGGATTATCAAAAAAGCAAGAGTTCCAGAAAAACATCTATTTCTGCTTTATTAAATATGCCAAAGCCTTTGACTATGTGGATCACCACAAACTGTAGAAAACTCTTAAAGAGATGGGAATACCACACCACCTGACCTGCCTTCTGAGAAATCTGTATGCAGGTCAGAAAGCAACAGTTAGAACTGGACATGGAACAACAGACTGGTTCCAAATTGGGAAGACAGTATGTCAAGGCTGCATATTGTCACCCTGCTTATTTAACTTATATGCAGGGTACATCATAAGAAACACTGGATTGGATGAAAGCACAAGCTGGAATCAAGATTGCCAGAAGAAATATCAATAACCTCAGATATTCAGATGACACCACCCTTATAGAAGAAAGCAAAGAATTAAAGGGCCTCCTGATGAAAGTGAAAGAGAAGAGTGAAAAAGTTGGCTTAAAACTCAGTATTCAGAAAACTAAGATCATGGCATCTGGTCCCATCACTTCATGGCAAAAAATGGGAACGCAGTGGAAACAGTGACAGACTTTATTTTCTTGGGCTCCAAAATCACTGCAGATGCTGACTGCAGCCATGAAATTAAATGATGTTTACTCCTTGGAAGAAAAGTTATGACCAACCTAGACAGCATATTAAAAAGCAGAGACATTACTTTGTCAACAAAGGCCCGTCTAGTCAAGGCTATGGTTTTTCCAGTAGTCACGTGTGGACATGAGAGTTGAACTATAAAGAAAGCTGAGTTCTGAAGAATTGATGCTTTTGAACTGTGGTGTTGGAGAAGACTCTTGAGAGTCCCTTGGCCTGCAAGGAGATCGAACCAGTCCATCATAAAGGAGATGAGTCCTGAATATTCATTGGAAGGACTGATGCTGAAGCTGAAGCTCTAATACTTTGGCCACCTGATGCAAAGAACTGATTCATTTGAAAAGACCCTGATGCTGGGAAAGGTTGAAGGTGGGAAGAGAAGGGGATGACAGAGGATGAGATGATTGGATGGCATCACCAACTCAATGGACATGAGTTTGAATAAGCACCAGGAGTTGGTGATGGACAGGGAGGCCTGGCATGCTGCAGTTCTTGGGGTCGCAAAGAGTAGGACATGACTGAATGACTGAACTGAACTGATGATACAAAGATAAATTTAATTTTAAATGAAAACAAATATGTTTATTCCTCCAACAAATATTTATTAAGACACTGATATATGAAACAACAAATATGTATTAAGCATTATGTTGTGCAAAGATAACAAATCCTTGACCACTAATCTTTGTTCCTTAATAGCTGTTTGACTTGGGTTCCTAACCTAACCATGCATATGCTTCAATTCCTGTGTCTGAAAAAAGAATAGGAGGATTAAGCATGATAATGTAAATAGTCACATCAATCTATTAAAATAATAGTAATCTAGTAAGAAGACACCAAATCCTTACAACTTCAACATAATTTTATCTTTATTACTCTGAAATTATATACCCAGTGAAGTCAGGATAAAGAGAAGGATCCTGTTAAACATACAGAGATTCAGCCTCCATGAAAACAAGGCTTCTAGCTCATGCCAGGGCCCAGGGACAACAGGCTTGGGCTAGTTAAGTTTCTGAGTTTCCTTCCATCCCTCTAAGTCTAAGAAATATTGTGAGGATATATCTGGGTAGATATAAAAAACAACTAGCTGCTTCAGACAATTCCTTGATTTAGAAAGTTGACAATTTTATCTTAGTAATACTCTTTTAATCCTTTAAAAATGTTTATTTTAAGCATATGCGTAAAAGACACAATCTGTACTAGACCCTCAAATGAATTTCAAGAAAGACAGAACATAATGACTGTCCATGAGAACTTTACTAAGATTTAGAGTTAAGTGTCCTAAAAGTGTATGTGAAAGAGATTAGTGAATCTTAGAACTACCTCAAGAACATTTAGAAAATAAACTGGATCCTTAAATATTGAAAACTATAAAGGTAAGAAGTGTCAGTGAGGAAGAAATTTTCCTCTAACCTTCCAGATTCTTCTGGACTGGACTGAGAATTAAATTGACAAGAGACAGATTAACAGGAGAAAATCAGACAGAAGTTAAATAAAGGTATACATGAGAAAGACTCAGGAAAACTGAGTAACTTGCCATAATGAATGAAACGCTCAGCTTAAATACCATCTTCAGCTAAGGACAGAAAAGAATGCTGGGGGTAATGGTTTGAGATATCAAAGAGGAGGAAGGCAATTAACATGAAAATGAAAAAGCAAATGTTTGATAAATATTTGCTGGGCCATGAAGAGACAATGTGACACAGAGTGAACCCTGACCTCTGGGCCCTGCAGTTTCTCCCACTCCACCTAGCCCGTATTCTTAGCATGATCACATAAATAGTCTCAGGTTTTTCCAGGAGCAAACGCTCCATCTAAATTCTTTTAGGCAGTTAGGAGGAAGTTCAAGGTTTCTTACTGAGTCTTTTGGGCCTTAAATCCATATGCCAAGGAGATGCTTTGGGGAGACAAATTTTGTTCTCCTACTAAAGAATGGTTGAAAGAATTACTGGTATCGTAACTGAAAAGGAGGCTAAATGGAGTAAATTTCAAATATCTGTAATAGCAGTCATATGAGATGAAATAAATATAATCTGCAAGTGTTAAAGCACCAAAATGGGAACAATGGAGTGGGGAAAGGGGAAGGTAATGGTGAGAGGACTTGGACTCATAAAAGAAAGAATATATAAATATGAAATTGGTTGTCCCCTGAATAAATGGGAACCACCATGCTGGAAATAGTCAACAAAACCCAAGGAATATTTTATATTTTGCAGAGGAAATTCTTGCTTAGAGGTGAAGTTTCGGACTAAGTGAACCTCAAATTTCCATCCTTCTCTAGGATCCATTTACGTTACAGATCACAAGAACAGCCAAAGTTCAAAAGAGAAAGAGAATTCCATCATATGGTCAACTCAACAAAAAGAAAATATTCATACCAATCATATGGGGAACAAAAGGGATCATACCAGTCATAGTCATACCATCAGCAAAGAAGAGTAGAAAGGAATCAAACAAGCGAAAATGCCAACACATACCTAAACTGTTAGAATATTTCCTTTTACATCTAATCATTTCAGGATCATCCCAACACAGCCATATTAAACTATAATGGAATCAGGCTGTCTCTTGCCCTGAGAGAAAAAAAGCAAAGAAAAGAGATGTTACCTAAAAATAATGGACTAGAATCCTAGTTAAAGATATTGAACTGTAGAAAGATGAACCACCAACTGAATCAATAGCAGCATTCTAGTTAGGACCTTGAGAGTCTTTGCTGGCCTTATTGAGTAGCCAGTTCCATTCTGTTTAGCCTGTGACAGCTGATGGGACTGGACCCTGGGGCAGAATTACTACCCAATTCATCAGTGATGCTCATTGAGCAGTCACTAGTGAATGAGACTCTGAAAAGTCTTCTTAATGCTAAATTATTTAGATAAAGGAATTTAATAAACATATTCTCTTTTAAAACTTTTATTGGAGTTTAGCTGATTTACAATGTACTATTTACAATGCTAGTTTCAGTGTACAGCAAAGTATACATATACATTTCCATGTATATGCATACATATACATGCATAAATGTATATACATATATATTTCAGTATACATATACATATGTGTGTGCTAAGTCGCTTCAGTTGTGTCCAACTCTTTGTGACCCTATGGACTACAGTCTGCTAGGCTTCTCTGTCCAGGGGATTCTCCAAGCAAGAACACTGGAGTCGATTGTCATGCCCTCCCCAACATGATCTTCCTGACCCAGAGATGGAACCCACATCTCCTAGGTCTCCTGCATTGGTGGGTAGGTTCTTAACCACCAGCACCACCTGGGAAGCCCCATACATGTACATATATCCACTCCTTTTTAGATTCTTTTCCTATATAGGCCTTTACAGAGTGTTAAGTAGCGTTTCCTGTGCTATGCAGTAGGTCCTTATTAGTTATCTATTTTATATGCAATAGTGTGTATATATCAACCCCATTCTCCCAGTTTATCCCTCCCCCTCCTTACCCGCTGGTAGCTGTAAGCTTGCTTTTTACATCTGTTACTCTAGAGATTGTCCTACTGAGTGAAGTAAGTCAAACAAAGAAACACAAATATCATATGATATCACTTATATGTAAATTTTTTTAAAAGGGTACAAATGAACTTATCTACAAAACAGAAACAGAGTCACAGATAAACATATTCTTCTTACATCATCACAACATTTGCTTTTTCCTGAGCAACTTTTATGACAACTGGCCGTGGAAGTCATGCACAAAGACAGGATTGAAAATTACTGTAAAGCCCTAATAATTGTTACTACATTTATTCAATAAATTTTAAGAGAAAGTGGAGGGAACTTCTAACATAGACCCTTATCCATTTATGAAGGATGGTATATAGACATGGGTAAAGTAGTCTTAACAGAAATATTCCTGAAAAAATCATTTGAAAATTGACTTCAGATAGTAAAACTGACTGGTGAATCACAACACTAAAAAATGTTTGAAGTGAGAACCACCTTTTGTCTACAGTTAAGAGTAAGCAAATGGTAACATTAAAATGAAATACTTCACAGTTAATAATAATGCACTTGGAAATGAAACCTGATGAGAGACCAGACCACAATTATTAATGAGACTTGCATAGTATGATTGAACTCATGTTTGAATTGATGGTGCCTTCAAATGCTGTTACTGCAGTCAAAGTCTTTTGCTTGCCTGCCTTTCACAGCATTTTAGTATCTTGATCAGCTCCTGGCTATAGGATACAATGAGAAATTTACTTACTGCATGGCCTATTATTCAGTTATAGGAGAAACATGGTGGTACTAACATCGTTGATAAGTAATAAACAGCATATTTAAGTAGAAACAAGCTTTTAAGAAGTAAAATAAAAATTAGATACCTGATATACCAGATTTTTCATCATGTCCATGAAATTAAAGACAGCTTCAACATTTTACAAATTAAAGCCACTTTTAATATAGCTTAGCCCTTACTCTTTTGTTACAGGCTAAGGTCTTTACCTTGTGGAGAAACATGAACCCATAATTACACTAAACCACAGGAATCAAATCCTTAATAATTATAGTGTAAATATGCACACAGTTCTCTCAAAGATGCCAAGCAGTGTTCGAATTAGTTTGCTCAGTGATGGTAAATAGGAAGGAGTACCTGTTAATCTCAGATTTCAAGGTTTATATCACAGGTTGAAAGCACACATAATCTGTAGAAAACTACCCAGATTCGGTGATTTTCACAAAGGAAAATGCTTTTATATTGTGAAAGAAATCCTGTTTCTGAAACTGGTGCTACATTTTTCCCCCAGGTATTTTTTTTGTTTTGTGGTTTATTCTTGCCTCAAAAATAAAACCCAAAGAAGAAGAATAAAAGCAGTTTATGCTCATAGACAACATTTACCTTGTATTAAAATGCTCATTTCACTAAGATGGCAGATAGCTTCTACAGCATTAATCAATGGAAACTAATTCAAGCACTCCTGAAGTTAAAAAGATTCAGTTTAGGGATATAAATAAAATGATGAACTCTGATTCTATACAAAAAGAAATTGTGTGCTAATAGGAACATGTCTCATGCCATGTCTTAATATGTTGTATGTATAAATTGCACCATTGAGGGCATGATCAAACCGCTTTCATTTGTTCATTTATATATTTATTGTTCTATCCATGTGTCATATAAAATACAAATGAGATGCACTGGATGTTGCTCTGTGTGAACAAGTAGGAATGTATACAATCCTAAACCATGGAGAAAGCTCTGTGAGAGACGAGAAATTTAGAATAGGGAAGAATTCCTCAGAGGAAGTGGAGGAAAAGTTGACTGCTTTTGTTTTCTATCCATGACTGCAAAGGGCATATAAAATAAAGAGTTGAGAGCTTTTTTACAACCTAGTTAAGGAACCAAGAGTCATAGCATAAAGTAAGATTCTTACAAAATAAGAACAATGTACTTTTGCAGTAGATGAAGTCAACAGTCTTTAGTTTTGGTGATGGTGGTTGAGTCACTAAGTCATGTCCAACTCTTGAGACCCCGTGGGCTGTAGCCCACCAGGCTCCTCTGTCCTTGGGATTTCCCAGGCAGGAATACTGGAGTGCATTGCCATTTCCTTCTCCAGGGGATCATCCTGACCCAGGGATCGAGCCTGTTTCTCCTGGATCGATTCTCCTGTTTCTCCTGGATTACAGGCAGATTCTTTACCGCTGAGCCACCAAGGAAGCCTCAGAAAATATATTTCTTTACATAAAGCTGTGGTTCATTCACAGCTAAATAACTACGTTCATTCTAGATGCCATGCAAAAAAAGGGCTTGGTGAAATTAGGGACTGCCTAGCAGAAAGAAAAGCAGTGAGACAGAGCATGAAAAATGGAAAGTGAAGCTGAATCATGGGTAGGTGAAAAGTGAAATTGTTGCTCACTTTGTTTCAGTAGAATGTTCCTCGTAATGGAAACTTTCTCTCTTATCAGCCACTTATGCTCAGAGATCCAAAAGAATGCCTGTTGTTCACCCTTATGTTCATTTCCTCCAGAGGGTATTAAATAAGCAATCTAACAGTCCTCAGATATCTTTGGTTATTCACAGGAAAGACATCAATCTTTCCTGGTTCTACTTCAGTCCCTCCATCAACTCTTATTGCCAAGGTCCAGCTCTTCATTACCCTCCCTTCTTATTTGGATTCTTCTGTGAACAATCTAATTAATATGTTGTTTCCAATAGCATCCACATAGAAATACTGGCAACTCCCAGATTTATATCAGCTTCTCAAAAGTCTCTTTTGAGATCCAGACCAGTATAAGTAAGTGACTACTAAACACCTTTACCTGAGAATGCAATTCAAACACAATCAAGCTCAATAAATATATGAGTTAAATCAAAATTTTTTCTTTGAAGCCAGCCCCTCCTTCAATATTTTCTATCTTAACTGGTGGTACCACCATCCACCAAATCATCTATAAGTGTTTCCTTATAATTCACACCCATTCAGAAACAAGACATTGCAGACACTGTTCTAAATATTTTCACACATTAACATGTTTAAAATTTTAGACTTGATTGACATATTATATTGGTTTTAGGTGTACAACATGATAATTCAATGTTTATATATATTGTGAAATGATCACCTAATTGTGTAGTTAACATTCATCACCACAATGTTAGTCATTCAGTCATGTCTGACTGTGATCCCGTAGACTGTAGCCCACCAGGCTCCTCTGTCCATGGGGGTTCTCCAGGCAAGATACTGGAGTGGGTTGTCATGCCCCCCTCCAGGGGATCTTCCCAACCCAGGGATTTAACCCAGGTCTCCCGCATTGCAGGCAGATTCTTTACCATCTGAGCCACCAGGGAAGCCCAAGAATACTGGAGTGGGTAGCCTATCCCTTCTCCAGGGGAACTTCCCAACCCAGGAATCGAACCAGGGTCTCCTGCATTGCAGGTGGATTCTTTACCAGCTGAGCTACGAGGGAAACCCCATTCATCATCATAGGTAGTTACACATTTTTTTCTTATAATGAAAATCTTTTAAAATCTACTATCTTAGCAACTTTCAAATATAAAATATAGTATTATTAACTATAGCTCCCATGGTGTACATTACATACCCATGATTTACTTTATAGCTTGAGTTTGTACTTTTAACTTCCTTCACCCATTTTGCCCATTCCCCACCCCATTCTTTTACCCTGTCCCCACCTCTGGCAATCACCAATCTGTTCTCTGTAACCATGAGTTTATTTTGTTTGTTTTGTTACTATTGTTGTTTAGATTTCACATGTAAGTGAGATCAGTATTTTTTTTTCTGACATTGCAATTAGCATAACACCTTCAAGGGCCATCCATGTTGTCAGAAATGGCAAAGTTTCCCTCTTTTATGGTTGAATAATATTACACACATACACACACATGCTAACATTTAATCTTGGTAACAATCCCGTGAGGTAGGTTCTGCTATTACCACCATTTGACAGATGAGAAGACCGAAGCTCTGAGAAGTTAAGCAACTTGCCCAAGGTCACATAACCAGTATGTAAGCAAGCCAGATTTTTTAGCTTGCCCTTTGTGACACTACCATATTATGTTGCCCCTTTATAAAGCTCATCAACCCTACCTCTTAAATATCTCTTGATTGCTTCCTCCACGCCCTCATCATCAGTGTTACATCTTATTTAGGCATGTTTCATCTAGGCTGTCTGACTCCGTGACTGAAATAACAGCAACAACAAATATCTAGGCTATGGCAGGAATCTCCTAGCTGGTTTCCTTGCCTCAAATTTTACCTCATCTTCCTCACTGCACCTTCTAAGACAGGCATCTAAAAGCATAACTCCCTGTTTTAAAACCATCAATGAGTTCCCTGACCTGTAAGAATGTTTCTCCTCTTTTTTGGATAGAAACCAGAGCCATTGCAAGTTAGTTTCCTAATTTACTGAATCAGTCCTGATACTCTAAACACATCACGTGTTTTCACATCAATACCTTTCCTTGGGATCTTTCATCTGCATAGAATGTCCTTCTCCCACCTTCACTTGGCTAATTCCTGAGAGGCTAGTTTAGGAGACCACATAGGAACGCCTTCCCTGGATTTATAGGCTGGGTCAGTGCTTCTGTGCTCCTGTCCACTCCCATCTGCAGGTATTAACACCTGTTCTGCTGGATTCTCACAGTAGCTAAGAAAATGAAGTTTAGTCCCAGGATTTTAGCACTGGCTTTGACTCCCGGCTCTGTGACCTACCAACTTTGTGACACTGGGCACTTAAAAGCTTAGTCACTATTATTACCGTCCTCATCTCACTCTACCAGATTTATCTCTTGACTTGTTAATCTCCCTGCCAGACTGTGCATCAAAATTCAAAGACATCTACATCTCACTATCACCAGCTTCTAACATAACGCCTAGCCTTGATAAGAAACATTCAAACAGTATTAAACTAAACAAAAATAAAACATGGAGTCCTACTTTACACAGAGTAATAAATATACATGACTTTGTACAAGAATTGAAGTTACTGCTAAAGCGATTTGAATAGATCTATGAATATAAGCCATAAGAGTCTGCAAAAAGATGACAGTACTGGCCTCAACTTTACTAGTGCCACTGCGGGAAGGATATGAAACCCTCTCACTCAGCGGATGACAGAACGCAGTATATCTGACTTAGTATCATAGTTCTAGGGTCTATGTTTGATGGGGCATGAGAGAGAAGTCATCGGGCTAAAGAATTCATTTAATGAAATGGGAACAGAACAATTTTGTATCTCCTTTGGAAGAGAACAGGTTATCTTAACTTCCACTTTGTATTTTGTGTCATACTATTGTTCTGAAAGAGGACATGACAACCTCCATTCAGAGCTATTTTTGCCTATGGAACACCTTTTTTGGTAATGACCTTTCCAATGGGTTTTCTTGTATGTTAATGTTAGCAAACTGAGTAGACGTTTAGCTTTCATCTTAATTTTGAAATCAGAGATCTAGAAATACAAATACATTGCAATAAATTATACTTCCTCCCATTATCATGTTATTTTAACTGTTGGTTAATTATTCTTTGGAGAAAAGGTTTAAAATTTATTAACCTAAAGCTTCTTCTCACAAGTTCTAATAATTAATTTGTTAATCCAATAAATATTGGTTTGCATTTGATACAAATGTTCTGAATCCAACTCTGAAAAACAATAGTGGTCATTCTATCTGGGTCCCAAGTCCTAACAACAATTAGACTTGAAAAACTTATGTCAGCACATTAAACAAAATTTAGTAGGATCTTTCTCTTATTTTAAACACTATGAAGTGAAAGTCACTCAGTCCTGTCCAACTCATGGACTATACAGTCCATGAAATTCTCCGGGCCAGAATACTGGCACGGGTAGCTTTTCCCTTCTCCAGGGGATCTTCCTAACCCAGGGGTTGAACCCACGTCTCCTGCATTGCAGGTGGATTCTTTACCAGCTGAGCCACGAGGGAAGCCCAAGAATACTGGAGTGGGTAGCCTATTCCTTCTCCAGTGGATCTTCCCAACCCAGGAATCAAACCAGGGTCTACTGCATTGCAGGCAGATTCTTTACCAACCAAGCTATCAGAGAAGCCCTTAAACACTATAGCTTGATTTTTTTTTTATAATTTTGTTGTAGAAGAAGGCTACGAACTGTCTTGAGTTTGAGAATGCTAAGGTAATTATCCAGGGACCACTAGAAAGCTGCCACCAAGTAGCCCTTTGGTTATTAGAGGAAACAGAAGCCAACAGACATCTTTGCTGCTGTTCAGTGACTAAGTTGTGTCTAACTCTGCAACCCTGTGGACTGCAGCATGCCAGGCTTCTCTGTCCTTCACTATCTCCTGGAGTTTGCTCAAACTCATGTCCCATTTAGTTGGTGATGCCATCCAACCAACTCATCCTCTGTCACCCCCTTCTTCTCCTGCCCTCAATATTTCCCAGCATCAGGGTCTTTCCCAATGAGTTGGCTCTTCACATCAGGTGGCCAAAGTATTGAAGCTTCAGCATCAGTCCTTCCAGTAAATATTCAGGAGTGATTTTCCTTCAGGATTGACTGGTTTGATCTCCTTGCTGTCCAAGGGACTCTCAAGAGTCTTCTCCAGCACCACAATTCAAAAGCATCAATTCTTCAGCACTCTTAGGATACTATTACCAAGGATGGATCCTCCTTAATCATTTTCTACATTTCTGCTCTGTCTCCACAAAATGACTTAAATTCTCAGGAAAGAGACTAGTCAGCTCAGCTTGAATCATGAGCCCTTTCTTTAACCAGGGAGCAATCTTGTGGTTTAGGTTGTGTATGTATATGTACATGTGCATACTTGTGTGTGTGTGTGTGTGTGTGTACATTTATCACATCACCCATGGCAAAGATGCATGACCTAGGCTGCACCAATGAGATACAAGTCCAAAACTGTTACAAGATCTTGCAGAAAAGAGGTCTCTTTCACTGGCATCACTAAGCTGATAGGATACAAACCAGGAGCTACTGGTGGTCATTTTGCTACTTGGTCACCTCTTGGAAAGACCCTTCCCTTCCTGAAAATGAAGACAAAACAAAGAAGCCAAGAGAGAGCAACTTCCTGTTGTGAAAGTCTGAGAGTTGGATCTATGTTTTCTCCCAAATAAAACATCAACTTTTAGGGCCTAAGCCCTTGGCCTCCACTGGAAGAACCAAGGTTTTCTTGGGAGAAAATAGTTCAAGTTGGTCTCTGAAGCATTTGCACAAGTAGGATTTCACTCTAAGATCCTTCTATGAACTATTTTGAGAATATGTTACCAGCTAACAACTCAATCAGAAAAGAACCTCACTTAGGCCTCTGAACCTAAAGCAAAACCTAAAATAAAGGGTCTCCTGTAATAGCCTACTTCCTGATGAATCACTCACACAGTAATGGCTCTAAAATACATCCTGGCACAAAGCAAGTAATGGTTAGGTATTTGATTTAAGATAACCTTTATCCCAAGAACTGAAGACTCAGAAAGAACCCTAAATTACAGTGACCGAGGTGGAGTAGGAGTATTTTGTGGACTGGACTGAGGTGGAAGAAAGGAGAAGGTTGGGCATCTTTTTTTAAAAAAAAGTACACGATGAAGATCATCTACTAGGTAGTTCATATATCTCCAAAGAAGTGGCCTATTAATTAATGCTCCAGAAATATAGATTTTAAAATTGGATGTGGTTCTAAATGACAAAAGTTTAAGGAAAAAAAAGAAGATAAGTGGTAAGTGATTAAGCCCTGACAAATGAAATAACCAATAATGAGCTCCTTTAAAACTATGAATAACTAAGGCAGAAAAGCAACTAGTGCAAAACTTAAAGAGTATTCATTAGAGGGGACCATAAATCACTCGTTGCTGATACTGACACCTCATAATCTCAGCGTTAGGCCAGTGTAGTCAGATATCAATGCCAGAATCTTCTGAACATACAGCTCCATCAAGAAAGATGATTGTGTTTAAAACTGTATCTGTGATGTGTTGATTACTGGTTACGAAAGACGAGGGCAGAAGAGGTTTTGAAAGTGAGGATAAAATTTTCCAGGCTTCCCTAGTGGCTCAGTGGTAAAGAATCTGCTGTAATGCAGGAGACTGCCTGCAATGTAGGAGACGTAGATTTGATCCCTGGGTCAGAAAGATTCCCTGGAGAAAGAAATGGCAAGGCACTTCAGTATTACTGCCTGGGAAATCCTGTGGACAGAGGAGTCTGATTGGCTACAGCCCATGCAGTCACAGGAGTCAGACGTGACTTAGCGACTCAACCACCAAAACTAAAGATTACGTGACTATAGATGTATAATTTCACTTTTATCATTACAACCCCATATTTGTATTGTATTTCCTTCCAAGATTTTTCTTGGCACACACCAAATATTTAACAGGGATTATCTCTGAGTAATTGAGTTGTGAGTGACTTTTGTCTTTATTAAACAATTCTATATATGCTAATCATTTTAACTTTAAACATTTCTCAATTTATATTTTTTCTTATTTCTATGTTATTTTTACTTTGCATTAATTTTTATTGGAATACAGTTGCTTTACAATGTTTTGTTAGTTTCTTCTGTACAGCGAAGTTAATCGCCTATATGTTTACATATATCCCCTCTTTTTTGGAATGCCTTCCCACTTAGGTCACCACAGAGTGCTGAGTTGAGTTCCTTGTGCTATACAGTATATCCTCATTAGTTATCTATCATTCATAATTTTGAAGAAAGATATTCATTCATCCAACAAATTTTTACTGAATATCTTCTAAGTGCTATTTCAGGCACAAGGGCTACAGAACTAGCACAGAAACGTTGTCCCTGCCTTCTTGAGACTTGACTTTTTATTTCTACTTGAGTTGGATAGGAGAGAGAAAAGCAAACAATAAATACATAAGATTTATATACCATATCCAGGTGGGAATAAGTAATATTTTTTGGTGGTATTATACAAACTAGGGCTCACATTAGTGCACATATACAGACTTTTTTGTGAAAGTATTTTAGATTGCCAAAATCCCCAAAAGTAATTCAAATGCTTTAAATGTATTCATTAATTATTCAACAACTATTTTTTCCCATATATCTCAAACACAAACTAAAGGTCTTTAAAATAAAGGTAAATAAAATAATTATTGGCCTGAAGGAGACAGCAGTCCAGTGAGTAGCAGATTGTGTGAGAAAATTGATAATTTGTTGTAAATATGATGGAGATGAATACTTTCATCACCTTTGACAAAAAGATGGATTCAGGGGATTCACAGTTTATTGCTGTTTTATCCCTCATTCAAAAGCACTGAGTAGTGATACACTTGACAAAACACAAAAATGACAAGCATATGATAAAAACAATAGACTATATATATATACACACACACATCTTTATCAACTGTTTCTTAAGTTTCTTATGACTATAAAAGCATTTCTTTTATAATCATAGAGTAGCATTCTTTTAATGATCAGAGTGGAAAATCTGAACATTAAAGAAACATTTCTAAAAGCAACAACAAAATTACCCATAATTTTACCATCCAGAGGCAACCACTATTAATACTTAATTTTCTTTCTTCTAGGTATATGGACAACATAAACACTTTTAATTGAAACAGATGACTTGACTATATGAAGTAGAATACAGATACACAAGATGGTAATTTTTATGGAAAGAGATTAAAATAGTTTTTGGAGATTTCAGTCAGATTTGGAATGTCAGGGGCACGTTTCATCGACCATTTTGGCTTCAATAATTCTCAAGCTCAGCATTTTAATGGGAAAATTTTATTCCTAGTGATCTTTATTTTGCCTGTTTTCTAATTCCTTAGTCTATTTTTTACCTGGTGCATAAGGTGACATTCTTACATGGCTTAAAGCGAAAGTGAAATGTTAACCAGTTTCCAAAGGCATCCATCAAGAAGGTGACAACTGGAGTGTTGGTAGGTACAGAGCAGTGACATGGTTGACAAGATGTGAATGCCTGTGGCACTCACATAAAGATGACAAGCAAGTGACAAAGCAACAGACTGTGTGTTGACCAGCACAGAGGGGCCCACGCAGCCTCCAGCGACAAAGACGACAGGAAGATCAAGATGAAATTGTCAAAAGCACAGCAAAGAAATGGGCATTCAAAGATAGCAAGTGATGCACTGAACACAGGAAGTTACCCCAAATTCTTCAGCATATAAAAAAATAATGACTTGCTTTGGGGATTTTTCTCTCTTCCCAGACTTCTATTCATTTCTATTCCTCTTCCCAATGTTTCCATTTTCCCATAAGTGCTCTTGCTTTCCACTTTGTGGTCTCTAGATGCTCCTTATCAAGCTTCAAACAAGTTCACATACTCACCTCCCAAAGGTAATGGCTTACTCAATATTCTGTAAGAACCTAAATGGGAAGAGAACTTGAAAAGAAATAGATGTGTATATGTGTAACTGAATCACTTTGCTATACACCTGAAACTAACACAACATTGTTAATCAACTATACACCAATGTAAAATAATTTTTAAAAAATCAATAAGATACAAAGTTCAGTTTAAAAACAGGTTTTATTGTTGAAGGTTTAAAAAGAAAGAAAGCAAAGCAGAAATGAGTAAGCTTATTCTCCCCTCTCCTATGTCTAAGGAAAAGGAGGTGGAAGTTACACATGGCACTATCCCCTCTTTGAGGGCACATAAATTAGTGGTTTCTTGAATCCAGTTCCAGAATCCTTTTAATGGTCTTTGCAAGGAAGTCTGTATTTCCTGGAACAACCCAACATACCACATGTTGTCTATCATGAACACTTGCTTCCATTCCAAAAAAATACCATCTTTATGTCAGCTTACTATTTTCATAACTAGTATTGGATATAATAAAAGAAGAGATTACTTTGGGATGCTCTGCATTATGCTAACCACAGTAGATGAGAAAACAATTTTGCTAGGGTCAGAGCTAGGTATAAAGTTCTGCTGCAGTGGGGCTGCTGAATTTGAGGTGACATGTGTATTGTTCTTCACAACAATGAGTGATACAGGTATTAAAAGTGAATTGAAACTCTCCATTACTCTTGAGCAGAAATGGATGTGATCAAATGCTGAATTTTGCTCCCTGATATTTAGGTCTCATGATACATAGGTCTGATACTTATCTGATAGTTAGATTTCATGTTAGATTTCCGGTCCCATCACTTCATGGCAAATAGAAGGGGAAACAATGAAAACAGTGACAGACTTTATTTTCCTGGGCTCCAAAATCACTGCAGATGGTGACTCCAACCATGAAATTAAAAGATGCTTGCTCCCTGGAAGAAAAGCTATGACCAACCTAGACAGCATATTAAAAAGCAGCAACGTTACTTTGCCAACAAAGGTTTGTCTAATCAAAGCTATGGTTTTTCCAGTAGTCATGTATGGATGTGAGAGTTGGACTATAAAGAAAGCTGAGCACTGGAGAATTGATGCTTTTGAACTGTGGTGCTAGAGAAGACTCTTGAGAGTCCCTCGGACAGCAAGTAGATCAAACCAGTCAATCCTAAAGGAAATCAGTCCTGATTGGAAGGACTGATGATGAGGCTGAAACCAATACTCTGGCCACCTGATGTGAAGAACTGACTCATTGGGAAAGACCCTAATGCTGGGAAAGACTGAAGGCAGGAGGGGAAGGGATGACAGAGGATGAGATGGTTAGATGGCATCACTGACTCGATGGACATGAGTTTAAATAAGCTCAGGGTACTGGTGATGGACAGGGAAGCCTGGCGTGCTGCAGTCCATGGGGTCACAAAGAGTCAGCCACAACTGAGTGACTGAACTGAACTGAACTTAGGTCTCAGGGCTTTATGCTTAGAGCTATATAAAAGTCCCTCACTATCGAAATTTCAGAAAAAAAACAATAACTTGATTATTGTTGGTCTAAAGTACTTAATCCTTTCCCTCTTTTATCTCACTGAAATACTACTCTTATCATGCAAATTTAATAACTTATGTTTCCTGAAAACACTGCAATTGAGTTGTAGTAGAAGAGACTATTTCAGTATATTGACTATGTTGCTGCTAAGTCAGTTCAGCCGTGTCTGACTCTCTGTGATGCTATGGACCGTAGCCCACCAGGCTCCTCTGTCCATGGGATTCTCCAGGCAAGGATGCTGGAACGGATTGCCATGACCTCCTCCAGGGGATCTACCCAACCCAGGGATTGAACCCACATCTCTCAAGTCTCCAGGATTGGCAGGCAGTGGCAGGCACTTTACCACTAGTGCCACATGGGGAGCCTATAGATTAATGGATTAATAGGCAGTTTCCAAAAAAATTGAATTTTTTAAAATAATTTCTCCCCAGCTCACTAAAAGGATTGAGTACATTTATCCAATATTTTACAAGCTTCCAAGATAAAATAGTGATTCTTTTTAAAAATACTACAAAATTTGCACAGAATGAGGACATGAAGTAGACTATGTACTCATGGAACTGATAAAAAGGTAGTGAAAAAGGCCATTCCCCCCCTCCACCAAAAAAATCTGTTTCTGTGTATAATGTTTGTATATATACATCATGTGTGTGCATATGTGTGTGTCTCTGTGTGGTGACTCATTCTTATTACCTAAGCATTGTCATCTTTTTGGTCCTTTTTAACATTCAAAATAATCTGTTTCATTCTTTCAAGTATTCCCTGTCTGATTACTGTCCTTGTAAGATTCCTTTTTGTGCACCTAATGCCAAGATGGTACACAAGCAAAAGACACTTGATAGATAAAGGAGATTAAAAAGTCTCCTCTCTTGGCCAGGACTGCCCCTAAAATCAAACATCCCAGGACTTCAAACTGATGTTACTGAATCTTATCAGATAGTAAACATCACAAATTTTAAATACTGTGGGTTTGTTGTGGAATTTGTTTACAGTACCATAATTTCATTCAAATAATGGCAAAAGACTTTCATAAAATAATTGACATGCCTTTTACAATGTGTGACTTTAAAACAGATTTGCCAAATTTGAATCACATGTATATTATTTCTTTATAACCAGAGCACAAACTATTTCCTATAGGAATTCATATACTATATTCCAAGAGTGGCTGCATCAGCCAGAAAATATATTTCAAAACCAGACTCTCACTATAAAGCAAGGGCATAGCTGAATTGCACATGACTGAATAGGATAATGGTAAGAGAAGGAAAACACACAAAAATAAAACAGTGAAGAAGAGAAGTATTTTGCTTTTAATGGAGGCAAATATCCTTAGGAAAGTAAAACTTTCATTGACAAGCTAGCTCTTGTGTGCTTTTGTGTGCTCCTGTAAAAGGAGAAGGTTAAAACCATCTATTGTTTCCATATCATGACAAAATGCTCATCTTTGCAATCCTACTGACACTGATCTCAGCGGGCCTCTTATGCCACCAAAAGAATAGTTCTCTGCCGCCATTAGCACCTAATTGGCCCAGCAGCTAACCTAGCAGCAACCTCTCCCTCCGTGGTCAACACCCCCCGCGGTGATTTGCACCTACTGACATCACAGCGGCTAATTCACCTTCAGGACCTGTCAGCTTCCACTCGGGTCACTTTAACTCTGCCTCCTTTGTGACACGGATCTGCTTTTAAAATGGTGATAATCTAGGAAGCATTCCTCTCGGGACCCAGTTGTGATTATATAATCTGTCACAGATCCAAAGGGGTTCTAAATACAGGCGGACACTGAGATTCCACAAGGGATAAGGCACTGGAGGCCCTTATGTCAGATAACTTACTCGCTTCCCTCGTACAAAATCACACAATAAGGGCAGCACTGTTATCAAAAGAGGGAGGTAGGAGAGAGCTCTTAGGGGTTAGCCCAACATAATTTTCCAAGTTCCCCTCTGATCTAGGCGCTGAAATCAAAAGCACACACTTCAGAATGAATGGTAATGGGAGCACTAAGTGATTTGAACGGTGATAATTGGTGTGTCATTGCCCATATAAACAAAAGAAAATGCATAAATAGGAATAATCCTGCCCTAGTCCATACAAATTTCACATCCATTATGCAACGAAGCTACAATTACCCATGGTTCTGGCACCCCTGGTACCTCAATTACATTACGTTCTCTTCAACACAGCTTCAATTTCCACTTTAAACTCACAGTTAACTTTCTTGCAATTTTTAAAATATAAATCCTATATGCCAGCAGATCTGTATGTGAAATTTGGTAAAGAAATAGTATTCTTGGCTTAGTGCCAGTCACCATCTTATGCTGGCCTGAAACCAGTCATGCTGAAAACCGATTCTCACCTTGTCTTACACAGGAACTACTGGCATAAAGTATATCTATCTACACCCACCTGCACACTCACTCAAGAAGTGACACATTCCCTCATGCAGGCATCAATTCACACATGCAGATAGGGAGCCAAGAGAATAATGCCTCCCACAGCCAGACAGTCATTATAGATAGATATATGCATGCATGAACACACACAGCCAAACCTTGATGCATGCAGAAGTATTCACACATATGCAACTACCACACCTGTTTTCACTCAATAAAAACACAGCATTTCCCCAAATCTCTACTGTGCACCACTGCTCCCATGAAATATTCAAAAGCAAAGAGATATCCCTTGACAAGATTCCCACAGGCAAGCATGCTAAGGAGTTCTGTCCAGTATCCCCCACCTCTTAGAGCTTCTCGGAGAACCTTAGCTGGCTTTTCATTAAAGGGTCACACTCCTTATCACTTACTAATATTAGTATGAATCAATATTTCCCACATTTAATTGTTCTCTGCCAGCATATTCTTCTGTTCCTGAAACACTTTTGCCCATATGGACATGGCTAAGTCACAGGTTTTACAGCCATTCCATATTGACTCGGAGGAATAAGTGGGAAAAAAGAAAAGAAAGGAACATATTCCTGGCTGTTGGTAGAATGTGAAGCATGGATGAAATACCTCAAGAAAACAGAACAGCATTAAACAAAAACAGCACTAAACCTGTTCAAAACCAATATTTAAATCAAGCAAGGTTAAAAGCTATTCATTTTTAAAATCCAGTGCCTAAACTAGAAGCTCTGTGTCAAAATGCAGTCTGTTTCTGAAAAGAGGCTGTGACTAAGATTTATTGCAAGGAATTTAAATTTCAACATACATGAACTCCAGTGACAGGCAGTAAAAACAACATTAAGAGTCAGGAGCTATTTCTCTCTTCAAAAAGGAAGGAAAGAAGACTTGCAGTAAAAATTCTAAAGTAAATAGAAATCCACTGATAGCAAGTATGAAATTTGTTTCTAGTTTCACAGGAAAAGTAAATAAATAAAGTGGGTCTAAGAAGGAGTCTCCAACCTAGGAGGAATCACATCCCACTCAACCACTTGTCTGCCCCATATGTCTTCAGGACTGGTTGATGGACAAGTGTGCTCACAGCCAGAAGTGGAACCAAGGATGTTCACAGACCTGGGCCACAGATACTCCAGCAGAGTTTAAAAAGCGAGCAATTGATAAATACAACAGCCCAAAATGTCTCTCTCTGAAGCCAGACATGAAAAAAGAGAGGACCGGGAATGTAAACAGTAGAGAGTCAGAAAGGCCAACAACCATATAAAAGCAGCTGTTCCCATTAACCTATTTCAAGACATGCATTAATTTTAAAGTGTTTAGCAACACATTCACTTTGATACATTTTAACACAGTGGTCTACTTTTTATTTACAGAAGCCACAGATGAGGAAAAACAGATAATTGGGGAATTTGGATTAAAACACATCTTTATAAATCAGACCTCTTGGAGTACCAGAGGTCACCTGTGGTCCCACAACTTCATCACAGATTCAAGTCTTCTAAGTTAATTCAGCAAACATGCACGCATGCTATAATGAAATACATCACAAGAAAAAAAGGCTGACTGTGGCAGCCACTGAGGCATTTCTCCATTTTCTGCTGACAAGATCTTGAACATAATCCCTCTGCACAGACCACTGAGCCACGGGCTGTCCACCAAGAACACACTAAATGATGAGGTCAGGTTATTCTATACAGTCATGCTTCATGTCTCCAACATAATGCTCAACCTTTAAGACGACACAGTCTATGGCCTTTTCTCCAGGCTATGAGTATTAGCCGGCCATTTTCCTCTACAAAAGGAGCATAATGACTGACCATCCGAATATCTCAATTTTCTTTCACTTTTAATACGTACTGCAAATGGACCTAATTATAGAAGTGTCAGAATATTTTTAAGTCTTTCTTGAATGTTACAATATTCCTTCTGTTATATGTTTCAGTTTTTTGGCCACAAGGCCTGTGGGATCTTAGCACCCCAACCAGGGATGGAACTTGTACCCCCTGCATTGGAAGGTGGAGCCTTAACTCCTGGACTGCCAGGGAAATTCCATCAGTAGGCTTTGAACACTGGGGCAGAGAGAGAGCTAGTCCATATAATTTGCTGTCCAAACAGACACTTTTGAGAGTGAAAAAAAAAAAAAAAACAGGATTGGAGGACAATGGGTATCAGCTGATTGTCTTGGGCAAATGGAAACATATGCCCAATGGAGAGGGGCCCAACCCTAGATTCTAATCTAGTCTGGTATTTGAACCATGCCTGGGGAATTTCAGATCAGAGGTACTAGTTTGAAACTCTCACTCTGGGTAGTTTTGGCATTCTCTTCACTGTTTCTAGACTTTGCCCATTCCTGTCCCATTGGCTATGACCTTACATTTAGACTCTATATTTCATCCAAGTGAATCTTTCAATATTTTACAGTTTTAAACTATCTAAATAGTAAGTACAGAGTTCAAAAGGAGCATGATAAAAACATGTGGCAAACATTTTTTTTCCAAAAGCTATTATAAGATCAAATAACAGCTCTTTTTTCTCTGCCCAAGCTTTTTTAAAAAGGGGAATCTATAATGTTCTATTTTTAGATCTATTCTGATTTCTATTCTAAAAATAAAAAAGAAAAGGCATCACACTGAGAATACATAAAGAATGAAAGAAAAAGTCAGGAGACTTATACCAAAGAAACAAAACCCAAGGTTACGAACATGACAGGCTCTGTGTGAACCCTAGCAGGGCTGGCAATAAACCCAAGAGGCAGTCTGAATAAGCACGAATAGAATTAAGACTGGGAGTTAATAGTTTTATTTGTTGGCTCCTGCTCAGAAGTCAAGTAGTTGAGTTTAAGGTCATGGACTTCAGATAATCTATTTTCAAAGTTTCATTCTAAGTATGGGACAACTGCCTTCATTATGTGATCTGACGTGTTCCAAAACTGCTTACTGCTGAAAAATACATCTCACTAGGCTGTCCCGGGACCTACAAGCCCTGGTACTTTGTTGCCGGCCATTTCCTGTTACAGTGGTCATTACTTGTCTGGTCACAGCTCTTTTTTTGAGAATCTGACCCTTCCTCCTTACTCCTACCACCAAAACAAAAATGCATCGGTGATACGCACTAAATAATAATTTCAGAAGTTCTGGGAGCTTTCTGCACCCCTTATTATGCCCATTTACAGGCAGGTTAAGACTTTTGCTCCTTTAGGGCTTTTAAAGAAGTGCATTTTTAAAAATGGGTTAGGGATTTTGCCAACTTGAGGGCAATATGTTCATGGTTTAATTCTTTATATAGTTATGCAATGTTTGTTAAACTAGTATAGTCTATTTTATCTGATAATTAGTAGCATCTTTAAGAATTAAAACACCGAAAATATGAAAGGCAATAAAACTAAGTCTATATTTGTAGATAATTGAAATTAAACTTTTCTTCACTCAATTAATACTTATTATGCATCAACTGTGTTTCAGACATTATGCTATGCCCTGGGAATGAAATGAAAACTAAGTTAACATATCGCCTAATGAATACAATAAAATGGCAAGGGCTTTAGGGAGAGAATTGATTTTTTAAAATTTTATCAAGAGCATGCTGTATGCCACACTATATGGTCTATCTTTCTTTATAGCCAAATGCAGTGTTTTTATTTAAACATTATTTACAATATTCTATAATGAAAACACTAACACAGAAATCCAAGGTCACCTTTATACTATCTAGATTTGTTTTTTTTTTTTTTAAGCTAACTCTAGAAGGCAAATGGAAGGTGAATACACACTTAAAGGGAAAAGGGTACTAGTTTTAGGCAGTTGTCTGTTATTGATAAGGCTGGACAGGAAGTATATTTGAGATATAGGACTTAGAGACTAATTAGTCCAAATAGGCTAAAGGTAAGTAAAAAGTGGAACTGACCCCTACGTTTCTGATGTTAACGACTTGGAAAATTAAGGCATCTGAAACAAGAAATGAAAAAGAAACATCCAGATAGGAATTTTTACAGTCTAACCTAGTAATTAGGCATAGTGATAGTCAGTCATGTCTGACTCTTTGCAGCCTCATGGACTATACAGTACATGGAATTCTCTAGGCCAGGCAACAGGAAGTAATATACAGTAAAGCTTCAGGAAACTTTTCTGTTAATCTTCCTGGTAAAAAATGCATCGATCTGTGTGAACAAACACAGTACCTCAGGTCTTAGAATCATCAAGCTCTAGAGAAAACAATACCTCTACTAAAGCCAAGTATCTTTAGATTTTTATGCAGTTTTGTGTGTGTGTGTGTGTGTACTAGTGTGTACTTGTTTGTAAAGAATAGTCGCCTCATGAGTTTGTTCAGCAAATTTAAAAATATATACAAAACCCCTCATTTTTTTCCCATTTGGACATGTAGAATCTTAGGACCATAGAGTATCACTACTTCCCCACTTGCATGTCAGACTATCCACACTGTCCATTCAAGAAGCAAGACTGTCAGGCAATAAACTCTCTGTGGGAGTGGGTCATTGTACACCGTAACAGCTCAATGACACCCTCTAGTGGGAACTCTCCATGAGGAGGGGGGAGGTATATTTTAGTTTCTGCTTCATCTTCTATTTTAATGTACAGAATTCTGAAAATTTGCACATTTCATAAGAAAATAAATTCTCTAGGGGTGAATATGTTCTCAATGGAAGAGTGAATAGAAAATCAGAAAATTTGGTGTCTAAATGGACTTAGATTCATACAAAATATATTAAAAAACAAACTGACTTCAGAATGGTGAAAGGAACCTAAGTAATAGCTGCAATGACCCACTCAGAGACCCCAGATGTTTTTGGCAGTGCAGTCTGACTGCAATGACCAGAAGCATCCTTCCTGCAGAGACACAGTCAAAGCAAAAGGGGACAAGTCTGTTATAAGCACAACAAAGTTCAGAAAAGGCTATGTGAGAAACAGAAAGAAGAAAGAAAGGTATTTTTATATGTCAATATACCTTTGCTGGGGCAAAAATCTCAGGTGAGCTTTCTTTGCTTAGGAGAGAAGAGAATATTCAGACAAGCTGAGAGAAGAGGGTCTGTAAATCGTTCTATCTTGGGTGAAGGGTTAAAAGGGCATTTGTGAACATGAACATACACAACTTAGGCCATGATGGATAATAAGTGCATTTTGCCATTATGCCACTATTGTGGGTGTCAGTTGGTCAAGACCCAGTACTCAATTCTCTGAAGCTGGGTCCATTGCAAAAGTCAATACTGAGACTTAGTTAAATGCCTAAAGCCTTGCAAACTACCCTATCAGGAGTGAATTCCCTGAGGCACTTCATGGAGGAACCCACATGACCAGCTGCAGACAAATCTCAGCCTCAAGTAATGCATTTTCAGCAAACTCTTCATAAGCAAAAACTAAAAAATAATATCAGAACCCATTGCATGTGGTTCATTTTATGTCTGCTGATTATTTACACTTTTCCTTAGTTAGTGTAGGTGTGGGCACTAAGGAAAGATCCTTTTATAAAATGGTCAAGTTAATTCATATAAATGTGTAAACTACATAGACCTGATCGGATATTTCAGGTCAAGTCTCTGGTCCCCAAGTAAGAAGCCATTTCTGCATCTCTTTCATTAAACTTTTTCTTCCAGTCTGGATGTTTGATAAACATTCTATATTCTAGAAGAATGGAGAGATCATCTCAATGAAGTTTAGCATAAAAGAGGCAACTGGTGACTATCTGAGTCCGAAGGCTTGGATTACAAGTTTGGATCCTGACCCTGCAAATGACGAGTTGTACCGCCTCAACTGAGTCATTAAACATCCCTGATGCTATTTCCTTGACTGAAAAAATAATAGGGGAAATTGTCCATGATCTTTGAACCTCATGGGGCATACTGAAGAATTAATAAGACCACATATGCAAAAGCACTAGTATATAGTACCCAACTAGTATTCAGTTTCCTAAATCAGGCTTTATTTTTTTTAATAGTTATAGCTATCTTAAGTTTTGGTTTTAGTCATTCTTTATTCAACAAACTGATGTTCAAGTGAAGGATATTTTTCCCCAGCTATAAATGACAAAATATAAGCAGGGTTGGTTAAGTGTGGAGATTCAAATTTTTCAAAATAAGTGTCTCGTTGCTGGTATGTGTCCACCATCCTTTTTCCCAACACCTTCCTCTTTTCTGAGAGACAGGATCACACACTGATTTCTAACAGTAGCACATCTACTACATCTTACTGTGTAGATGATATTTACTGCTTACGAATTCATACAAATGTTTTGAATCCTTTTATCTTGAACCAGGAAGGCTTCCTTTGCCATTCCTAAAGAAAAATACAATGCACACCATAGTGAAACTACTTAATACTGTATTGCATATTTGAAAATTGCTAGAAGTCTTAAAAGTCCCCCTCACAAAAAAAACCTGGTAGCTATATAAAAACTAAAATGCATTCCAGATGGACTCAGAACCATGAAGCTGGAAATGCCTCTACACTAGGAAATGTTTTGCCTTCAAAAAAAAATTTTTGAAGGAATATATGTATATTGCTTGGTTGTTCCCTATTAGGAGTTTATCAATATCATTACAGAAAAACTATAAAACTGGAAAAAGAAAATACCCAATGGATGAGGAAAATGCACTTTTGTTGTTGCTTTTTTTTGTATCTGTATTTGTTCCCAAGGACTTTGGGAACAAAGTACTACAAACCGGGTGGCGTTAAAAAAAAAAAAAAAACAGAAATTTATCCTTTCATAGTTCTGAGGCTGGAATTCCAAACTCAAGATGTTAGCAATGTTGATTTCTGCTGGAGGCTCTGAAGGAGAGTCTGTCCCATGTTTATCTCCTAGACTTTGGTTGTTGTGAGTTGCTCAGTCGTGTCCAAATCTCTTGGAACCCCATGGACTGTAGCCCCTCCAAGATCCTCTGTCCATGGGATTCTGCAGGCAAGAATACTGGAGAGGGTTGCCATTTCCTTCTCCATATACTGTGGGAGTTGCTGGCAATTCTTGCTGTCTTTTAGCTTATAGACACAATTGACTCTAATCTTTGCCTCTGTCTTCACGTGACATTCTCCGTTGTGTGTTTCTGTGCCTACTCCAAATTTTCCTTTCCTTATAAACACACAGTCACTGAATTAGGGTCCACTGTAATTGTTTGACCTCAATTTAATTTAATTTCATGTGCAATAACCCTATTTCCAAATAAAGTCACATTCAAAGGTTAGGATCTGAACATATATTTCAGGGTGACACAATCCAGCCCACAACAAATGTCTGACTCAAAAGTACTGAACAGATCCAAATACAAACTTCTGCATAATTCTTTTCAGAAAATAATCTTCCATAAATTTTTCAGAAGTAAACATGTGCTCAGTCGCTCAGTTGTGACCAACTCTTTGCAACCCTATGTACTATAGCCTCCAGGCTTCTCTGTCCATGGGATTTCCCAGGCAAGAATACTGGAGTGGGTTGCCATTTCCTCCTCCAAGGGATCTTCCCCACCCAGGGATCACATGGACAGGTGGATTCTTTACCACTGAGCCACCTGGGAAGCAATGTACTGACACATTTGTTTTTTAAAAAGATGTGGAATGAAAGTTGCAACTCAATTTCTATAAAAAGAAAAAACCCGGGTGAAACCTGCTGAGTGTCTTTGCCTGAGTCCACAGGTACTGGTGTGCCAAGTTATAGGTTAGCCAAAATTAGTACATAAATTCTAACCCCACCCAAGCAAAGCACAACCCCCTTCCCAAACACCGTTTAAGATGAAAGTAAACAGCAAGCACATTTAAAATGAAAAAACATCTTTTTAAAAAACTGTAATTTGAGCTAAATGCTTTAAAAGAATGTTTAGTATATCTAGCAATACTTATATCTAATAAAACAGGATTAGTCATACATTATGCAAGCATAAGAAAGAATGGAAAACTTTTATTCCTTTAAAATATTGACTTTAAACTCATAGGTTTTACATTGTGACTCCTTTTTTGAGTCACAGTTTTATACATCAGAAAGGAAATTTTTAAACTTTATAGTTACTAAGCCCACTTTTAGTTTGAGGCATTTGTTTTAATTTCCTCTTTAGCAAAACTTTTTACCAGAGTTATACTAAGTAGTAAGAATTATGAATTTTATATCCTACCTTCTTTCATTTTCCCTGGGGCAGGTAGCTAACAAGAAGCTGGTAGGATGTCAAAAAATTTGAGAAACTCAACCTCTAGACCATCAAGCATAGAAAAATCGAAGCAAAATTGAGTAATGGATAAAAGGTGGGCTTCCACTCAGACATCTCTGCTCATCCTTTCACTAACTACATCCCTACATCATGGTATTGTTGTGGAGAGGTTAATAAGCAGGCAAATACAAAGCAGTGGGCAAAAATTAGGTGCCTGGTTGGTAATTTTACTGATTTTCAAGTGTTAATGATTCTGAGCCTGTTTGTACTTGCCTCAGTTAATAAGAATCTCAGTGTCTATGAGTGCAGGCCTTAAAAAAATATTGCCTACCAAGCAAAAGAATACACAATGCAATTTCACTTCCAAAAAACACATTCTTCTACCTAATCAGCAGGGTTTAAGAAATGGATTTTACTGCAAAAAAAAAAAAATTGGAAGTACATTAACTTTGTGCAAAAATGGGAAGCAAAGTGATAATATTTGGCATAGTCGGGATAACAAGAAACAGTCAATCCATGAACTCTGAATAGCAAGATGAACAAAGATTTCATAAAAGAACATGCTGACAAACATAACTCTCTCAGACTGGTCCTTCCTTGCTTGCATTAGAACCAAGGTGTGTAGATACTTCAGCTGTGTTCTCACGATTTCACCTTTCCTTCCTTCAAACCTCCTTCCCTAAGGATCTTCTTTCCTTCCATCCCTCCTTTCCAGAAACAATCCTAAGGAACTCAACACAGCTAGGACCACCTTCCTCAGTTACCATGTTGATCTCATCACTGCAATCATCTATCAAGTTACAAGTAATGCTCACAGATATTATTCCTCCAACCAAACTGCCCCAGTTCAAACCCAACTCAGGATCTAGCTAAGTATTCACTCTTCTTAAAAGTCTTACATTTTTCATCTCCGGGATATTTTACATGCCATGCTCTGTAACAGCAGAGTTTAGGAAACGGATTTTATTATTAAAAGGAAAGGTTACGAATAATACTGTGAAAAACTTGAGTGCCAGAGTGATAATATGTAGCTATAAGCCACAGGATAAACTAGCCCCTCAAAAAACTCTGGAAACTCACATCTCTCCTTCCTCAAGATCTTGCCTTACAACTCTCTTCCACAGAGATTTTCTAGACCCTGGCCTGCTGGCTACATTCCCAGGCATGTCCTCACCTGTACAACAGCCTCTCTGTAATACTTAGCACTCACCTCAATTGCACCTGTGGTTGGTGACGTATGTGCTTGCGTGCATCCACCTCTTAGAAATGCTCTTCTATACTATCATTTCTGTATTGTTTTTATGGACTTTCTGTACCATTTCCCATTAAATGGAAATATATATAATTTCCATAATACATAATAATTACAGATTCCTAAAGAAGCTGTGGATCAGGAATGCACCCTCTAAGACTGGTTGTCTACGTGCCCCTCAAAATACTGAATACCTTCCTTAAAAGAAGCTTATAATCTAACATGGTCAAATGAATTTTAAACAATAGGTCGTTGTCAACAAAGTCACTGTATTTCAGTCATAACTGCCATATTTCCTCGAATGGATATAAATCTCTAGAAAGATCCCTAAATGAAAGAACAAAGGAATGTTACGTTTCTCTGCTTTGTAGTTTTAAAGGCTGAACGCCATCCTTCTTTTCCAATTGCCACCCCATCATGTTTGAGAAGTGCTGGCCGTTCTGTGCTCAGCTCCATTCATTACCCTGACATCCTTTGATTCTGGGCCGGCTCCCCAGCCACCATCCTTCCGAAGTGCCGCCAGTGCAGCTCATTCAGTAGCCATCATCACAGTGAAGTATATCCCAGCAGCTCCAGATGGAAGATGGGGGTAAACAGCTCCCCTAAGAGTGCTCTCTGACGCAGTGCCATCAATCAACCCGCAGCTGGGACCAAATCGCTCAGTGACTGAGCCAGAGACTTCCTGCCAAAAGTGTAGCACACTTCTTAGTGCCCAGCTTCCTTTAAAAGGGAGATGTCACAACTAGGTGTTTTAGCATTCAAGAAGTCCTCAACACCTAATATTTATGCCTCACTTTCTATAACAGTGACCCATAATATTTTTTATCTAGGTTTAATTATTTTATTCTAACAGACAACCAAATTGGTAACTGTCTCCACTTTACTTCCCTCTGGAAAGGCAAAGTCTCTTGTTTGCTCATTTCTTTAATAAGTCATAAGACAGAAAACCAAATAGGTTATTTTACAACATGAGTTGTTTCATTAAATAAATGTTATGGATCATGCCCGTTCCAGGCAGTAGTAACATCTGCTGACACAGTCATGGAGCAGCAACAGAGAATGGTTTATTTTTTCCTGCAAGTAGCAGATGGGGGGTGGTCCTTCCTTAAGCCAAGATCAAAATTGAGAGCTAACAGTTGGAACTCTGCAACACAAGAGCCTTGGCACCCACACACTTAGGATAAACATCCTCACAGTGACTGCCAGGAATATATTTCTCTCTACTGTAATGTTAGCAGGAGGGTGGGCAGCAAGACACTGCCATGGAGAATAGGAGCAAAAAGAACCACGAGTGAAAAATAACCAACTCCACTTGTAATCATACATCCCATTATAAAAATGTTGAACTTAAAGTTACGGCACTTGCAAGTATTAGCAACATATTCAGGTGAACTGTTAAGAGTCATTGCCTTGGAATAAACAATGTTATTTACATCACATATTTTTAAGAAGGATATCCCCCCCCAAATGTACACAGGTTCCCTATTCTCTGCAGATATCTTCTCCAAGATGCTGTAGGTCTCCCATGTCTCAGTATCCTAATTTGCAGGTAGTAGTATAATTCTTAAGAACTCAGCAAATCATCATTTATTGGTTCCACAAACTAATTTCCTTTTCTTCTGTTAGATAAGAAGAATCAGTCCACCTACAGACAACAAAAGTCTGTTTTTGCAACAATTTTCCCATTTCTGTACACACGCAAACACATACATTCCTCCTTCCACCTAATTTCTACTTCAAATGTGCAAGGAAGACCTAGGGAAATTTGACGCAGATAGAATGATAAAGTCATTAACTCCATATGATTGTGTGTGTGCCCTAACGTACATGAGAGATTCCAGGCAGGAGTAACAGCATCTAAATCAGGGAGCTCGCGTTGAGTTGAATGATAAGAAAAGCAATGGAATCAGCTTACGGTAACTCGAGAACTGTCGACATTAGTATCCTCACTCTATAGGTGAGAACACTTATTACCTGGAGACACGAAATCAGTTGCCTCATGAATTCACACTGAACAGGCCCAAGAGTTTAGACTCTCTAAGTCTGCCATAGTAAAGTGCTGAAAGGACAAGATTACGAAAATCTTCTAGGAAAAAATCATTCTGTCAAGATAGTACAGAGTACAGTTATTTATTCCTTCTACAAGAATCTATTCATCAGTTAACGTTCAAGTAATTACATAACTAATGAAAACAAGATTGAATTCCCTACATCAAAGGAAAGATAAGCTCAGAAATAAGGCTGACTATAAATGCCATGTATGTAAGTTAAACCTCTACTTACTATCTCCATATCCAGGTAACAACCCATTTTGGTAAGGGAGATAATACTAGAAATAAAGTTGGGAAATCTCTGAAACTATGTGCAAACCATTTAGATACAGGGCAATTAAAAAATCATAAGATAAGATGATGCATTCAGATTTACATACAGTTGTCATGATACTTAAAAGTATGTTTAAAAGTCTATATGTAAAGTAAAATTCCAAATACACATTTCAAAATGGAAAATATGTCCCTCTTGATGGATGCTAGATTTTTGTTCTATAAACTAAGACTTTAGATTATGCATAGAAACTAACCTGCTCTGGAAATTAATCCCTAAAAAAAGTATATGCTCTTTCATTTAAAAAATATTTACTAAAGACCTGTAAGTTTAAGGTTCTTCCTCCAAAAAATGTATATGCTGTTAAATGCCTCAGAATGAGAGTTTAGAAAAAGATGAACAGACCTTGGTGTAGGGCATTCTTTTATTAGGAGGAAATTAGCAGAAATGGTTTTACTAACACCTTCACACTCTCTGACGCAAGACTGCACCAAACTGCACTCACTCTGCTACAGGTTCTCCAGTTTGGGAGGTGTTTTCACACTTCAGAAGCCAGGAGGCTGTTACTTCTAATAAGTCCTGCCCACTTGGACTTGTGTTGCCTCAGAACACAAAGGCCTGGAAAGGTTGGTACAAAGGTCAAAATGTATGACTCACAGACTGAAAGGATCTGATTAAAGATCCTCTATTTATGAAACATTTAAATACAACATCTCATTTTATCCTCACGCAGGTCCTCAGAGACGTCAGACAATTATTAGAATTCCAACTCACAGATGAAAAGCGATCCTTGACTATGATTCCCAAAAGGTCAGGGACAAAACTAGAACTTGATTCTCGCCCTCATGACTGTGAAGCCTTTGTTCTTTCCACCACACCATATTTAAACCAAATGCATCTTTTGTTCATGATACTATTTTTTAAGCTTGAAAAATACTTGGGTCTTTAATGTGCCAGATTTTAGATGAATAAATCAAACCAGCACAGAAGAAATAACCACTCTCTTCTCAGCCAGAACATTTTCTTCAAGGTAAGGAAACAAAGATATTCATGGATGGAATCGTTGATGAACAAGTTCATGTAAAGTAAGTTGCTAATTACAAAGTACAGTTAATAAATCCAATAGGGAAAAACAAGTGTGAAACTTGAATCACAAAATGAACTTGAAACACAGCCCCTGTATTAAAAGTGACTGATGGTTCCTACTGGACTAGAAAGCGGAAATTGCTCGGCTTTATTTAAGAAGGAAAAAGTAGGATTAGAAGTGGACAAAACTCTAGAGCCAAACACGCTGCCTAGAAGCCCTACTGCTGTCTGGCTTTTCACTGCTGAAACTTTACAGACACCAGAAAAAGCAGAGCAGAAACACCATGTAAATTATTGAAGGGATGCTGCCATTTCCTGAAGCAGCTGCAATAGTCTGTCCATAAAACATTTACATGACATTTCTGAGTTTTGACAGGTCATTTGGAAGAGAAAGGGTAAAGAATACACAAGTCCTTTGGTGGGAATGGAGACATTTGTTCTGATAAAAAGAAACAAGCTCTATGGCTGGTCTGCATGCCGGTTTCTACTGAAAAACAGGTAGAAAACATAAAAATTTAAAGCTCAACAGTGAAATGGATTAAACTTGATTTGTTCACTATAATATGAACAGGCAACATTAGAAACTTCTAAAGCTTTTCTCTCTCCTTTTACTTTTTCAAGAAAGAAAGATGCTCTGCCTCCTGAACTATGTTCAGCATTTAATTTATGCCTCCAGTAAATAATTGAGCTGCATGCCCTTTGTACGCAGTGAATTAATGTGTTTATCGTTGTGACTAGAGGGGGATAAAGGATAAAAAATATTAGTTTCTTTAGCTAGCAAAAGGACCATTCCTTTTTTTAATAATGATTTTTCACATTACTGGCTTATAGGTAGGGCCAATTTTCTTTGCATGAAGACCATCCTGAAGAATACTGGCAAAGAACCACCTGCAGAAAATATACTCCCCATCAAATTATCACCCCTAGAAACCAGAGTCATTCCTTGGATGTAGCCAATGAGGATTCAAAAGGTCCCTATCATTAATAGTAACATTTGTTGAGGTAAATATACCTCAGTGCCTGAGAATGGATTCATTAGTCCCTGAGACCATTTCTATATAAATAATCTTTGCACATGTATGTAAATCCAACCATGTTAGAGGGCTTCCTAGGTGGCACAGTGGTATAGAATCTGCCTGCAATGCAAGAGACACGGGCTCAATCCCTGGATCAGGAAGATTCCCTGGAGAATGCAATGGCAACCCACTCCAGCACTCCTGACTGGGAAATCCCATGGACAGAGGAGCCTGGTGGGCTACATACACTGTATGGGGTCACAAAAGTGTCAGACATGACTTAGTGACTAAACAAGAGCAACCATGTTATACTTTCTCAAAAAACAGTTGATTAATGCCACAATATCTTCCTTTAGAATATGGCCTATTAAAAATACGCAAAACCAAGGCATTTATAGAAACAAACTTCAAGACATGTTGTGAAATACTTGTGCAGCTAAACATTTTGTCCTATTGGCATAAAAAAAAACAGGCACAGAGCAATGTAATTTTTCAAATTCTCCTCACAGAAGTATGAAAAGTAAGCCAAAGGAGAAAACTACAAATAAGTGAGTTAGTAATGATTATGATACTACATGCTAACATTCTATAGGAAATTTTTTAATTTTTCTTTTGTAGTTTAACCTATTAACTTAAAAACAAAAATTGATAAACTCATAGTTCTTCACGTTTGTACACTTTTCTGAGAGTGACTCCAAAACAAGTTTATGAGAGGTAGGATTGTTCCATAGGCATTAACTTCCAAAAGTCATCAATATATTCTAAATAGCCTTAGCTCTTTTAAATTACTTATTAGGAATACAAAATGATTTATTTAGACTTTCTGTGGAGTTATTTACATGATTTCTCTTTGCATAACACCTGTTAATACATGAGCTTCACAGAGTATGCTTTAGAAAGTGAAACATTCAAAAGTTCTATAAGGCAGGAGATTTCGTGAAAGTAGAAAGGAGGGTAGACGAGGAGCCTCTAACTCTGCCTGGTGGAGCTGGAGACAGAGGGCAACTGAGACTGAACAAGACACTTCATGGTGGAGAAATCCTCCATGCAGAATTTATGAACTTTGGTTAATCTTCCTTTCATCTTGGCTGGCCGAACTATGCAATCCTAATCTTTTAAAGTTCACCTTAATGCCCAGCCCTCTCCAGCTGCCCTTCTATAGTCCTCCTCCAATCCCTTATGTTTTCTTAAGTTTTAATAACCAACATTACACACAAAATCCAGGAACGTATTCCACATATGCATGGAAGATTATGTTCTCTATTATTTACACTTTATTCTCATGTTGTCAAGTATTTCACTAACATTTTTTGTATGCAGAAGCACATCTATTCATCCAATAACT
Organism: Dama dama; assembly: GCF_033118175.1. Lineage (NCBI taxonomy): Eukaryota > Metazoa > Chordata > Mammalia > Artiodactyla > Cervidae > Dama > Dama dama. Next base: position 33,895,208 of record NC_083708.1, on the reverse strand, counting down.
ATTTCCTAAGCACCTACCATGTGCCAGACCTTGTTCTAAGCACTTAGGATATTTAGCAAACAAAACAGACAGTGACCCCTGCCCTAGTAGAGCTGATATTTTAACAGAGATGGACAATAAACATAATACAAAAGACTGTAGAGTACTGAAAAAGCAGTAAGTGTACAGGAAAAAAAAAAAAGAACAGTGTAATATCACAGAGACTGCTGAAAGATGGAGAAGAAATAGAGGGAATCAACCAAATTGATTATGATATATATGTGTGTATATATATATAGGCTTCCCAAGTGGCCCTAGTGGTAAAGAATCCACCTACCAATGAAGAAGACATAAGAGACATGGGTTTGATCCCTGGGTCAGAAAGATCCCCTGGAGAAGATTCCCTGGAGAATACTCTAGTATGCTTGCCTGGAGAAGCTCATGGACAGAAGAGCCTGGCAGGCTACAGTCTACAGGGTCACAAAGAGTCAAACACCACTGAAGCTACTTAGCAAATATATATATATATGGCTTCCCTGGTGGCTCAGACAATAAAGAATCTGCCTGTAATGCAGGACTGGAGTTCAATCCCTGGGTCAGGAAGATCCCCTGGAGGAGGGCATGGAAACCCACTCAAGTGTTCTTGCCTGGGGAATTCCACGGACAGAGGAGCCTAGTAGGCTACAGTCCATGGGGTCACAAAGAGTCAGACACGACTGAGTGACTAACACTTTCACTTTCATATATATATATGAAATATACAAATTGATTATGATATATGTATACACACACATATATGAAATACACATATGTATAAATGGGATAAATTCCTCTGATGTAATGTACACCAAAGCTGGCATGGAAGCGCCAAGGTGTTATTGATACCTTAGGCTCGTCTCTCTTTTGGCCTACCAGTCCCACGGCCCCAATGCTGAAGGCCATCTTGTGGTTACAAGACAGCCACTGTTCTCCATCTGTCATGTCTACATCAGGTAACAGTAAAGATAAAGAGGCATAAAATGCACTTATCACTGCATGAGTACCCTTAGTAAAAATTCCTACTTAAAGCTCATTAAGGCTTGTATCTAAAGAGAGGCTGGAAAATGGTTTTTAACTGGGTAGACATACATCCATTGATATAAAATTTCTTTTAGTGAATAAATAAAAGAGCAAGTGGATAGTGGATAGACAGCTAACAATTTCTGCCACAGTAGTTTTAATGTAAAGTTGTAATTCTTCTTAGTCCGCTTATCTTCCTGAGAGTCTTAGACTAATAGCATAAATTCTAGTATTAAGTACTTAGGGTTTTTCCTCCAGTTGTTGCCTTAAATATTCACAAGCAATACAACCAACAAGCGCATGCGTGCTCAGTCGTGTCAGACTCTTTGCTACCTCATGGACCATAGCTCACCAGGCTCCTCTGTCCAGGAGATTTCCCAGGCAAGAATACCGGAGGGGGTTGCCATTTCCTTCTCCACGGGATCTTCCCAACCCAGAGATCGAACCCACATCTCTGGCATCTCCTGCATTGGTAAGCAAATTCTTTACCACTAGTGCGACCTAGGAAGACCAACATTCACACAAAGATTCCCAAGCAGCCATTTTCCCCTCTCATAGAGCCAGGTGATTTCTTGTTGAAGTTTTCTCTGTGCTTGGCATTTTGTTCTCAGTCTTACCTAATTGCTTGACTCTCACAAATGGTGGATATTTTCCTTTAGTAAAAAAACAGTAAAGTATGTCATATTACTGTCTACTGAATTGATAACTTTAACAACAAATAACACTATTTACTGTGGAAATTTTCCACAAATTTCAGCATAAAATTTATTAAAGTGGGCAAAGTCTCAAGTTTAGTAACTCTAGATATCTGGACATTTAAAGAATCTCCTGTCCAGAGATGGGATGAGGGTGCTCAAGAGGGAGGGGAACTGAACTGAAAAAGTAGCACTGACATATATAGACTATCATATGTAAAATAGGTAGTGGGAAGTTGCTAAATAACACAGGGAGCCTAGCCTGGCAGTCTATGATCTAGGGACTGGGGTGGGGGGAGGGGAAGGAGGAAAGGGATATATATACAAAACTATGACTGATTCCCCATTGTTCTACCACAGAAACCAACACAAAATTGTAAGGCAATTTTCCATCAATTAAAAAAAAAAAATGTTTTTAAAGAGGCGGGGGGTATATGTATACTTATAGCTAGTTCACCATTGTTCTACAGCAGAAACCAACACATTATAAAGCAATCATCCTCCAATTAAATAAAAATAACAACAAAAAATCTCCTCAGATTTTTGTCTAACAGGAATCAAATCAGAGCCCAGTTTGCATCTATCATCTGCCAAAATGCAAGTCACTCAGCTTTCTTGAGTCAAGATTCTAGCTATAAAATAGGACTAATTACTTAAATGAGCAGATACCGTTTGCCTTAAAAGTGTACAATGCTGGTCCATTTCCGCCTCAGTCTGGAAGAACATCAGAGTGGAGGTGAGGAGCGTCACTCTAGTGACCCTCCTTCAGGTTCCCCTAACCTGTCGCCTGCACCGGGTCGGCCTTGACGTTGAGTATTGCCTCGGAGTCTCTGCGGTGGGGAGCCAGGGACCCCTCGCCCACCGGCGTCTCAGCGCGCCCCCCTCGCAGCCCTCGGGGACAGGCCGGCTGCAGGGACCTCGTGAGACCGCCCGGCTTCGGGCCTCGGAGGCGGCCAGCCTGGCCCGTCCCGGGTGTACTTGACCCCGTTCGGTGTGACTTTCGCTCGTCATTGGACCTCCCGGTCCCAGTGTTCTCACCTGCAAAAGAGAGGGTGGTTTCCTTCTCAGCCAGCCTTGAGACCTAAGGCGCAAGGTCTGCGCTCAGCCGCGGGTGTCGTCTGAGTGGTAGCTGAGATATTCGGGCTGGGAAGCTGGACCGGGGTCACCACGCCTGTGACGGGAGGGCTGGGGGGCTTTGGGCAGCCCCCGCGGCCACACCGGCCCAAGCTCTCAATGCGGTCAGCGGGCAGGGGTCTTACAGCCTCGGGGGGCGGTGAGTTCTGCAGGAAAGCTAGAGGGTGGGCGGCGGGCCCCGCCTCCCCTCCCAGTAACGAAAACGTGTATTAGGTTATACCAATGTGACAAATTGGCAATAATGAAATGATGAGTCAAACAGTGGTTTCCAGGTGTGTTCCATTTCATGTCAGCAATTGTAGGTCTTTAGGGTTAGGCATAGAACTGAAAAGTAAAACTGAATTCATGATTACAATCTTAGAAAGACTAAAAAACCTTCTTGGAAAGTAATGTTTCACTTAGATTTTAATTGGAGGAGGAAGATAGAAAATCATAGCTTTAGGAAGCAAAACCAACTTATATTTGATTTTTCTTCTTGTTTGTTAGAGAAATGATGGCAACAAGGTTCCATTTGCTGCGGACTTTGGCAGCACAATCCCTCAGGTGAGTAGGAAGAAAATAATAGACATAGGAGGAAAACAGCCCAAATTAGTTAAACTATATTCTCTGTAACTCATTAACACAGTACCACAGGTGTAGGGTATTGTAGCTTCTCTTATGAGGTAAAAAAATAAGCATTCACCTCAAGTGTCTGGCTACAATGACACAGCCTCAAAATGCTAGTAATTAGTATAATTACTTTTGCCAAAGAATGAAACATAGGCAAGATTGTATCTGGTGTATTTATAATTATTCACAATCAGAAGGAGTGCCAGGGTGAGTCCAGCTGAGCAGTGTGAGAGACAGCTTCCTGGTGTGAGGCGACAGTCATTTGGATCCTTCTTTTTCAGGGATAGTGTGCCCCAGTTGGTGTTGAAAGGGTTCCTCATTGTTATCTCTTGCTCCTGTCTCCAGGACAGCCCCTTCCACTGCCCCCCACAGTGGGACCCACCATCCTGCAATGAGCCATCTGGAGAGGGAGAGCTGGCCCCAACTCCCGCTGGAAGTTGTTAGCGCTGTCCCACACTTGGCACCCAGAGTCTCCAGGGAGTTGACCTCTTAACAGGCTTTCTTCCCGTGTCAGGAAGCTGATTGTACCCTTTTCACTACACTGTCAGCGTCCAGCAGTTCTTCAAATTACAGGACAAATCTCTAAAGCAGACACAGGCTACCCATGGGAGGCAGTCTGCTATCCTGAGATTCTTTCTTAACAAGCACGAGGACCTTGTGGTTTAATTTAAGGGGAAAGAATCCCACCGTGTTTCCTTTTTGTAGCTTTTGAAAATAATTTAAAATCTAAAATACATAAAAAAAGAATGAATAATAGAAGAAGCCAAATTAATCTCCCAGTATGGTAGTCTCTGACCATGAGCTCGGAAGTTAGAAAAGCTCGTGTGCTCCATCATTGACCAGTGGTGTAATCCCAGGCAGGTTAGCTAACCTTGCTGCTGCTGCTAAGTCACTTCAGTCGTGTCCGACTCTGTGTGACCCCATGGACTGTAGCCCACCAGGCTCCTCCATCCCTGGGATTCTCCAGGCAAGAATACTGGAGTGGGTTGCCATTTCCTTCTCCACCTAACCTTGCTACTCCTCAGCTTCTGCACCTGTAAAAAGTGTGCATGTGTGTTGTGTGTGTATTCAAAGATTCATAGAAACAACTTAGCACATAGAACCCTTAGCTATTAGTATAAAAATAGAAGACATCAGAGAACTACTGGTGTGCCTCTAACACATCCATTCATAAAAACAAATAATTTAATGGCCCTACTAGGTAGCAGGCTTCTGTATTAAGTCCTGGGAAGCAAAAAAAAAAAACAAAACCTTCCTTCCTCTCAAAGAGATTCGTTCTAAGAATGATATGAGGTCAGACAATCCTAATGCAGGTTTTAACAGCAATCTTTCACATTCCGAGCACAGGGCTGTGAAGTATCATAAATGACCATCTAGTCCAACCCCTTATACTACCCTTTGATTCCTTTTCTTTACTATCTTTTCTGAAGAAAAAAAAAAAAAATCAGCTCCTCCACAATAAGACAGTTCTATGTGACAGTTCTTAGAGAAAGTTTAAGCCTCAAGAAAATGATAGGTGCTTAATACTTTACTGGTTTCAAGGTTTTTTTCAAATGCATGTTATCAACACCTTTTGCAAACAATCTTTTTCAGGTTTACTCACTTCAAGATCCACCTTCCCCACATCACACAGTATCACAAGGTCTCCTCTCCTTTCCCTGGGTGTCATGACACCCTCCCCTCCTGCTAGCCAGCAGGCAGTGGGGGACGTGATCTCAAGTAGCACTTATGTAAAAGAAAACCTGCAACTTTGATGTGTCAAGGAACTCAGATGTAATCATCCCACCCTCCTTTTTCCTGCGATGCAGTTCTTTTAAAAGACAAAAGTCTACTTTCAATTCTGAGCCCATGCTCTTTTATTTTCTATAGCATTTGTAGCCTGCCTGGGCTTGAACATGAAAACCTCCATCGAGAACCATTCCCATTTTGGATGATGCAGCCTGCTAGAAACCTCTTTATTACACTGAGGTCAAATTATTTGTGCCCCTTTCTTGTCACATCTCCTGCCATTTCTGCTCTGATCTCTATGCTCCCACTAGGATGAACTGGTTGATGTTCCTCATGACATGCTCCACTCTTGTCCTGAGTCTCTGCCTTTGCCTTCCTTCTCTATGGATTATCCCTTCTTTCCCTTTTTCTTTCTATTCCTTTCTTTATTTTAAAATGGAACTCAGACTTGCCCTCTCCAGGAAGCAAACTATGACCACCCCCAACCCACACTTACACTTTCATCCTGGGTTTATTCAGCATTTTCTATGACCATTTTGTGTCCATTTTGTCATAAAATTTGTTATAAAATTATCTCTGAGCGTGACACCTTGATTCTTTACCACTTGAAAGCTTAAATCATGTCTTCTTCTGCTTGAGAATTCCAGTACCTGCTACAAAATAGCCTCTCAAAAATGGTTGTTAAAAGAACAAACAGTTGTGTTTCCCCCCACACACACACAACTGTCATTCTTTCATTCTTGTTTGATCACACAGAACTAAAAACAGGGCTAAGTCTTATTTGACATGAGTCATTTGTACATTTAAGGAGAGATGTCATCTCATGTCATATCATTCATGTATTCATTCATTTACTCATTTGATCAGCAAATATTTAATGATAGCCTTCTACCTGACAAGTATTATTGAAGACACTACAGAAGAAGAACAGATAAATGAAGTGTAAACCCTGTCACTAGGAAGAATATAATTTTGGATAGTGTCTCTGTAGCTTATGTACTCCATTGTAAATTTCAACCACCACTTCACCAGTTTCATGTTTTAAATATTTTTAAACTTAATAATACTTTAACATGGTCAAAATAAAATTAAATTTAAAAGGGTACATTGAGAAACCTTATTCCTACCCTGTCACTAACTACTTTATTCCCCCTCAGCCTGCTCTGGGCTTTAATTCCTTTATTATTTTAATTCCACATTGCTTTAATTCCTTTCTTTATTATTTTGGAATTTTTTATGTGAACTTAAAAAATAAAATTATATACTCTTATTTTATCCATTTCATAAATAAGAGGTAGCATGCTATAGGTACATCATGCACCCTCATCTTTTGCTTAACAATATATTCTGGAAATCCTTCCCAATTAGTACACAGAGAGCCTCCTTATTCTTTTTCAGAACCACCAAGTATTTCATTTTGAGGATATATCATAGTTTGTTTAATTAGTGCCCTAATTATAGTCCTCCTTCTGCCCCAATTTTAGACATTTCACATATCATAATTACAGACTCTCCTGAGGTGGACTCTATACTCTCCCAATTCATTAAACTTAGGTTTGCATTAGCTTTGTAGCAAGTATGTTACCCTTCTGGTATTACTAGTATGTAAGCTTTTTATCAAGTAAAATGCTACTCTTTTCCACATGAAATGGTATAAGTTATTTATTCTCCTTTCTGTACTTTAAATGATTTATTTTGGCATCAAGGGAAAATTTTGCATTTATCACCACTAAACTTCATTTTGTTTCGATTCATCATTCCCACATTCCAGCATGACGTCTTGAATCTTACGTCTATTATCAATCACATTAGCTACTCCACACAGATTGGTAGCATGCACAGATTTGATAAGTGTGTTTTCTATTTTTATCCAAGTAATTGATCATCTCACTCAACCACAATAAATCTCTTTTTCAGAGGATGAGATCTCCTTCCTCACTCCCACCACCTTCCCTTCTTCCTGAACCCTTACTTTACTCCTTTCCAAGTTCCCTGGTTCCATCTCCCTTGGTCCTGCTGTCCACAACATTTTCACTCTTTCCTCTCCACTCACTTTACTCATCTCCTACCCTTGGAATCCTTCCTTCCCGCTTACATCCACCTTAAAGAAAAGTCACTGGACCTTGCTAATGTCCTGATTCATTTTCTTCCTTTTACAGACAAATTCAAGAGCACAATCTGCACTCAGGGTTTCTACTTCCTCCCCCTTGTTCTGGCCACCACATGACTAAACCATACCCACCAGTGGTACCCGTCACCCCCATGTCACCGGACTCCTCTGCATTCTCCACAGAGGCTGAGATACCAGCAGTGTGGGAACACACAGTTCAGAGCCTTCCTACAACATCCGATGTTCCTAAATAGCAGCCACCTGCTCTTGCCAGAGCCTCATTCCCAAACTCACCATATTTCCTGCTGTCTTATTCCCAACCCAAGTCACTCAGTGAGTCTGCAACCCCTGTTTTGTGGTAACAAGACTGAGTTCCACACAAATGCACCAAAACGACCCATTCCATGGGATCCCTTCAGAGCAGCCATCTTTGCATAAGATGCATTTATCCCAGTGATATAGCCATTGCTTAAAATATTTTAGTAACCCATCTATGGTGCATTCTTTTATGTAGTCTTAGTGGTAGCAATTTTTTTCCTTGAGGGGATATTTAAATTTACCTTTTAACTGATAGTTTATGGTGACTGGGTGTCAGATTCCTGATCTCCAAAGATTTAGCTTTGGGACTAGGGACCAGGCTTGATCACTCAAGAGCTTTTGTGTAGCAGAGCTTTATTAAAGTATGAAAAGAGACAGAGAAAGCTTCTGACATAGACATCTCATAGACAGAGAATGCCCCCCTAGGTAGTCTTTAGCAAGGGAGCTATATACTTTTTAAATTAGTTATTAACAATAAATCAAAAGAATGTCTCAATGTTGTAAAGATCTTACTAGACCCACTCCCACAATTTACATTTTAAGATGACGGTATTAGAACTAATAATAGAAAGATCTTACCAGACCCACTCCCATAATATACATTCTAAGATAACAGGATTGGTCAGAAGGTTTTCAAGAAAGAGAAACTGTCCTCAAGCAGGATACATTGTTGTTATGTAATCCTTAGTACAGAGTTTAAACTGAGTTGTTTGTTGTGTAATCATCAGTTCTGTGCTTAAAGAAAAAAATGTCTTATGTGACTAAGATTAAGGAATGTAGAGAAAAAAAAAAAAAATGTTTGTCCTTTCCTCTTCCTTGAGAATTCCAGACCCCTATCTCCTGTTCGAGAGTCCTAGACCCCTCTCTCCTCCTCGGGGATCCCAGACTTCTTATCAATCTGCCTAGGAATTGACTCTCTCATAACCAAAAGTTATTTGAAAAGGTGAATATTCTGATTTGGTTATTCATGTTTTTTTAGTCAAAAACAAAGAATAACTAATTTACACTGTCCAAAATTTTCTTGTGAAATTGTTTTAGAAGGCAATTCTGAAAGAATAGCAAATATTTTTTGAATACATGGCAGAATCTTTATTAAAATAACAATAATTTTTCAAGGAGGCTATTTTGATGATCAACAACCTTTTTGATGTATATGGCTGGGTTTGTTTAAAAGTAAAGCCTCTTTACTTACCATATTGGAAAAAATGAAACTCCATTCCCTGCTTCCCTAATACCTCCTCTAATGGGGATTAAAGAGAAAGAGACTTCTGGGCTAAGAATTTACTAATCCCAGTAAGCTTTGGCATTGCTCTTGCATCACTAAGCGGACAGTCACTGACAAGCATACGGCCCAGTAACGCAGTGGTTCTTATTCCTAGAAAGCTTTAGAAAGATCTAGAAATATCACTAAAAGGAAAAGGGAGATGAAGAAAGAAAAGTTACTAACACTATTCTACATATTAACCCAAGATCATATCTTCATTTTGAGATGCAATGGACTTTGAAATGTATGGAGCAGCCAAGAAATGCTGACCTGTACTCTTACATATTTAATATAAAGTACAAAATGATGGCACTGGTCTCCAGGCACGTCATGTAGGACTTCATGCCATTGTGTTTTATTTGAAACAAAGCCAATAAGCACTGTATGTATATATGTGTAAGTATGTATATACAGAGTGGGGGAGAGAGAGAGCAAGTGAGATTGGATTTATTGCTCATATAATGATGGAGACCAAGTGGAGACCCAGGAGAGCCAAGGGTGTATAGTTCCAATCCAAGTTTAAAGACCTGAGAACCAGAAATGCTGATGCTTATGGTGTAAGTTCCAACTTTAAATCCAGCAATCTTGAGACCCAAGAAGAGCCACTTTTTCAGTTTGAATCCAAAAGCTTAAAAACATTGTCTCAGCTCAGCCACTCAAGCAGGAAGAATTCCCTCTTATTCAGTATTTTTGTTCTCGTCAGGTCTTTAATTAATGGGATGAGTCCCATCCATGTTAGGGAGGGCAACCAGCTTTATTCGGTCTATTTATTTAAACGTTCATCTCATCTAAAAACCCCCTCAACAAGCACATCCAGAATAATGTTTGACTAGATGTCTGGGCACCCAGTCAAGGTGACACATAAATTTAACCATTACAATACTTAAAATGTATTTCTACTTACTTTGAAAATATGGATTTCTAGCTCCTCTTGACATAATTCAGATTGTACGGCAACACCGAAGACCCTCATTCCCATGTAGTAACAAAAAGATGGAGGCAAGCAGAGGTTGTCACAGTCCCATCTCCCCCTGAAACACCGTGCCCCCACACTCACCGGGTCTTCCTGGCTGGCCTCAGCACATTTGAATTTGGGACCCCCAAGTTTAAACTGTATTGTCTATGAGAACTAATGTTGGTCTTCGGGAGTGACTCTGTGTGTGTTCCTATGGTAACTATTTCAGACACTGAGAAAAACTAAGAGGCATATACACAACTTATACTAACGGAGAGACCTCAAAGGAGAACTGAAATCAGGGTGGACATGACCAGCCCAATGCATTCTAAAGGATTTGAAACACCAAGACTCCTTCTCCTGTCCCCTAGTTACCCTGAGGTGCAGAGAACAACAAAAACCACCACAGACTAGAACTCCTGGGCCATTATTCTAGACTGAGTTATGCAGACACAAGAACGGGTCATGCTGAGGAAAAGGAACTAGCTCTCGAGGCAGGACTATAAATCCAGAGCTTTTGCATTGATTGAAGTAGACGTGATTCTGAAAGTGAGTAAATACCCAAGGAAATTGGTTACTATGCACTTTTTTAAAGCCATTGATTTCTCAATCCTTAATTTCAGACAAATATCGGCAGTTTCTTAATGCTAAAAGGTATAAGTGAAGATTAAGCACTGAACCAGAGAGGGCTTTAGGCTAAAGGGAGAAAAAGTCAAACTCCATTACAAAGTGGTGAATCCAAATACCGTATCAATTAATGAGTGGTTTCTACATGCCTGGTGCCTGGGTTCGTCTAACAGCTCCTTCGCTATTCACCAGTAACCCTCCAGGTGAACTTTTACAAGCTTCATCTTGGACTCTGGTGGTCTATAATTTCCTTTAGGGGAAAAAGTATATCCTATTCTCCCATTCCCTATGGGTCTTAAAACAGAATTTTCACGTAATAATGACTCAATAAGCATGCTATATTCAATGACTGGGTTTAATTTCCTTAAATACATTCCTCACAGTTAAATATAACATTAAAGTTAGCAAAAGCACTGCTAACTAAAGAAAATGAAATTGTGATAATCACACACAAGTAAAACACACTACCTGAAAAACATCTTTGACTATGCCAAAGCCTTTGACTGTGTGGATCACAACAAACTGTGGAAAATTCTTAAAAAGTTGGCAATACCAGACCACCTGACCTGCCTCCTGAGAAACCTGTATGCAGGTCAGGAAGCAACAGTTAGAACTGGACTTGGAACAACAGACTGGTTCCAAATAGGGAAAGGAGTACGTCAAGGCTGTATATTGTCACCCTGCTTATTTAACTTATATGCAGAGTACATCATGAGAAACGCTGGGCTGGATGAAGCACAATCTGGAATCAAGATTGCTGGGAGAAATATCAATAACCTCAGATATGCAGATGACACCACTCTTATGGCAGAAAGTGAAGAAGAACTAAAGAGCCTCTTGATGAAAGTGAAAAAGGAGAGTGAAAAAGTTGGCTTAAAGCTCAACATTCAGAAAACTAAGATCATGGCATCCAGTCCCATGACTTCATGGCAAATAGATGGGGAAACAGTGGAAACAGTGTATAGACTTTATTTGAGGGGAGGGGCTCCAAAATCACTGCAGATGGTGATTGCAGCCATGAAATTAAAAGACACTTGCTCCTTGGAAGAAAAGTTATGACCAATCTAGACAGCATATTAAAAAGCAGAGACATTACTTTGCAAACAAAGTCTGTCTACTCAGAGCTATGGTTATTCCAGTAGGCATGTATAGATGTGAGAGTTGGACTACAAAGAAGGCTGAACACCAAAGAATTGATGCTTTTGAACTGTGGCATTGGAGAAGACTCTTGAGAGTCCCTTGGACTGCAAGGAGATCCAACCAGTCCATCCTAAAGGAAATCAGCCCTGAATATTCATTGGAAGGACTGATGTTAAAGTGAAACCCAATACTTTGGCCACCTGATGCGAAGAACTGACTCATTTGAAAAGATCCTGATGCTGGGAAAGATTGAAGGCAGGAGGAGAAGGGGACAACAGAGGATGAAATGGTTGGATGGCATCACTAACCAATGGACATGAGTTTGAGTAAGCTCCAGGAGTTGGTGATGGACAGGGAGGCCTGGCGTGCTGCAGTCCATGGGGTCACAAATAGTCAGACACGACTGAGCGATTGAACTGAACTGAATCTTATTGAATCTGCATGGCGGCTGCAGGAAAGAGTCAATTCTCCTATTTATAAATGTGTTCTCAGTCACATGTGTGTAATCTTTTTGTAATATATATTAGTTGAATCTTCCAAATAACAAAAGATTCCTAAATTGATACGTTTTCCCCTACAACTAACATGTTCACCTAATTTATGGTGGAAGACAGTGTTATACATGGAATTTCTGTTTCCTCCATGTTCAGAAAAGAGTACAGAAATCAGAAAACCAGGTACTGAAGACCTACGCTGAAAAAATAGGGGATTAAGGATAAAGAGAATGAGGTTAGATTGCAATGCACTCTAATGATGGGTCCTTTTTGTTGAAATTGTGAGGACTTTAGTAGTTTTTTTTAAATGGGGGGCTAACATGATGAATTGATTTTTCTAGGAAGAAATAATCTGGTAGCTTCTTCAGACCATACCCTTCTGAGGTGTGGCCGGGGGAGAGGGGGTATACAGTCAGAGGATGTTGTGGTAATCCAGTGATCCAGGGAAGAAGTGGGCTTACATTAGGGCATTGCTGGTAAGAATGGAAATATACTGACATGTGTAAGAAATCTGTGGAAGGAACAATTTATGGGGGCTCATGCCTGATAAAGGGAATGAGAGGAAAGAAAAAAAAAAGTGAAATAGCAAAGTTTCTACCCCATAGAATTAAAATAATGAAAATTACATTCATATAAGTAAGTCTGATAAAAGGAGAAATAATAAAATCGGTCCTGGATCTGCTAAGTCTGAGATGACAAAAGGATATGTCTTCTCTGTGCTACAGTTTCCACCTCTATAAAGTGGGGAAAATAGCCTCGGCTTTTAAGATATAATTGAAGATTAAATGAGATAATATTAAGCACTTAGAACAGTGTCTGGCACTTGGCAAGTACAATCTAAGTCTTTGTTATATAAATATACATCTGTAAACAACTTCAGATGCAGGAAGAGATTTTACATATGAGACCTTCTACCTAGGTATAGACTGAAGTATCATTGACTTCTCTTCTGCCTCAGGCTCTCCATATTTGCTGATTTATTTCTCCTGCCCTTCCAATGCCTACCTTACTTCTAATCACTGATATCTTACCTTATGCATTACCCCCATGGGAACATATTTCCATGTCTAAATTAGCTCGCCCTCCATATCCTCACATCTGTCTGCTTTTTCACCACTTTTTTTTTTTTTTTTTTTTGGTACCATAAGTTTTATGATAAATGGTAGCAGTTGTTCTTACTTTTAGTTTGCTAGCTTATCAACTATGCCCACAGACTAGGATGTTAAATTCCACTGAACCTGTTTAGTTCACCACTGAATCTCTTAACACATACATGATTCCTGATGCTCAATGACAGGCAGCCACTGTCAGGATCCGAAGTGTGGCAGGATTAAGGGTCTCAAAAGAGAAAGTCACCTAAACTAGCAATGGAAGGAAACCGCAGTTAACTCCAGATACAAAAGAGCAAGAGAAGAAAGTCATGGTACCTGAGCCCAGTGGGAGCTGGTGGTAGAGAAGAGACCGGCCAACAAGAGCTAAAGCCAGAATCAAGGTTCAACAGTGAGGAGGGAAGATATATAATGACCCTAATTCACTTTCTTCCCATCCTTCCATTGTCTAAATACAACCAGAGGGCAGGGCAAGGAGCCAGGGTAATGCAGTCATGGCAATCAGCCGCTCATGGCACAAAGCAGGGCAGAGAAGAACTCAAGAGCAATTAGAGAATAACCAGCACAGTATCCAGTGAGCACTAGTAGTTGTTTAATCAATGTAGAGATGACAATTAAAGCCAAAAGAATAGACCAGATTTCTAGCAGAAGTATATTTAGAAATGAACAAAAAATCCAGGAGCAAATCTTATGACCATATTTAGGGACCAAGAAAAGAAAAAGAGTTAAAAGGAAGGAATGTGACGTCTGCTGCATGTCACCCATTTTTTTCATATCTATTTTTCATGTGCTGATTCTATAATTTTACCCATGAGTATTTTCAATAACCAACTTTCCCATCCCACATTTCAGTTGAGACACATTTCTCATCTATTTTGAAGCTTGTGGTGTTTATTAGAATGTGAAGTTCTGCCTTTGAGTCCACTGGAGAGAAAAAAAAAATGATAAATGTAGTTAAAAAAAAGGGGGGCGGGAATCAAGTGACTGCAATCACCATATCACTAAACAAATTAGTTTCACTAACTAACTATAAAAGCAAACTTGAAAAAGGTGAAGTAAGTAGATATCAAAATCTGCTTTATCAGAGAAGCTGGAAAAGCAGGGGGGAATACAATCATGAAAAAGAAAACAGACAAAAAAGGAAGTTCCATTTCAAACCTACAGAGAATCATACCTACAGAGTCCAATTTCTATTTAGAGTACAATACCTACAACAGAGTTAATTAGAATGTTTGCAAAGTTTTGGAGATCCAGAGTTCAAGACAGGATCTAAGCTTCTTGGCAACAGGAAGTCTCATAAGGCCCTTTTCAGCTCTGGTCTACCGATCAGAGTTTAATAGAACACAGAATTACTGTTGCTTTTGTTATAGTTGCAGAAACACTCCATCTGACAAAATTTGGATAGACCCTTATAGAAAAACTGAGTGAAAAGCTTGTCAGTATTTGTATTTTCAGTTTCTCTATTAAAAGACCTGTAATTGCTAACGGTGCCCTCTTATAGCTCCCCTAATGTACACCATGATAATATAAGCCTTAAATGTTACATTTTTTACAAAACAAAAATTTTACATGTAGGCACTTAGATCATTTCCTGAGTTCTGCCTAAAATATTCCTAGAAATTGTATAGGATTAAAAAAGTCTAGTAATCTTTATTTCACCAAGAGATGAGATTGTCAGGTCTCTATTTCCCAACATAGGACAGTTGATACCAGTTTCAAACAATCATCAAGCCCTTGGAATTTGGTTTGAGGTAAAACTCAACCATATATGCAGTGTGAGTAGACAGAGTCTTCTAGAACTTTGAAGATTAGCTACATAATTAGAAGCATTTGGGCTCTATTTCACCCTTATATAGGGCTTCCCTGGTGGCTCAGCCTCAAAGATTCCATTTGCAATGCAGGAACCACAGGAGACATGGGTTCGATCCCTGGGTTGGAAGATCCCCTGCAGGAGGCATGGCAACCCACTCCAGTATTCTTGCCTGGAGAATCCCATGGACACAGGAGCCTGGCAGGCTACAATCCATAGGATCACAAAGAGTGAAACATGATTGAAGTGATGCAGCACACACACACACATACACACACACTTGTATTCCCATAATACTACCCTTCTGATTATGTAAACTGCAGGATTCAGGCAGGAATACTGGGTCATAGTACGGTTAAGGATGAAATCATCCTTAGAATATGGGGCAGAGACTTGCTCTATTTTGTTTGCCTCATTATTCCTTCTCTGTATCATTCCAATTTTAGTATACATGCTGCCGAAGCTTCCCTGGTAGCTCAGAGGTTAAAGCATCTGCCTGCATTGTGGAAGACCTGGGTTCGATCCCTGGGTTGGGAAGATCCCCTGGAGGAGGAAATGGCAACCCACTCCAGTATTCTTGCCTGGAGAATCCCATGGATGGAGGAGCCTGGTGGGCTATAGTCCACGGGGTCGCAGAGTCGGACACGACTGAGTAACTTCACTTTCATTATTCCTGGAAAATACCTGGCATATAATAAGCACTCAAAAAATAGTTGCTGAATGAAAATGAATGAATGAACAATCACTTTAACCTGATCTAAAACATGTCTCTTCAGAATGGAGAAAAGCACTTACAGTGAATCACCCTGGGATCTAGGAATAATGGTAAATTTGTGAAAATTTCCTTTATGATTCAGGGAGCTCTTTTTAAGAACCAGCCCATAGTATGGAAACTTCTCAGTCTAATATTTGACAGACCATTTCCTATTCTGACTTTCACATATCGTCAAATTATTAAGGCACAATCCTGACAAACACATCAACCACGGTAGACTCCATGAGCACTTAGCTTTTGTTCTTAGTGTGGGTGAAAATAGAAACAACAAAAGTACTTCTTTTATCTAGTTTATGTAAATGAGATGATCCATTTTTATACTAAATTTGGATTCTATCAATCCCAACCACAGCTAATTTGTTTGATTTCACATTGAGAGAAGGGAATGGAGATAAAGAATCCTTGCAAAATATAGCCCTAAACAAAAAAGAATTTAATAATCCCTTTGTTTCTATTTACTCTGGAAGCAAGTATTATCATGAATGTATCAGGAACCTTATCATGTGTCTCTCAGTAGAAAGCTTTCAAGAAAAGATTTATTATCACCTAATTTTTTTGTAGAAGCAGGACTGTGAGTAGATGACTAGTGGAAAATGTCTTTTGACTTGACTTTCAGGGTACATTATTCACATCCGCTCTATAGTACAAAATGCATGATGTCTTAACTAGAAGCAGACATTTTTACCATGGGACAACCAGACACCAGCTAATCTAGGTATAAGCAAACCACACCGTCTCCAGTGTGCCCTTAGCGTATACCTGCAGCCTGCCGAGGGAGACAAAAGCGGTGCTTTAGTTGTGGAGGTTTTCATTGTCTCACTTTCTAGTTTGTTCATGCAAATATTATATATCAGTTGCCTACTGTATGCCAGTGCTATACTAAGATTTGGTCATCTGTAATGTGAGGCCAGCGTCCTCTAGGACAAGGAAACCACTGTAAACTCCAAGGGGAGTTCTATCCATGAGCACAAACTAGAACCAACTTAGATTCTTCAGTATCTTTGGTGTGTTGGCCATTTTCGTATTCATTATCCCATGCAATATGCATATATTTAAGAGTTTTAAAAATGAGGCTGAGAGTGATTGCTTAGTCTGCTGGAGGTTACAGAGTTAGGGAACAGGCCTTCTCTTCCACAAACTTCATTACATGCTACATTGCTACCCTGGAGCCACCTGTCCTAAATCACTGCTTTCTCTTCTACAATATATTCCATACTAAAAGGAAAATGTGAAGCAAATAAATGTATTTTACAAGGGCCAAGAAATTCCAAAATCCTCTAAATAAAGAGATTAATTTTAAAATTTAAAAAAAAATGTGCAGAATAAATTGAGAAATATGGCTAATGAAGGTAGATAAAAATCAGTCAAATGTAAAAATGATTTTTAACATTTTGATCAGATAAAGGGATCCCTAAAAATTAAATCAAATATTTGATGGGCTAAAGAGTCAAAAGCTTAAGATGTAAAACCAAGTTCTTCCATGTCTCAAGGGAAACAGTTTTCAAAGATCATCTGAGCTTGAAACTCAGACCACTGCTGCTCCTGCTAAGTCGCTTCAGTCGTGTCCAACTCTGCAAGACCCATAGACGGCAGCCCACCAGGCTCCCCCGGCCCTGGGATTCTCCAGGCAATAGTACTGGAGTGGGTTGCCATTGCCTTCTCCCGAAACTCAGACTAGACACTTGTAAATTTTATACGAATGTTTTTTCAGACTAGAATACAGGTCCTTGGCTTAGCATGAAATTCTCTTCAAAATCTAGTGTTGACATCCTCTTCCATTTGCATTAACTTTCTAGTCTGATTTTCGTGTGTCTCCCGAGTCTTCCTAACAGCCCGTGTGTGTCTGGGTGACACCACTTACCACAATGTTATATTCATCAGTCACCTACCCAGATTCCCCATAGATGCCTGAGACTTGATTTTCATAGCTAACATATACTGAGTGCAAACTCAAAATGCTTTTCTCATTTAATTTTCAAAACAACTCTCTGACCTAGGTACTAGCCTCATTTTACAGATATCAAGTCAAAGAGATTAAGTACCATGCTCAAGGCTAAGGACTAGTAACCCAAATCTAGCTCAAAGCCTTACCACATGACCACATCAGGCTTTCTCTAGTATTCATATTTTTATTCCCAATTCTAACCCAGTCCCTCGGATGGAGCAGATGCTCAATAAGTGTTGGATTGATGATTGAATGAAAGCCCAAATTAGTTCCTCCTCCTCCTCCACTCCCCCACTTCCTTATATCTCAACCTTCATTGCAGATTTACTGCCCCGACTGAAATTAAATTAGATTGCTTTCCTTAACTATACACTGACTAACTTGTGAAGGGCAACAGCTCAGAAATATACTACGTAGCAAGGGGATATCAGTCCAGAACTAAATCCATGCATAACCCACTAAGTGAGATTTGAGAGTTGGCTGTATTCAATAACACATACTTAGATCCAAATATCTCCAGATCTTTATGAAATATTCATGGCTTTATGTTTATGAAATCCTCATTGCATTTCATAAATACTAACAATAATATTTCACCAAGAGCCAAAAATGGCTTATAGAATTAAGTGATTTGATTTGGCAAAGATCTGTCAGTAAATCTCTAGCTAAGACTGAAATAGATACTATAAATCTGACTACTTAGTCTCAGGAGAGAAGAACTAGTTTTCTTCCACTAGCTCACCATCTTGCTAACTACATTTTTTCTTCTTCCTACTTCCCTTTTTCTGCTTTTCCCTCTTATCTCGTTCCCACCCTTTGCCAAACACAGGAAGTATGTTGTAGGGGAAATAGGACAACCCTTGTCAGATCCATTAAGAAAAAAAATCCCCGAATTCCTCAGAAAGCATCACCCTTTCCCTTTCTGGAACCCATGTCTTTCCCCTAAATATTTAGTAGTTATAAAGGTATTATGAGGGGGAATGTGTGTATGTGTATTAGTCACTCAGTCATGTCCGATTCTTTGAGGGGGAATGGATACAAGTATGTGTATGGCTGAGTCCCTTCACTGTTCTCCTGAAACCATGACAACTTTGTTAATTGGCTGCACCTCAATACAAAATAAAAAGGTTTTTAAAAACAAGTAAATCAAGTGTTTTCTTAAATGGACCCCCAAAGCAAATTTTCTCTTAGCACAGCATTCTGTCAGAATCAGACTGAGATTCTAACATTCTATATTTTCTCATCCATTTTACCCCGGAAATAAGACCAACAAGATGCAAAATCAACATTTCATTGGCATTTTTCTAGCATTAATCAAGTAGTGCTTTCCTTTCTTAAAGCCTTCTCACTAAGGAATATTCCACCAGAATTTAACCATGTAATATCAAACGTGAAAAAGAAAAAATTGGATTCACCAAAATATTCATTCAGGTTTTTTTCCATAGGATGTTATGGAAAAACTCGAACAAACTTTTTGGCCAACCCAATACAATTGTATCATTTATTCAGAAAAAGCGCATGAATCTTACTAAGTCTTTTTCACAATATTAGAAATCTGATTATCATAATCGAATGAACTTGAAGGACATAATTCTTCTTCAGTCAACAAATTAACTTAAAATCATAATATTGAGTAGATAATAAAGTACAGATCAACTTGTTTTCAGATCCACCAAAAAGTATTGATGTGATTTAGATAGCCTTAAAATGTTAACACAAAATCAATATTTGAAATATTATTATATTTAAATTTTGTGCTGAAAATGCATTAAAGATTTAATGGAAGAAAATAAAATTATTCGAAGGTTCCAAATTAAGTAGAGTTAATGCCACAAACAATATATCATTTTAAATGTTTCATGAACTCAAAATTCTAAACCACAGTAGGGAAAATTGTTCAATTTTTCACTGGTATAATAATAATTTAACTCTCCTATGGTTGAAAAAATGGACTATGATTAGTTGTCAGTTTTGCAAGTTAGGATTGAAAATGTTTTACTTTTTGTGCTAATAACAATCTAAACACCTGTAATTTTTTAAAATTAATTTTACAAAAGTCTCTTCATACTTCTTTGTTAAAAGAATGGATAAGCAAAGAAAGCAAGCAAAGATACATAAAAAATATTTCAGTGCTTTGGAAATATAATTGGGCATTGTAGGAAGATAATCAGAGTACATATAAAAATACATATAAAAATAAGAGCTGAAATACTAGAAACTGTATGTCAAAAAAGAAACATTCATGAGGACTATCTACCATTAACTCTACTTTGGTGAGGAGCACTGTTACTTTGATAATTAGAGTCTGGTGAGAAGGGATTACATAATCTTGAATTTCTCTAAAACTGGGAGCACTGTGTCTGTATCAATGTCTTCACTGCAGGTCTGAGCAGAGGTACTTACGATCAACTGAGCTTACTTCCAGTATTTTTTTTTTTTTTTTCACATAGACTAAATATAACGATTTTAGAATACTTTAAGGTCTCTTTTTCTCTCCTAATTATAAACTCTTCGGCAGCAATCTGGGCCCCCACCTGCTGGCCAGTTCGAGAACTTGTGGAATTCATTTATCCTGTTGTTTTGACTTTTGCTATTACTCAAGATTGGCACTCCTTCCCATTTGCACAACATTGCACACTTTGCAAGCTTTAAAATATTTTTAATGTGCAGCCACAAAATCAACTCTTGATTTTCTCTTTACTATTTTCTTTACTATTCTCTAAATTAAGTGCTGTAAGTTTCTCCAGAAATATAGGGAAGAGATAATTAACTTGAAACAATCTTATTTATGCCAAGCCTTTTCCTGAAGATTTTCAAGTAATTATGCAAGGATTTTAGGAGTATATGAAGCAGTTTTATTTGAAAAAAAAATTCTCTCTCAAATAACTAAATACCCTTTGCTTTTAACTATTTTTGTTTCTGAGTTTTCACTCCAAAAGAAAGAGCACTCCTGAGAGACTGACAATATGATCTCCAAAGTTTCTACCAGCTCTCAAAATCTGCAATTCTGTAAAAATAGATTGATGCAGATAATGCCCAGGAAAGATTCTATTGCAAAATCACTTGTTTGATGCAGGTCCTAAAACTTAGTTTGAACTAAGGATATGTTAAAATCAAATAAGAGCATTTCTGCATTATTCATAAGCCGAGTAACCAAATAAAGGAAGAACCATTTCTCCTAAGATTTGATGATAGGTTTTTTTAAAATAGCTTTGCCTTTCTTTGCTTTATTTTCTTTTCTTTTTCCCTTTTATTCTTTCTTATAATTATATTCTTTGGGGGCAGTTCAAACGTCTTCTCCCTGAAATATTAAAACCCCAGTTTTCTTATCACCTCTTTAAATGGGTTTCATAATTCATCTACAATGAGCCTTATTGTAATATTTTGAACAATTAGACCTGACATCCATGTTCAAGGAAAATGAATAGATACTTTAGTTGAAATTACTTGAATTCTTCTTTTTTTTAAGCCCTATTTCTTTCATCCAGATAAAACTTACATTTCCAAAGAAAAGCCACCTATCTACTACAGAATGTTAGGAAACTAGATCAATCTTGAGCAAACAGCTAAGAAAAATTTACCATGACATTTGCCTTAAAACTAAATGGTCCTGGAATAAGAGATGTATCTGTTCAAAATGTGTTTTTATAGGTTCCAGGCCTTAGTTCCCCTAAGGCAAAGATACTTAGTTTAACAACGAAATATTCATATTATATAGTTCGTACAAATGCAGTGAGCAAGACAGCAGTTATTCTTTCAGATTTATTTGAATCGGTAAATGTTCCTACACTGCAGCCTCCACTCCCGCTGAAATAAGGTCCAACAAGCATCCTAATGGCATCCAAACAAGATTTGGTCTCCCCGATTTTTAGAAACACACCGCCACCTTGAATCCCACATTCACTGTGAGCTGCTGCCTCTCTCTTACATTCACAACCCCGCATGGGGAAGAACTGCCAGGCCCCTAGACGTGATCCTCACTCATCACTCCCTTCTGCCTCAGCCCACTCCAGTCTCCCTTTTGATTCCATTTCTCCAGCAAGAATGCACTTCCTCAGGAGGGCCAAGTTGCTAAAAACTAGTGGAAAACTTTCACTTTCCAAAGTCTTTGACCTCTCATTAACATTTGATACAAATGTCTGCTCCTTAATTCTTAGCTTCTGTGATAACACTCCTGATTTTCCACCACTTTTCTGGCTGCTTCTTTTCCACCCAAATTTAAATGTCCACCTCCCCAGGGAAAAGCGCTGACCCCTTTTTGGTCCTTATTCTCCACTCTCTCCTTCAGTGGCCCCTTTCCTCATGTGATTTTCTTATGCCAGCTCCTTCAAATTTACACTTCACACTTCTGAACTCCAGGTGTGAATATTCAGCTCTTTAATTCACATCTCAAGTTGGATGTTTTATGATGACCAGTCAGCTAATTAGCTCCTACGATCATTGTCTCCCCTACTTGCTTCTTTTCTGTTACGTCATGTCTAGTTTCTCCTAGAGGACAGGCCCTCCTTGATACCCAAGTATTCCTCATTCACAGAAACAAACAGCACCATTGCTTCAACCTCCAGAGGCTCATGTGGGTTTGTTGTTTTCTCTGTCTCTTGCCATCCACTCACTTGACCCATTATCACTGCTTCCCCAATCAGTCCTCCTAAATTGTCTCCCCATATCCATTCTCCATAGATTAGTGACAATAATATTTTAAAAGTTCAAATTTGATTATGCTACCCGTTTAAAGGCTATCAATGTCTGTCCATTACTAACCTGGACTACACAGCCTCCCACAATTGGAGCAGGACTTGCCTGGCCAATCCTAATTTGTGCCTCTCCCCCTCACTCCACACACTCCTAGAAGTCTTGCCAAACAACTTTCTCTTACATCTCATAGGTACTCCTAGCTACAAAAAGAGGCTAAGAAATGTGATCTTATAGCTGGGATCCAAGAACACAGATTCTGTTGTTAAGGGGCAAGGAGAGAATAAGTAGTAGATAGCAGATTGGAGACAATAAATTAATCCTTAGGGAGAATAGGAGAAAGTAAGATTGCTTATAGGTTTATGGGTTGAGGTTCACATACCCCAATCTGCCTCTCCTGATAGACTGTAAACTTAGGAAAGCAGGGTCTATTTATCTCATGTTCACAATTTTATCCAAGCATTTAGCTCACTATCTGCTACTCACAGGCAATCAATGTATATTTGCTTAAGAAATGAATAAAATAATTAAGGAAAAGTAATGGATAAATGAGTATACATGACCTTCCACGACTCAACATCCTTTAAATATTACTTGACATTTTAAAGTGGCATGCTAGTGTTAGTGCTATTTAGAGTATTTCTGGCACCCTGTCACTGGGTACATGGCAGGATTACACATACCGTGCTCCTTGTGTCTGGGCGAAGTCATGTCACTTTGCCCAATGAATTGCAAGCCAAGGATGTAATTGCCAACACGAGACCCACCAGTACTGTCATTCCCACTGCCACAGCCACAGACAACATAAGAGCTGGTAGTTTTTCCATTTGTTTGTGTTTCTGAGAAAGGTGACATAAAGCAGCTAGCCTACTGTGAATATGTGACATAAAAAAAAGACCATATTCCCAAGGTTCATAGATGTACTTTATCCCTCATACAGACGTAAATCAACTGAGGAAACGTTTTACTTCTATGAAATACATTAGTGAATTCACAACCAACTTGAACTCTGAAACAGCAAAATCAACTATAAAAGTCAAGTTAAAATAATTAATTTGAAACAACTAGCATAATAAAGAAATCCAGTGAGAATGAAGACAGAACACTTAGGGTAAAATGCACTTTTAAGAAAAGGCTTTGCTTTAGTATTTTAAAGAGCACAATTAATTTTTTTTTATTTAATACTTGCACATGTATGCATCTGAATGCAGAGTTCCAAAGAATAGCAAGGAGAGATAAGATAGCCTTCCTAAGTGAACAATGCAAAGAAATAGAGGATAACAATAGAATGGGAAAGACTAGAGATCTCTTCAAGAAAATTAGAGATACCAAGGGAACATTTCATGCAAAGATAGGCACAATAAAGCACAGAAACAGTATGGACCTAACAGAAGCAGAAGATATTAAGAAGAGGTGGCAAGGGTGAACAGAGCTATACAAAAAAAATCTTAATGACCCATATAACCATGATGGTGTGATCATTCACCTAAAGCCAGACATCCTGGAGTGTGAAGTCAAATGGGCCCTAGGAAGCATCACTACAAACAAAGCTAGTGGAGATTATATAATTCCAGCTGAACTATTTCAAGTCATAAAAGATGATGCTATTAAACTGCTGCACTCAATATGCCAGCAAATTTGGAAAACTCCAGCCAAAGGACTAGAAAAGGTCAGTTATCATTCCAATCCCAAACAAGGGCAATACCAAAAAATGTTCAAACTACTGCATTCATTTAACATGCTGACAAGGTGATGCTCAAAATCCTCCAAGCTAGGCTTTAATAGTATGTGAGCAGAGAACTTCCAGATGTTCAAGCTGTATTTAGAAAAGAGAGAGGAGCCAGAGACGAAATTGTCAACATCCATGGGGTCATAGAAAAAACTAGAGGATTCCAGAAAAACATCTACTTCTGCTTCATTGACTACACTAAAGCCTTTGACTGTGTGGATCACAATGAACTGTGGAAAATTCTTAAAAACATGGGAATATCAGACCACCTTACCTGCCTCCTAAGAATCCAGTATATGAGTCAAAAAGCAAAAGTTATAACTGAACATGGATTCATTCAAAATTGGGAAAGGAATATGTCAATTGTTTGTCACCCTGTTTATTTAACTTATATGCAGAGTACATCATGTGAAATACCAGACTGGATGAATCACAAGCTGGAATCAAGATTGCCGGGAGAAATATCAATGACCTCAGATATGCAGATGACACCACCCTTATGGCAGAAAGTGAAGAACTAAAGAGCCTCTTGATGAAAGTGAAAGAGGACAGTGAAAAAGCTGGCCTAAAACTCAGCATTTAAAAAACTAAGATCATGGCATCTGGTTTCATCACGTCATGGCAAATAGATGGGGAAACAATGGAAACAGTGAGAGACTTTATTTTCTTAGCCTCCAAAATCACTGCAGATGGTGACTGCAGCCATGAAATTAAAAGACGCTTGCTCCTTGGAAGAAAAGCTTTGACAAACCTAGACAGCATATTAAAAAGCGGAGACAGTACTTTACCAATGAAGCTGCATCTGGTCAAAGCTATGGTTTTTCCAGTGGTCATGTATGGATGTAAGAGTTGGGCCATAAAGAAGGCTGAGCACTGAAGAATTGATGCTTTGGAACTGCGGTGATAGAGAAGACTCTTAAGAGTCTATTAGACAGTAAGATCAAACCAGTCAATCCTAAAGGAAATCAGTCCTGAATATTCATTGGAAAGACTGAAGCTGAAGCTGAAACTCCAGTACTTTGGCCACCTGATTCAAAGAGCTGACTCAGTGGAAAAGACCTGATGCTGGGAAAGATAGAAGGCAGGAGGAGAAGGGGACGACAGAGGATGAGATGGTTGGACGGCATCACTCACTCACTGGACAGGAGTTTGAGCAAGCTCTGGGAGATGGTGAAGGACAGGGAAGCCTGGTGTGCTGCAGTTCATGGGGTCACAAAGAATCAGACACCACTGAGCAACTGAACAACAACAAGTAATAGCTTTATAACAAGTGGTACAATTAAAAGGGTCTTTTTTAACCTTTTGTTACACAGATAAGTTAATCACGTGTAATACACTCACATGTAATTGTACAACATAAATATTATTAAAGGGTACAATATAGAAATACACATATTTTAGAGAAAAAATCTCACTGAGATACCTTTAAAATATACTAACCTGTCTAATCTACTTTGCTTCTCACTTTCTGAATCTATCATTAAATGTAGATGTTGAAAAATGATTGAAAGCTAAGACATATTTTATTCTGAAATTGAGTGGACCATAAAAATTAAACCTAATTTGGCTAATATCAACCAACTTTCTCCTTTACAATTAGTACAATTAAAGCCTCTATTCTAAAATTTCAATAAATTTTACTAGACAATGTTTAGATCCTTCCAAACCAAGCAATTTTAGTTGCTTTTAACCACTTCACCCTAACATACGATTCCATGATTCTTATGTTATTTGATTTGAATCTCCCGCACAGCAATACATATAACTAGATGGTTAAGGCATGTCCAAGATTCGCTGCCCTTTTCTGGAAGAGTTGAGTATTTTCTATGAGGATGAAAAAGATGTTACACTGAAGTCTGTTGCTTCAGATGACTAACAGATTAACTACCCAAGCAAGAAAAGTAAAAGGAAATAATTGGGTGTCTCTTTCCTTATGACTTAATCTTATAACTCCTATATAGATAGTATCACCTGAGTGCAGACTGAAGCTAAACTAGTTAAAGTTCTGAGATTCAAGGTTTGTACATTATTTTTACTCTCCTGTTCATTTCTATATGTCATAAATAATTTAAGAGTTTTACCATCAGTTCCTTAATATAAAAAAGGCAAATCTGAAGGAGTTTAAAAGGGCAATGTAGGCAGTAAAAGGATGACACAGTGAAAATTAAAATATTTCTGAAATCATGGATTTAAAAGATTTCTAAGTATTCTCCATCAAACGTCCCACCTTTTTTTTTAAGCCTACTCCATGGAATTTGGGGATTATGTTGAAGACTGTAGGCCAAAACTTCTCTGTAATGATGCCAGGAAATACAAAAAATGAATATTTCCAGATGAACTCACTGGCAATTCCACTCCCCATGTATAAAAGCCTCATTTACCTTTTTTTTTTTTTTTTTAAGTAGCCTTTCACACAATCTGAGTAAGTATCCAAATTATCGCCATTGTAGTTCACATATCTTTGTGACGAGTCCTGAAAAGTCACCAAAAAACACACTTCTAACCAGGCCATTTGGACCAGAAACCACATGCTCGAGCTCACCATGAAAAACAGGATTGCAGATCGGGCATAAGCTTGGCAAAGCCACGGGGCACCAGCTGAGCCTTGCTTCCTCCAGGAAACACCAGCTGGGTGACAGTCGGCATCCTTCCAAGGGCAGTGGTTCCCACTGGTCCGTCAGAGAGTGGAAAGAGCTGGGGCCCCTATAGTTCAGTCATCCATGCAGGCACCGTGCAGACACATGTTGTGAGCAAAACATGAGAGCTGATGCGCCCGGCCTGAGATTTCCCCACGGCTTGTTCTTTGGTGTCCTTTAAGACGACCCGGGGCACAGCCCCGTTTGTAGGTTTCTGGTCACTTAGATTTATGCTTCCTTTGACCTTAGACAACATAAAGCTATTTCCTTCATAATCTTCTTAAGAGAGGCTTATTGGAATTTTGAAGGTTTTTTCTATTTTAAAATTCCTTAGATTTTTGTCAAAAGAGATTCGAAATACCACATGAAATTACGTACACACATCCCTCACCACCACCTCCAGATAACTGAATTACATCAATAAAACATTACATAGAAAATGCTTTGCTTCAATTTATGGGAGGTAAATTTAACAAGAGCTGGCTCATTGTAGGAGAATTCAACTTATCTTTTCCTGATCCTTCTATTCTATACAGGGAAGGAAATTTATATCAGTTTAAAAATCTATTCCTGCTTCTCATAACTGAATCTATTATTTTTCTCTATGATCCATCAGGTAAAAACAAGAATAATAGATTGCTTTGACAGAAACTTGAGCATAAATATCTCCAAGAATCAAACGTGTTAAGTCAAAAGGGTTTCAGGTAGTATAAAAACAAGAAAGGATAACCTTCTTTTTACATTTCAAAATCAGACCTTACTAAAAATTTATTGTTATTAGCTACTACAAAAAGAAAATGATATAGTAGTTGAATTTTCGCAATGAAATGGGAATATTTTAATTCGTTTCTGTATATGTTCAAGCAGGATTGAACTCCTAGAAATAAGCTCAAAGAGAATGAGCTGTTTTCTTTTAATTTTTAATAACTGGTTATTTATCATTTGCTCTTTGCATTAGACTCTTTGACTTTAAGTAATTGAAGTTGCCTTATACATAGTCAAATAATTAGAAAGATTAGTGTTGACCTTCCCTTACAAATATTTGCTGTCCAATAATCCTTGTGGCTCAAACTGTAAAGAATCTGCCTGCAATGCAGGAAACCGGGGTTCAACCCCTGAGTTGGGAAAATCCCCTGAAGAAGAGCATGGCCACCCACTCCAGTATTCTTGCCTGGAGAATTCTATGGACAGAGGAGCCTGGCAGGCTTCAGTCCATGGGATCACAAACAGTCGGACACCACTGAGCAACTAACACACACATACACACACACACACACACACATAAAGGAACCAAGTGACTCTATAATTGTTAGCTCCACATGGCCCATTTTAGTTTCAAAAAGTTTAAGTGTATACACACACACACACTATTATATGTATATAGCATAGCTACTTCATTCTAGGGGACTTTCTCCTTAATGGATGCCTACCCAGACTTCTCTAATTTTATTCAGATAAGCCAACCTCCCAGCCTGTCTCCAGAAAAGGTACCCATATTCCCAGCTTCAGTGGCAGAACATATTCTGGGGAAAAAAAAGTGTTAGTCACTCAGTTGTGTCTGACTCTTTGTGACCCCATGGACTTTAGCCCACCAGGCTCCTCTGTCCATGAAATTCTCCAGGCAAGAACACTGGAGTCGATAGCCATTTCCTTCTCCAGGGGATCTTCCTGACCCAGGGATTGAACCCAGATCTCCTGCATTGCAGGTGGATTCTTTACCATCTGAGCCAACACAGAAGCCCAGAACTTATTCTAAGTCAGCACAAAACAGTCTGTTATTGGTCTAGGGCTGGGCATATGACCCCACCTTGCCTGAAAAGAAGAATGATTTTTATCCAACTGAAAATGCAAAGACAGAGACATCCCATTTTTCTTGCTGGATGGAGAAAGGGGAACCCCAGTTGGTTCTGATGGCCATCTGTGATCATAGGAATGAGAACAATGCTGATGGCAGAGGGAAGGTTGGGAAAGGACTTCGATCTTTGTTAACACCATTGATGGGATTCCCAGGTGGCCACTGGTAAAGGATCCATCTGCCAGTGCAGGAGATGCAGGTTGGATCTCTGCGTCGGGAAGTTGCCCCGGAGAATGAAATGGCAACCCACTCCAGTGTTCTTGCCTGGGAAATCCCATAGACAGAGGAGACAGGCAGGTTACAGTCCATGGGGCCTCAAAAGAGTTGGGCAACAAGAACATCACTGAATTGCTAATGGTATTGTTCATGAAACCATCTCTCCTTTGTTAAATAACAAAAATGCAACTGAGTAAATTTAAAGATCAAATTGGCTTTATTCAGTGATTCTTGAATCAAGACAGCATCTCATTTAACAAATAGAAAACAGCTAGGCCATGCCATAGAAAAGGAAGGACTTTTAAAAACAGGAAAGGGGGTGGGGAAAGGAAGTTATTAGCCAAGAATGCATTGTTTTGGACAAGGTTGTCCTCCTAAGTGGGATGGAAGGGGTCTATCTGGCAGATTACCTCCCTCCTGCTGGCCCAGTAATTCCAGGTTGACTGGTTGGTTAAAGGCTACATTCTTGGGAGAGACTGAAACTGCAATTAGGGTAAGTGTTAGGTCTAGGTTTGCTGACATGGGGCTTAGCACAAGCGACTCCCCATCTGGGGCCTGTTATCTCCTTTTTAACAACTTCTGTCTTCCAATTAGAGAGTTAGAGATTTACTTAGTGCTTAATCTACATTGTGTTGGGGCTTCTGTAACTGCTTAGAAATGCTCTTCCTTCCCTTTAAAGAAAGATGAGAGAATATACTCAAAATATTCTCAATGTACTCAAAATTTTCTTATGAATTGTTTCATTCATATTGCTTTACATTAAAAGAGCTTTTCATATATTTCTTTGAGGACTCTCTATACTTATCTAATGAGGCACAAAACTTGATAAACCAACTGCTTAAAAGAAATAAGATTCTTGCAAAGGTTAATTAAAGCTTAAGATGAGTAAAAAACCCTTTTGGCCTAACCAGACAAAAAATACAGTGTTAAAACCAAGGTTATGAAACCTTATTATTCCTTATTCTTTATTTTCTAGATCTGAAGCAGAATTTGACCCGTTTTGTAGTCAGTTTGAAAATCTGGCCTATATGCCAAAAGTATATATTTTTTTAATTATTCAGAATCCTAGGTCATAAAGCAATCCTACTGATCTCTCATTTTCCTAAACTATTTTGATACTTATTTCTCAGATCTTGCAGGCTATTAGATGTTTCTTGCATATTTCCATAGATAATAACTCATCAGCTTTGCAATCTGATTCTTAACATTAAGAGCCTAAAACTAATGTAGATGAATCTCAGATGACACACATTGAGGTATAGAAAAATTCCATCATTTCCTTCTACAAAATGAGGGAAATTTTAATTCTTTTTCTCAACAGCTGCTTCATTTTTTTATGCATGGGAAAAAAATATGTGCAATTACTCCAAGTACAATCAAGTCATTTAACATGGCTTTGCCATCATTGTAGTTACAGGATATTTTAAATGAGAAAAAAAAAAATCTCAAAGCACAGGTCCTGCTGTGCAGAAAAGCAATCAGATTCCTTCATAATAACAGCCTGATGGGATTCAGCAATCCAAGGAATAATGAATAACCACTTTAATCAGTAAACAGGAAAATGCTACAACAGTCACTGAGTAAAAATTGAGTATCATCTGTTGATCCTCTTGATCGGCATTTCAAACAATAAATAGAAATGTAAGTCTCTTTTAAAAAGAAAAATAACTCTGTTTAGTACGTTTGATTTGGCCAGGCAGTGGGGAGATGATATTTCATCTTATACTGTCCTTCAGTATTGCCCAGTTGGTAAAATGTACATTTAATCTTTTATATATTATGTGGCCAAGTTTACCTTATTACTTGAATATGTGAAGAGAAATTCATTTTTACAGCTGGTTAATATGATTGTATTGCTGAACTGATTATTGGGTTTTATTGCTGCTTCATTATTTGTTCTTCCTCTTCAGTGTTCATCATAGAAAGTTATTTGTATCTGAATATGAAGAATCTGTTACAAAATAATCCTCAAATTTCCAGTGCAGTGTCTCAAATGTTGGCCGGTCCTTAGGCTCTGCATTCCAGCACTCCAACATGATATTGTAGAATTGCAATGGACAGTTAGATGGTTGAGGGAGTCTATAGTTTTGACCCAACATCTGGATTACCTGAGCACCCGTCATACCTAAAATATATACAATGGAACCAACAAAAAACAAATTGAAAATCAAAGTCTTAAATCCATAGATACTGATACCCTAGAGGACAAAGCAAATTGACTTCCTCGGAGAGACTGTGAAGTCCTCCATTCTCTTCCCAGGCTGTCAAGACTAAATCCCGCAGCAAGTACTGTCTATAAGACTGAAATTCAAGAGCAAAGGATAAGGAGGCAATAAAGCACCTCATTAATGCAAATCATTATCATCAAATTTTATCTATTATGCTCCCACAGGCGCATGGTGTGGTCAGCCTCATAACTCTGCCCTCTAAGTCTGGGCAAAGCAGTTAAAGTCACACCTAAGTAAGTGACCTACAGCAGAAAGGCCCGCTTTAGAATTACTCACCACTATAAGGCATTTTGCCATAAGTAATGATTTCATAAAGAAGGATTCCAAATGACCACACATCAGACTTAATGCTGAATTTATTAGTACGAATGGCTTCAGGCGCAGTCCACTTCACCGGCAGCTTTATTTCGTGTTTAGCTTCATAGATGTCTTCATTCTCTACCTGTTAATGCATTAAGGAATCAAGCCAAGTTAAAGTGGTATTTTTTTTGGCCACCCTCATCCATCTGTAATCTACTTCTCATTAAAATATAGAGGGGAAAGATTCAAAATGAGTTTAGTTCAGGTGATAAGTACAGTAGCAAATTAGTCATTAATGAAACATTATTTGAGAGCCTGAAGTGAAAGTGTTCGTCACTCAGTCCTATCTGACTCTTTGCAGTGCCCTGGCTCCTCTGTCCATGAAATTCTCCAGGCAAGAGTAAATGGAGTGGGTAGCCTTTCCTTTATCCAGGGGATCTTCCTGACCCAGGGATCAAATCTCCCATCTCTTGCATTGCAGTCAGATTCTTTACCATCTGAGCCACCAGGGAAACCCTATTTGAGAGCCTGTTGCTTCAGTCATGTCTGACTCTGAAATTCCCTGGACTGTAGCCCACCAGGCTCCTCTGTCCATGGGATTCTCCAGGCAAGAACACTGGAGTACATTGTCATGCCCTCCTCCAGGGTATCTTCCCAACCCAGCGATGGAAACCAAGACTCCTGTGGCCCCTGCATTGTGGGTGGATTCTTTATTGCTGAGCCGCCGGGGAAGCCATTTGAGATCCTACTGTGTGTTAAAAGTAGTACTGGAAGGAGCATTATATTACATATGGGAAATTCGTCTGTGAGGACACTGGTTTTATACCTGGTCTTTAACAAACTAAAAAAAGTGAAAACAAAGCCTGTTTTTTTAATTTACTGCTGGTATTGAAGAGCCACTGACTTTGAGAACTACCATGTAACCATTTTCTAATACTGAAAAGTAGGATCCAAATGATTTAAATTACTATATCAACTAACTGGGGATCTAATTAATTTACAAAGAGAAAAGACAACTTCATGAAGATCAGAAGAGAATCATATACTTGTGTTTCATGCTCCACACTCATATTTTAGGACATAATGTAGAAATAAACATTTAAAGTCAGAGAAAAACAGCTAATACTACACTTTCCATATCAGTGTCTTCTGGCCTGATGTCACAAAATTGAGGGAGGTAGGGGGAGGCAGTATTTTAAAAACCAATGACTGCTGTTGAGTTCTGGCAGCATGCATATTAGTCTGGCACAAAGTGAACAGCAATACATAAAGTAACTGTACAAAGTGTGCTGCTTCTAAATAAACAAAGGCAGACAGAGGCTATGGTTGTTTAATCGCTAAGTCATGTCCAACTCTTCTGAGAGCCCATGGATTATAGGTCACCAGGCTCCTCTGTCCATGGGATTTTCCAGGCAAGAATAGTGAAGTGGCTTGCCATTTCCTCCTCCAGAGGATCTTCTCAACCCAGGGATTGAGCCCACGTCTCCTGCATTGCAGGCGGAGTCTTCACCACTGAGCCACCAGAGACTGGATATGAAAAGCTGACCATTAATTCAACCGCAAACTTAATTACATACTTTCCCATATGGTTGGTCATTGTTTTCCCTGTTTCTTTCAAGTTGGTGAAGAAACAGAAACAGAGGTTAGTTTTGTCTGTAGAGCCGTGGTATCCTGACATGATCTATGAACCACAGGACTCTCAGAAATATTGTAGGAAAAAAAAGCAGGAATGCTACTAGTCTACTGGCCCGTTAGCCTTTAGACTCATTACCAACTAATTAAAACAAAGCCAAATCCACCTTAAAAACTCGTGCCAGTCCAAAATCTGCCACTTTGTAGATATTATGTTCCCCAACAAGGACATTTCTGGCAGCCAAATCTCTATGGATATAGTTCTGGGATTCCAAATAGGCCATTCCAGAGGCAACCTGGGCTGCCATGTCTACCTGCTGCGTCAGATGGATTTTTGATCCAGCATCATCTAGGCAAAAAGAGAAAATAAGAGATTCAGTTTGGAGAACATTTGAAATATTGAAGCAAATTCTAAGAATTCTGATGAGTGAGCTCTCAGTGGGATTAAGTGCCATAGTGATGATCTGTTGAGAAAATAAATATAATCAGTACAAGCTGTTCCATTTCCTATGAAGGGTTAACGAGGCAGCAATTTTCAGAGTTCAAACACATTTCAAAGCTGAGTCCCTCCCTTCCCTAAATGAACATTACTGAGAGAAAGGAGCAAAAGAACCACATGGTCCAAACACAGCTATAAATATCTGAAAGGGTCCAGCTATTGCCATTTTGAATACCACATGTCACTGACTCATCTCTTCCTGGAAACTGTTATTTGGTTGTTCTGGATTTCTTTCAATGTATAGTTTGTTTTAGTCTTTGAACCTAAAAATAATGCTAATTTGCATGGTTGAGCCAATGAAAAGTTCTCATTCTTACATTATATTGTTCTTAAAAACTAGCTCACAAAAAAATGTAGGCTCTATATGTGTAGTTATAAACTGTGTATATTACATTTGTACTCCATCAAGTTTGATACATGTGTTAAAGTTCCTTTCTTAGTCTGTTATTCTTAGAATAGGTTGCTCATCTCTCTAGGCATGGTATACCTTTCATAGACATAGTTTCTCCTACTCCTGATGCTGTATAATGAAGTACAGGAAATTTATGTAGTAGAGTCAGTCTGATAATTAAAGAGAGATTAGTGTTATCTTATGTTGCTATGTGAAACAGTGTCAGCCATCCCTGCATAGTTGAGATGCTATACTGTTAATAGATGTCTTCAAGTTTTTGGAGAATTGAAATTGTCTCACATAAATCCAAACTATCATTATCCTTGTCTGAATAAGCCAAACATCACCAAAAATGCATTGAATTTATGGTCAAGAGTCTTACACACAACTCCTGACCTGAGAGGTAATCACAGTCCAGGAGGGAGGAACACTGGTTTGAAGCTAGAGTGTCAGATTTGAATCAGGGCTCCACCTTAGATTTCTCCCTGACTTTGGGCAAGCTGCTTAATACTCTTGTGCCTCAGTTTCCCCATATATACAGCAATAATCATTATTACCTCATGGTGCACTTAGTCACTCAGTCGTGTCTGACTCTCTGCGACCCCATGGACTGTAGCCCACCAGGCTCCTCTGCCCATGGGGATTCTCCAGGCAAGAATACTGGAGTGAGTTGCCATGCCCTGCTCCAGGGGATCTTCCCAACCCAGGGGTCAAACCCAGATCTTCCAGATTGCGGTGGATTCTTTACTGTCTGAGCCACCGGGGAAGCCCTTACGGCATGGATTAGTTGTTAAAAGAGAATTAAAATGAGTTAATACATATGAAGCACTTAAAATAGTACTTGACATAGGAAGAACTCAGTAAAGTCTACCTGTTCTTATTATCTATCATTGCTGCTGCCTAATCAGAATTAAACAGTTTAAGATTTGTGAAACTAGAGATGCATGTGGATTACCCAAGTGGAAATGTCTAAAAGAAGACAAGCATATGGTTCTGAAGCTCAAAGGAAAGCATGCAGCTAGAGATATGGATTTAAGGGTCATTGTTTATGGGTGGAAGTTAAACATTAAAACCTGCTGAGATTGCTGGGAGGTGATAGAATCATGAGAAATGCCAACATTTACAGTGGGCATAGAAAAATAAACCTTCAAGAAAACTGAGAGGAATCAGCCTACAGAACGAGAGAAGAACCAGGATAGAGCACCCTGACAGTCAAAAGTTTGAGACGAGAAAGTCACCACCAGCGTCAAATAAACCCAGCAAGATAAGAACCAAAAAGCATTTCTTAAATATAGCAATTAAGAAGTCATTGGAAACACTGGTGAAAGGAAGAAAATCTCACTGGAGATGGGGTATAAAGGGTGAAGGGCTGAATGGGAATTGAGGACATGAAGATAGCAAGAGGAGAAATCAATTTCCAAAAACCTAATCAAGAAGGGAAAATAACAAAAAGCTAGCAGAGAAAATGAAGTCAAGGAAGAGAGAGCAATTATCATAAAGTTCATAATAGTGAGGGATTGTCATTGATAACGTACTAGAGCAGTTTCTGGAATGCTGAGTATATTCTTATTCTTGACTTGCATATTGGCTGCATAGTTGTTTATTTGCTCACTTTATAATTACAGAATAAATCTATATGTCTAAAGGGCATAAATTATACATGTTCCTTTCTACATGTCTATCATCTTTTATAATTAAGAAAATGAAATTAAATAGAATCAAGGAAAGTTTTCAAATGAGAGAGACCTAAGCACTGTGTGTGTGTGTTTAATACAAGCAGTGTATTTAAATAGGATCTTAGTAATAAAGGCCACTTATGACAAACTTACAGCTAACATCATACTCAACAGTGAAAAGCAGGAAGTTTTTCCTCTAAGATCCAGAATAAGGTAAGTATGCCCACTCTCACCACTTCTATTTAACAAAGTATTGGAAGTCTGAGCCACAGTAATCAACAAGAGAAAGAAAGAAATTGGAAGAGGAGCAGCAAAATTTTAACTATTGGCAGATGACATGACACTGTATACAGAAAATCTTAAAGACCCCATCAAAAATACTCCTAGAGCTAATAAATAAATTCAGTAACATTTAGGATACAAAATTAATATACAGAAATCTGTTACATTTCCTTACATTAATAATGAACTATCAGAAAGAGAAAATAATAAAACAATCCTGTTTACAAGCAAATAAAAAGACTGCAGCCTTGTGAGAAACCCTGAGCCAGGAGACCTGGCTCATCTGCACCTGGATTCCTGATTGCAAACACTGTGAGGAAATAAATGCTTGCTGCTTTAAGCTTCTAAGTTTTGGAGTAATTTGTCATGCAGCAATAGATAAAAGGTTGATATTTGGAAAATAATATCAGTGCTATGTATGCAATTAAAAACATGGACCCTGGGACTTCTCTAGTGACTCAGTGGTAAAGAACCCACCTGCCAATGCAGGAGACACGTACTGGATCCCTGATCCGGGAAGATCCCACATGCTGCTGAGCAACCAATCTTGTGCTCCACAGCAATGAGGCTGTGCTCTGGAGCCTGGGAAGTCACAACTGCTGAAACCTGCATTGCCCAGAGCCTGCGCTCTGCGACAAGAGAAGCCCCGCAATGAGAAGTCACGCACAGCAACTAGTGAGTACCCACTGGCCA
Organism: Dama dama; assembly: GCF_033118175.1. Taxonomy (NCBI): domain Eukaryota; kingdom Metazoa; phylum Chordata; class Mammalia; order Artiodactyla; family Cervidae; genus Dama; species Dama dama. The sequence continues at coordinate 33,858,628 of NC_083708.1, read as the reverse complement.
CAACTAGAGAAAAGCCTGGGCAGCAATGAAGACCAGGCACAGAAATAAGTAAACAAAAAAAATTTTTAATGGATTATGGAGCCAGATTTCCTGGGTTTGAATTCTCGCTCAACCGCCTTGAATGTTAGTATACTTAACCTCTCCACACCTCAGTTTCTTCAATTGCTAAGTGGGGATGATAATGCTAAGAATTCATGAGGTTGTTAGAAGAATGAACTAAATTAATACTTGTGTATGACTTAGAAACATTCCTGGCACATAGTAAGTGCTATATAGTTGTCTTTACAGAAAAAAATTAAAAATATATGCTCCTCTCCAACCATCCCATATGGTTGATTTCCAGGAAGTCACCTCATCTCATACTCAGAGCAACTACAGGAGGTAGTTTGCCCAGTTTGATAGGGATTCCTGGCACTCAGAGGAAGAGATAATAATTTTTTGTAATATTTATTTATTTATTTATTTTTGGCTATCCTGAGTCTTCCTTGCTGTGTGGGCCTTCTCTGGTTGCCATGACCCATGGCTACTCCCCAGTCGTGGTGCACAGGCTTCTCACTGCCGTGGCTTCACTTGTTGGGGAGCACAGGCTCCAGGATGCTTGGGCTCAGTAGTTGTGGCTCACAGGTTCCAGAGCACAGACTCAGTAGTCGTGATGCAGGGGCTTAGCTGCATGTGGAATCCTCCCAACCAGGGATCGAACCCATGTCCCCTGCACTGGCAGGCAGATTCTTAATCACTGGACCATCGGGGTTGTCTGGTAATAAGTTGCAGAGATTCAAATCCAGGATATTGGAGACTGAAATTTCATGATTCATAAATATATTCTATACTGCCTCCCTAAAATCCGCCTTATACTCCAGAGCACCGAAAAGCCAGGGGCTATGAAGAGACTTCCATTCATACACACAGTAAATAGCTATATAGTTGTGTTCAGTTAAAGGGTATCTCAGTGAAAACATTCCTGTCTGCATCAATCCACTAGGTGGACTGTCCATGAGAATGATCAACTATATGCTGGAGCTTGATTCATAGGAAAAGAAAATATCCTGACATATACTAGATGCTCTACAAGTATTTATTGGAAAGCAAACAAGCCCAACTAAACTTAAAAGATGCAGGTATTTATCCTCTTTAAGTTTCAATAAGAAATACCAGGCATCAATTACCCATAGTGCTAAAGTTTTTTGACAGGCTTCTTCCATTTTGGAGAAGTTTATTACAAAAAAAATATTCAGCCAAGCTCAGGGATTACAAAGATGGTTCTATAGAAAAATGTGTTATTTCAACTATCAAATACAACATCTAATCCTATTACAGCGGATATAAAAAGGTTTTCACTGACAGGCACAATAGTGAAGGAAATTGAGTAATACATTTCCTGCCCTGAAAGACTGCAGTGGCCTAGGAAATGTGTACAACCTCAGAGCACACTTCTAATACAACAGCCATGTGTCAAAACTGATATAAAAGTTCACAGACCTGCGACGATTTACATCTGCAGCAAGGAAATATTTTCATTATGTTCCATTACTCAAGAGCCTTTCAGCTTAATAATATTTATCATGATGGTCTGTTTAAGAGTGGCAGATTCGTTTTAAGATCACTTTGTTGAAATGAATCCCTCTTGATTCGGAAGGAATTGCCTGTAATGAGCACACCTTCCTTACTCCCCCTGGCTACTAAGAATCCTGGCAAATGAAGGCCTTTGTCAACTCGACCCTGATGGCTCAACCCAGAAGACAACAGAATTCGTGCTCAACCCCGAGTAAAACATATCAACAGCCACAGAAATCCTCAATGTCAAAGGAGTCTGCAACGTAATATAAGTGTACCTTGGCATTCAAGCTGAATATCAAGAGTCTTAAAACAAGTGTAACCCCAAGTCCCAGATTAGGTTCAGAATAACCCCAACTTAATCTATTCATCATTTATTCATTCAATTAGTCAACACACAATTAGTGCACACCTTCTGTGCACCTAACGTTGTTCAAGCACTAAAACTGAGTTGTATTTTAGGAGAGACTAAAAATAAGCTATCTAAATAAATCATGCATTACAAAATGAGTGGGGGCTTCTCAGGCTCCGTGAGTAAAGAACCCACCTGCAATGCAGGAGACATAGGAGACACAGGTTAGATCCCTGGGTTGGGAAGATCCCCTACAGGAGGGCATGGCAACCCACTCTAGTATTCTTGCCTGGAGAATCCCATGGACAGAGGAGCCTGGCGGGCTACAGGCCCTAGGGTTACACTGAGTCAGACACACCTGAAGAGATTTATCACCCCAGCTACTGTGTTAAGAAGAAATGTAAGGGGTTAAGAACCTAAAGAGGGACACCAATTTGAAGGCTACTGCAGAAACCAGGAGAGAGCTGATGATGATTTGCATAGGAGTAGTGGTGTTGAGAAGTGGTAAAATCCTGGATATATTTCAAGAGCAAGCCAGTGGGATGCTCTGGTTGGTCTGATATAGGATGTGAGAGTAGAGAAGATTGAGATAGTAAGCCTATGTGTTGGCATCATCAGAGAAGGAAAAACCTCAAGAGGAGCAGATTACCGAGGCTAATATCAGAGATTGGTTTTTGGACATGTTATTTTGAGATATCCAATAGACATATGTAGCAGAAATGAGGGCTATTTATAAATTTTTGTTTTTTCTTGCTTTTAAGTACTTTAGAGGGTTGTGCTCCCCTATCCCTTTGACTTTATTTAACCAAACGAACAGGGTACAGAAGTTACCTCTGTCACTCCTGGTCAGAAACTTTAAGAGACAAAATGAGATTAGTCATAGTTCTTGCTCCTGACAAGGTGATCAACATACCTGAGACACTAGCCAGTCTATTTTTCATATGTTAGCATGAGCAAGAATAAATTTTTGTGTCAAGCCTCTAGGATTTGCAGGAGTTTATTACTGCATTATACCCATATTATCCCACATCATCCAGACTGATACAGCATTCACATAGAGAAATTACAAAGGCAATTGGATATACGACTCTGAAGTAATGGAGGGATATGATTTAGGCAATTGGTAAAACATAAATGTTATTAAACAATAAGAGTGTTGAGATTAGCAAGGAATCTAGTGATGTTGCAAAAGAGTCTTGGAAAATCCCAAGATATCCAGAGGTCAGGGAGATGAGGGAAATCACATAAATTGAGAAGAACCAGAAAGAAAGAAAGGAGAAAAGGCCATTGGATGACATGTCCCAGTAGCCAAATGAAGGTAGTGGTTCCAGAAGGAGAGAGTATCCATTGAATTGAACACTGTTGATAGTTCTTAGGACTGAGAATTGACAGTGCTATTTAACAGCATGAAGGCTTATCATTTGACAAAACATTTTTGTTAGAGATAACCTGAGATGGCACCTGTATGTTTGTCCTTGGGGATAAGGCAAAAGGAGTCAGTGCTGAGGTTAGTCTCTCTATGGTGGGTAACACAGTACTGTTAAATATTTTATCTTTATGCGAGGGAGCTAGGTATATTTTCTGTTTTTAACATCAGTTAGCAGGTCTTATGCTCTTTGTTCTTATCTAGTTTTGCAATTTAATATCACCAGCTTCACCAGTCACCCTGAAATAAGAAAATTCTATCTTTCTGATATCTTTGTTCTGTTATTCTCACCTCTCTTCACCTCATACAATGTATCAGTCCCCCTCTCACATGTCAAGAAAGTAAAGAAAATGCCTCTTCTTTAAGCATGAATTGTTCTCTCAGTACTTGATCTCCATTTCTTTGAACATCTCATTTTAATGCTTATAATATTTCTGTTTATTAAATTATTCATTTGTAATAAACATCAAAATTCTACAGTGCCATTAAGTCTTCTCAGACTACAGGAAGCAGATGTAAAAATAAAGTAATAGTATATGTCTGCTTTTTAGCCTGAATATGCTGGGAGAAATATCAATAGCCTCAGATATGCAGATGACACCACCCTTATGGCAGAAAGTGAAGAACTAAAGAGCCTCTTGATGAAAGTGAAAGAGGAGACTGAAAAAGTTGACTTAAAGCTCAACATTCAGAAAACTAAGATCATGGCATCCGGTCCCATGACTTCATGGCAAATAGATGGGGAAACAGTGAAAACAGTGGCTGACTTTATTTTTCTGGGCTCCAAAATCACTGCAGATGGTGACTGCAGCCATGAAATTAAAAGACGCTTACTCCTTAGAAGGAAAGTTATGACCAACCTAAACAGCATATTAAAAAGCAGAGACATTATTTTGCCAACAAATGTCCGTCTAGTCAAAGCTATGGTTTTTCCAGTAGTCACGTATGGATGTGAGAGTTGGACTATAAAGAAAGCTGAGCACCAAAGAAATGATGCTTTTGAATTGTGGTGTTGGAGAAGACTCTTGAGAGTCCCTTGGACTGCAAGGAGATCCGACCAGTCCATCCTAAAGCAGATCAATCCTGGGTGTTCATTGGAAGGACTGGTGTTAAAGCTGAAACTCCAATACTTTGGCCACCTGGTGCAAAGAGCTGACTCATTAGAAAAGACCCTGATGCTGGGAAAGATTGAGGGCAGGAGAAGGGGCCGACAGAGGATGAGATGGCTGGATGGCATCACTGACTCAATGGACATGGGTTTGGGTGGACTCCAGGTGTTGGTGATAGACAGGGAGGCGTGGCGTGCTGTGGTTCACGGGGTCACAAAGAGTCGGACACACCTGAGCGACTGAACTGAACTGATTCTAATTTTTTCTAGCAGTTGGAAGTATTTTAAATACCAACAAGCACAGTGTTGTCAAAAACTGGCAAAGAGAAAAATGAGGGTAACTTTCCTTCCTTTCCCCCCAAAATATTCTACATCTCCTAATTCTGGGCCATGGAAAATATTGCTCCATGACTGATATTGTTCAATTAGTTAGTGTAGGAAATAAAGCATCAGGCAAAACATCTATTCTTCAATTTTCCACATTACATGTAAGTACTCTGATATGTCTATGGTGAACAATTTGTTCTTGCACTACATAAATATTTTTCCTCCCTTTGAGTACACAGTATACAGCCTATTAAAAAGTAGTTGAGCAATTCAATGTTAAGACATTCATTGTCACAGATATGCCATAGTAAATATCCTTTGGGTTATAGAAGGCTTGCTAAATTGACATTTATAGGATTCGCTAAACTAAATTCCTCTTTTTTTTTCCTTTTATTAAGTCTTCAGCTTACTTTGGAGATATTCTTGCAGACTTCCATGTCTCATCAACTCTGTAATAATATAAATTGGATCTTCTAAAGTGCAAACAGCATAAAGCTGGATAAGCTTTGGATGTCTTAGGTTCTTCATTATCTGTGCTTCCCTCAGGAAGTCATTTGGATCCATTGAACCTGAAACAAGAAGAGGGGGAAATCACTTTATGTTATTGAGGCATTCCTGTCCTCAGAGCAGCCTGGTGGGAATCACCGAGATTGCTTCCTGCCTCTCAGTAAAGTAAGAGTATTGGTGTCACAAATCTTCAGATTTATCAAGGAAGAGAATCAGTTCAACCAGGGCAACCTAATAACTGATGTGTTGGTGCATCAGGGCTGTGCAGCTTATATATTATGACCTGTAGGTGAAGACAGGTTGATTCAGGTCCATATGAAAAATGAAGGAAAAAGGAGAGACTGACAGTCTAGTTGATAAAACAAGGCAGGCATCTTAGGAATACAAAGAGAAGACAGTCTATTAACATGAACACGAAAGACACTGAATGTTTAATTACTGCAGCGAGATTTTCTGCCCAGAATCCAAAGACTAATCATTGCCCTGTCCTTGGTACCCACTGTGGAAAGAGTTTGAAAACTATCCTAAAAAGCAATGTTTCTGTCTTTAATTTTGTAGGGACATATAGTATAGACCAAACAGAAAACATTCATGAGCCCCTCCCCCAAATTAGTGTTTTTTTCACCACTTGAAACTGACATTCCACATTTTCTCATGTATTAATACCTCCACAGTTAGAGTTTTAATAGCTTGATAAGGGAGACATTGGAGCCAATTTTGCAGACTTATCTAAGTTAAATTGCATTTATGTTGGCTCAACTCTGACTCACCATGCAAAGTGCCAAGTAGTTACAATCACATAGAATTTAAGAGAAAGAAGGGTACCTGGAGTTTACATTTCATTAGTCATTTAAAAATCTTTTATTTCTTATACAATATGATGTTTAAGAGTCACTGATGTAATTGGAGGAATACTGTCATTTCACCTCTCCGTATTCACTATAGATAGTGCAAACATTTTCACTGATGCTCAGAGAGTCCATTTTGTTCCTATTCTCTCATTTTGAAGACTTCACAGCTAATATTTGAACCTCAAGCATGGATAAGCTTTGACACTCCAAGCTAACACTCTGACTTGTTCATTAATACTTGGTTAGAAAGCGTTACATGTGACCTGCAGTCTATTTCACAGAGGCAATCTATCCTTTGGTATGCCATTTGAGACTCTAAAAGTTCACTACCCAGGTTCAATCAAGCCCTACCTCACTTTGTGATCTTGAACAAATTACCAAACATCTCTGAACCTCAGTTTCTTCATCTCTAAAACATGGCTAATAATTCTGCCAACATCATAGAATCAATGTCAGGGTAATAGTATTGTCTGGCACATATGTGTTCAATGAGTGTTGACCATATTTGTACTATTATTCACAATCATATTCTTAGGAAAACCAAACAGATCAACTATAAATATCTCTTCACTGACTAAGGAGAAGAGGCAAGGACTTACAGAGGAAGAATATGGGGAAATGGCCTATTCTCTTCTCTATCAATTTTTTCTGAGCTCCCTCATTTCAGTTTCCACTGGTTTGCTCCACATAATCAAATAGGATTAAAGTCTTGAATCACTGTGGCAAAATGGAGCTAAGAATAAAAGAGGCACCCACACCATAATAAGGGACCATTTAGGGTTGTTATAATTAGTTTGGCCTATGGTCAATTACATATATAGTGGGATCCTGCCCCCACCCCCAAATAATCTGACTCATGAAGTTTCCAGTGAAAGCATCAATTATGATCTTCATTCAGACAATTTATCTACAATGTGTTTCTATGTTGATGCTTTGGGTGGTCATCAGATTCATGGGATACAGGCCACTTATGTATGTGTATGTTTTAGTTGCTCAGTTGTATCCAACTCTTTGTGGCCCCATGGACTACAGCCTGCCAGGCTTCTCCATCCATGGAATTATCCAGGCAAGAATACTGGAGTGGGCTGCCAGTCCCTTCTCCAGGGGATCTTCCCAACCCAGGGATTGAACCCAGGTTTCCTGCATGGCAGCTAGATTCATTACCATCTGAGCCATCAGCGAAGCTTAAATCATTGCTAAATCAGACCATCCACTAGAGCTGGAACCAGAGGATATCAGGAGCTTCTGCAGGGGAAGCTGGACCAGCTGCATAGCAAGACAGACCCAATCTCAATTCAACATTAAATATTAATTTTTGCCTGTCAAAGCTACTGTGGGAGTTGATTTCAGGCTTGTCTTTATTGCATGGCAGTCTGCTAAGCAATAAAGAGCTGAGAAGATTGATTAATGGCCCCAGTGAAGTGAAGACATTTAAGCAATCACCAAAGCTGTTTGCTGCTATTACACTGTAAATCAATAATAATTATTCCTGTTGGAGAGAAAACTATCATGGAGCTTTTTTTTTAATATAAGAAATCTAATTTTTTTGTTCTCTTTTGACCTGTGAAAGGCCTTCCTTAGAGAGCAATGTTAGGATGGATAGCTAGCTGCTTCTTTTTTGGAAAAAAGATGATAAGATTGGACAGTAAAGGTTAGTCTCAGTTTTCAACAGGATTAGGATTCAAAACCACATATCTGCAGTAATTGTGAAAATCTCAGGTGCTGGGATCAAGCACTACGGTCACCTAGCAAAACACTTGCTTGGTGTCCAAACCAGCTGTCCCATGACCTCTTGAACATTTATAATGGCAAGTAGGTTATAAACATCAATGTATGCCATCCTGGTGCCCATACCTGGCTTTAATGTTTTCACTGCTACTGGAGTGGTATTGTTCCACAGGCCTTCCCACACTTCACCGAACTGACCGGATCCTAATCGCTTCAAAAGTTGTATGGAGCTGCGGTCAATCTCCCACTGGTCCACAGTTTTATATGACAAATCAAAGGGAGCTGGGACTTGTATCTGTTTCACAGAATAATTAGAATACTGGTAAGAAAAAAGTTATATTTAACAATTTTTTTTGTTTGAAAATAATAACCTAGGTACTTTTAGAGACATCACTCTTAAAAACAAAATATTGTAAATTTTATCCCAATTACTTTAAAATGAAAAGCAATAGTGGTAGAATCTGTGCTATTACCTCATCCAGCTGCTCTCCTCCCAAATCCTGCTCTATCAGGCACCTTGCTGTCCATCTGTCCCACCCCAAACCCAGATGTCCTCCTCCCACTTACCTGGTGAGCATTCTCTCTGTATCCTTGCCTACCTAAATCAAGGGTCAAGGTCAAATGAAGTTCCATCTATCCACAGTTATTTCCCCAACTCTCTGACCCATAGTATCTACCATATGTATCATCAAATTTCTCATAATTAATTTCATCTTTTTTCAATTAAATTTACTTATCTGTTCATTCATTTACTTAATAAATAAATATTTTTCAAGCACCAACTAGGCTTCATTGTGTAAACAAAACAGGCAAGGCCTCTGCTTTCATACTTCATAGTCTAGTTTGTCGTCTGTCATTTGATATTTATCTTATTTCCTGGCATTGGCATCTTGAGGGCACAGAAGGTCACCTATGTTTTGTAAATCTTTTCCCTATCTGAATTCAACACTATTAGTTAAACTAAGTATTTTTAAGTCATGTCTTGGTATCAGGTGAGCTATTTCTTAGCATAAGCTTAGATGTTCTTATGAGGTCATTTCTGTACCATCTAAGATGTATACGCATGCATGCTCAGTTGCTCAGTCGTGTCTGACTCCTCGCTACCCCATGGACTGCAGCCCACCAGGATCCTCTGTCCATGGGATTTTCTATGCAAGAATATTAGAGTGGATTACATTTTCCTCCTCCAGGGGATCTTCCCGACCTAGGGATTGAACCCTCGTCTCCTCCATTGGCAGGTGGATTCTTTACCACTGAGCCACTGTGGATACCCCAAGACGTATATACTTATACCAAATTGCATATTCATCTGGCAGGATTTAGCTCGATAAATTCCCTACATAATGATCAGAATTCTTCAGCTTCTATTTGTCTATAGAATTATAATCAGGCATCACCAGGAAGCCTTCAGCAGTCATCCAGGCATAAACCACAGGCCTGGCTATACCGTTGACTGTACATGAGACCTGAACCCTGATGAGGAGCTGAGGCTTTGGCCAACTAGGGTGACCAACCACTATCTAACTTTAAACACATTTAGGTAAAGCATGCAAACAATGGAATTTAATGACCGATGTAGATAAAAACTCTATAAATGTTATCTCCTTCCACCAAACACCAGGCCAAACAAACTGTTAAGCAGTTAAATGATATCTATTATATGCAGACAACTGGATAATGAGCCTGGTCATTTCATGTTAATATTCTTGAATACAGATCATCTAAGTAAGAATTATATTCCAGCACTTTTTTCTCCTCCAGCCATATCATTAAATGCTCCAATATCAGGATGTTAGATTAGTGTCTTAGTGCAAAGAAAGAATATATTCTGTGTTCAGTGATTGCTCACGGTCAGGACTCGGCAAACTTCTTCTGAAAAGAATGAGATTGTAAATATTTTAGACTTTGTGAGCCATATAGTCTCTGTTTCAACTACCAAACTCTGCAATTATAGCAAAAAGGCAAAGACGATTGTAAATGAATGAGCAAGTCTATGTTCCAATAAAACTTATTTATAAAAATATTGGGGCTTCCCTGGTAGCTCAATCAGTAGAGAATCTGCCTGCAGAGAAGGAGATCGGGGTTTGATCCCTGGGTCGGGAAGATCCCCTGGAGAAGAAAATGGCAAACAACTGCAGTATACTTCCCTGGAAAAATCCCATGGACAGAGGAGCCTGGTGGGCTGCAGTACATGGGGTCACAAAGAGACAGGCACAACTGAGCCACTAATACTTTACACTTTCATAAAAATATTAATAAGTGTGGGGTAGTATTGGCTCATAGGCCATAGTTTGCCTATCCATGCCTTAGATATTCAATGACCTTTTTTTTTCCTGAGCTAACATATCATATGACAAAAAACTCCAATATCTGAAGGAAAAAAGTAACTTCAAAATTAAGGAACACAGCTTGAAAGCAGTTCACCTTTAAGCATGGTTTTCCCAGCTTGACACACAGGCCATCACTTGTCTTGGTGTAGTGACTCACGAATTCATTCAGTGTTGAAAAGGTTCTTCTCCGGGTGAGGAAAAAGCCCCCTTCATCCAGTCGTCTGATTCTGTAGTGTTTCACAACCCCTTCATCTAAAACTGGAACCCAGAATAAGTCCTTTTAATAAACTTGCCAAAGCAAAAGAGATTTGCTTATTTTGTGATGATAGTTCCATGCATGGAATAAAATTTCGACAAATTCTATTTATTTCTCAACTTTTCTTTCAGAAAAGGCTTCAGGAGGCTTACAAAAGCATATATAGCAGAATAAAAAGGAAAAAAGAATGGGAAAATCATATTTTAAAGGAAATATAAAAATAAAAGAGTATGGTTAGCACTAAGAAAACCATGCTTTGAGGCTTAGTATACTTGTTTAAAACAAGCTATAAAAGTGACTGTATTATTCTAACAATGTAAAGAAGGAAATAGTTTCAGAAATCACAGTGTTCACAAGATAAAATCACAAAAGATATTTAAAAACAGTTCTTTCTGGTACAGAGACAAAGGATAATTTTCTCCCATTAAATTATATAACATGGACACTGAAATAAAAGTGCTCTCAGGAAACAAAATCTATGTATAGATATATAGATACAGATATAGAAAGGGAAGGAAGGAGAGACAGAGAAAAACATTATTCAGCCTAAAAAAAAAAAAAAAAAAAAAGGAGATCCTGTCATTTGCAACAATGAATGAAACTGGAGGCCACTGTGCTAAGTAAAATAAGGCAGAGGAAGACAAACACTGCATAGTATCATTTATATGTGGAATTTTTTAAAAATGAACTTATAGAAATAGAGTAGACAAATGGCTGCGTGGGGGTGGCATGGGAGGAATAGGAATAGGGAGAAACTGATAAAAGGGCATAAAATTTCAGCTGTAAAATGAATAAGGTCTAAACATCTAGTATATAACATGGTGACAGTAGCTGATAACACTATATTACATAGTTGAAATTTGCTGAGAGTAATTGTCACGTGTTCTCACCAAAAAAAAAGAGAGAAATATATGAGGTGACAGATATTTTAATTAACTCGATGTAGGGAGAGGGAATCCTTTCATGACGTATATGTATTTCAAATCATCATGTTGTACATTTAAATATCTTTTTGCCAATTAAACCTCAATAAAACTGAAAAAATCATATCATCTGCATACATGAAAATATTTTACTTTCAGTTCTTTATATTAAATGCAGAGGGCAGGCAAATATTTAGTTCTTCCAAAAATAACACAAGGTTCTTAAATCATAATTTTTCAAGTGTCTAGAACACATTCTTGTGCTCTCTGATCTGTCAAGTTACCATTCCCATTGACTATAACTCTTGAGGCAATGTTAATTGCCTTATATAATCATCACCAAATAGAGGGGTTTTATTAGGATATAGAACTAAGCTCATACGGATTTCTGTATATGGATTAAAAAGTTAAAAAGAAAAATAAAGAGAGATGTAAACAATATTAACCTCAATGTATTTCTCCACAAAGCAATAAAAAATATTAGAAGTAGGTAGCTACATTATAAATTATACCTGCAGTTTATATAAATGTTGGCCTGAAAATTCAAGTTTGCCATTTATCAAAAAGAATAGTACATAAATTGTAACTGAGATGTCTAGCAAAGCAATATGTCTCTAACTGGAAATGATGGGAAGCATCACCATTTTTTTCCAATAAAAAAATTCTTTTTTAATCAAGATGGACCATATCTGGCTCCAAACTGAAATGGACTACATGGAAATTAAACTTAAGAATTATCTTCTAATGCATCACAAAAGGCCTAGTGACTTCTAAGCCAGAGACTAAAGTCAACAGTTGACTGAAGTGTCAAAATACTCGTGCTTTTCTCAACAAGGGATGCAAATCCCAATGATTGATATGGCTTTGGCAATTGCTATTGATTATAGAGAAAACCTAAGTAAATGTTTACCAACTATTTATAAATAAAAATTTAAACTCTCAACTGTAAAAAACAGTATTTTCTAACTGGTACATGACCAAAACACGGCAATGTCACCGAACCTCCATTTCTTCAACATTAAAATAAAAGAGCAGGCTTTAAAAAATTTCAAAATTTCCAAACGTTTCTACCTTAATGTTCCAACATTTCTAATAACTGTTGCTTTCTCTTTCTGAATTCTCATTTCTTTTTGTAGTCCTTTCAGAAAACTACAAATTGTGAAAACTACACATTACCAAAAGAAAAAGTCATTCTCACCTTGCAACCTTAAATACCCCTTGAATGGTTTTTCCATGAATTTTCTAAAAGCTCGATCTTCTTCGGGTCTCAATTTAAATTCTCAGAACCAGCCTCCTCCCATCACCCTGTTGCATGTACCCTTCCAGCTCCTTTCTCTCACATCACCCAGGTTAATTGTGATGGTGGATTTATCTCAGTAGAGGTGGCTCTGTGAATTACAGGGTCTCTGTGTCTTGAACTAATATCTACTCGGATCCTGACACAGAGTAACAACTAATAAATACTTGCTAGTTGAATGAGCAATGTCACTAACTTTTAGATTTGAAATGAAATATAAGCTTCTGAAATGTCTGCTGCAAAATTAAATAGCTAGCATTACTGATTCAACAGACATGAATTTGAACAAACTCCCAGAGATAGTGAAGGACAGGGAAGCCTGGCATGTTGCAGTCTGTGGGGTGGCAAAGAGCCGGACATGCCTTAGCAACTGAGCAACAACAGCAACAAATTTTACGAATATCAGTACTTTGAAGTCAAGACTTCCCCGGAATTTTATTTTTAAATAAAGGCAAACAAACATAACCCCAGCATATAAATACAATTAAAAGACAATCATTCATGTTTACATCTAATTTTTTAAGTTTTGCAATAACACAGGATGTGTACTTCATCTCTCATCAACATCACAGACTATATATGTGTAGTTCATTCAAGTTTTCAGTCTAGGCAAGATTATAAGATATATATATATATACACACACACATATATATTTTAAAATTAGATCACAGAAGCCACCTAAGGTAAATTCAATACATTGGGTTAGGATGAAAGCACTTTTAATGTTATATTCCTGAGTAATCAGATCCAAAATTCATGTTGTTTTCTTAAAGTGGTTTTAATTTGTTAGTAATGAGCCCACACATTTGTAAATTGCCCATTCCTAATAAAGATTGAATTCAGACGATCTCAGAACCAAGGAAAAATGAATTTTCTATTCCTGTTCTAGTTCACCGTGATGTTTATTATTGAACCAAACCTATTCTACATTCTACAGGCTATGAGTGAATGATAATGCTCATGCCATTCTTATTGTGAATTACTGAGTTCAGACTAGTTAAAGTATTTTAGTAGTTTAACTGCAAAACATTCAAGGCTAGCTATACAATGGAATCATCTATCAACAAACTCAGGAGCAGCACAATTGAATGAATTGAGCTACTAGAAGGCCAGACATCCCAAGCTTGCGTCTTGACTCACATTTATACTATTTGACCTAGGGGAAAATGTTTCACTTGTCAACTGATTAATCTACCAGAACATGTCCAAGAATTAGGATATATTGCAGCAATGCAGGTAAGCATGTATGTGGAGTACAATAAAGGCTTATTGAACATTGAAAGAATTCAGCTATTTCTGCCCACAACCTTCTATAAGGATCATGACACTGGTCACCTGATTATTTGGCCACTTTCACAACCAAGGTAACTGATTGTGCAGAAATCCATGTGATATAGATGCAGTCTTATGATTTCAGTCTCATATGTCAGGCCCAAATGCATTTACAAGGAGTTGGTGGCAGTTATAAAAGCCCAATTTTCTCCTAATGGTGAGATCTTATTTTAGTCTCTAATCTTAGAAAAGGTGTTTGTTTACCACTGTACAAAGGAGTGAGATTTCATCAAAAAACACTTTCAAAGAGTTTTTTCCTCAATTTACCACATGACGAACTTATTCAGAACATATTAATTCTGATATTCCAAAATTAAGCTTTTAAAAGACAGAGCCTCCAGAAATTAACTTTAGAATGCAGTATAAACATTAAGTTAAAGGCTGTGTCTGTGAGACATGAAGACAACTTATTAGGCTTAGTGAAAAATATCAGTATAATGAGCAGTTTGGCATTTTACAGATAAACAAATGGTTGAATGAGCAGATTTTCATTTTTTAGCTGGTCTTCTTGTATCATCTGGGCATAGCCTTATTCCTACTGACTGATAATAATCTGCTCTCATACTGAGTAAAACAATGTGACTTAGATGATTGAGCAAATGATTGAAAATCAAGAACTCACTACTCTAATCTTATTCTGCCAGTGATTTGTTCTTTGACCTTCGGCAAAGAATTTCATTTCAGTTTCCTTATCTAGAAAATGAAAATAATGATATTATCTATATACTCTCACAGGGGTAGTTTGAGTGTCATTATTCACAAAGGATGGTAGATATTTCTAAATGTCCAATGTGTGAGTACTATATTAGAATATCAGTACTATCAAATAGCATTGTCGACAAAAGAGAACCACTTCCAAAGTAAAATTTTCCACTCTTTGCACAATAATGACTACATAACACAGTGGCTACCAAACGTATTATGTAAAGAAACTGCTATAAATTCTGTGTGAGAGAACTCCTTCACATGTAAACCCCTGTTTAGTTGGTTTCTCTTTAGTAGGTTGGTTTTTACTTTTCAAAACTATTACGCTCATGATAACACCTACTATGCCATTGCTTCAGAAATTATGTCAAGGTAGTTCTACACCAGTAAGTAAATAATATTTGAGTCATTATACTGTAGCCCCCATTAAAACAGAAGTGAAATTAATGAAAGTGAAAGTCGCTCAGTCATGTCCGACTCTTTGTGACCCCATGGACTATACAGTCCATGGAATTCTCCAGGCCAGAATACTGGAGTGGGTAGCCTTTCCCTTCTCCAGGGGATCTTCCCAACCCAGGGATTGAACCCAGGTCTCCCACATTGCAGGCAGAGTCTTTACCAGCTGAGCCACAAGGGAAGCCCAAGAATACTGGAGTGGTAGCCTATCCCTTCCCCCCCAGATCTTCCTGACCCAGGAATCAAACTGGGATCTCCTACATCGCAGGCAGATTCTTTACCAACTAAGCTATCAAGGAAGCTCCCATAAAAACAGAATCCAAAACAAACATCCATTTTGCACTGTTTTGTTCTACAGCAAACAGAGTAGAATTCCAGTACAAGTAGTTCTGAAAGAACAAAGTATTGAAACAGCTATCTCAAAATATTAAAGTGGCATCATGCAGAAGACGTGTTCTTTTTTGGTGAGAAAAAAAAAATCCACCAAAACCAAAGAGAACAAACAGATTTGACTCTTTTCATGCATAAAACTCAACTACTGGGTTGGTCCCCAAGGTCACCTGCCTCCCTGCAGGGCATACTCAGTGAGCTATGAACATCAGTCAGTAAGTCTGACTACTAAACTGCTAGGTTAAGTGAAGACTCTTTAAGAGAATATCTATATTAGGTGACTCAAACAATTTACTAAAAAAAGTTATTTGAAGGGTGGGGCATTGGAGGGAGGTTCAAGAGGGAGGGGACATATGTATACTTATGGTTGAGTCACATTGTAACAATGTAACAGAAACCAAAACAACATTGTAAACCAATTATACTCCAGTTAATAATTTTTTGAGGGAAGTGGGAGGTGGGGTTCAGGATGGGGAACACATGTAAATCATGGCTGATTCATATCAATGTACGGCAAAAACCACTACAGTATTGTAAATTAATTAGCCTCCAACTAATATAAATAAATGAAAAAAAAAAAAGAATTTTTTGAGAAAAGCTATTTGAGGATACATCTGATAGCTCTTGTGTCCTGAGATCTTCCAGCATTGTTACTGGTCCAGGAAACCCATTGATGTGCTTTTTAGTCAAAGACAATATAAACAATTATACTTACAGGCAAAAATCAACTGCCTTTTCCATATTATATAGCATAGAAATCCATGAGCCTGAACCACATCTCTGTCCAAATACTTAGAATATTTTTGAGAAAACCACTGGTCTTATACTCAAGACCTTTATGGTCTAATTCTTTATAAAGGCAGACCAATCCCCTGTCAAAGCTGGCTTTTAAATTTTCAGAACAAAATATCAATTTTATTGTTTATACCTATGATATCATATGAAGATGAGCATCACTTTCATTAATACATAATTATAGCAATCAATATTTTGTCATAATTTAATTTAAAAACATCTACCACCATTTTACATGAAAAGAGCATTTGCACCCTCTGACATTGCACAGAGCTAGACATGATGCTGATGCTGAAGCTGAAACTCCAATACTTAGGCCACCTGATGCAAAGAAATGACTCATTGGAAAAGACCCTGATGCTAGGAAGATTGAAGGTGGGAGGAGAAGGGGATGACAGAGGATGAGATGGTTGGATGGCATCACCAACTCGATGGACATGAGTTTGAGTAAGCTCCATTGGTGATGGACAGGCGTGCTGCAGTTCATGGGGTCGCAAAGAGTCAGACATGACTGAGCGACTGAACTGAACTGAACTGAAATTGCACAGAAAGTCTCTGAGAAACAATTTGACTCTTTATTCCTCTCAGGACTCTAACTTCTCACTTAGTATTACATCGGCAATAAATCACCAGGAATTTACATTCATGGATTATATTATCTCAGTTTCCTACAAAAAATTTTTCACTAGGTTAAGATTTAATGTGACATGAAAGCCAGTGCTTCTACTTTTCAAAACTTACCCTAAGGAAATAATTCAAGTATTTACATGTATTTATCTAGTTATATCTCTGCTTTGTTCCAGAAAGCTCCAAAAGCTTGCATAAATCATCAAAATAGAATAAAATTTAAGGGAAGTGGATGAAGGAAATAGGACAAAAAAGAAAGAAAAGGATGATGACTCCAGAAACAAGGCTGGTATACTGTATGTAAGGTATTCTTTAGATTTCCATTCCATTCATGTTTGCTAGATATGCACCAAAGATTTGGCTCTCTGCATTTTTGACAGCTCACAGCCGTGAGGGAAAATCATTCAGTTACCTGATTCCCTGAAGAAAATATTAATAAATTCTTATTCAAAAAAACACATGATTTCTGATACTGAAATGAGAGAAATTTCTCGCATGAGTCCTCATAAAGAAAAACACAGAAAATGTAATAAGCAATATCACCGTCAACATTCTTAAGAGTAAATACATCAACACATTGCAAAGGGCTGGTTATTAGACTGTCCACTAAGGTGAGCCAATTTCCAACTTGAAATTCAATGAAAGCATTGTATGGGAAACTAAACACTGTCCATCATCCAAAACAGGGAAAGCAATAAGTATAAGGATATTTATGCAACATTTTTATAGCATGAAATGACTGGTAAATTGCAGCAAATCTTAAAATTGAGAATTAAAGATAAAATCATAAAAATTATGTAGTAACAAGAAAAATATATAATGTGTTCAGTGTAATAAGTGGGGTAAAAAATTAAGAGTATAATTGCAAACATGAGGATACATTTGGCTGCTGCTTATTTCCTGGGGTCCTTTCCTGCTGAAGAAACCCAGCTGAGGTTCCTTGTGAAAACCGTAATTGCATGAGGGCTAAGATGATTTAATTTGCCAACAGAATAATAGTTGTGCTAGACTGGCAGATTTGTGAATATTTAACTCATTCTGTTTTTTCAAACCAACTGTAATAAAAGTATATTGAATTTAAAATAAAAGCATATACATAATGCTTCCCACTTTATAGAGAGGCAACATAATTAACCACCTGAGACAATGTCCACACATTATTCAAGACTGTCTATTAAGATACTTGATATTCTTTATATAAAGACCTCTATGAACTCATTTCTCTTTGAACTTGACACTTAAAATCATAATGCATCTCTTCTCACATAACCCAGTGAGAAGCACAATATGGTTCCATTTCTGCCTTAACTGCAAGAGAACCCCAAGCTAAAGTGATTTCTAAATTGTGATAATTATCTCCCATTAGAGGCTCAGCAAGATCTATTTCTGTTTTTTTCATTGATTTGTCTTTTTTAATGTTTAGCTGTATTTTATGTTTTTTTTAATGTTTGCTTATTTTTTTATGTTTAGCTCTGTTTCAGCAACGTAAGCCAACTTGAAAGCTTTTGTAGAAGAAAACACATTCACAAATGAAATGATATATAATCAAATAAAATGGCATATCTGCCAAACATAAGAAAGAATCTCTAATTAAATGAATTGCCCAACACTGGAACAGGCTGGTTCTCTGGGGTTTCTGGGAGGTTTAATGCTCCACTTAAAAAGTTAAAATTATAAGGGATTTCTTGGAAAAAGCAATATTAGTTTAGACAGTTTTTGCAAATTCTACTAGTCTATTAAAAAAAGGAAAAGATGATATGTGAATGGCAAGAAACTTTACATATGACTGAGTCTAAATCCCTCTTTTACTGATGAACCTAGAGTTTCAAAATAAATTGCTAGTAGTTTGCGGGGCTGGAATCCAAGTTTAGTTATCTAGGGTGTCCTACTAATGACAGTAGAAATAGTAGAAAACTTTTAAGAATTTATTTCCTGTTTCCTGTTTTGTTTCTCATTTTTTCAAGAAATAATTGACTGATTTCCTAGGAGAACGTTTGAGGGCTTTTAGAATACCACCTTTATCTTCCCTATCAAACTCACCCCAAACTCTCAGGAAGCCTTCTCAGTGATGGAGAACTCAAGCCCTGAATCCCTTTTCTCCTTCTTTGCACCCCAGCTCAGTAAGTAGCAGACATGTTAAACAGAATGAACACGAAAGTCATGGAGAAATGTGACGAAAGGCAATTGAAATACTTCGAAATGAAGTTTTACCTCCTTGGGAAAACACAAAGGACCTGCTCATGTATTAACTAATTGATTTTCATAGCAGAATACTGTCTCCTTCCATTTTTCATTGTTTTCACATATGTGAGACAACTTTTGGTCATTTGCTCATTATGTTCCTGCTGTTTATTTCAGACAAGTATTAGGTGAAGTGTACACAAGTCTGTTTAGATTTGGCTTCATTTGTCATAGCTGGTGGCAAACACAGCTCTGGTCATGTTCAAGTAAACATGTCACATAAAGACAAACCATCTCCGAGTCACAGGCTGCTTTTGGAAGGCTGGCCAACCATCTTCCTAATGCCTCTTACTAGTTCAGGTGTGAATCAGGTGAACAACCATGGATACTCAGCATGATTCACCACTATCCCCAGAAAAAGAGTCCAAAGTACATGTTTCAATGCAAGGGGGGTCAACGCCTCCATCTTCCTGTGCAAAAGGTAGTACTCTTTACGCACAAACATAAAACCGATTGTGTTTTTATTGAGCACCCGCCTTAAGCAAGCACTGTGCTAAGTGCCTTTTTATGTCGTATTTTATTTAATTCTCATACCAACCCTAAGGGATGTGGATATTTCTTCATTGTTTTACAGAGGAGAAAACAAAGTAGAGGGAGATTAAGTAAATTTCCCCTGGATACAAAGCAGGTAAATATTCATTCTATGAGTCGAAACCAGGCAACAAAATGCTGAATCCCACGCCACACACTTAATCCCTCCACCAACTGTCTCCTTCTATTGCCAAACAGCAAGTATTTTTAGCCTACTCTCACAAGTCACTGCTCACAGCTCTGGGAGCAAGTAGGCTTATGGGTACTATTTAATCCTGAGATGAGGCTAATGCCACGGAGAAGGTCTATTTCTGCAACTGACACCTTTTTAAGGGAGACGTAGGTTGAACATTCTTCCATCTAATGCTGCGATTCCACTTTTCTTATTCTTACTAGTTCTGAGTCTTCTCCGCCTACATCTTCTCCTTCTACATTGGTTCTGACCTGGACCACCACCTCAGCTTTCACAACCGTCCTTGGCAACACTGCAGACACACGGCTTCAGCTGACTGTACTAAATGTACGATGACTCCCCAGTCTCTCTCTCCAAAGCTCCTTCCAGACCCCTGTGGGCACCTCAGATGTACCAAGTCACAACTTTAATTCCCATGATCGTATTCCCCAGTGTCCTCTCCACTTGAATATTCTCTCTCAGTGAATGGCATTGCCATCCTGAGACCCAGACAGCAAAGCTAGAGATTCAGGGGTCACCCCTGATTCCTCTGCCTTCCTGATTTCTCATCTCCAACTGAGCATTATATCCTATCAACTTGTACTCCCCATTACCATCACCCTACAGCGTGTCCCCTCAGTTTCTCTCTTCTGGACCACTGCTTTCCCTGTCTCCAACATCTCTGTCCATCTTCCACAGTCACCAGAGTCACCTTCTAAAACCCAGATCTGAATTTATGATTCTCCTTTTTTTTTTCTTCTATGTATATTTTTTGTTATGATTCTCCTTTTTAAAGCTCTTCAAGTGTGCCCCATTGCCTGATGGTCATACACCTTAATGGAATTCTCTTTTGCACCCTACCCTCACGGTTTCCACACTTCTGGAAGGCACCATGATGCTTCCTCTTTCTGCGCACTTGCACGAACTGTTTACTCCAACTAGAATGTTGTTCTATTTACATATTAGAGACAAGTTCATTTTTCAAGGTCCAGCTCAGGCTCTTCTCCTCGATGAAGCCTCCAGACCTGGGCAAGCAGAGTGGCTCACTTGGTCCTTCATAGCCCACTGTTAACAGACTTCTGCTATTGAACCCATTCCACAGTGTTGCTCCTGGATATTTACACTGGACCTCTCCTACTGGCTTCTGAGCCCTTTGATAGCATTTAACTGGAGGCGCGAGTGGTAAAGAACTCGCCTGGCAGTGCAGGAGATGTAAGAGACATGGGTTCAATCCCTGGGTCAGGATGATCCCCTGGAGAAGGAAAAGGCAACCCACTTCAGTATTCTTGCCTAGAGAATTCCACGGACAGAGGAGCCTGGTGGGCTATAGTCCATAGAGTCGCAAAGAGTTAAATATGACTAAGAGACTGACCATGCATACATGTATGCATACATACACACAATTATGTGAGACATGAGGCCAGTGAATCAAACACTCTTTCTTGGCTTCTAATAGGTACAGCATCCTTCCCCATTCCATTGACTTAGGGTGTGGGTGTGTGACTTGCTATGGAGTGGGGGCAAACAACATATGACACATCCTAGCAGAAGCAGTAAAGAGTCTGAATAGTAGTCTCCTCCCCCCTTGCCCCTTCAATCTTCTGCTCTCCACCAGGAGAATGCCATACCTGGGACAGCGGCATACCTGGGACCTAGGTCCCAGAACGAAAGCTATATGGAAATGAACCTAGGCTTTCTATCTGAGACAGAATCAACCAAGCGTGACCAAGCAACATGTCACATGAGTAAACCACTGAGATTCAGGAGCAAAATCTGATTGATACAGGACATGTTAAAGAAAGCAATGTGACTTCTGAATGAGATTTAAAAGCTGCCAAAAGATCTGATTTTGGAACTAGCTATGCTCAGATCTAGTTAGGTTACCTTTGATGAGCAACTTTCTCTGTCTTGTCTCCAATTCCATCAATTACAAAGAAAGTGTCTTAAAAGTCCTTTCCAGTTCAGATTCTCTAATGTCTACCATTCTAACAAGGAAATAAATACAGCCATCATAACATTCAAATGAGGTATAGAAAAATTATGACTGCTACTTTCCAAAAGAGAAAACTGGGACACAAGCTTCAACATTTAAATAAAACCTGAAAATTCTGAAGACTCGTCCTTATGACAAAGGCACCTGCAGGGAAAGACAGTGGGCTGCATGTGGAGTAACGTGCTTGACGCTTAGGATTCTGCCCTGTCTACTGGGCAGCCCTCCCACCCAATAGCAGCTCCATTAAAGTATCCAACCCTCATTTCTTGCAATCTAAATTACCAAAACAAACACAACAAAGTGCTGGTTACACCACAAATTTCAAAGAGGAAAGAACAAAGCTAATGTCTTCTTCCTGCCGTCCCAGACAGCAATGATCATATTGTTAGTTTCAGAGTCCCATCATTAAGCCATTACACTAAGCTAGGACCATGGGACAAGCTCTCCAAAGGCTTGGGTTTGAATTTTAATGAAAATAACATGTATCTACATTGCCACCTCAGTGCCAGGCAGTGTTCTAAGCACTTTTCATGCATTAACCCATCTAATCCAAACATTAACCCCAGGAGGCAGATACTATATTTAATCTCCATTTTACTAAGAGGACTTCCCTGGTGGCTTACAGTAGAGTCTGCCTGCAAGGCCAGAGACCCGGGTTCGATCCCTGGGTCAGAAAGATCCCCCTGAGAAGGAAATGGCAACCCACTCCAGTATTCTTGCCTGGAGAATCGCATGGACAGAGGAGCCTGGCAGGTTACAGTCCATGCTGTCGCAAAGAGTTGGACATGACTGAGCAACTTTTTCTTGCTTGCTTCCTAAAGAGGAGCCTGAGGCACAAAGAGGCTAAGTGATTTGCCCAAAGCCACATTGCTCCTAAGAGAAAAAAGCCAAACCCATGCAACCAGGCTGCTGAGCTTCTTTCTGTTGACGGGAGAATCCAACTATCATTCTGATGACCTCATCTTCCCAACCTAGATAATCTCAGAATAAAATTCTGCTTCCAGATTTCTCTAAAATTTCCAATGTAAGAAAGTAATCCTCATTTCTACTCCAATCCATCATTATTCAATATAGAAAATCAAAATATTTTCCCTGATTTCAACTATTTGCTTAGTCTTGTAAAAACCAGAGTTAACACAACAAATAAGTAGATACCTTTCCTATAAAAGTGTGTCTTTTCTATTTAGTTGGCATTTCCCCTCCACTACCAACTAGAAGATACACTTCATGAGGGCAGGGACTGTCTTGTTTACCATTGTAGCCCAGCCTCATTCTGAATACCAACTGCACATAGTAGGCATTAAATAAGTATTTGATGAATGAATGAATAAATCACAAGTTCTTTAAGGCTTGGATCATCATTTTGTTCAGGATTGTACACATAAAAGATATAAAGAAAATGATGCTTACTAAAATTATATGAAAATAGAAATATAAGTTTTGCTTCTTTCCATTTATATTTTTTCCTCCATATTTTACTTCTGGCAAAAGATTTTTTAAAGTTTCTGCAGGTGAAAAGGAGATAGCCATGAGAGAGGATTTAAGGAAGGTTCCTGCCCCACTGAAACAAATAGGAAAATAAATTTAGTCTCTGCCATGGCTAGGCTTTAAGACAACAGAATACTTCCTTAATTTGTAGTTCCCGTGCCAAAGCATCTAATAACCTGATGCAAAGCATGTTTCTAAGATGCATTAGAAATGATTTCATGATTGATGCAATGCTGACAAATAGTTATAAAGTAGCTAATATACCTGTATCAGTTGAAATACACAGTTTAAAAAGTAGAGCTACCCATTTATTAAATTGGATTGTGTCTATTTCATTTACTTTGTATATCATGAACACGTCTTATGTAACTATCAGGACACGGAAAATAGATAACTTGAATCATTAAGAAAATACAAAGCTTGGTCAATTTTTTGAAATTAATAAAATTATTGCCAGTAGGATGTGGTTTTATTTATAGCACAAGTTGATAGAGATATTTTAAAATTAGAAACTTCTTTTAAACTAAAAATCAGATATCCTTCCTTTAAATTAATGAGTCGTGGAAACAGAAAATCTGAACTAAAAAACCTCATGTATTGTTTCCATAAAGGCATGCTATTTCTTGACATGCCACTAGAGGGAGCACATGCTTGACTAAAAGCCCTCCTTGGCGGCAGTTGCGAAGAGGGGGGACCAGAAAGTAGAAGTCAGCGTGGTGTTTTGGTTTTAATATAAAGGTACACATATAGCATTCAGCATTGTAGACCACATCCATGTTTGTGTAAACACCATGTGAAATATTCTCATTAGGCTTAATTTTACAGTGGTTTTTTTTTTTTTTTTTTTTTCAATAACACGTTTTCACCACTTAGACACTTTATTTAAGAATTAGGTAACCTTGGGGGAAAAAAAAAAAGGAATTAGGTAACCTTGAAATATAGGAGAAGGCAATGGCATCCCACTCCAGTACTCTT
Organism: Dama dama; assembly: GCF_033118175.1. Lineage (NCBI taxonomy): Eukaryota > Metazoa > Chordata > Mammalia > Artiodactyla > Cervidae > Dama > Dama dama. The sequence continues at coordinate 33,834,263 of NC_083708.1, read as the reverse complement.
GCCTGGAAAATCCCATGGACGGAGGAGCCTGGTAGGCTGCAGTCCATGGGGTCGCTAAGAGTCAGACACGACTGAGCGACTTCACTTTCACTTTTCACTTTCATGCATTGGAGAAGGAAATGGCAACCCACTCCAGTGTTCTTGCCTGGAGAATCCCAGGGACGGGGGTGCCTGGTGGGCTGCCGTCTATGGGGTCGCACAGAGTTGGACACGACTGAAGCGACTTAGCAGCAGCAGTAGCAGCAACCTTGAAATATAAACATTTATTTAGTTATTATTTCCATGAAATATAAACTAAACTTTCTCAAGGCCGGTGGTAAGGAGGAGGAATTGGAAGGCCTGTGAGTCTCTGACTTTCATTTCCAAAGTCAAGATATCTTAGTTTTCTGTTCAATCAAAAACTCAGCACCATGTCTCAAACATTCTTCCTTATCTATACCTCTTTTTGTATTACCCTGCTCAACTCTTCGCTTAATCCTTCCCCTTTTTCCCCAGTTTGAGATCATCAAGTTCATATATTATCAAAGCCCAAGATCCAGAGAGAATTGGTTTGACACCTCAGGTGTGGCAATGTCCTACTATCCAAAAATATAATCCATATTGAATTTGGGTGCCTAGAGAAAAAAGTTTTTTGCCTGTGTATCTGTGTGTATGTGTGCGTGCATGCGTGTGTGTTCAGACATAAACACAGATATATGTACTACATAATAAAATGTTAATTTAACTTTATAGAGTAAAACATCTGAAACATAATTTATCAGTAGTAATGTTAAGAAAAGGGAGGCATAATATGATTGCTTACCAAAAAACACCACTTGCTATTATGGGCAATGATATTTGCAATTAAGTTGAACAAAACTAAATTATGACTTTAATTAAAAGGCATTTTCTAAGATGGCACCAATGTTTAAAATTTAATACATTTTATATGAGATACTGGAGTTGTTAGCATAGAATTTTCTTTCTGCACTGTGTGCACTTTTTAAAAAGCAAAACATCTCTAACCAATATCAAAATGCTCCCAGAATCCACAGACATTTCATTGCATAATAAATTGAAGGAGCACTTTTTTCCCAACCAATTATTACTTGCCCCTCCTTGGGATATACTATTGTATTTACATCCATGGCTAATAGTAATAGAATTCCTGACATTCTCTTGTGGCCACTATGTCCACATTAATTTTAAATGAAAAATAAATGGAGGCTGGGGGACTGATAATGAAACATACAGCCTTTTGCCATTGGTCAGCATTGGATTAGAATGAGTCAGCAGGTCTTAGAAAGTTTGGGAACAATAGTGGGATCTCAGCAGTTAGTGAAAAGTGAGTTTGGGTCTGAATTCTGGGCCAGGCAGAGAGATACAGGGCCACAATGCCAATGACATCCTTCTCCAGTTCTGTCTTCCCTACAAGCCTTATTACCTGGAAACAACTAATTTGTTAAGGTGAGAAGCTGTCTTTCTAAAATAAGTCTGAAACACAGCAAATAGGATTATTTGTGATCTTACATGGTCCCGACTTCAGAGGTTTAAGAAAGCGACAATGACCTTGCTTATCTTTGCTGCTGGTAGATGACAGGGTAAAGACGTGAGCGTTTGAGCATCTACCGTCTTCACAAACTGTACTGGCAACTATGGAGACAGAGAAGGAGCGTGAAACAGAAGCAATAAACGTATGTTGCTTCAGCTCAAGGAGTGTATAACCTAGTTTGAAAAGCACATTTTTACCCACAGTGAAAGAGTAATTCATAAATTTAAATGAATCTTTGAATATGTAAGTTCAGCATGAAGGATACACACAAGGTCAACATGAAAGGGTACACTTCTTCCCTAACGAAGCTGCTGTTGTTCCATTATTTTTTTAATTCCCTTCAGAATGAATTTATAAGGCATGCAGAAATATTTACCAAGTTATAAGCTCATGATATCACTCAGGTTAATCAGCCATATGATTCAGAAATTTGTTCCAGTGATTCTGGCCACTCCCAAGTATCAAAACTGCCTTTAATGAACATAATAATTGCCCCAGATATGGCCTTTCACATAAAGTGATATCCTTTCTGTAAAGGCAGTTCTGCTATTTGTGAGATACTTTGGTTCTAGAAATTCTAGTATATTTATTTTAAAAATTAAATTATGTTGCTGCAGAGACCAACCTTATATTCTCAAGAGTAGGTAGCAGGCTTCAAAGCAATCACAAAGTACTATTGTAAAAGTGCTGCACTTTCCATGGGACCTACATGTTCAATGTAATGGAGATATATCACAGTGAGTTCTCAGCTCAGCAGACACAAGTTTAAAAAGAGTTATGTCCTCCTGCAATTGCTTCAAACCCCTCTAAACTTATTTCCTTTGGTTCCCTCTTCTTTCTACTCTAAGTATTTCTTCTCATGGACTTGATCATGGCTCAGGTGACTAGTTTCCCCCAATCACAGTTACCCTAGATTATGCATTCTCCCTTATTTTACCTCATTTCTGATCAGCCACCAATTCCTGTTGGCTTTATCTTTTAAATATTTCTCACCTCCATGCCCTATCCTCTATTTGCTAAACCTCTGCCCTGATTCAAGCCATCACTGATAGAGATAAACAAGACTCTCTAGCAAAAAGCTCCAGGAGCTATTTCTAAACTGCACGATACCGGGCCCACTGGGCCTGTCCCCCCACTGCCCTCTTTGAGCAGTAAGAAGCGCTGCACCTGAATTCTACTTCTGAAGGTCCTATGGTTTCTTTTTCCACAAAAGAGGAGCTACAATTTCCCACGGTGCCAAAGCCCAGAGGAGCTGGGCTTTCCAAACCACCCTGCAAATAGCTGATATCCAAAATCAGGCTAAGAGGTGTGTGCAAGTTTCCTGATGAGAGGGACTGGCTATGGGGAAAACAGGGTCTTGCTCTAGTGGGCAGGGTCATGCTCAGTAAACCTTTAATCCAATTTGCTGATGGCTGGGCCTGTGCTCCCTCCCTGTTAGTTGTTTGGCTTGAGGCGACCCATTCCTGGAAAGGCAAACCAGTCCTGGGGTCTGCAGGCTCCACGGCAGAGCTAAAGAGGACCTCCAAGAGGACTTCTGCCAGCACAGACCTCCCAGGTCTGCTGCTGCTGCCGGTGCCCCGTCTGCAGCGACCACTACCGACCCACTCCTCCGGAGGAGCCCCTCACACGCTCACAGGCAGGCCTGGCTCAGTCTCCTGTGGGGTCACGGCTCCTTCCCCTGGCTCCTGGTATGCACAAGGTTTTGTCTGTGCCCTCCAAGAGTCTGTTTCCCCAAGTCGTGTGGAAGTGCTGTAATCAAATCCCACTGTCCTTCAAAGTCAGATTCCCTGGAGAGTCCCAGTCCCTTTGCCAGATCCTCAGGCTGGGAAGTCTGATGTGGGACCTAGAACATTTGCAACAGCGTGAGAAATTCTTTGGTATTATTGTTCTTCCCATTTGTGGGTCGCCCACCCGGTGGGTGATTTTAATGTGGCTCCGCCCTCCTACCATCTCATTGCTGCTTCTCCTATGTCCTTGGACATGGAGTATGTTTTTTGGTGAATTCCAGTATCCTTCTGTTGATGGATGTTGCAGCTAGTTGCAGTTTTGGTGTGCTCACAGGAGAAGATGAGTGAAAAAGCTGGCTTAAAACTCAACATTTAAAAAACTAGGATCATGGTACCCAGTCCCATCACTTCATAGCAAATTGATGGGGGAAAAGTGGAAACAGTGACAGATTTTATTTTCTTGGGCTCCAAAATCACTGCGGATGGTGACTGCAACCGTGAAATTAAAAGACACTTGCTCCTTGGAAGAAAATCTATGAAAAACCTAGACAGCGTATTAAAGACCAGAGATACCACTTTGCCAACAAACGTCCATATAGTCAAAGCTATTGTTTTTCCTATAGTCACATATGGACGTGAGAGTTGAACCATAAAGAAGGCTGAGGACTGAAGAATTGTTGCTGTCAAACTGTGGTGCTGGAGGAGACTCTTGAGAGTCCTTTGGACTGCAAGGAGATCAATCCAGTCAGTCCTAAAGGAAATCAACCCTGAATATCCATTAGAAGGACTTATTCTAAAGCTGAGACTTCAATACTTTGGCCACTTAATGCAAAGGACAGACTTATTGGAAGAAACCCTGATGCTGGGAAAGACTGAAGGCAGGAGAAGAAGGGGACAACACAGGATGAGATGGTTGGATGGTATCACCGGCTCAATGGACGTGAGTTCGAGCAAATTCTGGGAGTGAAGGACAGGGAAGCCTGGCGTGCTGCAATCCATGGGGTCACAAAGAGTCAGACATGGCTTAGCAACTGAACAAGAACAACAAACTCAGGCTGCTCTCGAGGGCCCTAAGGCCACTTCTGCACTTGCCCCATAAAAAAAGGAGAGGAACAGAGGGGCCGTGCGGCTTCTGGAGACAAGCAAAGCCTTAGTGCGGCTGGCTAACCATAGGTTCCCAGGCCCCACTCCTTGGATGCTGACTGACTCTGCTGTCTCACATCTGTGATTGCAGAGAGCAGTGATGATGCTTCTGTTTACGGGTCATTTCTCCCCAGAGTGAGTGAAGTCGCTCAGTCATGTCTGACTTTTGCTACCCCATGAACTGTAACCCACCAGGCTTCTCTGTCCATGGGATTTTCCAGGCAAGAATACTAGAGTGGGTTGCCATTTCCTTCTCCAGGGGATCTTCCCAATCCAGGGATTGAACCCCAGTCTCCTGCACTGCAGGCAGACTCTTTACCATCTGTGCCACTAGGGAAGCCCTTCTCCCCGGACCATTACCTATAAATTGTTCACCCGTTCTGCTTTCCACACTGCCACCACCGTTTAGTCCAAGGCACTTTCTACCTAACACCTTCTCCTATATTTGAACCTAGAGAAAAAGGTCCGTATTTCTCAGGCTGGTATACAAGGCCATGAACAGTTTAGCTCCAACTTTTCAGGCTCATTTTTGGCCATTCCTGCTCTCCTCCCTCACTGCTTTACACACACACACACACACACACACCCGTGCACTATCCTTCCCCCTTCTCACCCTCCATTCCACATAACACCAGACACATCACAACTCCGCCCATTGTCCTTGCCAGAAATAATCACTGTCACTCCGCTACCTTGTGATGTAAACTGAACACAAATGCAGCCTCTGTGAATCCTTCCTAATGCCCTCTCCTAGACTTGGCCCCTGCCCCCTCTCATCTCACGATGAGACAGCCATGTTATAACCCTCCTGAGACAGTGCCCTGCTCTCCTTGATGCCCTCAATTTAACAAAGGCCTGGCACAGAGTAGGCACTCAAACGTTTGCTCCAGAAATAGTATAAAAAATGATATCAGCTATTAGATGCATCAACCTGAATACTAGTGATGAGCCTTTTCACCTCATGCCCTCAGGGTGGTCATTTTCTTATTATCTTCAGTCTAGTATCATCTGCTCTTGAAAGGGTTTCACTGAGGATGAATCTGGATCTCCCTCTCCTTCTCTAGAGATTTTCCCATGCAGAGTTACCTAAAGTAAAATCATTATGTGCAATGCAGTGTTTTCTCTGAAAAACTCACCTGAAAGTCATTTTTTAGCCCTCAAAGTGTATTTTTTCTGAAAGTGTACCTTAAACAATAATATAAATGCTTATGGGACACCAAATCAAATTAATATTAATAGCAATAACAATAATCATTTCCTTTAAAGTAATTGATTGAAGTCAAGAAATAGCCGAACCAGTTGATATGTAGTCAGAATTTTATATTTTTCATCAGAAAAACAATTCTCTACCAATGACAAATAACAGTAAGGCCACTAAAACTACCTGTCATGCATCTAATGAAGACAGATTCTCTGGCTACCACATATAATATGTAATATCCAAAAGCACTGCTCTAATTCACAGCTAATTAGTGTCACGCCATTATGAGAGGTGTCACGGCCCTAACTCTCTCCCCAGATCAACGCAGAACTCACAAGAGATGACAGCCTTGCAAGGATCACAACAAGCCAATTAGCACCCACCCCAACCTTGGGCGGCTGCTTCTCAGCGATTGCCCCAGCATCAATAAATCACGCGTCCTCATGAAGCTCTTCTCTGACAGCTAGGAACCATTGCCGCCAGAGGAATAACGACAATACTTCAAAGGAAAACTCATGTGGGAAAGACAGAGATAGAAAAGGGATATTATTTGCCTTCTTTTAGTGCACAACCATCAGCAAAATTGAAGCCCATCAATTCAGGCTGATTAGGAGACAACTGCACTAAGAAATAAATTCATGACTGATATACCTGAAGATCGTTAGTGGTAATCAAAGTCAGCAATTGGCTTGTTCGTTCATTTGTTTGTTTGAATGTAGATATTTCAAAGACCCGTTTTCCCCATTTTTCTCCTGTATCACCCTCCTTCTGGCAAATGAGAAAATTTCCCTTTCAGCAGAACATAAAGGTCTACATTTACTTGCCCCCCAGTGAATACACAGCAATCAGATAATTTGTTTGCAAGACTCTAAATGGTTTGACTTCATTGAAAAGGAATCTATAATGATATGCTGGTCTCCAAGTAGAGCCTACAAAGCTTCCTAAATCCACAGGCAAGCGCTAGAGTATTCTCAGCACATAAGAGCCAATATCCTTGTAATTTTATTCTAAGCCTATAAAGCTGTTTTATTCCATAATATTCTACTTAGAAAGTGTTCAGAACAGTCACTGTAGCCTGGGAATTATTTAAAGAAATGACTCAAGTAATCCTACTTTTCCTGTGTTTTCCTCATGGGAATATTCTTCTTCTATATTTTTAATGCTAGGATCTAAAACTTTGAATCTAGCTTTTGACTGATGACTACCTAATATATAAGCACCTGTAATGCTTAAAGATAACTCTGAGGTTCGCTATGCTTCTTGTCTTCTAGGATATTATAAAGTAAACACATACTTGACTCTTAGCCAGAAAACTACATTTGACCAAATGTTACATGTCATGGGTTAATTAAATGCATTGGCATTCAGAATTTCAATTCATTTTCTATTTACCAGGCAAATACAAATGAAATGTTAAAAAAAAAAAAAAGGTATTATGACAAGATCAATTCTGACAAGTTTAGACTCTGCTTCTTGCTTATCATTTCTCTAGAAGGATAGGCTAGTAGATTATGCAAAAGTGCAAAAACACAGGCAGATCCATATAGTTTTCATTTCATACTTAGAGAGTATGTATTTGAAACTATTTATAGATACTACTAACCATAGATAGAAAATTTTTTTTTGCTAATTTTTATATTACTTGAGTGGATCAGTACATTTATTGTTGGTACTATTCTGAAGATAAAGAAGGCAAACTTAAAATGAACACGTCCATGTTCACACAGAAGGACATGACTACAGACTCTCAAATCCATACTTAAATCACACAAAACAATTCCCATACCTGAAAGGGCGAAATCGCCTTTCTGACTTTCACTTTCTCTGATTAGAAAAGCTCCTGTCTGATTTTCTGAATATAATAGTTGTTTTTCAGCATCTGTTCTCTTGATTGCTCCAAAGAACCACCTAAAAAGAGAGAGAGAGATAAACTTTAATTAGCCAATCAACATTCATTTTTTTTAAGGAGGAAGAAGTTTGGCAAGAAAGTATTTCCATATCATAGAGGCTTGATACTCTTCAGTGAAACTATAACAGGTATAAAGAGAAGTTGTCGATACTTGACATGATTCTTCTGGATGTCTTCAATCCTCATCAGGAGTCTTTGATACATTACAAAATAGGAATTTGGGTGATGTCCACTACGACATCCCTTCTCACACGTGCATTCTGTCTGAGAAATCCTGTATTCACTTTCTGTCAAATGCAAAGCTTCCAAGGTGGCCTTACCACCACATGGTTAAACCTGACATGCTCCATGCTCCATGCTCCAAAATTGCTCATCATCACCATCAGACTGTCCACTAACTCTCCTAACACCTCTAGGTGTTAGGAGGCAAACATTCCAATCCAGGGATTCATATATTTCACATCAAACTATGAACAGTCAAAAATGTAGTTCTCTGAGCTGTTCTTCTTCTTCTTTTTATTATTCCTTTTTGCAGCACACAGGCTTAGCTGTCCATAGCATGTGGGGTGTAGGATTTTAATTCCCCAACCAGGGATCAAACCCATGTCCCCTGATTGCAAGGCAAGATTCTTAACCACTGGACCACCAGGGAAGCCCCTCTCTGGGCTTTAATTTCGACATTTCCCCATCTCCATCGCTGTCAACTCCTCCAGTAATGTGAGATGATTTCGCAGGTTTAGAAGGAAGTTTTCATCCATGGAGTGAGTGAGTGAAAGTCACTCAGTCGTGTCTGACCCTTTGTGACCCATGGACTATATAGTCCATGGAGTCCTCCAGGCCAGAATACTGGAGTAGGTAGCCTTTCCATTCTCCAGGGGATCTTCCCAACCCAGGGATTGAACCCAGGTCTCCCACGTTGTGGTTGGATTCTTTACCAGCTGAGCCACAAGGGAAGCCCAAGAATACTGGAGTGGGTAGCCTATCCCTTCTCCAGCAGATCTTCTCAACCCAGGAATTGAACTGGGGTCTACTGCATTGCAGGTGGATTCTTTACCAACTGAGCTATCAAGGAAGCCCCTTTATCCATGGAAAGATCATATGAAAAAGATACTTCTGCCTGGGTAGTATCTTCTCAGTGTCCACTCCACTTCTTATCTTTATCCTCTTATCCATAACATTCCAGAACTACAAGAGTCAATAAATGTGAATGTGACCAACTCCAACAAAGAATTATGGATATAAATATCTGAGCCAGTTTAAAAATTATGTCAAGTCAGTAGTCACCAATATGATAAAGAGGAAACTGAGATAGCCAGCTTTTCATGAATAGACTTTCACTATGGGGTCATAATTTTGATCTTTATCATTAAAGATTTTAGGTAAAACATCTATCTTTCCAGGTTATCATCTTTTAAAATATAAGCACTCAAAAAGAAACGTAGGCTTGAGGGAAAAGATACAAGCTGAGTGAGGAACTGCAGGCTGGAAGAGGCCCTCAAAATTGGCTCCAATTGTTTGGAGAGGTCATGGGTATCAGGGAGTATGAGTGCACGAAGGGTGATATAATTAAAAGAAGAAGTGGAAGAAGTTGGGGGAAAAAAAGGCATTAAAATATAATTACCTCCAGACAAAAGTAGGATGTTTGTTTACCATTTTCCTAATCATCAAATTTCAAATTATATACTATTAACTGTATTAGCCAGGAAATGCCAGAGTATATTAGAGCAATGAACAACTCCAAAAATCTCAGTGGTTTAGAGACAACAGAGGTTTATTTTGTACTCAGCTGTACATCCACTGAAGCTCATCTGTGCTACAGCCATCTCTGTGTCTACCAAAGAATTTCCATCTCCATGCTTCCATGACTGGCCAGGAAGGCAGGACTGGAAACTGTGGCAAATCACAGGCTGGCTTCTGGAGCGTCTATTTAAAGCTTCTGCTCAAGAATGAGCCTATGGACAAATAAGTTGTATGTTCATGCCTAAATGCAAAGAGAAAATGCAATCCTATGACTTCCTTGAAGGCAGAAACCTTGGAAACACTGTGTAGACTACACTAATGACCACCACACCGATTCAATAACAGGAACCAAATTAATATCCATAGACCATTGTTTGCCCAACTGAAATTATAAAGGGCTTGAGCCTAGACAACATATTAAAAAGCAGAGACATTACTTCACCAACAAAGGTCCATCTAGTCAAGGCTATGGTTTCTCCAGTAGTCATGTATGGATGTGAGAGTTGGACTGAATATTCATTGGAAGGACTGATGCTGAAACTCCAATACTTTGACCACCTGATGCTAAGAACTGACTCATTTGAAAAGATCCCAATGATGGGAAAGATTGAAGACAGGAGGAGAAGAGGACGACAGAGGATGAGATGTTGGATAGCACAACCAACTTGATGGACATAAATTTGAGCAAGCTCCAGGAGCTGGTGATGGACAGGGAAGCCTGGCGTGCTGGAGTCCATGGGGTCTCAAAGAGTTGGCCACAAGTGAGTGACTGAACTGAACTGATTGGAAATGTTCCAAGGTGGTGATGGAATAAATTCATAGAAAAATAGAAATTTATGTTTTCCATCACTGCATAAATAAGTAAATAGAATAATGAAACATAATTAACAACACAAACAGAACCAAACATACAAATTAGTGACGAAAGTATAGATTAGTCAATAAATGATGCTGGTACCATTCATAATTCATATGAAAATATTAATTGATGCTACTTACAGCATACACAATAATTTTACATACATTAAAGACCTAATATAAAAAGCAAGCTTTAAAACATTCTGAGGATATGGGAGTAGGGAAGTTTTCCTCAACAATACAAAAAGAAGCGAAAGACATATAAGCCTTAAGAGGAAAGACTGATGATATTTATTGCATCACAATTAAAAGCTAACAACACCAAGATTGCCATGAAATAAATTTTAAATATAAGCCACAGACCTGGAAAAGGTACTTGCACAGCATATAACCAAGAATAGGATTACTATTCAGATTGTATAGAGATCAATATTCACTAAAAAAATAAATAAGTCACAGTATATACTATGACAAAAATTGACATAGTATATACTTGATAGCTGGCAGAAAAGAAAACCTAATAACCAGTAAAAAAAAAAAAAAAACAAGGACGGAAGTATAGCCTTTATCTATTGCCAGTAATTATGAATATTAAGAATATTTAAATATAAAAGTGAAATGTGATTTCACTTTTCAGGCTGGACAAAATTTAAAACTTTCACATTCAGACATTGGGAAAAATATGAAACAAGAACCTTTATACAATACTAATACTAGTGGCAAGGTAATTGGTACAATTCATTCAGAGAGCATTTGGCAATACCTGGTAAAACTGAATATTTGTATACTACTTAATTTCATTTCTAGGTTGTATACTCTATGTGCTCAAGGAAATAACAAGAACATTTACTAAAGAATTCTCACACTGAAAACTGGAAACAACCTAAATGTTCACTTCAGGGGAATTGATAACTAAACTTAATTATGCACATAAAATGGATTACTATGTGGGAGTTAAAGCAAATATATTGTTGAGGGACAAAAGGAAATTCAAGAATGATTCATAACATTATAATGCCATTTATACAAAGTTTAAGCAAACACACTAAAAAAAAACATAGATTTTTATGGATAAATGCCTATTTAGTGAAAGCTAATGTTGAAAATTCTGAAAGATATGGGAATACCAGACCACCTGATCTGCCTCTTGAGAAATCTGCATGCAGGTCAGGAAGCAACAGTTAAAACTGGACATGGAACAACAGACTGGTTCCAAATAGGAAAAGGAGTACGTCAAGGCTGTATATTGTCACCCTGCTTATTTAACTTATATGCAGAGTACATCACGAGAAACACTGGGCTGGATGAAGCACAAGCTGGAATCCAGATTGCTGGGAGAAATATCAATAACCCCAGATATGCAGATGACACCACTGTTATGGCAGAGAGTGAAGAACTAAAGAGCCTCTTGATGAAAGTGAAAGAGGAGAGTGAAAAAAAAAAAGTGAAAAAAGTTGGCTTAAAGCTCAACATTCAGATCTGGTCCCATCCCTTCATGGCAAATAGATGGGGAAATGGTGGAAACAGTGACAGACTTTATTTTGGGGGGCTCCAAAGTCACTGCAGATGGTGACTGCAGCCATGAAATTAAAAGACATCTACTCCTTGGGAGGAAAGTTATGACCAAGCTAGACAGCATATTAAAAAGCAGAGACGTTACTTTGCCAACAAAGGTCCATCTAGTCAAGACTATGGTTTTTCCAGTGGTCATGTATGGATGTGAGAGTTGGACTAGAAAGAAAGCTGAGTGCTGAAGAACTGATGCTTTTGAACTATGGTGTTGAAGAAGACTCTTGAGAGTCCCTTGGACTGCAAGGAGATCCAACCAGTCCATCCTAAAGGAGATCAGTCCTGGGTGTTCTTTGGAAGGACTGATGCTGAAGCTGAAACTCCAATACTTTGGCCACCTGACGCAAAGAACTGACTCATTTGAAAAAGCTCTGATGCTGGGAAAGATTGAAGGCAAGAGGAGAAGGGGACAACAGAGGGTGAGATGGTTGGATGGCATCACTGACTCAATGGACATGAGTTTGAGCAAGCTCTGGGAGTTGGCAATGGACAGGGATCCCTGGCGTACCACAGTCCATGGGGTCACAAAGAGTCGGACACGACTGAGTGACTGAACTGAACTGATAGTTAAAGTACTCAGGCAATTTCTTTTTAGACTCCATTTCCAGCAATGGAAAAATTTCTTCAGACAAATATTTCAAGCAAAGAAGCAACATGGATCAAATATACTGATCAATCCCATACATTTTCCTGATTTCCAGTGCATTAATTATCCAGCAACATTAAAATGTTTGGTCCAAATGTAAATATGTAAACCTCTATAATAATTATAGTTTATCTTGCAGATTAAATTCTTAGAAGTACAACTATTTCTCCTATATCTCATTTTTCTAAAGAATAAACACTCCATTCTGTAAGTTTTACATACAAACATTACATTTCTATTTTGGATAATCAAGTTTATAAAATGACGTGTTTTCTCTGCCCAATATACATATAAGCAAAGAGTTCTGTAAATCAAATGGTTAAAGATACAGTCATTTTACTACACTTGCAGAGAAGAACTTCTATCTCACCCATTCTGGACTCTTGGACAATCACTTTACAAGGCAAATCACACCAGTAAAAAAATCGATGATAATAACAATGAAATACATGAAACTATTGGGTTGGCCAAAAAGTTCGTTCAGGTCTTCCCGTACCATCTTGTGGAAAAAACCGAACAGACTTTTCGACCATCCCAATATTTAACTGGATGTATCAGCGCACTTAATATCTGGAATTTGACTTGGCTGAGCTACCATCAAGAAGTGAAGAAAATAGGGCTTCCCTGTTGGATCAAAAGAATTTGCCTTACAATGCAAGGGACACCAGTTTGATCCCTGGTCTGGTAAGATCACATGTGTATTGGAGCAACTAAGCCTGTGCATCACAGCTATTGAAGCTGTTCTCTAAAGCCTGGGAGCCTCAACTACTGTGCTCACGTTCTGCAACTACTGAAGCCCACGCGCTCCCCAACAAGAGAAGCCAGTGCAACGAGAAACCACAGGTAGAGAGTAGCCTCCACTCTTCACAACTAGAGGAAGCCCCTGTGCAGCAATGAAGACCCACCACAGCCAAAAAGCAAATAAATATTTTAATAACTGAAGAAAATGAATAAAAATAGATTTCTGGATGCAGTGGCATTATAATGCCATCTTTCATACTCAGAGGTGATGTATCTGCTATAGATTGTGATCACTAGAGCGTATGCTGTTGCATAGACTAATGGGCACTCGATAGTTCGTTCCACCCTCTGCACATGTGAAAATTGTTCCTTAATTTGTGGCCTGAGCCTCGGGCAGAACTGTCATTCTCCTCAGTTCTGCCTTCAGAGCCCTTGCCAGCCGCATTCTGGAAGAGAACATCCACCACAGCCATTTGCAGTGCTCTCTGTAAGCTGTAGTTCTTATGTGCAGCAAACAGTGAATGCCAAGAAGAAATCAAGACATCCTAAGAGGTTATAAAACATCAAAGAAGAGTCTTATAGAGCATGATCCTCAAAATGTGGGTCAGCATCGCATGGAAACTTGGAAATTTGCAGGCTTTACGTCGTACCTACTGAATCAGAAAGTCTGAAGGTGAGGCCCGGCAACCTGGGTTTTAATAACTTGTCCCCCAGTAAATCTTACACACACCAAAGACTGAGAACTACTGCGGTGCAGAAACAGTGAAGAGGTTAGAAATTTACCTAAGACATCTGAGAACAAGTTGGATTTGGCACTTACATGTGAATAACTATCCAATAAAATGACACTACACACACTCACACACATACATTTTATTGATATTTAATGAAAATAACCTTTATTACTATGCCTTATCCACCATGAAAGAGACCTTGATTAAGATTAACCAAAAAGAAGAGGAGCTCTGTGGTAACTTATAACCTTGGAGAAAAATGCTTCAATTAGATGAAAATGGAGCAAAAATTACAATTTTTTTTTTAGACAAAAGGAGTATGTAATTGAAATCTAAGATTTATTTTGCAAACATTTGAGTGTCTACTGTGTGTAAATTATATAGCCCTGACATAGAAAGATCTGCAAGACATATTGCTGGATATGAAAGGGTAAATTGCAAAGTACTAGGAATATTATAGCTTTATTTATATTCCAAAGGCCAACAAGTCAAAAATTATATGTGCTTACTTCTTTGGAGATTAGGAACAGATAAAAAATGATGACAAAGCTGCTCATGGATTGGAAGAATCAATATTGTCAAAATGGCTATTCTACCCAAAGCAATCTATAGATTCAATGCAATCCCTATCAAGCTACCAACGGTATTTTTCACAGAACTAGAACAAATAATTTCACAATTTGTATGGAAATACAAAAAACCTCGAATAGCCAAAGTAATCTTGAGAAAGAAGAATGGAACTGGAGGAATCAACCTGCCTGACTTCAGACTCTACTACAAAGCCACAGTCATCAAGACAGTATGGTACTGGCACAAAGACAGAAATATAGATCGATGGAACAGAATAGAAAGCCCAGAGTTAAATCCACGAACTTATGGACACCTTATCTTTGACAAAGGAGGCAAGGATATACAATGGAAAAAAGACAACCTCTTTAACAAGTGGTGCTGGGAAAACTGGTCAACCACTTGTAAAAGAATGAAACTAGAACACTTTCTAACACCATACACAAAAATAAACTCAAAATGGATTAAAGATCTAAATGTAAGACCAGAAACTATAAAACTCCTAGAGGAGAACATAGGCAAAACACTCTCTGACATAAACCACAGCAAGATCCTCTATGACCCACCTCCCAGAATATTGGAAATAAAAGCAAAACTAAACAAATGGGACCTAATGAAACTTAAAAGCTTTTGCACTACAAAGGAAACTATAAGTAAGGTGAAAAGACAGCCCTCAGATTGGAAGAAAATAATAGCAAATGAAGAAACAGACAAAGGATTAATCTCAAAAATATACAAGCAACTCTTGAAGCTCAATTCCAGAAAAATAAATGACCCAATCAAAAAATGGGCCAAAGAACTACACAGACATTTCTCCAAAGAAGACATACAGATGGCTAACAAACACATGAAAAGATGCTCAACATCACTCATTATTAGAGAAATGCAAATCAAAACCACAATGAGGTACCATTACATGCCAGTCAGGATGGCTGCTATCCAAAAGTCTACAAGCAATAAATGCTGGAGAGGGTGTGGAGAAAAGGGAACCCTCTTATACTGTTGGTGGGAATGCAAACTAGTACAGCCGCTATGGAGAACAAGTAAGCCGCTGTGGAGATTTCTTAAAAAACTGGGAATAGAACTGCCATATGACCCAGCAATCCCACTTCTGGGCATACACACTGAGGAAACCAGATCTGAAAGAGACACGTGCACCCCAATGTTCATCGCAGCACTGTTTATAATAGCCAGGACATGGAAGCAACCTAGATGCCCATCAGCAGATGAATGGATAAGGAAGCTGTGGTACATATACACCATGGAATATTACTCAGCCGTTAAAAAGAATTCATTTGAACCAGTTCTAATAAGATGGATGAAACTGGAGCCCATTATACAGAGTGAAGTAAGCCAGAAAGATAAAGAACATTACAGCATACTAACACATATATATGGAATTTAGAAAGATGGTAACGACAACCCTATATGCAAAACAGAAAAAGAGACACAGATGTACAGAACAGACTTTTGAACTCTGTGGGAGAAGGTGAGGGTGGGATGTTTCAAAAGAACAGCATGTATATTATCTATGGTGAAACAGGTCACCAGCCCAGGTGGGATGCATGAGACAAGTGCTCGAGCCTGGTGCACTGGGAAGACCCAGAGGAATCTGGTGGAGAGGGAGGTGGGAGGGGGGATTGGGATTGGGAATACATGTAAATCTATGGCTGATTCATATCAATGTATGACAAAACCCACTGAAAAAATAAATAAATAAATAAAAAGAAAAGAAAAAAAATGATGACAAAGGACTTTCAACTTTTATTCTGCATTCTTCTCTGTAATTTAGATGTTTATAATAAGATGCAGTTATATCATTTCACAATTTATTTACAAAAAAATGTTGAAAGAAATCAATCAGGTACATGCTACAAAAAAAAACTGCACGTTACAAAGATCTGGACTAGAAATTTGGGCAGTTAGAATTGAAAGCTACAAGAAAAATCTCAAAGGAGTATGGAATGAGTGAAAGTGGATGAGCAGTGAAACAGATGGAAGATCAAACATGACACCAGGGTATCAAAACTGTATCACAGAAGGACAACGTACTCAGCAGCACATCAGGAGGCAGAGTGCAATGAGAAGTAAGAGCTACCGCATCTCACTGGGAAGTTATGCCTGTATTTCCTCATTTGTACATGGGAATAATAATCATTACCCTGCAGTCTTGTTTTGAGTATAGGAAAATCATGTGTGTAAAGTGATCAATGCCTGGCCAAACTCACACTTAATAAATAGCACTTACTTTAAGAGAACTGATTGAAGGGGCAATTTATATATTTGTTTTTAGACACGGTGCCTTTGGGGAAATGATAGAACACAAGTGAATATGTGAACCTGATCTTAGGTCTCTGTCTGAACAGACTTCTCTGTCCTGCCTGTCCAGTCTTGACTAGGCCATGCCGCCACTAGGTGGCAGTAGTCCATTTTACTAATCCAAAACAGTGAGCTACAGCAGTCAGTTCAGTGCAGTTCGGTCCCTCAGTCCTGGCTGACTCTTTCCAACCCCATGGACTGCAGCGCACCAGGCTTTCCTGTCCATCACCGACTCCCGGAGCTTGCTCAATTTCATGTCCATCGAGTCGGTGATGCCATCCAACCATCTCATCCTGGGTTGTCCCCTTCCCCTCCTGCCTTCAATCTTTCCCAGCATCAGGAGGGTCTTTTCCAATGAGTCAGTTCTTTGCATCAGGTGGGCAAAGTATTGGAGCTTCAGCTTCAGCATCAGTCCTTCCAATGAATATTCAGCACTGATTTCCTTTACGATTGACTGGTTGGATCTCCTTGCAGTCCAAAGGACTCTCAAGAGTCTTCTGCAACACCAACTCCAACTCCAACACAGTTCAAAAGCATCAGTTCTTCGGTGCTCAGCCTTCTTTATGGTCCAACTCTCACATCCATACATGACTACTGGAAAAACCATAGCTTTGACTAGATGCAGCTTCGTTGGCAAAGTAACATCTCTGCTTTTTAATATGCTGTCTAGGTTTGTCAAAGCTTTCCTTCCAAGGAGCAAGCGTCTTTTAATTTCAAGGCTGCAGTCACCATCTGCAGTGATTTTGGAGGCTAAGAAAATAAAGTCTGTCACTGTTTCCACTGTTTCCCCATTTATTTGCCATGAAGTGATGGAACCAGATGCCATGATCTTAGTTTTTTAAATGCTGAGTTTTAGGCAAACTTATTCACTCTCTTCTTTCACTTTCATCAAGAGGCTCTTTAGTTCTTCTTCACTTTCTGCCATAAGGGTAGTGTCATCTGCATATCTGAGGTTATTGATATTTCTCCCAGAAATCTTGATTCCAGCCTGTGATTCATCCAGTCTGGCATTTTGCATGATGTACTCTGCATATGAGTTAGATAAGCAGGGTGACAATATACAGCCTTGACGTACTCCTTTCCCAATTTGGAACCAGTCTATTAGTCCATGTCCAGTTCTAACTGTAGCTTCTTGACCTAACAGATTTCTCAGGAGGAAGGTAAGGTGCTCTCGTATTCCCATCTCTTGAGGAATTTTCCACAGTTTGTTGTGATCCACACGGTCAAAGGCTTTAGTGTAGTCAATGAAGCAGAAGTAGATGTTTTTCTGGAATTCTCTTGCTTTTTCGATGATCCAACGGATGTTGGCAATTTGATCTCTGGTTCCTCTGTCTTTTCTAAATCCAGCTTGAGCATCTGGAAGTTCTTGGTTCACGTACTGTTGAAGCCTCACTTGGAGAATTTTCAGCACTACTTGGCTAGCATGTGAGATGACTGCAATTGTATGGTAGTTTGAACAACTAAGACGGCTAGCCTTAAACTCTAAAGACGGCTAGCTAGACTCTAAAAAAAATAGATCTCTAATACCAATACTTGTATCCTCCCCAAAAATAGCAAAAAAGAAAGTGGGTAGATCAACTTGGCATAGCCACCCATGGGAAAGTTCCCGAGGATGAGTCCCCTGGTGGAAGGCAGGTTAGGGGTGTTTCTATTGCTGTCATCACAGTAACACAGGTTATTATGGATAAAAAACTACCTATTGTCCCCACCAGTGTGGTCTGGGAGAATCAGCGAGACTAACATTTTTGCAAAATACCTACAGTTTGCAGGGTACATTCATAATCACATTTAGCCATTTTTGGTAACTTAGGCTTGGAATCATGACCCCTTAAGCTATGGAGGTTCTACATGACTTGCCTGCACTAATCTGTGTTTCAGTAACATTGCCAGGAAAGTCTCTATCAAAGTTCCCTATGGTCCAGGTAATTTTCATGTCCTTTCCCCTTTCCTCCCTGTCCCTTCCCTTTGGCTCAGCATGGCTCTTGGCTTGCAGTAATTAACCCTGTCACTTTTCCCCACTCCCCTAATATGATAAGGACAAAAAGATAATAATAATACTGATCAATGTATTCTCTTTGTTTTCCCTCCTTTCCATTTCCGCCACCATAACCTTTGTCCCATGCATCATCACCATTTGGACTATGGAAATGTTTTACTGCTACCTTTAATCTTAATAGCTTCTGCTTGCAGATCACACACAAGGAGCCAGGCACTGTGGCTACAGGTTTTATGTGCATCACCTCAGTCTCTATCCCACTTGCTTACCACCACCACTAGATTAATCATCAGAAAACATGACCTGGTACATCTCACCAGTATATACACATAAAAAAAGTTTTAAGGGTTCCCTTTGCTCATGGAGTAAAACCTTTATTAACTCACCTCCATGTGGCCACTAGCCATTTCTTCAGCCTTATCTTCCCTATACCAATTCTGCTCCAGCTAAACTCATCCTCTTCCCACCATTGGTGTAGCATCACTTAAAACCTGCCTCCCCAGAATTCCTTCAGTGCTCAGCCACTACTCCTCTGGTTTGGCAAGACGCACACAAAAACTAGTGTTGCACAGTATTACTTTTTATTTTGAGATTAGTCCCTGTGTTCACCTGAGGCTGCAGACCTCTCTGGCATAAAGACTGAGTCTGGTAACACCAAATATGCTTTTTGGAGCATTTAAATAAATACTTGCTGATGAAGCAGTTAACACATTGTATCTCAGTGTGGGCATTTTATATAGTCTTTTGATTTATACTGAATGCTGGACTTAACATAATGCCTGTGTTTCACGTAATCTTTTATTTGTTCTTCCCAAAGAGTCTGGAGGGCAAAGCATTTAAGAAAGAAGCCTTATCTGTTCTGGGCCAGTCACAGCACAGATTCGAATGTTAATTGGCCTCAGACCACAGATTTCAATCTAACCACTCTTTTCTGCCCAAGGGAACAGTTCTTCATGAATGTAGAGACCAAAAATGAGGTTGACTCTTCTGTCCTCCAAAACACAGGGATATCAGGGCTGCACAGAGGAAAGCGTGTCACTTTCAGTATCTGAGGTAGGACTTGCAGTCATAGAAAAACCAGGAAATTCCTTGTCTGGGTCATTTGATAAAGCTTTGTTGTTGCTATTGTTCACCTCTGTAGTCATCATGAAAGGGGACTTTTGAAGGAATTTTCTCAGGGAGGAAGTAAGGTTAACTAATAGGTACTTTCCCCACTGAGGAAGGTACAGTACCACATGTTTATGAAAGCATCTGATTGTAACCTGAATCCACTTCCCTGAGTCTAGTCATCAAAAGTACACAATTCCTCACAAAAAGTTTAGGAAGAATACAACAAAGGTTAGACAAGCAGTGAGTCTCAAGGCACTGCTTTTCCTTCCCAACCATTTCAACAGTGTAAAAGGAAATAAAAGTTAATATTTTTAAAATAAAAAACAAAATGTGTACATATAAGATGTTCATCAAGCCTGAAATAAAAGTATAAAATTTAACCTATGTACTCTGTTTTTGTACATTTGTGATCATGCTTGTCCTAGAAACTAGAGGAATATGGGTTAGAGTTGAAAGCGTTAAACATTAAATAGTTTCTATCTTTGTCACATCCAAAGAAAGTAAACTGATTTGGTAATTCCTGGGGAAATGCTCTGCTTCACAAAACACCACACCTGTTCATTCACATTTCTTTCTTACATGAATAAGGTAACTTTAAGGTACTAACATTTCTTTTTAATGGTTATATGGGTCACTAATTTCAGAGTGATTTAGTTTCCTACCCCTCAAAAATAGTTACCTTCCTTCATGAATCATTTTCTTTTTCACTCCAAGACAGAAAACTAAAAGGAACTTTTTAACTCACTTAACTTTATAGAATTTTAATTTCCAGTGTCATGAATGATATTTATCTCAACCCACTTCATTTAAACCATTGAGTATTCTTTAAAAAGCAGCAAAATAACTTTTTCTTTGAGAACCATCTTCATGGAAAAAACAAGACCAAAGGTTTGAGTCTAATCAGTGGATGGTCCCTGTGGGCACCTGCTCTGGATGGGTTCATAAAGCCATGTTTTGGATTTGGCAGGCCAGTCTGAACTTTCTGGATAACAAGTTTCTCATACAAAAAGAAAAAAAGAAGGAGCGTCTACATCCTTTTTATAAATATCAGAGATTATATTCAAAATATTTTGTGACTGATACAGCACAGGTACCCATTATTAGAATGGGCTTCCCTGGTGGCTCAGAGGTTAAAGTGTCTGCCTGGAATGCGGGAGACCAGGGTTCGATCCCTGAGTTTGGAAGATCCCCTGGAGAAGGAAATGGCAACCTACTCTAGTACTCTTGCCTGGAGAATACCATAGAGGGAGGAGCCTGGTAGGCTACAGTCCATGGGGTCTCAAAGAGGTGGACATGACTGAGTGATTATTAGAACAGACACCAGCAAAACCAGAGGCTCTTGTTTAACTTTCAACCATGGTACTTATCATTTTAACTCTAAATGATGCACTGTGTCATCCCTCACTTTCATTGAAATCTTTACTCCATATAAAAGATAGGAAACATCTTCAAAGTATCTTTACCTTCTCATTACCATACAGGGTAATATTGATATAATTTTCTATATGCTTTATATGCTGAAATATATCAGTTATATTTACTTCATTAAGTATATGAAGAACAGATGAAAAAGCAAAAGAGGAAGAGTGCATTTCTTATCCTTTGAGAATCTTAGAGTATCAAGGCAGAGACGAAAGGTCATTTTAACTGAGTAATAACTCAAAGAGAAAGTGATCAAGCAAAAAGAACATTTAATCACCAAGGGATCTCTGTCAGAGATATGAACAACTAACAGTGAGTCAATGATGGAAGCCTTTTTAAAGAAAACACACTTTGAATACAGGTTTGGAAAAGATGAGAAGTCCAAAGAAATGAAGGGCAAGGGCACGTGCACAACTGAAGAACCAACAAGGTGTCTGTGAGCAGGTTGACTTGGTTGGCAACAGTGAGGGGGCAGGGACCATTAAAGGAAGAAGCAAGAAAACCAGTTCTTTGATGTTTACAGGTAATTGCAGGTGGAAACTACTAACTCAATGGGAGAAGCAGATCATCAGCAACATTTTAAAAGTTCATTGGGAGGATGAGACATTCCACTTAAGATTTTAAATGGGAGATAGTATTAAGTTTGAGGCACACCAGCAAAACTGACAGAAAATTTTGATTTGTACTTTAAAAATTATTTAATGAACAAATTTAAGAGATGACAATATGGAGTGTGGGAACAAGAAAGAGTTCTTCTGTGGGAGGAACACAGGAGAGTTGATCAGAAGTTTAGAGCTGGAAAGACATTTTTATGTGAGTCCATGAGTAAATCTTTGACATTCACTGTAAATGTGTTTTAATGAGTATGTGCATTTTTCTGGGACAAGAATCCATCATTTCTTTAAGTTCTCAATGATGCCTATGACAGAAGATACTCATTTTCCTCAGTAAGTTTAAGTGGTTTTTTTCAGGTTCACACAAGAATTGATGACAAAGCTATAACTACAGTCTACCAGCATAAAATTCATCCACTCATTCATTTTTCGCTCAACAGAGCAACAAGGATTCATTCAAACACCTACTCTGTACATGCACAGTTCAGGCTGGTAAAATTACAGCTGAGAGTGGAAGGAAAAAGAAATCCTGCCTCTGTGGATCTTGCATACTAATGGGGAAGGACAGCAACAAACAAAATACATGAGTAATTATACAGTGTGTTCAAAGGTGATATGTGCAAAAGAGAAAGGAAAAAGAAGCAAAGGAAGGAAGAGGCAGATTGCATTTTTAGAATCACTCTTAGTAGGCAGCAGTATGTGGCAGGTAGAATTCCAGAGGGTTTTGCCTTGTGTTCCTAAACTCAAAGTAATCAAAATAAATAGAGATGTGGAGAAAAACTGAATTGCATCTTTGAGAGGAGTAAACGAGTGAGGATCATAATCTACTCTAGGATTGAAGCCAATATCCAGATTTTTCAACTGCAATTTGGCCAAGATCTGTAGGCAGATTTTTTTTCTAATTAAAGAACAAACAATGCCCATCAACTTCACTCATGTTTTATCAGTGACATTTATGAAATGCAAAACACCAGGAGCTACAAGTATCCTCCAAGGGTCTCCTGGGAAGCAGTGGCTCTTTAGCCAAAGAAAAGTGAGCAACCTGTTTAATGGGAAGAGTACTGTTTTATGAAAAATAACTATACATAGGATAGAAATACTATTTCTGATTATAGTAGAATAAATAAAGTAGGATTCATTCATAGTTATCTCTTAAAGCCGTATAAAATCAAACTATTTAAATGAAATTATCTTTCACATTTGGCAAATATACAATGAAGAACAAAATCTCTGTCTAATCTTAACCCATACATGGCACAAAGACACACACGTATGTGTGGAAATGGATGTGTAAATATATGTGGGGGGGAGGGGAATGTGTCTGCAGCTACCATCACAGGTGTGCACAAATTGCACTACCATTTTAGGGATTTAAATGAAACAGGTGTTCCCAGGCAGACAAGGAGTGAGACAAAGAATTCAGTAAAGGTCAGAAAAAACATTGCTTTTCCTTTTTCTTTCCATAATCTGACCCTGTGCACCCAGCTACCCACTAAAATTGGATATAATTAACAATTACCAATAATAACCCTAGCATAAATAACTGAAGCTTATAACCTTCATAAATGCCACCCACTGGACTTTGAAATGCTAGAAGCTGAACAGTCCATAGAGCAGCTGGTTCTTGTCAAAAGGAAAGCCAGAAGCAGTGCCAAAAAATACACCTTTTGTTTTCAGTGTCAACAAGCTATTTGTCAGGAAACAAAAGGAAGGCTCCACCAGCCCTAGGAGATGTTTCTGAACCTGAAAATTGGTTCTCTGCT
This sequence comes from Dama dama, assembly GCF_033118175.1. Taxonomy (NCBI): domain Eukaryota; kingdom Metazoa; phylum Chordata; class Mammalia; order Artiodactyla; family Cervidae; genus Dama; species Dama dama. The sequence continues at coordinate 33,810,673 of NC_083708.1, read as the reverse complement.
TGTTTCTGCTTAGAGTTAGAGGAAAAGGCAGTTGCACGAGTATATTAAAACCTCACTCCTGGGAACTATTAGGAGGAAAGGCCATCTGAGAGAAGGAAAGCTGTCATTCAACACCCACTCTGCCACACACACATCAACCAATACCACTTAACTTCCTCCAGGGCCTCAGTTTCCAACCCCCTAAGTCTGCATAAGAATGCCAGGCAGAGCGGGTCCCACATGAATGCCCCCAGGCCTGCGGTGGAGCTGAGGATGCTGAAAGTTCCCAAGCGGAGCACACAATTCAGAGGCAGGAAGCCAAGTACCCAGGGTCTAAAAATTACAGCCTTGTTTAGGTTTGTTTTTGTTTTTTTTTAGAACAGACTTATGGATATGGGATGGGGAATTGGGGGACGGGGCGGGGGGGGGGGGGGACAAATTGAGAGAGCAGCATTGATATGTATCAGTTCAGTTCACTTCAGTCGCTTAGTGGTGTCAGACTTTTTGTGAGCCCAGCACGCCAGGCCTCCCTGTCCTTCACCAAATCCGAGTTTACTCAAACTCATATCCATTGAGTCGGTGATGCCATCCAACCATCTCATCTTCCGTCATCCCCTTCTCTTCCTGCCTTCAATCTTTCCCAGACTCAGGGTCTTTTCAAATGCGTCAGTTCTTCGCATCAGTGGCCAAAGTATTGGAGTTTCAGCTTGACATATGCACACGTGTGAAATAGGCAGCTAGTGGGAAGCTGCTATGTAGCACAGGGAGTTCAGCTTGGCGCTCAGCTCTGTGATATGAGGAGACAGCCTTTCTCTTACATCTGTATCTTCGAACTCAAACCTTTGTTCTCTCTGGCCCACTCTGCCCCATGTTGGACTTCACTCTCTTATTTTCAACCCATCCAACAAGTCATACATTTAAAAATTGAAAGCAAATACTTAGGGACAATCTAGAATAGAAAGCAAGCTCACACAAACCAGAAATCTCTTTCTTAAAATTTTAATATCCTTTCCCCTAAAGAGAAAACTTGCCAACACCTTCTTTTCCCTCAGATCCAGGGCCCTACTTTTACAGTTTTACAATGAAATACCCCCTGCTTCTGTAGTCAAGGCAATTTGGTCTGGGCCTCCTTCTGGAGATTCCAACAGACATCAAATTATTCTTTCAGTAAAGGTCCATGCACTCCAGGTCTTGATTCTTATCAACACCAACAGAGAGAGTTTTGAAAATAGAATTTTCTTCAGCACATCAAATCCTTAGGCAAGCAGCTCTCCCACCACTGGCCATATCAGAGCATGGCCACATAGTTATGCATATTCTTGTGTCAAGGGCAAGGACACACCCAAGCTTAAGGGTGAAGGGACAGAGTTTCTTCCAGTTACAATTATCCTTTAAATAATATAATCTTATTAAAATAATGAATTTCTTGAATTAGGTTAAAATATTTGCTGTCTCAAAGTGTCACAATAAGGGGATACATTCCAATGATACACAATGTAAATATTATTTATAAATAACATATAAGCTATTTGTATACAAGTTCCCAGGTGGCATCAGTGTTAAAGAGTCCACTTGTCAAGGTAGGAGATAAAAGAGATTCGGGTTAGATCTCTTGGTCGGGAAGATCCCCTGAAGAAGGAAATGGCAACCCACTCCAGTATTCTTGCCTGGAAAACTCTATGGACAGAGGAATATGGGCAGGCTATAGTCCATGGAGTCACAGAGTCCAATACAAGTGAGGACGCACACATTGGTAAATTGGTATGTGTTCTAAGAAGCTGAACTATGCCCTGCATGGATGGCCACCTTACTAATTAACCAACTGTAATTCAGTAAGATTTCATTTCATACTTTTCATGATACAAAGACTTTTCCAGCTACTAAAACACTAGTAGCCTGGGATTAATTAAAGAACTCAGTGAAATATATAGTATAGTAAACTCCAACTGGTCAGTTGTGTCCCAGACAAGAGATTTTTTTTTTAATTGGAGGATAATTGCCTTACAATGTTGTGCTGGTTTCTGCCATACAACAGTGTGAGTCAGCTGTAAGTAAACATATGTCCCCTCCCTCTTAAGCCTCCTTCCCAACCTCCATCCCATCTTCTAAGTTATTATCACAGAACACCAGGTTGAGCTCCCTGTGTTATCCAGCAACTTTCCACTACCTACTATTTTACATATGGTAATGTATATGTTTCGGTGCTACAGAAAAGAGATTCTTAAACCTTATAGATTTGAAAAGACCTGCTGTTGGAATGACAACACAGGACAGGAACACTCAAGAGCTTCAAGATTGAGACTCTCAATAGGCATGAGTTTTTTGCCAGGCTGAGTGATGGTAGATTAATTATATAAGACCCCCTCGTTCCCAGTTAATTCCTATTCTTTCTTTGGATTACAGCTCAAGTATCTCAGGTTAGGAAATCCTTGTCTGCAGGCCAGGTGAATAGGAGCACCATGTTCCTTTCCTTGTTGTTTTTTTAAAAATATTATTTGATTAATTCTCACTTCCCTACCATACTTGTAAGTGCCAAGAGAGTAAAACCCTATTTTTCTGCTTATCACTCCAATGCTCAGAGCCTACCACAACACCTGGTGTTAAGTATACTCTTAGTAAAGACCATGAATGAATGAACAAATGATTATTTGGGGATGTGTCTTATCGAGTTAAAATGAGTCCTATGAAGTTAAAGTTGACCAAATAACTTTTAAAAATAAGACATTAATATAGAGAGAATCGTCTGAAGGTTTGGAACAGAGAACAAAAAAGTAAGTCAGATTTTATCAGTCATTAATATTCTCATAGCCAATCAGATGATCACAGCCCTACAAATAAGGGGACAATAACAACAATCACCATAAGGATAGCACCTGGGTTTCGCTCCACAAGTCACAGTGTCATCATACCTACATCATGACACTCAGTCTCATGGCAAAGCTTGGGGTAGTCAAAGCAGGTGCTTCAATATCCTCATTGTGTGGAGGAGGAAACTACAGCCAAGAGAAACAGCGTAACCTGGTCAAGTCATGTAGGTAACAGGCAGTGCCAGAGTGTTGGCAGATGTGCAAAGCACTTCGGTGCAATTTCTCTAACACTGTACAGAATGTGGAGTAAGAAACATGTCCACAAATCAAAATTTTACTCTACAGAGTGGGTCAGAAATAAAAAGAAATGATTGCATAAAGGGATTAAAAATATTATAAAAAGATATTTTAAAAATTTTACCTAAATTTGTAGAAAACTGTCCCCACAATGTGGTTTTAGTAGAAAACGGGTTATTTAGGGATACATCCCTTTCATTGTGAGTAGATAATCTCTTTTTTTTTTTTTTTTTTAAATAATCTCTTATGCTATCTTCCAGAGAGGATGCTAAACAGAGTGAACCATCACATTGGACTATTGTAACAAATCATGTATTTTTGTTTTTCATTTTTTACATTTCTCTTCAACTTCACTGATTTTCTACAAAAAAAGAAAATCACATGAAGATATTTACTTTTTATTTTCTTTGACATCCTGCCTAAAAAAAATACTACATACAACACAAAGGACTGTTCAATTTCAATAGTCTAGACTTATTGTGAATCAACTTATTAAAAATGTTCTCATAGAATAACAGAATATACCTTTAAAAAGTTAAACACTAATTCCTGTTTGTTGTTCAAAGATCAAAATCATGATCTTTTGCTGCACAAAGATCAAAATTTGAAAATGGAAAGCAAAATAAGATTCAAATAAATATTTAAATAAGCAAAACATCCCTAAAATTATAGATGATATTGCAGATAATGAGTTATGAAGCTTAAAGCAGATTTTCTACACTACCAACCAAAAAAATTGATTAGACATTTCAAAAATAAATCTAAATTATTACTTATCTTTCTATAGAAAATGGTATTATAAAATCATTTTCACATGAAGAACCAATCAAAGAAAATGAAGTCAAAATATGAAGGAAAAAATTCATAGAGAAGGCAGTTCATCTAATAAATGTGATGTTATGTTTATTATTTGCCAGCTTCTTTAAATAATTTGCAGTGCTTTAACCTTCTAGATAAATATTCTCCTTCTTACCAAATTTGGTCCACATAGTTTTTAATTCTTTATTTAAAGAGAACCTCCTCCTCTAGACTATGTAAACTGTAGATTCATGAAACCTAGATCCACCCATGTTCAGAAATATTTTCTTTAAAAAATCTCAATAAGACACAAGCTTCCCATTTCCTATGGTTTCATACTCATAACAAATTTTTAAGCTTAGTATTATAGCAATTTTCAGACATATTCCAAAGTAGAAAGAATAGTTTAATAACTTACTTTAGTTTTATCAACATTTTTGAAGTCTTATTTTTTGTAGGGCAGGCAAACCTTGGAGATACTGAGCATTCTCGATGGTTCCAGACCATCAACATAAAGTGACTATCACAATAATAAAGAATCTGCCCGCAATGCAGGAGACCCCAGTTCAATTCCTGGGTTGGGAAGATGCCCTGGAGAAGGGAAAGGCTACCTACTCCAGTATTCTGGCCTGGAGAATTCCATGGACTGTATAGTCCAGGGGGTCACAAAGAGTCAGACACAACCGAGTGACTTTCACTCACTCACTCATCACAATAATAAATGAATCACATGAATTTTTTTAATTTCCCAGGGCATATAAAATTATGTCTACACATACTGTAGCCTATTAAGTATGTGATGGGCTTCCTTAGTGGCTCAGTGGTGAGGACTCCAGCTGCAATGCAGGAGACATGGGTTCGATTCCTGGGTCAGGAAGATCCCTTGGAAAAGGAAATGGCAACCCACTCCAGTATTTTTGCTTTGGAAATCCTATAGACAGAGAAGCCTGGCAGGCTGCAGCCCACGGGGTCTTGAAAGAGTAGGACATGACTTAGCAACTAAACAACAATAAAGTATGGGATAGCATTGTGCCTAATTAAGACAATTTACATTCCTTAATTTAAAAACACTTTATTGCTTTAAAATGGTAACTGTCATCTGAGCCTTCAGTGAGTTGTAATCTTTTTGCTGGTGAAAGGTCTTGCCACGATGTTGATGGCTGCTGACTCATCAGGGCAGTGGTTACTGAAGGTTGGGACAGTTGTGGCAATTTCTTAAAATAAGACAACAATAAATTTTGCCACACTGATGGACGACTTCTTTCCTTAAGCCTCCTGAATTAATGTGTGCTAGCTTCAAAGTTTCTTCTGCAGCTTCCTCACCTCTTTAAGCCTTCTAGAAGTGGAGAGAGTTAGCACATTGCTCTAAATTAGGCTTGGGTTTAAGGAAATGTTGTGGCTCGTTTGATCTTCCAACCAGACCACTAGAGCTTTTTCTGTATGAACAGTAAGGCCGTTTTGTTTCCTTATCATTCATGTGCTCACTGAAGCAGTATTTTTAATTTCCTTCAAGAACTTTTTCTTTCTGTTCATAGCTTGGCTAACTGTTCAGCACAAGAGGGCCAGCTTTCAGCTTATCTTGGCTTTCAACATGCCTTACTCACTAAGGTTAATCATTTCTAGCTTTTTATTTAAAGCAAGAGACATACACCTCTTCCTTTCACTTGAACCCTTAGAGATTACTGTAGGGTTATTAACTGGCCTAACTTCATTATAGTTGTGTTTCAAGGAACAAGGATGTCTGCTGGAAGAGAGGCAGAAAGATGAGGGGAAAGCCCATTGGTAAAGCTGTCAGAACACACCCAACATTTATCAATTAAGTTCTCTGTTTTGTATGTGGTACATGGAGCCCCAGAACAATTACAATAGTAACATCAAAGCTCACTGATCACAGATCAGTATAATAAATGTATTAATAAAAATAAAGTTTGAAATACAGCATGAATTACAAAAATGTGACAAAGACATACAGTGAACAAAAGGTGTTGGAAAAATGGCCCTAGCAGACTTACTCTAATCTGTGAAAAATGCAATATCTGAGAAATGCAATAAAGCAAAGCAAATTTAAACGAGGTATGCCTGTATATGGGGTTTCCCTGGTAGCTCAGCTGGTAAAGAATCCGCCTGCAATGCTACCCACTCCAGTATTCTTGGGCTTCCCTGATGGCTCAGTGAGTAAAGAATCTGCCTGCAATGCAGGAGACCTGGGTTCAATCCCTGGGTCAGGAAGATCCGCTGGAGGAGGCCATGGCAACCCACTCCAGTATTCTTGCCTGGAGAATCCCACGGACAGAGGAGCCTGGTGGGCTGCAGTCCATGGGGTCACAAAGAGTCAGACACGACTGAGCGACTAAGCACAGTACAGCACGTGCCTGTATATATCTAACTGATATGAGTACAAATGGTTTCCAAAATTTGGTGAGAAAATTATAGTGAAAAAAATAACTACACAAATTTCAATGGTGTTATGTTAGTTTTTAAAAATAATATTTTATGATCCACTAACTTTTAAAATCAGATTCTGCTTGTTCTTTAGAAACTAAACAAGTAAATTCTAAAATGTTTTAAATGTTGAGAATTCTCTAAAATGAAAAACATTACAATAAATATTTACTGAGGCCTACTCAATATGCCAGCAAATTTGGAAAACTCAGCAGTGGCCACAGGACTGGAAAAGATCAGTTTTCACTCCAATCCCAAAGAAAGGCAATGCCAAAGAATGCTCAAACTACCGCACAATTGCACTCATCTCACACGCTAGTAAAGTAATGCTCAAAATTCTCCAAGCCAGGCTTCAGCAATACGTGAAACGAGAACTTCCAGATGTTCAAGCTGGTTTTAGAAAAGGCTGAGGAACCAGAGATCAAATTGCCAATATCCACTGGATCATCAAAAAAGCAAGAGAGTTCCAGGAAAACATCTATTTCTGCTTTATTGACTACATGAAAGCCTTCGATTGTGTGGATCACAATAAACTGTGGAAAATTCTGACAGAGATTAGAATACCAGACCACCTGGCCTACCTCTTGAAAAACCTGTATGCAGGTCAGGAAGCAACAGTTAGAACTGGACATGGAACAACAGACTGGTTCCAAATAGGAAAAGGAGTACGTCAAGGCTGTATATTGTCACCCTGCTTATTTAAATTATATGCAGAGTACATCATGAGAAATGCTGGGCTGGAAGAAGCCCAAGCTGGAATCAAGATTGCTGGGAGAAATATTAATAACCTCAGATATGCAGATGACACCACCCTTACAGCAGAGAGTGACGAGGAACAAAAAAGCCTCTTGATGAAAGTGAAAGAGGAGAGTGAAAAAGTTGGCTTAAAGCTTAACATTCAGAAAACTAAGATCATGGCATCTGGTTCCATCACCTCATGGGAAATAGATGCGGAGACAGTGGAAACAGTGTCAGACTTCATTTTTTTGGGCTCCAAAATCACTGTGGATGGCAACTGCAGCCATGAAATTAAAAGATGCTTACTCCTTGGAAGGAAAGTTATGACCAACCTAGATAGCATATTAAAAAGCAGAGACATTACTTTGTCAACAAAGGTCTGTCTGGTCAAGGCTATGGTTTTTCCAGTCGTCATGTATGGATGCGAGAGTTGGACTGTGAAGAAAGCTGAGCACTGAAGAATTGATGCTTTTGAACTGTGTTGTTGGAGAAGACTCTTGAGAGTCCCTTGGACTGCAAGGAGATCCAACTAGTCCATCCTAAAGGAGATCAGTCCTGTGTGTTCATTGGAAGGACTGATGCTGAAGCTGAAACTCCAATACTTTGGCCACCTCATGCAAAGAGTTGATTCATTGGAAAAGACCCTGATGCTGAGAGGGGTTGGGGGCAGGAGGAGAAGGGGGCGACAGAAGATGAGATGGCTAGATGGCATCACCAACTCGATGGGCATGAGTTTGAGTAAACCCTGGGAGTTGGTGATGGACAGGGGGGCCTGGCATGTTGTGATTCATGGGGTCGCAAAGAGTCGGACACGACTGAGCAACTGAACTGAACTGAACTCTAAGACTAGGCTTACTTACAAGTTTACATTATAATTGGAAAAACATACATGTATACCAGTATAAAACGACAAACAGTCAAAAAATATATGCTGCCTAACCATATCATACATCATTGTGATGCCAGATAATTGGAGAAATACATTTTAAAAGAAATGTATTGTGAGAAAGTGCTCCCTAACGTGACATGTATGATCAATACATCAATGGTGCAGACAAAATTTAACATATAATGGCTGATAAGGCAGAGACTGTGGAAAGAACAAAGATCTATGCAGTATACTTGCTTGAAATACATAACTATATTTCTACTTTCAAATTAAAGTGCTGTTTTTGGGCGTTTGATTTGACAAACAAAAAACAAGGCTTTTCTGCCTTATTATTTCTCTATACCTTATTATTTCTCTATTGTAAATATTCGTATCTATTATATGTAGTTAATTAAAATTAAATTTACAGCAATAATTAGGTTACTTGAAAAGAAATCCCTGATAATAAGAATAAGATTACAAAACTGTTTAACAAATTTCCTAAGCATACATATACATATCTCTCTAGTGCTTTTCTATATCATACCAAATAGTCCCTTTAAAAATAATAGAAAAAAAATTAAACCTAAGAGACAGTCAGAAAGAAATAATAAAAACCATGGTGGGAAAAACAAAAAGTAGAAAAAATCCACAAGACAAAAATTGATTTTTTGAAAAGATTAATAAAAGGTATGAGCCTCTAGCAATATCGCTCAACAAAACAATCAAAAACAAATTATCAATATCTATAATTAAAGAAGGAACCACCACAAATTCCCACAGACATTAAAATAACAATAAAGGAATATTGTTAACAACCATATGTCAAAAAATCTGACAATTTGGATGAAATAGACATGTCCCTTGATAAAAAACATCTTATACAACAAACACAAGGAGACATAAAATCTTAATAACCTTATATTCATTAAAGAAATTGTGTTTGTAATTTAAAACCTTCCCACAAAGAAAACTCCCTATCCCCAAGGCTTTACAGGTGAATTCTGTGAAAATTTAAGGAAGAAATAATATCAATCTTCTACATAAACCCTTTCAAAAAATACAAGAATATTTTCCAATTTATTTTATAAGGTCAGAATTACCTGGTATCAAAATCAAAGACATTTCAAGAAAAATGTCTCTCATTAGCTCAGATGCAGGACCTTTAAAATATATTGGTAAAATAATTCCAAGAATATATTCATATATATATATATATATATATATATATATATATATATATATATATATATACTGATGCTGGGAAAGATTGAGGGCAGGAGGAGAAGGGGACGACAGAGGATGAGATGGTTGGATGGCATCACTGACTCTATAGACATGGGTTTGGGTGGACTCCAGGAGCTGGTGATGGACAGGGAGGTCTGGAGTGCTGCGGTTCATGGGCTCACAAAGAGTCAAACACGACTGAGCGACTGAACTGATAAACTGAACTGATACATAGACTCTGATTTTACCACTGACTTCAATATTAGGTTAGGTTATGTAGTTATGTATAAACCCCATGTGTTAGTAAGATATATCTTACAGAATAAAGATACAAGCAGTTATATTTCTTGTAGGAGGCAAAGTTTATCTCTAGAGCCCAGTCAGTTTAGCTACCTACTAAAATAGAATGTCACTGAACTGAACTGAATTCTCAGAAGAATGTGACAGAATCTAGAGTAGCTACAAGGATGTCCCGTATTCATTCAAAAGTTAGCAATACTGCAAAGAAACAGGAAAGTATGATTCACACTCAAGGGAAAAAAAAAATGCAGTCAATAGAAATTAACTCCAAGTAGGCCTAGATACTGGGTTAAAAAAAATGGATGAAAAGAACAGACACTCCACGAAAGGAGGTATAAGACTGGCCAACATACACAAGAAAATGTGCTCAACATCATTAGTCATTAAGGAAATGCGCATTTAAACCACAGTGAGTGGGACTTCCCTGTAGCTCAGACTGTAGAGTCTGCCTGCAATGCAGGAGACCCAGGTTTGATCCCTGGGTAGGGAAGATCCTCTGGAAAAGGGAATGGCAACCAAATCCAGTATTCTTGCCTGAAGAATTCTGTGGACAGAGGAGCCTGGTGGGCTGCAGTCCATAGGGTCACACAGAGTCGGACACAACTGAAGCAACTTAGCACAAGATATTTATTCCCAGTAGAAAGGCTAAAATTTAAAAAAAGACCAAGAATATCAAACACGGGCAAGATACAAAATATCTTTCATCTGTTGTTGTAAGAGTGTAAAAGAGTACAACCCTTTGGAGACCTATTTGGCAACATCTTATAAAGTTAAATATACATAGGGTAAACCTAGGACACAGCCATTCCACTCTTGGTTGTTTACTTAAGAAAAATGAAAACATGGTCATAAATAGACCATACTGAGAGCAGTTTTACTTGTAATGGGCAAAGATGGGAAACAGCCCAAACATCCATCAAGAAGAGAATGAAAAAGCAAACTGTGGTACAGTCATACAGTGAACTAGTACTTAATGCTAGAAATCAAACTAATGATACATGCAACAACATGGTTGCGTCCCAGAACCATCATCTTGAGCAAAAGAAGCAAGACCCCAAAAAGTAAATGTTGTAGGGCTCCATTTATGTGAAGGAGCAGAAGAGGCAGCAAAATGAAGAAATCACAACAGTGTATGTCCAGAGACAAAAGAAGGGAGGTGTCTGGAAAAGGACTATGAGAGGTCTTTCTCAGGTGATGGGAACATTCACATCTTAACTGCAGTGTCGTTTCTACAGGCATAAGTACACATTTATCAAAGTTCATTGAAGTTTAGGATATGAGCATTTTGTGGTGTGTACTCTGTACTTCATAAAATTTACTTTTTTAAAAGCCAATACTATTTAGTTTTTATAATGCCAATACTTGCTTAGTTAAACTTGAAAATACATAGGTTGGCATTTGTGAAAAAGATTCACTTGGAAAGTCTGAGCTTCTCAGAAATCTCTCTTTAATAAAATGTACCTGCGCTCCCATCAGTTCAGTTCAGTTCAGTTGCTCAGTCGTGTCCGACAGTTTGCAACCCCATGGACTGCAGCACGCCAGGCCTCCCTGTCCATCACCAACTCCTGGAGCTTACTCAGACTCATGTCCATTGAGTCAGTGATGCCATCTAACCGTCTCATCCTCTGTCATCCCCTTCTCCTCCCACCTTCAATCTTTCCCAGCATCAGGGTCTTTTATAGTGAGACAGTTCTTCACATCAGGTGGCCAAAGTATTGGGTTTCAGCTTCAGCATCAGTCCTTCCAATGAATATTCAGGGCTGATTTCCTTTAGGGTGGACTTGGTTGGATCTTCTTGCAGTCCAAGGGACTCTCAACAGTCTTCTCCAACACCACAGTTCAATAACATCAATTCTTCAGCAGTCAGCTTTCTAGAAACCCCCACTTTTTAGATGTCCCACATGAATATAACTGTCCTGGCTTGTGCTTCCTTAGGGTCATATTCTCAGGGAAATGGCTGGGTATGGCTAAGTGTACCTCTTGAAGATATTAATATCTACTTCCCTGGTAAGTTATTTTCCTTTGTAAAAAAAAAAAAAAATCTTCTGGCAAGAAGGCTTTAACTCAAAGGACAGCAAAAATTTCAGGCTCCATGTAAAGTAAAGTTGGGATTAGTGCAGCCTCATAACATCTGTCAAATGATATCATATAAGACTGCCACTGCTTCTTTGATTATGACAATATAGATATACATTTTCAGGGGACTAAACTGGGGCTTAAAGCCAGAAGACAGGAAAGCAGGTATCTAATCTTCAATATGTCATACAAAGCTGTGCTTCTGATTAGCTAGTTTTCTTAGAAAGGAAATATTAAGACCAGGAAGTAAACAAAAACACACTGTTTGCTGTCTCTCTTTGAAAAATGACCATAAGTTTCATATTAAAATCTATATATGGACTCTATGCTTATTTAACTATAAAAAAAGTACTTTAAATTTCAGTTCTAAAAGGAAACTACCCCTACTGATGATGTCATTGTGAACTTATGCCTGAACCACAAACATGTTTTCAAAATAATCAAGCCCTTTTTAGAAATAATGAAGCTGCAAACCACACCTTTATAATTTTGACCTTTTGAAAGACCAGGTTTATAAGAAGGCCCAAACACTCAAGGTATGTGATGATATCTTTCTCTGATAGTCTATTTCTCAGCAATGTTCTCAACTATTACTAACCTTTCATGTGTCATAATCCTTTGTGAACACTATGAGTCATGTTACATGGATTTCATAATCCAGGATGGTAAACACTCTTAGGAGAACAAGCTAAAAGTTCTCCATTGATGCTGAAGTCCAAAGTCTTCCACTTAATCTCTGCCTATAAATATGTTCACATGCTGTATGGCCTCTGACCTCAGCTTCCTTCTCAGCATTTCTATAGGATGTCCCTTATTCTGGTAATCTACCAATAGCTCTATAAGGTACGGAGAGCAAGGGTCCTAACTTTCCATGCTCTTCTTCCTTCATGACAGTACTTACAGTTGAGGCACTCTGTATTTCTTTACAATGCTAGAGCCATCAAAAATATTTTTTAAAGACTCCAGCAAATATAGAGACTATGGCTAATTCATCCATGTATTTATTTACATAGTTTATGACTTTGGAATCAAGACTACTGATTTCAGTTCAGAAGAGCGCAGGAAGTAAGTCTCCAATTAAAATGCACTAAGGTAAAATCAAAAACAAAATCTTCAGAATTTAGGGCTACACAAAGTGATCTTAAACTTTCCACCAAAAGTATGACACATATTAGGAAAACATGATAAAATTAACCTCAGCAAAATTAAAAACTCTTGCTCTGTGAAAGATCCCATTAAGGAGATAAGAGACAATTTACAGACTAAAAGAAAATACATGTGATATAAGCAAACCATGTGTCTGACAAAAGATTAGTGTCTAGAATGTATAAAGAATTCTTAAAAATCAATAGTAGAAAAAGGTCCCTTAAGGAAATGAGCAAAAGACATAGACACTTCATGGAAGAGGTTATACAAAGGGTAAATAAACACATTAAAGGATGTTCAACATCATTAACCACTAAGGAAATGCAAAATAAAATCTAAAGATATCCTTACTACTTTTCAAAATGACTAAAATAAAAGATAATGACAATATTAAATGCTGGTGAAGATGCAGAGCAACTGGATCACTCATACATTGCTGGTGGGAACATAAAATGGCACAGCCATTCTGGACAACAGTTTGGCTGATTTGTACAAAACCAAAATGCAGCTTGGACAGCAAGGAGATCAAACCAGTCAATCCTAAGGGAAATCAATACTGAATATTCACTAGAAGGACTGATGCTAAGGCTGAAGCTCCAATATTTTGGCCATCTGATGCAAGGAACTGCTTCATTGTAAAAGACCCTGATTCTGGGAAAGATTGAGGGCAGGAGGAGAAGGGGATGATAGAGGATGAGACGGTGGGATGGCATCACCAACTCGATGCACATGAGTTAGAGCAAACTTCAGGAAACAGTGAAGGACAGGGAGGCCTGGAGTGCTGCAGTCCATGGGGTTGCAAAGGGTCAGACATGACTTAGCAACTGAACAACAAAATGCAGTTACCATAGGCTTAGCAATTGTACTCTTGGGCATGCATCCTAGAAGAATGAAAATTTATATTCACAAAAACCTGAATAAGAATGTTTATAGAAGCTTTACTTATAATAGCCAAAATATGAAAATAACTCAAATGCCCTTCAGTGGATGAATGGTTAAACAAACTGTGTGCATCCACATCATGGAATAAATATTCAGCAATGAAACAGAACAAACTACTAATACCTGCAACAACCTACATGAATTGCTGGGCAACTACACTGGTCAGGAAAAAAATCCAATCTCAAAATGTATAACTTCAGTTATGTAAGGTTCTTCAAGTAAAATTAAGGATATGGGGGTTAATAGTTTTCAGGTGTTGGGGCCAGGGGCTGGAAGGGCTGGGACCGGTGAGAAGCAGGGCAGTGGTTGACCCAAAAGAATAAGAAGAGGGATTCTTGTGGTGATGGAACTGCCTGAATCTTGACAGCATCCATGTCAATTTCTTGGTCCTGACATTACAGTACAGTTTTTTGGGTGTTTGTGTTTTTTTTGTTTTGTTTGTTTGTTTGTTTTTATTGCACTGTCTTCCTTGGCTATGCAGGCTTTTTTCTAGCTGCAGTGAGTGGAGGTACTATTCATTGTGGTGTGCAAGCTTCTCATTGCAGGGGCATCTCTTGTAGAGCATGGGCTCTGGGGTGCATGGGTTTCAGTAGTTGCAGCATGTGGGCTCAGTAGTTGTAGCTCCCGGGCTTAGAGCACAGACTCAACAGTTGAGGCGCATGGGCTTAGTTGCTCTGAGGTACATGGGATCTTCCTGGATCAGAGATCGAACCTGTGTCTCCTGCATTGGTAAAGGCAGATTCTTTACCAGTGAGCCACCAGGGAATCCCAACAGTACAGTTTTGAAAGATGTTACCATTAGGGAAAAGAGGGCACAAGAGATGCCAAGTATCTCTGTATAATTTCTGTCCACTCCACGTGAACTTACCATTCTCTCAAAATAAAATGATTAACTCAAAAGCTGATATTTTCAGCTAGTACATTTAGAATGGATGAACAATAAAGTCCTAGTGTTAGAACACAGAACTATGTCCAACCTCCTGGTACAAACCATAAAAAGTACAGTGTTAGTCATTTAGTTGTGTCTGACTCTTTGCAACCCCACGGACTGTAGCCCACCAAGTTCCTCTGTCCATGGGATTTTCAAGGAAACAACACTGGAGTGGATTGCCATTTCCTTCTCCAGGGGATCTTCCCTGCCCAGGGATTGAACCCAGGTCTCCCGCATTGTAGGCAGATTCTTTACCATTTGAGCCACCAGGGAAGCCCCTGGAATAAACCATAATGGAAAATAATACTTTTTAAAAACTATGTATATGTGTAAAACTGAGTCACTTTACTGTACAACTGAGATTAGCACAACATTGTAAATCAACTGTCTTTCAAATTAAAAAAAAAAAAACTGATGCTTACAGATTGCCCAGTTTCTTAAAACTCAGAGTGGAATCAGTTATCTCACTTGCTTAAAATTCAATGTGCTTTATTGTTTAATAAATAAAAGAGTCATTAATAGAAGAAACAGGTTTATTTCATCTGTGCCACAGGCATGAGTAGTTGTAGCAATTACAAATTACTGTGGCACAAGATGTTGAAATATAAACTGTGTCTTGTGTTTAAAAGTATCCAAATTATTAGTATTAATTGTAATTGATCTGCTACTGTTCTCAAGGAACCAAATTGGAACCGCAAACAAAAATAACATATATTGATAGAACAAAAAAAAAAAATATAGAAAAAAAACAGGAGAAGAGAAACATCCACTTCTAGAAAGATGACAAGGAAAAAGCCACAGGGCACCGATTCCTGGGCTCCAATTTCCCAGTTAAATGTTTAAAGTCAGTGAGATGATGAACAAGACCTATTGATTAGTAAGAAAATTCTAAGTGATTGAAGAAGAGATGTACCTAGAGCAATTCTTGAGTAATAGTGTCCCAAAATTTGCCGTTATTGAAAATGAAGTGAAAGTGAAAGTCATTCAGTTGTATCCGACTCTTTGCCACCCCATGGAATTCTCCAGGCCAGAATACTGGAGTGGGTAGCATTTCCCTTCTCCAGGGGTCTTCCCAACACAGGGATCAAATTGAGGTTTCCTGTACTGCAGGTGGGTTCTTTACCAGCTGAACCACAAGGGAAGCCCAAGAATACTGGAGTGGGTAGCCAATCCCTTCTCCAGGGGATCTTCCTGACCCAGGAGTCGAACGGGGGTCTCCTGCACTGCAGGTGGATTCTTTACCAACTGAGCTATCAGGGAAGCTCGGTGTTGTTATTACTGTTCTTTAAATAGTTACCACATTCATGGTAAAAGCATAACAGAGACAATAAAGGGGCCAAAGTAGGTCAAACATCAGTTAGCATAAGAAAGTAATATTAACAGATGATAGATCAATAAATAGAAAATTAGATTTGTTTTCACTAATGAAAAAGTGTCAAGAATGTGAATAATACATCCTTCAAGGAGCCAAGTTCTTAAGGATTTAAGTTAGAGAAAGCTGGCTACTCTTCCTAGAAGAGTAATCAGGAAAGAAAAGGTTTTCAGAAGACAAAAGCTGAGTTATTAGAGAGAGAATCCTTGTAACTGATTTACCAGAAAAAGGAAAACACAGCCTATAACAAATGATGGCATGACTTGGGACCTGATGAGATGTGTCAAATGGGGCAAGAAATAAGGGTATTGATCAGGGAAGGGGTGATAAGGAGTAATAAATCTCAAAACATATTGCACATGGCCATCATATTTGCCTTATGCAGAGTGATATGTTTACAACAGGGTTAGGATCGGGCCTTAAAGAGCTGGCCATGGGACATTCTAAACTGACTGCTGTGGTGAAGATAATAAGTATTAATGACTTCACATGATGAAGGGACTAATGAGAAAACATATTTAAATCATCTAGCCGTGTTTAAGCACTTCTATTCTTTAAGATGAAATAACGTCCATCCATCATATTAATAGAGCAAAATAAAAAGTCTCAAATAAAGACCCTCAAGAAAAGGAGTTATAATTTTTAAAGTGTCAAACAGAATGATAAGTGACAATACCTATAACAATAAACATTATATAAGCAAATTAATATTATTTAATGAATAATGGATATAAGCAGACTAAATGGTCCTTTAAGTCATAGAATTTAAGGTTGTTTATAAGACCAAACCTAACTGTGTGATTTATTGTTTGGGGCACCAAAGATAGAAAGTAGAAAGACCTAGAAATAATAAAAGTCAATGTTAGATAGATGCTTATCCACTTAAATTTTTTAATCTCAAAAAACATTAATTTAGAAAAAGAGGAGTTTGGAGTTTTTTAATAGCATCAAAATAAAGTCATTGTAATTGATAAAAAATTATAGTTAAAAATTAAAATATGTTCATATGTGTAACAGGATAAATCAAAATAACATAAAGCAAGAACTATTTGAAATTAAAAGCGAAAACAGGAGATTTTTAATACAGTATTATAGGTCTACAGCAGATGCAGTAAACAAAAATATGTTAATGGCTTAAAGAAGAAAAAAAAATGATTAAAAAGATTGAGATCAATAAGAAGAAAACTTCAAAGTGAAACAAGAACTTTGCAGGTTTTTTAATTTTTTTTCATGCTAATGTACAGGAGTAAGGGGGCTCCCCAGGGGGTGCAGAGGTAAAGAACTTGCCTGCCAGGACAAGAGACAGAAGAGACTTGGGTTCCATACCTGGGTTGGGAAAATCCCCTTGAGAAGGAAATGGCAACCCATTCCAGTATTCTTGCCTTGAGAATCCCAAGGACAGAGGAGCCTGGTGGGTCACAGCCCATGGGGTTGCAAAGAGTTGGACACGACTGAGCAACTTTACACCCCCCCCCCACCTTACACACACCCCCAGGAGTAAGGCAGGGTAGTTGGAGACACTAATCAAAAAGGACTATTCAGAAGTAGGATCAGGGCTCAAGGGAGAAGCCAGCCAGTATCTACAAGAAAGGAAAAGTGAAAATCACTGTAATATTCATAAAAAGTGTCCAAGGCAGGGACTGTGTAACATAATGTCATGAGACAATGGGTGGCTAAGGCACAAAGCCATTCTAGACACGCGCTCCTTGAATGAAAACTAATGATATCGATATTATGAGTGAACAGAATCCACAAATAGCACCAACTGGGAAATGCTTTTTTCTGAGTTCTTGGATTCACTGGAAGTAAGTTTACAATATCATAGAGAGGCCGGGCATACCACACCCAAAGAAATAGCATTTGTGGGACACCTGAAGGGTCATTCTCTCTGCCTTCTGCTCTCCCCTCCCTTGCCCCACTCACTTTGACACTTAAGAAAAATAAAATACTAACATAACCAAAATCAAATACAGAAGGCAGCTTTGCCTCTCCCAAGACCACACCTCAAATCAGCCTCTCACCCTGCATACTCAGACCATGGAGCCTGTGTGCTCAACACCACAACAGCCTCAGGAAGGAGTAATATCTACAGAACAAATACAGCAGAAACCAAAGATTCATGTGGGAGACATAATAAACCTGTTTAATAATGCAGTACTCAAAAGCAAATCTTTAATAACCATGAGGTATATTGATGAATGTGCCTAATGTGCTCCGCATTGTTACGACACTTCATGTTTAAGGTATTTTACATTGTTAATTAATGTTGGCTAATATTTGAAGTCCTGTTAATTACAACTAAAATGTCAAGTAGCATTACAGCAAACACACATTTATTTATATTTCATGTCTGTGTTTAATTTCTTAGCGGAGGGAGAAACATATTTGAGATGCACAGGATAATTTTACATGATGACAACACAGAATTGCTCATAATATTTTTGTATTCAGAGCTATTTTTAGATGTGCATACATTGCATTGAATCCATTAAGAAAAATTGTCTTATAAAAGAGATAAATAAGAGAAAAGCAAATGCAATATGAAAGGTTTTGAAATGCCTAGGACTGAAATCTAGATACCCGTTTATTAATAACACAGCCTTTCACTGATGTTAAAAGTACAAGGGATCAATTTGTTCAACTCCCAGATTTTCCCTTTTTGCCCTCAGCATCCATGGGCAAGAAAGACTGTGCTCTCAAAACTGTACAATGGCCTACAGGCTGCCCCTTATTAATAAGAGTCAGTTTGAAATGCCAAATACAGATGAAACATTAGCACAAGCTAATTAAAAGGCCACTCTTCAATTCTGAAAATCTAAGCGAAAATAATAATCTTTCCTACACGAATTAATACAACTGAAACTGGTTATGTTCGCCAATATTCTTAGGATGAATGTACATATTCATGGACCAAGAAAGACGTCTCCCTTAATATCGAAATAAACAATTTGGGAGTAATTTAATCATACCTTGTATATCAACGTTTCAGGGTAAAGCAAGACATTGCATCTGTGAGACCATCTACAAAGTTCTTCTTTTCTCCCTATTTCTTACAGGTTTAATGAGAGATACTAATTCAAATTCCAGCCCGTAAACACCACTTAACAAAATCATTTTCAGTTAGACCCACACTCCCTCTGCCCGCACCTTCCCAAAACAATCATGTGGCAGAAGTGTAAAAGGCAAAGGGAGAGAAATGAAGAGTGAAGTCAGAGAAGTAAAGGTGGAAATGGGGGGGGGGGGGGTTCACTTCAAGGAGACTTGGGGTCACTAGCTCTGAGTGAGATAGGAAATTGCCGGAGAGTTTCAAGCCGAGAAGTTATTTAAACTTCTTGGCATTTTAACACTCTGCCTTCTGGGTTGGGCACAGACTATATCTAAGGCAACAGTCAAATCAAAGAGGCCAGTTAGGATGCTATCACAGTAAGCCAGACTGAAAGATCAAGGTGAGTTGGACCAGATCGTGGCAGAGGCTGGTGAGGTACTGATTTGTTGATATTTATTGAGGATGGGGGCATAAAGACGTTCTGACTGAAGTGAGAACTGAAAGGAAAATGGCAGTCAGTGATTCCAAGATATTTGGCCTGAGTAAATGGAGAGATTGCTATTGACAGAGCTGGGGAAGATGGTGGGAGAGGTTCACAGGAGAAACACGGAGCTCAGTTTTGGAAATGTTGGAATGTTGGAAATGCCTGGAATCTGGAAATTCCCATGAGGATATAGTGAGGTCAAGTAGATCACTGAATATATACGCATCAGGTTGAATGAGCTGACACAGAAAATGAGGCCAGATTGAGAAGAGGATCACAGTTAAAGGACTGAGCACGCCTATATTTAGTGGTCAGGGAGAAGAAACAGTGCAGTGACAGGGGTAAACCAGGTGCCAGGTGAGTGGGTGTCCTTGTGATCAATTAAAAGAAGTGTATCGAGGACGGTGGAATTATCAAGTGTGTTAAATAGCATTGATAAGTTTGCATTCCCACCAACAGTGTAAGAAGGTTCCCTTTTCTCCACACCCTCTTCAGCGTTTATTGCTTGTAGACTTTTGGATAGCAGCCATTCTGACCAGTGTGAAATGGTACCTCATTGTGGTTTTGATTTACATTTCTCTGATATTGAGTGATGTTGAGTGTCTTTTCATGTATTTGATAGCCATCTGCGTGCCTTCTTTGGAGAAGTGTCTGTTTAATTCTTTGGCCCATTTTATGATTGGGTCGTTTATTTTTCTGGAATTGAGCTGCAGGGGTTGCTTATGTATTTTTTGAGATTAATTCTTTGTCAGTTGCTTCATTTGCTATTATTTTCTCCCATTCTGAAGGCTATCTTTTCACCTTGCTTATAGTTTCCTTCGTTGTGCAAAAGCTTCTAAGTTTAATTAGGTCCCATTTGTTTATTTTTGCTTTTATTTCCATTATTTTGGGAGGTGGGTCATAGAGGATCCTGCTGTGATTTATGTCAGAGTGTTTTGCCTATGTTTTTCTCTAGGAATTTTATAGTTTCTGGTCTTACGTTTAGATCTTTAATCCATTTTGAGTTTATTTTTGTGTATGGTGTTAGAAAGTGTTCTAGTTTCATTCTTTGACAAGTGGAGATTCCTTAAAAAACTGGAAATAAAATTGCCATATGACCCAGCAACCCCACTGCTGGGCATACACACTGAGGAAACCAGAATTGAAAGAGACACATGTACCCCAATATTCATTGCAGCACTGTTTATAATAGCCAGGACATGGAAGTAACCTAGATGTCCATCAGCAGATGAATGGATAAGAAAGCTATGGTACATATACACAATGGAATATTACTCAGCCATTAAAAAAATACACATGAATCAGTTCTAATGAGATGGATGAAACTGGAGCCTATTATACAGAGTGAAGTAAGTCAGAAAGAAAAACACCAATACAGTATACTAACACATATATATGGAATTTAGAAAGATGGTAACAATAACCCTGTATGCGAGACAGCAAAAGAAACACAGATGTATTGAACAGTCTTTTGGACTCTGTGGGAGAAGGCGAGGGTGGGATGATTTGAGAGAATAGCGTTGAAACATGTCTATTATCATATGTGAAATAGGTCGCCAGTCCAGGTTCGATGCATGAGACAGGGTGCTCGGGCTGGTGCACCAGGATGACCCTGGGATGGAATGGGGAGGGAGGTGAGAGGGGGATTCAGGATGGGGAACACATGTACACCCATGGCTGATTCATGTCAATGTATGGCAAAACCACTACAATATTGTAAAGCAATTCACCTCCAATTAAATTAATTTTTAAAAATAGTATTGATAAGATAACTAAAATGAGGACGAAAATTGGACCAATGTGCAGAGTTTTCTTGGAGACCTTTAACAAGAGCAGCTTCCCAAGTGATAAAAGTCTAACTGCAGTTAGTTCAAGAAAGAATCAGTCAGCAAAATCCAGTTTGGAAAGCAAAAGAAATACATGGCAAGGAATAGACATAGAAGAGGAATCCATGTTAAGAGATATTAAAAGAGATAAACCAATTGTAATGTGTGGGCTTTAAATGGATTGATGAACAAATCACAAAGTAAATCCATAAAAATTTAGATTCAAAGTATTAAAAATACATTTATAAAACTGTGGGAAGTTTCACATTAACAGGGTAGTTGATGATATTTTATATTTTAGGTTATTTTATATTTTTAGGTTATTTTATATTTTAGGTTATTTTATATTTTTAGGAGTTATCATTATATTGTAACTATGTTTGGTTTCTTGTTTCTTAAAAGTATTTTGTGAATTATATTTCAGAGATAGCTACAAAAGAATTTATGGATAGAATTATATGATGCCTACTGCGTGCATGCTAAGTCACTTCAGTCATGTACCACTCTTTGCGACCCCATAGACTATAGCCCACCAGGCTCCTCTGTCCATGGGATTCTCCAGGCAAGAATACTGGAGTGGGTTGCCATTTCCTCCTCCAGTGGATCCTCCTGACCCAAGGATTGAATCTGTGTCTCCTGTGGCTCCTACATTGTAGACAGATTCTTTACCACTTGGGCCACTGGGGAAGCCCCTGATGCCTAGTATTTGCTTCAAAATAACCCATTGGTAGGGTGGGAGTAGGAGTTGGAAGAAGGATTTTCAAGAAATTTGTTGAAGCTGAGTGATGAGACATGGGATACAGTTTTCTATAGTTTTGTAAATATTTGAAAATTTCTATGTAAAACATTTAAAGGAGGAGCATGGTTGAGGGAGAGAAAAAGAAAAGACTCCAAGTAAAGGCAACTTTTTCAGAAGTTTGCTGTATAGGAGAGGAGATTAATGTGCAATAGCCAGAGGGGGAGAGGAGTGAAGGGTTGTTTTTAAGATTTAAGAATGTTGATTTTATTTGCTTGCTGCTGCATGGCTTTCCAAGAGGAAATTAGTTCTGAAAGATAATTTAATTCTTTACTAACTGGGATGTAAATTATAGTGGTGAACTTAAGAGAGGTCAAGAATTTTTATAAGAAATCAATATCCATAGATTCAATTTCAGTTGAACCTACAGAATGCTAAAGATTCAAGCACATTCTAAACTTGCTAATTCTTTTCCAATATGCCCACAGCCGTTATTCATTCCTATTCATTCACCAAAAACATACGGTCAGAAACCTTCTACCTAATAACAATGATTGAAAATTCAGTTTCAAAGTTATAATCTGCCAACATACTTGGTTAGCCAAGTATTGTGCATGATAGTTAATTCATTTGAATTAAATGTAACAAATGACTGAATAAAAAATGGTAGAAGCAAGAGAAATTGTCGTTTAAATTGTGTAGCCACTCTTTACAATCAAGCTTTCCAACTCATTGACCTCTTAATAGAGTTATTATTAAAGATTTTCCTTAATACTCCACAGTACTGACTTTTTTTTCAATATTGGTGGCTAAACTAACAGGTAATGAGTTTTTGTGTTGCAACAACTTCTCACAAATAAATAGTGAGCAGGTGAATATCTGTTTCTATGGTTTCTGTTTACAGTAGAGAAGAACATGCACAGTGATTGTTTGACATGTTACTTTCCTCTGTCATAGAAATTTAAGTATTGCCTTCTTATCCTCTCCTTCACCTCTTCCATCTTATCTTCACTCCATTTTCTTTCCCTTCATCTGACTCTCTTTCTCAATGACCCCTACCTCTAGGTTCCATTAAACATGATTTCAATTTTTCATTCCAGGAAAAGTGTCTGTACAAGAAAAGGGACATGCCGTAGGAGATCCATCTGCCCTTTTTTAAAAAGTTTATCTTACAAAATACTTGGTTTCTAAAATAGAGCTGCAATTTAAGAAGTAATAACAGGTACTTTCTTCGCTTGGACAAAGCTTCTCTCATGACAAATCCTCCAGGGATAAGACTAGTTTGCTCCCCTCTTTCAGCAGAGACTAAGATCCAGCAGATAAGGTAAGCTCCAGGAATGCAGTAACCTTGCCAATTACTTGGGTTGCACTTAGCAAATATACTTACTTTCTGCTGGATCAAACTAAACCATATGTTATTTATACTCCTATCTTTTTTTAGATCAAACTGCCAACATCCGCTGGATCATCGAAAAAGCAAGAGAGTTCCAGAAAAAACATCTATTTCTGCTTTATTGACTATGCCAAAGCCTTTGACTGTGTGAATCACAATAAACTGTGGAAAATTCTGAAAGAGATGGGAATAACAGACCACCTGACCTGCCTCTTGAGAAACCTGTATGCAGGTCAGGAAGCAACAGTTAGAACTGGACATGGAACAACAGATTGGTTCCAAATAGGAAAAGGAATACATCAAGGCTGTATATTGTCACCCTGCTTATTTAACTTATATGCAGAAAACATCATGAGAAACACTGGACTGGAGGAAGCCCAACCTGGAACCAAGATTGTCGGGAGAAATATCAATAGCCTCAGATATGCAGATGACACCACCCTTATGGCAGGAAGTGAAGAAGAACTAAAGAGCCTCTTGATGAAAGTGAAAGAGGAGAGTGAAAAAGTGGGCTTAAAGCTCAACATTTAGAAAACTAAGATCATGGCATCTGGTCCCATCACTTCATGGCAAATAGATGGGGAAACAGTGGCTGACTTTATTTTTCTGGGCTCCAAAATCACTGCAGATGGTGATTGAAGCCAGGAAATTAAAAGATGCTTACTCCTTGGAAGGAAAGTTATGACCAACCTAGATAGCATATTAAAAAGCAGAGACATTACTTTGCCAACAAAGTTCCGTCTAGTCAAGGCTATGGTTTTCCTACTAATCATGTATGGATGTGAGAGTTGGACTATAAAGAAAGCTGAGTGCCGAAGAATTGATGCTTTTGAACTGTGGTGTTGGAGAAGACTCTTGAGCGTCCCTTGGACTGCAAGGAGATCCAACCAGTTCATCCTAAAGGAGATCAGTCCTGGGTGTTCATTGGAAGGACTGATGTTGAAGCTGAAACTTCAATACTTTGGCCACCTGATGTGAAAAGCGGACTCATTGGAAAAGACCCTGATGCTGGGAAAGATTGAGGGCAGGAGGAGAAGGGGACAACGGAGAATGAGATGGTTGGATAGCATCACCAACTCAATGGACATGGGTTTGGGTGGACTCCGGGAGTTGGTGATGGACAGGGAGGCCTGGGGTGCTGTGGTTCATGGGGTCGCAAAGAGTCAGACACTACCTAGCGACTGAACTGATACTGATACTGATATTTTTTTTACAATGGCCCAAAACTATAGCAACTACAGGTTGCTGACATATGCCGAATGAATAAGTACATAGGTTTGAAAAACAACTTGGGATCACTCTTCTCACAATACCCTCTGTACAAAACTAAATCAGTAAGCGTGTTCAGTGACCTCCATCAGCTGCAACAATGCAGTTAGAATGCTAAAACAAAATGCTTTCTAAATATTTTATATTCCCAGAACTGTTAAGCAAAACTTCCTGGGAGATGTTCTTCCTTTGCATTTGACGATTAGCTTCTATTAAGTTAATTTCAAAGTCAAATAAACTGAAAAAGTTCCAAAAAGGAAAAAAAAATACTATTTTATCCATTATATAAATGAAATAGCTTTATAAGATAAATATGAGTCTTCTTAACTACAAATGTAAATGTATAGATAAGGTGAACAAAGTAAATGAAAAGTGAAAAATCATCATTGGAACTGTGCAGAAGCTAATGTAAACTTAACCTGATAAATATTCAACCGTCTATTCTTTTAAATCCTCAAAAGATTTCATCGTCTATATGTGAACATGTCATCGGAACAAAAGTGGTTTTACTATTATGAACATAGTATTTGTTTGACTATTAAATCAGCAAACAAATCCTTCTTGTTTGCCTAAATGGAGAATGTCAGACTTTCTTTATGAGACCTTCTCCATCAGTGGGAATGAGCAAGGCTATTAATTCCTCTAAGTCCCTGCAGAAGTCTTCTGTTTAACTACTTTGCCCATACAGCCAATTTTCCATCAGTGAATGCAAAAGACTTCTTATATCACTATGGAGTTGCTTTAACCCAAACTGCCCACAGTTCAGGCAGGAGGTCAAGTCATTCTTGGGTCACTGAATCAATCACTTGGTTTCATCTCAGTATGAGGAATATTTTTGTGGGTTCTTTTGTTTTTACATTGTGAAAGATGATCAGCACTAAAAAGTAACATATCATTTGCATGGTAGAAAAAAGTAGAATGAGTGAAGAGAAGGATGTAACTCACTTTCAGCGACGATGATTAGCATTTTATTTTCTTCACTATAGGACCCAACAGAAAGCCTGCCTTTGAAAAGTTACATCTGGCTATAGTCTCCTTGGTATAAACACTTAGGTAACACAAATGCAAAAACTCCAGGGATATTTTTTAATATAGTTAACATACTATAAGCCTAGAATTATGGACTTCCCTGCATACACACATTTGTCTGACTTCCATTCTTAGCATGGAGATGCTAAGTATCCTTACCAGTCTTTCCTCAACTACAAATCAAGCCATGCTATTGTCTGTCTACTCATCAATTCTTTCCCTTTCCCATTCTCTCTAATCCCTCACATACTCTCACTTTGTTTTTCTTAAACACCAGTTTTAATTTATATTCTTTTATTTTAGCTTATGAGATCTTCAGTTTGTTCCTTACATCTCTTCTTCTGATGGGGTTTATTAAAAACTCATCCGCTTCTTCTGAGTCCCTTTGCTATTGACCTGAAAACTGTCCCAACATTGTTTGTTAATTGGCTACACCCCAATGTAAAATAAAAAGTTAGAAAAAAAATTCATCTGCCTTTTTATTCACATTTTGAACCACTGCGTGCCTTCCTTCCCTTTTGTTCTTGGCTCTTTGCGTGTTTCTCCTCTAACGCATGTGGGCCTCACAGAAGGCTAAAGTCTCTAGGGAGGGCACTTTTCTGCCTGCCCTATGGATCAAGAGAAAACCAGAATGAATCCTACACATGTGCACAAACACACTAACCGCTATCCTGGAAACAAGGAGAAAGGGCCAGGAGGTTGCATCAAATTCTCCAGCAGACAAAGATATGTGCCCCTAGTTGAAATTGAAAAGAAATGAAACAAACAAGTATGAGGCAGGAGAGACAGCACCAACTAGTGTTAGAACCAGAAAAGCAACATGGAGCAAGGTAAGGGAGCAGTGAGGGAGGTTTTCGGCCAAGTCTTTAATTGTATTCTATCAAGCAACCTGTTAGTTTGGCTTAGAATTAGTCTCTCAACAAAGCTCAAAAAAAGACAGGTTTTTTAAGTACTCTTTAATCAGTAAATAGATTAAGACATAAAATTATTTTCTTTATAATTCAAGATCCTAAAACATTAAACATATCTAGACCTCTACAGACCCCTATAAAACTCAATATATGTTCTTGAGGGTAGAAATACAAAAAGAATTCAAAAACAGAAAGACAGAGAAGGAAGAAAATAAGCTAGACTTAAGGTCAAATCCAGTTGTTATGAACACACATTTAACTGGACTCTGAGCTTCCTCGTAGCTAAGAATAAAAATGTGATGTGTAATAAATTAAGAATTTACTATCTGCTATAAGGAAGTAAATCAATTTCTCAAGAGAAACAAACTATGTGTGCTAATTTAATGGCAGGTTCTTATATTTTTAAAACATGATTCCTTTTAGAACATGATAAAACTATAACACCTTATCTTAAAAAATGCACAAATATATATCACACAAATTTTATCTGCCATTTCAGAGGGCTCATGAACTCTCTCAGGCCCCTCTCTGGAACCTTTAGGAGTCCACAGTCTATAGGTTAAGAATTATTGTCACCGAAATTTGGAGGAGTATCTTAAAAGTCATAGTGGATAATGACAATGGTAATTGCAAAAGCTCTATTTTTAGGTCTTTCTTATATTAGGAGGACAATATTAAAGAATAAGTCAGTGAACACCATATTGTGAGAAAGGCAAAGTCATGAACAATATAAAATTAATCACAATATCTACATTTGACCTTTTGGCCAGCATATTTGTTACCTTTAATTTTCCTGATTGATGCATGAAAATCACTCTTCTGCTCATTTCTTTAAATGTTCAACAGAAACATAGAATCTACAAGACTCAGATAAACAAATCCAACAGCTGTTTGTCATTCCCTTACCTTATTTTAGTTTACTAACATATATGCCCAAACAATATATTATTTGGTTTTATTTGTAGACTTCAGCAAAGAAATTCATATTATATGCAATCTCTTAAAATTTTCTTTCCACTCAACATTATACTTTGAAAACATACCCATGTTGTTGCATGCCACTCAATTCATCATTTTCATTAATGTATAATATTTCATTGGATAAACAAACCACAGTTTACCCCTCTCTTATAATGGACATTTGGATTGATGCCAGTCTTTCACTATTAGAAACTGAATTGCTATCTACATTTCCTAGGAAAAGGTTAAATTTACCATGGAGAAGGGGGAGGGGAAGAACTCACAGATTATTTGTTAGTAACAGTCAAGGTCATGAGCTGGCTAGTTAAATGGATGTTCATTATTCATCATTCTTTAAATCTTACCTTAAGTTTCACGCATTCTTTTGTATTTATAAAATGTGTTTTTTAAATAGAACTTTTTAAAAGCCATTGGTAAACTGGAATGTTTTGTAATATTAAATTTTTCATAAAGTGGACCATGATGCTTTAAGAGCTATCAGTGGTTTCACTAAGCACCAAAACTATCATAAGAGAAAAATCGTCTATTGAGATCCTTGGATGTCCGTTAATCCTCATGTAACTATTTCACTTTCTACCTTTTTACCAGGACCTACAAAATCAATAGCATGACTTTCCATTGTCCTAAACTACTGCTTGTTAAAGTTTTTGATAAGAGATAGTACAGAGTTCAGAGTGATTCAGCATCAAAACCAATATGTGCCTATAAACTATTGCATAACACAGATACAAGAAACTGAATCACTTTTGTACCCTTTTTATCTGAAATATTATTCTATTCTCTCTATGATAATGCCCTGAAGTTAAACCAGGAGTATCCTATAACTATAGTATATAATAGAAGACAATCAGGGCTTACCTAACGGACTCCTTATTTGTCTTCTAAGAAAATGCAAAGAGGACTACCTAGTCTTTTTATTCAAAGGAGGACTACATTTTGTTTTTTTATTCTGCAACAGGTGTATCTGAGTTCATTCTTTTTATTTTGTAAAATAGTACTACAACTACACCATAAAAAAGAAGGATTAAAAATGTAGATGAAGATATATAATAAAGTATGAAGTATTTTCAAAGAACTTTTAAAGTGACTAAGTATTTCCAAGTAAGTTTTGATCATCAAGCCTACTTAATATACAGATCTTCCTAGACTTAGGATGGAGGTTATGTCCCAATAAACTTACCATAAGTTGAAAATATTGTAAGTCAAAAATTCATTCATTATACTTAACCTTCTGAACATCATAGCTTAGCATAGCCTACATTTTATGTGCTCACAACACTTACATCAGCCTACAGTTAAGCAAAACCATCTAAGGCTATTTTATAATATAGTGATGAATATCTCATGTAATTTATTGAATAATATACTGAAAGTGAAAAACAGGATGGGAGTATGGGTACAGGATGATTTTAAGAGTACGGATTGTTTAAAAACTCACCATCGCATGGCTGACTGGGAACCAAGGCTCACTGCCACAGTCCAATATCATGAGTGAGCATAGGACCCTGTAACACTAGCCCAGGAAAAGGTCAAAATTCAAAATTCAAATTATGATTTCTGCTGAATGCAGATTGGTTTCACACCATCATAAAGTTGAAAAATCGTAAGTCAAATCATTGAAAGTTAGGGACCATCTGTATTTTCCTATATGTTTCTTTTCCTTCACAGACAAACTTCTTTAAAAGTTATTTACATATTTGCTGCTTCTACTTTAAGACCTTGAACTACGCTTAGTCTTTCCACATGACCCTAAAACTTGAGACTATAGCACCCAAGAGAAAATTTTTTAATTTTTCCAACAATTTTGGGAAGCCCAAACTGCACTAAAGCTGAACCCTTTATTTACCCTCATTCTGCCTTAACTTCCAAATCCAAATACCTAACCCACCGAAGGATGTTGCAAAGCTACCAACTCTGATGCCCTAAAGAAGGTGACACTTTTGGAAAA
This sequence comes from Dama dama, assembly GCF_033118175.1. Classification (NCBI taxonomy): domain Eukaryota; kingdom Metazoa; phylum Chordata; class Mammalia; order Artiodactyla; family Cervidae; genus Dama; species Dama dama. Next base: position 33,781,127 of record NC_083708.1, on the reverse strand, counting down.
TCCCAACGAAACATAGTCCTTAAGACCCTGCATACTCTGCTCAGAGATGGAGGCAGCTAAGTTACACTGCCTCTTTTGATTTTGTCTGTCCTCAGCTCTGACTCTCAGGATGGACCCAAGTCCAATGAGTAGAGCCCTATCATACAAAACTATGGCTCAACCCAGCCTACACCTCCCAGTGCAGAGTCCCAGTCAGAGCGTGAAGTTCCTTGTTATAACTCACCTACACTCTTCAGTGCATGATATCATCCATAATTACATGATAAAACTGCTTTTTAGTGTCACCAGTAATCTTCCAGTAAATCTAATGGTCTTTACCTCTTCCTCATTACTCTGACCTTTGTTGAGCCTTTGACCCAAAACTTCCCTCTTGACACTCCATTTTGATAAGATGCCGTTTGTTTTTCTTCTTTTTGAATTCTTCACTGTTTCCTTCAGGAGCTCTTCTTCCCTACATTAGTTAGGTTTTGCTTTCTAATAGCTAGTCTTCCCTCCTTATCAGAGGGGGTTGGTTCCAGAATACCAATATCTGTGGATGCTCAAGTCCCCTATATTTATAAAATCATATATTATTTGCATACAATCTACACATATCCTTTAGAGATACTTTAAATCATCTCTTGTTTGTTTATAATACCTAATTGTTTATAATACCTAATACAACATAAATGCTATGTAAACTGTTGCCAACATGTGACAATTCAAGTTTCATTTTTTGGAAATTTTTTTCCAAATATTTTCTATCATATTTAGTTGAATCAGTTCAGTTCAGTCGCTCAGTCGTGTCCAACTCTTTGCGACCCCAATACACAGATATAGAACCTACAGATATGAAGAGCTGACTATATTTGGTTAACTCAGGAATCTAAAAGTGAGCAATTTGGAGTGAGTTCAGCTGATCTTAGCTGGGCTTGATCATGAGTCTCACTCAGCTTGTGAGTCACCTGGGACAAACAGGGTCTCTCTTCACATAATCTTCCATCTTCCAGGAGGTTGCTTGAGCTTTTTCATAGTAGTTGCAGAACTCCAAGAACAATAAAAAAACAAGCCCCAACGTGTAAGCCCTTTTCGATCTCTATTTTTGTCACGTTTATAATTGTTCCACTGGACAAAGCAAGTTTCTTGGCCAACTGAGAGTCTGTATGGGAGGAGATTACCCAAGAGTGTGTAACAAGGAGGTGTGAACAACAGAGTTATTATTACAATCTACTCACCACGTCTGCTCACCTAAACTATGGGCATTTCTAAAGAGTTAATCTTTGACTCCTTCTCATGTTTCTTAGCCTCTCACACTATAGTTCTGAAATCTACAATGCCCTGCAGTTCTCATATTCCTGTAACATCTATAACACCTCAGAGTGAATGCCTTCAAAAATCTATCTTTATAAGATAGACCTCTTTTTGCCCATATTTTTGTATTTTTGCATTTCTCCTGGACATTTCCACTGATGATGGATGACTCATTAGTACTTCACATTCGACATTCTTAAAAGTGAACGTATTGTCTTTTTTTCTGTTTCAACCATGCCCCCAATAAAAAGAGGATTTATGAAATGTATATTTCTCTTAATATTTCACGTGGTCTCAAAAAACACATTTTTAAATCCTCTCTTTTTCTTCTTCGACATCTAATTAGTTTTGCCTCTAGTATTTACCAGATATTTTGCATTTATTTTATCTTGCATTTATTTAAATATGAGTTTCAGTTTTCTTGTCCTAAAAGCAGTGATAAGAAAACTTGCCTTGCAGGACTATTACAAAGATTAAATTAGCTCATGTATACAGTTTTGTGTGTTCAGCACATCAAAGATACTTTAAAATGTTAATTATTTCTCTTCCCCTAAGTCCTCTTGATTTTTCATTCATGAAATTGTTATATTCCTACTCTTCCTTTTTTAACAGTACCACAATTAGAAATTAAACCCTGATAAACTCATGCTGGAGACATTGGGTACAACTTCTCTATCACCACCTAGCCACTCTCTTCTCCATTTTATTTCCACATCATCACTGTCTTTTCAAAGCATGACTATCCATCTGTTTCTTATCAAACAAAACCCAAACTCTTTAACCTGGCATACATGGTCTTTTCCAAAACCTTGTGCCAACCTCTTTCTCCAGATTTATTTCTCATAGCTCTCTCCATAAATACTTCAGTTAAATTACACAACTTCCCATTCCCTGGATATACTTTTACTTCCCTTCCCCCATGTTCAACAATTTGTACTGAATTGTCTCATGGATAAGCATTGAGTAAAATTAAATCAGACAATGCTTCTACTACAGGGAATTTGCAACTTCAGGACACAATAGAGTCTCACCTCCTGGGATTACAAATTGGCTGGAGCACAGACATTGTCTTAAACAGTTTTCCAGTCATGATGCAGGAAATGTAAGAATCCTGCCCTCTAAGACTTCACAGTCACATATGAAAGACAGAAGTTACGCAACTAGCCATTATATGATAAAAGCAGAGACTCCAGAGGCACGATGGAGGCAGGCAAATCTCAGTTTCATCATTTATCAGCTGTGTAGCTTTGAGCAATTTGCTTAAATTCTCTTAGCTTCAATTTCCTCATCTGTAAAGTGTATTGCTATTCACTCAGTCATGTCCGATTCTTTACGATGCCATGGACTATAGCTGGCTGGCCTCCTCTGTCCATGGAATTCTCCAGGCAGGAATACTGGAGTAGTTTGCCATTCCCTTCTCCAGGGGATCTTCCTGACCCAGGGATCAAACTCAGGTCTCCTGCATTGCAGCAGGTTCTTTACCTTCTGAGCCATCAGGGAAAGTAGCTACCTCAGCAGGTTGTAATATATAAGGTAATACAAGTGCAATTATTTTGTATTTTTTTGAATAGCATAATGATAAAGTCTCAATAAATACCAGTTATTTTTTATTATTCTGGAGGAGGGCATGGCAACCCACTTCGTTATTCTTGCCTGGAGAGTCCCAAGGACAGAAAAGTATATGGGAACTACAGTCCATAGGGTCACAAAGAGTTGGACACAACTGAAGAGACCTAGTGTGCACATTATTTATTACTGTTCTACTAACAAGATATACAAAATTATGGGGAAAACAAACTATGAATTATTTCTATAAAGGTTAGAAAAAAGCTCTTGGAAAGGGGTCATGAGAGCAGAACCCTGAAAGAAAGGTGAGATTTTCCCCAAACCAGAATATATCTCTTTACCTCTGCACATATTCATCCATGTATTTATTTCTTCAACATCCTTTAAAACACTATTTTTAAGTGCAAGCTATATGACAGACAGTTATGCTACTCTATGACATTTATTAGCATCTGTCCTATGCTGGCTGAGAGAGAAAAGCAGCTCTGGCACCCAAGAGTTTGCCTGGCACTTCAGACTAGGCCTGGGAGTTCTCCTGTTGAACATAAACAACCTCACAGAACACCAACAGCACACAAGGCCACTCTGTGACCATGACGGATCAAGACAAAAACAAGATCAGCTCACTCTTAATCATATCTGAACACTCACCAAAAAAATGGACATTGTCCAAGCACAAAAATGACCAAGCATCCACCTATTTTGGTTAACATAAATGACTGCTATTTCTTTACCAACCATAACTTTAATCTTGATCTAGTCTTCCCTCTTTCTCAATAAAATTAATTAAGATACAAAACCATACAGTTACCCTGCTTCCTGACAGCAATCCATCCAGAGGAGTCTTGCTTCCTAAAATCTCCCCAAAGTCACTGCCCCAAATCCTCTCGTGTGTTCTAATACTCCTACTGAGATGCTCCACTGTTGTCCATGGGGTGCTGTCTCTTTCCTTGTAATGAATAATAAACTACTAAAGGTGTGTTCTTGTTAGTCTTTGTCTAATAGGCATTGACATACATTCTTGGTTTAATAGTCCTACCTCCAGAAACTGTAAAATTATCTGGAGAAAAAGCACTGTCTTATTCATTTTGTTATCTTCCATTGTTCAAAAAACAGTGCTTTTGACATGGTAAATATACACAAAAAGCGTATTGAATGGATACATGGATCTGGTAGACTCTATCTTCTTCAGTGACTAAAAATGCTGAAAAGATATGCAGAAAGTATCCTGAGTCCAACTTCACAGAAATAACACAGGCACCTCCAGAGACGACATTCTGGCAGCGACTTTGCAAGGAGCACAATTCTGGAGCTTGCAATAGATTCCCTTATGGGAATCTTGGTATGTTGTAACTAATTTTTAGAAATGGCTAAAAGATATATGTGATACTGGAGTGACTTGAGTCTATCGAATTACTGGCCTTTCACTGGAACTATATAGGCTTCCCAGGTGACATTAGTGGTAAAGAATCCACCTTTCAGTGCAGGAGACACAGAGACTGGTTTCAATCCCTGGGTTGAGAAGATGCCCTGGAGATGGAAATGGCAACCCACTCCAGTATTCTTGCTTGAAGAATTCCATGGACAGAGGAGCCTGGTGGGCTATAGTCTACGGAGTCATAAAAAGTCCAACACGACTAAACAACTGAGCACACATATAGGATTTTTCTGAATCATCCAAATCAACTGCCATGTGTTATGCAACATTTGTGTTTGTGGAAAGATTTATTTTAAAGTAAGATTCTAGAAGCTCTTCATATTAGAAACCTAACATAAAGTTCAAGGGTTTCCCTAGTGGCTCAGTGGTTTAAAAAAAAAAAAAATCCGCCTGCCATGGAGGAGACCCAGGTTCAATCCTTGGGTCAGGAGGAGCCCCTGGAGAAGGGAATGACTACCCACTCCAGTATTCTCGCCTGGAAAATTCCATGGACAGAGAATCCTGGCAGTCTACAGTCTATGGGTCGCAGAGTCAGATATAACTGAGTAACTAACACTTTCACTTTTCATAAAGTTCAAAAGTTCTCAGCAATAATATTTCTTGAATTGTATTTTCACTTTACCCTTAAGAAGGCACAAAAGTAACGGATAAAAACTCTAATTGAGAAATTTATTCTGAATTTAAAGGCTATATAATGTCATATGAGTAAAAAAGAAAACATAAAAAAAATTAAAGGCTAACACTAAAATTAGTTCAGTTTTTAAATAAAAAAAAAAATCTAACTGAAAAACTTTGTGGGAAAAAAAATGACATGACAAAGGTATTACACAAGGGTAGTTTATTATAGTATCTGAAATTAGCCAAATGAGCAATAAGTTGGGTAATACAGATCACATGTTCTACATTTGCATCTATGCATTTTAGAAAAATTCTTCTGTTATGTTCATCTTCAAAGAAACATTCACATAGACTAACTGCTAAAGTTGCAGTCTTCAGGAAAAGAGCCTTAGGAGGTCTGAAATATTATTGAAGCTGAAATTAATCTGCACAACTACCTTCCCCAGAAAGTCCTTCCAGTGCTATGATGTGCTAAGAACTGAGAATGAGAGAATGCTGCAGAGAAATTAACAGCTGATTAGTAAGAAAGCTGGTAAAAAAAAAAAAAACATGTAATTATTTTGTTTGGTAATGTTTTAGAAGGTAATAGTGACAATCCTAATATTCAGTAAAAAAAAAAGTCAAACTTTCAGCATGCACAAACTGAAAAATATTTCATACACATAATAATTTGAAGTTGTATATGTTCAGCATAAAAACTGAAATTATAACTCTGGTCCCACAACATTAATTTTGTAAATTGGGTTTTGGTTTTCCATCCATTAAAAGCTCAGGCCAGTGATTCCTTTACTTTAAATTAACCACAGTATAGTTTAGGTATGTGTATATGCTATTTTTAGATATCACTTCAGTGAAATTCACAATCAGTTCCTGGCTTGGTATTCATTCTACATTACATAGAATATTCAAATCAGTCTATAACCCCCTAAATATTTTTCCCTTAGGGACCGAATGAAGCCACTAATTTCTAGGAGCCTGGAAATTATGCTATTATGACTATGAGTATAACCAGAAATTGAGGCATGGACAATTCATTGAGAAAAAAATGCAAAATGGTCTATCCCTCAAATGAGGAAACTCAGTAGATTTTCTTGGTAGGTTAAAAAAAAGCAACTCAGGCAGAAAAAGTCGAAGAGGTGGTTCTTATTTCCATAAGACAGCTGCTTCTTATTTCAATAGAAGACCTGAGATTTACAGATAAGCAATCACCATTTAATTATTCATTTACTCAACCAACATTTATGAGTGTTTATTATGCACAGGCACTACACAAAGTTTCAGAGACCAAGGCAATAGCTCATCTCCCCACCTTCCACAAACAGAGCTTAGAGTCTTAGAGAAAAGAATGAGAATAATGAAAGCTGATACTAAAGGCTCTGAGCAGGAAGACCTGATGTCTTCTAGAAAGTCAGGAAAGCCTTCAGGGAGAGAGGAACAAACAAGGTAAGACCTGAGGGATGAATGAGAATTGGTCAGGGAAAAAAAAGAGGGAGAGTTTGCAAGCGCAATAACCCACTCCTGGGGTGTCCCAGGTGGCGCAGGGGTAAAGAAGGCAGAAGATGCAAAAAGACACAGGTTCAATCCATAGGTCAGGAAGATCCCCTGCAGAAGGAAATGGCAACCCACTCCAGTACTCTTGGCTGGAAAATCCCATGGACAGAGGAGCCTAACAGGCCACAGTCCATGGGGTCACAAAGAGTCGGACACGACTGAGCGACTGAGCAGGCACACACAGGAAGCTAAAGACCACAGGGAAAGGAGTGTATGGAAGAAAGACGGAAAAATGCTCATCATGTGAATGCTGCTATAGGGAAAGAATATTGTGAGTTGAGGCTGGAGTGCGGTGTGCAAAGTGTTATCCATTTGAAAGTGTAGTCGCTCAGTTGTGTCCGACTCTTTGCAACCCCGTGGGCTGTAGCCCACCAGGCTCCTCCGTCCATGGGATTCTCCAGGCAATACTGGAGTGGGTTGCCATTTCCTTATCCATTTAGGCAGAGGTAAAGAAAGAGCTGACCAGCTAAATAACAGATAACATTTCTTAAGCCCTGACTATATGTCAGGTTCTCTATGGTGTGTGCTTTCTGCACAACAACCTAATTAATTTATGTCACATGTTGATCCAATGAGATAGGGGTCATTTTTATTCCTATTTACTGTAAGTCACTCAAAGTCATGACAGAGCCAGATTCAAATTCAGATCTTTGGGACCCATAGCCTGGTTTTTAAGCACACCACAGGCCAGATCAAAAAGGGCAACCAGCATTATACCTCAATCAAAATTCTATACCATTAACATTTGGACCAAGTTAAAATATCCAACAGAAGAACTAAAAAATGTCTCTGACTTTTACTTACTGTATAGATTCTCACTGTGGTATAGGCAGTTGCGAAATACAAAGTTTTCTGAGCTGAAAATCAGACACTTAATTGAGGCAAAGTCTTGTTTGTTTCTCTTTGGGAAGCCTCAGGACCTAGTCCATAGGACACAGTGGTTGCTTAATAGTCCTACTTTACTATATAGAAGGTTGTGTCTACTTTTATGTCAGTTTTGTGAAATGCTTGAAAAAGTAATACTAGGATCTATCTACAGAGACAAACCAAACCTTTAAATAAATTCACTTGAACAAAATCAAACCAATTTGGAAAAAAACAAACCAATAGAATCTTTCCTCTTTTCTCAAAGAATGAATTCAATCAAGCTGGAATTTAAGTTCTAATCTTTAGGACTGAAGCACAGTAGTTTATGAGTTATTAATACTCCATGCACATATAATGTTTTCCCTCACTAAAAATTTGTTGAAAATCTGAAAAGGAAAAAATAACCCATACTTTTATTAAGAGAGAGTGGTTCTGAATGGCATGTTGCAGCTGAAACTTCCAAATAAAGTTTACCAATTAAATGACTGACTTCTGACTTATTTTAATAATTCCATACTACGGTACTTCATTGCTTCTCAAAGGAATAATATTTTGAGATGCATGTAATCAAGTTTTACTGCTATTAATCAACTATTTTAAACTGTTATTAATTACACTTTTACTTTTACTCTGATTTTAATGAAATTCTGCTGATTTCTCTTTTCCTCATTTCTGTAATTTTGCCATTGTTCTTATAAAATGTATTTAATATAGCAGTTAATTATCATTTTTCTTAAAAATGATGAAAAAATACATATAATGCATTAAATAATGGACATAAACACAGTTATATAAACATAAATGTAGTACAATCATATTAATATGAAAAATCATGTAACACTATACCTGAAATGTAATTTTTTTTCCTGTTATTTTTGTTAGTTGAAGGCTAATTACTTTACAATATTGTAGTGGTTTTTGCCATACATTGACATGAATCAGCCATGGATTTACATGTGTTCCCCACCCTGAACCCCCTTCCCCCCTTTTTTAATAAATCTTAAAAGTACTTATTTCACTTCTTTTATTTAAATTTTATTTATTTATTTCTGGCTTTGCTGGGTCTTAATTTTTACAAAGTATTTGAGCAATAAATTTATCACACTGTTATTTTATATCAAAGGATAAAGAAATAAGATTACATCATAATTTTATAAGAAATGCAGTCATTTAATTACAGAGTTTTCCAGTTAATCTCAGCATAGAAGTATGCTTTTGTTGATTTAAATTGTTTGTCTGAAAATTCTTATCTTGGGATTATCCAAAACATTTAATTTGATAAATAGCCACATGTATTCTTATAATGCATTTTACTTTTATATAAAAATAAACATTTTGCTTATTTTTTAAAACTATAGATCTAAGAATACTTTGTCTTCAAGGAGGGAAATTGAAAATATGTTATTTTCCAATTCTACCTATATGCATTTAGTCTTCCCTGAAAACTAAAACAAAGAAAAAGAAAGAAATGGTGTGGATTAAGAATATTTATGTGACTGCTTACCCATCGGTGATTTTCTAATGATTTCAACTACTCAAAGGAGACATGCTAGATTGATTTGTGAATATCCTGATGCCTTTTTCTTTATTTATTTATTTATTGATGGTAAATAATTTTTAAAACACATTGCTCCTCTCTCTTTAAGATTCAAATGCAGACTTCATATCCTAGCAGAGAAAGACATCTACTGACATCTAAGCTGAAAACAACTAGGAACATTGTGTACAACTTATATTGGATAATTATCATTAAATTCAACAGTACTCAAATAACCAAGTGGTAAAGTTGCAATTGTATTTTTAGATAGTGGTGTAAGAGAATTCTCTTTCTGAGCATATACTAGTTTATTTCCCCATGCTACTTTCTTCAAGCCAGACAGTAGCAATGACTTTACGTTAGATAAAATCTTGACAGAATTTTAGTCTGACATATTAAAGAGGAGCATGATTAGAAAAATATTCCTTAAACAAATAGAAATTCTATTATCTTAAAACTTCATAAAATTCTAACACTTTTATCTGACAAGCATAAACTAACAATAAATTTACAAGTTACAAATATTTATTCTTGTGCTCTTTTTCAAGGCCGCCTACATCATGGTGAATAAGAGAGGAATTGTAAACAATATACCTTTTGTTGTTATTGTTTAGTCCTTAAATCGATGTCCAACTCTTTTGCAACCACATGGACTGTAGCCCACCAGGCACCTCTGCCCATGGGGTTTCCCCGGCAAGAATACTGGTGTAGGTTGCCATTTCCTTCTCCAGGGAATCTTTCCAACCCAGGAATTGAACCCATCTCCTGCATTGCAGGAAGATTCTTTACCACTGAGCCATGAAGGAAGTCCAATGTACCTTTACATGGCAATAAGAGTAGGAAAATCTTTTCACAAAGTACTTGTGAGTCCAGTCCAGTTTAACATCAAAGGTGGGAACCTCCAAAAGCACAGAAACAATTATGGAAGCAACTTGTAAACCCTTCATAGATGAATGATGCTTTGTAGAAATTATACAGTTACTGATCTTTTTGCTTTTCATCAATCTATTTCATCACTTGAATTTTTTTAGCAATAGAATTTAAAGCCATTGTTCTTGGCTCCAAGATTCATAGGTAATTTCCATAACATTATTTTCTGGGAGAACTTAACCTATATCTCTAAGAACATCGAATTTTAAAAGGGTGCAGTGAGTTCCGAGTAATCAGAGCCTAAGAGTAAGATTTTTGAGGGATTCCATGTTGAAGATGTAGAAGAAAAACACTCATCTATGAAAGGATCTAGGAATTAAAATTGAAGATAAAACAGTGATTCTTCCTAGAAACAAAATAAATCATTAAGAATGAATTTATTATATCAACTAATGTAAAGTATTCAGAAAAGGTAAAGCATTTCTAGGTGGAATTTAGTAATCAATTATTATATTAGTTTGTCTTTTAATAATAGTCTAGTTCTTTTTCTAACATCTTTATTTCCTAACATTAAAAGAAACAAAGGAACAAACCAACACTGAAACTTAACTGACATGCCCTGCCACTGATTACTCCAAAAGTATTTGCACTGTTTTCTTATTAATGCAAGTCAAGGATAAAGACATTAACAATAGATACTAAAATGCATTGCGCTAAACTAGTCTAATAAGGAACTGGATGATGACTTTCATTGAATTCCCACTGCCACTCATCCCACACGTGTGAAGATAATAATCTTTACTTAATACTGTATACTGAGCTCCTTGTAAAATAAACATTAACTTTCATAGAATTCATAAGGAAAAAGAGGAAGTTTATTTATTCATAAGTAATAGAAATTTAAAAACTCACATAAGAAAGTTATTAAAAGAAGCTTCTTTTAAAAAAAATAATAATTCACCGGGTATTAAGGCACTGTGGATCACTTGGATACTTTCACTTAGAAGACTAAGTTAAAATTGCTTCTACTTGAAATGGGGTGAAATTCTAGAGGCTACAGCCACCTGCAAAAAAAGCACTGAAGCAATTTAGCCGTTTGGTTGCAAGAACCTCATTAGCAACCTGGGTTCACAGGAAAAAGTCATGGTGTACACTTGAAAGGAAACAAGTGGCTCATGCTGACCAGGAGGCCTGAGAGCAGTATGTGAGCATCAAACTTTTTTTTTTTTTTTTTTAATTATTTTCTAACTGGAGTATAATTGCTTTGCAATGTTGTGTTAGTTTCTGCTATATGGCAATGTGAATCAGCTATATGTATACACATATCTCCTCCCTCTCCGGCCTCCCTCCCACACACCCACTCTCATCCCACCCCTCTAGGTCATCACAGAGCACCAAGCTGAACTCCCTGCCTACACAGCAGCTGCCCGCTAGCTTTCTACTTTACAGGGGGTAGGGTATATATGTCAATGTTACTCTCTCAGTTTGCCCCACCCTCTTTCTGCCCCTGTGTCCACAGCTTCATTCTCTACATCTGCGTCTCTATTCCTGGGCATCACCTTTTTATGCCGGTGGATGTGAAGATCCCAAGAAAAACCTACCACAAAGATACAGGATGGTAGTGACACATGGGAACACTGCTGAGAACTAATTCCAAGAGGAAAGGTCAGGAGTTACGTACAGAGGGAAAAAAGTATTCTTGGCCACAGACAACCCCTGAGAATCAAAAAATAGCCACGATAATGTAACTGTCTTACTTTGTTAGGCAAAAAGAATCTAAAGAAGTAAGGGTGCTGTGTTTGATCCTGTTACCCAAAACATTATTGCTTTTGAAATGCTTATTTCAATTCACTTGCTGTCTTCAGCATTTATTGTTCTGTCAAGTATGAATGTAGTTGAACCACTACATTTGAAACAAAAGAGGTCATGACATTCCTATATAACAGAAATCTAGAGGTCTAGGAGACCCCAGAGAACTTACAGATTAGGAAACGGAGTCCTAAGCAGTTAAATGAATTGAATATATTCAACACTAGTATATTATGAATTCAAAGCACTAGCATTAATATTATGTTACACTGAATATAAAACATATATAATACCATATCTTACATGGAAATCATGTAGTAGAAAAAATCATATTATAAATGCATATAACTAAGCATTCAGTGAATAAAGACATTTCATATAGATTATCACAGAAATAAATGTTCATACAAGTGATTTTCTTATCTGAGAACAGATCAATTCCATTTGTCAGAAGTCTAGATTTCAATTCATTTCTATTTAGGTTTAAAATAAGATGCTTCTTAACATTCATAGACCCCTGATGTTGGAAAAAAATCTCAAAGTCCCCTAACCCTCTTCTGTATTTGAATTTGAGTTTGGAAAGCAGCAACAATGCACCATAGCTCTTCCTACAATATTTTTCCCCAGGCCAGTAAAAAATGCTGCAGTTCACGTCAAAAGAGAAAACACATAAGAAAATGAGTGAGTCCCCAGAGGTTCCTCTACAAAGAATCCACTCTATAAAATGAGTCCTGAGAAACATTCCCAGTCTTGGGTTTCATTGGAACGAGGTGGAAACAGTTTCGGCAAGTAACAGTCAGAGCCTGCTTCTCAACTCACCACACCCCAAGTATCCGTTGTCAAGACCTTGCTCTATCTATTTTCTATTCAAACCAGCATTAGCATAACGTTGCCCTCCCCCCAACTCCCCATGCCACTGCTCCACCTGCCACTTGCATGGATGGACGGATAGGTGCACAGATGGATGGATAAGTGCCTAAGTACATAAAATTTTCTTCCTTGGTTTCACTATAAGTCATAGGATTTATTCAAATATCAGGGTAAAGACTATCCCCTTCTCTGGAGAAATACTGTCATTATTTTCCTTTTTAAAACCTCTTGAACATCTGTAGCTGGCTAATTTCTAATTATAATAAAAACCAAATGGGATTCAAAGAAGAATATCCAGTCATGATTTTACTAGGAAAAGGTGACATCTTCTAAATGTGACCTTCTATTAATTCATTAGTTAGGCTTTGTGTGTCTATCAGGACTGGAGCTGATGCTTCAAAAGTTTAGAAAAAGAGAGAGCTGGACTTTAGGTTTGCAAGTGTGGTTTAAGGAAGACCTGTGATACACCTGCTAAAGAAACACAGTTCTATGTTAATGTGTGGCACGACTTCTTTTGTGCTCACTCAGTCGTATCCGACTCTTTTGTGACCCCATGAGCCTGCCAGGCTCCTCTGTCCATGGGGTTTTCCAGGCAAGAATACTGGAGTGGGTTGCCATCCTCTTCTCCAGGGGATCTTCCCCAACCAGGGATCAAACCCGGGTCTCCTGCATTGTTGCAGGCATATTCTTTATCATCTGAGCCATCAGGGAAGCCCGGACTTCTTTTACAGCCAAAGAAAAGAGAGAGTATTGAATACACCATTTGTTTACGTTGATGAAAATGTACCTAGGACAGGTGGAGTATACCACTGTAACGGAAGTCACTTCAACAATTACCTTCCAGTTTCACTCTCCCCTCTCAGGGGAGCTGTGTTTCAATTAGAAGGATTTTTCCAGTACTTCCTCATAACTTTCTAAGTAGCTCTTTGAAAATTAATGGGTTTGCAGCTAGGTAAGAAAGAAAAACCCATTACCCGCCCTCAGAGAGTTGAGAAATAGCCTGTGTAGTACTCACGGCTCTGCCTGGAGGCTCCTGTCTTCAGCCACGTAGTTAGAAGGAATGTAGCCCTGCAGCTGCTGGCCGGAGCAGTCGGCCCTTTTCTCCAAGTGCCTGGCCAGCCACCAGCCCTCGTGGGACTTGTCCAGGACTTGGAGCTTGTCACCCGCGTGGAAGCTCAGGTCCTCAGCCGTCCGAGCCTGGTAATCAAACA